>NC_073695.1:242039088-243420088 GCF_029784165.1 Wyeomyia smithii | reverse complement strand
GTGTATTACCTTTAAAACTATTTCAATTGGTTAATTACTCTCCCAAACATGAACGAAGCTTTAAGTAGAGACTGGAATACACAGTCTAAAGCGGTAAAATTAAATATAAATAAATGATAACAGTGTGTGTGAGAAATAATAATTAAACTATAAAAATAAGTTCATTCAAAGTCGCTGAGTGCTTCCTCACAACATTGAAGTTTAAACCGGTTAACTTTGAAGAGTCAAGATTAAATTGGATTTCTCAAAAAGTGACATTTATCGATTGCACTCCACAACTTCGCGTAGTATTACGCTGCTTAACTGATAAACTCAGCTCTCACTTTAAACCACTATCAAATGACGTGCATCCACTTATCCACTAGACAACAGCAGCAGGAACAGCAACAACAACACAACAACCAACTTTCTCGAGAAAAAAAAGAAAAAAAAAACCTAAGCATCCGACCGGTTAGGTAATCAATCACACTCGCGCTATCTTCCGTGACACTCGCAAAAGTCAACAACAATGTGCTGCTGGCTGTGAAATATTTCCGCGGTGGTTGCTTCGATTGCTAGACAAACGTCAACGCTACCGTACACCTAGTCGTGCATCGATCGCTGACCGCGCGGTTCGAATCGCAACCAGGACTGCAGCTAAAATAAATTGGCAAACCTAGCCTACCTAAGGTTAGGTGGACTGGGAATTGAGCCGAAAAATCACATCACAGTGGCAATTGTACTGCAATGTGCGTTTTTTATTTGCTCTGCTTGGCCGGCGAAGATTTGCGAGATTAGCTAGAAACAAAAAATCTCACTAACGAACGGACACGACACTTTTTTTTCTGCGGGGACAGGGGAGTGACGACATACCAACCTCTTAGCTGACCGGTCGTTGAACAGGGAATGGTGAGGGGGCGATGCGGTATGTGCGAATATTTTGAACCCTCTCTGCGTTCGTGGTTCGCGCGGTTTAGCTTACGAGCTGGTGGTGAATTGCCAAAAGTTGTGCATACGGCTTTGCGTTACACACACTCACACAAACACGCAGCGTCCTATTTAAGTGTCAGCTGTTGATTGCGTCCACCAGCTAGTTAGCAAACAACTCAAATGCTTGTAAATTCGAGCGAAAACAAATGAAAACATTCTTTGCTGTTAAATTCTTTCGAAGCGACCCCAAACAGGTCTGGATAATATTTAAAAAAAAAAACCAAGCAAGGCAGAGATTGTTAAGAAAAATAATAAAACTCTTCTCATTTCTATTCACCTTAGAGGATCTAAATTAGCAAATTCGGAACATCCAGCTGGGAGAGATGCCCGATTCGCTTGAGAAATTCGTTCACTTCACACGCGTACGAGTAACCCCTGGCCAGATTCGTTCGGTCCCAGTTGATCCAGCTGATCTTGTCGCCGATGTCTTCGCACAGTACGTACCGCTCCCGGACAAGGTCCAGCGAGGTCTGATGAATGTCATTCACTCCGATCAGTACGATTCCGGCCTTGTTCACTTCGTCGTGCAGAATTTTGTAGTAGATTAACGGCGCCGGCAATCGCTGAGTTCCGTTCGGATCAAAATCGAGGAAAATTGGCTGCTCGTCACCATTGGCATCGGTTTGCGTGTTCACTCCGTACGTTCCGCCGTACACGGTCACCTGGATGTCACGACTGGCTACGAAGGCCCGGGAGCTGTCCTCGATACGTATCCAATTACCGTCATTGAAATTCTGCCACTGGGGAGCCGCGTTCAGAAACCAAAAAGTAGCATTTTGCTGTGTTCCATACACGAAGTCAGCACGTGCTGCGATATGACCACGTGCCATGTAGATTCCGGTGGCGAGATCCTGCACGAGTTCATCTGCGATTGCCTGTGAGTTCAAAATCGTTGCAACCGTCTGCCGTTGACGATTAATGGTATACAACGTATTGGTCGGAATTCCAGGGAAGAAACTTCCCTGGATCCAGGATGGTCGTGGAACTCCCTGCTGGAACCCGTTGTGATGTCGATGGAACTCATGCTTGACCCAATGGTTCTCAAAGGTTACCTCATTATGGCAAACATCTAAGATTTTTGGGAAGCGCGTACCCAACTCGAAACCGATCTCGACTATGATGGCACCGGCCTCACAGGGTCGATTTGTACGGCGAGCCGTGCTTGCCCAATTCCGGGTGCACGAAAACTCGCTAAACTGGTACATAGTGCTGTCGAAGTTGAATGTACTATCAAAAACACACGATATGATGATGGAGTTTTTCGCCGGCGCAATATTGAATCCATTCTGGCAGGCTAACTCGAGAGTTTCTCCTGCTTCCAGCTGGAGCAACCGATCGTCGGACGCCGGATAGCGGAAGCTTTCTGATCCTGCTGTTAGAATCAGCGGCTGTGGGCGCGGTAGCTGAGTGTTGATGTTAACCGTACATGCCGAGGCTGCGATAAAAGGGACTCTTCTTACTCACTCGGCTTTAGGCTTTGACTGACGATCTCTTACCTAACTTATTCCATTCGGTTTCCTTCAATGGAGCCTCCTTAGGGATCTCCCTCGATTGAACGAGAAACCCAAAAGCCAACACCAAAACTAGGCAGTGGTGTAACGATTTCATCTTGTCTCAAACCACCGAGTTGAACTGTTGGCAGTGATGCCGTGTGATGCCTTATATATCAGCTGACCGATCAGAAGACCGACTCCTTCACTTGTGTTATCACGCTGTTCTTAAACAGCACCCGTGCAGTCCGATCGATGATAAGGTACACCCACGAAAAACCCTGCGTGTGTTATCGGATCCGCCAGCTTGTAGCTTTCTAGATGTCACAAAATGCAATCACAAACGATGTTACTGGTAGCGCTGCCCTATTGAACGGTAGCGTCTCTGATTGTGGTCATAAAATTCACCGGTTGGTTCGCCCTTATCAGCTAAGGCTTATAGTGGAGGCACTGCCCTCAGAGGTTGTTAATTCCATGATAAGGCTCTCGAACAGCAGTGTTTTTTTTAAATATAACCAGTTCAATTGATGGCTAGACTATTTGCGGCGATTTCTTATCCTGCGGAAAGATCTACAGTATCTGTGAGCAAATAACTAGTGTTGATGAACTTTGAAATTTGTCCGTTGTCCGATACACAATTGTTTGAGCACCTATTCTTCACAAACCCTTATTGAAATGCTTACATGTCGAAACAAAAAAAAAACAGATTTTCAGGGTCGCCATATAGAACGTTCTACTATTAAGCTAGTCTTCGATTTGAACCACAGTTAGAATTATACCACGACTAAATTAAAAAATAAACCCAACTAGTGTTCTGGACGACAAAAAACGCCTCTGCAACCAGAGAAGGCCAAAAAGTGAAAATAATCCTGATTTGAATCAAAAATGAAGAAAACATGTTTCTAATGAATTACCAAAGAGAATGAAGTATTTTGAAATTTGCACAATTTGGGAATAATAGAATATTAGGATTTTGGAATTGTATTATTTATGAATAGCAGAATTTTGACTTATTTCAGAATTTCGGGTTCGTACGCTTTGATCTTACACGAAAGGCAGAATATTACATATGGCGGAAACATGAAAGGCAGAATTCCGAAGGGCACGAAAGGCAGAATCACTGAAACCAAACCCAGAGATGACACTAAACAAATTTACGAACAGTGCGAAATAAAATAATAAAAGTATTATCGTAATAATATAAAAAAAAAAACAAGTAATAAAAATAACAGAAAAGATTCCTTTTATGATTTATGTATTTTTATTCAGTTAAATTATGATACACTCTACAAATTATTTACATTCTCTTAGTTTTTGAAGCCAGGCATAGGCTTAATGAGCATAAAAATTCTAAATTCAATGATTTGTTTATATTGCTACATTTTTCGAAGATAAGTTGGTCCTTTTCCCTTGAATCTACACTACTTTGAGCAGGTAAAATGTCATTTTTTATCTGTAGTATTATTCTCTCCGTCTCGTGTTGTTCTTTACGAGTTTTTGTAATTATTTTCGACAAGCTAACATGATTTGTACCGACGAGAACCGTCCACCTCCAATGCCACGCCTCCAGAAGGTTCGTTGAGCGTGGAATTTTTGCTCTCACGGCCTTGTAGTTACTCCATAAAGCTGGAGGGAAGAGTGGACGGCCATTTTCGTTTTTTCCCAAAATGTACGTTTCTTCGAAATACTTGAAAAAATTTTCAGTAATGTCCTGTAGAGTAGGTTTAAGCTCTTTGTATGCTTTGCCTATTCTACTGTGCGGTCAGAATGATAGCGCGCAGATCTTTTTAATACTCATGTAAAGATTAATGTTTGAAGCATGGGAAAAACTTCTCGCAACGCATTGAGCGCAGCTTTTTCGAAATCCGAAAGAATATATTCGCACTTTACTTTCAGTCTGTTGTCCGCGAGCATATCCGACAACGCTTCAAAAGCGGCAGTATATGTTTTTTGACATTTGCGTCCAAGTAAAAAGTAAACCAGTGGAATTACTCGTTGGCTTTGACCGGATCCCACAAGCCCGTGGAATGTATACATCTAGTCTAGTCTAGTGTACACTAACACAGCCAGTACTTGTAAGGATCCTGGAAAATGATATCCACCATTTTTTTTTTTAAATGATTTCCATACATTTTTCTTGTCAACGGCCAGGCCTACTGTGTAGCGTAATACAATATAATATAATCTAAGATCGAGGACAATCCGTACCAACCGATCCGTATGTAAGAAGTAATATACCTAATTCGTTGGGAGTGATAAAGCTAAGAAAGTACACTCCTTTGTTGACCAATCTGCTGGGATGGAACATAGGTATTTCCTCCTTATGCTCGGGTTTCAAAACCAAGGATATAGCGCCTTCACTCGCCTCAACTATTACGGTTGGAACCTGAGTACTAACTCTAGTCCTAGCATTTTAAGCTTATGGTTATAGTGCCATTACTCGCTCTCTGAAAGGAATATGGATTAGTAAATAATAATGAAGGTAATGTTTTGACAGGAAAAGACTAAACACCTAAGATACAAACAAAGTTTGATCGAATCGTTATCGAATAGTTATTTGTGTTTAAAAATAACTTACTTATTGTTTTTTAGGAAAATGCAAATATGTATATGGAACAAAACAGAGTTCGAAGTTTATTTACAAAATGCCAAAATCAAGATTTAGTTGTCATGGACTTTCTCAAGCCGACCAACAAATAGAATAAAATGAAACTGTTTATGTGCTGGAACAAACGTCCAAAAGCCAGGAAAATCATAGAATAAGAGCCTAAAATCGAGTAAAATGTGCGTAAGAACTTTCAATAGATATTTGCAAATCTCACGCACCGAATGATGAATTCAAAACCATATTGAAAAACTATACTATACAAAAGCGAAGCGGCATATTAAGCTTTAAGGTTTCGGCCAATTTTGTCTTGTAAGTGTTAACGTGTTCAAAAATTTACGGTGCCCTACAGATTTTTTACAAAAAGCTGCAGATTTTTATACTGAAAATATGTGAAATTGTTTTTGGAATACAAAATGAAGCTTTGAATGTGTCAACCTTGCTCACAAGCGCAAAATAAATCGTCGAAAGCTAGAGAGATTAAAGATGTTTTCTTCCGATTGATCTTTTCTTCTTTCAAAGAAAAACCTCACAAGAAAATGTCAAATACTTATCTTTTGATTCACTTCTTTCCTTTGACCAATGGTATTAGTGCGAAAAGCGTCTTCCTGCACTCCCGCTTTTGCTGCTTTTTGAGTTCACCTGGCACTCACACGGATTCATGGTAAGCACTCGCGGAAAAACGCGCTCCGCCACCGAAATAAGAGGCTACTCCCAGGAATCATCACTGACCAGAGAAACAAAAATGACCGCACCAAACTTTGTTTCTCTATTTATGAACTTGATTAACTACAACTCCGTTGCCTGTAGGGCAGGAACAAACTCAACAATCCACCAATGAAAATGGCATTTATCACTTTTTTCCGAAAAAGTTTTCAATATCCAAACTGACAGGAAAAAATCCATCCGTTCGCGTCCATGGTTTACTTCGATCTCCAAGCCCGTGGAATGTATACATCTGGCTAAAACCAGTTGGTGCTGTTTTGAATGTTCCATCACACATCCAGTAATCAGCATTAGATAGTAATTCCAGGTTTTGCGTAGTGGAAAACATTAAAAGCTTGATATCATCGTTGTTTACATTTTTCATCAGTAAAGGTTGCCCTGTTAAAGTTGTTTGAAGTTCTTTAGGGATGTGTATATTTCCTCCATCAACCAATAAACGCAGGCTATCAGCAGTTGGTGCACGCTTTCTAAGAATCATCATTTTTTGAGTTAGTACATCACATCACTGCAATCTATTGCTCTACGCTTAAAAGCGTAACGATGTTGATTTTCCCGGCAATCGATCGGATTTGCAGGGTAGTCATGGTTTCCTATCCTCATGTGTGTTTTCACGCAAAAACGTGATGGCTCTCGCACGACAACTGCAGGTACTTTGTTTTCTGTGACTCCTTCTTGCACAATCCCAATAGTATCGCTGGTTTTTCTGAAATAGAAAAGTTAAATATATTTGTGTGATTGTTGAACTTCAAGAATATTCAAATGTAACAAGTGTAAAAATGGTTGAAAAATGAAATACTCAAAATTAATCATGACAACTGTATATAAATCCTAATGAAATAAAAAGTAAATGACTGGACATCCCGGAATTGGAACATGATTGGCGATGATTCAAAACGTATCTTTGGGCCTAGGAAACAGCCTAAGGAACTAATTTAATGCAGTATGGTACATTGAGTTGGAAAATAGTATCATGCAAAAAATTAGCTTCGTAGGTTGTTCCAAGGACAGATTCTTTTTTAATCACTGACGAAAACACCCCCTTACTCTATGTCGCATTGAAAACGCTGAGCTTTGAACAACTCACAAATCGTAAAACTAAATTTCTAGAAACCTATCTAAACATATAAAAATGCAGCTCTGTCTGTCTGTCTGTCTGATTCATATAGGCTTGGAAACTAACGAACCGATCGGCGAGAAATTTTGTATATAGGGGTTTTAGGGGCCGGGAAAGGTGACTAAGATAGTTCGAGACCCCTCCCCCTTCTGGAAGGGAGGGGTCCCATACAAATGAAACACGAATTTCTGCACATCTCGAAAACTAACCAAGCAAATGGAACCAAATTTGGCATGTGGATGTTTTTAGGAGTAGCAAATATGTCCATGTTGGTTAGACACCCTACCCTCTTCTGGAAGGGAGGGGTCCCATACAAATGAAACACAAATTTCGCACATCTCGAGAACTAACCAAGTAAATAGAACCAAATTCGGTAGGTAGATGTTTTTAGGGAAAACAAATATATCCATAATGGTTTGACACCCCTCACTCTTCTACAAGGGAGGGGTCCCATACAAATGAAATACGAATTTCGCCCAGCTCGAGAACCAATCAACCAAATACAACCAAATTTGGTATGTGAATGTTTTCAGAGGTAACAACTATGTCCATAGTGGTTCGACTCCCCTCCCTCTTCTGTGAGGGAGGAGTTCAAAACAAATGAAACACAAATCTCTGCTTATCTCGAGAACTAACCAACTAAATGGAACCAAATTTGGCAGGTGATTGTTTTTAGGGGTAACAAACATGTCCATAATGTTTCGACACCCTTCCTTCTTCTGGCATGTCTCCAAATACCATTTCGAAATCCAAGATGGCAACTCCCGGTTTTCGAAAAACAGCGGCAAATGACCAAATATCACCTAATATGGGTATTTCCGGAATTGTTATGACGCACTGAAGCCACAAGTCGACCTCAGACAACATTTTGAATTGTAAGATGGCCATTTCCGGTGTGTGGAAAACAGCCGAAAATGACCGAATACCACCCAATATTGATATTTCCGGGATTGTTATGACGCACTGAAGCCACAATTCGACCTCAGACCAGAACCAGACCATTTCAACCAGAATGACGCTAGGAGGCCAAAAATTGTCTCCTAATGCCATTCTAAAATCCAAGATGGCGACCTCCGGTTTCTGAAAAACAGCGGCAAATGACCAAATACCGCCCAATAGGCGTCGTACACAAATTACGTAACTCATGAAGGGGGGGGGAGGGGGTATAAGTCTGCGTTACTTATTGTTACATAGGGGGAGGGGGGGGGCGTAGTTGAGCCCGATACGTAACTGAGATGTTTGCTCAAAATTGCAAATTTTGAGGGGGGGGCAGGTTGTCCAGCGTTACGTAGCCTTAGGGGAGGGAGTCATATCTAACGTTACTTATCGTTACATAGGGGGGAGGGGGTCTGAAATCTAGGTTTTTAGCGTTACGTTATTTGTGTACGACGCCATATGGGTATTTCCGGGATTGTTATGATGCACTGAAGCCACAAATCGACCTCAGACAACATTTTGAATTTTAAGATGGCAACCTCCGGTGTCTGGAAAACAGCCGAAAATGATCAAATACCAATATGAGCGTTTCTTTAAGCAGATTGACCGCACGGAGGGCCGAAATTGTTTTGAAATCCAAGATGGCGACTTCCGGTGTCCGGAAAACAGCCTAAAGTGACCAAATACCACCCAATATGAGTATCTCTGGAACTTGAATGAAGCTGAAAATTGACCTCAGACACCATTATTAATTGTAAGATGGCTACTTCCGGTTTCTAAAAAACAACCAAAAATGGCCGATTTCCATACAAAATGAGTATCTTCGGAACCAGAATGATACACAGGAGCTAGAACCGACCACAGACACCATTTTGAATTCGAAGCTGGTGACATCCGGTTTCTGGAGAACAGCCGAAAATGACCAAATAACACCCAATATGGGTGTCTCTCAAACCAGAATGACGCACGGAGGCCAGAAATTGTTCCCAAATGCCATTTTTAAATCCAAAATGGCGACTTACGGTTCCGGATCACCGGATCCAGAATGATGCAAGGAGCTATAAATTGACCTTAGACAACAGTTTGAATTGAAAAATGGCAACTTCTGGAAAACATCCGCAAATAACCGAATACTACTACAGGTCGGACTCGATTATATACAGACTCGATCATATATTGACTGGATTATATATGATTCGATTATATATAAAATTGTATATAATCGAATCATTAATTTTTTTTTCAATTTTAAATATAACTTACCTAAAGCAGCTATGTCGTATAGGGATCG
Organism: Wyeomyia smithii; assembly: GCF_029784165.1. NCBI lineage: Eukaryota > Metazoa > Arthropoda > Insecta > Diptera > Culicidae > Wyeomyia > Wyeomyia smithii. The sequence continues at coordinate 243,410,957 of NC_073695.1, read as the reverse complement.
TCCAAAAATACGGGAGGTAAGGTAAAGATCTGACAAAACGTCGCAATCAATACTAAAAATTTTGAAGATCTATACGAAGAGCGTTACCTAAAGGAAAGAGGGACGTTCCCTTCAGTCCAATATGACGTAACGCAACATTTTTTAACCAAAAACGTTGATTTTTGAGCCATAATGTTTCAAGTAAAATAAAGCTGATCTAAAACAGCAATATCGCGAGGAAACGTTTACAAATTATGTAACGCTCAGGAAACAGGAAAGAGTGTTGGGTTGGCAAAGTCTTGCAACCCATACGGAAAATTTAAACAAAAAGCATGGCAAAGGGGGAAAGGAGATCAACAATAATTATTTTTGCGTTACGTTATAAATAAGCGCTTCCTTATTGATTCATAAAAGTCCGTTCAAATGTTACAAAACGCAAGCAGGGCTGAGGAAATTTTTTATGCCTGGTGTGCTGAGTATTGGAAACATGCTAGACATGCTGCATGCTGAGAGTTTTTCCGGAAGTCCAATATTTATATCACGTTAAATTTGAATTGACCCTAATATTACTATTTCAATGTTGAGGTTGAGGTGATAGAGATTGACTCTTTTAAATACACTAAGGTCGCTTTTTACGCGGTTTTTAAGCGGGTTTTTTACGCGGCTTTTTTACGCGGATTCCGGAATTAACGGGTTTTTTGTTACGCGGATTCCGGAATTTACGCGTTTTTTTTTACGCGGATTCCGGAATTTACGCGGTTTTTTTACACGGATTTTGGAATTTACGCGGTTTTTTTTTACGCGGCATGTATCCCCCGCGTAAAAAGCGACTTTAGTGTACTTATTTTTATGAAGTTGAGATCAATATTGGTGAGCAAAAATTTAAATAAATTAAAGGCAATGTTTTTAGCTAATCTACTATCTACCCAATACACATCACGCAGTGCAAGTTGCAATACACGCCGTGTAGTGTTTCTATGCGAAAGTGGCACCCGTGCAGCACGGTGTAGTGTTCTTTCATGGCCGACTGCAATAACATAAAGAATAACTACGAAATCTATACATACATATATTTTTGTAAGAAAGGTTTTTTGCGACTTTAAGGGGGTAGTCAAAAAATCCTACTTATTTGTTTAAAAACAACAAAATATTTATGCAAAATAAACAAAAACAAATTTTCTTTTTCTGATTCGATTATATACAGGATTCGATTATATATACATAGTGAAAATTTTTCGGAGACTGTATATAATCGAGTCCGACCTGTACATATGGTTAAGTCCGTAATCGAAATGATGTAAAGAAGCCAAGCATTGACCCTGGACACCATTTTGAATCAGAAGATGACCACTTTCAGTTTCTGGAAAACAACGAAAATGACTGAAATGCATCCAATATATATCCGGAATAGAGGTCATGTACAAAAGCCAAAAGTTGAGGATGTTGCCATTCCGATAAAACCAATTATTTTTGAACGATATAATCCAATCGCAAGGAATCAATAAATTTGAAATGTTTAAAATTATTAAATTAAACACTAAAATAGGCGGGACGAAGTTTGCCGGGTCAGTTAGTATTATATAACATCTCACTGTCCTGTTAGGTACAATTAACATAACACAATTCATGCGGCGAAGACGCATCATCGAGGGCAAGCAACCGACACGGCCACTAAGCCGCCGTGGTTTCTGCAGTCCGAGCCGGCCGCCGACCCGCCGTCGGAAGCGGCGGCCTCTCGCATACAAACGACTGATCTACTGATTTCCTACTGATTTTCCTTTCCCTCAGTTAAGTTTGAACGAGCGGTAGCGAGTAAGGACAGCACACACATGGACAATAGAGTCGGTCGAAGGCCGCAAGTGTTTTTTTTTATCATTGAATAAAAAGGTGACACAGTGTTAGGTATCGATGAAGTAATATAGTAAAAATGCAGGTCATGCTATATATATATATATATATATATATATATATATATATATATATATATATATATATATATATATATATATATATATATATATATATATATATATATATATATATATATATATATATATATATATATATATATATATCTTTTGTCGACCTTCAGCTATTGTTGCAGTGCCGAAATCGGATCCCATGAGAAATACAGAGAGAGAAAAAATTTATATATTTTCAACATTCTCCACATATAGTGTTTCCCAGACCTTGGAGTGCTATTTGCTGAAGATTCCTCAAATTTATTCTGTATCAAAAACAAACAGTAGCTACACTATTAGAAGGAAAACTATAATAGACCCTTTAAATCAATTAAATTCGTGAAAATTTTCGTTCATATTTATGGTTAAAACAAATTATTTCCTAGATTTGAAAGAAATATAATAATGGAAAAAAAAACATTTTTTTTTGTTTCAAACTATAACGATGTGGAATTGATGGCTTTTAAAAACTTGTAAGATCGAGCACAGATATTTTTTTATTATTTTTGGCAGAACCATATTTTTACATATTTTCGAATTTTCGAGACGATTTCGTAGGTATGTGTTGTACGCTGTTTCAAAAAAGGAGCCATATTCATCGAAGTCCTGACGAACGGTTATGATTTTGTTGAAAATAATGTAAATTGCATTTTTATTTATTTTTTGAACGTTGTTGTGAAAGTTGTAAAAGTCGTGTTTTTCCCACGTTTTTAAATAATATTTTTTCCCAATTGTTTATTAAGAGTGTCAGTTGGATTTATTTTACAGACAAAGAATTTCAGACCAGAAATTTCTCATACATTCCATTGGCCTAGCTTGAAAAGTTCCAGGATGTAAGTTTTCGTATTTTGCATAAAACGTTTCTAACGTTTCGAGCATTTTGCATAAGTTCTATTTTTTTTAATTTGCATAATAAAATAATTTTGACAATTTCATTTGCACTTTTTCATTGGTTACTCTGAGGCTCTTCTTCCCAAAGTCTGCTTGAGATCAAATTTTGCATGAGAACTTTTTCCAAGAAGACAAAACTTTTACGCCCCAACTCTTAAATTTATCTCATACCTTTCATTGGCCCCTTGATACAGAAGCATTGCAAGCTCAAGAGTAAGTTGCCAGAGAAAAAAAGCAGAAGAAATCAAGAAGGCACGAGAAGGCGAAGATTGTCAACGATTTGAAATTGCCCTCTTGCGGTATTCCGGGTCCTTCGGGTGGGGGAGGTGTTTTTGACTATGTCCAATGGAACACGTTTTTGGTTCCTAACCAGCGTTAATTCGAAAATCAGCCTACAAAAATGCGGAAAATTCAGCAAAAAAAGTCTTGCAAAACACCGCGGAAAAAATGGCGTAAAAAGACTGACTGCACAAAATCAAAGCTGTCAGTTTCAAATAAAATTTAAAAAAAAGACTCATTTCAATTGTTTTACACACTGCGACATGTATTTTATTTTTTCTTGGATTTTGTTGTGATATCCTCTAATAAAAGAAATTTAGATATAAGGAAAAAATATTTTGAAAAATACTATATACACTAGGCTTAAAAGAGTAACTAAGCAAATAGTTAAGACAGTTTAACATTGTATTAGGTTTCAAACAGTCTCACAAATTTTAAGATACCTATATTCTGCTCAAAATGAAAATAAAAATCAATGGAAAACCATGCGTCGTTGGCACTGGTTAATCATGTGTTGGACAAACAAACCAATGTATTAAGAACGAGTAGATCAACATAAAAATGGCATTTAAGCTACAAGTGTGCGTAACACGGGACTAGTATAACATACAATAATTTCGTCATTTCGAAAACAAAAAATCAACTGGACGTTATAGTAATTCTGGAATCCCCTGAGGATAACCGAAGAAATAAAATAAAGTAGGTCGAAATGTCCGGAAATATTTGCTTTTTTAAGTCAACTTGTTTTCGAAAACAGTTGACTATCAAACATAAATAAAATAGAATAGCATAAAACAATCAAGGTTCAAGTTCGCCATTTTCAATAAAGTAATTTTAAAATTTTTTAATAATTAAACTAACCTTTTTATCTAGATTGTAAAGATAGCCTTCAATGTTGAGCATTTCCTTATTTTTATGAGAATACACAATACTCGCTTCGGGTAAAACTTTGGGGCTGGTGTCTAAAAATATAAAAAAAATCATAAATAAATTTATCAAATAAAAATTGAGTAAAAAATATCAAAATTGATGTGAATAAAAGTAATATGGAAAATCATGTGAAGACCAGTAAAATTTCTTACCTTGCTGGTAATAGTCGAGCTGTTGATTGCTGTCCTTGGAAAATACCGGTTGGGTTTCCTCAGAGCAACTAAAATTGTCAGCATGAACAATTAAACTATCCTCAATTTTGATTGTAATCTTACCTGCAATGATCACTAGAGTTTTGTTCTTCGTGCGACTCCATTGTGATATCACTCGCTATTGAAAATTTTTTTTCAGATTTTGTTGATTTGGTCTGCTATGATTTTGGCATCGAACATTTTCTTTCGCCGTGAAGATTCTACCAACCTGTAGTTGTATTCCACCTTTCGCGCAACTCGTGACATTGCCTCCTGTGATTCTGCTTTTCGTGCCTTTCTTGACTCTGCCATTTGTGATTCTGCCTTTCGTGCTCTTGGTGATTCGGCCATTCGTGATTCTGCCATATGAAATAATCTGTCTTTCGTAATTCTGCTTTTCGTGATTCCGCCTTTCGATTTTCCGCCTTTCGTAGGAGACCCCAGAGTTTCTTCCAAGATCTTAAAATCCGAGAGTTTTGAGTATTAGATGTTAGGATTTTCGCACTTCACCTTTTTAAAATCTAAAGGTTTTAGGTATTTAACATTAACGGCTTAAGTATTCGAAGCCATGAGAGTTTCTGGATTTTGAAATCTAAGGATTCCGGGATTTTAGGATTCCGATATTTCATGATTCAAGGATTTCAAAATTAATTCAAATATCAGGAATTTAGTATTTTACACTCTAACTATTTTGGGATATGAGTATTTAACCGTTTTGTGTTCGACAGGATACCCATGTACCTTCTCAGGTTTCATAAGACGAAATTTCATATTTCACTGCAATCAAATGTGATAAGTTGATTCTGTGCCGAACACGCATCAGTATCGGACGTGTGATCGGTGATCGCTCCGATAGAATATAAAACAAAAGACGTGTGAACAAGTGTTGGCAATGTTTGCCTGGTCGAGTGAAATAAATCCGGGTTCAAGGGCGCGCCTTTGTGCAACTGTTTCGCATCGTGACTACTAGCTGGTGCGTAAGCCGATTTGGCTGCTGGCTGAATTGTGCTACAGCAGTGGACGACACAAAAGAGGAAAAAAAAGAAGCCATCAGTTGACAGTGAGTTGTATCGCTGTGTGGAGTGATCTCACACCTGGCTCGCTGCTGGTGGCTGTTCGGTGCTGCTGTATTGGTACTGCTGGCTGTAACGGCTGCAACTTCGAACGATCGGACAACCAACCTTACTGGAAGGGAGAAGTAAAAAGGTACGAGCTCTTGTCGGCGCTAGTGCGTTAGATTTAGCGGGATGGATGTAGATCCCTCGCCTCCCGCGCCACTATCCCCGAACCCCTCTGACCCTGACCCTTCTGTTACCCCCTCCCCTGTTCATTCTTCAGTCCCCCCTCGCCCCAGGCTTTACCCAGACGGAGCCCAGGGCAGCTATGCTGTCTATTTTCGGCCAAAGGCAGGACCGGAATCGAAACAGTTGAACCTCTTGCAGATTTCTAAAGATCTGACGAAGGAGTACAAGGGCGTGACCGAAATTTCCAAGGTCCGGCCTAACAAGCTCCGTGTCGTGGTCAGTAACCTGAAAGAGGCCAACGATTTAGCTTGCTCTGAGCTCTTCACACGCGAGTATCGCGTTTACATACCCGCACGAGACGTGGAGATTGACGGTGTCATAACCGATTCGAGTCTGTCCGTCGAGTGTATGCTGGCAAGTGCCAAAGTGTGCTTTAAAAACAAAACCTGTCCCGATGTAAAGGTGCTCGACTGCAAGCAATTGCGGTCAGCATCGATCATCGGTGGCAAAACAGTATACACCCCGTCAGACTCGTTTCGAGTTACGTTCGCCGGGTCAGCGCTACCAAGCCACGTCTCGATCCACCGGGTTCGTCTCCCTGTGCGATTATATGTGCCTCGCGTCATGAACTGCCTGAATTGTAAGCAGTTAGGCCACACCGCCGCCTACTGCTGCAATAAGGCACGTTGTGGCAAGTGTGGGGAGAATCATGCGGATGATTCCTGCAGTAAAAATGCTGAAAAATGCATTCACTGTGGGGAGAGTCAGCATGAGCTCTCGACATGTGCGGTGTACATGCAGCGCAGGGATAAAATAAAGAGGTCTCTCAAAGAGCGTTCGAAGCGTTCTTACGCTGAGATGCTGAAGAAGACCGTTACCACTTCTCCCATTACATCAAACCCTTATGATCTGTTGTCCTCTGATGAAACCGATTCTGACGATTCACCAGCGGGAACATCTTACGCCAATCCTGGGGAGTCTAGAAAGAGGAAAAATATTTCCTCTCCTAAACTTCCCAGAAAAGGTCCTAAGATTTCTCAAAGTGAAATGAAAGTTACAAACAAACCAAACAGTGCTGCGGAAAAACCGAAGCAAACTCCTCCTGCGCTTGCAAATTTAAAGTCCCAGAAGGAGTTCCCAGCACTGCCAGGAACATCCAAAACCCCAGTTATCCCTTTTGCACTCCCAGTTGATGAAACAAACTCTGGATTAGTGAAATTTTCTGGCATTGTGGACTGGATTTTTGAAACTTTCAATGTACCCGATCCAATTAAAATTTTTCTTACAGCATTTCTCCCAACAGTTAGATCATTTTTGAAGCAGTTGACTGCCCAATGGCCCCTCCTTGCAGCGATTGTATTCTTCGATGCCTAATTCAACTGCGTATATGAAGGATTCTATCTCTGTCTTACAGTGGAATTGTAGAAGTATTTTACCAAAAATTGATTCGTTTAAAGTTTTGATAAATAAAAACAAATGCAATGCGTTTTCCCTTTGTGAAACTTGGCTTACTTCAAATATTGATCTCAACTTCCATGATTTTAATATTATTCGCCTTGATCGAGACACCCCATATGGAGGAGTACTTTTAGGGATTAAAAAGTGCTATTCTTTCTATCGTATTAACCTCCCCTCGATTCCAGGCATCGAAGTTGTCGCATGTCAAATGACAATACAAGGTAAAGAGCTTTGTATTGCCTCAATATATATTCCTCCCAGAGCACAGGTTGGGCAACGGCTGTTCTTTGATTTAATAGAACTTCTTTCCTCGCCACGTTTGATTTTGGGAGACTTCAACAGTTAAGACTTCCCTTAAGGGAAAGTCGAAAAAATATATTTTTTATCGGAGCTGAGCTCCTTCTTTATTTGGTGCTAAGTAAGAACTGATTTACAATTGACTCTTAACCTACGAAGAAACCTCGCGTTGTGGTCAGCTCCGTCCAGAACAAAGGGGGTGTTTGTATGCATTGCTGATAGCTAGACGATGGTGTTATGCTTATGTTGCATTTCCTGTAGATATCGTTTGGGTGGTCTGGGAAAGATTGTTGTGGTTTCCGGAATGATCTCAACTCGTCTGGTGAAATTGCGATAACGTTGTTGCTCGTTGCTAACTCCTCCCTTCTTAAATGACTTTGTCCTCAAAGTTCACGAATGGATGGGGCGTAGTGGCGTTGGTGTGTCGAAGAATGCCTGGAGTTCTTTTTTTCTTTCTTCTGATAGTCCCTCCGTCTCGGTGATAAGTGGCGTGTGTTTGGTTATTGGAGATGACGGCTCTGGTTTTTCTATTGTGATGACCTCATCTGCTTTGTCGAATTGGACTCTGATGTTGCTTTTATAGGTATGTCTGGAAAAGTAGCAAAATATTGCTATTATGCTTGCAATAAGAATTATTGTTGATAGGCCGAGGGAACCAAAAAGATTGAGCTTCCAATTTATGGAATGATTTTGTAAGTTGAGTAGCTGTAACTTATCTCTGTGTTGAATGGTCAGGTTTTGAAGGTATTCGGCTGGTGGTACGTCTATCGTTTTTATCTCATTGGCTAATAGTCCTGTTGTTGGGAAATAAACTCGACCAGGTATAGTGGTTTCGGGGTTTGAGTATAGTTCTCCGTTGATATGAAGATTGCAGTCGGCGAACTGAATTAGAAACGATCCGTTTAGCGTTTGGCTGAGATTGGTGCAATTTGATGAGACTTCTACGACTGCGTTGTTAATTAAAACTGCTCCGTCGTTTATTCGTTTCACAAGTCCTCCTGAGTATACCTTTTCAAAGGTGCAATTGGAATGTCTTCCCGTGGTCAATCTGTGTATGCAATCGTTGGCGTGTTCGAGTTGTGACATCTCGCAGAGAAAATACTTATTTTGATCTTCACATGGTTGGCTCATCTCGTATACGTGCGTGATGTTCCTAACGATGTAATTTCTGTTGAGTGCTATTCGTTTGTTAGATCTTATTATGGAATCTATGTAATCATATTCAAAAGATACTGTAGATATTTGTGGTACCTTTAGTATGTAAAGGATGTGAGTATTGTTTAACATCACTTGAGCTTGTGATTGTGACAATAATTCCTCGAATGTATTCATTTCTATTTCGTGAAATTGCAGGAATGTGGCTATTTTTGTGAAGTCCTTCATGGATAGTAATTTGCTACTCGGGATTCCGTGTTTAGCCATCAGTATTGCTTCTTCTAATGTTTCCACTTGGTTTTGGAGAGAGTCTAGATTCGAGAGAACTATCAGTTGATTAATTTCTAATGAATGATTCTTCGTTCTTTCATTTTCGATCCTTAGTACTTCGTTGGTGATATCGGTTATTTCTTGAATTCTCTTGTCCATGGCTTCGTTGATTAAGATTTGCTTGTTATTTTGAAAGATGAGGGAGTTTATAGATGAGTTGATCATTCGAAGGTCTTCGGCATCCGGGCTTCCGGCGATCCATTTCCATGCTGTTCCGATAGTATCCCATCTTTTTGGTCTTCTTGTCAGAGGTTTGATTTTTGTGAATGTTTCATACAATTTATAGTTTTTTATCTGTATTAATTCGTATAACGGGTTAGTGGAAGGATTGTTTTGAATGTCGCGATTGACGTTAGATATAGTTTTTCCGATTTGTATCAAGTCGATTGGATGGATAATACGTATGTGTCCTATCTTTATTCTTGCTTTTCCAAGTGGTATAATGGCCAAAGGATTATTTGTCAAGTCGTGAATTTGTATGGATGCCTGCATATTAGACACGCAGAGGGCGAGTCTGAAAAGATATTAAGAGGATGATTATTCATGTGGATCCTTCCTTAGGTTACATTTGTGTATTTTTCTGTTATTTGAATCTATAATATATGTGCTGTGATTCTCTTTTATTTTGACTATGTTATATCTACTTTTCCTTTTGTTTTTGGAGCACGTTTTCTCATATGCGTAAGAGTCAATAGTGTATGGCTGATAGAGCTTTGGTATTATTATCTCGTCTTTGTTTTTATAAAGTTGTAATATTTTTTCGTTATTTTTGTTTCGAATTGTGGCTATCTCCTCGTATGTTGCGTTGTTCCTACTCTCACCTATATAAATGTTTTTTGGAGTATTTTTTGTGAAGGAATGTATGGTGTTATTATATTTGTGTGTTGCCTCTTGAATAAGTACTTTCACGGGCATATCTGTATTTAGTGCTTTAGTGCACCTAGCTATTTCTCGAATTGTAGAATGGCATCTTTCTACTTGGCCATTTGTTTCCGATCTATTAACTGGGGTTTTGAAAATTTGTACTCCCAAATTTAGAATCATTTGCTCTACAACATTTGATACGAATGAGCTCTCATTGTCAATAACGATATGGGCAGGCAAGTCCCAATCGTAAAGAAGTTGTAAAAGAACGTCTTTTATGTCTGAGATGGCTTTGGATTTGATGGGTCGCATTTTTAGGTATTTTGAGAATTTATCTAATGACGATATGAAGAGGTTATTCGCGTTGTACAAAAATATATCTATGTGAACTATTTCTCCGGGATATTGGGGAATGGGTGCTTTAACCGGTATGAATTTTTGTGGTTGTCTCTCATATTTTTCTGTTTTGCAGATTTCGCAAGTTTTAACATAATTTTGGATGAGTTTATGCATCCCAGGGAAGAAGAATCGTTTAACGAGTTGTAGTGAATTCTCTTTTGCGTTACGATGCGCAAAGTTGTGAATGTTTTTTATCTCGTCAAGTTGGCGTTCTTCGTCCTCAAGATCTTCGACTCTTAGTTGCGAGAATCTTGCTCTAGTTATTTTAGGATTAAAGTGGGTTTTATAAATTTCTTGGATGGTTCCCATAGTTGGTTCGTCTGTAAATATACCGTTCAGGACTCCGGGATTTAGAAATCTTAGCAATTTGTCTTTTAGAAAATCGATCGTGAATTGTTGTTCCACAAATATATGTCTGGTGAATTTTTCAAAAGGGACATTAAATTCATATGATGAATTCGGTCCGATCTGAAAAATCAGCTGGTTGCGGAACACATTAATTGGGGCCTCTGTGGAGGGTATTTACGAGCTGTCGTCGTCTTCTGCTGAATGTTGGGTTACGGTTAATGAGTTAATTTGGATTCTGGATAGTGCATCAGCCACCACGTTGGACTTTCCGGCTTTATAGAACATTTCGTAATCGTGTTCCTCAAGAAATGCCTTCCAACGTTTCAGCTTAGCATTATTGTTTTTAGGTGATAATGTGAATGTGAGTGGGAGATGATCTGTATAGATTTTTAATTTTGCTCCGTATATGAAGTTCCTTAAGTTGTGGAGTGCCCACACGACACCAAGCATCTCTCTCTCGTTGGTTGCATAGTTTTCTTCTGTGCTGGAAAGAGTTCGAGAAATAAAAGTTATTGGTCGTTCTCCATCTGGAAATTGTTGAGACAGAACTGCTCCCAGTGCGATATCTGATGCGTCTGTGGTGAGGATAAAAGGCTTCTCAAAATCTGGAAAAGTTAAGACGTCGTTAGATGATAATATATCTTTAAGTGTATTAAATGAGTTGATTGCTTCTTCGTCCAGTTTGATTGCATGGTTTTTTGATTGATTCTTCGGAATTTGGCGGTGGCCATCCTCCCCTCTTAAAAGCTTTGTAAGGGGTTTCGCGAGTTTAGCGTAATCCCTTACAAAACGTCTGTAATAGCCAGAGAGTCCGAGAAAGGCTCTCAAATCCTTGAGGTTTTTGGGTTCCGGGTACTTCCGGATACATTCAACTTTTTTCATGTTAGGCTTTAGTCCGTCTTCTGATACAATGAATCCTAGGAACTCGACTTCTGTTTTCAAGAATTCTGATTTGTCTGGTTGGATTTTGAAATTGGCTTTTCGTAATGTTTGGAGGATTATTTCGAGATTTTTTAGATGTTCTTCAAATGTTTTGCTAAAAATTATAATGTCATCTATGTATACGTGACAAATTTTTCCGATGTGTTCTCTGAGAACATCATCCATCACTCTTTGAAAAATAGAAGGAGCGTTCTTTAATCCAAACGGTAGGCGAATAAATTCGTACTTCCCGTTATTGACTGAGAACGCTGTTTTTTCGATGTCTTTTTCTGACACTGGTATTTGGTGAAAGCCTGAGGCCAGATCCAATGTCGTGAAATATTTGTTTGCTCCTAAGTTAGCCAAAACTGCCGATGTGTCAGGGATAGGGTACCTGTCGCTTATTGTTTTCGAATTTAATTTCCTGTAATCTATCACCATTCGGTACTTCTTTTCGTTAGAAGCGTCCAATTTTTTTGGGACGATCCACACGGGAGAATTATACGGTGAATGGGAAGGTCTGATTATACCGTCATGAAGTAATTTTTTCACTTGTTTGTTGACCTCTGATTTTAATGCTTGTGGATATGGGTAAGTTTTGCTGTATACTGCGTTTTCGTCTGTTGTTTTAATGTCTGCTTTTACTCTGGTAGTAAAGGGTAATTTTTCGTCTGGAGGTTGAAATAAATCTTGAAATTTCTTAAGTATTTTGTTGAGTTCATCTCTCTGGTATTCGTCCAGGTGACTATCGCGGATGTTGATCTTGTTTACTTCTTGTAGTTTGTATTGAAGTAAAGGGATTACAAATTGATTTTCCAAAATTAATCTTTCATTTGAAGTGTCTATGACTGCTTTGAGTTCCTTCAGGGTGTCGTGTCCTATTATTGCGTCAAAGGATTTTAGTTCCTTTAGGTGGAAGAATTTGATTAGGGCGTCTGAATAAGGTAAAAATAACTTTCCTCTTGAATATTTCTCTATTTTTATATCCCCGCCCACTGAGGATACATGGAATGTTTGTTTCACATTGTGTGAAATATTAGTGTGTTTTGGATGAATGAAATTTTTGTTTGAACCTGTATCGATTAAGATTTTGAGTGGTTTGTTGGCTTTGCCATAATAAAGAAAGTATGGTAGAGTGGATTTTATCCTAAAAAATTGAGCTCGGCATTGTTTTCTATGTCCTCTTCAGGAAGATCGCGTTCTTGGTTTTCGACTTGTCTCATGTAGCGTTGGTAAGTACTGGATTCTTCGGGATAATATTCTTCATCTTCTGATGGGCAGTAGTCTACTCTTTCGTCGTTTTCGATTTCAACTGGTGGGTCTTCGTATTTTCCGGTTACCGTGTTAAAAAGTCTCGGACGTTTTGATGGGTTTGGTTGTTGGGGTCGATTACCATAATTAACTTGGTTTGTTCTAATTGACTGATCAACTTCCATAGGTTCTGGTGGGGGTCTAAATGGATTTCTCTGAGGGACTCTAGGCGGTTGGTTCATGTGTTGTTGTAGGGGTTGCCTAAAGTTATTGAAGTGTGGAGGTGGTCTGTTATTCTGGAAAATTGGTTGTGGTCTAAAATTGTGGTTGGGAAATACTTGTACTGGTCTGAATGGTACAGGGTCTCGTCTCGGTGCCATTCTAGGTGGTATCCTAGGTGGAGCGAGCGGAATCAAATTTCTGGGTGGTGTTGCCATTTCATGTTGCCTAGGTCTGGTTAACATTTTTCTGCATTCTACATTCTGAAATGCAATACAGTAGCTGTAGGCTGCTGCCAGAGATGTCGGTTCGTAATTGCGGATAAATTTATAGACATCTCCGTCGAGACCTCTAATGAAGGCATCTATAGCTTTCTTATTATATGTTTCAATCAGAGCCTTTGATGCCTCTGGGTGTGTAAATCTGTCGTCCGTTTTAACCTGATTGGCGATTAGGGATAGTAATCGGTTTACCTTGTCGAAATACGTTTCCAGTGAATCGTTCTTTTGTTGCACGCTCATCAGTTGGTAGTCTAATGTCTCTAAGTCTCGTTTTTCGCCATAATATGTGAGAAGTGTTTTTTTTATGACATTCCAGTTGATGCTAACATTGGAGGCTACCAGCGCATCGTTTGCCTCACCTTTGATTTTTCTGCGTATTGTTTTGCAGACCATGTGAAATCTATTTTGCTGTTCTATACTATGCGATGTGTTGGTTTGGTATAGCTTAACCAAACTGTCAACATCACAGAGCCAATTGTTTAATTCCCCTGGCTCACCAGTGAAAAATGGTAAGTCCTTTACTAAATCTGGAATCTTCTCAAAAGATTCTGGGTTTACCGCGGATCCATCGGGACGAGTGAATATTAGCGGTGGATCGCTGTAGTCAGGTGACGCTGGAGGGATATTTGCCGTTTCGAGAGCTGCGAGTCGGCTTAGGATATCGTCTACTATGGGATTCTGAGCCATTTTTATTTTTATATTTAATTTCTTGAACAATTCGTTCAATTCTTCCAGTTTGTTTAAGGCTTTTTTTACACTTGGTTACTATCGCTTAATATTCTTATATATAAATTTACTTTCACTTTTTCACTTTCACTTTATTTTTACTGCTTGATTTTTTTATTTTTAAGAAAAGGTTTATTACTTACAGTACTAGCATGAGCATCCTGTGGGTATGCCACGGGATTGCGGGACACGTAGACTCCGTTTTCGATCCTTCTTACAGGGAAAATCTGGAGATCTTCTTGAGCGCCTGCTCAGATTGTTATCGAGTCCTATTACCTCAGCTCGACCAATTGCCGGGTTGCAATTGAAACCAGGTCGAGTCGGGACCGATAGGTGACTTCCTTCCTTCTCGGTACGGTCGGTAGATTCCTTTTTTGCCGGGACGAGTGGTTAGCTGTTCCGGATACTTGGGGACCGATTCGTACGGCTGCTTCTGCGATTGGGATAGGTTTCGCTCAAAGTGCGGATGTGAAATCCTCTTACAGTTTCACTATCCGGTGTTTGATGGTAAAAGATGTTCACTTCACTCTAACGTTGTGATACTTCTTTTTGGTTTCGACACTTTAACACTTTTGAACTTAATTTCACACTAGGGTCCCTATTCGGGCGCCAGTTAAGACTTCCCTTAAGGGAAAGTCGAAAAAATATATTTTTTATCGGAGCTGAGCTCCTTCTTTATTTGGTGCTAAGTAAGAACTGATTTACAATTGACTCTTAACCTACGAAGAAACCTCGCGTTGTGGTCAGCTCCGTCCAGAACAAAGGGGGTGTTTGTATGCATTGCTGATAGCTAGACGATGGTGTTATGCTTATGTTGCATTTCCTGTAGATATCGTTTGGGTGGTCTGGGAAAGATTGTTGTGGTTTCCGGAATGATCTCAACTCGTCTGGTGAAATTGCGATAACGTTGTTGCTCGTTGCTAACTCAACTCTCATGGCGTGGCTTGGGGTTTCCCATACAATGATAACCGCTCCTCTTTAATCTATAACCTTTGCGATGACTTCGACATGACTATTTTAAACAACGGTGAAATGACACGTATCCCGAAACCTCCAGCGCGCCCAAGCGCTTTGGATCTATCCTTATGTTCGACGTCGCTACGGTTGGATTGCACATGTAAGGTAATCCTTGATCCTCACGGTAGCGACCATTTGCCTATACTTATTTCAATTAATAACGGGTCAACTCGCATGCGACCAATTGACATTCCGTATGACCTCACACGGAATGTCGATTGGAAGTTATACGAGGAAATGATTTCAAAAGCGGTCGATTCGATTCAACATCATCCACCACTTGAAGAATACAACCTCCTCGCGGGCTTGATTCTCGACGCCGCGTTGCAAGCCCAAACGAATAAATACCCCGGCGTAACGATCAAAGAACCGCCTCCCACTCCGTGGTGGGACAAAGAGTGCTCCGATGCCTACACGCAAAGATCCGACGCGTATCTGACCTTCCGGGATTCAGACAATGCCGACGACTTTAAACGTTATTCGGAGCTTGATACCAAGTTTAAAAGCTTGACTAAGGCAAAGAAACGCGGATATTGGCGTCGGTTCGTGAACGAGACGTCGAGGGAGACATCGATGAGCACTCTTTGGAACACAGCCCGAAGAATGCAGAATCGCGTAACGGTCAACGAAAGCGAGGAGTCTTCAAGTCGGTGGATATTTGATTTTGCCAGGAAAGTATGTCCGGACTCTGTTCCTGAGCAAAACATTGTTCGCGATGCGTCTCCGGGCCACGACGCGATAGAATCACCTTTTACGATGGCAGAATTTTCAGTTGCTCTCCTGTCCTGTAACAATAACGCGCCTGGGTTAGATAGAATCAAATTCAACTTGTTGAAGAATCTACCCGGCAATGCCAAGAGGCGCTTGTTGAACTTGTTCAATAAGTTCCCGGAGCAAAACATTGTACCGCAGGATTGGAGGCAAGTGAAGGTGATCGCCATCCAAAAACCAGGGAAACCAGCTTCTGATCACAACTCTTATAGGCCGATTGCAATGCTATCCTGTATCCGGAAATTGATGGAAAAAATGATACTCCGTCGTTTAGACCACTGGGTCGAATCAAATGGTCTACTATCAGATACTCAATTTGGCTTCCGCCGTGCCAAAGGGACGAATGATTGTCTTGCGTTGCTTTCAACAGATATTCAGTTGGCGTATGCTCGCAAATAACAAATGGCGTCTGCGTTCTTGGACATTAAGGGGGCTTTTGATTCCGTTTCTATTGACATTCTTTCGGGTAAACTTCACCGACAAGGATTTTCTCCAATTTTAATTTTTAATTTTTGCACAATTTGTTGTCCGAAGAGCACATGCATTTTACGCACGGCGATTTGGCAACTTTTCGCATTAGCTACATGGGTCTTCCCCAGGGCTCATGTTTAAGCCCCCTTCTTTACAACTTTTATGTAAATGACATCGACGAATGTCTGGCAAATTCATGCACGATAAGACAACTTGCAGACGACAGTGTAATCTCTGTTACAGGTGCCAAAGCTGCCGATTTGCAGGGACCATTGCAAGATACCTTGGACAATTTGTCTGCTTGGGCTTTACAGCTAGGTATCGAATTTTCTCCGGAGAAGACTGGGATAGTAGTTTTTTCTAGGAAGCATGAACCTGCTCAGCTTCAAACACAATTAATGGGTAAAACGATTTCTCAGGTTTTGGTACACAAATATCTTGGTATCTGGTTCGACTCTAAAGGCACCTGGGGTTGTCACGTGAGGTATCTGATGAAAAAATGTCAACAAAGAGTGAATTTTCTTCGTACAATAACCGGACAATGGTGAGGAGCCCACCCAGGAGACCTTATAAGGCTTTACCAAACAACGATATTGTCAGTTATTGAGTACGGGTGTTTCTGCTTCCGCTCCGCAGCAAACACACATTTGATCAAACTGGAGCGAATACAATATCGTTGTTTGCGTATCGCCTTAGGTTGCATGCAATCGACCCATACGATGAGTTTGGAGGTCTTAGCTGGAGTATTACCATTGAAAAACCGCTTCTGGAGCCTGTCTTCTCGTATTCTTATCAAATGTAAGGTCTTGAACCGTCCCGTGATTGAAAATTTTGATAGGTTAATCGAACTTAATTCTCAAACCCGTTTTATGACATTGTATTTCCATCACATGTCCCAAAATATTAACCCTTCTTCGAATATTCCAAATCGTGTCGACTTATCAAATACTTCTGATTCTACTGTGTTTTTCGATACATCCATGATAGAAGAAACTCGTGGAATCCCGGATCATTTACGCGTGCAGCAGATCCCCAAAATTTTTTCCAATAAATATCGAAACATCAACTGCAACAATATGTTCTACACTGACGGATCACTTCTTGATGGGTCCACTGGCTTCGGTATCTTCAATAACAATTTAACCGTCTCCCATAAGCTCGATAATCCTGCTTCTGTTTACGTCGCAGAATTGGCTGCAATTAAGTACACCCTAGGGATTATCGAAAAAATGCTTACGGACCATTATTTGATCTTTACGGACAGTCTCAGTTCCATTGAGGCTCTCCGATCGATGAAAGATGTTAAGCACTCTCCGTATTTCCTGGGGGAAATACGGGAACATCTGAGTGCTTTATCCGAAAAATCGTATCAGATTACCTTAGCGTGGGTCCTTTCTCACTGCTCGATACTGGGCAATGAGAAAGCGGACTCTTTGGCTAAGGTGGGCGCAACAAACGGTGGAATTTATGAAAGACCAATTGCTTTTAATGAATTTTTCGCACTTGTACGTCAGAATACGATCATCAGTTGGCAAAATGCTTGGACCAGAGGGGAATTGGGAAGGTGGTTACATTCCATAATCCCCAAAGTATCGACGAACCCGTGGTTCAAGGGGTTGGATGTAGGTCGAGATTTCATTTGCGTGATATCCCGGCTTATGTCCAATCACTATAGATTTGACGCGCATCTCCGTCGTGTTGGGCTCGGGGAAAGTGGTATCTGTGTCTGTGGTGAACGTTATCACGACATAGAGCATGTGGTTTGGTCATGCCCTGTACACCGTGACGCCAGGTCTAAATTAATAGCTTCCCTGCAGGCCGAAGGTAGGCAGCCGGCTGTTCCTGTTCGTGATGTCTTGGCGAGCCGTGACCTATCCTACATGTCCCTTATATACGTTTTCCTGAAATCCATCCACGCCCCAGTTTAGTCCTACCCCCTTCCGCCTGCATCCAGCCTAACGACAAGAACACGTTAAGACCCCGGATCTGGAAACAGCAATCAGACCCGCACGATACTCTCAAGGCCCGAGGGAGACAACCCAATATGCCAGTCCGTAATATCTTGGCCCAGCAGCGGAACAAATTTAATATGCTGCTTACCTATGGCAATGAAAACCATCAAACAGCAAACCTGTGCTTTTAATGCAAAATGTTCTAGCTTTAAGTTAGATTTAGTTTCAGCTCGTAGTCGGCAGCGAGGATAAAAAATTTGCTTTTAGTTATTAAGATACTTTAGAAAGTAAGCTACCAGATATAATTGGCGCCGTTAAACATTAAATTGTATTTGTGCCGTGTCAAATAAATTATAGATGAAGAAAAAAAAATGTGATAAGACTCTGTGACATTTCAAAGCTCATTAAAAGGCAACTTTTGATAAAATTAGTTTTTATGTAGCTTCTCTATTTCGAAACCTCTATCCGGAAATCCATTTTTTGGGATATGTTTCGAAACTGAGGAATTTTATAAATATTTAACCAAAATCCTACAATTTCTGGTTCTTAGTTCATAAAATTACTTCTAGTGTTCATTAATGTGGGTTTGGGTGCTATTGTGATATGCCCTCAAAATGGTCCTTCCGGAACAATCCGGATGATGTCTAGAGATCGGAAATGACTTCCGACGTCATTTTGGATTTTAAAATGGCGACTTCCGGTTTCTGAAAAAAAAAAATTGGCCGATAACTAACTAATATGATTATTTTCAGAATCTGGATAATACCCAGAGACCGGAAATCAACTCCAGAAGCCATTTTAAAACTTCAGATGGTGATCTCCGGTTTCCGGAAAATAGCTTAAAATTAACTGAAAACCACCTAATGTGAATAGTTTCAGAATCGGGACGATGTCCGGAGACCTGGGACTCCCATAAAGGATATTTTTAATTCCAAAGTCGGTTTCTGGAACCAAAATGGTCCAAATACTATCGCATATGGATATTTTTGGAATC
The DNA here is from genome assembly GCF_029784165.1 of Wyeomyia smithii. Classification (NCBI taxonomy): domain Eukaryota; kingdom Metazoa; phylum Arthropoda; class Insecta; order Diptera; family Culicidae; genus Wyeomyia; species Wyeomyia smithii. The sequence goes on along the minus strand of NC_073695.1, from coordinate 243,392,028 downwards.
GGTATGACGCCCAGATGCTGGATCCCAAAATGGTGACTTCCGGTGTTTGTAAAACAGCTGAAGTTCACTAAATATCACCTTAAATGAGTATTTCCGGAATTAGGATGATGTCCAAAGACCATAAAACGACCCTAGCGGCCCTTTTGAACATTAAAATGGTAACTTCCGGTTTCTGGAAAAAAAAGGCCTAATACCAGACGATACCCAGAGAACTCAAAACGAAACCAGACGAACCGGAAATCGCCATCTTGAATTTCAAAATGGCATCTGCAGTTGATTTCCGGTCTCTGAACATCATACCGATTCCGAAAATCCCTATTTTAGGTTTTATTTAGTTCATTTCTAGAAACCGGACGTTTTCATTTTTGAATTCAAAATGACCTCAGGGGTCGTTTTCAAGTCTCTAGACATCATTTTGATTCCGAAACTACTATTATGAGGTGGAATTCGGTCAATTTTACCTGTTTTCCAAAATCCGGAATTTCAAAATAGATCTGAAATTGATTTCAGGTCTCTGGGCCTTATCCCGATTCCGGAATTTTGTTCTATGGTAGTCAGCCAATTTTGATTCATTCCCAGAAATCGGAAATCACCATTTTGATATTCAAAATGGCCAATACGGTCGATTGCGGGCCTCTGGACATCATCTCGACTCCGTAATTACTCAAATTAGGTATCAATTGTAATTATTCCAATAATATTATCAATACTCAGTTTCGGAACAAATCTTCGAAAAAACCCGGATTTCCGGAAATGAGATTTTTTTCAGCGCACCAATGGCACTGATTTCAAAGTAAATAAGTTGCTTAATCTTTCAGTACTAAAGTAGCAGAGCACATAACGGTTTTAAAAATATTGGCATTATTTAGGACTTTCAAGTTCTTGATGTTTTGGGTTTGAGAATTTCGAGATTCATGGAGAATTGCTTTTTTTCTGGTTACCAAAATTAGAAGATTTGAAAATTCTGGGATTTAATTATTTTATGATTCAGGGATTCCATTATTTCGGAAAATTGAGGTTTTGGGATTTCGAGATTTTATGATTTCAATCCAAAAGTACGTTTCTAGAATGTTGAAAGTTAAAAATAGAAAGAATTCATGATTGCAAGATTTTAGTATCATGGATTCACTATTTTCATAGATTTTAGTTAAGATTTTTGACTCTAGGATTCATGAATCTTAATTATGTTAATATCTAAGGATTTCAGGATTCTAGTATTTAAGGCTGTGAGACTAGTAATTGTATGGTTTGGGGATTCTCAGATTTCAGTTTTTTTAAGATTTTGAGTTGTCTTATTATTTGTATTAAATGAATTTTGGGATTTTGGAACCTAAGGTTTCAAAGATTTCAGGTTCTTGGATATTAATATTGTTTGAGATTTTGGGACTAGAGGATCTTTTGGGTTATAGAATTTGAGAATCATGAGATTTCAGGAGTCTTGTTGCTTTTGGATTCCACGAGCTTAGGATTTTGGGATTTAAGAATTTTATGGTAAAAGGTTTCAAAACTAACCTTCAGGATTTGGGTATTTCGTGATCTTGGCATTCTAGAGTTTTAAAATTTTAGGAATTTGGTGTTTTTGAATTTCAGGATTTTGGGATTATGGGATTTAAGGATATAGTTTTCATTGAAAACTCAACCATTGCACAGTGTTTTATTTTGACGTTTTCGTTCGATTAATTCAAGCTATAACGTATATTCATATATTTTTTAAAGCTATTGAACAACGCATCTTTTGATATAGAAAAATGGGTGATCAATTCACTTGAAAGTTAGAGAGAAAATTTCCTTCTTCATTTGATTGAAATAGATGCATAGTGTCTTCAGCAAATCTTTTACATATTACAAACCTTATGGAGTTTTCTTCCAAAAGGCACTAAAAATCCCAATTTCCGTTCTAACTTTTTCCCACATTTTTCCGAATTTTCAAACCTTCTACAAGATGTGTGTATGAGATATGTTTGACACTAACAGCACAACTTCACTCAGGACAACTTCACTAGGCTCAGGATGTCGGAAAATGCTTTTAAGGTCAGAAAACGAAAACAGAATTTCAGTCAAAACGTTGCGTAAGCCATAAAAAGCACAAAACGGAAATGGTCATAAACCACATGATGAGAACCTGATCTCAAATTGAACTGAGAAGGCGAAAGATGGCTTTGAATTCCCATAAAAAAGATAAAAATCCCAAATTGATTTCAAAACTTCTAGAAAATATTTCTAAGCCAGGAAAGGACTAACATTAAAATAATCCCAAACTGAGCTCGGCATGTCGAAAAATAAAAAGCTTATTCCAAATTAAACTTAAAACACTCAAAATAATCGGAAACGGCAAGACAGGAAAAAACAAGATCATGGAAATGAAAGTGCTTTTGAAGATAAGCAGTACTTTAAAAAAATGTTTCAGTTTTATTTTTATTTTTATTTGTCATTTTTGATTTGGCTTAAACTTTGCATAGACGTTTCTATGGGCAAAGATTACAAACATCGATGCAAAGTTTCAGCCAAATCAAAAATGGTCGATTGAATTGGTTGCCTTTTTTTTTTGTGGAGTTACTCAGATTGCAAAACTCCAAACAAGAAAATGTTGAGCTCAGAACGGCAACAAACATGATAAAGCCAGAGCAAAAAACAATTCTAAATTAAACTCAAATGACGAAAGAACGGTTCTTAAAATGACCAGAAAATAACGGAGAAGAAAAGAATTCCAAATGACGCCCACTTTAGGGAATGAAAAGTTTATGGCCAAAATAGAAGATGGCTTCTAATTTGGAAAAACTGTTAAAGACCCGAAAAGTTCAAATACGAAGTACAGATCATAATATTCACCGCGAATATTTGTCTATTTGTTTGTTTTACTTTAATTTATCTGACAATAGTCTTGATAAATAACAAATATCAGGGTCAAGTCAACTAACTTACAACCAGTCTCAAACAGTATCGTAGCATCATTAAACAAAATCGCGAAAAGAAAAGGCCCAAGTTGCTGCCTGGCGGTACTCCCGATTAGTGAATTGCGATGAAAAACAAGAATCAGATTCCACACGTATAATCCTACCACATAACTACGAACTCAGATGTGGCGAGAAAGCTTGGAACCTCGGCGAGTAACGTTATGCGTGCCAAGGGAAGAATGGGTCTGCAGACCCGTCGGAAACAGAAGCAGCCAAAACGAAATCCAAAACAAGCTGAATCTGTGAAACCGAGAGCTCGGAAGCTTTATGACAAACTTCTGACCAAAAAAATGGGGTGTGTTATCATGGATGACGAAACCTACATAAATCTGGACTATGAGACTCTGCCAGGACCGCAATTTTATACATCACCGAAGGGAAAGGATTTCCCTGGACCAGTGAAAGCCATTTACACCGAAAACGCCATTTGTGATTGTGGGGAAATATCTCGTCCATTCATTACGAATGACACAATGAATGGTAAAATTTAAAGAGTGAAAGAGTGTTTGCAGAAAAGATTGTTTCCCATGGTTAAGCAGCATAACAATTCTCCAATCTTTTGGCCCGATCTTGCTCCCTGCCATTACTCTAAGGATGCACTAGGGTGGTATAAAACGAATAATGTCACATGTGTCCCAAACTGCCCTGAAATTCGCCCTATTGAAACTTTTTGGGCTTTGACCAAGGCAAAGCTGAGGAAATATGTCAAACCAACGGACAATGTTGAAAAATTTAAAAAAGATTGGCTTAAAGTGGTAAAAATGGTCGGAAAACACACTGTGCAAAAGCTCATGAGTAGTGTTAAGAGAAAAGTTAGAGAGCTTGCGTATCCTACGAAAAATAATCCCAACTTGAATTGAAACTGGAAAGAAAACACTTATTATCTATATTTCAGAAAAAAATGACCCGAAAAATCCTGTATTTTTTGTTTTATTCAAGAAAGAAGATGTATTTATAATTTTCGGAACAGTCTCTAATATGCAATGGTCGTAGATGACTCTTTGTTCCATTTACGAGATACACAAATGAGATGTGAACTTTAGTAGGTTCGTACAAACTGAGCGGTTCGGCATAAATCCATGCTGCGCAGTGGAAATGTGGTTTTTAACGAAGATTTTGCGGAGAGCTCACATGAATCAGATTCTGAAGTCGGAGTCGAATATTTCTAGAATTGAAACGATGCATTTAGATCAGAAATCGACTTCAGACACCATTTTTAAATTCAATATGATGACTTCCAGTTCGTATGGAGTCGTTTTCAGGTCTCTTGGCATCATTCCGATACCAAAAGAACTGATATGAGGTGATATTTGGTCAATTTTGGATGTTTTCCGGAAACCGGAAGTCACCAAGTTGAATAAATAAATCGCGTCTGGTGTTGATTTACGGTCTCTTCGTATCATCCTGATCCTCGAAATAAACATATTAGGTGGTTTTGGGTCATTTTAGGTTGTTTTCCGAAACCCAGAATTCACCATCTTGTAATTGGTTCCCGATTCCGAAAACACTTATAAGGGATGGAATTGATAATTTCTGATCTCGGCATCAATTCGATTACGAAAATACCCATATTTGGTGATATTCGATCATTTATGGTTGGTTTTCAGGAATATGAAGTCGCTATTTTGAAATCCAAGATGGTGTCTGGGATCGTTTTCGGGTCTCTGTGCATAATCCTTCACCTTGTTTTATTCAATTGATTCTACAGCCTCTAGAAGCCCCAATGGAATCTATTCCGAAAGGTCCATTTTCGGAGCATATCACCACACAAAACCGTCAAAATGGTCTGTGTAAGTAATTTTAAGAACTTTGATCCAATAACTGTAAAATTCTGTTCAAATATTCATGATATTTCTCAGTTTCGAAACATATTCCCAGAAAACCGAATTTTTGGCAAAAAGAAAATTCTCTAGGAGAACCGCTGACACTCATTTTAAAATAGAGAATTTACTGAATCTTTTGGTACTAAAACTATCGAGATCGAATGAAAATTGCAAAAGTTGCGAGAATTTCAATTGGTGTGTACTCGGGGTAGGGGACGTAAGGGTGTTTTTTTCTGTCGAGCACACAACGGTTAAGAGGCTTAAAAAAGTTTTCATATCAAACTCGAAGTGGCGAAAAAAAACATTTGTAAATGCCAGAAAAAGATTTTAGGTAAGAATAGCGATGAAACGTAGCTAAAGGCCAGAAAAAGTTTAAACAGAAAAAATAAAAATAAACCACCGGAGAAGGTAAAAGAGATCCTCAAGGCTAGAAGAAAAAATAATCCAAAAATGGGCTCAAAATGTTGAAAAATTACCAAAAAATTCAAGCCAAAAGGAAGCAAAAAAAAACATCAAAAAATCACAGGAGGGTTGTGTGCAAAGCCACGACCGCAAGGTTGAAGTAGAATACTTTTACAAGAAAGATAACCCGGCTGCTTGCGTGTCAGTCATTCTTCCTAGCAAATAAATGTTGACCGCTCATTGGCAGTATTGAAAATTCTGTGCAAATGAAGTTGAAGTACTACTCAATTTCAGTTTGCACATATAAATACGACCTCACTGAACAGGAAAAGAACAAACTCTTTACGGCGCAAACAAGTTCCAACAGTCAGAGTATATGTACATGTGAATTAAAATTAAGATAATTAACTTTTGGTTAAAGCTCAGAACGAGAAAATATTAAATCTTCAATTCATTTGTTTGGTTGTCCTAAAAATGACAGTTTGTTGTTGAAGTTAAAATCGGATATGACGCTGATTGCATCTCTGTGTTACGCCGATAGCGGGAGTTATGGTGAACTTGCCTATGACGAAGGCATCGTGTTACTTGTTTAATCGAATGGCAGAAGGAGGAATATTGTAAAATTTTGTAAACATTTAACTCAAACAATATTACCAAATCGTAGTCAGGCACTCTAACAACAAAGTTGAAGGCTGTTTTTACACTGAAAATCAGACAGCCAGCAGAAGTTTTGATTGCCAAAATCCAGAATGCCGAACAGCCGTAAAGAGAGTTGTTTATTTACCTACGGCAAGTTTCTCGCCCCATCGCGCGTGTTCGCGTTCACCATGGCAGAGGCCTGTCTTTGTAAACGCGTTCTAACAGGGCAGTTTAGACAACTACAACAGAATTTGATATCATCCCGCACAGAATGTCTGCTTGTGTTTATGCCAAAAAATTAATTGCCTTCAATTATTTGTTTATTTGCCTTGAAAAAGGCATTTTGCGGTTCAAAATCGGTTGCTGATCGCAACCTTTGAGCTGCTCTATCAGTGGGGGAATTAAGATACACGGACACCATGCACTGTGGAAGCTATTTCACATTCAGTAAATTAGACGGGTGCGTCAGATTTAAATTGCTAGGATCCAACACAGAATGCTTGCTTGCGTTGTCAAAAATTATTAACTTTCAATGACTTGTTTATTTGCCTTGAAAAAGGCATTTTGATGTTCAAAATTGAATTTCCTGATGGCAATCTTCATGCTGCCCCATCACGGGGGGAATAATGGCAGTCTGGTGACACACGCTGAGAAAAACCGCGCTGCTCCTGAGACGTGGTGACCAACCACAGGGCTAGTGCTGCTGCTAAGGAAGGACGACTGCTGTTGTCGCTGTCTAGAACTATTATGAGCGGCTTTGGCTGAAACAGGCTCTTATATAGGCCAAATAGCATGTTTTCAATTGCAAGGTATATGATTCTGTCGACCGTGCTTGGGAAGCAATCGTATAACGACCAATCAGAGGTCGAATTTTTCGTTTTGACAAGGCTTGACTATTTTCAATAGTACAACAGTGTGAAAAATGAAATTACAATTATCTTATTTTGGGAAGAATCTTAGAAGATTTTCCAATCTATTGCTGCAAGAACGAAGGAAATCCATCGGATACTAACCGATTTATTAGCATTTGAAATTGGACATATTTTTCACTTTTTTCGGTTTTAGATTTTCATTTCACATCCCTATGTAGCCGAACTTACTGAGAGAAGTATTCTACTTCAAAAGGGCAAAAAAGACAATGATTGCGGTTAATCAGTGATTTCGTGGGTGCTATCGTTAATGTGCCCGGAATATTTTTTTAAATACAACAGCTTGAACAATCAGTTTCCACGCAAAATAATAGTTTTTTTTTTTCATACGGACCACACTGACACCGTTACTTTCATCTTTTTTTATTTTAAGTAATAGTTAGATATTGGAGAGCATCTCAAGATCGCCTTATACGTAGAAATTCCTTCTTGTGTTTTCACTTCAGCAGTACAGCTTGGTTTAGTAACTTTTCACGAAATCGTATTATTCAAACAGTTTTAAATCTGTTGTCCACCGGCGCACACTGGGAAAAAACGGACCCAAATTCCAACTAAATTAATGCAAGCTTAGCTGGCAACCTGAAATATAGCATTTCTTATGTAAAATTGGTCAAAAAATCGATTGGTGATAGTTTCATCTTGTGCAGGGCACGGGAAAAGGCATATATTCCCAAAAGCACGCAAAAATAGGGTGAAAAGGGGCAAACTAGACCATTTTACGTGCTCTGCACGAAATGGAACTATCACCAATCGATTTTTTGAACAATTTTACATAAGAAAAGCTACATTTCAGGTTGTCAGTCGAGCGGCGATTTTTTAGTGGAAAAACCAGAACCCACATTTCCACTAAATAATCGCCGCTGGACTAACAACCTGAAATATAGCACTTTTTATGTGAAATTGGTCAATAAATCGACTAGTGATGGTTTCATTTTGTGCAGGGCACGGAAAATGGTCTATTTGGCCCCTTTTCACCCTATTTTTGCGTATTTTCCCGTGCCCTGCACAGGATGAAACTATCACCAATCGATTTATTGACCAATTTTACATAAGAAATGCTATATTTCAGGTTGCTAGCTCAGCGGCATTATTTTGTGGGAGTTTGGGTCCGTTTTTTTCCAGTGTGCGGTGGTCTGAATACCAGAGACTGTAAGGTACCCATGTTGTGTGCAAATTCGTATAATAAAGATCGCATCATCAACTTTGCTCGTCCAGATCTCAGTTCTTAATAAATGGCAGCTAGTATCATTCTTAGCCCTCTCTAGACTCTTAGTGCGAATTACCTGCAAACACTGGGGTATAAGAATTGACAAGAAAAAATGAAAAAAAGGACAAAATGTATTTACAAAAGTATACCTATTCCAGTTTTTTATTTACCCTCTCATAACAATCCAAGCTTCATACACCATTAGGAACGATTAGTTCAGATTTTGGCCAATTGTATCAATTTTATGACCTATACTGTAAAAATAATCAGAAAGTACAAGAAGAGTGATAGCAGATAACAAGCAGTTCACTTTCTACAACATTGATAATGGTGGTTACGGCTTGATTGATAAATCAAGCACCGAAAAGTTTGGTACAACAAAACAAACCAGAACAGAAGGAGCTTAGTTTATACCAGAAGTATCACCTGTATGCATTTCGAATTATTAGAGTGAACAATTTAAAATTATCGACACCACACCGGGGTAATAAAAATACCTGATCCAGTGATAGCACCAGTTTTAATCGCCAATTGACGTATGGAGTGAAATCTGCGAATTTCCATTCCGTCATTTCAAATCAAACGGTTGGCTTAAGCATGCGTCGTCTTCTAGCGCGTCTGATTCTAGCAGTTTTGCACTATTGTTGGACCTCTGCTTTTTCACCAGTGAACACCGACAGCTTTCGATTTGGTAAGTGACGTAAGTAATCTCACTGTTGTAACCATAGAAACTAACCCAGTCGCCTTCCAACAGCACCAACATGTTCGCTGAATATCAACAATCAGCTACCGCGGCCTCAGCCACTGATTCTCATCCCTGGAACAAAAAACTTTCGTTACCCTGTCTCGGACAATCGCCTGCTGCGATTGGACGTGGGTGAAACAATTGAACTCGCCTGTGACAGTAGCGGGTTTACGCTATTCCCAAGTGCTCGAACTATCGTCGTAACTTGCGTTTTCGATACCACATTTAACTTCAACAGTACAATGTACACTTTCGAGGACTTCTCCTGTACCCGACTGTGGTACAGCGTGGCACGACGCACCGGTCAAACGTGTGAAACCACGGCATCGCTGATCGAAATTGGTTTCGATATGGAAGATCGGTTCCCGAAGTTCTTGGATGTTTGCCACAACGAGGAGACGTTCGAAAATCACTGGGTGAGGCATGAATTTCACCGTCCCAATGTCGGCTATCAGTCGAGTAATCCACGACCCAGCTGGTATCAGGGAGACTTCTATCCTGGAATCTATGTTGATAATCTGTACACGATGAACAGGCAGCGTGAAACGGTTGCAAAGATCTTGCAATCCCAGGAGCTAGCGGATAGTATTGTCGGTGATTACGACAGCATGCGCTACATGGCTCGGGGTCACATCGCGGCCCGCGTCGACGTGATCTACGGAACGCAGCAAAATGCAACCTTCTGGTTTCTGAACGCTGCACCGCAGTGGCAGGCATTCAACGAAGGCAATTGGCTGAAGATTGAGGATAGTACGCGCCGATTTGTGGCGGCTCGCAATCTCGTTGTTACCGTGTATGGTGGAACTTACGGGGCTCACACGCAAACCGACGCGAACGGAGATCAGCAGCCAATTTTCTTGGATTTCGATCCGGATGGAACTCAGCGACTGCCGGCACCGAAGATCTTCTACAAGATTCTGTATGATGAAGATAGCAAGGCCGGAATCGCGCTCATTGGAGTCAACGATATTCATCTGACCTCGATGGAGCAAATCATTAGCGGAGGTTATATGCTTTGCGACAATGATATTGGGGACAAAATCAACTGGATCGACTGGGATAGAAGGAATTTTTCCCGAGGATATTCGTATGCCTGTGAAGTGAATCCTTTCCTGCGGCGTATCGGACATCTGGCTGAGTTGGATGTTCCTAATTTGCTTCTTTAAATGGGACATTTTTTTCGATTGCAAATAAAGTGAAAATTTTATTCTCAAATACATTTCTTAATCCTCATCTATTCAAGTCAAGATTTTGGGAATATTTCGAAATAAAATCATATTAAAAAGAATATTGAAAAATTATTCAAGCAATGGAAAATTGTGAGATTAAGGTGAAACAGTGTTGAAGCCACGAAAAGCCGACTTCGAGCCATCACTTTTAATTTTCAAAAGCACATGACTTTGAAAAAGGTTATGTGTTTTTTTTTTATAAGATTTGAACCACTGCGACCATTATTTTGATCTTTTGTGGTATACCTCTTCTTTAGTCTAGGTACTCGTGGCAGACATATCACTATGGATGGAAGTGATCTTCGTTGTCATATCGCACCCTTTCTCCCAATTAGGCACTGAATTTCGTATGAAATGTATTACCTCATTAGGATCCGAAGACCAGACCTCAAAAGGCTCCAAAGTTCCTTACCCAAAGGCTCTTATTCTGCGCTGTATTAGTGCACTGCAGTGGCAGAGCAAATGTTCTGCGGTTTCACATTCGAACCCACAGAGACGACAAATTCCGTCATCTGACTGACCAATTTGTTTCAGATGATGCTTACTCGAGCAACAATTGAAACATAATAAAATACTACAAGGTATACAGCCCTAGGGGTTGTATGAAATGGTGACGTAGGACTAAATATATAATATATGCTAAACAAAATGTTATTATATGCTGCGCTAAACTGTTCATAGGTAACATTACCGTTTATTTTTGATAGTCGTTATTTTAAAACTAACGATGCATGAATACATGAGAATTTTACACTAGTAGTAGTTGCGAAAATTCTCATAACTCTATCTTCAAGCATCTATAGTTCTGAAAAGAACCGATTCCATAATATTCAGTTAGAAATTCGTGCTACAGAACGCTGATAATCGCACCATAAATATTTTGTTGGCCGCGCATAAAATTTGCTCTCCGCTGTGCCCTCCAGTAGCTGTGCTAGCAAAATATCCTGCATCGAACGATGGTAAGTAATGCTGCCGTATGCAAAATAAAGGTGTAACATAGTTCCGCAGTGCCTGGAAGTTGACTCGCATGCAGCTCTCGTTTCTCAATGTCGCGTACCTTTAACAGCTGCACTGCTCTCGCTTATGTGTAACAAACTAAACTGAAGCTGAATTTTCTGCACGCAGTCTTTTGTATCGAGTTCAGCGTAGATTTTTACCATTAAGGCGTGGCCACGTAGCTTATAGAAAGAAAGAGAAACAAACCAACACATCTTCAATACTACTGAGTGATTTTCATAAGCATCAAAAGAAAGTTTTTGCTTTCCCGATGCGAAAATCACTCTGGTTCTTAGATTAACTAATTTTCGTTGCTGATATTTGACTGATAACGGTGTTCGAGTGAACACAAACAAACAAATAAACCGGAAAATCACTCAATTTAGCAGTGAAAATTCTTGAAATGAGGGTTATGTCTTGTTGTGATAAACTATTCATAGGCAACACTACCGTTTATCTTTGGTGCGCACTGGTCGTTATTGTAAAAATGATTATTTAGAAATAGATTAACATTTCACACTAGTAGTAGTTGTGAAAATTCTCATAACTCTTATCTTCATTATCTAATAGTTCTGAAAAGAACCGATTTCATAATCTTCAGCTCGAAATGTAGCTACAGAATGCTGATGATCACAGCACCACCGGTAGCATCGATTATTTTGTTGGCCGTGTATAAAATTTGCTCTCCGCTGTGCCCTTCAGCAACTGTGCCAGCAAAATATCCTGCAGCGTACGATGGTTATTGTTGCTGCCGTGTGCTGAATACAGGTAACATGCTCTGCGGTGCCTGGAAATTGAATCATATGCAGCTCTCGTTTCTCAATGTCGCAAAGCTTTAACAGCTGCACCGCACTCGCTATTGTGGAACAAACTAAACTGAAGCTGAATTTTCCACACGCAGTCTTTTGTATCGAGTTCAGCGTAGATTTTTACCATTAAGGCGTGGCCACGCAGCTTAGACAAAGACAAACTAGCCAAAACACTTTGTTGAGTCAAAATATGTAGGCAGTGGAATTTATTTCGTCCATGTTATTGTTATCTGTGCTTGAGAAGCAAGCCAAGAACAAGGAAAAAGTATGGGAAAGCTTGACCTTGGAACTTTTCACCTTTTTCCACCATTAAGCAGTAAAGCAACAATGTTGAACATAATATCAAAAAATTGTTACACATTTTATCTATCCACCGATATATAAATGACTAAGATGCATTAAGTCGTTCGCTTGCTATAACCGTTTGAAATCTGACGCAACATTTGCTAGTTTCATTTTCATTTTCACAAAGTGTAATCTAGTATAGAAAACAAAGACGTAGTCCTACGTCAAAAATAAATTGTGATTATTTGTTGCACTAATGAAAATCCGAGGTTTTAAGAAACAATTTTTGTTACTACGATGAAATTGTAAAGAAACAAGCAACAACTAAAGTTGCATCGCTGCTTCAAAAATCTTCACACCAACAACGTAATTTGCGAGGTTGGATTTGTTGTTGAAACGTGTAAACGGTATTTGAAAACCTAACCTTCACTAAATAGATCTAGTGGGTGGAGCATATAGGTTGCCAACGTGATGCTTGCGAGATACAAAAGACAAACACACAAAAATACTTCTAAAAGTTGCTGTCAAGATCTGAAGCCATGTAAGAGCAACTTTTGCTCGATCGTTCGCCTTATATTTGTTTTTTTTTTCCTCATATATCATTTATTTGACACGGCACAAATACAATTTAATGTTTAACGGCGCCAATTATATCTGGTGACTTAAAAACTAAAAGCAAATTTTTTATCCTCGCTGCCGACTACGAGCTGAAATTAAGTCTAACTTAAAACTAGCATGAATTTTTCAATTATATTTGTTTTTGAGATGAGGTTATTTACTGGGTTGTTACTTTTCGGTACTTGGACTAGAAGTCGTCCAAAAAGTGTGGGTCTCTAAAGCGAAATGTGATTAATTGCTTTGAATTTCAATTACCACGCTGAGGTACTGATGAATTGAAGAAGCAAAATTTAAACTGGTAATGACCATTAGCATGATAAGGGAAGCAATATTCAAAACTGAGCCATGAACTTGCAAGTGTTTTGCACTAAATGACGTGAATAGTACAAACGAGAAAAGTGAATAGAAATTGATAACTGGAGTTGAATCCTCAAATTTCTAGAAATAATCAAAGATAAACCGCTATACAGACAATCTCTTTCCATTCTGATCATTTGCCATTTTACAATCTAATCACAACGCCATGAAGTTTCTCTTGCGCCCTAGTTCGATGCATCTTCGTAGCTGAAATTTTACCATGCAGCATTTACCATGTTGTTATCAAATACCATGCATTAGTTCATACACATTGCTGTTTCATTCTTGAAACTTGTGTTGAAACAACGAAAATGTTGCAATTGGCTCCACCTCCTGCGCTTTTTATGTCATTGTATAAGAAACTGAGATGTAACTGCAACTTAATTTCGCATAAGAATTTGTTGCTGTGATGCACAAAGTTCATAATCGAAGCAAATTTTGCTGCTTGGGTACTTGGACAGTGTCCTGTAATTGCTGGCAGCAATTGCTGGCTTTTCTCCACGCTTGGTTTTATAAAGCGTTTAGACTGGCGTAGCCCTACTGAGCATATCCAGTTCTCTTGTATTGTCCTATGTTCCCAGGTTTTCAATTCTGCTTTCAAGGCGCTTGATGACACCCCACAGAACGGTTCTGGGCCAATGACCCCCCTGTCTAGCTAACGTATCGGCTTTTTCATTGCCTTCCACTCCGCAGTGACCAGGAACCTAGTATAACCATACTTGGATCCTTTCTGCCAGTTGTTTCAGTGAAAGGATGCACTCCCATACTAGCTTAGAGGTACATGTGAAGGCTTTTAGTGCTTTAAGTGCTGCTTAGCTATCAGAAAAAATGCATATGTTAACATGCCTGTATTTCCTAGCCAAACAGACTTGTGCACATTCATAAATTGCAAATATTTCGGCCTGGAACACTGTAGGCCAACAGCCCATTGGTATCGAAATATTTATCGCAGGACCATTTATACCTGCTCCGGTTGAATCATTCATTTTTGAGCCCTCTGTGTAAAAGACGACAGAGCCTTGTCGGATATTCGGGCCACCTTGTTCCCAAACTTTCCGTTCGGTCTCTATGATTTTGAAAGGTATTTCGAAGTTTGCTTCTGTATTCATCCAGTCTTCGATACCTGGTATATGTTTGCTCAGCTGGGAATGTTTGAGAATTGCCAGCTGGCCTGTCTGATCTCCATCAGGTACTTTTTTAAGGTGTATTAGTCTCAATACACTTTTTTCCGTCTCTAGTTGTACTACCTGGTGGAGTGGTAATAGATGCAGAATTGCATCTAAGGCTTTCGACGGAGCACTTTTCATTACTCCTGTAATTGCATTACAAATAAGCCTTTGCAACTTGCCAAGCTTGTTCTGCGTTGACTTTTCTTTTGTTTTGGGCCACCACACTAGCGAGGCAAACGTTATTCTTGGTCTTACTATTGGCTGGTACAACCAATAAATCATACTTGGCCTTAGACCCCATGTTCTACCAATAGCTTTGCTACATGCCCAGAGGGCACTCGTAGCATTACCGATGACATATTCAAAATGTGCATTCCAGCGGAGTTTCCGATCTAAAACTACTCCAAGATGTTTATTCTCAGTGGAAAGCTGCAGTGTAGTCTCGCCCAGCTTCAGACTCTTCAAGTTGTACCTTCTTTTCCGAGTGAAGGAAATAAAGGTTGTTTTAGAGAAGTTAATGGTCAGCCCCTCTTGTCTACACCATTCTAAAGTATAGTTTAGAGCTAACTGCATTCTCTCCGATACTGTACTGTCGAATTTTCCCCTCACAAGAATCACAACATCATCGACGAATCCGACCACTTCGAAACCTAGCTCAGTTAGGCTTCTAAGTAGCTGGTCTACAACCAATGACCACAGCAAAGGCGATAGAACCCCACCTTGCGGGCATCCCTTAGTTGTGTTCCTTGTCATCTCACGACTATTCAGCATGGTTTTGATCCATTTTGAGGTATATGTATCAAACTCATGGTGTCCCATTGCGTTCAACATTGAGTGATGGGATACATTATTAAAAGCTCCCTCTATGTCTGAGAACGCAGCGTGTGCGATTTCTTTTGTATCTATAGATTTCGCTATTTTTGTCGTCAGCATATGTATTGCATCCACTGTTGACATGTTGCTTCGATATGCAAACTGATACCTACTCAGCGGAGAGGTTTTTAGGTACGTTGATTTGACGTGATAGTCAATTAGTTTTTCCATAATTTTTAACATAATGGAGGTTAGACTAATTGGTCTAAAAGCTTTTGGAAGTGTTTTGTCGCGCTTCCCAGCCTTTGGTATGAAGATCACTCTCGTTTCTCTCCAGTTGGTGGGTATGTAATTAAGCGTCATGCTTGCTCAGTTATGAATGGAATTATTACCCTTCCACACCGTTGAAGCATTATTGGTAATAATCCATCCAGTCCCGGGGACTTATAGGGCTCGAATGAGTTGATTGCCCATTCCACTTTCGATTCTGTGAAGATATCGCAGGCTATGTAATGCGCATTTGTCCTAGCGACAGAGCTGCGATTAATCCAAGCAACATGCTGACTATGACGAGAGAGAAAATATCATCGCACTCGTTTCTTTCTCTCATGAATAGCCAGCAACCATCACAGTAAACGTGGAGATCCGACAAGTGATTCAATATCTTATCTCTTTTGTTGCCATTTTCGGGTTCTTATTGTCAATCGTCGTGAATTTACAGAGTTCACTCGGAAATATCTGTGCAATGCAAATCAAGGTGATTTTTGGAATATTAAAAATCGTTTCAGTAGCGTGATTATGTCAGTGCCAGCTTGAAGTTTGTTGCTATCAGGATTTTTTAAATCCGTTAAATCCGTCCGTGACGATCCCAACTCAAGATATGGCCACCAATGAACTAGGTTTATAATTTCAAACCAATGGTTATAGGTGTCGCTTGATGGGCTGGCACAACAACCCCGAGTATTCGGAACACAACCGGAACAGGTCGCGTTTTTACATTTTTCAATGAGAGGCATGGTAGGATTATAAGCACTTCTAAGCACTGCTTTGATCATCGTTACCATGTTACTGAAACATATTCCGGCGATATATCCGAAACCAGTCGATTAACTCAGTCCATCCTCTTCGTTAAAAGAAAATATGAATGAAAACTAGGAGAAAAGCAAAACCGTTCCGAACCAAAATTGAACAGTTTCAAAGTTGAACCGTGCCAAAATTTAACAGGATCTGTATATAAATATACATACCCATACATATTTAAAAGTTTTCTGTTTTGCCACCCGCGATTCATATTTTGCCGCGAACTAACACTGTCTCTAGTTTAACCTACAACAAGCACAATATTCAAGAATCAAATTAATAAACTCATGCTGTCAAAAAACAATTAAAAATGCAATATTATTTTTCAGATATGAGATCATTTAAAAAATATTAATAGAATTCTTTTTATTACAATTGGTGTTATGAAGAAGCATATTCTCTACTGAGAATAAAAATGAATGATCATACAGATTCAAAATGTACCAAACTAAAATACGCTCAGTTACAAAACGAAGTAATAGTAGTTTATTGACAATGCTTTTAGCCGGCGTGCAGCTAAACCGAACCAAGCGTCGAAAAACATTTACCGCCGCAATTGCTGTGTACAAGCTGTTACAGAGAATTTTTGTTATAATATCGTTATCAAATGCTCAAACGATTTCGTTACTTCATAATAGATAGATTATTACTTGTCATATCCACTGGGTGTCAATAACTCAATCTGAGAAAACGGCGCTTAGTTCGGTCTGATCGCACGCCGACCATGTATCAATATCATACATATCAATTGAAGAAAAATCATTGATTTTATGTTTGCTATCCTCAAAACATCATGCTGTCAAAATGAACTTGATACTTCTGCTGGTTCAATCTCAGTACAGCCATACCCGAATGATCGAGAAAGATAGCAAGAAAAAAATGAGAGTGAGAGTTGACGCTAAGAGAATCATTGTAACATCGCAAACTCTTTTGTAATGAACCATGCATCGTAGTTGGCTGATTCTTGTGTTGCATCATTTTGGCGTAAAGTCAGTAGTATGATATTGATTTTCCGCAGCTCTGCCTAGCGATAGTCGAACCAGCACATGGCGCATTTGAGTCCTGCGTTTCTTCTTCTAGAATGGATCGTGATCCTGGGAAATGTTTCTCCATCATAACATTGAGTGTTTCAAGAGTGTTATCGCGAAGTGCGTTTATTTTTTTAAATTTACAAGTGTTTTTTGGAAGAGTTTGCGGCTTGTTGTGTTATGTTTGTTGCGAAACATCCACCAATTGAGTGTAGTAATGCCGTAAACATCGATTGACAAAATGGCTGCAATAGCATATAGAGTGGTACTACGCCACCGTCGCTTGCAGCTGGTTTTAGTTTGCTTCTCATCACTGTGTGTTGTGTGTGTAGAAAGAGTTGAACAAGTTGGAAAATTGAACGTCGAGAGATGATGAAAAATTCATATACCTAGTTTTCGGGAGAAAAATTGGACGAAACGGGAATCGAGTGTAGTGAAATCGATTTAGTGCGTTTTATCTGTGAAATTATGATTGTTCTAGCGGAATTGGTTAAATTGTTCAGAAAACTTTAGATTGTGTTATTGTCTCGCGGCTCTTTGTTTCGCAGTTTCGTGGTGGTAGTGTGCATATCTTGCTAGTGTGTATCAAATTACCGGGACTGCTGCTCGCACTGGCCCAACGATTCACAAATGTGAAGGGAATCGGAAGATAAGTATCGGTGTTTGTGTTCTTTTACATGCAATCTGAAGTAGAAGTGGGCAAAACAGTTCTTTACGGAAAGCGGCTCTGAACCGGTCACTCACCGTCTCAATAAACGCCTCATAGTTAAAGGGCTATTCCCACTGCTTCCGTTCAGGGACCGGGCCGGGACCGGGCTCGTCCGGGACTTTTCATTCATTCACACTGCGCCGTGCTTGAACCGTGCCCGCGCTGCGCTCTGGCTGAGAAATGTTGGTGTGTATATGTGAAAGAACGTCTTTCTCTTTTTTTCATACCGCAGCTCACTCCGCACGAAATATGTCACTACAACATACACGCATCCACCCGAGTGCCTTCCGTGCACTCTCCGGCCAACACAAAGTATCGTCGGCAACGATAGTTTCTCTCTCGCACTGCGGCAGCACGACGGCAACTCAACGCTGCCCCGGTCTGGGCACGGCGCGTCGGTGTGAATGCGTTCATAAGAACGCATGCAATCAATCTCAAACGAGCCCAGACGACACGCGGAACAGCCACGGCCCGGTCCCGGCCCGGTCCCGGCCCGGTCCCGGAACGGAAGCAGTGGGAATAGCCCTTAACAATTATTCGCGAGATTGATGGATCGTGCTGTTTCGGTTAACTTCGGTCTCGGGCGAACCATCCGTTTTAGCGCGAAAAGAACCGTGGTTCATTTTCTTGAGCCGTTCGATCAATCGCTCGAGCTCGGCTTACCGAAATGTACTATTTTCCGTAATGAGCGCGTGCTGAAAATCTTTGAACGTGATAAGCAGAACGTTAGTAAATATGAATGAGCCAGAACCGGTCAGTTAAATATTCCGCTCCACTTATATATCGATTGTCTAACTATATAGTCAAATATTTATTTACCGCGCGCGAGATTAGGAAATATATGATCGTTACCGTTTTGCAATTTATGATTTTTCTAGCTTTTGCGCAAATATTGTTACAAATAAACTTTTCTCTCAGTTCACCATATTGTAATCTTATAGGTGGAAATGAAACTAGCTCATGTATACTCGGATTGTTATTAATTTGGCCCTTTGTAAATAAACACTGTTTGTATTATGTATGGTTGTATATTTGCATTTTTTAAATTATAAGGCTTTGAATGCATGCAACTCTGCCAGTTTTCATACTTAATGGGTGTCACAGATTACTCATCGTATCAACGGACTCGTTCAAGCGCTATATAGAAATTGTATATTTTATGATACAAACCACGCACACGTGTACGTGGCCCCAACAACATACTTATTGCTTGTTGGTTTAATTCGATTCCATGAATGAAATTATAAATTTTGTATTTCTTCCAAGTAAACCACACACATTTTTCCATGGTCTTTCGTGTTTTAATCGGTCTCAAATCATGAAATAGTTTTTTTTTTAAATAGACGAACAGTATACGAGAAATTTATTAGGCATAAAGCCAGATGTGCTGGTGACCAAATATCTGGATACTCCGCGTCGATACCATCCATGAGATCGTATTTTCTACAGATTGATCATCAACGCGTAATAGTTGTTGGTAGCCAAAAGGGTCACTTCAACACAACATAGGAGTGGAGGGGCATTAACGTGGATACAACTTTCGTGATTCGTAGCTTTAGTAACATTATATAGTTGACTAATATAAATCAATGAAAGGTACGTTTCGGTTTCACGGTTACATACGGTTACAGTTACATTATGACCTCGTAAGGAGATGTCCGAACATTTGAGTTGTCTCAATTCAATTGTAGGTCCAGGATCAACTCAATTATAGGCCCAGTGTGCGTTCAATCATAGGTCGCGTGCGTTTCGTTTTTTCAATGTTACATCATCAAACAGAATGAGTTCGTAACCCGTTTTTATTTTCGCGGTGAATATAATTATTTCATAGGCGCGATATTAGTTGTTATGAACCCGGTGCTCGAAATCAGCGCATCGTTTACCAAAACGAACCCAGCTGCAAACCCTTCCCTCACCTCCAACATCCCAGTGATTTCTCGTGGAAGTGCAGAGGTGTTCTCGGCTTCCAACAAAGCGAGTATCACGTCAACATGTTCCTATAGATACTCCTTCTTTGACCTGCATTCGGATGCGGCCGGCGCTGGTATTGCCTAATATAAAGATTAAGGTCACCAGTTTTACGGAGTAGCAACCGCGGGCGGTCAATCATGCTCATGCTTATGCTCATGCTCATAACATTGAGTGTTTCAAGAGAATCGGCAGTAAAAGTACCGCCGTCCTTCCTCATTCTGCCCAAGCTATTCGTGTGATCTTTGGACAGGGCTTTGTGTACTCTTGCAGCTGCAGGGTGCTTTCCATTTGTTCACACATTGATCTCCATCCCCTCCTGCGTGATTTCCTAATTTCTTTATTGTATTGCGTAAGGGACTCTCTAAAAGCATCCCAATTTGAGGTTTACTTGGCTCTGTTGAACAACCTTCTAGTTGACTTCCTCAGTTTTTCTAGATTTTCGTTCCACCAAGGCGCGTCTTTGTTGGATACTCGCGTCTTGGTTGGACAACTTTGGTTATAAAGGGCTATGATGTTATTCGTAAATTTTTGTTATGAATCCTCCAGTTCTCTTATTGTCTGGATTTGCCCTTCAAAGGTAGATTCATCACGAACTATTTTTGAATGAAAAAGCTCCCAGTTGGTTCTAGGGTTTCTATAAACTTCCGTTACTAAGTCCCCTGCGTTATAGCACAGAACGGAAGGTCAACTTCAGGTATATGATCAAACAGAAAGTGCACACAGAGAGGACTGAAAAATCACGAATGAATTTTCTTTGCCCCCAGCAATATATATTTGTCGTGTACGTTCATGCCACTGCGACAATGGTATAAGGTGGCATTTTTTATTCGTTGTTTTGAATTGACTGTTATTTCAACAGTTTGACCTGTTCAATTCGAACTTTTACGTGCAATGCAAGAACGTTTTGCGAAAACAGCAAAGTTTCACATTTGTGCAATTTTTTATATTCAATGCTATTTAAAACCGGGTGTTCGAAACTGTTAATGATGCAATTATTGCGAAGGTCTTCCTCTCACGATTGTATCATGTGTTAGCGACAGTTATTTATAAAAATTAGTTTGAAACGTTATCGTTGTCATAAATCAAATATGGTGTTTTTTTTTGTTTTTGTTTAAAGAAAATGCTAATTTGTGTTGTAAGAAGATGTACAGATAAACTTTGTTAGGCAAATATCTAGATCTTTTATAATATTGAATCAATACCTTAGTCGACCATGAAATTTCTAAACAGTTTCATCCTGTTATTTCATTATATCACATGTTTTATCGATCACCCGAGATCCAAACTCCGAAGGTATATCGGTTTTGGACTCATAAAAATAAGGAGGATGAGATTAGATAAACTTGGACAAGCTTCTGGAGCAACGGACAATGTGGTTGTGGCATATTAATTTTGCTAACGATATTTCGATATTAACTATTCACGGATTTCTGGTATCTAGATATCAGCTAAAAGAGTGCAATTTTGAGAACAAACGTGATTTTATATCATTGTCCTTCAATTTTTCAATGAAGAATAAAAATCGCACTAAATCGCATAAATAACAGTTGGTACATGGGCGAACTGTTATTGTAGCGATTTCGAGCAGATTTCGAACTGTTTTAAATCGGAATTTTAAAACCGAAGGATAACTATAGAAAATTTTTAAAAATCATAATTTTATTTGAATGTGTGAATGAACCGGTTCTTAGAAAAGAGCGAAAGAATGAACCGCTCACAAAAAAGAGCCACGGTTTTTTGAGCGCACCAAAACTGATGGATTCGCGGGAACCCGAAGTTACCCGAGAAAATACGAACTTTCAACGATCGTGAATCATTGTGAACTATGAGCAGAGTTGCCGTTTTCACAGATTTTTCTGTAAAATCACAGATTTTTTTCCTTTTTCAAATCACAGAATCTGTGATCACAGATGACAGATATTTTTGCAAAATCACAGATTTTTCCCGTAAATACCGGAAATAACAAATAGCCCAATTTTTCTAGACTCATTTGCCAAAGGTGTGATTTTCCGAAGGCTCGATTGATCATTCGGAGAAAATGGTTTGACTTACCTTACCTTACCAATCAGACGAGAGCCGTGGTGGCTCGTGCTGTATCGAGAATTTGTCGCCATGTTGCTCGGTTTTGGGCTGTGTTTCGCCAGTTCCCCAGGCGTCTCATCACCCGCAAGTCTCCTTCGATCTGGTCGAGCCACCTTTAACCAGGCACGCTGCGCCCCTCTATTTCTGGTGCCGGCAGGGTTGCTGAAGAGAAGTGATTTCACAGGGTTGCCGTCCGGCATCCTTACGACATGACCGGCCCACCGCAACCTATTAACTTTCGCCAGGTGTGCAATGGGATTCTCTCCAAGCAGCGCGTGCAGTTCGTGGTTCATGCGCCGTCGCCATTCTCCGTCGTCCGTCTGTACTCCACCGTAGATAGTCCGTAGCACCTTCCGTTCAAAAACTCCAAGAGCGTTAAGGTCCTCCGCGAGAAGCGTTTGCGTCTCGATCCCGTAGAGGACTATCGGTCTTATCAGGGTTTTGTACAGCGTCAACTTCGTGCGTCGTCGCACTCGATTCGATCGAAGTGTCTTCCGGAGTGAAAAGTAGGCACGATTTCCTGCCAGGATGCGTCTCTGGATCTCTTTGCTGGTGTTATTGTCGGCGGTCACCAGTGACCCCAAATACACGAACTCATCGACCACCTCAAGCTCATCACCGTCCACAGAGACTTGAGTTGGGAGGCTGATGTTGTTCTCCTTGGAGCCCCTCGCTCGCATGTATTTTGTTTTCGACGCATTTATCCGAGTTACGTCGAAAAAAGTTACGTGATATGATGTCGAAGTCATCCGCGAAGCCCAGAAGCTGAACAGACCTTGTGAAAATTGTGCCCCTCGTGTCGATGCCCGCCCTCCGGATCACACCCTCAAGGGCGATGTTAAACAGCAAACAGGAAAGTCCATCACCCTGTCTCAACCCTCTGCGCGATTCAAAGGGACTCGAGAGTATCCCCGAAACACGCACGAAGCACATCACTTGCGCCATGGTAGCTCTGATCAATCGAGTCAGTTTATCCGGAAATCCGTTGTCGTGCATGATCTGCCATAGCTGTTCTCGATCGACTGTATCATAGGCCGCCGTGAAGTCAATGAAGATGTGATGTGTGGGCACGTTGTACTCGCGACATTTCTGTAAGATCTGTCGGATTGAGAAGATCTGGTTCGTGGTGGCAGGGGCTCCCATGAAACCCGCTTGGTACTGGCCAACGAACCTCCTGGTTAAAGGTGATAGACGGCGGAACAGGATCTGTGAGAATATTTTGTAGGCGGCATTGATAAGCGAGATGCCGCGGTAGTTGCGGCACTTCAGCTTGTCGCCCTTCTGGGACAGATAACTCCCTCCATCCACTCGTCTGGCAGTTTTTCCTCCTCCCAAATCCTGGAAATGACCCAGTGCAGCACTCTAGCCAGCGCCTCTCTTCCATGTTTCAAGAGCTCGCTCGGCAGTCCGTCTTTGCCTGCGGCTTTATTGTTTTTCAGCTTCCCAATCTCACAAAGGACTTCGTGAATATCGGGAGCTGGTACTCGGTCATCCGCTGCTGGTGCTCCTAGGTCAGTTCCTGCTCCGCTTCTGTTTGCTGTTTCGCCATTCTGGTGTCCATCGAAGTACTCCTTCCACCTGTCGACGACCTCGCTGGCATCCGTGAGAAGGTTCCCATCCGCGTCGTTGCACATGTCGGCTTGCGGCACATAGCCTCTGCGGGACTGGTTTACCTTCTCATAGAATTTCCGCGTTTCACTGGCACGGTATTGCTGCTCCAGCTCCTCATGCTCACGATCCTCTTGCTGGCGCTTCTTTCGTCTGAGAACCGTGGTCATGTCGTTCCGTGCCCGTTTGTAATTGGCCTTGTTCTCTCTCGTTGACCTGCCCAGGTATATCGCCCAGGTCCGGTTCTTCTCATTCACCGCTGCCTCGCACTCCCCGTCATACCAGTCGTTTCTGCCACTCGGTGCTTCCACTCCTAGTGTCGCCGTTGCGGTCTCCACGATAGCTGTGCGAATGCTGCACCAGCCGTCTTCGAGAGGCAATGCGCCCAGCCCCTCCGCTGTGGGTAGCACCGCTTCAAGCTGTTGCGCGTATTCCTCCGCAGCCTGGGAGTTCCGGAGCTGCTTAATGTTGAGCCGCTGGGTTCGGCGATGTCGCGCGTGATATACGGTCGACAGTTTTGAGCGCAATGATACCGCAACTAGGTAGTCGTCCGAGCCAATATCCGCACCGCGATAGGTACGTACGTTTGTAATGTCAGAGAAAAACCGGCCGTCGATGAGAACATGGTCAATTTGATTTGCTATACGTTGGTCAGTTGATCTCCAGGTGGTTTTGTGGATGTCCTTACGGCGAAAGAAGGTACCTCGGACTGCCAGTCCTCGGGAAGCTGCGAAGTTGACGCATCGCTGGCCGTTGTCGTTCGTCACGGTGTGCAGGCTATGTTGGCCGATCACCGGCTTGTACATTTCTTCCCTACCGATCTGCGCATTCATGTCCCCGATGACGATCTTGATGTCTCTACGCGAGCAGCTATCGTAGAGTTTCTCCAGCTGTGCGTAGAACTCTTCTTTCTCTACATCGGGTCTTCCTTCGTGAGGGGAGTGCACATTGAGGATAGTGTAGTTGTAGAACCGGCCTTTCATTCTCAACAAACACAACCTGTCGCTGATCGCCTGCCACTTGATCACACGACTCTGCATCCTGCCCAGCACTATAAAGCCGGTACCCAGCTCATTGGTTGTGCCGCCGCTCTGGTAGTACTGTGCCTTGCGGCCACAAATCCTCCGTACCTTCTCTCTTTTCCGGCAATGCTCCTGGAGCGCAACGATGTCGAAGTGGCGGGGTCCTAGCTGATCCAGCAGAATCCGGTCGCCACCCGGGGCATTCAGCGATCTACAGTTCCATGTACCGAGCTTCCAATCGTCGTCCTTATTTCGTCGCCTAGGTCGTTGCCAATTGTTCCGGTCCGTATTCAATTCTTGATTGTTCGTAGTATTTTAATGTTTCGGCATGCTGCCTTACTAGGGCTGCGGATACCTAGTCTCGCGACGGGGCTGCCGTCTTGGGTGTAGCTGGCGAGACGCCTCATTTCATAATTCAGCCGTCCGCTCCGGATCAGACGCTGTTTGAGCCGCCCCCAACATGGGGAACAGACGCTCGGACAAGCTGCCCTCCTAGGAGAGCAGCTCCCTCTACCCTGTCAGCATACGACCAAGTTCCCACCGGTTCACCGATCTTCCCTTGGTTGCTCGTATCCCAGTCGGTACCACGTGGAGGTAGGGATAGGAGTTGCTGGCCATTATGCTATTGACCACACTGGGGTCTATTTTATGCCAACTAGTACGGGTGTACTGCTGGTACGCACTGACCAGCCGTTTACCAACCAACAGAAACTCCACTCTTTGTATTATACCGCGTGAAAAAGTGTAGTATGCAGCAAAAACAATTTTCACATTATATGTCATCAACACGTGTTTGTTTACTTAACGACCGCCTCGACAACGACGCTAGAACAGCTTGAATTTGTTGACTATTGTATGCAACCCAGAATCATAGTAATCTGATGGCGTTGCTCTTGCAGTGAAAGGCGGGAAAAACTGAAAATAATTTTCGAAGTTTTCATAACTTCTTTATTTGATTTTTGTTATTTTTATGGCATGGTGACTAAAACTAAACTGAACTAAATAAATATAAAAAGAATCATTCGAATCCATTGTTCCTATTTCGTGTAATATGCTTCGTACGGACACCAAATGATATTTATGTAGCTTAACTTAGCTTAGGTAGACTGCCCGTAGTTGCACTCCGTGATTGGTCGAACCGGAAAAAATACCAAATGAACCAGATGAATGGTGCTTGGGACTAGCATTACATGCTTATTGTACAATGTTTACTAGATCACAATACTTTTACCACTGACCAATAACGACGTCGGACTCGACCAAAGGCTGTACTACTGGGAAAAAAAGGCATGATGATGCTTGTTTTGTTTAGAGACCGCGAGTGCCACTGCGTGTCTACGAGTATCACAGGATAGGAATTGATTTATAATGGATGCAAAGCGCTGGTCACAATTTGGTAAATGGTGTTATATTTTACGCGAAACTAAAATTTGAATATCACAAAGCTTATTGCGCGAACAAAACACTTGTTGGGCGTAGCTGACAAACAATATGTGATGTGTGAAATATTTAGGTTTAAATATATATTCTAAGAGACTCGCTCAAAATTGGAAATATTTCAACTAGCATTCCCAGGTGTACAAAGCCTGACAATCCGATCAAACAAACCGTGATAAAAAAAACGATCGAATATGTCCTAATCCCACAAATAATAAATTTAAATCAAACTATCGATATAAAAGCCTACCGAAACGATCAATTGACAGACTCCGGCCAATTTGGTGCACTAGTACTAAAGAACAAAACAGAGCTCGAAGTTGATTTACAAAATGCCAAAAACAAAATTTAATTGGACTATTCTCAGATCGGCCAAAAAAGTGAAATAATAAAATAAAATTGCATTTCAAATTTGTATAAAAATTTATATGGGAAAACCTACTTTTTTGCATTTACCTTTCTAGAGAGCTCAATTATGCTCGTCAAAAACTGAGTAGAATCTACTCTGTTCATGCAAACCAGAAATTAACGAAAATGAGTACAAGTTACCCAGTTTGCCTAAATACGGAAATTTAATGATATCTGTTTTTTGTAAATCTGACTCAATAAATAAAATAAATTCAGAACAATCAAAAACACAGATTTATTTTTCATCGAAACATTAGAAAATTTACTAAATCATTCCCGTGTCTTCATTGAATGCGGCACCCAACCGGTTGACAGTTGCCCGTGAACTGTGACTTACTTTTTTGTGCCAGATAATCCGTCATCATTCGTCACCTAATACTGCGAAGGATTTAAATTGCATCGATTGTTGAGCACTGTAGATCAATACAAATGTTTCCGTTTGTTATCACGAATAAAAGTCCGGCTTTAAACGGCATCGTAGAACATACAACATGCGGTTGTTCATTTTGAAGAGATCTTTTAGGTGTTTTCAAATCCTCTGCAATACTGATGTTGGGCTGAAATTATTAATTGATTAAGAAATTATTGATTTGATGACAGATCAGATACTTACTGCTAGCCAACGAATAAAAAGCGACACCAATTGTTCTTCGGAAACCGATAATATTGCTGTTGAAAACTGACATATACATATACTCAGGGGTGAGTAAACATCATGGATAATAACTCAAAGCTGAGTAAACATGGTAATTATGAAAATTTGGGTTAATGTTACTCAATTGTCCAGTACTCGATTACTCACTTTTTGACATTTTGCATAAGAATACCAAACTGAGTAGATCCTAATCAGATAAGAGTTAAAATAAAGCAGCGTGTAGTAGGTAAATATTCAAAAAGGCACTCATTTCTTTCGTTTATGTCTGTGCTTCCCCATATTGTGTGATGGGCGTTTGCATCACACCCAACGATGAACTGCTTATTTTACCTCTTGCAGTGTGCTATAAACTCCTGTACTTCCCTGGTAGGGGCTCCTTCTAGTTCCCCAGGGAAGTAGGCGGAGGCCACCATTATTTCCGCTTTTCCCCGTGTCGTTGGCAGTTCCACGTGCACAGCAATTATATCCCGTCCGATGAATTCTGTAATTGGCGTAAAGTTGGTATTACTACTTACCAAAAGCGCTGCTCTTGGTGCAGGCGCAGAATCATCATAAAGGAGCTTACCCTTATTTGTTGGAAGTCCTAAGACTTCATTTTTGTTCACCTATGGCTCTTGGACATGCTGCAGGTTCACCTGGATGAACTTAATGTTCTTGTCGTCCATCTCGGTACAGCTTTGCTCCCGGGGCTTCTTTCGCTCCCCCTGCGTACGGTGATTATTCAAGGGTACCTTTGAGTGCTTGTTTTGCCCTCCCTCAGGTGTGCTCCCTTGAACAGGCTGTTTACACCAGTTTTTGCTATCACTCGTGGATTCAGACCTGGCGCTTTTGAAATTTCGACCAGCCCTGATTTTGCGCGGGTATATAATTCCGAATTTATAATTCAGTTTGTAGTTCCAATCAGCGATTTTTTTCGCTGACGCTTCGTCTATTGACAAGACAAGCCGCACATGATTCTTGATGGGCTTGCGCTTCAACACCCTCCAAGAATCAGTGGCAATGTCGTTATGGCCTTCAACCAGAGTCAATATGGTTTCATTGTCGTTTTTCTCACTTTTGGGAAATAAGACAGCTAAAATTTCTGGTCTCGAGATAGATTCACTATCAACAACTATCAGATCAGCTGTTTCCCATGGCTTGATACTCGGAACAATTCCTTTCAGCCAGTCTGCAGTTTCCTGGTTCTGGCACTCTATTACCATAAACCCGGACCTAAACCTGCAGTTGGTGAATTTGGGCTTGAATTGTTCCTTTTTGTTCCTCAACGACTATAGCCAGGATGGACTCTTCTACTAGTTCCATCATGGTAGTCGAGAGCCGAGGCATCGGATAGTCCTGAGGCATCAGTCCAACCTTGAACTGGCTAAGGACTTCAGTGTAGGTAGGAGGCGCTTTAGGTTTACCGACCGGGCTATTTGCAGTCCCAGTGGCATTACCTCTGATCACCTCCATCCGCCTATTCACTGACTCCTTCCGAGTAGCAGTAGGAGTCTGACATTCCTTCTTCCTTTTTGGAAGAGGATTGTTTTCACTGCAATTAGAGGAGTCAATTTGTCTCGGTCTCTTGACTGTCTGATTTTGGTTCGTTTTCGAAGGGTTAATTGCGAGAAGACGGGCCTCGTCTCTATCGTGCCCATCTTCAAGCAACTTCTTGAACCGCTTCCTTTCCGAGCCACACAGTCTCCTGGGAAATTTTCTGCCATGAAGAGCCCCTTGGACTTGCGCCGATTCTTCATGCCTTTCCATCGCTGTATCCTCCACATCAGTAGATACACCATCGGAAAAGGTTTCCGAATCAACGACGTTGACCTCCGGTGAGTTCAATATCGAAGACGAGCATGATGCAACGTCTTCTAGCGAACGGCTTTGGAGTTGGTCAACTTCGTTTCCAATCTCCATATTTTCAGTCATTCTGGTAGCACTAGAATAGACAGAAACCAAAAATACTTAAAGTGGCACACATTGAATTGATTGCGACACATCGAACTTTAGTTATCTGTAAAACGGATCAAAGTTATCGATTAAATATCAAAACCTAAATATCGAATCACAGATAACGATCTTTGGCAGCGCCGAATATGTGTATGCCCACTATTATCGGAGTTTGTATGTGAGATTCCGTTGCCCAGTGCAGATATATAGCCAAGCATATTTTTATTATTAGTATCACATGCAACTCACATTATTCCACATACCTTAATTAATGTAACCTGTACACGATGAGCTTAGATGCTCAGACCTGTGGCGCTTTTACAACCACGTAATGTTTCACTTTTTCTATACCACTTGCCAACGTCACTCACACACAAACACCGCCCGTAAGCAAACAATTCTTATTCGAGGCAAGACACAACACTAATCACTCAAATTTCTTTTCATCCGCGTACCGTGACACTTTGTTTCTCTGTGATTATCACTCGCGAGAAATTTTGCCGTGATTGAACTCTTTAAATTCGGCTCTTATGTCGTTTTCGTTTTCGGGGTGTAGCTACACTTTTTCCGTGCTATACTTTGCAGCTTCAAATAAAACATTTTCAGTGTCATTGCATTGGTATGCGTAATAATGGGATAGCTGTCAATTCGTTTTGTTTCGGTCATTATCGCATTCGTCATTTTGTCTCGTTTCCATTTCATATTCCCATCTCGCAAATGTGCTGAGAAAAAAATTACCTGACACAGTTTTGACACATACGTGTGAACATAATGTGTTCGTAACTTCCTACAGTACACCCTGCTTTTTTCGGGTGTCGTCAGGGACAGAAAAAGTGTAGGGAGAGACAAAAAGGGTAGTCCGAAAAGTCAAATAAAACATTTTCGGTGTCGAAAGTGTCGTTTGAGTGTAGGTACACGCTCGTAAATAATAACTCATGAACTTAGCAACTCTGACTCAGTTTAGAACGATGTTCATAGACGTCAAAAAATGAGTAGAAGTTCTTTTTGATTTTGAGTAACTTTGACTCACTTTTTGGGTTCCCTTCATATAACTTCTTTCTGAGTAACGTCGCATATAACGACGTCCATTTTGAAAGATGATTACGATGTGCTTCAGTTTGTGACATATGTTTTTCAATTGTGTGCGCCTCAGAAGACATTATAACTGTTTACTTTTATTACAAGGTAATTATTGATGAACATGTGGTGTCGTTTATTGGCCGTGGTGGTTTTCTAGCCAGTAATGAAACTGAACTGTACCCAAAAAATGAGTAATGTCGTACTCAAATTTTGAGTAATAATGACTCATTTTAAAGACGCCTAGTGTTACTCAGTTTTGAGTATTTGTGGAGTTACTCAATTTAAGAGTTGTTCCACTTTTTACGAAAATGCGTCAAATGTTACTCAATTTAGAGTTATTATTTACGAGCGTGTACGCCGCGAAGACGAAAACACCATTAAATTGCGCGATTGTTTGCACCAGGTTTAAAGTTTGGAAGTGTTGCCAGTGTTTCCTCTGAAAGCTCAATTTTATGTTTGCTTCACCACAGCAAACATAGAATAGCGTTTTCACAGATGACGCATTAACTATTACTGGCTTGAAATCGACCATTTGTGGCTTCAACACAGTTTCACCTTACTTAAATGATGAAATGAAGGGTATGGATTTCAAAAGCTTATTACACATGCTAAAGCGGCCACAAAGAACGTGTTGTGTGCCTACATACAGGCGTATTGCCTGTGCTAGCTTTGCTAGCGGGCATGATTGGTTTTGCAACATAAACGAAGGCCTGCTGTGGTGGTATTTCGAGGGGTACAGCAAACAAAGACCTTAACTCAGGGACGGGCCACAAAGAAAAACATAAAAATTGTGCGTCATTACCGAACTGCTCAGGCGCACGTGTGGCGCATTATTTTGATTCGTAGCTCTTCTCTGCTATTCGTAACAAACCTCCGCCCGATGGGGTGTGCGATATAGGCACTGTAGCACTAGTCTGGCGGAGTGAATTTCATATAAGTGTATCGCTAACTGGTGGATGTTAAATTAAATATAAGTTTATTTAACTTTCCCAATAATGCTGAAGTTAAAATAAAAATAAATAGTTTTTTTTATCAGTTCATCAAACTGTTTTTCGAAATCCAGTTCGCTACGCAAGTGTAATGTAGTGACTATAGTGGGATATATGATGTTTATGCTGCTGCAAATAGTTATTGCGTGTCTTATTCATCACAGTACAACGTGATGAGTGCAGAAGAAGACGGGTGGCATAAAAGACAGAAGAATCATAAGTGAAGAATGAATCACAGTCACATAAACATTAAAAGTATGTTTAAAAATTAATTTTGGGACGTTTCAATTTCAATATTCGTATGCTGATTGAAATTTACGCCTCGTTGCTGTCCCCTCGTACACAATGTAAGCGCGCGGTTTGTTGTGTTTTCGGTAGCACTCAGCCAGCAGAGCCAAACCAGAGCGAATCTATTCGCGGTTAGGTCAGCTCAGTTGAGCGCCTAGTTTCGACTCGTACGGACGTGGACGTCCGGCGGGGACGGCAGTTTCTTATAATCGCCGCAGCAGCACGCGCGAACGCGACACCTGCCCATTGTTTGTGTTTGTGTGTGTGAATGTGTCAATATGAATTCGACTTAATTATTCAATAAACCGTAGCAGGCGTTTGGACGCACCGCTAGCAAGTGAAGCTATGCGCACGTGGTTCTCAATGTGACACGCGTTGAAACCTGAAAATTTTGGATTACCGTGGAGGCGCCTCAATAAAAGTGAACAAGCACCCGTTTGTTGAGGTAAATAAAAATTACGTTCACTTCACAGCGTACAGCCTGCTTAGACGATGAGCAGTTTGGGAGGCAAACAAAATGAATCTGGGGCGGTGCGAGATAGTGATTTCGCTATTTTTAATATGTCACTATTCTTGCTCGGTATCATTAGCTTTTCTATGCGCTCGTTTTGTTGTGGGTTGTTCGCTAGGGTTGTTCTATTATATGAATGACCATGGAAGGAAACCATTAGTAAAAGTTCTCCAGGCTGTTTGTTAAATCAACTCTTGTATAGAGTCATCTGTGTTGTGTTGTTTGCTATGCTAAGCCGGTTTCTTGACTTGGGGTATTCAAAGTAGTGTACAAACTAGAGGTGTGTGTCACGCACACGTTCGCATGGAAAAGCGAAGGTTTTTTTGTTTTTCTTTATCAAGTTCAGTATCAAGCGCGAGAAGTAGTACCGGCAACAGCAACTACAGCTGGCACGCGACGCGTTTGTTGCGTGCGCTGTCGCGCAAGACAGTGCATGCTTATGTGTGCGTGTACTTAGCGCACGCATAAAGTTTACCCATATGTTGCTTTGTTAGAAATAGAAAATTAGACTGCTAGGATTGTGCAGAATATTTTCGCGTGTAAAATATTTCAATGAAAAGCGTTCGGTATTTCGCTTAGTATGCTTGTAATTGTACGTTTCCCCACAACCGAGGACACAACAGTTGCGTAATCGACTGTTTGCTACTCTATATCTCAACTATTTACACTCTGTAATTATATTTATGCTATAAATTTTAGGGTATATATTCTCGCATCAAAGCTCTACAACACGGCATGACGTGGAAGGACATCAAAAGATTGTTTTATGTTTAGAATTTGAGAATATTTTACATGACTTCTAAAAGTAAGAAACATAATTCATTTTTCAGACAAAAATTTCTTTAGAAAACTTTTAGGAGCTTTGAAATTATGACAACTTTGAAATTCAATATCGCAAAAAGTGTATTTGTTTTCAACAAATAAAGTCATCATTAGTCAATTTTTTTTTGCCAAGTAGACTCTAGAAATCGACACCAGACAAGTAGGGTATAAAAAGCACCTAATCTCCGATTGAGAGAAAAAAACAAACTTAATCACCAGGTACTAATTACTAGAGACTTCATGCAGACGATAGAAAAAAAAAAAACAATCAACGCCCACTTGCAAAGCACAACTGATGAGCTGCCGGAAAAAAAACAGTCTATCTTATCATCCTATTTGAACTGAACCGATAACGAATCTAAACTGAAATCACCTCCGGCCATTTTATCTGCTCTAATAAGTCAGTTATGAGTTTTTGCGATAAAATTTGCTCCCACGTGCGCCGTGTTATGCTGTTTAAGTGATTGTTTATCTATCAAGCGATTTTTCGAAGCATACAAATAGTAATACTGTTGTTTATGAACCAAGTGAAATCATCTTGAAAAAACTGAAATCCAAAATGAGTATTTTTGATTTTGATGAAACTTTGTATACAATTTTGACTAGAGGATACATAATTGTATCCCAAAAGCTTCGATCTCAACTAAAGGTGTCTCTGGACATACATAAAAGAATCATTGCAAAAAAAAAAACCCGAAACAATTTTTGCTCCATGTTGTATCCACTTTCGAAAGTTTCTAGATAACAAAAAAAATTAAATTGTTCAAAAGGTTGTTTATAAGACACGACCGAAGGATCAATGAAGAATTTCGACAGCCTGTCCTATGTCAATGTATTTCTTGCAACAGGTTTGGGAATACACTATATACACTTTAATCATCAATTCATGACGCGGAATGATTATCGTTTTATAATCTCTAACTGCGTTCAGCCGCTAGTTACTCCAGCACCATCGCGCATAATTTTGATTACGCAGCAGACAATAAATTTTGATCTACCGCGAATTTAAGTCCAGTACGAGAAGAACGGGGCTTTGTCTTTCTTGCCGCAAATTAGGTTGAATGGAATAGCGGAGTGATGATGAACAAACCTGTATAATGAAAGAAAAACCCGTGAGTGATTTAATGAAGAGAAATTAAAAAAGTGACGGACTGTATGCACTTTGTTTCTTATACAGGTAAACGGTGTGTGTGTGAAGTACATTAGCTCTTCGTCAATTGTATAACCGTCAACAAGCATACTGTTAAGATGGCACCCAGAGACAAGCGACGAAGCAGCTAAGCTCAGACTTCCGTACGTTTGCTGTTGCCCACAGTTCTATATTTATTCCATACGTCAAACTTTCCGGGTGCCACCATTGGATCGACATCAATGGCACTTCTTAGCGCGTGGGTGGAAATGGCTTCTTTCAAAGTGTTATTTCAGTTTTAAGGAAAATTACCAAAAAAATAAATCTGTGTACTTTTGCTTGCAAAATTTATGAAATTATTATTATTTTTGTCAAATTAAATGCACTTCAAATTAAATGCACTCAAATATAAAAAATTACATGTTTCATATATAGAGTCAAATGTGCTCATTAAGTTGAGATCAAGCACTATTTTTTATGTTTGCCCCAAAAGGAAAGACAAACAAATAAAAATGCATATTTTTGACGAAATATATTAATAACTTTGAGTAGAATTGAGAATTTTTTTATGTCAGGATTGCAAATTATTTATCTTAAAAAGTCTTGGAAATCATAAAAATTTAAATAAAACAGTTAGAGCGAAAATATGTTTTTAATCTAAACAGAGAAAAACTATTTTTCTAAAATCAACGGAGCTATAATATTATAGAGCAACTTTTTCTTCTATCTATAAAGATAAAAAAGTTAGATGCTTGGTGTCATTGAAAATTTGGGTCACCCTAATTTTCGATAATTTCTCAATAGGCGCTTTATAACATGTAACAACTTTGTGGAAGAAAATTTTTCTCCAATATTTTGCTCTAGATCCAAATTTCCCCCTAAATTCAGTTTCTGAACCATTGTGCAGTGGAACGGTTTAGACGAGCATTGCTCACTGTTAGCAACCTTTCTGGCGACTGGCAGAAAAATATAACTACTTCCATTTAATAATACTGGAGCGCTAAAAAGTGCAATTGGTGTGTCACCATGCGACAGGCCGCTGCTCTGCTAGCTACTGGTAAGCGTTACAAAATCGAAAATTTCCGATTGCTACAGGAATGAAGGAAAACCATTGACTGAGTTGTAAGCATTTGAAAGTGGGCAATTTTCCTCTCTCGAAGTATTCGATATGCCTCCGATTAATGTTGCCGTAAGACGTATATCTACGTCAAAATGAAAAAAAAATGCTGATTTAGCAAATTAAGTTTGAAACTATTCTTTCTGCAATTTCCCCAAAATTTGAACTTAAAAACTTTGTTACTTTAAAGCAACATTTTATTACTTTTTGGGTCTTACGATCGTAAGAAAAAGTTGCGTTGCGTTTTTTTTTCTGCAAGGAAACATACAACCAAAAATCACAATGCATGTGTTAGCGAGACTTCACCTGCTGCATTTGTGTTGATGCAGCGTCTGGTTCATTTCAGTCCCCATTATTCAAACATACGTGGAATCTCTTCCGTAATTTTCTCGTATCAAATGTCTTATTGAAAACACCACTGTTTTGTTCCTGCACTCAACTGACTATTTACTTGAAATGAAGAGATCTAACACCTTGTGACCTGAGTTGACGGTGATGCGAGTTTTTGCGATGAATTGTGTGTTTTCAACATAGCTTGCATCCGCTTGCAAGAAAGCAAAGGTTTGTGTTTCTCTCTAAAGCGATACAGAGGTGTCTGAAGTCTTCGAAATCATCGACCTTTGCGTACCGTATGGCAAAGGAAAACAATATACCTGGCAGCTCTTGCCGGATGAATTGAAGATGAAAGAAACTAGTGACAAGTGCAAAATATACCATAGTATGTGTTGTTACTTGACTGAATATAAATCTTATTGCTTTTTGAATAATAAATAAAATCAGAAAGAGAATTTGTCGCTTTTTGTAACGGTCATTAATAGATAGACACAATCTCGTATTATATACACAATATATGACAATATTTGTTGTTACTTGACTGGATATGAATGTTTTTGCTTTTTAAGTAACAATTTTGTTACAACAGCTAGAATTTTTCGTTAAAACATTTCAAACTCCAATATTTTAAGGACAATTCAATGCTTTGAAGGTAGCTTATTGTCGTTTCGTTCGATTACTTTTAATGTATACTCGTGGAAATCTGATTTGTTTTGAATAGAAATGACTTTTAGATGCTAGTCCAAGATTTCTGAGATTGAATTACGAATAAAAATTCTTGGAAAAAAATATTTGAAAAATAAGGATAACTTTCGAAATTTAAGTTTGGCATGACCAACTGAAATTTATATAGCATATCAATACCATGATGAAACCGCAGGAAGTGAATAAAAGAAAAACTATGCTTGTGAATCATAATAGACAAGAAAATTAAAATAAAAACACTATCAGTAAAATTCCCGAAAATTTAATTTTTAGTAAACTGATGGAATTTTTTCGAACTAAATTTCTATTTCTAACAACGTCTTTTACCCGTTAACATTTAAGTTCATTAAGCAGACAATGTGTTCATGTGTGTTTACAGTGACAATGTGTGTTTTCTGTTCGCTTATTTTTCGCTTTCCCTGCCGCACACATTGTCTGCTTAATGAACTTAAACTGATGGAATTTTATAAATTCTGGAGCCTAAAAATGGATAGTTTTGGAATTATAAAGCTCGAAATTAATACTCGATGCTACGTTCAATCTCAAAAACTTGTTCGATGATAATGAACAAATAATGATAATTGTTTTTCTAAGACATATGTCATATAAAAATTATTATCGACAATTTCATGAACTATAAGTGCCTCGCAATGTCCAACTCTTTCGCTCAGGGCTTGACTAATATCGCCATTGGCGTTATCAAATTTGTTCTGTTCATAACAAAGTTGCTAAAAAAATCCATGCATACGTTAAGTCTAAATCTTCACTTCGGAGTAGTTGGTTGGTTGATTATGGCTGCGTATTTCTGATAATTACATTTAGTTCGGAAGATTAATTAGAAGACGTGTATTCAAAAAATCACAGAAGGGTTGTGTTCAAAGCCACGACCGCAAGGTTGAAGTAGAATACTTTTACAAGAAAGATAACCCGGCTGCTTTTTCTAGTAAATAAACGTTGACCGTTCATTGGCAGTATTGTAGTTTCTCTTTGTTTGATATTTTGAATGAAGTTTATTGAATATTTTTAAAATTTTGCGCAAATGAGAATTTGAAGTGTTACCGAAATTATTATGCACATTTAATACGGCATCATTAAACAGGAACGGAACAAAGGCTACGGTTATGCAGAACGCGAATGACGGCGCGATGCGATTCGCTTTGCCGTGGTGAAATGTACCGCTCTTTTTACGGCGAAGTAGAGCTATACATTTCAACACATTTCGTCTTGCCGAATCGCATCGCGCCGTTATTTGCGTTCTGCATAACCGTAGCCAAACACTAAGCGACGCAAACACGTTATAATAGTCAGAGTATGCATTTAGATGAAGATAATTAACTTTGGATTATAGCGCAAAACGAGAAAATATTAACTCTTCAAATATTCATTTGTGTTCTTCAAACTTCAGTTGTTCAATTTAATATCTGATGAAATGTTTATCAGATCTTTGTGATACCCCAAAA
This sequence comes from Wyeomyia smithii, assembly GCF_029784165.1. Lineage (NCBI taxonomy): Eukaryota > Metazoa > Arthropoda > Insecta > Diptera > Culicidae > Wyeomyia > Wyeomyia smithii. The sequence continues at coordinate 243,354,687 of NC_073695.1, read as the reverse complement.
GTTAGGTTCAAGCCGCACAGACAACAGTGGAAAGCTGTTTTCACACTAAAAACTAGATACAGCAGATCGATAGCCAGTATTCATAAAAAGGTTGTGTGTTGCCAAAATATGGCAGAGCTTATCACTGCCGGCTGATGTACCTATTACTGATGCTGCCCGCTACGGACGAAGGTAGCTTTTTACTAGAGGAAGTGCCACTGCACCAGCTGGTCCTGCCATTACGGCTGCTGCTGCCACATGAAAGTAACTTCTTTTTGATGAAGTAGGTGCCACTGTACCTACCGCAGCTGTTGATACTGCCCCTGTTGCTGCCGATATCCGCTGCAGCTATCAACGTTGCTGCTATCCGCTACCTCTTCTGCTAAGTGAAGACCATCTCGGCCCGCATTCAAAACTACTATGACTGGTTTATTGATTGATTTCTTTTGAAGGGACTTTAACCTTAAACGGTCATTCGTCCCTAATGAATGGTTTAGGCAGATGCAGGCTCTTATATAGGCCAAAAAATGCAATCCCAATTTACTAGGTCTATAACTCTGTCGACCGTGCTTGGAAAAGCAATCGTATAACGACCAATCAGAGGTCGAATTTTGTGTTTTGACAAGGCTTGACAATTTTCAATAGTACAATAGTTTGAATAATAAAATTGCAATTTCCTGCATTTGGTAGGAATCTTAGAAGATTTTCTAATCGATTGCTGCAAAACCGAAGGGAATCCATCGAAAACTAGCCGATTTATTAGCATTTGAAATTGGACATATTTATCACTTTTTTCGGTTTTAGATTTTCATTTCACATCCCTATGTAGCCGAACTTCCTGAGAGAAGTATTCTACTTCAAAAGCCGATTATTTTTATTACAACACAAAACCGACGCTTTTAAGTCATTGGAATAATTTAAAAGTCTAAACCCAAGCTAAAGTGTAATAAGGTACACTGTCAGAGCCGGTTTAGACGTCAACAACTACTCTCAGGGGCAAACCTTGGACTAAAGCACCATGATTGATGACCATCACATTGACCACAAGTATCTCAAGTTTCACGACGTTAGGGTTACTGAGTTGAATCAATTACATAATCAACATCTAGACACCAAAAATTACCCGTTTTGATTCTATCCCAGCTAATCTCTGAGTGGCGCACGCGAATCACAATAACCGGTTCCAGACCGGCTGATCGTATCGTTTCCACCTTTATTCAGATTCGTTCCTCCTAGTCATCGGACATATCAATGTCACCCACGAGAACTTAATCAAAAGTGAATGTACCCTAACGTTTTTTTCTGAACATGATATCTATATCAAAATAACTTTTCCTTATCGCAAGACACCCAAAAGTGAAGCGCTTATCAATTTGAAAAAAAAGAACGAAAATAAAACCAAGCGCATGAGCTGATAAAAAACAGCTGTGTAGAAAAGTCCGTAGTCCGTACAGGTTCGCAAAAAAAAGCACAATCGAAATTCGTCCACCCCATCGGCGTGAATGCATCAATTGGCCTACCAGCCAGCCAGCCCGCGGGGCACACAGCCAGTCGTGTTCGCGATTCTGTTCGCGTCGGTTACCGATTCTGCAACTGCGCGCGGTCAATCAATGTGTTCGTTGCGTTGCGAGGCACGGCCGCCGCCTCGCAAGTGGTAGTGTGATTTAAAACCAAAACAACCCCACGCTGTAGAAGAGTCCGTCAACAACAACACAATCGCAGCTGACGACGGCTGTTTGTTTGTTGTTGTTTCGATCGCTCGTTCGCAGATGACAGTGTATTTATTAAGCAGCGTTGGGACAAATTTCGGCAAAGAAAAAAAAAATTTATTCTGTCGTTTGACAAATTAAAACCGAAAAAAGTGAGAGTAGATTTGTGTCAACTGACCCGACCTGCCCACGGAAGCGTGGCTTAAGCGAACCGAGTTGAACAAACTGAAGGTTAAAACACGAACAATTCGTGTTTTGATTGATGTTCTGCAAAGGTTCGTATTTCAAGTAACGGTAGCAACAGCGCTGGAAATAACTTCCTTTGTTTGCTGTTAACTTTTGCTTTTCTTCGATTACTGAATGATAACTAGCAAGACTCTAATCGATCAATTGAACTTTGAACACGGTGCGATTTTGCTTCAGCCACTCGGACTCGTAAGGTTGTCCGTATGCCTAACCAACAAAGGAAACAATTTCTCGCGATGCATGCAGCGCATTCCGCGCAGCCATACAAAACAACCCTTTATTTTTCCTAGCGGCCGGTGCACAGTGAGCAATGGTGTCAGTCCCAGGGCTCAAAATTTATTAAATTTTGAAACTAGGTAGAAATTACCTAACATGAAATATTTTTTCAAATCTACATACAATAAAAGTGTGTTTACTATTATTGAACAATGCAAAGTTAAAACCACCAAAAAAAAGGCCTAAAAAAGTAGTGGTTATATCCATTGCTAAGATTTGCTGCATTCATTTTTCCTATTTTTCAACAGCAGAAAGTTGAAGCTTCCTATTTCAGGTATATACTACATGATAAAAAAAAATTAGATAACAAATAATTGTATGTCGAGTAAGAAGGTAATTTTTTTAATATCCTTTTGATGGACGAAAAATACAAAAAAATATTTCAACCGCTTCAAAACGGATTTAAAATGGATATGTTCACATTGTGAAGTAAAGTAGAAGACGTCCCACTGAATGATTCGAAAAATCGAGTGAGATGTCAAAGTGTAGAAGAGCTTTAGAGCTGAGAGAGAAACCAATACGGTTAAAATGGAAATAGGCCTCGAAAACACGCTGACGAAAAAGCCTTACTTAAGATGGATGGCTTGGTAAATATCTTGTTTTGAAGTAGATAGTTATCGGATAGCGAAAAAACATAATGCTGTTGACTGAATTGGGATGTGCAAGTGACGGGTGTTATCAGAACCAATAAGGATATCTTTTTAGGGAAATCAATGATGTAACGAAGGAGTAGATTTCATTTGTTAAAAAGCAAAAAGCAAAACTTCAACACACGGAGGTCAACTCAAGTAATGATAAATCTTTAATTATTATGTATCATGCTTTATTTCCGTTGATTTCGGATTAAAAAATTTGTATCGCTGCCGCTGGAACTTCTTCAATGCTGTTATATTTGTGAAAAAACAATATAAAGTTTCAACAATTTGGCTGAACATCAACCATCGGATGAAAGTCAGTCAGTCAACATTGAATTATCCATGTTACACGCAATAATATAAATTTGTCACATCTCTGTTGCATATTTCGTACAAGCTTCCGTAACAGAAATGGTAAGTTTAGAAATCAAAACAAAAGCGAATCATGCAGAATAGAAAACATTATCTAAACCAGTCAACTTCGATAACCTGACTGAACATTGATCTCATTCGTCAATTACTAAACATGAATTATTGCCGATTGGTCAATTACCCGAGGCAAAGAATAAAAATGATCGTGATGAAAGACTCAACTTTGGCAAATAGATCGCAAATCTTGGTGAAGACAAATATTGAACTTAACTAACATATGCTTTGGCAAGAAATTTTCGAGAATACAAGCAGGCTTCTCAGCTCAGCTTCCTAACCCACTCTAAGCAAGCATTGCTCGAAAACTCTTCAAGGTGAAATTTTTGCCAAATTGCTAACGGGGGTTGCCACATTTATATCTGTATTTTTCTTTGAAAATATATGTATATCTGTATCTCGGGCCAAAAAATCTGTATTAAAAATCTGTATCGAGCAAACTCAGAATGTTGGATGGAATCATTTTTACTTGCAGAATATATTTAAACAGATTCATTTTTCTCTACGTGATATTAATACAGGTTTTGGTAAATTTATATTTTAAAACTTTCGTTTATTCAATACTAGCTGAATGTACCCGACCTTGCTCGTGTAAAAATTTCTGCTTTTTCTATAATTTTCTATATTTCCATATATTTTTTCAACCCATCATTTCGAATAATATTTATATTTTAGTTAAAAACTTGCTTATATACACCCTTTTTCGTTGATTAACAATCGATGCGGAGGCATTCCAGCTGGGTCGAGTGAGTTCAATAATTCCGTTGGAAAATGCATTGCCTCATCAGCATCTTTGACGGTATCGATTAACTTACAATAAACTCAAATTACACTGAAATCGCATAATCAATAGCCTAGGCTCACCTCTGATAGTTCAAATTATTGTTTGCTATGTCTTCTCGGGTTCATTAAGCAGACAGTATGTGAGTAGAGAAGGAATGAAAAATAAGCGAACTGGAAATATGATTATGATAGATAGATAGATATGATAGATTGTGGAACAGTACCACCGTCCCCCGTAGTTTAATTGGTCAAAACACCATGCCGGAGACAGGGAGATTGCGGGTTCAAGTCCCGTCGGAATGCGGTATATTTTTCCAAATCTGTATCATATTTCCAGTTCGCCTATTTTTCATTCCTTATCTACTCACATACTGTCTTCTTACTGAACTCGCGTGTTAACGGGATTAAGACGTTGTTAAAAATAGAAATTCAGTTCGAAAAAATGTCTTCTCGTTTTACTTTTTTTGTGTAAACAATATCAATATTATCCTTATAGTTGAACATCAGAATTCATGAATTAATTAACAATTTGGAGATACGGGGACTATCTCCATATTTTCCTCAAGTTTCGAATAACTTCCAATACAGAAAAACAACCCCCACTATACCAAACGTTCGGAAACCAATTTTCGGTTTTGGGGAGTCAGCTCTGACCTATGAACCTAATATCAGGGAGTATTTGAATATTTTTCTTCTTGAATTTGAAAATAGCGTTCGACGCCCGTTGTCATTTTTTGAACATAGTTTTCTTTCTAGAAATATTGACATTATTTAACCATTTTTACACAGCTAGTTTTACACAGCTTGACAGAAAGCAGAAATCGCGAAATTGATTTCGAAACAACGTTTCAATATAACCCCAAGCCTTCTTCTCTATTTTAGTAACCTCTCCAGAAAATGTAATCCACCATATACGATTTAAAAATTTGCGCTGGACACGAATATTTGGATTCTGGACGTCATATTGATATCGAATATACATATTGCAGAGCATATATTCGTTATTCGTTATATTCGTTATTATATATTCAGAAACCAAAAGTCGCCATCTTTGTTTTAGAAAAACATCGGACATCATATTCCGGCCCCTAAACATTAACTTCTGGCCATGACCGACCGAGGGCATGAAGGTTATCGTACCATTTCAAAAAGTTCCCATAGGGCACTAAAAGACCTGACTTTCTTATAAATTAAGACCCCCTCCCTCTTTGATAGTTGCCCCTTTCTCTTTTCGACATCATGTTCCGGTCTCTGAAAATCGATTTCCGGTCTCCAGACATGACCAAAGGTCTGAAAACTATCGTATTCATTCAGAAAGTTCACATAATGCATGAAAAAACTTGATTTTCTGACCAATTAAGACCCCCTCCTCCTTTGGGGGTTGCTCCTTCCTCTTCCCAATATTTCTATGACCACTTCCTCTCTACAAAGAACACGTATGCCAGGTTTGGTTAAAAACGGTACAGTCATTCGAGAGTTATGCTGGAACATACATACAAAATTTTTTTTTAATAAATAGCTGGATTTTGGAAGCTCTTATCGTATTTGATCGATGCCTTTAACCAAATTTCTATTCGGTAATAGTTGAGCTTCAGCAACTTTTAAAAACATATTTTTCATCCAAAACGCTAGATTGGACTCTCCGTTATCAAATTATGCAAGAAATATGTCAAGAAATCGTTCCAAAAACGGATCAAAGCAGGTTGGATGTTTCGGAACATTTCTCTAGAAACGTTTGCACGACAGACAGACGTCACTACGTTTCAAAAAAGGCCAATATTTGGAAATATATGATCGATTTTCGTATGACGACGTCATTTCGATTCCGAAAATACCCATATTGCCAAGCATATAATTCAATTAATAATTTTTGCAGATTTCCAGAAACCGGAAGTCGGCATCCCAAGTTTCAACGTATCGTCAGACAATGATAACCGGTTCTTAAGTCATTTTTGCTCCGAAAATACCAACATTGGGGGGTTTGTGAGCGTTTTCCACAGTTTTAAATGGCTTCCCAGAAACCGGAAGTCGCCATCTTGGATTGAAAATGGCATCGAACATCATGTTTCGGTCTCTGGATATCAACTTCCGGCCTCAAAATATGACCAAGAACCCGAAAATCATCAAATTTCAATGAAAGTTTTTCATGATGTATGAAAATTTATTACTTTTGACCCCCTCCTCCTTTAAGGGTGACCTTTCCCCCTATCCCTATCCCTATTTCTACGACCACCTCCTTTGTACAAAGAACACGTATGCCAAGTTTGGTTTAATTTGGTTCAGGCCTTCGAGAGTTATGCTGGAACATACATACATAACGGGTGTTAAATAAAAAATGAGTATTTTTTCAATACCTTTCAGTAACTCAAATACAGAGCGTAAAATTTTCTTTCTCCAAGAAAATTGCTCTTTGGGCTCCCTAGAAACAGTAGGCGTGTTTGGTTCTGCTAGTTTGAATTTAGTCAAAGCAAATATGGCGTCAAAACAGCACGTGCTCCGCGAACGCATTGTACGGTTCTACGAAACGCATTTCCAGCAAGGAAAAAAGTTCACGGTGACTCATTTTAAGGAAGAAAATGTACCTGTCAGTACGGTATATCGTATCCTGGGTTCCCTGAACGTAGAGCGGAAGGTCGGAAGTGGTCGTCCGGTGACGATAATGACGAAGCAGAGGAAGACATCGTTAAAGAAGCTGTTTGACAACAAGGACGCAACCAGCCTGCGTGACGCCGGTCGGAAATATGGCTGCTCCCACGTATTGATCCATCGGACCCTCAAGATGGAAGGAATCGTCTTTCGTTCTGGACGACGAAAGCTATTTTCCGCTGTCCAAAACGCATATTCCAGGAAATGATAATTACTACTCCAGCGACAAGTCATCCACACCGCCTGAAGTGAAATACAAGTTCAAGCACAAGTTTGAAAAAAAAGGTTACGTTGTACATCGCCATTTCCGACCGGGGCATTTCAAAGCCTTGGATTAAGCCGAGCGGTCTGGCAATCAACCAACAAATCTATCAAGAAGAGTGCCTCGATAAAATCCTGCTCCCGTTCCTAAACGAGCATCACTCGTATGGGAAGTACGTCTTCTGGTCAGACAAGGCGTCTTCCCATTACGCCAAGAAGACGCTGGCGTATCTTGAGGAGAAAAAGATACCGTTCAGGCCGAAAGATCGTAACCCAACAAACTTGCCCCAGTGCCGCCCAATAGAGGATTTCTTTAGCTCACTCAGTGCCTTAGTATATAAAAACAATTGGAGGGCCAAGGATACGAAGCAACTGACTACAAGAATCCGGAATTGTATCCGGAAAATGAACGTAAGTGCCGTACAACGTTCTTGTGAGAGCATCGCAACAAAGTTGCGTCGAACAGCAGACCACGGCCCTTACCCAAAAATTCACTGATATTTTTTTGAAGAAAATATATTACCTATGTTATCAATAAAAAATACTGAAATCGATGAAAAAAAAAAATTTTTTTTTATATGTGATTGAAAAAATTCTTATTTTTATTTAACACCCGTTAATACATACAAAACTTCTCTTTTATATGGGCTGCAACGTAGCTTTCAGCCTTTAAAATTAAGATCATTAGCTTAGAGGCCATGCAATTTCTTTCTTTCAACTATATATTAAAAGTAGGTATGCGTTCTAAATAAGCAGAAGAGTGTGGATTTATTGAAAAATTCTCACAAAGGATCTGTAACGAAAACTTGAAATTACCATCCCGCCTATAGTGGTGTTCGACAACTCAGACCAAGTTAAATCATTTGTATCAAAGAATCTTCCGGCCGAAAAGTTTTTTTCAAGCGTGCAAAATTCGTTAGATAGCCTTTGTCAGTCAGTTACTGTTACAAATTCGGGAAATTGACGCAGCAAATCGTTTAAATTTTCCAATGTCACGAACGATTCAAGATTACTTAAAGCTGCCGTTTTTCCAACAGGATCGGTGGAAACGCATTTCTTTGCAATTTGTATTAGGAACTTTGCATAGAAACCTGACAAATATTTCGAAACGTTCATTTTTGCGCTTCGTTCAAGTAACATTCCACTACTTCAGCATCGATACCAACATAATCCTAATGTTGTTATTTTTTTACAAAACTTTGAAAATCGTATAATCGAATTTTACCATTAAAATTGATGAAAATCGTCGGTATAACAAAAAAAAATCTGTAAAATCTGTATTTTTGGCAATATTCTGTAATACAGATTCTGTATTGCTTTTTCAGGTTAAAAAATCTGTAAAATACAGAAAAATCTGTATATGTGGCATCCCTGTTGCTAACCAGTAATGATGCATGTCTTTTTGATGTCTGTGTTAGGGAACCCTTCACCAATCTTTAATTTACACGACGTAATGAGAACGAAATATTAAGAAAGGATAATTATTCTATCATAAAATCATGGTGTATTGATTTTTTTCCTGTATGAGTTTATCACCAGAAGGATTGATTGTGGTTTTGCCCGGATTTCTGCAGTATGCCGCATTCTGTTATTAGCAAGATCACTATGGTAAATATGTATAAAACGCCCCTCCCCCGGAGCGGTTCATGGGATCAATCATCTGTGCAAGTTTGATAATTGTCATATGCAGCAAAAAATAAACAAAAATAAATTTTGATTTGAGCTGCTTGAGAACTAATTTCTTGCAGCGTTTCCGTAAGGTTTTTTCACTAGTGTATAAAGTTTATTACCAGGTATTTGCACTTTAATAACTCAAGTGAACCTATAAGAAGCTGTATCAAGTAAAGAAACGATTGAAATTGTATAATTTGCTTAAATATTTAATGCTTCCTGCTACACAACTGCTCCGGGCAATATGCCCCACCGCTAGTCGGGTTGATATGTTTATTGCTTTAGCGTTCACTTCTGAGACTTCAAGCGCTGTTTCACTTCGCGTGCCGAGCTGAGACATAAGAAGCTATTGCACGGGGCATTTTATATTGCATCTGGGGCGTTCTGCCCCGGTAGATTGGTAAGCTTGCGATTTATTCATATTTTTTAATAAAATTATGGTGATTTTGTGTAACAGTTATTACAAAACAAAATGATAGCAGTGCATTACCAACTAAATTGTGTATCTAACTGCAAAAAGATTTGTTGTTTATGATAACCATAACTACAATATTGACGATGTTCCTTAGGGGGGGCGTATTATACCTGTTTACCCTATTGGTGTTAAGTGACATGCTTATTACACTGGTCGACAATTCCAGGACATTCCAAGGAACGAAATGGTGTATAATAACCATGCTTTTTCACTAAACTAGCTCTAATAATTCGATTTTTATTGAAAAGTGTTCGGAGTTGGAGACTGTTCGAAGTTTGAATTAAAACGGTATTTATATGGATTTTACCGTTCCTATATGCTAATAGCTCTATTATATCAACACCGTTTCTCCTGCTTAGTATCGCCAACTATTAGAGAAGCTCCGTAGCTTCAAGGTTACAGAGTCCGCCTTGGTAAGCAGGTGGTCGCGGGTTCGAATCTTAGTAGAATAAGGCCATTTGGTTGCCAAAGGACTTTAGCATGGGTTTATTCTCAGGCTTCCCACCACGTACCCTTCCTTCAATCTGAATTCTACAGTACCTCTGTTGACTCTTCTTATAATAAAACTAATTTGATTAACGTTTAAAAGTTCTCTTCAGGGAATTGTAATTAGGCGATATTGTTAGGATAGACAGAGGCTCGGTATATTAGAGTAGTAAGTTTGAAACGGAAAGGTAAAAACTTACACACAAGCACGGATATGAATGATTAGCGTATCACTTACTTCAATAGTGATACTGCCAATAGTATGAAGTGCGGAGTACAGAAAACACCTGGGCAATATCACAATAGATCTAATCTCTGGTCGCCGTGATGAGTCCACACAGAAAAAAAATAGCCATCAATAATTCCCTAGAGAAGCTTCAACTTTGTGTTCTTCTGGCCGGTTTTACTATAGGAGGGATCTGTTATGTCAAGAGTTAATTAAAGTAGCGCAATTTCACAAAAAACGTGCAATTTGTTTGATTTGGCTGAAATTTTGCATGCATGATTCTGTTGCTCAATTATGTAGATTAACAGTTTTTTTTTATTTTGAATCACGACTAATTTAATAAAAGGATCCGAAGTGATCCAGAGTTTTGGAACAAATATATCTGAACACGAACGACTTCTTAATTAAAAGACATCTGTATCGTACAAGTGGTAACGCCTGACTCTTTATTTGAAACATATCCACCAATTCTGGTCTTAATTTATCTAATCATTTCACAAAAGTTCCCTAACATATAGCATCCACCATCTCGAGGATTCTAATTTAGAATTAAAAAAAATGGTACTTGGCTCGGTTAAACGTTAATTGTATCGTGCCGTGTCAAATAAACTATTTTTAAAATCAAACCTCGAGGATCAGTCTCGCCAGTTCTCCTTCCTAGTCATTTTTATACTGCTGCTTCATTCGTCTAGCTGTTCTCCACCTTGACTGCTGGACCACTTAGTTATCATTTTTGTCTAGTTTTGTACATATGGTGACAGCGGTGGGATTTTCTTTTTCCATTTTAGCAAAGAAAAGGTGAACTCGAAAAGTTACCGAATATTCAGAAAAAAAATGAAATAAAAGAAAACTTAGCTAGGATTGTCTTGTTACACTTTTCAATCCCTTTCAGAGGGCTCTCATAAAACAGTTATATTTGCTGCAAAAATTTGTTCCAAACATTATTTACTAGATTACAGGTAGCTTAAATTTCTAATAAACTGTTCATAATCATTGATATCGATTGTACGATGCTGTCGATTCAAACTCGCTAGGGTCGATTCTAACTGGCGAGCCGTTGTTGATAGTCTATATCCCGTACCCAGCTCTTGGTGTGGTTTCGATTATTATGCTTGATGACTTAACATTCGTTGAAAAAATATCGTTTCTTAAGGAATAACATAACCTACCGAAAGCTAGTATCGGGCATTCCGTGATAGGATCGCATATAAAATTTTTCTTGCACTCTTATTGAGAAAAAACTTGCTGGTACTTCACACCTTTGCACCAACGCCTGCCGCGTGGTCCGCAAACTAATCCGACGTTTTTTCGGTCATAATTCGTTCCATGGGCTCCACCAGCTTTATCATAAAGACCCGAATTCCCAAGGTGGTGATGCCTCTTTTTTCTGAAATCTAACTTTTGATTTCTTTTTTTTTCAAAATCTAACTAACCTTATCCAAAATCTTTTTTTTTGTCGAGTTTTTTTTGTTTGTTTTTTGAGAACGCATAATGGAACAAATACCCTAAATCAGACTTGGTTTTCTCCTTCGGGCGACCGAAGAGCAAGGTGTATTTTTCACTTGCACTACGCGAGAATCAAAGGACTCCGCGCGCGGGATTCATTTACACTACACCTGACAAGCAGCTGCTCACTAATTTTCATTCTGCACGGGAAAAACGAATCGGTTACACTTCAGTAAGTTCTACACCTAAAACCGAAGTTTCGCTCCGCAAAGCCGAACGATGGCAACGATGGCGGCGTCCGTCATATCATTGCCATGGCTAGTGTGATTGATTTTCAAAGCCGAGGTAATTTTTTCCAGCGTTCAGCATTTTTTCTACCTGACAAGACAAAATGACTCCGGAGATTTCCTGACCAAAGCGCATCGGGCATAACATGTTGAGCGCAAATGAAACTGATGTATGACAATTAATGTATATATGACAAATGAGTACTGAACTCTAAATAGCCTCTCTAGTTTTGCAGCTATTCAGAGCCTTTTGCAAACATCCGCAGCTTTTCTTTGTCAGTTCTTACTACCCGTGACTTGTCAGCCATCTCTTCCGGGTCAGAAGACTAGTTTTTTTTAGGCAATTGGTCTTTCATAAATATCACCGTTTGTTGCGCCCACCTAAGCCAAAGTGTCCACCTTCTTATTGCCCGGAATGGAACAATGAAAAAGGGATCCACACTGAGGTAATCTGAGAAGATTTTTCGGATAAAAAATTCTGTTTCCGTACGGAAAGCGCTTTGCAATTTTCATCGACGAAGAGCCTGACTAGAACTGAGACTATCCGTAAAGATGAAATAATGGTCCGTGGGCATTTTTCGCGGCGTAAAATCTCTGTAATACTTTTGTTTTCTAGTCATTATTGCACAAAAATCAAGTACTCAACATGTGTGATTGAACCATTTTTTCCAATATAAAAGAGACAAAGCGTAGATTATTATTTTTCCCGTTTGGTTTCATTCCACACGGTGCACCCGCCGTGTACTCGAGAAATAACACGCGCGCACCACCAAACTAATGCGTGTTCACGGCGTGCGAAGAAGATTCTCTTCGAGCGAATCGAGTAGTCTGCTCCTCGTGCGAGTCGACAGGTACACCTGGTGCAGAGAAATGCCAAGTCTGCCCTAAATAATAAATTTTCGAGATCTAACTGCCCGAATCAAAATATGTGCAATGATGTAGAATTTGATTTAATATAATATACACTCAATTCTGTTTTTACGCGACTTTTTGACGTGATTTTATTTTAGACGATTTTTTTACGCGATTTTCTCGAAATTACGCGATTTTTTTACGCGATTTTCTCGAAATTACGCCATATGTGACATGGGAAATATTGTTTATGAGCCAAAATGTAACACACAAACAAACATACACACACATACACATACATGCACACATACACACACACTTACCACATAGCGAAAGATTTTGTAACGACGCGATATTTTTTTTACGCGATTTGCTCCAAATTACGCGATTTGTTCAAAATTACGCGATTTTTTTTTACGCGATTCTTTTATTTGCGCGCACGCATCAATCGCGTAAAAAGAGAATCCAGTGTAATGATATAAAATATACTTTTTTTCGTAATCTATTTATTGTTTCTTGAAATCGGGAACTCCTAGCTAAGTTTTCTTTTATTTCATTTATTTATTTTTTTTCTTAACAGGGTAATCGCTCCATTATTCATCTCAACAGCTTGGTGCACCTATATACATCTTATTTATCTCATTTGTCCAATTTACCGTCAAATTTCTACAAATTTTTGAACGTAAATCTATTTGCTTCTCGATTTTCTCAAGTGGCTGAAAGTTTTACGCTGAAAATATGATCAAATTTGACGATAAATTGATCAAAAAGGCGTGATGAGATGAATATAGGTACTGAGATGAATATGGGAGCGGTCATCCTATTTGGTAACTTTCCGAGTTTACCTTTTCTTTGCTAAAATGAAAAAAGAGAATTCCACCACTGTCACCATATGTAGCACTACACACTGCAGGTAGCACTACTCACTATCAATTGTTAAAGCCAGTATGTGGAGGAAACGGGCAATAAGCGATAAATAGCTGAGCCGATGAAGTGATAGTTCTTTGCTTACCAAAAATGAACTATCCGGTTTATGTTTGATCTGACACTTACTCTGAGTAAAACTATGACCTGGTTCTGAAATTTTTCTCTGTTTCAAAAAATTACATGTTTTTCTTCGTATTTTTACGAATACCCCGTATAATGTCAAAGTATCAAAAGTTATTTAAAGGTTTCTCTAACAAAAATAACAAAACTTTTTTTTGTGTTAGGGTATAGAGAAGTCGTGCTCGCCGTACTTTAATATGAGTAAATTGTGACAAATGTAACCTATAACCGATTGTAATACTTAAGCTGAGCTTTGAAAAAAAGTATTGCCCTTATACATACTTTATACGTTCTTATATTGTGTAACTTCCATATCAAATAATTTATAACTCTGTACTCTATAAAGATAGAAATTTTGTTGATACATGAGAGTTTCATATTTTTATATGTTCCAAAACTTTGCCGAATTAACCATTCTTCTATCTCTTGGCACAAAAAAGTTAGCTTTTTTTTATTTTTGTTGTAGTAACCTAGAAATAACTGTTGAAATTCTGAGATTAGGCTAGGCATTCATATGAACGATTCCGCAAATTTGTTGGAAGAAGTAAGTTTGTCTTTCCAGACCAAATATACGTCGTAGGACAAAACAGACTTTTTCGAAAAAAGGTCGAAAATGTTATTAAAAATTAAATATCTCAAAAGACCTTTTTTTTAAATTTGTATTAAAAAATCTGGATTTTGAGGATATGAAAGAGTGAAGCGTGTTAAGAGCGAGTATCCCTAATCAATGACTATCATGTAACAAAACGGGATTTAAAAAAAGTGGTTCAACACACTTAGATATTATTGCCGAGAACTCAACAGCTGATAAATTCAGCGAACTGTTTTACAAGTTTTCGGTAGCATTTTCATGAACTTCGGCAGGCGAGATGTCATTACTTGCTGGTTCATGGTAAATCGATATATTTGCTGAATGTTCGTCGAAATATATTGCTGATATTTGTTGAAAAGTTCGCCGAGCTCGAGCTCGTTTGCCGAGATGAATTAAGTGTGAATGCGCTGTGTTCCCTTCTTTCGTTAGCAATACCACTTACTGTGCAACGCACATGCTGTTTGAAACTGTTACGTAGTTCAGTCATTGCACAATGGTCCAGAAACCAAAATTAGGGGGAGATTTGGGTCTAGAGCTCTATAGCAATATTTTAGAGAAAAACTTTCTTTCACAAAGTTGTTACATATGATAAAGCGCTTATTGAAAAAAATATCAGAAATTAGGGTGACCAAAATTTCGATGCAATCAAGTATCTAACTTTTTTATCTTTGTAGATAGAAGAAAAAATATCGAAAACGATCATGATTTTTTTTAAATAAAATACATCGAATATAGCCGTTTTTTATGGTCACCCTATTTCGCAGCCTTAACAACCCAACGAAACAATACAGGTTTGATTATTTTCAACATAGATGCATCCCTGCGATTTTGAGCACAATTGAAGCACTTTGCGTGACCAACTTCGAAATAGGTATTTAATTTAAAAAAAAATCATAACTTTTGAACCAGTTGATCGATTTTCAATCTTTTTGGATCAAATTAAAGGTAATAAAAGGTATTCCTAGTTGTGAGAAAAAATACCAAAAAATAAATCTGGGTGTTTTCATATGCATAATGTATAAAATTATTGAAATTTTTGTCTTGTTTCCAAATTAAATTTACTCAAATTTAAATAATAACATATTTTTAAATAGTCCTCCATTTATAGAGTCAAGTATGCCCTTCAAAATGCGACCAAGAGATATTTTTTATTTTTGCCCCAAAAAGAATGGCATACAAATGGAAAACGCATATTTTTTAAGAAAAATATTAATAACTTTGAGTAAAATTGAGATATTTACGATGTCAGCATTGCAAATAGTTTCTCTTAAAAAGCTCAAAAAGTCGTTCAAAACAGTTTTGAGATGAATCTTGAAGTAAAAAAGTTAGAGCGTAAAATGTGTTTTTTCAATATAAATTGGTTGTTTTCGAAGATAGAAAAAAACTTTTCTTTACAAAGTTACTTGAAATTAATGGAGCTATAAGATTGTAGAACAAATTTTTCTTCTATCTTCAAAGATAAAAAAGTTAGATACTTGATTGCATCGAAAGTGTTGGTCACCCAAATTTTTGATAATTTTTCCATAAGCGCTTTATCATATGTAACAACTTTGTAGAAGAAAGTTTTTCTCTTAAACATTGCTATAGAGCTCTAGACCCAAATTTTCCATAAATTTAGTTTCTGCACCATTGTGCATTGGTCACTGCGAGAACAACATCCGAATTGTTGTTTATCGCACCTTCCGTTTCATAACCTGTGATGATTTATTTTCCCGACATTTCTTCGTCGGAATAAATTTTTGAAATTAGACACCTTGTTCCCCGTAGAAGAAACAACGTAGACCGCATGGCAGCGAAATAAGTAGGGCACAAAAACAAAGTTGCAATACAGTTTTCTTCTTTTGGAAACTATAAAATTTGTTTTATATAATCAAATCAGTAACAAACTTAAATCCGTGGCAGTAGTTTTTTTCCGCCGTTTGAATTGAAGAAAATGTTTGAGCAATATTAAGAAAGTACGAGCATCACTTCAAATGTTGGCAATGTATTTCCATTCCGGTTTTTCCGGCTTTTTACGCGGAATTTCGAGTGTTTATTGAGTGAAAAGGTTAGTCAAGAAAATCCTCCGCCCTCCGAAGGTCCCAGAATGACCTCAAAGGAGGACAATTTTAATTACTGTTCGTTAAGCGTCTCGAGTCTTTTTTCTAAATCGTTACTTGGTGGTTAACTTTACGGGTTGTTTTTTCAACGCAGATTTTTGAATTACCGCGATTTTTACGAGGCTCGTATTCCCGGCGTAAAACTTGACTGTATTTCGATAGACTTATGATGTCCAAAACATCATAAATAATAACGCTGCTTTATTATTTATTTAGTTTGCATAAAAAATCGACGGGATTTAGTTTCTAATTTTGACCCTCTAGTGCCCAATGCCGCCTTTTGGCGGGCTTCACTCGAACCTCTAAAAATCTTCAATTAATACTTAACAAGTGTTCATAATGATTCATAGTGATTTCACCGTAGCCCCTCTAGAAATTAACTAGGGCACTAGAGGGTTAACTCTATTGTTCGAGTTATTGAATTCTAGTATGACTGGAGATTTTCTTGAATTTAGACACATTTTTCTTTGACCAGCATTCGCAGGAAATCGCCCCACTGTGCGGCGGTGGCCGACTAGTTTAAGTGGTGCACACTTGCAGTCCAAGTATAGGTAATCGGCATTCGATGCCGACCCTATTCTCGTACCTATCGCTTTTCTTTTGCGCATTGCGGCACAGACGGTGCCGGTGATTGCACTGTTTTTTTGTAGTGCGCATTGCAAGAACCGGAAAAGAAATAACTGCTGCTGACCGAGTTGAGCTCTTCTGCCAGATTTGAAGTGGAAGCTTGAGCAACCAAGCGTGAAGGCCATTGCTTCTGTTGTACACAGCGTTCATATCACAATCCTATAGCTTTTTGGTTTCACTGATTAATTTTGATGGTTTTATTGCAGCAATCCTTATTTCCTAAAGTCTTTTAACGCTTATGAGGGATGCAATTTTCAATCACACTATCCTGATTGTAAGTTGCCGTCAGTGTGTCCTAAAATTAGCTCCTGGCGACTGAGAAATTAATACCCCGTCGATTGTTGCTAGTCTGTGGCCAGTAGGGCGTAAAGTAGCAAAAACAACAACGCTCATCGCGACGTTTCTTTTGGCGCACAATATTTGAACAGCTGGTACGAATCAGCACACACAAAAAACCCTGACACAGAGCGATGAACTCATCCAATAAGCAAAAAGTGGATGGCAGACGACAGATAGCAACAAACGATAGCTTGGCAATAGGTGAATTCTGAAATGAAAACATTACCGTTGATAATGCTATTAGCTTTCAAGTCAGATACCGTGTACAGTCTTAAAAGCCGATTTCTGACCTTTGTTAGGTTTCCTTTGCAAAACAACCTCAATTCTGGACGATAGACGAGCTCTCATTTTTGCATTGTTTTACGTTTATAACCAACTAATGGGGGTTTCGTTCTGACGTCTTCAGGAAAGTTCCATCATTCTCTGAGAGCATTCTGTGTGTTTTCCGTTTTTTTTTTCGTAGTTGAAATTAATAAAAGAAATCATTGGCACGAAGGCTAGGGTCAATGACGCTCGAAACAATCTCAACACAAACCACGTCGCATTCTTTGTGCTTATCTACCAGTATTTAGGAAAAGTTCAAACTAGGTTATCGCTAATGGGATGCCGCTTTGTTCATTACAACATTCACAAACATCCCCGACTGCAGCGATGTCAGATTAGCCGGTCTCCCGCTATATCTAGCGGTTTTTTTTCCTCAAAGCTACCCTGTTTGTGTTCGAGTTGTTGACAATAATAAATTTACGTTTGTTTAGAATATTTGTTTCTCAATAATGAGTAGTTGTGCAAATAATGGCAACACTGCGATTTCACTTCGGTAGTAGGTCACACAAAGCACATTTGTCAGTATTCTTAATCACGTTCGTAGGAAGTGCTCTCAACAAAACAAAACGCAGTCCGTCTATCGCTAAATAGTTATCTTTGTGTGTTTGAAGTGTTTATCATAACAAAAAAAAAGCAGGCCGCTATATACTCACACACAGACATCTGTCAAATCGCAACTAGTGGCATTGCCACGTGACTCCTCCCAGGATGCCGTCTTTCTACATATGAACTTTACAATCAATTGAGTTGAAATTCGTTAGCAATGTAGGTTCAATATTGAACGTTCTCATTCCGCCAATCGCGCCGATGATTGCCGTCAGGCTAATGAATGGAATTCCAGTGCGCGTTTTTTTCCCTTACCGGCTAGCTTCAAGCCAAAATAAATAACGAACGAAGGAGGCGAATGGTATTACGTTACCAATATGAGTTACTCGGTTTCACCTTCATGTTCGAATATTCAGCTCTCTTGTTTAGTACTACTCGTTTAAATTTTTTCGTTTTTTTTCTTTTACAGATTAATCATGGATCGAAGCTTGTCAAAGTTTGCCTGTTAGCAAGGATCCAACATATAGAGGAAAAAATAATGCCGCTGCTGATTGCGCAACTCATTCGTTGTTGGCTAAATTGGCGCCAATTGAAGTGAAGAAAAGTGCGACGAAGATACGGTGCAAGTTCCCGGTTGCATCGCCAGTGCTTCGGTGAAGCTAAACTAGTGAACAAGTTCTAAATTTCCAAAGTGACAAGAATAAATTAAAAATAGAAAGCATAATTTAATGAAAGACGTGACTGTGGTTGGGGAATGGAAGTAGCTTCCAAATCACGAAACGAAGCCGCTTCGAGACAGACATCAAATTCCCCGCCATTTTCGGAACTATATTGCTCCGGTGTAGAGCCGGAAGCAAGCGGTAAATGCGGCAGGAATGCTTTCAAATTTGCCATAACGGCCAGCAGTGTGATGCAGCAGCGTGATACGATACTCAGTCATCGTGTCGGTAGTACCGGCACCGGTGATAGACAGTCATCTTCCGCGGTAATCGCTGGCCAACTTGTGATGAAGAACTCCGTGTGTGAAATGAAATTGACCACCCAACCGGACGGATTCGACGTGATGGTGGAGTAAGTATCCTACCGGTACTGAGACAGTTTTCGAAATTTTACGATATTTATATTTTGACCGGTCCTGGCCAAAAATGAGATCCTCTCCCCGCAAAAGCAGGAGGATCATGTTAATCGTGTTGTTATTGTATCTTTGATAACACTCTTAGTACTACGTTAAACAGATTTCGAATAAGTTAATCTTACGTCGAGATACACCGGATTCTTTTTTTATTTTGCACGGTTGCATTTTGTCTTCTTCTATCTTATAATTGCGTTCAACCTGAACGAAACTTATTTCAAAGGATCAAAATCGACGGGAAGATTATTTCGACATTGATAGAACTTTTTACGTTCACTACAGATCGAGAAAATTGAAAAATTGTAACCGTGCAAAAAAAATCCGGTATTATGCTATTTCAGTATTGTAGGGGAATTGGAGCAAAATTGACATTTTGCTGACATTTTGCTGACAATTTACATGGTTGAGATACCTTTCCAATCGATTTTTGAAACTAATTTCCTCAATACTTTATATCCACATTTGGATATTAGCGCTACTACGCATTAGGCTGTCCCAAAAAAAATCGATGTTGAAAAAGTCGAGGTGCTCAGCCCTAAATTGAAAGATAATGTTATTTATAGCATTTTTGTAGAACATTTCGACTTTCTAAAAAATTGTTTTCAGGTTGCCCAAACGTGATTTATGTAAAATTGACTTTTTTCAGCTACAAACCCACTCTTTTGCACTGTTTTCAACTCTGTTCGATCCCTAATTTTTTCCATATATTTTTTTATTTTTGTGGGGTTGTTTTTGAATATTTTGCATGGTTTGGTTCAGCATCGCATTCAATTATTTGACTCACAGAGCTCATTGAACATCACAAAAAAAAAAAAAATTTTTTTCATAATTTTCAGATAAAACCCTTCAAAACACATATAAAAAATTTTTTGATCAAGAACTGAATTTTTTACTGCAAAGCATTTTTTTGTTGGTGTTAATATTACGACAGCGGCCGGCGCCCCATAATTCTGATTCCAAAACCGCACCAGTGACATGCGGACGCTAGATGATAGCAGCTGAAAGGAGGAAATACAAAATAGTACCGGTCATCTCGTGCCGGTTTCACCCGTTATGCTGGTGGCTTTAGTAGTAAATGGCTACTGCAAAACACTTAAATGGCTGGAATTCTGGACGGACTAACCAGGAAACTATAATCGGCAACTGGTACCTTTTGTTGCCTCGAAATTTTGGTACAGAGGCGGCTAATTAAATTTTCTGTTTTACCAAATGCTGCTGCTAGCGGAAAAAACCTTGCAAAAATGCATGTTTGTGTTGGTGTTAATATTACGACAGCGGCCGGCGCAGCTTTCAAGAAACATTTGTCTCTACCATTCCATCATCTATGTAGCCCCGCCTTCTTTCTAATTATCTGACGAAGCCTTGGTATAAAACGTATCGTTCGAACATTTCACCCCATCAGTTTCACTACTAAACCGTACCGGATACATACGGACGCTCGGTGTTAGCAGCTAAAAGGAGGAAAAACAAAATAGTAACGGTCATCTCGTGCCGGTTTCACCCGTGATGCTGGTGGCTGTTAGTAATAAATAGCTACTGCAAAATACTAAAATGGCTGGAATTCTGGACGTACTAACCTGTAAACGAGAATAATCGGCAACTGGTACCTTTTGGTGCCTTGAAATTTTGTTACAGAAGTTTTGTAAAAGAAGCGTTGCAATTCCCTCTACTATTTGCTTCAATGGAATATTTTTTTTTATTTATAAGAATACGGTAGTCATGCGGTCGTGTCTTGAATACCACCCTCCTACTTTTTTTTATTTGTGTTTTGTAGGGTTTTATCTGAAAATTATTAGAAAAATTATTTTTTTTGTGATGTTTAATGGGCTCTGGGAGTCATAAAACTGATGAAATGCTGAACCAAACCATCGCTGTCGGTTACTGGGCATAGATACGCTTGACAAACGGAGGCATGGGTCCCAGGTCAGTTTTATCTCCAAATTACTGACTGGCGAGTACGATGCACCAGATCTACTGTCACAGATTGGTTTTTATGCTACCACGCGAGCTTTGCGACCGAGAATGATGCTGCAGGAAGGAAATTTTTCGACACAATATGCTGCCAACTCGCCTTTAGCTTCGATGGTTCGCCAGTTTAACCGACATGCAAATTTATTTAGTTTTAACGAGCCGTCCTATTTGTTCCGACAACGTGTAACTGCATCTGCCAACCAAATTATGTATAGGTAATTAATCTTAAGCATTCATTTAGACACATTCAGTCCGATGAATAAATGAATAAATAAACTAGCAGTCTCTCCCGAGTCAAGGCTCGAACCTACGACGACTGGCTTCTTAGGCCAGCATCGTACCTCGAGACTAGTGGGGAGGCTAATGACAATATTAGTTTTAAAATAACGTATTTGGCATTAAAATTGAGATATCCATTCATATAAACAATTGAATTGTAGTGTTTTTTATCGAACTAAACATTTTATCAGTATCGCCATAATCGGTGGGTACAAAAAAATTTGAAGTTCCCCGTTTGGCAACATGCGAATGGATCATAGCACGCGAGGGAAACACCAGTTATCGCTGTATCAGAACGAAAGTAAACAAATTATCGGCGAACTTTTTTTTTTTGAGTATTTAGTGCTTTCTTAGTGAATTCTGCTTTCCTTTGGTTTCTTGTTTTGGACTAAATTGATTGGCTGCTTAGCGTAAACATAACTTTAAGGGAGCATTCAGACGAACTTAGCCTTTCATGAGATAAGAATCCAGACCAAAGTTCATGTTTCACTGTTTTATTTTGATATAGGAATACATCTTGCGTAAGATAGGTAACCGGTTCGTGTTTTCTTTAAACAAGCTAACATTGTTTATGAGCCATCCCTTTGAGCATAATCATTTCGTGCAGATCATTATCTGGTAACATTGTACGTTTTTTGAAGTAGAATACTTCTCCAGGAAGTTCGGCTACATAGGGATGTGAAATGAAAATCAAAAACCGAAAAAAGTGAAAAATATGTCCAATTTCAAATGCTAATAAATCAGCCGAAGCTGCCCATAATAGTTCTAGACAGCGACAACAGCAGTCATCCCTTAACAGCAGCAGTAGCAGTGCAGTGGATACTAGCGATAGCGGATAAAGACCACAGCTGTAGCGTAGCAATGGATAGCGCACTAGTTGCAGCGGATCTCAGCATCGATAGCAGCTGGGCCAGCAGGAGCAGCGTTACCAATGGCAGCGTATAGCGGCCACAATTTGTTACAACTTCGAGATTTTGCCGACAAAAATACCGTAAATTTTCTTCAAGTGCAAGCTCTACGAATTGCATGCACTCACATCGCTACCAAATCGAAGCGAGTGTAATAACCAGTCTCTCGCTAGAAGTCTCTAAACACAACATTAATCCCGCTTGCCCGCTCTTGCTCTGCAACGACAATCCTCGGGAACAAAGCTTGAGTCAGACAATTGCACGGTACAGTCATAGAGTGAAGGTGGTTTATGGTCGCCCTTAAAAAGCCGATCTGAAGTGCTCGAAATAGAAGGCTTGTCGCATCGGATATCACGATTGGGCCGGTTAAACCAATAGCCCGCGAACAAAAGGTAAAAAACTCAAATGCCCATGCAATAGAAGCTAATTTGGTGCCTTTTAATCGCAAATCTGCTCTTGGATAACCGCATGCAACGCGAGCACGTTTGACTTCATTCCCATCATTCCACCAAGTTCCCTATGAGCTATCGCAAAACTTGCACTAACATCCGTATAGTTTGGAGAGATAGATTTGCTACTAGAGTTGCGAATTCCAAGAAACGAAGAGTTATACGACATAAGCTAGTGATCTCCGACGACAGATCAAGCCACAACGAGACTGCGGCTGCGTTGTATTTAAGTATCTGAAGAGTAGACACAAGACACCCAAAGGCCTTCGAAAAGTACATCATATAAATTGCAGCGTTTCTGTAGCAAATGAATGACGTCACATGACCTCCTAGAGGGCCATTAATTTACAGGCTTAGGTGCTTCGGTCGTGCCACAGCAACGACACTCTCTGAGCGTAGTGATAGCATCTAGGGACGGCGAAGGCAAGACCGATTGAGCCGAATTCACTGCATTTCGTTTCCGCCAACCATACGTGCGATAGCGAGACCACAAGGACACGAAGGAGCAGACTACACAATCGTCGCAATGCTTGCTGATTAGGCAAGACAGAAAGGGATCTAGCGCACCGGTGGCAGCGTGTGAAGTACAGTAAAGCCAACATCAAGGGGCCCCTACCGATATGAATAAGTTAAAGATGTGAAGTGAAGGGTGGCAAAATGTACGTATGCCAATAGAGTTAAGTTAGCAATGTAACTTGATTTTCTTATGTTAAGCTGCACTCCCTTATCGCATTGTTTTGTGAGTCTTATCGTTTTAATTCAGTTGAGTTCGTTAACTCCTCCTAGTTCCCTTACCGAAATCTACTATTGTATCCTGGCACGGAATAGCCCCTGCGTAGTTGGACAGATTGCCTGAGGGCTAACTGATTTTAATGTAACTTTAGATAGAGAGAGCAACAAATTGTGGCATGGTTACGAATAGCGTAGGAGTTGCAGCGGGTCTATCTGACCATGAAGCATTTATGCAATAATTGAATGAAAATTGCAATTGCAGCAATCGGCCTTTTTCAAGGCTACTAAATGTTTTTCGAAGAGCATAATGAATGGTTATTAATAAACTGCAACTGAGGTTAGATGCTGCTGCAAATGCAGAGCAGTGTGATGTTTATTACGATTTGTTGATACTGTGCATAACAAGCGGTATATACGAAACAAATACGATTTTAAACAGAAAAGTTCGGCACGTTCTGCTCACGATTCTGAGTATGTTTTAAAAAATTCACAACACTCCATTAACAAGAATGTAATGCCTTGAAGAAGACGGTTATGATTAGACATCACAGCAGAATTTCGACCTTCATACTCATGTCTATCATCAGCAATATCAAACACGCAACAATCTGCTTCCATGCGACACGTACGTTATTTTTTGTACATTAATATTACGACATACGGAATAAAAATTTTCGAACGTTGTAGAATGGTATAACTGGAAATAATTTAACAAGCGGTATATACGAAACAAATCCGATTTCAAAATGAATAACACGCAAGCAGCCAGGTTATCTTTCTTGTAAAAGTATTCTACTTCAACTTTGCGGTCGTGGCTTTGCACAAAACCCTCCTGTGATTTTTCTTCGATATGACTATAACTAGTATAGTCCTACGGCGAACAAAAGAATATTATGGCTATAACTGGAACTCGGTAGAAGAGTTTTTTTTTGAGGCATTTTATCATTAAACTATATTGAAATCCTCGTTTTTTATTATATGATGAACTATAATTGTTATTACCTTATAACGAACACCCTGAGCAAAAAAATATCCGCATTTTTACAACCGAAATATTAAAAACACTGATGCATCGTGCAAACTATTGCCATAACTGGTGCGCTTCCTCTATAGGGCAGGTGAGCCAGCTATGGCAAATGCATCAGTTATGGCTATATCGCATAAGCGCAATGGTACCAGTTCTGGCTATACTCCATTTAAACTCCATAGGCCATAACTGGTTCACGCCATAACTGGAACATTTTTTAGGTATAACCATAACTGGTACTCCTCCCCTAGTATATTTAAATAAATTATTTAAGTTAAGATGTTCTTCAGTAAGACGCATTCTCATCGATTTTCCTCTTCCCGTCCACAGATCGCCCAGCAATCGCATCCGGGTGGCGTTGGGAGTCCTCATCCGGTTGCTGCTGCCGCTAACCCACGGACTGGCACGAGGATGGAACGGACTGCGGGGCTTTCGCATGCTACAGCTGTTGCGGAAAATTCGCGAAACTCGTGGCCTACTGACGACGCTGTTCGCCTTCGCCGCAAACACGGTTTCGTTGAGTCTGTCCTCGGTTCAAGGTGAAATTGATTGCCTACTGTGTTGTGTACGGATAAGTACGGAGCACTCTATTTCGCGCGAACGGTGGCCTAATGCCACACAGCAACCGCTAGCTTATGATGGCGATTGATCGATTGTGTTTTTTTTTTTTTCAATTCTTCCGGTGAATTGCCATCTTCAGTTGTCAGAGTACAAACAAACATTTTAGTCCAAAAAACTTAAAACGTGTAGATGATAAGCGGTAGAATGAATGTACCATGCACTTGACTTCAATTCGCAACCAGACTCGATAGTTTTCAACAAATGCCATAGCTGTATCCATGGGAGGGGTTCGAACCATAGCTGTATCCATGGAAAGAGTTTCGGGGGTTAAAGCCCCTTCCATAGTAAATCGAATAATATTTCGTTTAGCATGGTTTCGTGATAGTGATATAAATTAATCAAAAATTTAATCACTAGAGAGTTAAATTTGAACTCGATTTAACTTATCATAAAAACACCTCATGTGGAAATCCTGCACCCGCCTATGCTTTGAACCAAACATTACAAGTGGCGGGGATCCACTCTGATAAGCTCGTCTCGATATGAACTTGCCTGAGGTGACTCAATATTCGTTGCTGTATTTGCTTATCTTTTTTTTTTCGTTCGATTGATAACACTGGCGTACGGTGAATTGCATACTTCAACAAAAGCACACAAAGTGGATTGGGCTGAAGCATAGCAACAACAACAAAAAAAAACGCGAACAAACGTCATTAGATAGTTCTGAAGGTTGGTCCCTTGCCAATGCAAAATGGTCTGTTTTTTTTTTTTTCGCAAAATCAATACTATTATTTAACGATAAAAATAACCGCACTAGCATAAAAAAATAACAATCCTATTAGCCTATGAGGTAACCAGGCCGGGTTACGTCTGCTAGTCGCCCGATAAACGGACACAGGCTGGTAACGTTTGTTTGTCCTCCGAGCCACAACTAGGGCAATATCGGATCTCTGTTGGTTGTGCATTCAATGCCACGGGGCGGAATGTTTTGGACGTACTTTGACACTCTGGCGTCGGGGCGCGATTTCAATCTAAGCGAGATTCCGCTTTGGAGCAGCAGAGAACAACTTTGCCCACTACTTTCCTATCTAATATGGTTTCTATTACTTTTCTCAGTGGCCCATCGGATTGATCCGTTGCTGCGGGTGATCAAGCTGCGTAAGAACTCGACCGGCGCATCCGGACGTAATGCCCTGCTGGAGGCGGCTGGTAAACAATCACTGGTAGCGGGACGTGGACGACGTCATACTGGAGCGAGTTTGCAGGAGATTCCGGAGAAGTGTGTCGAACTAGTTGTTCTTGCTGAGCCCCCGGCCGGACAGCCGATCCGAGCAGATGTGGTGTTAATACATGGTTTGCATGGTTCGCAGGTGAATACCTGGAAGCAAGGACTGTGGAATAGTGAGGGTAAGCTGGAACATTTCGAACGACCCCCGAAGCCGCCGATAAGACCTCCGAAGCGACAGCGCCACTCTCGGGCGAATTTGTTTGCCCCACCTCACGAATCAAAGAAACCAAAGTTTGAAGAAGACGAAGAAGTTGATTGGAGTGATGATGAGGACGGTCAGCTTCCGGATGGAACGCAGAGTACCTCGTACAGATATGCAAAGCGTCGCTTCACCTACGAGTGCGGGAAGCCAGAGAGGGTTCAATTTTCCGATGATATGGAGTACAGTTTTCCCACATTTAGACTAAGGATTGAAGAAGAAGAGAGCAATCGAATCGCTCAGGGTTACACGGAGAAAAACGGCCATGGCAAGAGGAAACCAAAGGTGAAAAAAGACGAATCATGGTCACCCTGTTGGCCAGGCGATTGGCTACCATTGGACTGTCCCGGAGTACGTGTCATTGCGCTGAACTACACAACCGATCCGTACCTGTGGCGACCGGTTTGGATCAGCAAAAGGCATCGGTAAGTGGGTGAGACGTCTATCTGGGAGTTCACTACATCTCCAACTCATTCTAGATCTAATCTGGTTGACCGTTCGCGCGAGATGGCCGATATGCTGATAGCGAAGGGCGTCGGCAAAGGGCACCCGATCGTTTGGGTGGGCCATTCGAAGGGTGGAATCTTTATCAAGCAAATCATCGTCGATGCGTGGGAGAGTGGCCGACCAGGTGCGGAACCATTGTGGCGGTCATCCCGAGGAACGCTGTTCTACTCGGTGCCCCACCGGGGATCTCCGCTGGCGGACTTCAACTTGCCCCTGTTGCGTCAGTCCGTCGAGCTGACCGAGATTCAGAAGAGTAAGTAGCAAAATATCTTCTCTTTTTGACGTTGACTAACGTCTATATCGAAGTTAGGCCCCTGAATTTAAAAATCTAGTAATTCAACCAGGGAAAACCAGAGAAAAGTGGTCAGGTTTTGAGCGCTTATTTTGCGGTCATCTATAATCAGGTTTTCGAGGTTTTGGCATCAATCGATCAGAAATTCTTTTACGGTTAAATTTATGTAACAAAAACAAACTTTTGTTTGAGATACACTATTGAAAAATTGGTAATTAATATCGATTGTCTAAATCATACCGCGCAGCCAATCACTACCTCTCTTCCCAAGCACAGTCGACACTAACGGATACAATCGATCTGACTTTGTTGTTATTGTTGTTGTCACTTTCTGTTTCCGATTTTTATGCTGCTGCTAGCGGAAAAAACCTTGCAAATATGCATCTTTTTGTTGGTGTTAATTTTACGACAGCGGCCGGCACCCCATCATTCTGATTCCAAAACCGCACCAGTGACATGCGGACGCTAGGTGATAACAGCTGAAAGGAGGAAATACAAAAGAGTACCGCTCATCTTGTGCCGGTTTCACCCGTAATGCTGGTGGCTTTAGTAGTAAATGGCTACTGCAAAACACTTAAATGGCTGGAATTCTGAACGGACTAACCAGGAAACTATAATCGGCAACTGGCACCCTTTGGTGCCTCGCAATTTTGGTACAGAAGTTTTGTAAAAGAAGCGTTGCAATTCCCTCTACAATTCCCTCTTCAATGGAATATAAGAATACGGTAGTCAACGTCATGCGGTCGTGTCTTGAATACCACCCTCCTACTTTTTTTTTAAATTTCGAACCTGCTAATGGTGAGGGGTGATGTGCAAAACGAATCGACTATAGAATTGCTACCTTTCGCTTCTAACGAAACATCGCACATAGAGGTATTTGAGTACAAAAGTTGGAATAAATTGCAAAACTCAAAATTATTATTGAACCCCCATAATTAATATCACTAGATTCATAGATAGTGGGGGTATCCCATGGCAACTATTTTACCTTTGGAATTAAGCTTCGAAATTGTTTTTTTATATGTTCTGGACGTTTCTGTGCACAAACAAACTCATTTTTGAGTAGATACGAGTGTCCTTAAATACGTCCAGAAAAAAAACTTGCGCATGTTTGCGCGTTTAGGATACACTGGGGTCTTTTTTCACGCGGATTATTTTTACACGGTTTTTTGAAATAATGCGGTTTGTTTTTACACGATTTGATAGATAATTTTCACGCGGTATTAAATAAGTTTAGTATAAGTAAATCCAATAAAGTAAAAATCAATCATATGGTTCATGACAATAAGATATTCTGTTTAATTAATCTAAATAATGCATATTTTTAATCTATTTGCTGTTATTATCAAAAAATAGGCAATTTCCGTTGATTCGGTAAGAAGAAACAAAAATACATTAATAATTGTGCAACGATACGAGTCAGGGTCGTCGCGATTTACTTCCTTTTAAGAAACGAAAGCTTAAACATGTAGCAAAATTATTAAAAAAAAGTTATTGTCATGTTCTTCAAAGAATTTTCATTTCAGAATCACTAAAACTGATTTTGTGTGTTTCGTTACCATTTTTATATTATTTTTCATGTTTTTATTTACTTACGTGCCATTATTTTTAATCGGATGGATCTTATTATTGAATGGAGTTTTTTTACGCGGTTTTTTTATACGCGGATTTTTTCAATGCGGTACAACCAACCGCGTAAAAAAAGACCCCAGTGTATATATTGATTTTATGCAATCCTATGCAATGTTTTTTTTTAATTTATGAGTTGTTTTTTTGAAATCGCGACGTGTTTTCAGACACCGAAAAAAACTTTCAAAGGAAACTTCTTTGAAAATAACTTCAAGAATCGTTTGCCCATTCGCTTCTCTGCTATCGCCGTGAAAGGAAGCATTTTTCAACGTTCCGTTAGCTGATCACCCGATAAAACAATACAGCTTTGTATTCGGTCGGTGCGTTTATCGCTTGTGCTTTTCGGTGCCGGTGCGGACTAGACATAGCCGTCCAGCAGCCGGAGAAAAGATTTCGACATTGTGCGCAGACGGTATCTGTACTGCTTGTGTTTTCGGTGCAGTGACAATAAAAAAAGCCAGCAGAAGGAGCAGTTCCCCCCGCGCCGCCAGGCGCCGGCTACCCACTAGCGGCGGTGACGATTTTTGCAGCCGCTGTTGGAGCATTGTTCGTTTAGCCGAGACATTTTGGCAAATTGTTTGTTTTTTTATTTATTCATTTATTTATTCATTTATTTCGTCAAACAAAAGTAGACTACATATGTTTAAAACTAACTTGCATGCTATATGCTATTTATACTAGTGGGAGCAAAAAAAGAGTTTATACATAATTGAATAATAATTTCTTCACTTGACGGATTATTACAATGAATGTTTTCTATCGATTTAAATTGCGCGTTGAGTTGAAATATTGTTTTAATTTAGTTCTCGACATAGAAAAGTCAATTGTTTCACAGTGTTGGTTATACACTAACATCATTTGATTAATTGGCCCGTATTTAGCATAATTGTTTCGTTGATGATTTAAAGAAAACAAAGTCCGAGTTCGTAAATTTCTAGAAGGTACATAAAGATTGAGTTTTGATAATATTTCGGGTGAATCGACACGTTGAGATACGATATCGTTAACAAATGACATCATTGCGAATTCACGACGGGCTTTTAATGATTGGATGTCAATAAGTCTGCAGCGTTCGTCATATGATGGTAGGGGAAATGACGTCCATCGTAGATTACGAAGTGCATATAACAGGAATTGTTTTTGCACTGATTCTATTCTTTTTACATGTGTTGCAGAAAACGGAGACCATACAATGCTACAGTATTCTAAAAGTGACCTGACATAGGAATTATAAAGTGTTTTTATTGTGTATGGATCTTGGAAATTATAGCAGAAACGTTTTATAAAACTGAGCATGTAACTAGCCTTATTAATAACTGTATTGTAGTGATCAGTGAATGTTAATTTTGAGTCGAGTATGACTCCTAGGTCCCTAACTCGTTCACTTTTCTCTACTACCTGATCTCCTAAGGAAATCATATTGCTTGGCAGGTTTCTTTTTCTGCCAAATTTCCTGGGGAAAATACGGCGGTTTTTAAGTGCTTTAACAGATAAAAATTACCGGGTTACCTTAGCGTGGGTCCCTTCTCATTGTTCCATTCCGGGCAATGAAAATGCTGACGCTTTAGCTAAGGTGGGTTCTATTGATGGCGATATTTATGTAAGACCAATTGCTTATGATGAATTTTATAGCATTTTGCGTCAGAAAACACTCAACAGTGGGCAATCATCATGGAACTCAGATGAACTGGGACGGTGGCTACATTCCATTTTTCCTAAGGTATCGACGAAAGCATGGTTCAAGGGGTTGGATGTAGGTCGGGACTTCATTCGCGTGATGTCCAGACTTATGTCCAATCACCATACGTTAAACACGCATCTCTTGCGTATAGGGCTTGTAGACAGTAATCACTGCGTTTGTGGCGATGGCTACCATGACATCGAGCATGTTGTTTGGTCGTGTGCCGAATTCTGTGATGTTAGGTCCGAGCTTATAGATTCCCTTCGGGCCCGAGGAAAACAACCGAACGTACCCGTTAGAGACATTCTGAGAAGCGGTGATCTCCAGTACATGACACAGCTGTTCTGCTTTCTGAAAAACGCTGACATAAAAATTTAAAATTTTCTTTGTCTATTTGTCAGATTAAGGATACAAATATACTATGCTGAAGACACGGATCCGAAGAGCCTGCATCTATGCTTACACAAATATTTTGAACCCACAACAAACAAGTATACAATTGCTCTACCAGTTGAAAAACAAAATTCCAAAATAGTTTTAAGTCAAAATTGTACCTCCCCTCCTCTCACCTTAAATCCCCACTAGCTCGTAGTCGGCCGCGAGAATAAAAAAAGGCCTCCCTCTTTCCCCTGCTAACGTAGAATTAATACGAATTGTACTTGACTCAGTAAAACAGAAAATGTATCGTGCCGTGTCAAATAAACTAATTTAAACTTAAAATATATAGGCAGAGCTGAATGCCACCACGGGTCGGTAATTGGCGATTACCGAAGGCCACGGGAGTGCTCACTGCTAGCAAGCAGTCCCGGACCATCAGCGGGAGCTAGCCTAGGTCGTGGCGAGATTCAGGCACTGGGCCGCTGAATTCTCGCAAAAGCCACACTGGCCGGAAGCAGCTCCGACGGAGTGAGTAGTGCCGCTCCCACCAGCCAAATGCACTATACCGCCCATTGGGACTGATGCCAGTAATGTTCCCAATTACGGCAACTGGTCGCATCACTATAGGATAAGAGTCGGATTTCGTTTTCGTACCATGATTTTGGGCTGGCACCTGCGCCGAGCTCCCTTAGTAATGTCGTGTGATAACGGCTTGAAACGGCGAGATTACAACCGGTGCAGGGGTCTCCGTCCCGTAAAACCTGGCAGGCCTTCCAGTACGTTCCGAGTCCATTGCCTGGTGGGAACCCGGCAGGAGTAGGATCAGATGTCTTTTCCTGACTTGCGCCGGTCGGGGGTGTCATAGTTGCCCATAAGGCGCTATGGCAGCCGCTCCTAGCCATGGCCTCACTGCTCCGGCATAGACTACCTTGGGACCATTTAGGCGACTACTCCATTATGGATAAGGATAGCGGCTGGTAGGGGGACCCAATAAACAAAAATGTTGAACTCAAAAACAAAAGAGACGGGTGCGGAGGGGTTACCAAATCCCTTCGCACGAGGTGGCATTCAGCGGTCTCCGCAGAAGAAGGCGGAGACGGATGCGGCGAAGTCTGGAGGTGGAAAAACGGCGAATCCGTCGGTGTCCATACCAGACATCTCGGTAGACGGTCCCTTGCTAGTCAAGGCCGTCGAAAGGTGTATGGACACGCGGCCAAGAGTGGCGGCGCTGTCTGAACAACTCGATGCCATAATCGAGTTCTTGGCGAACAGGCGAAACATCGCTGGCGACCTGAAGCAGAGCCTCCTCCTGCTTCGGAGCACCATTGATGAAGCCAGAGAGGAGCACGAAGAACTCGTAGCTCGGGTGAAGGCGGCCGAGAAAGCGGCCAGGACTGGGAGGGCGACTGCATCTAAAGAGGTGCAGACAGACGCCCCCTCGTTCGCGTCGGTCTGCTCCACGGGGCAGGTCGCTAAGCGAACGAGGCAGTCCCCGGGGGAAACGGCCCCCGGGAACACCAAGAAACGATTGGTCGTGCTACTCCCACGGGAACACACGCCAACCGGTTCAAGGTCCACCGCGGAAAAGGCACAGGTGGAGGCTACGGGCAACCCTTGGACTACCGTAGAGGGTAGGAAGCGTCGGGAAGGTGCGACGCGACATGATGGCGGAGCGGCCAGAGGACCAAAAAAGGTCAAAAAGGCGCGGAGTAGGGGTGATGCCCTCATACTCAAGACGGATGGGTCGAAGTACTCAGAAGTCTTGAAGAAGATGAGGGGGGAAACCCAGCTCAAGGATCTGGGGGCGGATGTGCGGAGTATCCGCCGATCTCGCACTGGCGAGATGATACTTGAGCTCCGGAAGGACGCCAAGAACAAGGTGGCTACCTACAAAACGGTAGCTGAAAAGGTCCTAGGGAAGGAGGTGCAAGTGCGGGCACACACCTCAGAAGTGACTCTCCAGCTTAAAAACCTGGACGAAATCACTAAGGGGTGCGACATTGCACAAGCCCTAAAAGCGAAGTGCGGGGTGGAGGTGGCTTAGGAGTCAATCCGCCTCCGCAAAGGTCCGGCGGGGACCCAGATAGCTACCTTCCGACTACCGTCGGCGGACGCTAACCTGGCCCTGAAAGAGGGCAAGTTGAAGGTCGGCTGGTCTGTATGTCCTCTGGGCATACTACAGCAACCAGACATTTGCTTCCGGTGCTTTGAGGGCGGACATAAGTCCTGGACCTGCAAGGGGCCCGATAGGAGCCAGCTGTGCAGGCGATGTGGAGGTGCAGGCCATAAAGCAAAGGACTGTGTGGAGTCTCCCAAGTGCATGGTATGTTCCGGGAAACGGGACGCCAAACACTTTATGGGAGGCCCCAGGTGCCCAGCCGGTAAGCCGGCTGCGAAACCACGGGCGTAAGGGTGACGCAACTGAACCTGAACCATTGCTTCGCGGCTCAGCAGCTGCTACACCAAGCAGCCACTGAGTCGTTGTCGGACATCGCCGTCATATCGGATCCCTACCGCATCCCTCCCGGAAACGGTAACTGGGTTGCGGATAAGTCCAGTTTGGCGGCCATATGTACGACGAGCAAGTTCCCGGTTCAGGAGGTTGTCTCAACCTCAGAAGAAGGGTACGTAGTTGCTAAGGTAAACGGAGTGTTCTACTGCAGTTGCTATGCTCCGCCACGTTGGTCTACCGAAAGGTTCACCCAGATGGTCGACCTCCTATCCATGGAGCTAACGGGCCTAACGCCGTTGGTGGTGGCGGGCGACTTCAACGCTTGGGCTGTTGAGTGGGGAAGTTGCTTCACAAACCAAAGGGGCCAGATCCTGTTGGGGGCTTTTGCAAAGCTCAACCTAGATCTGGCCAACGTTGGGAACAAAAGTACATTTAGCAGAAATGGTGCGGAGTCGATCATCGACGTGACGTTCTCCAGCCCAGGACTGATCAAGAACTGGAGGGTAGACGATGGCTACACTAATAGCGACCACCAGGCGGTCTGTTATAGTGTAGACAACAACGAGAGGTGGCAAGCGACGGGTAGAGCCAACACTCCGACCGTTCGCGGGTGGAAGACATCGCACTT
The DNA here is from genome assembly GCF_029784165.1 of Wyeomyia smithii. Taxonomy (NCBI): domain Eukaryota; kingdom Metazoa; phylum Arthropoda; class Insecta; order Diptera; family Culicidae; genus Wyeomyia; species Wyeomyia smithii. The sequence continues at coordinate 243,320,596 of NC_073695.1, read as the reverse complement.
TGATGCCGAGGTATTCGAAGAGGCAATGAGAAGGGAGCGCGAGGGGGGCAGTTGGCTCCGCCCGACTGCTGACCAACTAGTTGCTATGCTATCGCGGGCGTGCGACGCCACCATGCCTAGGACTCGCCAACCTAGGAATGGAAAGCCACCGGTTTACTGGTGGACGGACGCGATAGCCGACCTTCGCAGTGCGTGCCTCCGTGCAAGACGGAGGATGCAGCGTGCGCGAAACGAAGAAGAGAGGACAGAGCGCCGCGCAGCATTCAGTTCGGCAAGATCGATGCTAAAGAGTGCGATGAAGGCCAGCAAGAGGGCCTGCTTCGATAGGCTATGTGCGAGTGCCAATACAAATCCGTGGGATGACGCCTACAGGATCGTAATGGCCAAGACTAAAGGCGCGCTGGCGCCTGCAGAGCGATCACCAGCGATGCTGGAGCGTATCATCGAGGGACTCTTTCCACGCCACGTGCCAAGTCCTTGGCCTCCGGCAGTCGAGTCTCACGTCCGACGTTCCAGTATCTCAGACATAGACCAGAGATGGTCGGCCAACCTGCCGAGCATCCAATCCGTGAGCGACGACAGCCGTGTCGAGGCAGGGGAGGAGGCAAGGGTTACGAATGAGGAACTCATCGTGATCGCCAAATCCCTAAAGGTGAGCAAGGCACCGGGACCGGATGGTATCCCTAACCTGGCGATCAGGCTGGCGATAAAAACGGCCCCCGGGCTGTTCAGGGCAGTCATGCAGAGGTGCCTGGATGACTGTCTCTTTCCGGACAGGTGGAAGCGGCAGAGACTGGTCTTATTGCCGAAGGCTGGGAAACCGCCAGGGGACCCATCGGCATATAGGCCTATCTGCCTGCTGGACACCGCGGGCAAGGTGCTTGAGAGGATCATCCTCAACAGACTGGTGAGGTACACGGAGGGTGTACACGGTCTGGCAAGTAACCAGTTCGGCTTCCGGAAGGGCAGGTCCACGCTGGACGCAATCTCTTCCGTCATCAAGACGGCGGAGGTAGCAATCCAGCGCAAGAGAAGGGGAATACGCTACTGCGCAATCGTCACGCTCGACGTGAAGAATGCGTTCAATAGTGCCAGTTGGGACTCCATAGCGCTCGCGCTCAGGAGCATCCATGTACCGGTGTCGCTGTACAAGATTCTGGAAAATTATTTCCAGAATCGAGTACTTGTTTACGACACGGAGGAGGGTCAGAAGTGCGTCCCAATTACCGCAGGAGTTCCGCAAGGTTCTATCCTGGGCCCGGTGTTGTGGAATGTCATGTATGACGGAGTGTTGAAACTCAAGTTCCCTGTAGGGGTTGTGATCGTCGGCTTTGCAGACGACATAACGCTGGAGGTTTACGGCGAGTCTATCGAGGAGGTCGAGTTGACGGCCGCGCACTGTATACGCAAGGTCGAGGACTGGATGCGCTCCAGGAAACTGGAGCTAGCGCATCATAAGACGGAGGTCACGGTTGTGAACAACCGTAAATCGGAGCAACAGGCGGTGGTCAGAGTCGGAGACTGCACCATCACCTCGAAGCGGTCCCTGAAGCTCTTGGGGGTTATGGTGGACGACAAGCTCAAGTTCGGGAGTCACGTCGACTATGCCTGTAAGAGGGCCTCATCGGCTATTGCAGCACTATCTCGTATGATGTCCAATAGCTCAGCGGTTTATGGCAGCAAGCGAAGACTTCTTGCCAGCGTGGTTTCGTCCATACTTAGGTATGGTGGGCCAGTGTGGTCCAGAGCGCTAGGTACTAACAGTTACCGTGGTAAACTGGAAAGTACCTACAGGCTCATGTGCCTGAGAGTTGCGAGTGCGTATCGTACGGTGTCATACGATGCAATCTGTGTCTTGTCCGGCATGATGCCTATCAGCATCGCCATCAAGGAGGACAGAGAGTGTTTCGACCAACGTGACACAAGGGGCATACGAGGTACCAGAAGGTCATTCTCGATGCTCCGCTGGCAGCGGGAATGGTCCAACTCCACAAAGGGCAGATGGACGCACCGACTCATACCGGAGATATCCGGCTGGGTCGGGAGACGACATGGTGAAGTGAACTTCCACCTGACACAAATCCCGTCAGGCCATGGTTGTTTCAGGCAATATCTGCACAGGTTCGGACACGCGGTGTCCCCCATGTGTCCCGAGTGCGTGGAGGAGGAGGAGACTGCTGAGCATGTCTTCTTCGTATGCCCCCGTTTCGCAAGAGCGAGGAGCAACATGATGGCTGTGAACGGGCCTGGCACTACTCCGGACAATCTAGTCCGGAGGATGTGCGACGACCCGGACATCTGGAACGCGGTCTGTGCGGCCGCCTCTCAGATTGTTCTGGAGCTGCAACGTGTGTGGCGGGTCAACCACCAACACGCCAGTGGTAGCTAATTACCAGTCTCCAGGTAGTTAGCTAGGAGGTTATAAGAGTAAAGAGGGTGCATCACGCACAAAAGCCACTCCCCGACGTAATACTTAACCGTCGTTCCGGGAAGACCAGGGCTGGAGACTGGAGGGGTTTTAGTGGGTCGGGACAGGGATCAGTAGGTGTCTGGGCGAGTGTAACTACCCCAGCATCTCTCCCCTAGTCTCATCCCCACACCCTGAGTTCTCTTCTCAGGTGTCTGTTTGCAGATTTCCCCGCCACCTTTAAAAAAAAAAAAAAAAAAAAAAAAAAAAAAAACTTAAAATATAATACGTCCGACCAATTCTGGAAAACTGTAGCATTGTATGGAATCCCTATATTGTAACACATGAAGAACGCATTGAATCTGTTCAAAAACAGTTTCTTTTGTACGCGCTTCGTAAGCTAAATTGAACAGCATTTCCCTTACCATCATATGAAGCACGCTACATGCTTATAGACATACAAGCACTTAAAGAACACCGCGAACTTTCAATGCTCTACTTTATCAATGACATTATTTCTCAACGCGTGCAATCTTCTAAATTATTATCGCAACTAAATTTTTATGCACCCAGTTGTCAATTAAGAATCGTAAAATATTTTCGGAAAACTCACACAGAACTAACTACTCAAAAAATGGCCCAATTAATCGCATGATGCGTCACTATAATCAGCACTGCGAAAATATCGACATCACTATGGGCAGAAATCAAATCTAAAAACGACTAACTACTGGAAATGTATAGAATATAAGAAAACATTGTATTATTATAACTGTAGTCTACATTTGCTTGACGAAATAAATGAATAAAATTCGGAGATTCTTTTGACGCTAACAGCCTTTTCCGAGCCAATATATATGATTTTAAATAACTTATATAAGAAAAGTTATTTATCACTGCTACGTAGATATTATTTATCTTTCAATTATAATTTTCATATTAAAGACATAGAAACTGCTAAATATGAAAATTTCAGCGTTATTGTGCATGAAAATAATTTTTTCCAACTTTTCAATCAAAATACCCATATGTGCATCGTCATTATAAGCTCCATTCAAGACCATTTTCTTACTCAGTCATGAGAAGAGTAGGTCATTTTGTACATCGCACATTTTGGAATCCTTTGCATTTTGTTATAATATTATTTTTTTTGCTTATAATACGTTTCTGTTGGGCCTTTCTCAAGTTAAAATTTTCCCTTTACGAAAAATAGTCAAGCTCGGCAAAAAGGAAGCATGAAAACTGATACAAAACTAGAAGCTGTATTCATAACCAATTCATTTCTCCCCCAGATTGCGCCAGTATACTGGAGCTGCATCGGCGGTTCGTTGCCCTCTACCGCGGCGGACATCTCAAGATCGACGTATTCAGCTTCGTCGAAACGGCCTTAACACTAATGTCGGTTCTCTATCTGCGCATCGTTGGCATCGATTCAGCCGGTAAGTGAAACGATGGTTTGCGTGACTCGAGTTGAAGCCGTTTTCTTTTTGATTTTCTCGATTTTTCTGTGTGTTTACAACAGATCCTGGCATTGGCGATGTTTGTGGCGTCCACCTTGACCATCGGGAAATTTGCAAGCCTCGCAGCCGCAACTGCATCCTCTACACCGAGCTGGTCAAGATGATCAACAAGGTGAGCTGAGGCGGGCCTCGCGTGACCCAGCACCAATTAGTGGAGCGCCACCGAACCCGTGGTAGAAACGGATATATTTGTTTTAAAATATTTTCTACTCGTTTGAATTGTTTTTTTTTTTTCATACACTGTATTCGTTCGTATTATAGAGTTAGATTTTCTCCTTCGAACCCGACACGTTCACTGATAAGGCGATCGTTAGAATTAAACTAGAGTTACCACCGAGAGCAAGGAATGCGAAATGTACTTTAAAAAAAAAGTTATGTTGTGTGTTATAACGAAAAGCCATTACCAATTCGTTGAATACTTGCAAAGTGTTATATTTGAAAACAATAAAAAAATAGATAGGTAGACGCTAGTGAACATCAATCAATTGAATCATTACTAGGCTATGTCATGTGATATATAGAGATTAGTGTTTATGGGACAATGTTGAAGCAATAAACGATTTTAAATTGACCGATCGGATAAACGGACAGATCCAGCTAGTCGTATGTGTCCTCCTATAACATCGGTCTGAACCAGGACTTGATGAAGATGTTTTTCAAAGGAAGTCGGATTCGATGCTTAGATTTTAAATCGAGTGATTGACTAGTTGCCGCCGCTCGTTTCTAGACAGGCAAAATCCCAAGTAACAGTTCTAAATCTTTTTCAATTCTTATGATATTTTTTGAAGCAAATTTTATAAAACCAATCTAAGATATCTGATGATGATGATGATGATGATGATGGTCCCACCTCATACCCCTACATCGGTTTGAGCTGGTCGATTTATCTAAGAAAGATATTATTTAAAGACATACAATGTAACCAGTAGGCAAACAAATAACGGTCTGGTTATTAATACAGTCATAGTAACCCTTCAAAAGAATACCAATAATTTGAAAATTAAAAAAAAAAACAATTTTCCAATAACATCATCGATCCAAGGCTCATCCAAAACGTTTCCAACCCGAAAATTATCTGGATTTGGTTAGGAATCGAACCTAACATTTAGGAGCTTTAACTAATCAGAATTGGTTCTGGATAACGATCCAAAACTACGAGAGAGATCCTATGATACTATAGTTCTCGATAACGAGCTTTACAGTCCACAGGCAAACCCAAGCCTTTTCAGTTTTTTCTCCCAACCCTTTGTTCTAAATCGTGAAAACAGATAAATATTAAAAATCTTAATGAAAATATATATAATATTACAAATTAAAAAAGCAACTTATCTACCCGATATGCCTTTTGTTTCAATTTCAGGGGTTTAACCCTGATGTACTCAGTATCCAGATTGTCTATGTCAGTCTACGCGCGCGTGGCTCAAACATGTGTAGTCAACTCATTTTTTTTTAACTCTACTATTTAATATTATTAGCTATATTCAAACAAAAGTCCATCATCATCAATGAACATAATAACTTAGTGTACCAGATAAATTTTGAAAAAAAAAACTTAAATATTACAATCTTCTTTATTAACTCACAAAAAAATCGTTGAAATCTGTCTACAAAACAGATTTTATGTGTGAAATACAAAGCCTTGTCTGGGCATCGATTTGAAAAAGTTAATTCCTTTGTACAACAGAGAATTCTGTGATCTACTAAATAAAAAGTGTGGTGTTCTAGTGTTTCCGCGTTTCTAGTGTTGTACCTATAAAAATCACTCCCCCTATCAATTCGATCACACAAATAGCGAGGCAGCATATTATTCAAAATTTTATATAGAAACACCATTGTCAAAAAATATACTCGTTGCTTCACAGAAAGCCGTTGTCCAGCATGAAACTTGAGGAAGTGTATCTATTACATCTTAATATTAATCGCATTACTTTATTTTGTAACCGCTGTAATCTTCATATTTGTGTATTATTTGCAAGGAATAAGATGGATGAGCAAAAGTCTATATGTGGTGAAATGATTGACTTATACAACAAAATTTTACTACTAACAGTCAATTCATTTTTTGAACGGCACAGAATACCGTATTTTTTAGCCATTTTTCTGATGACGTTGTCAATGTGAGACTTGAAAGTTAACTTGTCATCAATGATTACTCCAAGATATTTTAACTCATTCACGCAATCAATCGTCTCACCATTAATTGCAATATTTACGTCTGGTCTGGAGTTGACCGAAGAAATAATCATATATTTAGTTTTGCTAATGTTTTGCTTAAGTTGTTTAAAATTTAACCAATTCGCCAGATAATGTAAATCTTGGTTTAAAAGTGTTTCAACATTATTTGGATTTTTAGTCGCAATGAACAGAACAGTGTCGTCGGCAAAAAAATTTACATCACAAAACCGTAAAACTCGCTTCATGTCATTAGGCCGTTACAAATTTTATTTTCATTTTATGTCATCCCCCCTTCAAAAATCTTGAATATTGGAAGGGGAAGAAAAAAAAGCTCAAACCGTTTTGTTCATTTCATTGGATTTCCGACAGCATAAATGCTTAATTTAGCAACAAAAAGTCAGGTGACAGCAAGTGTGTCGTCGAAAGGCAAGCGAAATAATTACTAATAATAATAAAGTGTTATTGTTCAACATTTATTTGAGTACAAGTTACAAACGTCATAACTTGCACACAAACTTTGATCAAAGATATTTCTTTTTTTTTTCGTCTCGGTGTTATTTATTTTTTGCCACCCCTCTTTGCTAACTTTGATAACCTTGGACATGAAAAGAATCCGAAATTTGTATCAGCCTTGATATAAATTATAAACAAAATGGGCCCTAAAACACTTCCTTGCGGTACACCCAGTGTATTAGCAATGGAAACTGATTCAGAATCATAAAAACGAGTCTTCTGAGTTCTAGCACACAAATAGCTTTCAAACCATTTATATGCTGTCCCTAAGATACCAAAGCGCTTTAATGTTTGCAATAATAAGGGCCTAGAAATTGTTTCAAAAGCGCATTTTAGATCCAGAAACACCGCAAAAATAGTTTCTTTAGCCTCGATTTTCTCTTTCCATTTTGCTAACACCAAATTCAATGCAGACTCACAACAGGGTCCCTCTCGATAACCTGATTGTTCTGGGATCAGCAAATCATTACTGTTTAATTAATGCATTAGCTGGCCTTTAACAATTAGCTTTAAAATTTTCTCTAATGTGTGCAGTATATTTATGGGGTGGAACTCTTCGGCTTTATCCTTCCCAGTAATTTTGGGGATAGGAACCAGTAATTTTGGGGATAGGAACCACAGAGATTCCTTCCAAACTTTAGGCACGTGCCCTGTTTGTAAAGATTCGTTAACAAGGTCCAGCAGGTCGTGTCCAATTACATGAAAGCAATCGTGTATTACTTTTGCGTTGACATTGTCGATACCAGCCGATCTCTTTAAAGAGAAACAAATATCTTTCAACTCTGCAAAAGTAATAGGATGAAAACCATCAAATCTACAGTTATTATGGATCAGCTGTATTATCTCGTCAGATTCATTGACCACATCAATACTTTGGTTGATCGATTGAACACTTTCAACAAAAAAACTGTTAAATTTATTTGCGCGCGAGTTTTCCTCAATACCATTAAAAGTTATGGACTGTGATAATGTATTATTACTTTTCATTAATTTTTTTAAAGTTTTCCATAACTCTTTGCTGTTATTTTGATGTTGACCGATCTTCCGTTGTATATATGCACATCTAACCTTTTTCAAGGTGCGTGAATATATGTTCCGCGCCGCGGTGTACCTGTTCCAATCATCGTTATCATTACTTCTACAAAAATTTTTATAATATTTGTCTCTTTTAAGTTTTAAACGCACAACATCTAAAGAGTACCAGCTGTTCGAATTTTGTAACTCAACAAATTTTTCAGAAACTAGATTCTTGGTACAGTCTTCCAATTGGATGAAAACTCAAACTTCTTGAAACAAGCTAAGACATTGCTTGTTTCGAATAACTATTCCAGCACTTTATTTTTACTTTATCCTCTCGGTTTTGATCGTTTTCAATTGAAATACAAATTGTCTCATGGTCTGTTGTTTTATAATCGGCCTCTGCGAACGAATTAACATTATCAAAATTGGAGAACACATGATCAATCAAGGTACGAGAGTGTCTGGAAATTCTTGTAAATTGAAAAATTGTTTGTCTTAGATTGAAAAAACCGACTAATTGCTTTAATTGATTCGAGTTCGATCCACCAAGCCAATCAATATTGAAATCACCAGCAATTACGTTTAATTTATTCAAATCAACGAAATTTTCCCACCAGTTATCTTAAATTTCCAAAAAACGCTGGTCACTTGAACTGGGGGAATGGTAGACTATTCCAAAATTTCCCATCGTCATGCCTGTCTGAACTGATATCCCCAGGAACCAATTGTTTGCAACAGATTCGTTTGATAGAATGTTGAACTTGACTGATTCCTTGGTGTAAATAGCAACCCCACCAGTATGTCTGGAATGTGAAAGGCAAAAAACAACTTTATAACCCGGAATACTATATTGATCAAATGCATCAGCTTCCACTATGTGAGTGTCAGCCAGCAATACTAACATTGGTCGTTTTTTTCCACAAGATGCCGCAAAGTAACATAATGTGTGGATAAACCAGCAATATTAAGATAAACTATTTCTAATTGCATTTTCTTCAGCTGCTATTTACTTGACAACATGTTGCTTATTCTTTTTTCAAACAGTCTCCGAAAAACTGGACACTGCGAACTTGATGCTGGATGTTTCGCGTCCAAATTCATTTTTACAGCCTGTAGTACACTCTTTGTCTATTGGTCAAATATTTGACCTTCTGACATAATGGTCAAATTTATTTGTAATCATGGTTGTTGTTTGTCCGTGTTTGCCCCATGTTAAAATTGGCGAGTGACAAATAATTATCTTTGACGAAATTCTTATCTGTCAAAAAGTGACAAATATTTGACGCTCGGTCAAAGAGTGTACTACAGGCTTGACTCATTATTATGTTTCAAACAATTTACGCAATTATAATCAGTAGAAGCGCATTCCGATGTTTTGTGCTTTTCACTGCATTTAGAGCATGTCTCAGGATTAACACACTCTGTGCTTTTGTGACCAAATTCGCCACATTTAAAGCAACGCAATACATTTATGGCCTCTCGTACACAACACTTGTCCCACCCAATGCTTACTTTTCCAGCATTCATTAGGCAGTTATAAGTGTCTTGATCAACTTCGATTATCACGTTAAACTTGTTATATTTGAAGCGTGAATTTTCATACTCGGCAATAACCTTTACTTCTTTAAAGCCGATGCTATCATTCTGACTTTTCAACAAGTCTATGAATTCATCGGAGGAATATCGATCACTCATTCCCACAATCTTCAACTTAGGCTTCGCGATTGTGGGAATAACAGCATTATATCGTTCACCCAGGTTGCTTTCAATGTCTTTTTTAACAACCTCAACATTATCCCCTACTGCACACTCTGCAATTATCGAGCCATTCTTACCGTTTCTAAGGTTCCTGATTTTGTGGATTTTTGGATCCAAAGTTTTTTTCAAAAAACATCTAGTATCTTCACTAGATTGAGAAGTCTCGACCGGTTTGATCACAATGACCGGCCGAGCCTTACGGTTTTCCTTTTTCTGTAATTTATTCGATATACTCCCAGTCGAACCCGCTAAAACATTCGCGTATGTTGGTATACTTTCCGAAAAAACCCCGTCATCACGTACTAGTAACATCTTTTTACTGGGGTTAGAGTCCGATTCAGAGTGAACCGTTCTCTCATTTCGACTCCTTTTTCTGTTCATTGGACCATTATTTCTATCGCGATCGGTATTTAAGACTATTTGGTTTTTGAAATCATCCTGCTTTTTGGCAACACTGGTCTCAATGTTTACCAGACTCTCACGAAGAGAAACGCTGACAGATTTCAAAATAGTCTCGATCGCGTTAGAAACAGCAACATTTATCTGGGTTTCAATTTTGTTTTGATTATTTGTGAGCGACTGAGAGACAGATGATAAGGCATCTCTCATCTTTGTCAACTCACTCAAAACATCACCTTTCCCACCGTCATCACAGGCTGATAAACACGAAACACATTTAAACACACTATTATCATTATCATTAACGACTTTCGCTGCTATTTTCGTAAGGGGCGTGCAAACTTTGTGGAACTGAGATTTGCATTTACCGACGCAAACAACCGGATCGTCGCTAATGCGAATGATATTACCACATTTGCCACAATCCATCTTCCCACTGCAAACAAGCCGAAGCTGCTGCAGACCAATACGCTGGACTCGTCCAGCAGCAACGGAGAGTAAAGGCAAATGAACAATGAAAAAACACAACAATGAAATTTCAATCAGCAGCCGTAGCGTCTATATAACATAGATGCGTTGGTCGGCGCTGGTATAAAATAAACCGATAACAAACAGAATAAATTAAAAGCATTCAAAGACACTTCTACTTATCCGTTGAGATATCCAATAATGCCGTCGGATCACTAGCACTAGATCACCAAAAGCACTTGATTTCACACAAAAAAAATAGCTTTTCAATCAGCACACTAGTGGTACACAAGCTACCATGCTCACCGTCATCACTCAATCTAGCGATCATTATAATCCCAAAAGAGCTGCTGGTGAGAGAGTTGGGGAAAAGTAAGGGGAAACAGGCACAGTACTGCAAACTTATACCAGCACTTACAGGGTATTAAGTTAACATGGTGTTCAGGGCCGGCGGTTTATGTGGGTAGTATGGGTAGTAGCACCCACTCGGAAAATATCCCCACACGGAACAATCGGACAAAACCTAAAAAAAAATGTAATGTTGCAAGCGATAGATTTTTTGGTGGATATCGTTGAGCAAGAGCAAAGATGACTAGAACAAGATACCTGACTCTTGCAGTATGCCGCGGACACGATTGTCGCTGCGCGTGAACGAAAGTCGAACTAATTTGTATACTGGTAATTTGATGATGATGGCAAGGTGGCGAAAGGTGAAGCAATTTTTTCAATATCCTTGTATAGTCCTACCATCTAATTTTCAATATCCGATTTTGCTGCTAATGAAATCCACGTGAACATATTTAATAGTTGAAATTTTCCAATCATACCTGCTAAATACTTTTATAAAAGACTCCCTTCTTAATCTCAAATTCTTCTTCTTCATAAACGACTTTTTTCTAAACGATCAAATGTTTTTAAATTTTGGCTCCTAGGTAAATATTAATATAGTTACCGCTTGTTGGCAATTTTTTAGCCTCATATTTAGTTTATTTTGTATTTTGCACGAGCCTGAATTATTTTCTTGTTTTACCTTTTTTTTTGATCGTTGTTCAGGATTCCAATGAAAATCGACTCTCCAAATTTCATTAAATATAGAGTTCTAGAGTCTTTGTTTTCTCGTAAAAATTTCCCATGACGAATTTGAGCTCAATCGGACTTCGGGAAGTAGAGCCTCAAAGCGGTCAAAGTTTCAGCTTTTGATCGATGGAAAAAAAAAGTTCCAGCTGAGAGTGTCTATTGTGTGTTCTAGTGTAGCTCGAGTTTCCCAGCACAGAAGTTTCCATGTCCTTGAAAGTTAATTATTTTTAACATTTTTGAAGTAGAATACTTCTCTCAGGAAGTTCGGCTACATAGGGATGTGAAATGAAAATCTTAAACCGAAAAAAGTGAAAAATGTGTCCAATTTCGAATGCTAATAAATCGGTTAGTATTCGATGGATTTCCTTCGTTCTTGTAGCAATAGATTGGAAAATCTTCTAAGATTCTTCCCAAAATAAGATAATTTTATTATTTACACTTTTGTACTATTGAAAATAGTCAAGCCTTGTCAAAACGAAAAATTCGACCTCTGATTGGTCGTTATATGCTTGCTTCCCAAGCACGGTCGACAGGATCATATACCTTGCAATTGAAAACATGCTATTTGGCCTATATAAGAGCCTGTTTCAGCCGGAGCCGCTCATAATAGTTCTAGACACTATCATTGTAGCTAATTATCAGACAACGCAAGCGAGAGCCATAAGAAAGCTTTACACCTGATTCGCCAGACGCAAGGCTGCGCGCAAAACTACAATAGAACTCCCAAAAACAAGCTGCCACCAAATGTCTGCTCTGCTATGTATAACCTGCATATCCCATCACCCATCCACCAGTCAGCCGCAAGAGCTTGCAAAAAATCAACTTGTCACAGTTCATACACAGGTACCTACACGGGTTGACTAACGCCGAGTACGCAGACGAATGTATGTGGCACGAAAAGAACGAAAGAACTGATTCACTAACCTTCTGGCAATCCGCTCGCAGGCTGTTTAGAAGACTCAGTTTAATGAACCTGTATATTAGAGAAATGACAAAGCACTCACCGTTAAGGAAACTGTCAACATCAAAACGGGCGAGCTGTATAAATTTGCATTTCCGTAATCCGTTTTGATGTTGACAGTTGCCTTAACGGTGAGTGTCTTGTCATTTCTCTAATGTATAGGTTCGCTACTCTGGTGTATAGGCTGCCTAACTCAGTTCTTTGAAAGAGGGAAATCTTTCGCTTTCAGAAGAACTGATTCTTCCGATGGCTCTTCTGTTCAGCTCGCAGGCAATTCGCTCGCGATCAGAAGATTTCGATCTTTTAAAGAACTGACTCTCTGATCAGCTCGCGAGTGGATTGTCTGAACAGATTCGAAAGATCAGTGAATCAGCTCTTTCGCTCTTTTCGTTCCACTTATGCCTGCCTTTCGTGTGCGTTCTTGGCGTTTGCCAGCCCGTGTGCCTGTGTGTGAACTGTGGCAAGTAGATTTTATTTTTTATTCCCGCGGCTGGTGGATGGTTATACATAGGAGAGCAGGCAGCCGGTGGCAGCTGTTTTTTTGGAGTTCTATTGCAGTGTCGCACGCCACTTTGCGCTTGGGGTGTAAAGCATTCACATGGCTCTTGCTTGCGGTGGCTGATCAACAAAATCAGCTATCAGCTATTTGCTTGAAGTAAGGAGTAAGTTACCGCTCTTAAAAAAAGAACGATAGATCACTCACTCACTTTGAAGAACCAGTTCTTTAGATCAGTTCGTGAGCGGATTGCCCACCTCTAGCAGCATGAAGATTGCCATCAGGAAATCCAATTTTGGAAATCAAAATGCCTTTTTCAAGGCAAATAAACAAGTCATTGGAAGTTAATAATTTTTGTCAACGCAAGCAAGCATTCTGTGTTGCATCCTAGCAATTTAATCTGTCGCACCCGTGGAATTGACTGAATGTGAAATAGCTTCCACAGTGCATGTTGTTCGTGTATCTTAATTCCCCCAATGTTATGGCAGCTCAAAAGTTGTAATCAGCAACCGATTTTGAACCGCAAAATGCTTTTGAAGTAGAATACTTCTCTCAGGAAGCTCGGCTACATAGGGATGTGAAATGAAAATCTAAAACCGAAAAAAGTAAAAAATATGTCCAATTTCAAATGCTAATAAATCGGTTAGTATTCGATGGATTTCCTTCGTTGTTGCAGCAATAGCTTGGAAAATCTTCTAAGATTCTTCCCAAATGCAGATAATTGTAAATTTATTTTTTAAACTATTGTACTATTGAAAATAGTCAAGCCTTGTCAAAACGAAAACTTCGGCCTCTGATTGGTCGTTATATGATTGCTTCCCAAGCACGGTCGACAGAATCATAGACCTTGCCATTTGAAATGTGCTGTTTGGCCTATATAAGAGCCTGTTTCACTCGAATCCGCTCATTATAATTCCAGACTGCAACAACAGCAGTCCTCCCTTAGCAGCAGCAGTAGCAATGCAGCGGATAACGGCCACGGCTGTGGTATGGCAATGGATAGCGGAGCGCGTCTCAGCATCGATAGCAGGACAGGTGATGCAGGGCAGCGGATACCAATGGCAACGGAAGCATCCACTACTGTGGCAACGGGGATAGCGCAGCATCAATATGAGCAGGGCCAGTTGATGCAGTGCGGCATTTTAGCAAATGCATCTAATGAAAAGAACGTTCTGGAAAGCTTCTCAGTGTTTATTTTCCCCCAAGGAATACCTTATTCGCACTGCCAGTGATAACGCAAAGATGTGATCGGCATCTTATCAGACATTGAATTAAACAACAAATTGTTCTTTTCAGGATGAAATAAAAACCTAATTGAAGAGTTAATATTTTCTCTCAAATCAATTTACACTTCCAAGAAATTTGGAACAGATATATGTGGCTTCATCTCCGTGTCTCAGAACGTACTGAATTATCTTTTCCTTCAGTCATGAGCACAACATCCAAAAAGCTTTCATTATCAGTATAAAAATAATTTTCCGCATAATTGAAATTCAAAAATTATCAAGTCCAAATCATGACGAGCAACAATATTATTGAGAATGGTCAATCCTTGTTGAAGCGCAGAATTCGACTGATCTGATTAGTCGTTAATATGATTGCCTCCCAAGCACGGTCGACAGAATCATAGACCTTGCCATTTTAAAATTGCTATTTGTCTGTATAAGAGTAAGGATGGGAACTATCGACTGAAATGGCTATCGATAGTTATCGATGATTTCCTACTACTATCGATAGGTTTTTCATCCCTATATGAGAGCCTGTTTCAGTCGAAGCCGCTCATAATAGTTCTAGACAGCGACAACAGCAGTCTTCCCTTAGCAGCAGCAGTAGCAGTGCAGTGGATACCAGGCGGATAGCGGCCACAGCTGTGACATAGCAATGGATAGTGCACTAGTTTCGGCGGATCTCAGCCTCGATAGCAGCTGGGCCAGCTGATGCAGGGACAGCGGATACCAATAGCAGCGTATGGCGGCTAAAACATTGGCATGGCTACGGATAGCGTAGCGGTTGCAGCGGGTTTAGCATCGATAGCTGCTGATGCAGTGAGGCACTTTAGTGAAATGCAGTCTCTGTGCGATAGCGGGCACTAGTAAATGCATTCAATTTAAAATGTTGACTCATTTTGACAACACATAAGCCGTCTAGTTATGAGTGTTAAATCAGCTTTTCACTGTTTATTTTACCTCAAGGAATACTTTATTCGCACTGTCAGTGATAACGCTGAGATCTTATCCGATATTGAATTGAACAAATTAAAAAATGACTGACACGCAAGCAGCCGGATTTTTTCCTTGTTAAAGTATTCTACTTCATCCTTGCGGTCGTGGCTTTGCACACAACCCTCATGTGATTTTTTTTTCCTTGACAAGTAGGTTTAATAATTTTCCTACAATTACATTAACTTAACTGCGAAAGCTAATAACATTCAATAATATAAAAAGCATACAAATATATATATATATATATATATATATATATATATATATATATATATATATATATATATATATATATATATAATAGTGTTGAAATGTCACCATTTGTGGCAGAACACACAATATTAATTCTGAATAGATATAAGTACATAAATAAATCATTACAAACATTCCCCCCTATTAAAAAAAAGTTAATATGAAATAAATTACTTTTTAGAGACAACCCGTTCGTATGTTAGCAAAAAAAAAACCTTAAATGTAGACTTTTACTAAGCAGATAATCCACGCATCCAAAACGTTAGCCGTGCTAGTCAGGACTGAATTTGAACTTTGTAAATAAAATAAAACTGAACCAAAACCCAACTGAAACTAAACTTCAGCCAAACCAAAACCTGAAATTTAAACAAACTAAAACTAAATTGAATCTGAACTGAAACCGAGCCGAACCGAGCTGGACTGAACTGAGAATTACAGAATTCATAACGAATGAATGAACCTTTCCAGTATGCAGCTGTAAATTATTTTGTAATTATATTTACATTTGCATTTTTACAAATGTACCTATTAATGTATGCCAAACTACATTTTACTTTAATTTTTTCCGGTACTTCTTCAAGCGATGCTGAAAAGGTGCAGTTTCAATGTACCGTCTGCCGGGGTGAGATTAAGCCACGGGGGTGAGATTGAAATGTTTCTATGTTAAATTACTTGAGATTTCTAGAACCTAATACCTCAAATTCAATACTTTATGAAACGTGACATAATTATTCACAACTTCGAATGGAAAATAGATAATATCAGTGAACTGTTTCACTTAAATAATTTTTCAAATACAGGCTGAAAAACATGCGCAAATAACGTTATCCAAAAAAGGCCCAGGCAAACCAACCCAATCAAGAAATCACATCAACTTGCTGCTCAGATGGTACGTTAGGATGTCGTCTACAATGTGTTGAGGAAATATTATGCATTGAACCTGTGTCGGCTCAGAAAATAATGTTTTTCCAAACTGTAGGGGAACAACAGGCAAGACGGTCATCCTAAGGAAATCATTCATTATTCTGCTAAAAACACAACATTTCAACCAACGATATTCATAATATTCGACATTGACTAGTGCTTCTCCCAAATAATGCAAACTTTTCCTTTTTAGAGTGATTTTATATTAGTTTTCACTAAAATAAAAACAGTCTCGAAAAATTACTATTTCACAACGTGCATATGAAACGGACCGGCTGTGCTGGTAAGACAGACCTATGAAAGACTATAGCAAATTTCTTTTCCATACGGGACGACGCGCTGCGCAAAAAAGCACGTGTTTGAAGCTTACCGTCGGCTGCGCCGATGGAATCATTCACATCATTTTCATTCAGAATATTTACAGCTTTTAACAATGTTTTTAATGATGATTTTTGTTTCAAATGAGAGTTAATGACTTTAGGTCTCATATCGCATGCTAAGAGCGCTGAAAAAAGAATAATAAATGGTGCTATTGTCGTTTTCTCAGACTGCCCATTTTGCTAACACAACATCTGACCGTCTTGCCCAAGAGGCAAACATTTTTTTGGATCGATGTTATTTCCAAAAAAATAATATTTTCACTAAACTATCTTCAACTACGTGTCTCAAATATGCTCAATTATTCCAATGTCATTGAAAACTATATTTTTCTGAAGTTTTACCAAAGCAGAAGCCTAAATTCGACACGGCCAAAACTACATCACATTGCTTTGCTGTTGAGGGTGAACTTATTTTGATTATTTCTCAAATAACTAACTATTGTTTCAATCTTCATAATATCTCGAAACTCCCAGGATTCTGTTGGTATGTAACTGGCATAACTGATTTGTGTTAATTTCAATGGTTTATAAAGAAATGAGCAATGGTCCATCTTGCTCGCCCTGTCCGTGTTGCCCGTTGTTCCCCTACACTTTTCGAGCCCTTTTGGGGTGAGATTGTGCCAAGTTATAATGAACGGTACAGTGTGCGGAATTCACATTCTCGACAAAATTATACCAGCATACACCAAAACACTCGCATTGTTTACATAGAATATGTTGTCTAGCTATGGTATTTTTTGAAATAATGACTTACAGCTTGAGAACAGTAAGCTAACAACTGTTAGATGGAAATTTACAATGACTGATAGTACTTATGGAATGTAACAAAATTTTGTATACCTATTCTATATAAACTGATGACTTTAAGGCGAGAAAGGAGGGTTGTGGCCAGGCATGGAAAAGTTCACTCACTAGCAATATTTCATGCAAATGTGTTCTTTGATTTATCAGTTATCATTCAACTATTTCCACTCGCGTACAAGTTTTCCATAGAAACGCTGCTGATTGTTTTTCGCTTCTAAGAGTTCCGAATACCATAGAAGGAGACTGAATGATTCAAACACGATAGTATTTATTGTATCCAAGTTCACTTGCATTCAAAATTATCGCGAGAAGCTTTGAGATATTATCGCCAGTGATACAAAATTATGAATCCAAATGAACGTTAGATTGCGTTCAATTGTTTGCTTGCCGGAGCAAATAGGTATCAACAATGCTTACGGAAATTGTAGCATGGTGCATTAGCATCTGATACTTGAAATCACCAAGAATCATCGTGGTATATCACGGTGAAAGCACGACGTGGAGTAGCCGAATTACGCCTACAAGCAACCAACATTTGAAAGAATCATTGCGATCGCTTGAGTGCAATCGTTTACGATTCTTTCGTGAAACACTCGCTATATGTTGCTCGCTCCGCCTAAAGCAGGCAATACTGAAACAAAATCATCAAAGAAAGCTACCATACATTTCTTTGCTCTAAGTTGTCGCTTGCAAGCTTGAGAATGTGTAACTTTTAATAGCGATGGTTTGCTAGGATTGAGAGCTTATAAATAGCACGTTCAGAAATGATACCCGAATGATTGTTATGCGATACGAGTTTTTCCATCCTTGGTTGTGGCTACATTTCCAGCGGTTTTGAGATCTCCAATGAAATATACAATGGTCAATGACACATAGTAATTGAAACGAAAAGTCTTCTCAGGTTTTATGTCTTCACGTTTTCCCTTTCTAAGTTACCTGGGGACGCCACTATGTTTATAGAGACTGTCTATTAGCCACGTTCTCATAACTGGTTACTCCAGATATCGATTTGATGCAGTCATACATTTTTCTATAATTCATATCAAACGTAGTTTCTGGTCAATCCCCTACAGCCCTTTAATAGTCCACGTTGTTTATGGTCGTCCCTTTACTTACTGTTTAATCATATTATACATGTGAATTATTCGTAGATACACTACTGTTCATTTAAAAGGTATAAAATTCAACCCTTTTGTTTTTGGCTCAAGCACACCCCATAGAAGGGGTGAGATAAGGCCAAAGTTCATTTAATTTTAGCAAAATTATAGTTTATTGTAACTTAGCCATATTTGCGGCAGTCGGTAACTAAACATTTAAGTGTGCATTGACGTGATTTGGATAAAACTAGTTGCCTAAATGTGTACATCACAAGCTAAGGAACAAAAATGTATCCTTTTTTGGCACAATCTCTCCCCGGCAGACGGTAATATACACGTTTTCGTGGAATAAACTAAAATATATTTTCAGTGTATCTCTTATTGCATAAAGTACATGATCCTGTGAAAGAAAAATCAAAAAAACTATCAACATTTATAAATTAAACAATGCCCAAAAACTTGCACAGGAATAAGGTTAAAGGTACCTAATACTACATTGGCATAAGAATTAGTCATGCGTGCTTGAACAGAAGTAGAAAATGTGAGCCATACAATGAGCTCTATAGACCATTTTACGAGACGTTTCTGAACTGAATTCATGAATAAAACTTTGACAGAAAGCTCGGAACCGCTGACATAATGCACGGAAAAGCAACATCAACATAAGCAGGATCCGTGACATCTGTCAGTTCGTAGAATGGTCTATAGGTTTTGATTTTCCCCTTTGTTTACCTTAAGGACACACGGTGCAGAGTACCAGTATGGCAGCTGGCAGCGTAAACAGATATTGTCACTCCTTAACACCCCACGATTCGAAACAGTCCACCAAATAAAGCTATTTTCATCAATACTCTTAGCAATATCGATGGAAAAACTTGTTCACGCAATTGATGACACTTCAATTCATATGAATATCACCATTTCATCACTTTAAATACAGCGTTCCTGCAGAGTTGTGCAACAAAACTACCACTTCTTTTCCTTTTACTCTCACAGCATTCTGCATGATTTGCGGCATATTTTTCTATTGCACTGGTAAACACAGACCTGTCAACCAACAATCACGTTGTCAAGATGAATGTGGTTAATTTATGTTGGTCTGACAAGGTTAAATACTTGGGACTAATTTACTAACTAATTAAAACTTATTTCCAAAGATCACATTGAAAGTATACAAGCAAAGTGCATTGAATAAACGAGTTGTTTATATTCTCTCATTACCAGGAATTCTAAACTCTCTTTAAAGAATAAACTTTTGATTTACAAACAAATTTTTAGACCAGCAATGCTTTATGATGTACCGATCTGGTCAAGTTGTTGTATAACAAGGAAGAAAACATTTCAATGAATTCGGAATACAATTCTTAAAATGATTTTGAGACTGGTTTGGTAAACTCGAATTACATAGCTGGCCTAACAAGCCAGTCATCGCAGGTTCGAGTTTCAGCTCGGCATAGACTGTTAGTGTCAGTAGGATCGTAACGCTAGCTCCGCAATTGTCCTGTACACTAAACAGTTGGCTGCGAAGTCTTAGCTTAGCTTAGGAAGACTGCCCGTAGTTGCACTCAGTGATTGGTCGAACCAAGAAAATTGCAAAATGAACCAGATAAATGGTGCTTGGGACTGGCATTACATTCTCATTGTGCAATTTTTACTGGTTCACAACACTTCTACCACTGACCGATAACGACACCAGCCACGACCAAAAGGATGTACTACTTGGGAAGGAAAGGGGTTGTGATGCTCGTTTTGTTTAGAGACCGCGAGTACCACTGCATCTCTACGAGTATCACAGGATAGGAGTTGTATTATAATGAGTGCAAAGCTCTGGTCACTTTTTGGTTAACTAATGCTATATTTCAATCGAAACTGAAATCAATAAATATCACAAAGCCTATTGCACGAAAAATAGCGACTACGCAAACTTGCTAGTAATACGTAATGATCAAAATTGTTAGGTTCCTATTTACATTTTAAGACACTCGCTTAAGTTTTGCGATGTTCCATGTCAATTTAAAAAAAAATATTTCCGTGAATACTACTAATACCGCAATACCAAGCTTTCTTGAATAAGTTTCCTCGAATACTTAACCAAGAAAGACTAGTCTTCTGACCTAGACGAGATGACTGTCGGGTCACGGTTTGGATGGCACAACCTCACCGCGGCTAACGGAAGGTGTTCAAAAACATACTGTCGAAGAACCACAAACTTTGAAGCTATGGACAACCAAAGGCTTATCCACACATAACAAAAAAACGCGACCGACCTGTTTGACAGTTCAAACCGTATAGAAAAAATGAGAAAATGCAAACGATCACAAATATTACGTACTATACGTATATTCAGATTTTTTTGTTTCACAAAATGTACGGAAATCGATAAAGTGCAGAAATCTTGCTCACCAATTAGCATCCGCCATTCGCGATTATTTTTTTCGAAGTTGCGTCAACCGAACCTTAACACTGGATGCTTGATCTTTCTTGAGGCGATGTCCGGCGGCATACCCGGCAAGCCATTTGAAATACTTTCCTGGAACAATTTGAAGTAAAATGGTGAGAAGACTGTCTACATTTCTGCTGATTCAAATGGATCGGAAAATTAATTCACAAAGTTTTCTCAAATTTCAAATAATAACTGCCATCCGCATGGACTACTATGATAACATTGCTTGGACTCGTGAATTCATTATATTTATACCACGTTCATGTTCTTTCTCACTCTGCCAACGCATACTAGATGTTTTTACTTAGAATCAACAATTCAGAATAAAAGCGAGCTTAGATTGTTTACATTCGTTCTTCGGAACGTTTTAGCCGAGTCACATACAAAACCATTTTAAGATATACCATCATGTATACATTGTGTTGTCTTCAGTTTGCAATAAATATATGTATAACAAAAAGAATGTTTAAAAATACGAGCAAAAAAACTCGTCAACTAGAGAAACACATTGATTTTGTCCATCTGTTTCAACCGCCGGTACACATCATTGAACACCGAGTTTCCCTTCTTACCGTTGTCATGTCCTTTTCCACCGGAAAGTTTCTCCTCGTCGTCCGTTTCCCTGCCGCACTCTTTGGCGGACTGCATTGCACACCAGATAGTCCCGATTAGTCGCTGGTACAGGAAAGACTGCCGGCAGACCGGTTTGCTGAGATTAAGATGATCGTCACCGGTCAGGTAGAAGTCCCCTTCGTCAATCCGGGCGGACTGCTCCGGAACGATGTGGAAGGCCAGCTTGAACGAGGTCAGCACCGTGGGCCGTCCCTCGCAGACGCTTACGATTTCCGGCTTTCGACGGAAGCTGCAGATCGTCTTCAAAAAGGTTTTGTTCAAATGTAGCAACTGTTTCGAGTTTTCCTCCAATTCACGAACTTCTACTGATGGCCAAACCAGTGCGGATGTGTGCTGTTTCAGCTTGGCCACTGCGCTGCCTCGATGGGGCGTTCCAAGGAACATAATGGCACGGGAATTATGAGCGATTTGTCGAACGGCTGGATCGCCACTGCTGGCGGCCTGTACAATAATACTTTTAATCAGTAAGCCCCCCATCGAGTGACCAACCCAAACCACCGGTCGGTCCTGGCCGATGTTTGAATGCGCTAGCTTTTTCAGGAACTCCATTGCACGCTTCTCCAGCTTGCCGTCGTACTTTTCGCACGGACAACCACTGGCAGACCACTGCGACAGCGACGAATCGTAGTTCAGTCCAATGACGCGAATGTTGGGAAAATCCTTCGGCAGCCACTCCATCGGCCAGCAGAACGAACGCCCCACGGATTCGTCCCCGAGCGGTTCCTGCAGCCACTTTTCCCCGGATACACTGTAGCGGCCCTCGGTATTACGCACGCGAGGGCTGGTATATTTTTCGTCCGCAACCAGTGGAAGATCGGGAAAGATAACCGACCACTCCGAGCTGAGCGGTTCATCCTCCTGGAGGGCTTGTATGAGCTCCTTGGTGGCAGTATCGCTTATCGACGGGTGCCGCTTTGGTGGCGTTGGTTGCAGCGTTAGCAGTTCGTCCTTGTACGGTGCTATTCCCTCTGCAAACGGTAGAGAGAGAGAGGAAACATGGATGGTAATTTGTTGCAGAAAGTAAACTGCTGAATTTTGATTTAAAATTGTGGTTAAAATGAAGCAATCCAAGAGCATTGAAAGTTTGAAACTTTATGCTGGTACATAAAATTGTTGTCGAAAATAAAGCAATATTTTTCAATGGAACTAATCAAAAGAGCAGATTTGAGATTCGAAATCGTGACGTAGGACTAAGCAAGTTAGTAACCGTTTGAAATCTAACCCAACATCTGCCTGATTTAATTTTCATTTCAACAAAATGTACACCAGTATAGAAAGCAATAACGTAGTCCTACGTCAATAACTATAAACAACCAGTCAAATTCAATTTTTCAGACTGATTAATCGATAACAAATAAGCGTTCCAGCAGAGGGTTGGCAGTTTCGGGTCAAGACGCACTGCTCGGTACGCTTACCTTCTGCGCGATCCTCTGCTAACAACTGCTGCTGCCTATGGTCACCTTCCTCATCGAAGGATGATTTTTTCGCAGACCAGTGGAACAATCTGGTGACCCGGCGGGATGCCCCCACAGTCGGCGATGGGCTGCTAACTGATCCGTTGCCTTGCGTGACAGCGGAGGACACTAGATTTACTGATGAATGTTTCTTACCTAGTAGACTGGCTGCCTGGGGCTTCAGATCTTTCTGACGCCATGTGACAAATACTCCACCTGAAGAAGAAAATATTATTTACTAAAAAAGCCAATAAACTAGTGCAACAAACGCCTACCTAAGAGACCATGAATGAACACAACATCGACATCCGGTTTCCGTTTCCTGCGACCCTTCGGATAAAGTGGATACACATTCGACTCATAGCTGAAGCAGTTGGGATCGTCCCGATCGAGGTTCGACAGTGTCAGATCGGTTGTCACCTGCATCCGCATGTCGATGTCCTTCTGCCAGCGGGACAATATGCTAATCCAGCCACTGGCGAAAAAGTCGTACGCTCGATCTCCGCACACGGATAGGTTGGCCACGATTCTGGACAGAATCAGCTTGACATCGATGTTGTCTTTGAACAATTTTTCCGCTTCAATAAGCGCCAGCAATCCACCCGCCTCGATGATCTTCCGACAGTTTTCCTTCGCAATGGTCAGATGAACCAGAGCACTCAGAGCTTGCTTTAGCAGTTCATGCTCAAAGCGGGAAAGACTGAGCCGATAGTCGATTCCGTCATCACCCACCGGTTCCTTGATATGGTGGGCAGCAAATGTGTGTTCCAGCACATACGCCGCGCAACGATCCGGAATCAGCATTTCGATAAGACGCTTGATGTCGCCCAGCACATCGTGGATTTCTTTTTCCACACCGTACTGCCGTGGTGGTAGAAACCACCGTGAATCACAGTTCGAACGCGCTAGAGAGATCGCCGTCTGGGCATCGCAAAGCTGGGCCAAGTGCTGGAAGTCCCAATCTGCAAGACGAAATTAAATTAAAATCATGGAAAACAGTAGCATCAGCATTGACTAGTTAAAGCTATGTTGTGAGAAGTTAGGAATACCTTGTACTAAGTTGCCTGCGAATGAGTGCATGAAAAATTAACGAAAAGGACAGATTAAGCGCTTCTAGCTTCCTAGTTTGCAGTAGAACCGTTTATCTTACCTTTCAAATGATCAATCAAAGCCAGCTGCTTGATAGCCTTCAGGCGCTCGCTTTGCTCGCCCTTTTGAGCGATTCGTAGCAGGCGCCAGGCCACGGAGTGCTTCAGGGTCCTCCACCACTTGCCGAAGGGATGTACAACAACATTCACCAGCTTGCTGTTCTGCCGTTCCTGTTCTAGCTGTTCCAGCAGGGACTGCCTATAGATGTGATGTTTGATGTAAATATAATCCGGTCGCTTCCGGTCAATTTCCAGCACTCGAGTGTCGACTAAATGGCTCAACGCCGAATGCATCCGGTAGGCCTCATATCCCACCCAGCCAAGGCTGAAAATACCACATAATTACGCACTGGGTGTGGACAATTACTCAGATACTCACATCGACACCAAACCGCCACCCGCGCAGAATTTGCTGTACTTTTTGTACTCACTGTGCATTATTTTTACTGCATAATGTTTTATACGTTTGATAAACAGAGTCTAGTTTTTAAACAAAAGTCTTTCAAATCACAAATGATTTTTTTCACTGGCCTTGGCACCTAGAATTTCACTAGTCCTTTTTTTCAATACTTCACCACTTTTCAGCAATAAGTTTCATTCTCTCTTCTGAAAACACTTCCTTCCACTGACGTTTTCCGTTGATGAATGAGAAAAATTCTCTACCAAATTTTAGAAAACACCAACTCAGGAGGCTCCGGAGGCTCGTCGTGCTTTTGAACTAACTGACTCGAACGATTGTAAACAAGCAACCATCAGACGAAAATCCATTCGCATCACAGGTGGCGGAGCAGTTGACTCACTCACACCCGCCCATATCGAGCGGCGCACAGAATGAAACGACTATCGGTGTTTCAGACATCAGCAGATCATAAACACGTCACTTCACCCACTTATTATTTTTCTTCGTACAAATCGTCTGGCGCTGTTTACGAACTTGTGTTATTGGGAAAGTAAAAAATGCTGTTACCAGCAGTGCATGAGGGGGAGGCTGTTTACAAAACTATTTTCCTGTTATGGATGTAGCAAAAAAAACAATGTCGAGAGGTTGTTGATCGTGTTACTAATCTCCAAAAAAAATCGAACCCTAGTTTTTATGGTTTTTATAGATAAGAAACTTGTTATGATGACTATCACAAAGAGCAAAAAAAAAGAAATACAATGCAATTCCATGAATGAAGTCACTAACACTAGTATAAATTTGCAGCGAAAGAATTTTCTTACAAGTGGAATGACAACTGTTCAACAGTAGAGGCCCTTCAACATTGTTGTTTCTCTACAATAACAACAAATGATTACGACGTAATACGAAATGATACTGGTGGTTTCTTAATCCAAACACATGTCGAACTCGATTACCCGGAGACTCGATAACATACATTGAAAAACAGATAATATTCCACTACAAGCAAAATTGTCAGATGTAAGTTTTATAAATATCATTGTTTTTGCATCATCGCGAGTACGTTTCCGAGCAAAACATGATTTTTAAAAACTTTATATCATTATCCTTCGATTTTTAAATGAAGAATAAAAATTCGCTCTAAATCGCTACAATGACAGTTGGTATATGGGCGAACTGTCATTGTAGCAATTTCGAGCAGTTTTAAATCGTGATTTGAAAAGCGAAGGACAACGATAGAAATTGTTTTTCAATTACGTTTCACTTAGAAAATGAAGATCTTTCAGATGATATAAAAAACTGATATGGCTAAACAACCCAATTATTCTACCATGGAAAACATTGTTAGTGACTTCTAAATGTATGGAAAAAATGCTGTTAAGATACATAACGACCCCCTTTTTTATGGTAAAATTGGCAAAAACGAAAACGATGTTTTTTATTGTTGTGGACAGTGATATTCAATGTAAAATTGGTGTATTCACAATTAAAAACATAGTTAAATTATGGTATAACTATGTACAATTACAGCAACTCTTAAGGTTTTTATAATTTTATTTTTTTGGGTAGCGCTGTTGCAAACTATACCGGAGCTAGTAGCGAGTCACTTTTTAGTGACTTTGTCACTATTCTGAGCCTAGTCACTAAAAAGTCACTATTTACGCTAAAAACAGGGTGGCCACTCATTTGACATTTTCGAGTTCCCGCATTTTTCCTAGTCAGCCTATACACCAGAGAGACGCCGAGACACTCACCGTTAAGGCAACTGTCAACATCAAAACAGGCGATCTGTATAATTTTGCATTGCCGTTATCCGTTTTGATGTTGACAGTTGCCTCAACAGTGAGTGTCTTGTCATTTCTCTAATATACAGGTTCCCTAATTTTTCCCGACTTTTTCCCGCATGATTCCAAGAAATTCCCGATTGTCAAAAACGGTAATTAGGTTATGTTCTATCGACGGCTGAACGTCAATTTTATGGCCCTTAATTAGAAGTAACAGCTCATATCATTTCTTCCGAATTTGCTCGGGACATTCTACACAAACAGTTGATTAGTTACATAAAATGCAACTTTTGCCAACATCTTCAACTTGTTTGCATCCAGCGCTCAAAATGGTCAAGCTGATAGAAAAAGTGATATTGGGGAACAACATTTCAAAATAAGTGATTTCGAAACTCAAAAAGCTAACCTGGAAATCAGAAAAAAGATCTTAAATTATTATTTCTCAAATTAAAAGTCCTTTACTGCACGAACATGTCTTGCAGAAATCGTTGAAAAGGAAACAAATTTATTTTTAATTTCTTTTGAACTTTTCAAGAAAAAAAAAATGTTTCCTGAAACTTTCCTAAATCCTTTTAATTAGAATTTTTAGTTTTTATTTCTCCATCCATTCAATTTTTATAGATAACACTTTTTATGCTATTCTAAGACATTTGGTGTCAACATTTATTTCATTTGAAAAGCAGGACTGATAAGCTGGTCAGCGAGTCAAAACAAAGTAAGTTTAGTGACTTTTTGGTTGAAAAATTTACTGCTGAAGAAAAATGTGACTTTTAAGGGACCAACTTGCAGCCCTGCACTTCCAACTTCTCCATCATTTGTAATTGCATCATACACAATACTTTGAAAAAATCTTGGTAACAAAATCCCGATTAGTTTAAAAAAAGTCCCGACTTTTTTCCGCATTTTTCCCGATGTAATTCAATTCCCGACTTTTTCCCGCATTTCCCGTTTTCCCGATTGAGTGGCCACCCTGTAAAAAGTCACTAAAGTCACTATTTTACGACAAAATGGTCACTAAAGTCACTTTTTCGCTTTAAATGTATAAATTAACTATTGTTGTATTGCAACATACTTTAGAAAGCTTGCTTCTCATTTACTGAATATTTGGACAGTTCGGTTTGTAAAGCATTTTTGTTATCTTTTCCATCATAGAAGTTTCATGCCAGGCAATGTTTTCAAATTTCTCATCGAAGTGAACAGTGCAGAATGGTTACGAACGAATTGTTTAAAAGCTGCAAAGGAATGTAAATGTTTATTTTACAACCTACTCGCGTCTTAAACCAGTGTTGTGCGTGAAATTACGTTTGTAGTTTGATTTGCTTGTCTCAAATCAACTGTTCCTCCTGGTTGAAGTGAATTTAAAAATTTCGAGCTTATATTGTGCATAGTCGTGTTTAGGTCTCAATTCGTAGGATTTGGCTTTCAATCATCCGAACCTACCGGTGTTTACCAGATACCATTTCGAAATTCCATAATGATAACCCGTTCTACGCATATTTGTCCCATGCTCCAGATCAAACAAACGAGTGTTTAGTTGAACGAATTTGATTAGAAAATGTCAAGTGGGTTAAATATGCGTGGAAAATCATTGATGGGACAAACAGGCTTAGTATTGTTTTTGCATTTTCGGAACGAACAATGCTATTTTTAATATATTTTGAAAAACCCCTCCCTTAGTTAGCTTAACCAACTACAAACGCTTCTCGAAGCTGTCACAGGCGGCACGGATTCCCAGATTTTCTGGATAACCGCTTTATAAGTTGGAGATATTGTAAAAAAAAATTTATTAAGTTATGTTTTTTAAGTTTGGTCAAAATATTGTGGACCGATACAATAGATATACTCAGATGGGTGGCAATTACAAACTGAACGTTATCATTTCGCCGGACACGCTTTTTCATAACAGTCACAATTTTACGACTTGCGGCATCCTTGCAGATCGTGGCCGACAGAATTTTCAACGATCCCCCAAATAGAATGCTTTCTTGTATTTTTCGATGGTTTAATGAACGAAATCTCGCCTAGCTTCACACGATTTGAGATGTTTAAATATTGTGCAAGGGCAGTCACTGACCAAAAATCGTTTTACTACGACTTTTCGGATTTGTAACATCGCACATCAAGAACTAAATACAACTGACAGACCACCAATACACCAATGCGTATTCGAGAGTGCATACATTCGTTCACGTACTTTCATTAACACTTATAACTCGAGAACTTGTATTCGAATATATTGAACGAGGTGTTATTACAACCATTTCAATGTGAAATTATGATACAGATTTTAGTTAGACTTTTTTTCTACGTGAACAAATCATTGCACATCCTATGTTCTAAAGACGTAAATTTCAGATAAAATTTAATTCATTTATGGTTCAACAATAAATTTCAAAACCCTCTTTTGTATATTTTTGGTCACTATTTGGTCACTATTTAGTCACTATTTGGTCACTATTTTAATGAAAAAAGTCACTATAATTTTGCTACAAGTTCGCTACTAGCCCTGTATACATAATAATGTCAAAAAGGTGCAGATTTGCTCAGTTTTTTTTCGGTACAGATTCTGTACGGTACAGATTACAGATTTTGAGCTTGACTTCTTTGTGATGGATCACAACTAGTGAAATTGCACTAACAACCACATAAAGATGACTATTTGAAATTTATATCCCCTCCTAAATGTACAACAATTCAGTAGCTTCCTCTTTGTAAAGGTCGATCGTGGCGCCCGAAATACGTCTTCGACAACACATACAGCGCTCCAACTTGAGAAACCGAAAACATCGAGAGCGTCACGATTTTTTTTACTTTTAGATGCTTTAAACTCAATCAGTTTTCAACGGATTTCCTTTAATCTTATAGTAATCGATGGGTATATTAGTTATGCGTCCACCAAAATGCGAAAAATTGTGATTTTGTGATTCTTGTACTTGTACTTTTGTACTATTGAAAAATCCCAGCGCAGCCGACGCTGATACAAACAATTTGACTTTTCAACCGACTTGTTGTTATTGTTGTTGTTTTACTCGCGCTTGTCCACATAGCCACGGTTACTGGAAGTTTAACTTTTAGTAGTCACGTATAAAAGCTAGCATGCAAGAATTCAGTCTTCATTGTATATCCGATTACTGCAGCAAGAGGATGGTTAACTCTTACTGTGTACTGACTTTAATAGTTTTACACTAGTTTTGTTGTTATGACCAGAGTTGCCAATAAAATTTTCAATTTAACTGGAAAAGGCTGAAGAAAAAACTGGAAAAAACTGGATTCCAAATAAATTTGTAAAAAAGCAATAAAATGATTTTGAGATAGCTTTTTTGTTATGGAGACTAAATCCAGTGTCAGTTTCGAATACAGCAACTAACGAAATAACTCTTCGCACAAAATTACTCATTTTAATCAGAACTGTTTTGTTTCGGGCTTACATTTTTTTAAATTATGGACTGGAAAATTTCCTCTAACAGCAGCAAAATTTAAAATTAAGCAATCAATCTACCTCAAAATTAAGAAAATAGAGCTTTTTCATTTACTTTTATCTTCAACAAAAGTATTGACGCGGCATTTTCTTCCGTTACATCAGTGAAGTTTAAATTCAATTATTTCTGACTTCGCTATCTTTTGGTATCTAATTCTTCTAACAATTTTTTAACTGCTACACCACAGAAAATAAATAAAAGATTTTTTTCACGGTGTGACAAATTTGTTTGGTTTTATCTCAACCATGTCATGCAGTCTTTAATTAGATCGTGTTTCGTGCGAGAAGATAGAATACTGAAAAAGCTGTTAGAAATTGTCAAAATAATTTATCAATCTACAAAACTTACGTTTTAAAAATATTTCCGAAAACCAATCGGAGCTTGAGTGAATAAAAAACTGGATAAAACTGGCAAATATCTGAAAAAACTGGAAGATTTTGGGAATAAACTGTTTAACTGGATCACTTGAAAAAAACTGGAGGAATCCAGTTTAAACTGGAACATTGGCAACCCTGGTTATGACTAGTTTCATCGAACTCGGTACGTGTATTCAATCTCGGAGCGGAACAACCGACGGAACTTCGGGACCTAGAATGGGAGGTTTCTATAATAGCGGTGACGGAGTCGACGAAATCCAGCCCGTTCGCAATGATAAGACCTTTTTGTTCTTATGGCTTTTCCTATGAGACGAACTGGAGCAGACCAGTCGCTGCGGAACGCTAATTAATTAATGATTGATTCTTTATTAAAATCGATTTGCTTTTATAGGCAAATGCAATTGCCGAAATACTTAATCCTATGTGTTTACATGGCCAAATTGACGAGCATCGAAACTGCAATGCTGAATTTTGCGCTCTATATGAATCGTGCACCCGCGTTGCAATACACTCAGCTAGGTCTAGTAGCGAGTATGCTGTAACGTAGGCGTTAGACTGGGACACGGTTATATGGGAAAAAAGCGATGGTGTTATTTTTTCGCTCCCATGCACTTTTCGTGTTCCTTATGGATCCTACAACAACTGTGTAATTTTTAGATCGATCGGTGAAACGCCCGATTTGCGCCCGATTTTTAAAGTTTCCATACGATTTTATATGGGAAAATTCACTTTTTCAAAACTTATTCTCTATAAATTCCCAGTTGGGTCCTAAATATATATCGATACATGATAGTTGTAGGAAATTTTCCTGGGAAAAACTCTTCTGAAGACTGTAAGGCGCTACGATGCTTGTAGAAACAGCTATTCACCCCAAACTGATTGAATGTCTGACGGACGGCTCACCATTGAATTTTTCTAGCAATACTGCTGCAGCACCTACTAGGCATAGGTTGTGTTCAGTTATATACAGCTGATGTAACGGAACTCACCTGTGCGGTTCAATTAATTAAGCATTTGTTTGTTTATGCTCTACGGTGCCGTACAAAAGAGTTAGTATACGACAGTAGATCAGCAGCTGATTTCAGTCCAGCAAACCTGAGCAAACGGCTAATTCGATCGTAACGTTCCAAAGCATACGGAGCAACCGGCGGACTGCACAGCATTGCTTAACATGTCCGGGCATGTTAGTGCTTGCAGTGTCATCGGTAAATGGCAATCCGAAATCAACGGTTCTCTTCAAGGTTTCTAATAAACGCGTCTCTTCAAGGTTACCAAACAATTAATAAAAAAAAGAGTTGAAAGAAAATTCCTACTTAAATTCACAGCTTCACACCATTCAATTGAATAACTCCAAACGAGTGTAATCCCAAACCCATTGCAATACAAAAGTTGTATAAAATGGTGACGTGGGACTAAACTAACACTGTAATTCGAGGGATTTTAGGCTGCAAAGACTACAAAGTCCGCAGACAGCCACAAAATGCTAACTGTTGCTATCAATCCAATCAGTCAGTTCAAAATCTCTCTAATTACAGTGCAGCAAGGGAGCTGAACACTGTGCCTACGCCGTTTTTTCTGGACGTTTGTTTCCGAACATGAGAAAATGGGTTTTCAGTAGTTCTGTTCGCGACGTAGGGTAATCTTGTGGCTGTCCGAAAAAAAAATTGCTGTTTAGTGTTCACACCGACATGAATACCTATGGAACAATATTGTGTTATTGAATGGGAAGTAATATAATCATATAAAGGTAATCACCACTTCCATTTCCTGTTTCGGGACTTCAAATCCATAAAAATCGCGCGTATCCCTTCCAGTTTCTTGAGAGTTGTTTGGCAGAGTCAGGTCTCTCCAAAAGTAGAATAAATTTGTATCCTCGATTTCTACTTGCCATCTCGGGAACCCTTTTTGCTTACGAAATTCGATAATTTGTTTGTCCTGCAAACGCACTTCAACTTCTAGCAGAAAATTTTCATTTAGCATGTCAGAATCCCGTTTATCATTATTCTGGACAATTTTTTGCTCTGTGTGAGTTGGCATATAGACCATTAATCGACGGCGTTAGGAACCCACGGGAACAATCCACTTTCCGGAAATCGCTTCGAATGACTTGTTATATATTTTCAAAGTCATTAAATATCTGTCCAAGTGGAATGTAGATGGCCCCTAAACTAACTCCTAATTACACATGCGAAATTCTTGTCAGCAAAGTCAACCATAACAAAATTATGACATTTCGTCGAACCTTGTTAGTAGTTTTATTTTTGTTCACTTCTTTGAAGATACAGTCATCCCAGTATTACGTTGTTCACGTTTACTAAACTTAAATTAGACTATTAAAAGTTATTGAAATAATACATACCACAAAAGATCAAAATAATGGTCGCAGTTGTCCAAATCTTACAAAAAATATTGAAATAATATTATGTTAGACATCAATACAGAGTGTAGGCTGACCCCTAATACTAGTTGGCCCACAATACTGGGATGACTGTAAATACCGCTATATTTAGACACGAGATTTACAACAGTCATTGATACAGTTCACAGCAGATTCCAAGCAGGTTTAATTCGTGATTTGAAAACCGAAAAACTACGATATAAATTTTTTTAAATCAAGTTTTTCTTAGAAAATCTAGCTCTTTCAGATGATATAAAAAACCTAAATTAATCCACCTAGCGGTGAGACCCAGCCTTTCTCCTTCGAACTTATAATTTGTTAAAATAGATTTACTCCAACACTTAAAAAATACACCTTGATTATTTCTGCTGGTTTTGTTATTCATTCGAAACAACAAATTTTTGGTAGCCAACAGCACAACTATACCGAACATTTAAAATTTAACATATTATCGGCTTCGTGCAACACTGGCACAACTCATAATTTTGCATTTTTAAGTTTTTGATAGCAAACAATGCCAAATACTGTTAAGTTTCATCACACGAAATCCCATTTCGAAAATCACAAAAATTCCAGAAGTGCCTTTGCTGCACAAATCGAAATTTCTCCATAAAGTTAGTAAAAATAAGGTTTCAACTTGGACAACGTGAGCACGTAATATGTGCATAATAGACCCAAAGGTGTTTAATAAGGATTGGTAATCTCAAACTTCGAAGTTTTCTTGAAAATCGAAAAATAAATTTTTGACGCAAATTTTCAAACGAGTTTTTCTCGAAACTATGTTTTTTGAGTTGTGCCAGTGTTGCACGAAATCGTCGATATGAATATAAATTAACACATATACATGAAAATAACATTAAATTCTTTCAACTATATGATGCGATTTTGTTTTTGATTGTGGTATAATCGATCTGTACTCATATACTGCCTATAAATATTCAGATTCTTTAAGTCGACGTTAGTCAGTAGATTTCAAATAATGTATAATTAAATGTTGTTCCTTATACAATAATTTGAATAATCTTATCAGTGAAATTGAAATTCTTTAACGCAGTTGATATTACTGAACGTTTCTGAGAGGCATCTAATGAATGGCCAAAGACCAATCAATATGGGTTCTTGAAACCTGGATTATACCCAGTGGCCAGAGTCCAACCTAAAACCCAATTTTCAATCCAGGTGACCACTTCTGGTTGCCTGATAATCATAAAATCATAAAATCCATCATAAAATTGCCGAACTTCATAGTCTGGGTATTTCTATGGTGAAGATGGCGACAGTTTCCGATCAACAGCCTAAAGTGGCAAATATCAACCAATGCGATTTGGGGAAGCGGTATGATACCCTGAGGCTAGAAATCATCTTCAGACGCCATTTTAAATTTCTAGACAGTAGTTTCCGGTTTCTACCAGTCTAAAAGGAACAAACATTACCCAATGTGAGTTTTTCAGTACCCGGGATGATGCTCAGAGACCAGGAATCAACTTCATACTTCATTTTGAAATCCGAATTTACGACACCTGTTTTTTTTAAATAAGTCGTGTAATCGTTGAAAGAAGAGATTTTCAATATTTTTACAATTTAACACATAATAGATAAAATAAACGTTCGATTACACTGGTCAACACAAGTGTTGCCCCGAAGGTCAAACTAAGAAAAAATGAAAAATTATAGCTTTTCCTGTGAATTTTTTTCTTTCTAGGGCAACTATTATGAGCTTTAGAGCAGCTTTTTGTTCGATTTTGTCAACTTGCCATAAAGCAACTAAACCTTTAATTTAAAACTAAGATTCTTGAAATCAGTAATGCCATCTTTGGCAAAACGAGTGAATTTGATAAAGTTTTCTGAACACGTTTCTTTTCATAACCTTCAAACTACATGTTCAATCATCATGAAATTTGTTATTTAGGGGTTTTAACGACAGCCCGTTCATTTGATACCTATTTCGTTCAAATCGGTTGTGTAGTTTCTGAGATAATGGAGTTTCATAACTTTTACATTTTGATACATAACAGACAAAGTTACAGTCCGATTATAATAAAATTCAATAGGGTTCTATCAAGCAACTTGACTTTTCTATTGCAACATATTTTGTAAAAATCGGTCCATCCATCTCTGAGAAAAGTGGGTGAGTTCAAACAGTCTTAGAAACATGTTTCTTGTCATAGCCTGATTTCACATTATTATACATAACGGACAAAGTTAAAGTCCAATAACAATAAAATTCAATAGGGGCCTCATTGGGCAACAAGACCTTCCATATGACACTAATTTGTTTTGTTCAAATCGGTTTTGTAGTTTCTGAGATAATGAAGTTTTGTGATTTTCACATTTTGATACATAACCTCGAAACTAAAAATCCGATTACAATAAAATTCAATAGGGTCTTATGGGGCAACTTTCATCAGCAATTAGTTTCATGAAAATCGGTCCAGCCATTTCTGAGGAAATTTAGTGAGATTGGGAGACCGTTACATACATACACACACACATACACACACACAAACACATACAGCTCGTCGAACTAAGTCGATTGATATACGAGATTCAACCCTTTGGAGCACTTTTATACCTTTGGTTTTTTCAGTGATTGCTATACCTTTCTAGGAGAAAGGCAAAACCCGGTATAGCTAAAAAATCCGATTCCGGGCGCTTATGTATTGTCGCCCCAGTAGAGAGTCTAATTTCTCGACTTGTACAATTACAGCAACTTTTAAGGTTTTTTTATGTTATTTATTTTCGGGCAGGGCCTAAATACAAAAGATTTGTGTTATACATAATAAGCCGTATAAATAAAAGCGTTCACTTTACTCATCCCGTGCAAATATTATGGGAAGAGCAGAGTAAACTTTTTAATTCACACGGCCTATAGAATTCTCCAAGCGAAAACACGCAAACACTACGACACGCTTTACACTGTATATTGAAATTTGTGAGAGTGTGAATCAAACTCGGTAGTTTTTTAGACTCTCTTTCGGATGACAGTTCTCACAGGTGACAAAAAATTCTTACAGCTAACAAAATATAAATCGAAAACATCACACTAATACGAACGCACCTGGATAACTAAATAGAGCTTTCTAAGCCAGCTCTTACCAATACAGGCTTTGTCGAATATCCTTATGAAATCTATTTGTTTACAACCAAAAAATCAGCTAATAATCAATTTCGAAACCTATTTCACTTATGAATCCTAGTTTATTAGTGTTACCTGTTTTAACAAACTTTGTTTCAGTGGAAAAATAGATGAAATAAAACTAAAAATCGGCTTACAACTTGAAAAAAAGATCGGGACAGGGTGAAATTTTTTGTTATCACCGTGTGTGTGTTGAATATTTGCAACCAAAAATAAAACTTGGATTGGTGAAATCGACCACTAACACGAGCGCAGATAGGAAGGTCTGTCCACAGACAGACGTCCAAGCAAGAACAAAATTGATCAAAAATT
This sequence comes from Wyeomyia smithii, assembly GCF_029784165.1. Taxonomy (NCBI): domain Eukaryota; kingdom Metazoa; phylum Arthropoda; class Insecta; order Diptera; family Culicidae; genus Wyeomyia; species Wyeomyia smithii. The sequence goes on along the minus strand of NC_073695.1, from coordinate 243,284,559 downwards.
CTATGTATATTTTCAAAGATAATTGCGTTATAAATCACTTGTATACTAGCACCGCCGGGTGACCTTATCGCTACAATGCTTTTTTTTCTCTTGTGTGAGGCTGGCGTCACTGATAGCGCTATCTGGTTACGAATTGCTACTACAAATATCTTTACACGAGTTTGGAACTCAGCTTGGACGTCTGTCTGTGGTCTGTCTGTTCACATTTCTCGCCAAACATGTGAAAAGGGCCCATGTGCCATTTGTAAACAAGCCGAATTTTCTCATTTTGTGATTAATACAAGCGTAATCTATCCCTACAAATGAGATTTGTTGATAAAAGTATTCGTATTTCGTCAAAAAACGTCAAAAAACGTATTTTGTATTCGTCAAAAAACGTGAAATTGTGGCTTGTTTACATATGGCACATGGGCCCTTTTCACATGTTTGGCGAGATTTCTGCTTTACATTTAACTGTAAATTAGAGATGGTCGGGTATGGGAAATTTGTTACCCGTACCCGACCCGTACCCGACTCATCGAAAATTTTCAAACCCGTACCCGACCCGAACCCGAAGTCTGGTTTGTTTAAAATACCCGTACCCGACCCGAACCCGAAAAATATCTATTCCAACTACCCGTACCCGATAGAAAAAAACACCGAAATTGCCGGTACCCAACCCGTACCCGACCCGTCCTGTTTTTTTTTTTTAATTTTTTTTTGTTAAACATGCCTGGGTACCTCGTACATTTTATGCACTGATTGTCATATGTGGTTTTATGCACTGATTGTCATATGTGGTTTCTCGAGATGATGGCCGGAGCCAGGCTAGAACCGAGTGTGCGTGTGAACGAATGATAATGAACCCAGAGTTTCAGGCGGGTGGTCCACTATAAGGAATCGGTCCACTATGAAAAGTGCATGTCTGGTAAAGTTTAAAATAAACGACGAGTTTTATAAACACATTAAAGGGGTCAAACGAGTTTTAAAAGCTCAAAATTAATATAGTTTATAACTTCAGAAAAATTTGATAATTCACTGCATTTGCCAAAAACCTGTAATTTTGAGTATAGATTCGGTGTCATTCATAAATTCTAAAAATCTGTAAAAAACAGATATCAAATAAATAAATAAATAAATATTTAAGTGCTTAAGTCCAAAATTTGGGTGCAATATCATAAAATTTGATTTTTTTATAACTTTTAAAAACTCGGCATACTGACGTTTTTTGACATATTTAAAAAAAATATATATCATTACTTTGAAACGCTCTGCAGCTTCAATGATAGCTTGATTTTTTTTAGCCTCGAAGAAAAAGTTGATTTGTAGTTAGTTTTTATGACCTATTTTAATATATAATATTGTTTTAATTTTTATAAAAACATTTTTTTTTTGCGAAATTTGATTGATTTGAGGAGTTGTGCAAAAACGACGTAAGCTGTTTTTGTAAAGAGGACGCCCTGTGGCGTTGCTTGTGGTTGAAGATCATATAATTCTGTTTAATAAAAAAGTTAGGGGAGAAGTGCTAAAAAATCATGAAAAATTACCCGTACCCGACCCGAACCCGAAGCCTTGGTTTTTTAATTACCCGTACCCGACCCGAACCCGTAGAATATTTTTTGGCGTTACCCGAAACCCGACCCGAACCCGTCGGGTACGGGTCGGGTACGGGTTTCGGGTAAAAATACCCGTACCCGACCATCTCTACTGTAAATGAGCCTTTTTTGTGTTGTTTAACACCAGCGTGTACCAATGGATGACAGAAAATAAACGTCTAAATTTAATCGACGAAATCGTTCACAGTGCGCCATCTTATTCCATTTGCTGTCGATCAAGCTGGTGCATTTTGCTGCCTCTGCACCAAGTATGATGACAGTTCTACAAGGTATGCTATTCACGTCGATGCATTAGTATTAGTGATCGTTATGAACTTTTTCCAATTTTGTATGAAATTTGATATGATTTTGCATTTTAAATTAAACTTATAAAACATACTTTCCTGAAAAGTTATAGAAATGATGTTGAAACATGTTTTATTTGTGGGGAATACATAAACATGCTGGGGTTTAGGTAAAATATGTTGTTTTTCATCAATTTGCCGGGAACCTCCTTGCACTTTTCGTTTTTTTCTTGTACTCTAATAGCGCTTCTAAATAAAGTCGCTTATGTTTCATACAATAACAAAAGTCATGAGCTATGACATTGACTAAGACTATGCTCCAACTATTAGAAATATAGCATTTATATATATTTTATTTCGACATATTGTCGCAATTTTTCACACTAAATCTAAATTAATATCAATTTCTAGTGTGTTTCAACTGGAGATTCACTCTCCAACCAAAAAAATCAGATATAAAATAACACAAAATGAGAAATTTCCAAAAATGTTCTGAATTCCATACAAAACGCGAAATTTTTCATAACGAGATTTGTTTGTGTGCGTGGATAGACAAAAATGTAGCATACCTTGTAGAACTGTCATCATACTTGGGCCTCTGCATTGCACATTCCAACTAGCCTTCTCATTCACTCATTTAGCTTTGTTCATGGCTCTGCTCTTTCATGAACTTTCCTGTTTATCTCGTTTGCTCGACAAAATGCTCGTTGCACACACACATAAATACTGAAAATGCTGACTGCTTGGCTCATCATCGTTTCGTCTCGTCGTTGCCGTCGTCATTCGAGTACCGACACGCAACGTGTGTAGAGGTAGACAAGCGTACCGTACGGTACTTTTTTTCTCGCTCACTTTGCAGCCGTCTAGTGAACTCGATTTTGTGATTTTCTTCAACGTGCAAATAGGCGTACATATTAATCCCCGTCTGTGCCACTTGTGGTGTTAATTTCTTGTCGAAAGTATCGTCGAACGTGAGTTCGATTCACAGTGATCCCGTGTGAAGTGGAGTTTCCAGCGGAAGTATGATTTCCCAGTGATAAAAATGTGTTTTCGTGAACGTCCATCATCGTCGTTTCTTGTTGGCATGCGAAAGAGAAGAGCTGGCTGCTGGCAGGCGATGAAGTAATTCGTAGGAATTTTGAATATGTGTGGGTAATTGAGGCCGTGCCAGGTGCGTGTTAGTGGTAGTGTGCTCTCGATTTGCCTTTGGATGTAATTTTGGCACATTTCGAACAGTGTGGAGTAGCAACAACAATTAGCGCAATAAGAAAAAAGGGAAGTCCATTATTCTGATCTTTTTGTGTGTGTGTAAAATAGATAACAGAACGAAGTTTGAAAATTGCACAAAACTGATAGATAAAAAATACTACGAGAGTTAGACAAGACAACGGTAGAAAAGAAAAAGAGAAAACACATAGGCCAGTCCGTGCGCGAGAGCGAACAGCAAGACCACCTCTATTGAGCAAGGTTATCGTCATCTAATTTTCATGAATGAATGTTGTGAACGTTGTAAACGATCGTAGCAGTCGTTCAGTGCAAAAACATCCAACCTGCCAACTGACGGCCAGCAACAATAAACGCCTACTGCGGCGGTAGTGTGAGGGAGACGCAGCGCGAGAAAATAACCTGCCAGCATAGGAAGTGAAGTTAAAATATATACATTTTGTATACGTCTTATCTGCGCATTTGATAAGGCTAACCAAAACAACAAGGGGCGGTGTTTGTTATTTTCCATCAATAACAGCAGCACCGATGAGGAACGAATTTCAACACTAGCTGGCGTTCGCTTTGATCTGGTAAGTAGGTTGTTATTTAATTAATTTTCGAAAAAAAATGTAATCAGGTGATGGTGAATAAAAGTGCAGCAAGAAGGTGCAATGGTACTGTTTCGTTTCCTGGGGTATATTTTCCCTATTCCTTTATTGTACTATCTGTATGTGCAACAAAATACATACCATCCACGTCGTGACAAGCTCGAAGTAGTTGGGCATTGTTTCAGGTGCATAACTCAATATGCTTCCGTTGATTGTTTGCGAGCCGAAAGCGGGTTGGAACTGAAAAAAGCACGGCCTCAAAAGGCAACGGGAAGTACTACTGGCACTAATACGACGTGTTTTGAGCAACCTGCCAAGTCGGATGAGGAAAACGCATCTTTCGTCGCTGCAACACTGCGCTCAGCTACGTTTGTGGGCTGTGGCTTTTTTTTCGAAAGGCCGTGACGCTCGACACCATTGGGGCGGATGACGTAACACTCGCTGTGCTGCAGTGAACAGCATTCCGGTGATGCGCTCTTTTCGGTCTATCCGGGGCACTGTTTGATGGAAGATTAGCACAGAGATGCAATCGATAAATGAATAATATATTTTACTTATTTTTGTGCGTTAAACTGCTTTAGAAAATTATAAATGCCCTTTTTGAGAAACATTACTACAATACGTTCTTCAAACTTCGAACAATTAATGGTTTTCGAAAAGGTCACTAAAAATGCGAAAAAAACTTAAAGCATAACGGTCTCATTGTATTTTTATGAAGCGTTTTGATTTTAATTCGTGGTATAATTGTGGTTTTCGATGGCTCTAATATTTAGGCATTCAGGCACAAAATATTACCGATACCCAAGAGGGTGTTATCAATTCCATAGGGGACAGGCTAAAGCATAACTTTGAACCATTCTAAACCGTGCACAGTGGGAAAGTGCGCCCACTCACATTTCACCAGCTTTGCTGTGTACCCTGTCGAAGCAATCCAACTCGAAAGCAATATTTCCTTTCACCAAGACACACGCTGCGGGACAGCGACTGATGGGATTAGCGTCGGTCTTGCCGACCAAAACCGGGGGAGCAAACTGCAAATCAATCGAATGCCGTCCTCACACGGGTTATTTGCTGCTGCTGTTGCGATCGGTGGACGAAGGCGACAAGTCAAAAGCCACTTTCTAACGCATTTGTATCTGTGCTCTGATGTTGTGCAAATAATGTGCAAATTTCCGCTCATCTCGAGCGACCGAAAGGCAAACAAGTTTGTCACGCATTCTGCGAACAAATGATCGAATTGAAAACAACACTTCACATGTTTGTATGGCTGTGTGCCTTTCCTGTTTCTATACCTGGGCAAAAGCGAACGATTCAGCTAGAAGTCAACAATTTATCTTATCGACTGTGGTTACATATCTCAGCAAAAAAAAAACGTAGGAATTCCAAAACATGCACAGGAAATTCCACGTGTTATCGCCTCTCCACATTCTTGGCACTGTAGGCATGGGAACAGCTGCGGTCCAACTAAACATCTGGCATGGTTTTGATTAACCAGACCATTCTGATATGACTCCATTCCTCTGGAACTTTTTTGAAGCTATCCGACTTAGGACGTATTGATCAGACAGACGCTCTGCCATGTCGTACTAAAATTGTCAGACCGTATTATGTTCAGAATAACTCTGCCTTCGGTAATATTAATAAAAAAAATACGAATATGACAAAATCAGCAAAAGCAGAGAAATGATGATGACAGGACGTATAATATTGCAATTCTTGAGCTGGAAAGAACACAGTTGGAGCTCAAACTCAATTGGAACGACCATCTGAAGTATACAATCTCAAAAGCAAACAATCCAGAGGAACACCTCTAGGATTCCTTACATTGGAATCGTAGGTGTTCTTTATAGAGAATTTTGAAAAAAGAATCCTCAAGACCGCTCTGTCTAGGGGATTAGGAGTCATGAATAAAAACTATGCAATGAGAATCCATTGGATTCGAAACTCTCCACTCTTATTCCTTTCTTTCACATCACTGTTACAGTGGATAGTCTATATCACACGCTATGTTTGAAGAAGGTTTTTATACAAAGTCAATGTACCTAAAATGTTTCTCCGTAGGATCATAGTTTTAGCCCTCTAGTTTCAAAATATGAACACCCGAAAATATTTCATCGGTGAAAATTTGTTTTTTCCTCGATTTTTCATTTTATATTTAACAAAATTACACATTTTGATTTTTAAAAAAAATCTAGGAACTAGGTATCAAATATCTGAGTACAACATTTTTTTCCGCTTAAAATTACTGAAATTTTCGTGTAAAAACATCCTTTTTACGTTAATCCAGCTTAAAATGAGATCAAAAACACTTCATTTAGTTATGTTTATTTTTCATCTTTTTTTTCGGCTCAATATTGAAAACCAAGTCTTCCGATGCGCATAAATTTTATTTAGTGTGCGTAGCAATTGCCATGGTGATAAAACAATTTAAAAAAAAAAAAATTTCAACTGCATATTAGGCTTTTCACTCAGTTGAATAGCAATACTCAAAATGTATGGTCACGAAGAAAACCGCGAAAAAGTGTGCATTTTGTGCTTCAAAACGGCCAAACAACTTGAACGCGTTGAACAAAGTCTGAAGCAGGTCAAACAAAGACTTTTCAACAAATTATACTAAAATTATATCATCTATTTTAAAGTGTTTTGTGGCAGTTGCTACAATATGGGGTACAGGTTTTCTAAAGGTAATTTCATGATAATTAACTGTCTTGAATTTTGTTTTTTTTTATAAATTCTCGTTAGGTTTGTCCTTCAAAAATATGACGGACACCAAAATTTCACATCCCGAAATTTCATGAGCCAGAGTTCTGCAAGCGATCATATGATCGAAATACTCAGAGCAAACGACCGAAGCTCTTCACAAGGAAATTTATGAAATGCAAGAAGACTATTTGAACTACAAACCTAAAATATGTGCTGCTGTTTCAGCATACGACATTAGTCACATTCTAAAGTTCATTTTTTTGCTGTATCAATATATTTCAGCTTCTATCATTTTATGTTTGAGCTATTATTATTACAGTTAAACCTGTTTTTGTGCGAGAGATAGAAACCGCACAAAAAAATCATTTGAAACTTCACAATAAAACAATGTTTCTGCAACATTATGAAAAAATCACTTTTTTATGCGGTGAACAGGGACCACATAAAAAATCTCATTTAAAAACGAACCCGAAACTTGATGATTCTGATTCTGAATATCTATAAGAACATGTTTTAAAACATCTAGTTGATTAACGTAACTTTTTTAAACATAGTATTTTTTCTAACCGCTGTACTTCGTAGGCTAAAAATACAGGGATTTTCCTACGTAAAACTTGCTCGAATAGCAAATTGCTGACGCAATGCTTATGTAATGCGTTGAAATTCATTTCAAGGATCGAAAAAAATCGTATCGGATGTGGTCCTTTTTCATATACCGCACAAAAAAAATCGCACAAAAACAGTCGCACAAATAAAAAAAAACGCAGACGAAAAGTCGCACAAAATAAATTTCGCACAAAAACAAATTTAACTGCAAAGGTTTTTAAGTGTAATGAAGGATAAAACTGATCTAGTTGGGTAAATAATGTTTTTAATTACAAGCTACATATCCGAAAAGGACTTACTATTCACCACATTATAAATAACTATTTTTAAATGTAATAATACAAATACTTGCTTACTTTGATGATGAAAAGTCTTCAAATCGTTTTATCACCATGGCAATTGCTACGCACACTAAATAACATTTATGCGCATCGGAAGACTTGGTTTTCAATATTGAGCCGTAAAAGATGAAGAATAAACAATATTAAATGAAGTGTTTTTGATCTCATTTTAAGCTGGATTAACGTAGAAAGAATGTTTTTACACGAAAATCTCAGTAATTTTAAGCGAAAAAAAAAGTTGTATTCTGATTTTGAATACCTGGTTCCCAGATTTTTTCAAAAATCAGAATGTGTAATTTTGGTAAATATAAAATGAAAATTGAGGAAAAAACAAATTTTCACCGATGAAATATTTTCGGGTATTCATATTTTGAAACTAGAGGGCTGAAACTATGACCCTACGGAGAAACATTTTAGGTACATTGACTTTGTATAATAACCTTCTCTAAACATAGCGTGTATCACGTTGGAGAGGCAAACAATCGAGAATGCAAGTGATGATCCTGTACACTTTTAGGTCATCCGCAAACAACTTCTCGAAGGATGATATGCGTGGACACAAATCATCAACGAATAATACGAAGATCAGTGACCCCAGAACACTGCCTAGTGGAACATCCGAGGTGATGAAAAAGACTCCAAACAAGTTGAATGTAACTTCACGAAAGCGCATCTATTGGTTGAGTACGAACGGATCCATTCAACCAGTAACTAGCGAATGCTTTGGCAAAGTCAATGTAGGTGGAGTCAACTTGATTGCGTGTTAGTGAAATTCCGAAAGCAAGGGTCCAAGGCTTGTAGCGAGTCATTTTTTAGTGACTTTAACACTATTTTGAACCTAGTCACTAAAAAATCACTATTCACGTTAAAAAGTAGCTAAAGTCACTATTTCCCGACAAAATAATCAATAAAGTCACTTTTTTAGCTTCAAATGAGTAAATTAACTATTGTTGTTTTGCAACATACTTGAGAAAGCTTGCTTTTCATTTACTGAATATTTGGACAGTTTGTTCCATAAGGTCCTTTAGTAAACTTTTCCATCATAGAAGATTCATGCCCCGCAATGTTTTCGAATCTCATTGAAGTGAACAGTGCAGAATAGTTAGGAACGAATTGTCTAAGAGCTGCAAAGGAATGTAGAGGTTCATTCTATAAGCTACTCGCGTCTCTAATCAGTGTTGTGCGTGAAATTACGTAAGTAGTTTGATTTCTTTGTCTAAAATCAACTGTTCCCCCTGATTCAAGAGGATTAAAAAATTTCGTGTTTATATTATGCATAGTCGTGTTTGGCTCTCAATTCCCGTTCCCCGGATACCATTTCGAAATTTCATAATGATATATCCCGTTCTACGCATATTAGTCCCATGCTCCAGATCAAGCAAACGAGAAAAACGATTTCAAAGTTTTACAATACTTTTGCGCATTGCGCCAACATGACAACTGCAATAATGGGTACTGTTGTACGTACCGAAGAAACTAGTCTGTTCAATTTTCTAGGAATCACAGTTGGAGACAGTCAAGTTCAGTAGGCTGTCCCAAAAAAAAACAATGTTGAAAAAGTCAAGGTGCTCAGCCCTTAGTTGAAAGATAATGTTATTTATACCATTTTTGTAGATCATTTTGACTTTCTAAAAGGTCTTTTTCAGGTTGTCCAAACAAAACCACTCTGCACTTTTTTCAAATCTGTTCGATTCCTAAATTTTTCCATATATTTTTTTATTGTTGTGGGGTGGTTTTTGAATATTTTGCATGGTTTGGTTCAGCATCGCATTTCATTATTCGACTCACAGAGCCCACTGAACATCACGAAAAAGTGAATTTTCCTTATAATTTTCAGATAAAACCCTTCAAACAACATAAAATTTATTTTTGATCAAGAACTGAAATTTTTACTGCAAAGTGGAATTCAAGACGAAAATATAAATGAAACAAGATCCTTGATATCTTATCGGGGGGCTGAGTTATCGACGTTTTTACATGTGATGGAAAACTATGCATTTTGTCAAAAATGCCACTAAAGCTCAATAGCTCCATTGCACAGTGTTTTATTTTGCCGTTTGTGCATATTTATATAATTTACTAAATAGTGAATAAAATGTTGAATATAGCCATGAGGTATGTTTGAAGAAGTTTCAGGATATTCAAAAATGCATCTTTTAATGTAGAAAGATGGGTGATCAATCCACCAATGAGTGATATAACAAATTTACCTTTCATCCAGAATAAGATAGACGCAAGGTGTCTTCGACAATGTTTTAGGTTATCTTAAAACAAGAAACTTTACAGAGGAAATCATGTTTCTATCTCCTACATATTACGTGCAACATTGAGTTTTCTGTTAGAAGGCACTAAAAATCACAATTTTCGTTCTAACTTTTTTCGCAGATTTTTCCAAATTTTGAAACCTTCTACTAAGTTATCAGCCATCCAAAAATGTATTTGTTTTCTGAAAATTGTTACTTTTTATCTCCCAAAATAAAACAGTTATTTAACATATTTGTTAAAATGCATAGTTTTCCATCACATAGAAAAAGGCTAATATCTCAGCTCCCCGATAAGATATTAAGCATCTTTTTTCATGTAAATTTTCGTGGTAGGTCCGCTTTGCAATGAAAATTTCAGTTCTTACTCAATTTTTTTTATATGTGTTTTGAAGGGTTTTATCTAAAAATTATTAGAAAAATAAATTTTTTGTGATGTTTTAATGGGCTCTGGGAGTCAAAAAACTGAATACAATGCTGAACCAAACCAGGCGAAATATTCAAAAACAACCCCACAAAAATAAAAAAATGTACGAAAAAATGTAGGAACCGGAAAGAATTGAAAAAAGTGCAAAAAAGTGGGTTTTTAGCTTTAAAAAGTCATTTTTTGATTAATGTTTGGGCAACCTGAAAACATTTTTTTAGAAAGTCGAAATGTTCTACAAAAATGCTATAAATAACATTATCTTTCAATTTAGGGCTGAGCACCTTGATTTTTTTCAACATCGATTTTTTGGGACACCCTAATGTTCAGTCAATTGAGTAAGTATTAGATGACCTATCATTTGAAAGGGATGTGGTTTTTGAAGATTGCACATTCCTATCATATTTAGGCGATGTTAAGCTTTGAGTGACGCATTTAATGATCAAGCAAAAAGATTCCTTGTACCGAATTTCTGTAGATTCGAAATGCAGCCAGTAAGGAGAACTCTATAGTGCAGCTCTTTTCAATTAGTTAATTTACAAATTAGTGTTGAGTGAGACGAATTTGATTAGAAAATATCATGTGGAACAAATATGCGTGGAAAATCATCGATGTTTTTGCAGATTTTCGGAACAAACAATATTAGTTTTTTTTTTAAATTCAAAAATATACATGAAAATTGACTCGTTTGTGATAAAACGAAAATCGACTAGAAGTAACATGGGACAACTATGTGTAGAACGGCAGATATGTGAATATCACCCATTTAATTTCTGATCATTTTTGTTATTGAAAGTAGCACGCACGGATTCCCAGATTTCTGGATAACCGCTTTAACCTGTCCCAAGTTGGAGATTTTGTAATCAGCAAACTTTGACATCATGTTCGACTAGACAAAAAGTGGTCTAAAGCGTTTCGAAGACACGCGGGAAAACATTTTTTCCGAAACTTCCGTTTTATAATAAACAGCATTGACTTTGGCGTTTTTGTAGATGAAAATCAGTGGAAGCTTACTTTGCTTGCAACTTGCTCCCGAAACTATCACTAAAACTGTACCCTGGAATCGAGAAACACTCCTTTGGAACTCTGAAATATTGTCTCCTGCTGCTGCCCACAATCGATTGTTTTGTGTAGTAGCCACACTCCAGGAAAAATAGTTTCTCATCAGAAACAATGAACTCATGAACAGCGAGGCGTAAAATTATTATAATCTCTCTATCGAGCCTCTTTATCTGGAAGAATCGGAACGTTAGATGTCAAAATATTGCGGACAGATCCAATAGATATTAGACTGGGACACGGTTATATGAGAAAAAAGCGATGGTGTTATTTTTTCGCTCCCATGCAATTTTTTGTGTTCCTTATGGGTCCTATAACAACTGTGTAACTTTTCAGATCGATCGGTGGAACTATATTTTTGCGCCCGATTTTTAAAGTTTCCATACGATTTTATATGGGAAAAACCACTTTTTTGAAACTTTTTCTATAGAGATGTCCAGTTGACTCCTAAAAATATATCAATACATGATATTTATAGGAAATTTTCCTATTCTGAAGACCGCAAGGCGCTACCTTGCTTGTGGAAAAAGATATTCACCCCAGACTGATTGAATATCTGTCGAACGGCTCACCTTTGAATTTTACTAGTACAGGGTGACCACTCTATCGGAAAAAAACGGGAAAAGCGAGAAAAAATCGGGAATTTCAAATCGTCGGGGGAAAAAGACGGGAAAACCGGGAAATTAGGCTTCACGCCGGAAAAATCAAGATCCTGCATGCCTGCGGTGAAATCCTGTATATTTTTGCATGATGACCTAATAGGCATAATTCTGCCAGTTATGGAAATGCTGGTTGTTAACTTCAGCCAAAGTCAGCAGCGGCTTCGTAGTTCTCGTAGCGTTGAATAAAATCAAGCTTGATCAGACAAATAAACATGTTTTGCTGTTCCGTAACATATTTTGTCAGGAAAATGGTCGTACGTTCTCATCTTGCATATCCAAGCCCCTTCTTATGTGCACAAAGACTACTCAGGTTTAAACCAGCTGGAAAAAAAATTTGATTGCCCAAAGCATCGTAAACGACACAATCAGCGTCGCGGAAGGCGCATTGAAAGTTCTTGTGAATACTGTTCAACATTGGAGTCCGACCAAAAGTCAGATAGGACTGGAATCTTCAGGGTGGCCACTCAATCAGGAAAACGGGAAATGCGGGAAAAAGTCGGGAATTGAATTACATCGGGAAAAATGCGGTAAAAAGTCGGAATTTTTTTTTATTTAATCGGGATTTTGTTACCAGGATTTTTTCAAAGAATTGTGTATGATGCAATAACAAATGATGGAGAAGTTGTAAGTGCAGGACTTCAAGTTGGTCCCTTAAAAGTCACATTTTTCTTCAGCAGTCAATTTTTCAACCAAAAAGTCACTAAACTTACTTTTTTTGACCCGCTGACCAGCTGACTACTTTTATCAGTACTGCTTTTCAAATTAAATAAATGTTGACACCAAATGTCTTAGAATAGCTTAAAACGTCGAAATCTGTTGTTATCTAAAAAAATTGAATGGCCTCTGTGGTACATCTCAAGATGGTAAAGCGAATTGAAACCGAGGTAGAAAATCGGTCCGGAGTCTGGGAATGGAGGTTGCCAGTATATCGAGAAAACATTTTTAGTGAGAGAATCAATCATTAATTCTCATAGGTACAATAGAAACTTTCATTTTCTAAGAGCAATATAAAATAAGTTTCACTGTAAAATCTTACTAACATCACTAGTTATTAGTAGTTAATTGAATAAACAAATTGAGGATAAAAAAGTGGCACACAGTTCTGATTCACCAGTTTCTCAAATAGATTTTTATTTCAGCTAGTCGTTTTGAAGGAATATTTGGCGAACTCTAGCGAAACTAGCTACTATTTCCGCTTAGAAACTCAATGCTGGTGGGATTTTGGGTTAGGGACGAACTTGCTGCGGAGCAAGTAATTGAAAAAACATTACAAACTTGCCACAAAATAGAGCAAACATTATTTTGGAATTTTTTGAAAAACTAATTTTTGTACATTTTTCAAATTCGTATTTTTCTTTAAATCACACAATTTGACTGTAAAAAAACTATTTTTGATGTAAATACAATCAGAAAATCAAATCAGAAAACAGCATAATCGTTTATTTATTTTATTTGTTGTTGCATACGACTTTTTACATGCTTTTTGTTTTGCAACTGATTTTAGGGTACGATGCTGGCCTAACTAGTCAGTCGTCGTAGGTTCGTGTCTCGGCTCGAAAAAGACTGTTAGTGTCTGCAGGATTGTATTTAAAAAATTGATTGAAGATATCAAAAAGCTTATTTTTTTAATTCTAAGTTGCCAAATGTTACAACGTTGATTATTTGAACACGAATTTGTTTCCTTTTCAACGGTTCTGCAAGACATGTTCGTGCAGTAAAAGACTTTTAATTTGAAAAACAATGATTTAAGATCTTTTTTCTGATTCCCAGGTTATTTTTTAAGTTTCGAAATCACTTATTTTGAAATGTTAGTACCCAATATCATTTTTTTATCAGCTTGATCATTTTGAGCGTTGGATGTAAACAAGTTGAAGATCAACATCTTGCAGATGACCAGAGAGATGCAACTTTGTTGGACTAGCAAATCAAAATGCTGAAAATGTTGTGAATTCACTTGTGAAAAGTTTTGAATCTATGCAACGCGTGATGAACGAAATACAGGTAAAGCGCAGTATTTTTCCTGAACGTAAAATAACATTATCTTTAATTTGAGAAAAAAAAAACACAAATCCATGTCACAAGTTTTGTTCCCTAAATAATCAATTCAATCAAAATATTTTTTACTTTTAGGTTAAGTAGTTTTATGTTCACCCTTAACTTCCCAGGACTTTTTCCAATGATTTGAACAACGAGAAAAAAAAATGTACGCGAAGTGCTGTTTTGTTTGTTGTTCTCCTAATAGGTTGTTATGCGTTGAATAAAATCGGTGCTTATATCATATTTTAAGAAGACAGATAGATAAACATAATGAATGCACGAAATAGCTAACACGATTATTGACTGCTTAATGGAAGAAATAGCTAACACGATTATTGACTGCTTAATGGAAGATTTGCCAATTAGAGAATATCGCAAAAATTATATTTAACCTGTATAAAGGCAAAAGTTGCATTTTATGCAACTAATCAACTGTTTGTGTAGAATGTCCCGAGCAAATTCGGAAAAAGTGATATGCGCTATTACTTCCAATTTTAAGGGTCCAACCGTCGATAGAACATAACCTAGTTACCATTTTTGACAATCGGGAATTTCTTGCAATCATGCGGGAAAAAGTCGGGAAAAATGCGGGAACTCGAAAATGTAAAATGAGTGGCCACCCTGAATCATCAAAGCTCGATTTCATATCGGACCAAGTCGGAACGGACCTACCCAGGTTCTACTTCTGAGGTCGGAAAAAGTCCGGTTGAAAAATAAACCTTGATTTTTAATATGATTTTAACCACAAGCAGGACATTTATATTGTAGGTGTTTTGATTTGCATTTTTATGAAAGAGCATTATTTTTGCATTTCAAGTGACATATCTAAAAGAGAATGTGTATCAAAAATTTCCACAAACTCTATACGTCTTTTTGCGTTTTTTTTTTTGCAGAATTAAAATAAGTTGTTTTTTTATTCTGTGTTCGTCCTATTGACTTGAAGAGCTGTTTGTAAAATATTCCTCATTTTTTTCTATAGCAAAACCAAACATCAGCTACGCAAAAAGAAGGAAAATTATTTCAGAGCTTTTGAATTAAAATGTCATGTCAGATATTTAGAAAAAAGTATTTTTTTTAAATCGTAAATGTGGTATTTTGCCCTAAAAATTTGAAACGTAACGATTTCCAATTAGATTTAACAATGGGACATATCAATTAGTCTGCATTTCAATGCAAAATAAATTAAAAAACATAAGCATTTTTTGATTTGGAAGAAATTTTCAAGACGATTTTGTTAGTATGTGATGTATACTGTTTTGAAAAAGGAGCTCATATTCATTAAATTCCTGAAAAACTGTCATGATTTTGTTCAGAAATACATACAAATTGCGTTTTATACAGTTGTTGCTGTGATTTTTCACTCGTTTCTTTTGTGGATTTCGGAATTTCCATGGTTTGCATGCAAATTACCAGAAAAAGTAACACCATTCTCTGATTGATTTGATTTTTTTTTTTCAAATTGTTTATTCAAAGTGTCGGTTGAATTTATTTTACGGGTCTGAGAAATCTCTCATACATGCCATTGGGCCCAGCTCAAAAGTCCCAGGGTCGAAGTTTTCGAGAAAAAAATTGGTTCGAAATAACAGACCTCGAAGTTTTGTGGATTTCTAAGATATTTGTCATAAAAAAAAAATGATTATGACAATTTCATGTGCATATTTTTATTTGTCACTCTGAGGCTCTTCTTCCCAAAGTCTGAGATCAAATTTTGCATGAGAACTTTTTTCGAGGAAAAATAACTTCTAAGCCCTAACGCAAAACGAAGTGCGATGGCTTAATTTATTTACACCCTTATTCAGAAGCATTGTAAGCTCAAGAGCAGGTTGACAGAGAGTAAAAGCAGAAGGAATCAAAAAAGCACGAGAAGGCGAAGATTGTCAACGACTTGGAAATAAAAAGAGTGAAAATTGGGCACGAGGTCTCTATGAAGATACTTGCTAAAGTCGCCAACAACTAAAAGCAGAGAAGGAGAAATATTTTTCATTGTTTCATGTCACTATTTTTGCAAGGACATAAATAAACATGTGAAAATTGATGTTTATCTCATAGTTTTTTTTTTAATTAAAACACCGGGAAATTTTGATTAATTTCATCGGGAAAACCGGGAAAAAACCGGGAAATCGAAAATCGATTTTGAGTGGCCACCCTGTAACTAGCAACACTGCTGCAGCATGCTGCTGTTGCAAATTCAATCATGCGGTAAGAAATGATATCGTGTAAAATTTATCTTGGAGGCTTCTCCGAAAAAACTATGAGCAACAAATTACACTTTGCTAACTTACACGCGAAATTATCTCTCATCCTTAAGCAAGTTTGCAATAGCAACATCAGGGGCGACTTGTCCATAGGTGCAACCTGTGCATTGTACATGGGGACGTCAGGCAAAAAATATGTTTCAGACGCAAATTTATATCAATATTTTATTGGTTTTTAGTTTCACTTTCAAATAGTAACGACTAGAATAACTTGCGTGATTACGCGGACATGATTGTGATTACTTCCTCAAATTGCGATTTTCAGAATTGGTAGTTGAACAGGTAGATTCAAAAGCCACGAGTCGCCCCTGAGCAACATGCTGTAGCAGTGTTGCTGGAAAAAATCAATGATGAGCGTCGTCAGACATTCAATCAGTTTGGGGTGAATAACTTTTTCTACAAGCATCGTAGCGCCGTACGGTCTTCAAGAGAGTTTTTCCAGGAAAATTTCCTACAAATATCATGTATCGAGAAATATATTTTTAGGAGCCAACTGGACAGAGAATAAGTTTTGAAAAAGTGGATTTTCGAAAATATAAAATTTCAAATGAAATTTAATCCATTTATGGTTTACGAAAAATTTTAAAACTCTGTTTTGTTTACTTTTTGGTTACTATTTAGTTTCCATTTGGTCACTATTTTAATGAAAAAAAAAAGAACTGAAGTCACTATTATTTTATTCCAAGTTCGCTAGTAGCCCTGAGGGTCAAACAGCATCATACAGTGCTCCATAAACCAGCGTTTCGAAGGTCTCACTGATTAGTATTAAACGCTTTCGCAACAAAGAACGAATAAATATACAGGATATCGGAAGCAAAGGTCAGCGCGTACAGTGTTTCATGAAGAGCGGTGTGATACCATTTAGTCCAGGACTCTTGGTTGCATCGAGACTGGTTAATACCTTCTGAACGTCATCTGATGTGAAGTTCAGCTGGGAGAAATTCAAGTAAACTATTTGTACCACGGGAGGAGCGATGCTTGCAATATATGTAATAATGCATGCCCTGAATATAGCAATACACCCGATTCTTTTTTTTTTGCACGAAGGATGCGTTCCAAATTTGTATGAACCCGCGTAAAAAAAGACTTTTTCGAGTTGCAAATCTAACGAAGAAAATCGTCCTAAAATGTTTGAACCTCGTTAGATTACGATAGTGGTCAATCTAGAGACCAAAATGCAATATTTTAATTTTGAGTATTTGCACCAAAAATCTTATACCGTTTCTGAGTAATGGAGGGAAGCAATCCGTGTAAAAAAGACCGTGCAAAAAGAGAATCCGGTGTTGTAAGACTTCGCATTAGAGTACGCTAGGTGAACTACATCGACTGGCATGCTAATCAACAACTGGAGTGATAGCCAACGAAACATCCAAAGCCTTGAAAGCTCTTTCATATCTCCTACCCTTGCATCAGAATGTGAATCTTTAGTCGGAAAAAATGGCTCTCAGGCTCAAACGTGTTGAACGTGTTTCCAGGAAGAGTAACTTAAGGGACATTCACGGATCAACGATATTTTCAACAGAACACCTTAGTAACATAATTGAGACTAACTAAGACTAACTTTAATGTTCTCTTCAAAATGATGGAAGAAGAAGGTCCCAACACTCGACCAGGAACACTCCTGTTTTATTCAGGTGGCATCAAAATGGACAAGTTAACAGGAAATGGGGTTACGGGATCAGGAAACAATATATCAATTCCAATCGGACAACGGCCCACCGCTTTCAAGCTGAAATAAATACTATCTTGACATGCACAAATCTTTGCCTGGCTAGGAAGTATTCGAATCATAGTCACACATATCTTAAGGACACATATCTTAAGGCCTCTGCCATGTTGAATGCCAACGCGAGCGATCGGGCGAGGGGATCTTGCCGTAGGCAAATAAACAGCCGTAAGTAGAGCTGCTCATTAACCTACGGCAAAAATCTTGCCCGATCGCTCGCGTTGGCGTTCAGCCTGACAGAGGCCTAACTTTTAAGAAATTTTCACTGTTTAACAATGAGGTGATAACGATAACTGAAGATTCGCAAAATTGTCCATCATTTTATCAATCCAACGACATATTGATTATTGTAATCCATCATGTGGTTACAGCAGTATTACCATTTGAAATCTTTCATTTCAACGTCACACCTTGGTTTTTCGCAGAATGTGTCTCGATTCTCGATACAGTGCGGTTAGACGTAGTCCCAAAGAGACGAACCAGTCCAAAGACTGAAAGTCTCTATAATGAAGGAAATGAAAACGTAGTCCTACGTCAAAAGAATTTTATGGTTCTATGAGTTTTTAACAGAATCTCACAATTCTGGTTAGAAGCTCAAAAATTCAATTCTACAATTAATTGTACAATGGAGATATTGTGCTTCAGTGGCATTTTTATACAAATGTTTAGTTTTCCATCACATGTAAAAAAATAAAAAATAAAAAATACCGCGTAAATTCCGGAATCCGCGTAAAAAAACCGCGTGAATTCCTGAATCCGCGTTGAAAAAGCCGCGTAAAAAACCCACGTAAAAAAAACGCGTAAAAAGCGATCTTAGTGTATTACGCATATAAAAGCACGCAGATTTATTTTTCTGGTATTTTTTCTTATAACTAGAAATAATTACCTTTAATTTGATCCAAAAAGATTGAAAATCGATCAACTGGTTCAAAAGTGATTTTTTTAAATTAAATAGGGTATCAAACGTCTTCGTTAGTGGATTTCGTCTGCAGTTTTTCTGCAGCAATCTTATGCAAAAGGGGGCCGAAGAAAACCACTGACGAAGACCTTCGATACCGTACATCGAACACAGTCGTTTTTTTCATGGTCATGTCAAATAATCAAACCCGTACTTTTTCGTTGGATTGTTAGAGGGACTAGCTCCGAAATAGGGTGACCATAATCAAATGGCTATATCCGATGTATTTTATTTCAAAAAAAATCATAATTATTGAACCAGTTTATCGATTTTTGATCTTTTTGAATTAAATTAAAGGTAATTACTTCTAGTTGTAAAAAAATACCAGAAGAAAAATCTGCGTGCTTTTATATGCGTAATACATAAAATTATTGATTTTTTTTTCATGTTTTTAAATTGAATTTACTCAAATTCAAAAAATTACATATTTTTAAAAATTCCTCCATTTATAGAGTCAAGTATGCCCTTCAAAATGACACCAAGAAATATTTTTTTATGTTTGCCCCAACAAGAATGACAAACAAATGAAAAACGCATGTTTTTTTAAGAAAAACATTAATAACTTTGAGTAGAATTGGGATATTTACGGTATCAGCATTGCAAATTGTTTCTCTAAAAGTCGTTCAAAGACAGTTTTAAGGTGAAACTTGAAATGAAGAAGTTAGAGTGAAAAAATGTGTTTTTTCAATAAAAACCGGTTTATTTTCAAAGGTAGAGAAAAACTTTTTTTTCACAAAGTTACTTAAAATTATTGGAGCTGTAACATTGTAGTACAAGTTTTTCTTCTATCTACAAAGATTAAAAAGTTAGATACTTGATTGCATCGAATATTTTGGTCACCTTAATTTTTGATAATTTTTCAATAAGCACTTTATCATATGTAACAACTTTGTAGAAGAAAGTTTTTCTCGAAAGTTCAAATTTCCCCCTAAATTTGGCTTCTGGACATAATTTCAAACAATTCCCACATTTTATCTGGACACATAAATGACTACGATGCATTAAATCGTTCGCTTGCTATAATCGTTGGAAATCTGACGCAACATTTGCAACATTTCATTTTCTAATTTACAAGATGTACTCTTGTATAGAAAACAAAGACGTAGTCCTACGTCAAAGAATAATTTTAAAGGGCATTCTAAAGCAAACTTTACAGTAGTTCATTTTAATTGGCAGGTAGATGTGTGGTGTCTTCGACAAGTTGTTTCTTATAAAATGTGCTACAAATTTACTCGGTAAAGGGAGTTTTTATCTGCAAAAATGAGAAAAATAAAATTTGTTTCTCACCTTTAGATACATAAATCATAAAATTGTAACTTATAAAAAGAAGAATAATTTAAAAATAACTGTGCTGGAGACACCACGGCTCCAAAAGCAATGTTTTGAGTTGAAAATATTTAATGTAAATTAGTACATTATTTAAGAGAAGTTCAAGTAAATTTAAGTAAATCGTCGATGGTTAAAGAAATCCGGAGTGATCCGCGATTAGGGCGCAACTCACAAAATGTATCTTTTGTCAGTTGCGCCCTAATCGAAAATCATTCCGGAAATATGAGAGATGAAAATAAGCTTCCTGAGAAGAAATTGTTTGTTTAATTATAGCAAACAGTGTTGTAGAACATTGAAAAATTGTAGAAAATCAATTTAAAAAGTTAAATTGAAAACAATTGATTATTTGGGGTGATCTATAGAAAACTCCATAAAAGTTTATTTGAATGGGTAGATTAAAATATGATCTCTTCAACAAAGTTGTTTCTTTCAAGATGTGTTATAACTTTGCCGAATAAAGTGGATCTTTGTATTCCAAAATGGGAAAAGTAAAATTCTTTTTTCACTGTTAAGTGGATGAATAGCAAAATTAAAACTTATATAACATGGAGAATAATTAATGGAACATCTTTACTCAAGATACTGAGGCTCTAAAATAAATTTCTTGGGTCAAAATAATTCACATTTTTGCAGCCATAGGAACTGTGTGCATTGATGAAATAAAAATGACTTAACCCTCTCCCGCTCATGAGGTTTTTCATGATTTAAAAATGCTTTCCGGGTCAATTTAGGCAAAATACTTTGCAGGGTAGTTGAAATCACTGTAAAACATTGAATTTTGAAGAAAAAAGCGAATTTTGAAATGGTGCTCCAGAGCACCTATGAGCACAGCAAGGACTTTTTTTTAAAAACACGAAAAAAAAATTTCTGAGAATTTTTGAAGTATTTATTCAAAGACTATAGAAAATAATGTTAACAACGTAGTTTTCGAAAAAAAAACTTAGTTTATGACTACTCGATGATTTTTTTTTATGGAGTAAGGAATTTTCTAGGTTAGAAAATTGGCTCTCACTGCATCAATGAAAGGACGAATTTTGAAGAGCATGTCGTATCCGAGTTCTCCTTCTCTACTCATCTCTGAGTTGTCATGTACCTAGATTTTGGCTTGCAGCTATTCCCAGAAATGGTAAGTTTTCGTTTTTGGTCCGCTTTCAATGCCTTTAGACCCACTTTCATTTCTTTCTTGGCCCGTTTTGCTGGTGTCTCTACTTCTGCCTTGTTTGTCTCGGAAAAATACTCATGAACTTCATCTGGTAATGGATCTATCGCAAACATAGCGACTTCGTCTTCAATGTCGCTTCCCATCTCATCAGCTTCTGATTCATCCCCTTCTGAAATCACCACTTAGTGAGAAGAACGGCCAGCCAAAATATGAAATCAGATATATAGTTTATTTAAGGCCATCGATTTTTTTGTCTCCTGTATGCCCAGTGGTGCTCTGAGGCACCATTTAAAAACTCATGGAACAAGTGAACAAGAACTAAAATTGATAATTTTACGGACCGTTACACTCAATGACCAATAGATCTACGTAAAAGTTATTTTTATTATAAAAACGAATAATGAATGTTATAGAAAAACAGTTGCTAAAAACACACTTTTTTTTATCGTACTTTTCGGACTTTTTTCTGTCCGAACAGTTGATAACAGTTCAAACATTGAATCAAGCTGACATTTGATATGCCAAGTTGAAAGTACATTAGAAATGCAAGATTTTGTAGAAAAAAGAATTCAAAATAATTTATTTTTTTCGAAGTATGGTCATTACAATTCTTGGTGCTCTAGAGTCACCATGAGCGGGAAAGGGTTAAATTCTAACATATAGAAATATACCTTCATAGACATTCGATTCGCGGTGATATTCAGGTGAAAAATATGAGGTTAGTTTAGTTTACTTGAAGTACTATCCATACTATCAGAAATTATAGTAATGTCACCAATGACGCACGTTTTTTTTCTCCTTGGCCAACCAAAACTCTGGCCGAGTTTTTCGTCCAACCATGTCTCGTTAGTGTTCCCAAAATATTGGCTGATTTCCAACTGTCGGAGCTGAAATATATGTCCTCCTCATTAGCTGTACTGGTTTTTATTACGAGAGAATACACTGCAATCGCTTTTTACGCGGAGTATGCGAGCCGTTAATTTCGAATTTTTAGAAGTGAATCAAAAACACAAAAATTGCAAAATCCGTTTGAATTTAGAAAACAGAATTAATATAAATATTAGTTAAAAGTGAAACGTCATTGAAAATCAATTTGATTTTAGAAGTCGACTTCTCTGAAAAAAAGAGCATAAATTCCGAACTCTTTGTAAACAAACTTGTAAACGCATGAATTCCAAAAATCGCTTCAAGAAGCAGCGTAAAAAACGACTTCGGTGTAGTAAGAGATTGTATAAAACCGCCAATAAAAATCGTTAGTTGAAAATTAGCCAAGATTGCCTAGTCGCGAAATTAGAATGTTTGGGGACGGAAATCCCCCCTAGCTTTTCATGATCAAGCCACCAACTTGGAAATGTTTTTGTAGTTTTGTGTGTGTTGCAAATTTGATGTCCCTTCAAGTCTAATTATAGACCATTGAAATCCGTAGTCGATGACACGGACGTGATTATCCCACGCTTTGGCAACGATCGTTCAAATTTTTAGTTTGTTTATGCAAAGTAGGCTCGAGATGTGGTGCTGCCTCCAGTGTAGGCACCTATTTTTAGTCGCGCATCTCGTGATTCTGTCAGGTTGCGAATATGTGACATTTTTTTTTGTTTTGTTTGTTTTCTATAAAGGCCAGTCTAAAATTAGACTTGTTGTCAAGATCTTTGGAAGTGATTGTTTGTGATCAACAAAAAACGCTCATAAAATGATGAATCAATGTTTACCAGTCCATTATCAGAACACTACAGAGAAAAAAACGAGTTAAGCTTCATATTTGATCACCCGTCTGATTGTTGTTTATAGCGAATTGCCGAAAGTCATTGTGGTAAGGCTGTGAGCGGCTGTCAGGGGGTCTTTTTGGTTTGGATTCATTCTCAATATCGTTTGTTCGGCCGAGTGCCTCTACAATGGTTCACGTTAACCTGAAGGTCTTCACTTGACTTCCTTTCGAGCTGTGTGCACGATTCGTTAATGGTTGACAGCACCGTCAGCGACCGACATCGCACGATCACACGGGGTTACCAACGGTCAGACGTATCACGCAGCACGGAAACCAAGAAGCAAAAGACACATCAAGAACCCCCCTCAAAAGTAAGCAACTTCACAGAGCGGACTGGCTGACTTCGGTCGGAGACAGTTCAAAGCACTCGGCAGCTGCATACTAAAAATATTATACCAATGCACATACACCATCATTATCATGTTTGACGACGGCTCAGGACAACATTTGTGTGCGTTGCCTTGCGTTGCAGTCCAGTTCGTGCTGTAGAGGCTTCTCAGCATAGGTCGACTCAGACACTCACACATCGAACAGCGAAGACGTTCTGGCTGCGGCCAGGAAACAGGTCCATCAAAAGGAAAAAATCATTACGGGATGAAAACGACCTCCAGTTCGGTTCAATAGCGTTCAAGCCATACCTGCAAAAAGTAAACAAAAAAAAACGCGCCGCCGTCCTTTTTTATTTTGCTTGGTCTGCGAAGATCCCTAGAACGAATGCTAAATGATTGATTCCTCGCAATTTTGGTGAGCAATTTTCCTGGAATCGATTGTTCCCTTTCCCCCCCCCCCCCTTTTTACTTAGAAATTCGTGGACAAAAGATACGATCATCTTTTTTGTTCATCACCCCACAGCAGCAGCAGCCCTGCTGCGGGTGTGTCCCATTAAAAATTCATCGCTACGGCAATATTTCATGGGGATTCGTTTATCTGTTTATTTTTTGTTTTTGCTTTAATTTATTATGTTTTCGTTGCAAAGTCAAACCACACCAAGTGAGAGAAGATCGCTTGAGGGAGAAGGGAAATTGAATCCGTACAAGCTTGCAGCGTTCTAGCGCCGTAATCCGACACCCCTGCCCCCCTCCCTAGTCGTGAATAATAATGCACTGTGGTGTCGATTGTGGAGGAAAGATGCAGCGGAGAGTCTATCGCAGTTTGGAAAGAAAAAACAGGCATCGTCGGATTGCCACAACTGAAATGAGAATCACAAAACATAGATAAGATGAAATTGGATGAAAATTCGGAAATAGTATACGAAGTGTTAATAGCTACCAGGAAGTGGAAAGTGATTTTTAACAAATATGATGGAACATTTAAGTAGTATAAAACGAAGAGACTAAAACAAAAAAAAAAAATGATAAGATTGTCAAGCATCACAAAATCTGCTACGATGACTAAAAACTGGCTTTAGAAATTGTCAGATAAGTGGAATAAATTGTTGGAGGGTGGACACGACCGCATAGTTGACGTAGGACTAGAATAGTTTTATATTTGCTTGTGAAGCTCTGTTTGATTTGAGTTCATTTTACTTTTGGCACGGTTTGATTTTTTCGAAATAGGGTGACCATAAAAAACGACTGTGTTCGATGTATTTAATTAAAAAAAAAAATCATAACTTTTGAACCAGTTGATCGATTTTCGATTTTTTTGGGTCAAATTAAAGGTAATTAGGGTAGAGCGGGGCTAGTTGGTCACTTTTGGTCAAAATGTTCTGTAATTTTTTGTAGGAAATATTATGGCAGAAACTCATTACATGGAAATGTTGTGTTAAGTCTATAGCATTTTTGTTTATGCGTTTGCTTTCCGAAATCCCTAACCATGAGAAAAGTAACTCATAATTGCATGAAAAAGATCGTGTTACTCTTTCATACCTGACGAGAAGTATATGTTGAAATCTCTCCAATAGTTTGGCTAACTAAATCAAAGACAATAAGGATTAAATTGAGAACCAGAGCCAAATTATAGATTCGCATCTGCAATCACAAGCACAAAACTATAGCTACATTAGTTTTTTTTGTTGTTAGAAGCTTTCTTTCGCCGAAATTTTCATCAGGTAGATGGCATTTGTCGATGCATTAGTGTACGTTATAGTTATTTTAGATCAATGACTTAGCATTTATAGTGTGCAATGAAATATTCATCAAAATGACGATGAAATGGAGATTACTTTTACCAATTAGTTTATCGCTTCAAATAAATGGTTTTGCTGAACAAAGCACATGCTGTTTTCACCTGGATTAAGTTTGCATCACGAAATGCACTGTTCCTGAAATTGCATTTACTTGGTTACTTGAATTCATTTATGATGTGCATATGACCAACCAGCCCCGCAAGTATGTGACCAACTAGCCCCTCATGTATTAAATATGAAAATTACTTGAAATATATGAAAATAAAATTTCGGGGAAAGTTTGCTATGTACAACTTAAAATTAACGAAAATGACTTTCATAATACGTTGAGCCATGTTCATTTCAATTTGGCTAGCTTTGTTTAGACAAAAAATTTCAACTTAAAAACCGTGTAGAATTGATGGTCAGTTTGGCACCAACCTGTATTTATTATGCGTCTTAATTAGAACTGTACTCCATTTTGTCATTTAGTTTTTCTAGTTATCTACTACGTATCACCCATATAACACGATTTTTTAGATACGTAGATTCAAAGATATTCTCATTGACCAACTTACCCCGTAACCAACTAGCCCCGCTCTACCCTACGTCTAGTTATAAGAAAAAATGCCAAAAAATAAATCTGGGTGCTTTTATATGCATAATGTATAAAATTATTGAAATTTTCGGCTTGTTTTTAACCCTCTAGTGCGCAAGTTAATTTCTAGACGGGCTTCGGTAAAATCAATATGAATCATTATAAACAATTTTTAGGTATTTATTGAAGCTTTTTAGAGGTTTGACTGAAGCCCGCCAAATGGCGGACTTGGGCACTAGAGGGTTAAATTGAATTTACTCAAATTTAAAAAATAACATGTTTCTAAAAGTTCCTCCATCTATGGAGTCAAGTATGCCCTTCAAAATGAGACCAAGAGATATTTTTTTTTGTTTGCCCCAAAATGAATGACATACAAATGAAAAACGCATATTTTTTGATGAAAAATATGAATAACTTTGAGTAAAATTGAGATATTTACGATGTCAGCGTTGCAAATTGTTTCTCTTAAAAAGCTCTAAAAGTCGTTCAAAGACAGTTCTGAGATGAAACTTGAAATAAAAAAGTTAGAGCGTAAAATAGGTTTTTTCAATATGAATCGGTTGTTTTCAAAGATAGAAAAAACTTTTTTTTACAAAGTTACTTAAAATTAATGGAGCTGTAACATTGTAGAACAAATATTTCTTCTATCTATTCTGGTCTATATCTGGTTGCATTGCAAATGTTGGTCACCCTAATTTTCGATAATTTTTCAATGAGCGCTTTACATATGTAACAACTTTGTAGAAGAAAGTTTTTCTCTAAAACGTTGGTATAGAGCTCTAGACCCAAATTTCCCCCTCAATTTGGTTTCTGGACCATTGTGTAATGGTCGATTTTTCGGTTTTCAAAAAAGCCAAAATTTCAATCGCTTTGCGCCACCCCACTTTAAGTCCCATTGAGCTGAAATTTTGCACAGGATGTTTTTTCGAGCAGGTTAACATTTTGTATAGGGTTTCTTTTTGAAATTTTCTTGTCACTTTTTTCCATACGATGATTGGCACCCTAGTGTATGTGTGTATAACATGTGTGTGCAAAAATGCATTTATCCGAGGTAAATATGTTAATGACAGAATACTTGTACAGGCAACAAGTTAAATATTTTTTCTATTTCTACCATCAGTAAGATAATTTTTCAAAATTTTGATTAGGAAAATTGGAAAATTAAAAGTTTGCAATTTCGCAATCAAACCTTTATGCCAAACACTGTCGAGTGCTTTTTCTATGTCCAAAAGAGCAGCTCCAGTGGAATAACCTTCAGATTTGTTAGCTCGTATCATACTAGTAACTCTGAGCAATTGATAAGTAGTGGAATGCCCTTGACGAAATCCTAACTGTTCATCTGAAAAATTGAATTTTCGCTGATGTGTGACATCATTCTGTTAAAAATAATTCTTTTAAACAGTTTACTTATTGAAGAAAGCAAACTGATTGGTCGATAATTTGAAACTTCAGCTGGATTCTTATCCGGTTTTAAAATTAGAGTAATTTTTGCATTTTTCCATAATTTGGGAAAATATACAATTTTGAAGCAGCAATTGAAAATTTTCACTAAAAATTTCATTGTGCTCTCAGGGAGATGTTTGATTAATATATTGAAGATTCCATCGTCACCAGGAGCTTTCATATTTTTGAAATTTTTAATAATTGATTTAATCTCATTCAAGTTAGTTTCAATTATTTCTGCAGGTAAAAAATTCTGGGAAGCAATTAAATCAAATTGACGTGTGACTTCATTTTCAATTGGACTCACAAAATTCAAATTTGAGTTATGAACACTCTCAAACTGCTGAGCAAGTCTTCGAGCCTTTTGTTCATTGGATACAAGAAAACGTTCACCATCTTTTAAAACTGGAATAGGCTTTGAAGGTTTCTTAAGAATCTTCGACAGCTTCCAAAATGGTTTTTAATATGGTTTCAATTTTTCAACTTTAGTCTCAAAATTTTGATTTCTCAGAAGAGTAAATCTATGTTTAATCTCTTTCTGTAAATCTTTATAAATAGTTTTAAAAACAGGGTCACGAGAACGTTGATATTGACGTCTGCGGACATTTTTCAAACGAATTAGAAGTTGAAGATTTTCGTCAATTATTGGTGAATCAAATTTCACTTGAGCCTTTGGAACAGAATAATTCCTGGCATCAACAATTGCACATTTTAATGCTTCCAAAGCGGAATCAATATTTACTTCGTTTTGCAAATCAAGCTCATTATTGAAATTTCTCTCAATATGAGTTTTGTATCTTTCCCAATTAGCCTTGTTATAATTAAAAACAGAGCTCATAGGGTTTAAAACTGATTAATGTGATAAAGAAAAAGTTATTGGAAGATGGTCAGAATCTAAGTCAGCATGTGTGATCAAATCACTACATACATGACTTTGATCTGTTATCACCAAATCAAATGTTGAAGGGTTTCTTACAGAAGAAAAACATGTAGGACTATTCGGAGACAAAACAGAATAGTATCCTGAAGAACAATCATTGAATAAAATTTTGCCATTGGAATTACTTTGAAAATTATTCCATGATCGATGTTTAGCGTTAAAATCGCCGATTATAAAAAAATTCGAACGATTTCTGGTGAGTTTTCGTAAATCACCTTTAAAATAATTTTTGTGCTCGCGTGTGCATTGAAATGGTAAATATGCTGCGGCAATAAATAAAATCTAGGGTGGTTTACCGGTTAAACAAAAACCGGTAAAACCGATATTTTTTTCAATACCGAAATACCGGTATTAGAGAGGCGAAAAAACCGGTATTTTCGGTATTTTTCTTTAAATTGAAAAAAAAAAACTTGTTACAATATTCATGAATCATTGTTAGGCTAATGAATGCTACTCACTTAGGCAGGCTTTACAAATCACATGACGATGTATATGTATAATTAATACATTTATACAAAAGCAACATTAAATAGTAATTTACCCTTAACTATTTATCAATTTTTGTTATCTTTTTGTTTGTTCTGCTCGGATTCAGACGATGTGTTTGTTTGTATCGATAATATGTCAAAAAACTTTATATCAATAAAGCAAAACATTTTTTTTAAGTAGAACAGCTAATCTTTTTACACTCTTATACTCACAGTGGCAACGCGTGGGTTTTGAACCTGCCAGTTTAACTACAAATTATGAAAATCATCGTTTGAGGCAGTAATCACAATCATGTCAGCGAAAATTCATTATTCATTTGTGCTACTTGAAAGTAAAATTTAAAAAAATAATAAATAAATATAAATTCCGATTAGGAATTCATTTTTTGTTGATATAAAGTGTTTACAGGATGAAATAATCAACCAATGAAGAAGTTCATCCTAAAAATTACTGCTCCTTGAAAAAGTGAAATTTGAATAGTTCAAACCTTCGTCACCCGTACCGCAGCGGTCTTTTATTAGTAACTAACTGAATGTACCCGGCCTCACTCGTGTAAAAGTTTCTGCTTTTTCCATAATTTTCTATATTTTTATATATGTTTTACCAACCTCTCATTTCAAACATTCATTTCTATTTCAGTTACAAACTTGTTCATATGCCACATTTTTCGATTCTCCATCAAGAGCTAAAGTTAATAAAATAATTATAATAATAAATAATTTGAATGAACTGTTTAAAGAGGATCGAACAGAATGAAGAAGTATTTATATCCTATTCATTCGGATTCGTAAAAAGTAAATTCTGGTCTGATCGTGATTTCTTTTTTATTACCTCATTCATATACTCTTCTCAACAGTTTCAAATATTGTTTTTTACGAATTTTAAAGTTATTCACTACTTGAAACTAAGTTTTGCGATGTGAAAAAAAATTAAGTAAAAATCTATGTTTTTTGTTATAACATTAGTTTCTAAATTATGTTCCTCGCAATCATATCACTAGATCCATTCATTAGAGTTCTTCAAACACTGTTATCCAGTGTTGTATCTGGATCGTATACCACAAGAGATCAAAACAATGGTCGCAGATTCCTTAATCTTACAAAAAAATCTGGATCGTAATGAAGCATAGGTACTCATAAATGCATAAACATAAGCATGCAGCGACACGTCCATACATAGATGCAACCTGAAACGTTCAGCAAAAAATAAATTTCGAATCCAAATTTTATTCTTCGGCAGTGGCTTACTTGGACAGGTTTTTGCATAAGACTGCGGCAGAAATCCGGCCGAAGACAACCACTACCGGAGACGTTTGACACCCTATATCTTTAATTATTTTTAAGTTTCATTTTAAATACCTAGTACAGAGAGAATGACATGCGTTTTTTTTTCGCGGACAATCATCATTACTTCCCCGAACTATGATTTTAAGAATTTTGTAGTTGAAAAAGTAGGTTTAAAGACCACGAGTCACCTCTGGTTTGTATTAATCCGAAAAAAATAAAAATACCGGTTGTTTACCGGTTTTTATTTTTATGAATACCGAATTACCGGTTTTTCGAAAAGTCGGTAATACCGACCACCCTAATAAAATCCCAAGTTCAGTTTGAACTCCAATTCCCAAAGTTTCAATAACTTTCGTCTCAAGATGGGGAAGAGCACGATGATTGATTCGGCGATGAATAACAATTGCAACTCCACCGCCGGAACCCTGAATCCTATCATATCAATGAACCACGTAATTGGGATCATATTTTAATTTCATGTTAGGTTTCAAAAATGTTTCAGTAATAATTGCAATATGCACATTATTTACTGTTAAAAAATTAAAAAGCTCATCCTCATTGGCCTTCAATGAGCGAGCATTACAATTTAAAATTTTGATCGGTTTATTTAAAATCATCGCTAAATTTTAAATTAGAAACAATTTTAATAGTAAAATTTGTACCTATTTGAATGGCTTCAAACATTGATTTTGCCTGCAACATGGCGTTCATGAGATCGAGCATTGCCTGTTGCAGAAAAGAAAGGCCCCAGTCAGTTGACATTAGAAAAAATATTTTCGGTAGTAATATTAGCTGGGGTAATAGGTGTACAATTATTTTCTAGCGTGTTTTGCTTACCCATATTAACGGTCATTTTCGAACTACCAACATTAGGCGGTAGAATGTTCGAACTACCTGTAACCTGTGCATATGTTAAACGAGTATGCAAAGGAGTAGAAGAAGTGGGCGGTACTGGTACGCTTGGAGAATTTTCTTTACGAACTAATTTCATTTTTGTCATATGACTTACATTTTAAGTTTAGTAAAGCGGGCAATGTATGCAGTTTTGCGAGGATGCGAAAATGAACGGGAATAGAAGGTGTGACTTTTTTAGGTTTAGAATTTTTTTTTTTTACAACTGCATACATTGCCCGCTTTACTAAACTTAAAATGTAAGTCATATGACAAAAATGAAAATAGTTCGTAAAGTAAATCTAGCCAACGGAGCTCATCCGTGATACGCGTTCGGAGTCTAGCCAGCAACTGACGTGTCTCATCGCTTGCGCCACTGTAGATATAATAAGTCGTTATACACTGTGTGCGTGAAGAGATCACTCTCTCAGCTCAGTTACAAAAATAAACTCCCACCGGGCAGTGTGTGCAGTTCATCGTTGACGTGCTGAGATACGGGAACACAATAGTAGAGGGTGATTCGACTTTGGTTTAGAACTAGTTATACCTTTCCCAGTAGTTTAATTGGCCAAAACACCTTGCCGGAGACAACGGAGATTGCGGGTTCGTGTCCCGTCTGGACGAGGGAAAATTTTTTTTCTAAGCCTAAAAAAGTCACACCTTCTATTCCCGTTCATTTTCGCATCCTCGCCAAACTGCATACATTGCCCGCTTTACTAAACTTGGAGAATTTTGTTTTGAAGTTTATTTTGATTGGGAAATTGATAGTTGTTTACCTTGCCTTGCCTTAACAATTGCTAAACGGACTGGGCATTGGTAAAAATTTGACATATGGTTGCCGTTAAAATTCGCAAAGCGAAAATTTTTACTCTCTTTCACAGGACATGTGTCCTTTTTGTGAGAAGAGTCTCCACAAATGAGGCATTTTTGGTCCATGTTACAGAACTTTGAACCATGGCCATAACGTTGGCAAATACGGCATTGGGTGATATGCTTTTCACCTCCGCCAAACTTCCTTTAAATTTCCCACTTTACACGCACATTATACAAAGCATGTGCTTTTTCAAAAAATTTTAAGTTGTTAACCTCATTGCGGTTAAAATGAATTGAATAATTAACAAGGGAAATTCCAGTTCTCTGACTGTTTTCGCCTCGTGATTTTTGTTTCATTAGAATTACTTGGGTAGGGGCTATGCCAAGTAATTCTGTTAAAGTAAGTTCAATCTCATCAACGGTTTGATCGTTGGTGAGACCTTTCAAGACAACCTTGAACGGCTTGGCGTTCTTGGTGTCATATGTAAAAAAATTTGTACATCTTGTCAGTTAAATACTCACGACCCTTTACTGAGTCGGCTAATAAGCGACATTCACCTCTACGGCCAATTTGATAGGTAACTTTAACGTCAGAAACAAACGTTGAAAGTTCCTTTTTGAATATATTAAATTCAGAAGAAATAGTTACCACAATAGGTCGAACTTTCTCCTTTTTTTTAAAGATTTTACATTTTGTATAGTTTCATTACTAATAACTTCCATTTCACCAGCTTCTTGCTCAGGCAAAATATCAAAAGGATTGTCACTACAGACACTCGAAGTGTCAGAAAGAGATGCCTTTCTTTTTCTTCCCGCAGCGATGCGTGGTTTCTTTTTCCGTCCAGCCATTTCAGGTGATACGAAAAAAGTTAAAAGAAATGTCAAATTCAAAAGTAGGTAGTCTTGAGAAAGACTTATGGGAAATAATTTTCAGGTAGTCTTTAAAAGACACACTGACAAAACACAAACTTTGAAGCTATAGGCAGTCAAAGACCAGTCCACAAGCAACCGAAAACACGTCTGATCTGTCTGAGTTCGAGACGCACCGAATTTCATCACGTAGTTTTAACCATTTACCTACAATGGATGAGACTTCATCTGCTACAAAAATGGCGTTGTTCAGAATTGAAGCATCTTATAAAATTAGTTTGTAATATGAAACCTAGAGGGAACCTTTCTTGTTCCAATAAATCGATGTAGAGAGCTAAGCACCTACCGTAGAGATAAGCTATTTTTGCTCTCCTGAGCTTCACTATGAAATTCTGAAGATTAAACGCTCTCTTGGCTTTTGACCACTGTACGATAAGGTTGTGTTCCTTTCAGGCTGTCCGAAATCGCCAATACGTTTCTCGTGGCCACTGATAGTTCGCTCGTGTGTGCAGTTATCGAAGATTTTGAACATAAAAGTGGTCCTTCGAACCGGATCAGGCTTCCGGTCGTTTCGTTGAAGATTGGTGGAGTGACCACGTGAAACGTGGGATTCGGACAGCGAATGTAGGTAGTGAAATTTGGACAAAGAGTCCGAATATGAGAAAAATGTGCAATGGACGCTGATGAACACATGTGAATATAAAAAAAAAATTGAAGATTTAAAAGAAGAACGTTTGTGCGGAGAAGATTGATATGAAACTTATTCGATAAGTGAATGTAATATAGCGACAAGGAGAAGAGAAAAAGTGCTGCTTAAAAGTTTGAGTTGCAGTGTACTCAGTAGCATTGCTCGATGCTAGTTAGATCGCCACGCGAATCGGCTTGATCTTTTATGAATGTTCCTTATGCTTTAGGTCGGTCTGGGTGGATTAGATAGCGTATAATTCGGGCAAGATGGCAGCTGAGAAAAAGCTGTTGATGACGTCGTACACTCGCATGATTGACTCTATTGAGTCACGTGCTGAAAAATTATTATTTTCGTGCGTTCTTTTGATACCGAGAAACAAGATAAATTACTTCTCGAAGATAAACTAGATACGGTTGAAGCTATGCGTTCTTTATTTCATGAGACTGAGGTTAAGTTGTACGGCGTGATTGAGGAAGATGAGGTGCAATCTTGGCAGATGACTAGTGAGAAGTTAGAAGATATGTTTGATGAAATTCGGCATCGTATTCGTAGCACGTTACGGGAATGTAACCAACCTAAGCCCGTAAGTGCCCAAGTCGCGGTTGCTCCTACACAGCAAACACAGTCGAAACTGCCAGAAATTCCCCTCCCTCGTTTCAATGGCCAGTTAGAGGATTGGATCTCCTTCAAGGGTCAGTTCAATTCACTTGTTAAACGCCGAGAAGGTCTTTCGGAGAGTGAAAAGTTGTTTTATCTAAAGGCCGCTATTCAAGATGGCGCAGCTCGCCATGTTCAATCTGCTGAAGACACGTTTTCGTCTCTCTGGAGAGCTCTTTGCGGTGAATTTGAGAATAAAAGGCTTCTCGTTGATAAGCACATTGCCCAGTTGTTCCATGTAAAGCCAATATTTCGTGAATCAGGGTCAGCGTTGCGATCGTTGATTAATGACGTGTCTCGTAATCTTCGTGCATTGAGCAATCTTGAATTAAAACTTGGACCTTTGTCTGAACAATTTGTAGTACATTTGATCTGTTCTCGCCTTGATTCTCGTACCAGAAAGGATTTTGAGCTACAATCGATCGAAAAGCAGTTACCGTCATGGGAAAAATTGCTCGAGTTTCTTCAATCTCGTTGTAGATGTTTGGAAAATATAGAACACGAAAGCAAGGTTACCCAAGTCTCAAACCACGGTGCTCGCCAACAAGCAACCAGTAAAGCATTTCCTGTCAGTGTTGTTTCAGCCAAACCAAACACAACTTGTTTCGTTTGCAAGGGTGCGCACTATTTGAGTCGCTGTGAACAATTTCTGAAGCTAGTCCCAGTTGATCGATTTGCAAAGGTGAAAAGTTTTGGTCTTTGCTTGAATTGCTTTAGCAACAAACATAGAGTGGCAGATTGCAAGTCCAGCTCATGTCGTAAATGTGCACGTCGACATCATACCTTAATTCATGAATCTGAACCGAACCCAGTAAACGCTGGTGCTTCGTCTTCCACGACAAACACACTTGTTAGTGTTGTACCATCATTAACCACCACCTCACAATATGTTCTCTACACAGCTGTGGTGCAGATTGAGGATGAGTACGGGAACTCCACACAATGTAGAATATTACTCGATTGTGGATCGATGCATAATTTGATCTCCACGAGCATAGTAAACGCGTTACGTCTACGCAAATTCAGTACAAATATAAGCATAGAAGGTGTATCTGGAACACCAAAATTGATTAAGAACATGGTTGGAGCACGGATTCGCTCAATCTCTAATAAAAATGTTTCGATGAACCTGAACTTCCTAGTGATGAAACGAGTCACATCCGATTTACCAATACGATCATTTCCTATCGATCCCGGAAGAATTCCTGTAGATGTACAGCTTGCAGATCCTCAGTTCAATCGGTCGAGACGAATCGATATGCTTTTAGGGATCCAAGCATTCAATGAATTATTCACTGGCCAATCATTTTCGTTGCCAGACGATGGCTCGTTCTGGTGCAAAGAGACAGTTTTCGGCTGGGTGGTGGGAGGAGCAGTCAGTACACCGAAAGGGCGGCTTACTGCTACGAACTTTTGTGGAGTAGTAACGAATGAAAATTTGAGCGAGCAGATCAGCAAGTTTTGGGAGATGGAGACTTTTCCCGAACCTCGAAATTTGACCGAAGATGAACGAGCCGCCGAACAAAGTTTTTTGGATACGTACCGAAGGTTATCGGACGGTCGATATGAAATTGGCCTACCATTAAAATCAACTATCGATTCACTAGGTGACAGCCAAACGATGGCTTTACGACGATTTGTCCAAATGGAAAGACGATTGATTCACGATGCTACACTACGAGATCAGTACTTAGCATTTATGAGCGATTATAGCGAGCAAGGTCACATGATCAAAGCCGAATATCCTTGTCCTGATGGTTTTTTCTTGCCTCATCATGCAGTGTTCAACCCCGCGAGCACTACCACGAAGACACGAGTTGTTTTCGATGCGTCGGCATCCACGACGAGTGGAACGTCTCTAAATGATCATTTACTCGTCGGGCCGGTTCTGCAACGTAAGCTAACTGAAATTGTGCTTCGTTTCAGGGTACCGAAGATAGTGTTTACTGCGGACATTAAACAAATGTTCCGGCAGATTGTTATTCGACCAAGCGATAGAAAATATCAACAAGTTTTTTGGCGTGCGCGGCCTGAAGACCCTTTGGAGGTGTACCAACTAGCGACAGTCACATATGGCACAGCATGTGCCCCATTTCTAGCAACTCGAACACTGGAGCAATTGTGCAAAGATGAGCGAAAACGATTTCCTTTGGCGTCCCAGGCTGGGACTGTAGACTTTTATGTTGACGACCTACTAAGCGGAGCAGAAACAATCGAGAAGGCATTGGACCTACAGAACGAGTTTATCCAAATGATGGCTGCAGGAGGATTCAAACTACATAAGTGGGCATCAAACTGTCCTGCATTACTGGAATCGGTTCCGAATGCTGATAACGAACAAATTGCCTTTTTTAAGGATGAAAAAACGACACGTACCCTGGGTTTAACGTGGCAACCCCGACAAGACGTATTCTTAACAAAACTGCACGAAATAGATTTCCACAACGGTCCAGTAACCAAACGATCAATCTATTCAGATATAGCCAAATTGTACGACCCTTTGGGCTTGTTGGGACCAGTGATCTTCGCAGCAAAGATACGATTGCAACGTTTATGGCAGCTTGAGGTTGAGTGGGACGATGTGTTATCCGATGATGAAGCTGAACACTGGACTACCTTTCGGAATCAATTGGTACAGATGGGAGAAATACCAATCAAGCGCGGTGTCTTGCCGTACAATTTCCCTTGCCAAGTGGAGCTTCACGGATTTTGCGATGCGTCCAATCTCGGTTATGGAGCATGCGTATATGTACGTTCGATTAATAATTCCGGACATTGCTCAACTATTCTATTAACCTCAAAGTCTCGAATTGCACCACTGAAAAACGCTAAACCGACAATACCGCGTCTTGAACTTTGCGGTGCACGTGAACTTGCCCGATTAATTTCAAATATAACGCACAATTTGAACATTACTTTTTCCAAAATTGTTCTTTGGTGCGATTCCACCACCGCTATTTCTTGGATAAAGACCGACCCAAGCAAGCTGAAGACATTTGTTTGCAACAGAGTTATCGAAATACAGCAACTGACTAAAAGTATGGAGTGGAGACATGTGAACACAAATGAAAATCCAGCAGATTTCATATCGCGTGGACTATTACCTAGCGAGATCCGAGCATGCAAGCTTTGGTGGTTTGGTCCGACATTTCTGACCAAAGACGAGACAGACTGGCCTGTGAATTCTCAACAACTTCCGATAGAACAGCTTCCAGAATCGCGAAATCCTTCAATGAGCTTCGCGGTCATCGATACATCCGAAAAATTCATCTTGTTCGCCAGGCAGAGCAGCTTTAGGCGAATGCAACGTGTCATGGCATTTGCACTGCGATTCATCGACCATATTCAGCGAGGTAGTCACAAGGATCATCGATATGGGCAGCTCACCATCCAAGAATTAGACAAGGCAACGAAGGCGATGATCAGCATAGCCCAGAGAGAAGCGTTTCCCAGAGATTTCCGTTGTCTTGAATCTGGTCAGGTAATTCATCAACAGAGTAAGTTAACTCAGTATTCAGTGTTTCTAGATAAAAGTCGTTTTGCTGTTATGCGAGTTGGTGGAAGGAATCATAATGCTTCATGGATACCGATACATCAGAGGCATCCCATGATATTACCACCTGGTCATCCATTCACACATGCAGTTGTAAGAGCATATCATGTTGAACTTCTGCATGCTCCACAACAGCTATTACTCAACGCGTTGCAAAGACGATATTGGTTAGTACACGGTCGCAGCACTGTACGCTGGGTCATTCGACGGTGTGTTACTTGTTTCAAGGCGAAACCAGTGACAATGCAACAGATGATGGGCAACTTACCGAAATCACGCCTTGAAGGTGGCTACACATTTCGAAATACTGGAGTGGATTTTTGTGGTCCTGTGTATGTCCGTCAGCAAAATAAGCGGTCAACTGTCGTGTATAAGGCGTATGTGGCAGTCTTTGTTTGCTTCGCCACGAAGGCGATACATTTAGAGCTGGTTTCCAACCTAACGGCGGATGCATTTATTGCCGCATTACAACGCTTCATTTCACGCAGAGGTAAATGTGAACGATTGTTTTCCGATAATGGTCTGAATTTCGTTGGTAGCAAGAACAAGTTACGAGAAATGTACGATATGTTCCGGTCTCAGCTTTTTAAGCACAAGCTGGACGATTTCTGTTCAAAGGCAGCCATAGACTGGCACCTTATACCGCCTAACGCTCCACACTTCGGCGGATTATGGGAGGCAGGTGTACGATCTGCCAAATATCATCTTAAGCGCATAATAGGGACGGCTAATCTAAATTTTGAAGAGTATGCAACCGTTCTTGCGCGCATCGAAGCCGTTCTAAATTCGAGACCGATTACACCAATGTCGGTAGACCCTAACGACGTCGCACCTTTAACCCCTGGGCACTTTTTAGTGGGACGACCTTTAACGGATATTGCTGAGCCCGATGTCACCGATCACAAAGAATCAACACTCTCCCGTTGGCAGCGACAAACACAGATGGTGCAACATTTCTGGCGTCGTTGGTCAAACGACTACATTACGACATTGCAGAATCGCAACAAATGGCACGAACGTTACCCAGTGAAGAAGAATCAAATGGTCATCGTACGTGAAGACAATCTCCCTACCATGCAATGGAAACTCGGCAGGATCAGTAACGTCATTCCGGGCCCGGACGGTCTAGTGCGAGTTGTGGACGTGCGTGTAGGCAATAAGCTGTTCCGACGACCAATTGCCAAGCTGTGCCTTCTACCAATAGCAGACAACTTCCCATCGGCCGACAACGATTTTAATAATGATTGAATGATTGAAATTTTTCAATTTCAATGGGGCCAGCATGTTCAGAATTGAAGCATCTTATAAAATTAGTTTGTAATATGAAACCTAGAGGGAACCTTTCTTGTTCTAATAAATCGATGTAGAGAGCTAAGCACCTACCGTAGAGATAAGCTATTTTTGCTCTCCTGAGCTTCACTATGAAATTCTGAAGATTAAACGCTCTCTTGGCTTTTGACCACTGTACGATAAGGTTGTGTTCCTTTCAGGCTGTCCGAAATCGCCAATACGTTTCTCGTGGCCACTGATAGTTCGCTCGTGTGTGCAGTTATCGAAGATTTTGAACAGGCGTTATCATAGTTTCAAGACAGAGACCATTTTAAAGCGCATAATATTGAATAATCAACGTTTCACCTATGTCATAAAAATCGTAGCAAAAATAGCAAATATTTGCGTCGTCTAATACCTGCTTTACACTGGTCAACACAAATGTTATTCGAGTGCAGCTGTTTCGGGCTTTAGGGCAGCACTTTTTTCGATTCTGTCGACCATCGACCTAGTTTGCCACTTTTTTCTTCGTTATGAAAGATGAGTCTTATTTATTGCAGCGTAAAGAGACTGGTTCCGCATGAATTAAAAAAGTACTTTACTGATCAGAAATTGAATTGTTAGAATTTTTTTTTTTCATTGAAAACAGAGATCTTCATCTGGTTTCGAACAACTCCCTTTAACTTGTTTTTGTTTCGGCAAACTGGTAAATCTGGTACCTAATGAAAAGTTGCACTGGCCCGCACCACAAAAACGTTAAGGCCATCGCTCCGGACAACGCTTTTTGGCCACCATCGCTTGAATTCCCAATTAGCGACTGCAACGGTACCGGTACTAATTGAGATCAAACCCTGCCAATGATCGTCACTTCTCACGCCACGCCACAACACAATTGCCCAGTGGCAGGTTGGCCTCATTTGTCCGCTCATCATCCGCCTGTTGTTGTTGTTTTCACCCTGACCGCAAACGCACAACGACCGGCGGCGATGTGATTACTCGGAAATCCAGCCGAACGCGAAACACGAAGATTTTAGACGAATGATAGCGTGCGCTCCCCGTCATACGGCATCGATGCTGCCGCGACCAGCATTACCTGGAAAAACATCGTCCGCTCGGGTGCTAATTGATGTTTTGTATAAACAAACAAAACCGTCGTCGTCACTCGGCGTCCGATTCGGGAAAATAGATAAAACATCGCCTCATGCTAGATGGTGTCGACGCACGCACCTGGCTTTGCAACCTGCGCCATACGATAATACCTAAACTGTCATGAACGAACTCACACACATGGCGGTTACACGTCACCACCAGTCGATTGACGTAAATGCTGACAGTTCGTTTTGCTGCCTGATTTGGGCACTGCCGCCGAGTGAAATGGGGAATTGAATTTAAAGTTGATTTATTTCACTATGAAAATCTGGTATTTTGTAACGAAAACCTCCCGTTCACCGGAAATTCGAACAAACTTTTCTCGGAAATCACACCCGGTGTGTGAGGTTAATCGAAATCCCACCGATATATCATCGGTGCATGCCGGCAATGTCGGTGGGGCTGTCGTGACTGGGGTCCATTTGTTATACAAGTTGCTGTAATATAATTTCAGAGGCGGGGGGAAAGAAACTGGCCACTGGCATCGGCCACACGGGGTGTTGCAGCACACACACACACACGCACCCGTACACCGTTTTTGCAGGTCCCCCTGCTGTCTTCGTCTTGTGTCGCTGTTGTCTAGCCAATTAGAGGCGACCTGGCCGAAAAAGGTGACCGATTTCCGGAGAACCCCCAGCCAAGCGCACAAAATAATTAAAAGTGTGAACCGTTTTCGCCGGAATCGGCCATCATCGTATCGAGTGGGCCAAATGAATGGGCCTGTGAAAGGCAGTGTCGGACCGGTTCAGTTCTGGTGAATTCAATTATGATGAAGAGGCTTCTGGGAAGTGCGCGCCGTTGTTCGTGAGCGCTTGTGCGTCGACGCTACTGCCTTGAGTTTGGGTTGGTGGAGGGGGGTACCAGGTGAAGCCGTAACCGTTGGGTGGCAGACAGCAGGTCTTGCCAATTTAAATAATGCGCTATCGTCTTTTGGTTTTGTTGATTCTGTCTAACTGTGCTGGTGACGATTCGCCAACAACAAGCCGAAATGGTGTTCTTTTTATAGATCAGTTTACAGTTGAAATCGATCGGGTTGTGCAAATTGAGCGTTGTTCGCGATAAGTTTGTCGAAGGAGGAATTTCAATTGATTCGTAGTTGGTTTTGGGTACGCTGAATAATTAGTGTATGTTTTTTCTTCTTTCAACCGAGTTTCAGTCCAGTTCGTTGCTGAAGGGAACGCGTTCGAGGATTATTACGCAATGTTTCGCACTATCAATCGAAAAGCTAGACATATAGCAAACAGATTGGCAGGGATTCTTCGTTAATCACTTTATCAGGCCACCTTAATTTCCTCGAACTTGAATCGCCCCCATTGCGACTTGCTGCTGGCAAAGGCGTATACCAGTAAAACTTCGTTTGCGCTGAGTTCCAAGAAATTCGATTACCTTCGCAATCCACGTAGTGAACTAAGGCTGGTCTTTTCGCATTTGATTGTGTGGATCCTTGTTACACTGGCTGCTAACGTCAGAACAGTTCAACGTTTTCAGCTGTTCTTTTTGTAAAAGCAATAATCATCATTAAGGAAATTTTTATCATAAAATTGAATTTTGAAACCGAAAAAAACTATTAATAACTTGAATTTGAAAATCCACAGACAATGCTTCTTAAATGAGTAAATATAAATAACTTCCAAACGAGCCTATAATTCAGTGGTTCCCTTTTGCTAAGTTAAAATTTTGAATAGCTTTTTCAAAATTGCATATTTTTCTAAATTATAAAAAAATACAATAAAGCCGGATGAGAATCCAGTTGAGGTTTTAAGTTATCGACCAATCAGTTTGCTTTCTTCAATAAGTAAACTGTTTGAGAGAATTATTCTTTTTTGCAATTCAATTTTTGCAGATGAACAGTTTGGATTTCACCATGGGCCTTCCACTACTCATCAATTGCTCAGAATAACTATTATGATCCGAGCTAACATATCTGTAGGTGATTACACTTGAGCTGCTCTTACACATAGAAAAAACATTTGACAATATTTGGCATAAAGGTTTGATTATAAAAGTGTCAACTTTCAATTTTCCAACTTTTGTAATCTAAGTTATAAAAACTGTCTTACTGATCGAACTCTCCAGGTTGTCTGCCGGAATTCAAAATCTGATAGATATCCTGCCAGAGCAGGTGTGCCTCAAGGTTCAGTTTTGGGTCCAGTGCTGTACGTACAACATATTTACTTCAAATCTTTCTCATTTACCTCCAGGATGCATAAAGTCATTGTTCTACGATGATATAAACAAGGAAAAGGAAAAAGTTTTCGTGTCATATGAAATCGACAAAAGTGGAAAATCTTTCGCAACGCTTCTAAAACTGAATTGATAATTTTTCTTCATGATAATAATCATGTTGTCAAGATGAATTAAGTTATTTTAAATTGGTTG
This sequence comes from Wyeomyia smithii, assembly GCF_029784165.1. NCBI lineage: Eukaryota > Metazoa > Arthropoda > Insecta > Diptera > Culicidae > Wyeomyia > Wyeomyia smithii. Next base: position 243,242,446 of record NC_073695.1, on the reverse strand, counting down.
AACCTAGCCATAACTTAAAATGGAAAATTCACGAAAACTGCTTCTAGAATGCGTACCGAAATATGAATGATTCCCTGTCGAGCCTATAATTCAGTTTTTTCACAATCTTTTCCGCTCCATGATAATAAAATGCAGCGCTGTCCGTATGTCAGGAGTAAATTCAAGAACGGATCAGCGGATCGGCGTGAAAATTTGTATGTAGCGGTTTTTTGCATGAAACAAGAGCTAACCAAACAAATGGAATCAAATCTGGAAGGAAGGGGTCCCATACAAATGAAACACAAATTTCTGCATAACTCGGGAACTAATCAAACAAATTGAACCAAAATTGACATAAAGAGATTTTAAAGTGTAAAACATATCTTCAGGTTAGTTTGATTCCCCTCCCTTCTTTTCCATTTCAATGTAAGAAAATTTGTATGTAGGGGTTTTCTGCATAACACACGAACTAATCAAGCAAGTGGAACCAAACTATGCAAATGAAGGCTTTTGAAAGCAAGAAATATTTCTACCATGGTTTGGCACCCACCACTCTGCAAGGAAGGAGTCTCACACAAATTTCTGCATAACTCAAGATCTAATAAAGCAAATGGAACCAATTTGACATGAAGAGGTTTTGGGGCGCAAGAACTTATCTTCATGGTAGTTTGATATCCCTCACTCCTTGCGTAGGGGGAGGGGGGACTACTATACGAATGAAACACAAATTTCTACAAAACTCTAAAACCAAGTTTGAATTGAAGGTGATGATTTTAGAGTACAAAAATTGTTTCTATGCTGATTTGACACACCTCCTCACTCTTTTCAAGAGGGGAAGGGTCGAATACAAATGAAACACATGTTTAAACTCTTTTTTCCGGAAAACAGCCTGAAATTGTCGAGATGATACTCAGAGGCCAATCCAAGATGGCGACTTCTGCACTCTGGAAAACAGCCCAAAGTTGCCGAACACCTCCAAATATGAGTTTTATCGTTTTAAAGAAGAGGTGCGGGAGCCAAATTTTGACCTCAGATACCATTTTGAATCTTCATTTTTTTTATTGAATATGCTTCCCAAGTGCCAGTGTATTTGTAGTATTCTTCCTAAAAAATAACTCTATCGGTCCAGTTTGACAGAATGTCCACAAGAAATCATTTTTTGTACATCCGTTTTACGAAACTGAGACAAACTATTCAGAATAAAGCTCTAAACCAGAATAAATACTTCTCATTTTAATAAAAATTTTCGAACGTTGAAGAATGGTATAACTGGAAATAAAGGAGTCACGCCTCTATTTCCAGTTATATCACGCTCCAACGCTTGAAAAAAAATTATGTCAGAGCGCGATTTGACCATGAAGCGATAATTTGCAATTGCAGTAATCGGCCTTTTTCAAGGCTACTACATGTCGTCAGTTTCATGCGACACTGACACTGGGTTTCGAGTAAAACGCGTTTGAAAATTAACATCGAAAAATTATTTTTAAATTTTCAAGAAAACTTTTAAGTTCAAGATTTTCTATCCTTATCTTACATTGTTAGGTCTATCATGCACATATTATGAGCATGTTGTACAAGTTAAAACCTTATTTTCATTAACTTTATAGTAAATTTACGATTTGTGCAGCAAATGCAGTTCTACTCATAACTCTGGATTTTTCAAGAGATTTTCAAGAACTTAACAATATTAAGCATCGTTTGCCATCAAAAACTGAAAAATGGAAAAATTTGAGTTGTGTCAGTGTTGCATGAAACCGACGATGTACAGGTCGGACTCGATTGTCCGGAATTTTCTTTTTTCGGTGTTCGTTTACAATTTTTTATCGGTAATTTTCATGTCACTTCCGGCATGTTTGGGACATGTTTGAAATAAGTGAAAATAATCTATGTTCATTTTTTTTATGCTTCGCTTCGCCTCAGAAATAATTTCTGGTTACGATTTTTTTCTGTGATTCGATTATCGATTAATATTTTTGATGTTTCGGATAATCCAGTCCGACCTGTATTTGGAATAGCATAATGAATGGTTATTATTAAACTGCAACTGTGGTTTGATGCTGCTGCAAATGCACAGCAGTGTGATGTTTATTACGATTCGTTGATACTGTGCATAACCGGCGGTGTACACGAAACAAATCCGATTTCAAACAGAAAAGATCGGCACGTTCTGCTCGCGGTGCTGAGTTCGTTTTAGAAAATTCACAACACTTCATCAACAAGAATGTAACGTCTTGAAGAAGACGGTTACAGTTTGACATCACAGCAGAATTTTGACCTTCATACTTATGTCTACCATCGGTAATATCAAACACGCTATAATCTACTCCCATTCGACACGGGGACGGGTACATTGTCTTCTTTCAAGCCGCAACATGACACGATACATGATATTTTGTTGCCTTCATAAGCTCATTTCAAGATGGCTTGACAAAGTTTTTTTTTAATTCTTTTAGCACCAATATTTAGTGGTTAATTTGTGGTTTCGAAATCCAATTTGTGGTTGAGTAATTTCTGAGAAATTTTCAGAAAACTGAGTCAAGCCATCTCTGGAAATAATTTCGCTTCAAATGAATCGGACAACGATGATATATACATTAATCGAAAGCTCTTAATTTGTGGTTCACGAAAATGTAGTTTTTGTAGGCATACTTTATATTAAAATATTTAAAAAACTATTATTTAAATATTTACAGTTGTCGCTGCCGTTGAAAGCTTTTTTGTTTTATTATTCAGGGGGTAGTTGTAGTAGCATCTTCCTGAGACGAGAATATATCGAATTTTAATTCTAGTCAGGACTCACACCTTTGGGCATTTACCATGCGTTTTAACCGTTCCCTACAGTTCTAAGGCCCATTCCCAACCTTCAGGCATCATTCCGGTTTCTAAAATACCCAACAGTCGAATACAGTTGCGTAGTTGGTTACCAAAATATTATATTTATCGAAACCAAAAATTGTTCGTTATTATTATCAGGCTGTAATTTATTCCAAGAGTTAAAACGTATGTGCTAATAGATTTTAACATATAATAGATTTTGTATGAGAAAGACCAGATCACACCCCTAGGTGTATTAATTTAGGTCTTTTTTTTTTCAAACAATCGGTAAGCGGACAAACTACATTTCCGGAAATGATTCGACCAAAGATCGAGAAAATTACGCTCGCATGTCTACGTAAAACTTCACTTATTTTGAGGGAATTTACGTAAAACACACGGAGGCTTGTCAACTACAAATATCTGCTAATTGATCAACATTTGCATTTCGCAGCAAATCTGCACATATAGTATACCTGCTGTTTACATACTGTTCCACCTAGAAATACTCAGAGGAAGAGATTCGCGGTGAAAAAAATCGCCACTTCGGCAATTGGGTTTCTATGTCAGACGTGCCAGATCTCTTCTCAAAGCGCAATGTTGACTAACATTCGACTTGTATAATCGGTGGTGACGGTGAAAGTCCTTAAGAATAGTAAAATGCTTCGCAAAAACAATGTAAACGATGTTCAAAAATTTAAATAATTGTTTTTTAATTCTTTTATTATGAAGTATGCCTACAAAAACTACATTTTCGTGAACCACAAATTAAGAGCTTTCGATTGATGTATATATCATCGTTGTCCGATTCATTTGAAGCGAAATCATTTTCAGAGATGGCTTGACTCAGTTTTCTGAGAATTTCTCAGAAATTACTCAACCACAAATTACCACAAATTGGATTTCGAAACCACAAATCAACCACTAAATATTGATGCTAAAAGAATTAAAAAAAAAACTTTGTCAAGCCATCTTGAAATGAGCGGCGGGGCTATTCAGTAGATAGCTCTAAACCAGAAAAAAATGAGATTCATTATGTCAGAGCGGATATCGCACGCGATCATGAAGCATTTATGTATTGATTATTACAATTTATTTTCATTTTTCATTGTTCTTTCAACAGAGTCAACTTAAGCAAATCGATTAGTGCACTTTTGACGTAGAATTACTTCTTACCGCTTGACAACCATTAAATTGATTAACCCCAATCCAGTGTATTTCCAAACCTATTGCAAACAAATGTATTGACATAAGACAGGCTGTCGTAATTCTACGTTAACCTTGCGGTCGTGTCTTATAAACAACCTCTTAAGTTATTTTTATAGTTATAGAAAAAATTAGCTAAAATATGCTATAACTTCGTTAGGAAAAGTCTTGGAGATGTGAAGTCTTTGACAAAAGCTTATGTTTTGCATGATCCAATGCTTCCTTGAACAACGTTTTCTTGTAAAATGCAACTAACAAAAGTTTAATACAGAAAACTAAATTTTAAGTTACTTTCATGTAAATTACTCTGTAACTCTGTACCCAATAAAGATACGTGTTTTGTTTATTAAGCGAGGTTCATGTTTCTACATGTTCCAAAACTTCGTCAAATAAACCATTTCTCTATCTCTTAACACAAAAAAGTTATTATTGGTTATGGGGTCGTTCCTAAACCACGTGGTCATTTTTTGTTCACTTTTTATATCCCCCGTCGCCCCTCTGATTTTAACCAAGTGGTCTTTTCATTTATCAAGTGCCAAAAATGCACTTTTTCTCAATGATAGGTAAACGTTTACAGTTTTGTTATTAGCTCCACCTCAAGTGGGGTGACAAAAATTCAATCCGTGAACTGAGATTGACAGTAAAGTAAAATTGAGAATAGGAAAAGTGAAATGAGAATGTTTCTAAGCTCAAAAATTTCTAAGTCTAGAAAGTCGATTGTTTCCGTTTTTTTAGATAACACTAAATCTAGACGTTTCCTGCTTTTCTAAGACTTTTGGCATAAAATGGATTTTTTTTTCGGTATCGAAAATTTCATGAACTGCTGTGCATTTTTTTCGTCGGTCATAAAGTTGAAACTTTGATCGCTTTGAGGCACGGATCGAATTCTGATTTGTATCTGTACTGGAAAATAAATCCAATATTTATCGTTAGATTACAAATCAATAAATTTTCAAGACTTATCCCATCTTCGTGGAATCATTTCATCGTTCAAAATGGTCGTGAAATAATTCCACGCGAAAGGTCGCTTATTCCGTTTTTTACTTCAGTGATAACTGGTGTTAAATAAAAAATGAGAATTTTTTCAATACCTTTCAGTAACTCAAATACAGAGCGTAAAATTTTCTTTCTCCAAGAAAATTGCTCTTTGGGCTCCCTAGAAACAGTAGGCGTGTTTGGTTTTGCTAGTTTGAATTTAGTCAAAGCAAATATGGCGTCGAAACAGCACGTGCTCCGCGAACGCATTGTACGGTTCTACGAAACGCATTTCCAGCAAGGAAAATAGTTCACGGTGACACATTTTAAGGAAGAAAATGTACCTGTCAGTACGGTATATCGTATCCTGGGTTCCCTGAACGTAGAGCGGAAGGTCGGAAGTGGTCGTCCGGTGACGATAATGACGAAGCAGAGGAAGACATCGTTGAAGAAGCTGTTTGACAACAAGGACGCAACCAGCCTGCGTGACGCCGGTCGGAAATATGGCTGCTCCCACGTATTGATCCATCGGACCCTCAAGATGGAGGAATCGTCTGCAGGAAGAAGACGAGGTCGCCGGAGTACACGGAGGAGCAGATTGAAACGGTTAAAACACAGTGTCGGTGGACGACCAAAAATACCGCGGGACGTCTTTCGTTCTGGACGACGAAAGCTATTTTCCGCTGTCCAAAACGCATATTCCAGGAAATGATAATTACTACTCCAGCGACAAGTCATCCACACCGCCTGAAGTGAAATACAAGTTCAAGCACAAGTTTGAAAAAAGGTTATGTTGTACATCGCCATTTCCGACCGGGGCATTTCAAAGCCTTGGTTTAAGCCGAGCGGTCTGGCAATCAACCAACAAATCTATCAAGAAGAGTGCCTCGATAAAATCCTGCTGCCGTTCCTGAACGAGCATCACGCGGATGGGAAGTACGTCTTCTGGCCAGACAAGGCGTCTTCCCATTACGCCAAGAAGACGCTGACGTATCTTGAGCATGAGCATGAGCATGAGCATGATTGACCGCCCGCGGTTGCTACTCCGTTATTGCCAGATCAGCTGTAATTACACAAAGAACCAACAGATGATGTTTGGGACCAACATGCATCCTCAATGTGTAAAAACAGGTGACCTAAATCTTTATATTAGGCAATACCAGCGCCGGCCGCATCCGAATGCAGGTCAAAGAAGGAGTTTGTATAGGAATATGTTGACGTGATACTCGCTTTATTGGAAGCCGAGAACACCTCTGCACTTCCACGAGAAATCACTGGGGTGTTGGATAAAGGGGAAGGTATACAGCAGGGTTCGTTTTGGTAAACGATGCGCTAATGTCGGGTTCTTCAGAACAAGCGCCGCGTCTACAAGTTTATTACATCCGCCACGATATTCATAATGTGATTCGAACTTATTAAGTTTGACAAGGTAACACCGCAACAATAAAACGTACGCGAGGATACAGGATTTTTGACTAAACCGAGACAACTTAAAATTACCGTATATCTCCTCGTAAGGTGATGCTCTTTATACATAAAACTATTGCGCGTTGTTGATCCATCTGTAGATAATACGACCTCATGGAAGGTACCGACGCGGGGGTTGCAATGATATTTATCGACTGAACGAAATCTACTTCGATTTCCGATGTAATAATTTAGATGCAACGCGCGAGCAGTCTCCGACTTAACGTTGATGAAGATGAGAAAGATATGATGAAATATCTGGGTTCACTTCGCGAAATCACCACACGCCGGAAGTCCATATATCAGCAAAACTCGCCCGGGCTGAATACGCGTTTACACCGAAGCGTTACGAACAACCGCTTTAATCCCCCTTTAATCCCCCCGACACATACGCGCAGGAACTCGGCGGTTACGTCGATTATCTCTTAACAATGTACGCCTAATACGCCTAATAAATATGAAAATTGGCAATGTTCCATGCATCCAAAGCCTCAACAATTTAATAAAAGCAAATATACATATAAGCCTGAATATATTTTTAAATTTATTGACAAAGTGCCGAACTAGGCATAAATATAACAAATTATGTAAAACAACTGGTCAAAAGCTTGAACAATCAAAAAATCAAAGCATATGATTCCTGAGAAACACATACTCCAAACTCCACAAACCACACTAACACTTTGTGGACAAAAATAAAACTTGTTACTGAAACCCTGCGGAAAAAATACCGCGCACAATTTCAACGATGAAATCAAAATCTCTCTGTATCTGTTTTCTCACATATAGTAAAACTAGAAACAAGCATCAAAATATCACTTTACAATACAGGCAAGACAAAACGTATACTTAGCTTTCATCTCTTCATTTTACAGTTGTTTTCATCGTTTTAGACTTTTCTTTAAATGGAAGTACAGTGGCAACATACATGTATGCCTTCACACACTCGTTTAATCCATACAACATTTCATTCGTTGAAAAGAGATAGCACATAAACACTGTAAACGGCGATGCATGGTTTTTATCTTATTGGCAAATTTTCACTTCAAGTTTAATTAGATACAAGCCAAATATAATTTGCACTATGCCAATGAATAAATCCCTAATGAGCATTCAATCACTATAAAACTATGTGGAGCAGCTGCTCGAAAAACACTCTCCTTATTGTATGTAATAACACCACACACTCCACACTTTCAAACCGTCGCCAAGACAGCGATAGAAAAAAAAACAAGAAAAAATAAACACTTTGGTGAATCTAAAAAGCAACGCAATAATATTCAATTTTCACAATTAAATTCACTTTTTGTGGAACTTCACACTTTTCGCACTCAGCACATTTCAATAGAACACCTGTATATATGTTTAACAATTCTTTAGGTGTAAAATAACCGAAAATCACCAAATAATGTGATGATTTCAAAGCAGGAACCAGCTGGCCAATCTTGATCACGGCCTCGCACAACCATCAGCGAACTTTTCCAAGAAAAAACAATTTTAAATTTAGAAAATGAACTCACTCCGCGATAACATCTATAACGAACATGCAACAACTAAATTAAACAATTTTCTTCCGATATAACATGCGAGCGAAAAATTTTTGCGTCCGATTTCAGTCATGGCTTGCTTCGACCTCGCCAAGAAGACGCTGACGTATCTTGAGGAGAAAAAGATACCGTTCGTGCCGAAAGATCGTAACCCAACAAACTTGCCCCCGTGCCGCCCAATAGAGGATTTCTTTGGCTCACTCAGTGCCCTAGTATATTAAAACAGTTGGAGGGCCAAGGATACGAAGCAACTGACTACGAGTATCCGGAATTGTATCCGGAAAATGAACGTAAGTGCCGTACAACGTTCTTGTGAGAGCATCGCAACAAAGTTGCGTCGAACAGCAGACCACGGCCCTTACTCAAACATTCACTGATATTTTTTTGAAGAAAATACATTATGTTATTAATAAAAAATACTGAAATCGATGAAAAAAAAATTTTTTTTTATATGTGATTGAAAAAATTCTCATTTTTTATTTAACACCCGTTATTACACTTATAGTAAACCAGATTTCACGGCAGATGTCACTTTGCGACGTTTTTCTCACCTACGTGAGTCCCGTAATACGACTCTCTTCACTTCACTCTGATTTCACCGTAAAGTGACTCCCGTAATAAGCACCACTGTTGCGTTTGTGAGAGCTGAATGCCCACAAGAGATCATTTTTTGTCCATCCGTATTGCGAAACTTGGAAAAACTGTGGGAACTTGAAATAAAGGCGGAGCTATCCAGAAGATAACTCTAAAATAGAATGAAATGAGATTTATTTTTCGTACATCAATATTCCAACATACGAAATAAAATACTGCGCAGGTAGGGAAACGAGAGAACTGTAAACAATGGCGTGGCCTATTTCATTATCTCAGTGCGGATACCATTCGCGATATGACCATTGTGCATTGATGCAATAGTTTAATGAAATTAAAACAAAAACAGTCATGAGAAAAACTAAAAATACTTTTACATCTTTTAATAAAAACTAAAAAAACCTAAATTAATCCACCTAGCGGTCAGACTCAACCTTTCTCATTCAAACTTAGAAAAATTGATTTACATGCATTTACAATGCTTAAATCCGATAAAGGTATGTTCACTCTTTGGGTTCTAAAATATTGATGTTGTAATTGAAGTTTAAAATATGAAATTTGACGTAATGTTAGTGCATAAGAAATAGAGAAATAAAAGAAATTACTCTTAATTTCGAACAATTTAATCACGAGCGATACCGGGAACGTTGATGCCATATATATTGATCAACGCAGGTATAGTGTTCAATAGTCTTTGAATTTCTTCTCTTTCCAAAACTTTTGAACAGCATATAAAATTGTTATGAAGTTTGTTATTTGTAAGTTTGAGATATGACTCGTTTGTATGACTCTAGTTAAGTTCAAATAAGTCGTGAGATAATAAATACATAACGGTTGCTTAAGTTTGATTACAATCTAATGAAAAGGGAACGTATAGAGTAGCCAAACTTTGAAATCACGTGTTCAATCGTAATTCATCAGTGAGTGAGTCCAAGTAGTCTTCGGAATATGTTTGTTTTCATAGTTGGATTTCAGATTTTTAAACATAACAGGCAAAGTAATAATACGTTTGCAAAAAAAATCGATAGGGTCTTATGGGGCAACAAGACCTTCCATATGACACTGATTTTATGAAAATCGATCCAGCCATCTCTGAGAAACAGAACACGTTTCTTTCCATAACTTCTGAACCACATGTTCAATCTTCATAAAATTCAAAAGTTAAGGGTTTTCTAGGTAGCCCGTCGTCGAACTGAGTCGAATGATATACGACATTCGGCCCTTTTGAGCACTTTTATACCTTTAGTTTTTGCAGTGATTGCTATACCTTTCTGAGAGAAGGGCAAAAAATGAAATGATAGAAATGACTTTTTATTTCAACTTCAATCCTGAGCAAGGCCGCAAACATTGAAATAGTACAATATCGAAATTAAATAATGTTAAGGCCACATATTTTGATCGTAGCTATAGTTTTAAACAGTCTGCGGGTTACGTTTCTTTCTATAACCTTCAAACCACATGTTTAAACATTTCGAAATTCATTGTTTAAGGGTTTAAAAACCCACTAGTTTCAATTCAACTATATTCATAGCTTCTGAGATATAAGAGCGATTTTTCCATTCTGACGCCAAAACCAAAAGTTTGATAACAATGAAATTCAATAGCAACCTAAGCGGCAAATAGACCCTTCATTTGACACCAAGATAGAAAGAATCGATCAGACCATCTCTGAGAAAAGTGAGTGCGTAAAAAAAGTGCACATACACACGTACACACCCACACACAAACATATACACCTATACATGCATACATGCAGATAGAAAATTCGTCGGACTGAGACGAGTAGTATATGACATTCGGCCATTTGGATCACTTTTCTACCTTTTAATTAGCCAGTGATCGTTAGTAGAAAGTCAATCTGTTTACTTTCATTATGTGATTCCACATTTTTATGAACAACGGACAAAGTTACAATCCAATTACAATGAAATTCAATAGCAACCTATGGGGCAACTAGACCTTTCATTTGACACTAATTTTGTGAAAATCGGTTAAGCCATCTCTGAGAAAAGTGAATGAGAAAAAAAAGTTGCACATACACACACACATACCTACATACATACAGAAAATGCTCAGTTCGTCGAAAGGGGTCGAGTGGTATATGACATTCGGCCATTGAGACCACTTTTATACCTTTGGTTTTTCTAGTGATTGCTATACCTTTCTAGGAGAAAGGCAAAAAAGTTAGCCAAACAATGGTGGTCATCTTATCATGGAGAAATGAAAAAAAAATTTCACCTCCATAAAAAAAATTTTTTTTCAATTTTTTTTACGGTCTATTTATGTTTTCGAAGAACAAAAATGTTATCTACAACTTTTCCGAAGATACCATACCAATCAATTAAACTGTTTTAGCTTCACAAATATGTTTATCATAGACTCTCGGCTCAGTCAATTCAATTGAGAAGTTCTTCCTGCTATCAGGAAATCTAATTCTACGAGTTCCTATCAACAATCAGAATATTTTCAGAACCAAAATGGTCTTCAGCAAAGTTGTAGAGAATAATTGTCCTTCCAAAAACAAATATAAACCTGTGCAACGTTTCAGCCAAATAAATAATGACAATTTCAAAAAATATCAAAATTGGAACATTTGTAATCGAATTGCTCAAAAGCAAGAAAAGATAGAGTAAAAATATGGTCTCTGGTAATCTCTAGGTATCCAAAAATTTCTCTGAAGATAAGAAAATGTCAAAAAAAAAAGTTAAAACATCGATAGTTTCCATACATGTCATTTAAAAAAAGAGAAAAAGGAGTGGAAGGAAAGGATGTGCTTGTTTGATAATGTATAAAATAGTGTCGTAACAGTAGAAAAAATCCACAAAAATTTTGTTTAAAATGCACACACATTGAAATCTGGTGTAATCCATTTTTTTCAAAACTTTAGCTCATAGAAGATCGAATATTTAAAAAAAAAAATGTTTGTTAGATAACAACAGATCTCGATGTTTCATGCATCATTAAGACTTTTGGCATAAAAAATCGATTTCGATAATTTCGTGAACCTGTGTATTTTTTACTTGGTCAACAAAGTGGAACCTTCGCCGAACATATTATTGTTGAAAATTTAATTAAACCTTGCATTCAAGGAGGTGTTCATGTCATAATTGATGATAAGGCAGTAGAATTGTTAGATTGGATTCGCATGTCGAACAACGCAATTGAGGGTAAATGTTTCGTCAGGGTAAATCTATTGCACCTTTCGTAAATAACCATTTATCACTTACAACATTTGTGACATTCGTGAAGCTCTTAAAAATCTTATAACTCAACTGATACTGAGGGTAAGTCTTGTTTCTATTACACTTTACTGCTGGAGTTGTTGACCTTCTGGTCGGGCTCCAAACGAGTAATGATAACTTTATTAATATCCGGATTTCCTTTTATAGCTTAAACCTAGGTAACGATATATTTACATTCAATTCTGCAACAGCTGGAGCGACGAATGAAAATGCATTCTTTGCATTATTTTCGGTGTTTGATAAACAAACGTTATAAACGTGCGCATGGCTTGCGCTGAGTGTAGTAGACACACGGAAGGTGTGCTACGAATTCCGTTGTTGTTGTTTACTATAAGCTTTATTGCTGCGTTGATACTGGATTATTTGTTATGGTATTTATTTATACTACACCACCCCCCTTAGAGAGAATAATGTAACAGGGTGAAATTATTCTAAAAGTGGTCATTCGCCAGTTGTCTCGATTTTTTTTGTATTTTTTTCTTTTTCTTCTTATTTTTGTTTTCTTTTTCTTTTTTTTTTTGTTATTTTTTTGTTTTTTTTTCTGTTTTATATATATATATATATATATATATATATATATATATATATATATATATATATATATATATATATATATATATATATATATATATATATATATATATATATATATATATATATATATATATATATATATATATATATATTTATTTATTTTTGTTAACAATACAGAATTTCTAGTTCTTGATCAGTCTATTTTTGTGGATTATTATAGTTTTTCCTGTAGCTATATTTTTTATTTCGCAATTTGGTTCACATACTGACATAACTTTGTACTCCTATATAAAACGAGTCTAACTTTTTTCTATTTTCGTTTTGTAAATAAACTATATCTTGAGGTTTAAGGTATATTGGGTTTATATTTTCTTCTTGCATTTTTCGTCTTTTGAGTTTCTGCTCTAATAGTTTTGTTTTTGCTGCTTCTTGTGATATTTGTAATTTATATTTAAGCTCATTTTTAAATGTTTCAAAGTTGTAGATAGGTTCATTTTTACTTCCTAGATTATCTTGTGGTAAATTTGCCTTTTTTCCAAAAACTAATTCGAATGGGCTGAAGTTATGATCTGAATGAGGTGTAGTGTTGTAGGAGAATTCGTAATATTTAAACCAGTCATCCCAATCTGATTGGTGCTCTCTGGTGAATTACCGCAGATATTCGTTAAGATATCTGTAGTTTCTCTCCAACGATACAATTGATTCTGGATGATAAGGTGTTGAAAAGGTTTGCTTGATTTGTAGTAGTTTGCATACCTGGTCAAGGATCTCGTTTTTATATTCTGTTCCTTGATCAGATCGCAGTTCCATGAAATGACCATAAATAAGAATAAAGTGTTCTACTAGGGCTTTAGCTATAATGTTGGCTTCCTTGTTTTGAATTGGAATTACAACAATATACTTGGTTAGATCGCACTGCATTGTAACGCAGTGGCGATTATTATTAACGGTTCTTGGTAGAGGTCCTATCGTATCTACGAATATAATTTGGAATGCTCTCGATGTGGTTGTAGTTATCACCATCGGTTGTTTGGTATGCCTGATAATTTTTTTTTTTTGCACAATTCGCAGGCCTTTACGATTTGAGCAATAGACCCTTTTATATCGCGCCATTTATAATTTTGACGGACACCGTACAATCGGTGTTGTCCTACATGTCCTCCTGTGGGTGTGTTGTGGTAGTTATGTAAAATTATTTGGATTTCGTTAATATCCTTAAATAAGTTTTGGTTCTTTATAGATAATTATTTGCAGGTCTTTTAAAATGTCGTTTGCCATTATTTTAAAATAAGTAATAGATATCATTTGAAACATAATTTCCTCTGCAGAGAGCGCTGTTTTGTGCGTACGTCTTAATTTCGTGCTTTTTCAATTTCTGGAAGAGCAGATTCTAGTATCTGACTTCCACTTCTTACGTCTTGATGCACTTGTGCAACGAGCGTATTTCCTTTCTTCACGTTAAATTTTATAACATTGTCTACTACGGCTGTCGACAGTTTTAGTAAATTCTTTATTTCCGTAGGACTTTCTGCTTCATATATGCGGGGTTGATCAGGCTCCCTTATTTTAGCTTCATTATCATTCTTATTTCCTATTTTTCTCTGAGATATCCATTTTTTTGTCATCGATCTCAGCGTATTTTTGATAAGGCTAATGATTTCGAAAGCACTTTTATTTCTCGACTGGAAATTTTAAAATTTGCAATGTAGACTGATGAAGCCACAGCTGTGGTAGGATTAGCGTTTGTGATAGTAGGGCTTATCACGGGAGTCACTTCACGGTGAAGTGACAACCGTAATAGGCATGGTGAAAGTGATTCCCATTTGATTTACACGCGTCTTTTTTCACCGTGAGATTTTTTCACTTCGTTCTCACCGTGAAGTGACTCCCGTAATAAGCCCCAGTATTTGTACGCTATCAATTTTTTGAAAGTTTCCAAGAAGATTTATTCCTTTGCAAACCGCTGCCAATTTCAGCAACTTCTGTTCAAGCTGATCGATGATTTTGTAACGGAAAACAATATTCCATGGGAAAATTTTATTGATGTATGTACGGACGGTGCGGAAGCTATGAAAAATATTTCAGGAGTCGTGACAAGAATTCAGGAAAAAGGCATCAGCCAGTCAATGTATTGTTCATCGTCATGCATTAGCTCTGAAGAAACTGTTATCATTTTTGAAAGAAGGATTGCAGGAAAGTGTAAGTGAAATAATTAACTTCATCAAGGCTCGATCTAAAAATTCTCGATTATTGAAGCGTTGTGTTAAGAAATGGGAAGTCAGCATTCTTCGTTACTACTCCATACTGGAGTACGCTGGTTGTCTAGTGGAAAAACGTTGTTTCGCTCATCAGGTTAGCTTATTTAGCTGATATTTTCTATAAAATGAATGATACAAGCTTTTTTAATAAAAGGCGAGATAATAACAATCTTAAGTACAAACAGCAAAATTACGTCCGCCAAGAGGAAAGTTGAAATTCGGGCAGAATTGTTAAAAAAACAAAATCTGGGCAGCTTTCCAGAAACCCACCCGGAAGAACACATACGATTCGCATAGATTTTCTAGGATTCCTCACATTGGATTCGTGAGCGTCCTTGAAAAGGATTCCTGAAAAAAGAATCCTCAGGAATGACCTGTATATGGCTCTAGGATTCTTGAAAAAGAATCCTGAGTGGGAATCCTCCGGATCGTGCTTGCGATTCCTTCCACGATTCCGTCACCGAGTTAAAGGTATCCTGGGGATTCTTACTCAGGGTTCTCTGCGTGTTAGTAAGGGCAAGCAGAAATTACATAGTAGATATCTCATCCAACAATTTCCACGAAATGAACGAGCATTTGCAAGTAGGGATTATAGCTAATAAAACCCTTCTAGTTAAATATTTCCGAAATGCGCAGGATTTGTTGGAGAGTTTTGAATAGTACGTCCCCGATGAGTTCCATAGAAAATCGAAGTGGCGAAATGAAGCCAGAATCATTGTTGTCAGACGAATACGAACGCCAGGTTGATTTGACATCAGATACGAGCATGAAGGAGAATTTCTTCAAAAATCGCTGGAAAATTTTTGATGTCAGCTGAAAAATGAATTTGAAATTTTGTTCGATTTGGCTCCGCTGGTTTGGGGGAATCCCTGCTATAGAGGTTTGGAAAAGTATTTCTGGCAATTAAGGCAAATAATTTTAGAACTAGCCGTTCCCAAATCAAAACAAAGCAAGTGTCTGAAAATAGAAACGCATTAGTACTAGTTCTATCCTAAGCCAATGAATGATGACATCACTTTTTGTGTTGATTTTGACGCTCTGATAAGAAGTATGGAATGTATTTATATTGAATACAATCATTCTCTGGGAAAAATTCTAGGGGGGGGGGGGTAGGGGGGGGCGGTGTGTCCTAAAAACTTTCTAAGGGGTTCTGAAGCTACCCCGTAGTTGCGCCCATGGGTATTCATTAACAGAAAATATTCTTAAATTTGATGGCAAACACTTCTGAAGCGGTCTTTGGAAACCGGAACAATCCAAAATTATGCTAGCAAACATCGCAAGCATCGCCGATAAATACTTGAAAATGATAAGCAATGTAAAATGGGAGTTAACGCTGGGATTATTATGAGGCATTTAGTGTTACTCTGAATCGTCGTTGATGCCACCTGAAAATTTCCTTTGAATGATAAAGCTTCCTGTCCTGGTCGTTCGGTCATCGATTAAGTTTCGTAGGGCCACAATTTATACCCGCAATTTTATTCCCTCTAATCAATTTTATCTATGAATCTTCGATAAAATCAGGATTATTCAATTATGAAAAGAAAATAGGAAACTATCCAAAATTATATTTGAAACCTGATTGTAAGAGATAAAAGCAATTAGAAAAACTTCTACTATACTCCGGAAATTCCGATGTTAATTGATCCAATTTCATGACTACCTCTTCCGAAGCAGAAATAACACAAAACCGAACCGACTTTTCAATAAGTACTCGCACACAAAGCAAACAATTTCGAGTTGATTGCAAGGAAGAAGACCGAAATAATGATCGAAAAGAAACCAGCAAGAATGGGGGTCATCAATTGATGGAAGCAGACGAAGGACACTACTCTTCTCGAGAACGACGACGGTTGGAGTAAAAAGCCAAGTGCAGCAACAGAATGACGTCCAACCAGAGTTGCCAATAAAATTTTTAATTGAACTGGAAGAATGCTGAAGAAAAAACTGGATTCCAAATAAATTTGCAAAATACCTAAAAAATAAATTGTCCGAGAGCTTTTCTGTGATGGTTTTTGAATCCAAAATAAGTTTTAAATAGAGAAACTTCGGGATTACTTTTTGTTGAAATTGTAGACTGCAAAAATAGCAAAGCCTTGGTGCTACATTCCGAATCGGAACTTGACCTTCTGTTTATTATACACAGACTTCGCAGCCAACTGTTGGATGTACAGGACAATTGCGGGGCTAGCGCTACGATAATATTGACACTAACTGTCTCTCCCGAGCCGAGACTCGAACCTACGACGACTGGCTTGTTAGGCCAGCATCGTACCTCGAGACCAACTGGAAGGTTTTAAATTGTAGACTGAAAAACTTCATTTACAGCATCAAAATTACAAATTGCGCAACCAGTTCATCGCAAAATCAAGAAAATGATGTTTTATTTTATTTTAACTTTGAACAAAAGAACGGGTGCAACGTTTTCTTACGTTACATCTGTGAAGTTTAAATTTCAATTATCTCTGAGATTGCTATCCCTAGGTATCTAATTATTCGAACAATTTTTAACTGCTACGCCACCGAAATAAATTTGGAGAATGTCGCCTTTATATAATATCTATGAGACGGATTGTTTTTATTTTTATATAACATTAACCCATCATTGCACTTAATTTTTTTTTCTTCAAGATCTGATAAAACCAATTTGTTAGGTTTAGAAAAAAGCTAAGATTACTTGCCTTTTTCATCTCAACCATGCAATACGATTTTTAATTTGGCCGTGTTTCGTGCGAGAAGATACAATACTGAAAATACTGTTGAAAATTGCTACAATGACTCATCAATCCACAAAATTTACGTTCTAAAAATATTTCCAAACCAGTCGGAGCTTGAGTGTCCAGAATATCTGGATAAAACTGGCAGATAAACAAAAAAACTGGAAGCTTTGGGAATAAACTGTTTGACTGGATCACTTGAAAAAAACTGGAAGAATCCAGATTAAACTGGAACATTGGCAACTCTGCGTCCAACTGCGCTTGCAGTGGAATGAAGTGCCACTACGTGGCCCTGCTGCTGCTGCCGAGGACAATGGGCAGTTCTTCATAAGCGAATTAGGTAGGAGCTAGTCGGGTGTCCGCCACTTAACCCTGCCCTTCCGAGCTGGATCGAGCGAGCAGCAGATGTCCGTTGCGAAACAGGGTATGAGTTTGAAGCCAGTTGGTTCCCTATAATTTCGCGGTGGCGTTTCGAGCACCAACCGACCACGTAATAACAATTACTTGGAATTTCAACTCCCGCAATGGGTTTCCCTTCGACAAAAGTAAGTGAACGCGCCGCCACATGCACAATGGAGTACGCCCTCAGCAGGATAACCTTTCAGTGAATCGCAATAATGCGAAATTAACTCCAGTTCTGCGGAAAACCAAACATTGGAACATTTCTCGGGAAGTTGTTTTACGGCGCGGCAGCAGCAGAAAAGCAGACTTATTTCCTCGTCTATTTCACGCTTGTTGTGCGAGCAAATGATTACTGTTTGTTGGATTTCACGCTCTGGTGCTGCCCGAAAAAGGTGACTAAATATCGCCGAAGAAAGGTTCTATGATATATTATCCGAATTTCGCTTTTTGATTGTGAAAGTTGGGTTTCGAAATGTTCGAATTTAAATTTAAAAACTAATTGTATTTACACTGAGATTTGCGTGATGTACTGACAGTTGACGCAAAAAGGTCTGATGTGACATTATGACGGTTTGAAGTTTTAATATCTAGCACAAAAATTCGGCGCATAATAATTGTTGAATGTTGATCGACTATGGCTTTTGAAAGAAAGTAGGAACAGGAACATCCAGTACCATTCGCTGCCGTTGTGACTGAAACGGAATGTATTTTTCCTTCTTTTTGATTGACATGAGACAATTATGCGTCCACAGGCAGAATCTAATAACAAAAAACAAAACTTTCTTGGTGACAGAAAATAAGCTAATTGATTTGATAAACGAACTAAAATCGCAACAAAGCAAGTGGAAGACGCAATAAATAAAGTCATTTCACGTTCAGCCTCCATCGGTGTCATCACTAATCCCACTGCCAAAGCAACGTTTGCAGCTTTAACGTTAGTGCGAATATAAAAACCCGGTAAACAAACCGGATAAATTATAGACTATTTCCCTGTCGAACAACTTACTCAATCACCCAAATTTTCGTTATTCATGAAAAAGACATCTCCCCAGCCAATTAGCAACACGGTTGTGAATTCACAATACAGACGAAAATAAAAGATTTTTCGTTTGTCCTTCATCACCCGGTCGGTCGCTCGTTTTCTCCCTCATCGCCGCCTGTTTGAAAGTTTGTTCACTAAGCAGCCGAAGAAGAAATACCCAACCGAGGGGTAATAAAACAGGCAGTGATAATTTGCGCGTTCGCCGAAGAGTGTGCAAAACAAAATCCTCAACTCACCGAAGAAGCATGAATGAAATTCGTCGAAAATCTAATAAAGTTCCTTTTCTTTCCAGGAATCACAGTTTCGCTTCAAGACAGAACCAAATTCTTCGGAAACTGCCACCTGGAACGGAGTTCTGGCCCTGGAAAGGACAGCAGTTTGGAGTGATCAACAAATGGCACACTAGAGAAAACATAGTTTTGACTGTATAGTTTCATCATCGTTTGAAAAAAGGTGCTTGTAACGATCGTAAGAGGAAGTGTTTAAAGCAGGGTTGTGCAAATAGAGCTTCCCTCTCTCACTACCCCCCTCCCCACCCACCTTCCATTGCAGTGTACGTGTGTGATAACAATCGCCGATGGGGGCTAGGCATAGTCGCCGACAGCAGCAGCAGCAAAGAAACCAAGTGCAAACCGCGCAAAGTCAAACGCAACATCATCCGTCGTCGTCGTCTTCGTCATCATCAGCATCTGGGTCATCACTGTCAGTTGTTAGTTGGCCGAGCAGCATAGCCGATGTAGATGAGCCGGACGACGAGGAGCAAAAATCCTCCAATAGTAGTTTGGTTATAACGATCTGTATGTTAAAGATGGAACCGAGTCAGGAAGCAGCGACCGTAGCGAGTGTTGAAGATGCACCATCATCGATAGCAGTGGCATCGCCCTCCGAGCAGTGTAATGCTGATGGTGGCACAATGGAGTCACAACCGCCAGCGAATACCGTGCCACCCGCTACGGAACAAGCCAAGTGTGGCTGTTATGAAAACAACGATTGTTCGATCAATTTAGCACCTGCTACAGAAGCAATCGTTAGCAGTTCCAGCGCAAGTTCCTTGTTGTCATCAGAAGCAGTGTACAACATAAGCAGCAGTTCGGACGGTGGTAATAACAATAACAATCAACCAGAAACGTCCGCTTTCAAATGTGGCTGTAACTGTAATAACGACCGCAACGATAGTGTCAACAACAATAACAGACCGATTGCAATTAATTCCCTTCCTACGCCGATAGCAGCAGCAGCGGGAGGAACAACAACAACAACGACAACATCGACAGCAGTTTTCACAAACGCCGAAGAAGCGTCGCGTAATGATCGCGCAAACAACAATGAGACGGCGTTGATTGGTGACATTCTCAGCGGACATCATCATCTGCTGCATCATCACCACCATCATCACCATCACCATCACCATCATCATGTACCGACCTGGCCATGTACGACGTCTTCCCTGCTGGCGGTGGCTACCAATGCTCCCGCTGTTATGACAACTTCTTCCGCTGCTCCTGCGAGTAATAATGCCAGCGTATTGAATCGTACTATGCAGCACCATCAGCAGCAGCTGCGTCAACAACAACTGCTCCTTTCGACGCCGCCTACGACAACGTTGGCGGCAGTCTCCTCCCAGGGTCCAGTGAGCCCCAGTCTGATGGTTACGGCCAGTTCCGTTTGTGAAATGAGTGATAAGTTAAGTGATTTGAAGCTACCCGTGAATGACAGCACCAGTGCCAGTGCCAGTGATGTGCGAAATAACAGCAACGCTAGTGATGAGCATCCCTTCAGCGTCGGCGAGTGTCCTCGGTGTGCTGTCGCATCGAAGCACGGTTCCAGCGGCGGGGTACAGGAGGAGAAGATACTGAACACCACACCGGGCAGCGAGAAAGGTGAGTGCCGGTTTCCATTGGTAAAGTAGGGCAATAGTAATGACGGGGAAAGATGATAGCTGGCTGTAGATATAGTAATTGTGTCGTTTGGCCTAGAAGTATTGGCAGCTAATAATCCTCGGCGGGAACCGTGAGTCTGTGGTACGCTCGCTGCGTTGCCTCATCGATTCGTGGCAAAGCACGGCGCCGCAAAACGAAATGGTTTTACGATGCAATTCAATATTTATTAGCGGTGCTACGGTGTCATTGATGAAACTCGCGGTGACTCTGCGGGTTGGCTCCGATCGGATGCGCTTTGCGATTCGATGTCAACCGAAGCGATTAGCGCACGACGGTACGCAAGGGTCCTTTCGAACTTCTTCGATTATATTGAGTGTTTTTTGTCGTCTCACTCTCTCCTTTGGGGTTTTGGTAACATTCCCATGCCGATGATTTTGTGGTTGATATTTCATGTTTCACTCTAAAAAAACTTAGGTCTCCAACTAGTTTGAATCTCAGAATTTGGTTGAGTAAAATCATTGACATAACATAATAAGTACATTCTCAATGTTAAAACGGAAGTTTCGGTTAATTGTGTAAAATCTGTTGAGGTTGAATGAATATGTTTGTGAATCGTTGGATCTGAAAGAAAAAAAAAGTATGTTATAATGTAAAATTCAGTTCTGCGAATTCAATGCCATTTTTGGAGTATCTCCAATCATTCTTTTAAATAAAACGAAGAAGAAGAATTACACACTCATGAAAAAATTTAATTTGATTTTGTTAAAAGTGGCATATAAGTGGTCACAATTTTTCTTGGGACGTCATTTTTGTTTCAATTTAATTGCTTCCCAGTTGGACGTCCTATGGTTGAGTTTCGGCTCGGGATTGAAAAAAACTTATTTGTAAATACTCTTTTACTTTTACTCAAGCGTTCATGGCAAGCAGGACTTTTTCTAATCAACCGACAGAATTTCGATTCAGATTGTCGGTACTTGGCTTACAAGTTTACATAATCTCAATAAGAAATATTTTAAGGTGGATTGTGGCATCTCTGCATACAATTTTCAGGTTTGGTTTCTTTTCACTTTACGAGCTTGAGCATAAAAATCTTAACTTCTACTGAATAATCAGCGCTAAAATTGCAACTCTAGACATGCACCGGTGCACAGTGGTCCAATAGGGCAAAAAGTGGAACTTAATTCCATAGCGTCTTTCACCTTCATCCTAGCTTAATAGTATCTTTGGAACAATTGTTTGTTTGAACGTAAATTGTGAGAAATTATGAAAAGTTTACTATAATAGAAATAAAAAAAAGAAACTAACTTTATTGTGTTAAATAAATGGTTTATTCAGAAAAGTTGTAGAAAGTTCAAAAGTATAAAACTTTGTTGAAAGAATGGAAATCCTATCTTTGTTCTGTACGAAGTTATAGAGTATATTATATAAAACTTATTTAAACTTAGTATTATTCACTTAACTTTTGTTAGTCGCATTTAACACGAAAGTGTTGTTCGGAGGAATTGTTAGGGCACACAAAACACACATTTTTTTCAAAAACATACATACTTTAGATTATTTTTTCGATAACTTCAAGAACGTATAGGTTAGAAAGGGGCAAGTGGAATCATGATATCATTACTTTCCCTTGAAGTTAAGCTGAAGTACTATAAACTCTTGTACGCTTCACTTGTCCCAATCCATATGTTACAGTTGGTTTTCGTATATTAAAAATAATACCTTTTTTGTGTTGAGAGATAGAAAATTAGTTTATTTGGCAAAGTTTTAGAACGTGCAAAACTATGAATCTTTGCTGAACAAACAAAATTCCTATCCTTATTGGGTACATAGTTAGTGTATTTTATTTGGAAGTTACTTAAAAGTGAGTTTTTTGTACTTAACTTTTGTTAGTTACATTTTACCTTTTTTAATTTTTTTTTCGAAGTAACATGGTGACTTCTGGCGGTGAAACAGTCAAAAATGACCAAATACCACCAAATATTTAGGAATAGGCCGAAAGCTGCAATCAAAAATTTATCCTAAATTAACCTCCAAATTCTTTGAAACATCTCTTAAAGATAGACGAAAAGCATACACAAGTTTATTGCTGAGAAACATCCTTAAAATCCAGAAAAAGTCGAAAAGAAAATATTCCTGAATAATATTTTAAGTGACTAAAACACATTATCTGAAGAGAAAGTAAAAAAGAAATTGGAAGCAATTCTGAATTTTTCTCGAGCAGATTTGAACCCTTTTCTAAACAAAAAAAAAATTTTCAAATTTAGTCCTAAAAAGGTAAATTATAGATTATAACAAAACAATGAAATATCCATAAAATTTACACATGGAAACCGAATATTCATGTCTGAAACACGCATTTTAATCCTCAACTTAAAAAAAAAACAGAATAACTACGAGTAAAACTGGAACCTCTTTGAAACGTTTACAAAAAAAAAAATAGGTGCATGATTTCAAATTTAACTGGGAAACAAACCAAACTGTTCAGAATTAGGCCTTAAATAGTTACCTGAAAAACATTTCTAGAGAAAAACATAGATTAAAGCAGAAATGGACTAAATCTAGCTGAAAGTGGCTTCAAAAACAGAAGTAATCAAAAGAGAATTGGAATTGTTTGAAATCGGGCCACAGTAGACTAATATTTGCATTTCAATAAGTCTTAAAAAAAAATCCGTAACACCTATTCAAACCAAATAAAAACATGAAAAATTAACAAACATAACTGAAGCGCTCTCAAAAGCTAGGAAACTAAATAATCAAGAATTCCTGAAAAAATTGGAAGCTTTTCAGAATCAAATAAATCAAAAACATTTTCAAACAACTTCTAGAAGACCGAATGACCCGAAAATTACATGATCAAAGTTTAGCCAAAAAATTATAACTAATAGTTAATGGTAACGCCGACACAGGTGTCGATGGTTGTGGGGTGGCGTGTTCCACTCACCCAATTGGTCTGGATTTGTTACTAGCCAACACCGGGAGATTTTCTGAGACGAAAAATCTCTGGGATCACGCCTTCCATCGCATGAGGAAGATAAGCCGTTACCGCCGGTCCGTTAATAAACGGGTCGTAAGTTGGGGTCCTGGCTGGAGTCACTTTCCTGGGTGTCGGTGATTGGCACAACAACAGTGGTGAAACTGGACCGATGAAAAATAGGCGAAAATATTTTTCACTTTTTCCGGTAGCTGAGTATGTACTCGAACTTCCTGAGAGACGTAGTTCTACGTCAATAAAAAATTCTTATTTTATTTTTTTAAGGTATAAAATTACTATCTAGGGTAACGAGGGTATTTTGGCCAGCTTGAGGAAGTGATTGGACAATTTAATTAAAAAAAGCATGATTTTATCGACATTAATATGCTATGTTATGGATGTTACTGAAATAAGTTTGGAGTGGCGCAATTATTGACTTTCTCTAGTCGCAATCGTTTCACTTCAACTCAATTTTAAGGGGTAACATTGTCAAAAGTGTCTTAAGTGTCCCGAATGTTAAATATGTCAAAAACAACAAATTGTGAAAGGCGTTAAAACTTCACAAAAATCAAGTAGGTACATCAAAAACATACAAGCATTTCAAAAATGTTAATATTTTCATATATGTCAAACATGTTGAATAGGCCAAAATTTCAAAAATGGCTACAACGCACAGTGGCTACAATTGGGGGGGAAGGGAGGGGTGGGTATTTAGTTAATGAGGTTGTCAATACAATTTTAGAAGAAGTTGCATCTTATAAGTAGGCCTAAGTTTAAAATTAAAAGAAAGTTATAGTGGTGCCAAAATCAGCGAAATAAAACAACTCAAATTTATGTTAGCGGAAAAACACACGTAAAAGATATCTTAAAATTTAGCCACCATGCGTCTTTTACAGCTGTAAAAGTTACATGATTCAACTTTACTAATAAATTTAAATTGAAAAAGTAGTGCAAAAAAACTGGTTTATTTAAGAGCCACCTTAAGCAAAAATGCACTAATTTAGCCAATTCTAGAGCTCAAAAAAGGTGGTCTTCTATGGGAACATCCATAAATGACGTAGCCTTTTTCTAGTTTTTTTTACCTCTCCTCTCCCCCATCGTAGCATTTCGTCACAAATTCAGACCTTTCTCTAGATAATTACGAGGCTTTATAACAACCCCCTCCATGATATTTTTTGCAAATTTTATTACCAATAACATACCTTGTATCATAAATGAACAAGAAAAGACAAAAAATATTAAAAATGACCCTAAATAGACAAAACAATAATAAAAAAAAATAATTAGAAAAAAAACAATTTTTTTTTCTAGTTTCATATTTGCTACGTAGCTTGGCTAGAACCAACAACCCTCCCCCTCGTCACATTTCGTCACAAAACTGCAAAGCCTCTCCTTCTCCCCCTAGAATGCTACGTTATTTATGGATGTTCTCTAATGGAATAAAATGACCTTCAGCTTTGTAAAAATAAAATAACAGTTTTTTCCGTAAACAAAAATATAAATTTTTAAATTTGCTTTTCATTTCAATTTTGTTTTATGTTTGAAATGACTCCTTCCTCTCCAAAAATTACAAACATGTCATAAGTGTCATAAACGTCATAAATATCGTAAATGTCATAAATGTCAATAATGTCACAAATGTCATAAATGTAATAAATGTCATAAATGTCTTGAATATCATAAACGTTATAAATGTCTTAAATGTCATAAACGTCACAAGTGCCATAAATGTCATAAATGCCATTTATACATAAATGTGCTTACAAACTTTACCTTGTTGACTCACGAACCGTTTACTGATCTAGGGCCAAACAAATTAGAGATGTCCAGCTTCTTCTGTCTTGAGCAGACGCTCTACAGTCACCTCGTACACCAGTAGATCGTGCATCTTCTTCCACCGCGCATATCCAACGAGATGAGGTATGGAAATAAGAAATTATAAAGGAAAAAAAAAAGATAAGAAAAAAAACTGAATAATCAAAAATGGAATATAAAAATGAAACTTAAGTAACGAGAAATGAAAATGAGGAATGATGAATGAGAGATGAGAAAGAAGACGTTAAAAATGACTAATTAAAATTATGAATTACAGTGAAACCTCAACGAGTCGATATCGAAGGGACCATCGACTCAAGAAAATATCGACTCATAGAATAAATTTTTAAAGACGTCAATGATTCATACAATAGATTGCATAGAGTTGTGTACACTATTTTTTGTTATTTTATACTCAAGATATCATGTTTATTATCACCAGTCTAGAGTCTAGAGTCAATGTTGTCATGTTGCTTCGCGAATTTATCCGGACCGATTGTTCCCGTTTTTGATAAGGATTTTATTTTATGATATTAGTTAATCATTTAAAATCACAATAATTCAAAAACGGCAATAATATGTTAAATATGTATTAAATAATGATATGTTTTATTGAAATACTGTATTCGACAATTTTAAAGATAGTTAAACTGCAGTTCTGGAGAGAAAATTTACTCTGTAAAAGTACCTTTTCCTTCAATAACAAAAGTTGAAAATAATTATTAGAAATGAGGACATTTTTATATATCCGTTGATTTTCTACAAAATAAATCTAGCATCATGTGTCAAAATTTGCAGATGTCAAAATGAGTTGTAAGCATCTAATTAAATGTCTTTATTTAAAAAGCCTTTAAGCTGGTTTGCCTCTGCTTTTGAATGGATCCCAACTGTCAAGTTTCCGGTATTATTGCGCTAGAGTTTGTTGTTTCGTCTAGTTTCGCTAACTAAATTTATTAGGAATCCGGTCTAGCTTATCATATTTGGACAACAGTGCTGTCATGTGCTGACATTATTACTTCATTTTTTAGTTTTTTCATCCTCAGCGCGAATTGAGATGTCATTTACTCTTTCACGTCAATAGAACTTGGGATTCGAAAACAACATCGGCTCATAGAAATCAAACGAAAGAGGTATCGAGTAATATAAATATCGACTACTAAGATTGA
The DNA here is from genome assembly GCF_029784165.1 of Wyeomyia smithii. Taxonomy (NCBI): domain Eukaryota; kingdom Metazoa; phylum Arthropoda; class Insecta; order Diptera; family Culicidae; genus Wyeomyia; species Wyeomyia smithii. The sequence goes on along the minus strand of NC_073695.1, from coordinate 243,215,843 downwards.
GTTTGTATGGGGAATCGAAGGGACTGTATCAAATATATAAAAAAATATTACTGAGCACGAACATGGAAAATGTGCAAAAAGAAAATCTGAACAAAATCTGATATGGAATAAAATAAGGGAATTTGGACATGATGCATGAAAAATATGAGGAAAAAATAGGAGAAACTTTCAATCATGAAAAATAAAATAAGAAATGACACAGTTATAACGTAAAATGAGAAATGAGGCGTGAAAATCGACAAACAATATATAAATAAGAAATAAATAATAAAAACTGAGAAAAACGAAATGGGAAATGTGATATGAGAAATGAGAAATGAAAAATGGAATATGAGAATAACAAAATAAAAACAATGTAAAAATAACAAATCTGAAACGGAAAGAGAGAAATGAGGCGTGAAAATAATAAACAGAAAATTATCAATGAGAAGGGAGAAATGCGAAATGAAAAATCAGAAATGAGAAAAGTAAAATGAGAAATGAAAAATGAGAAATGGGAAATGAGAAACGAAAAATGAGAAAAAACCTAAATTGATCCACCTAACGGTCAGACCCAGCCTTTCTCATTCAAACTTTTTATTTGTAAAAGTAGATTCACATGAACGCTTCAATCCAACAAATGTGTATTCACTTTTTGGGTTCTAAAATAATGATGTTGTAATTGAAGTATAGAATATGAAATTTAACGTAATGTAAATGCTCAAGAAATAGCGAAATAAAAGGAATGACTTTAAATTTCGAACAATACAATCATGAGCGATACCGGGAACATTCAAATGGTACGATACCACATTTAAATTATATTGAGGCCACATATATTGATCAAAGCAGGTATAGTTTTTAAAAGCATTTGAATTTCTTTTCTTTCCATAACTTTTGAACCACATATCAAATTGTTATGCAGTTTGTTATTTGTAAGCTTGAGAGATGACTCGTTCGTATGACACTCGTTATGTTCAAATAAGTCGTGTAATCTTTGAGATAATAGACTTTCGTTGTTTTATTAACAATGTAATACATAACGGTTGGTTAGTTTGATTATAATCAAATGAAATGGGAACGTATAGGGCAGCCAAACTTTGAAACCACGTGTTAAATCATGATTCATCAGTTAACCCTCAACTAGCCCGTTCATCTGATAATACTATTGATCAAATCGGCTGTGTACTTTCTGAGATAACGAAGTTTCCTGATTTTCACAATTCGGTACATTACAGATGAAGTTACAGTTCGATTACAGTAAAATTCAATAGGGTGTTATGAGTCAGCTAGACCTTTCATTTGACACTAATTTCGTGAAAATCGGTTCAGCCATCTCTGAGAAAAGTGAGTGAGTTTAAGTAGTCTTCGGAATATGTTTCTTTCCAAAGCTGGATTTCACATCTTTAAACATAACAGGCAAAGTAATAGTCCGATTGCAAAACAAATCAATAGGGTCTTATGGGGTATTTAGACCTTCCAAATGACACTAATTTTGTGGAAATCGGTTCAGCCATCTCTGAGAAACATGAGTGAAATTAAACAGTTTTCAGAAGACGTTTCTTTTCATAACTTGTAAACCACATGTTCAATCTATATAAAATTCAAAAGTTAAGGGTTTTTAAGATAACCCGTTAACTTGATACCAATTTTATTGAAATCGGTTGTGTGGTTTCTGAGATATTGATGTTTCGTGATTTTCACATTTTTATAAATAACCTCTGAAATAAAAATCCAATTACAATGAAATTTTATAGGGTCTTATGGGGCGACTAGAACTTTCATTTGCATATAATTTCATTAAAATCGGTCCAGCTATCTCTGAGAAAAGCAAGTGAAAATAAAAATCTGCACATACACACACATATATATACAGAAAATGCTCAGCTCGTCGAACTGAGTCGAGTGATATATGCTATTCGGCCCTTTGGAGCACTTTCATATCTTCGGTTTTGCAAGTGATTAAAATAAATGCAAGTGATAAAAATATTATTGAGGAGTAAAATATTCGTGCTGAAGAAATATAGAAATAAAAGAAATGACTTTGAATTTCGTACACTCCAATCACGATACTGGGAACGTACGAATAGCACAATACCAAATTTGCAAAAGCAGTTGCAGTTTTAAATAGTCTTTGAATTTCGTTTCTTTTCATAACTAAATTCCTTACTTGTGAGTTTGAAAGACAACCCGTTCAAATGACACTAGATATGTTCAAATAAGTCGTGTGTACTTCGAGACAATAGACTTTCGTTGTTTTTATAATTTAATACATAACGGTTGGAATAAAAAGCCATACTTTTAATTTGATCGTAAGATTATTGAATTTAGTCCAGCCATTTTTAGGAAAACGAGTGAATTTGAAAAGTCACCGGTACATGTTTCTCTTTACAATTTTTGAACCACGTGTTCAATCACTGTAAAATTCAACAAATAACCTTTAACTAGCCCGTTCATTTGATACCAATATTGTTCAAATCAATATTGTTGCAATTGATAAATTGCAGACAAAGTAACAGACCGATTACATTGAAATTCAATAGGGTGTTATGAGGCGGCTAGACCTTTCATTTGACACTAATTTCGTGGAAATCGGTTCAGCCATCTCTGAGAAAAGTGAGTGAGTTTAAGTAGTCTTCGAAATATGTTTCTTTCCAAAGCTGGATTTCACATTTTTAAACATAACAGGCAAAGTAATAGTCCGATTGCAAAAAAAAAATCAATAGGGTCTTATGGGGTAATTAGACCTTCCAAATGACACTAATTTTGTGGAAATCGGTTCAGCCATCTCTGAGAAACATGAGTGAGATTAAACACTCTCAAGAACACGTTTCTTTAAATAACTTTCAAACCACACGTTCAATCTTCATGAAACTCAAAAGTTTAGGGTTTTTTAAGTAGCTCGTTCATTTAAAACCAATTTTCTTAAAATCAGTTGAGTAGTTTCTGAGATAAAGATGTTTCGTGATTTTCACATTTTTAAACATAACCTCTAAACTAAAAATCCGATTGCAATGAAATTCAATAGGGTCTTATGGGGCAACTAGACCTCTCATTTGCAATTAATTTCATGAAGATAGGTCCAGCCATCTCTGAGAAAATCGAGTGAGATTGGGAGAGCGTTACATACACACACACATACACACACACACATACAGAAAATGCTCAGCTCGTCAAACTAAGTCGATTGATATACGAGATTCGACCCTTTGGAGCACTTTTATACCTTTGGTTTTTCCAGTGATTGCTATACCGTTCTAGGAGAAAGGCAAAACAATGAAAAAAGAGAGATGAGAAATATAAATGAAATATACGATATGAGAAATGAGATATAAGAAATGAGAGATAAGAAATGAGAAATGTGAAATCAGAAATGAGAGCTGAGATATGAGAAATGAGAAATGCGAAATGAGAAATGAATAATGAGAAGCAAGGAATGAAAAGTGAGAAATGAGATATGGGAAATCAAAAATGAGAAATGAGATATGAGAAATTAAAAATGAGAAATTAAAAATGAAAAGCGAGAAATGAGAAATGAAATAAGAAATATGAAATCAGAAATTAGAAATGAGGAATGAGAAGTGAGAAATGAGCAATGAGAAATGGAAAATGAGAAATAAGAAATGTAAAATGAGAATTGAGAAATGGGAAATGGGAATTTAGAAAGTGGAAATTAGAAATTAGAAATTAGAAATTAGAAATTAGAAATCAGAAATTAGAAATTAGAAATTAGAAATTAGAAATTAGAAATTAGAAATTAGAAATTGAAATTAGAAATGAGATGTGAGAAATGAGAAATGAGAAATGAGATATGGGATATGAGAATTGAGGAATGAGAAATGAGGTATTGAAAATTAGAAATGAAAATCGAGACATGAGGAATGAAAAATGAATATGAAATATACGATATGAGAAATGAAAAATGAGAAATGAGAAATTAGAAATAAGAAATAAGAAATAAGAAATAAGAAATAAGAAATAAGAAATAAGAAATAAGAAATAAGAAATAAGAATTAAGAAATGAGAAATAAGAAGTAAGAAGTAAGAAGTAAGAAGTAAGAAATAAGAAATGTGAAATGAGAAATAAGAGGTGAGAAATGATAAATGAGATATGATATATGAGACATGAGATATGAGATATGAGATTAGAAATGGAAATGAGAATTGAGAAATGAGAAACGAAAAATAAGAAATGAATTGGAAATGATAATTGCAAATGAGAAATGAGAAATAAGGAATGAGGATTGAGAAATAAGAAATGGGCAGGGGTGACTCGTGGCTTTTGAATCTGCCTGTTCAACTACAAATTCTGGAAATCTCAGTTTGAGGAAGTAATCACAATCATGTCCGCGTAAACACACAAGTCCTTCTATTTGATACTGCTGGAAAGTAAAACTAAAAATCGATAAAATATAAATTTAAATTTTCGTTTGGAATATAGTTTTTGTCTGGCGTACTCCGTGTGCAATACACAGGTTGTTGCGAACAGCCCCCCGATCGGGCGAAAACTATACATTTGGCAACACTGAGCGAGAAAGAGGCACTGAGAAACAGGAAGAGAACATGTAAACGTCACTTGGACCCGACCGGGATAGAAAGAAGAATTCGACCCATATTGGAGAGGGAAACAGAAGTTAAAGAAAATCATAGTGTGAGCTGGAGAATAAATTTAGAAAATTAAGATCAAAAGTAAAGAGAAGGTGAAGATATAAGTTCAAGTAGGAAAGAATAGTGAGCAGAGATAATAAGGTATGGAAGATAGCGGAAAGCTGTTCTAAATAATTTGCAATAAATAAAATGTTCAAACTTAACCTACTATCACAGGAATTATCACAGTCTAAAGGTTGCGCATGGCTACGCACCAGACTAGGAGGAATTTAAGAGAACACCAAAACTGTAGGCATAATTAAAATATTTATAGATGTATCCTAAACTAAATAAAATATAATTCTAGCTTTGATCTGCTAACATGCTGATACAAAGAGTGTTCTCTCGTGGCAAAACCAACACAGGTTGCACCTATGAACGAGTCGCCCCTGGAAATGGGTAATGAGAAATGAGAAATAAGAATTGAGAAATGAAAAATGAGAGGTGAGAAATGAGATATGAGATATGAGATGTGAGATATGCAATATGAGAAATGAGAATTGAGAGATGAGAAATGAAAAATGAGAAATAATAAATGAGAAACGAGAAATTAGAAATGGGAAATGAGAAATGAGAAATAAGAAACGAGAAATGAAAAATGAGTGGTGAGAAATAAGATATGAGATATGAGAAAAGAGAAATAAGAAATGAAAAATGAGAAATAAGAAATAAGAAATGAAAAATGAGAATACAAGAAACGAGAAATGAAAAATTAGAAGTGAAAAATGAAAAATGTAAAATGAAAAATTGAAAATGAGAAATGCGATATGAGAAATGATAAATGAGAAATGAAAAATGAAAAATGTAAAATGAGAAATTAGAAAAGAGAAATGAGAACTGAGAAATGAGACATGAGAAATGAAAAATGAGATATGAGATGTGAAATGTGAGATATGAGATATGTGATGTGAGATATGCGATATGAGATATGCGATATGAGATATGCGATACGAGATATGAGATGAGATATGAGATATGAGATATGGAATATGGGAAATGAGAAATGAGAATTGAGAGATGAGAAATGAATAATGAGAAATAAGAAATGAGAAATGATAATAAGAAATGAGAAAAGAGAAATAAGAAATGAGAAATTAGAAATGGGAAATAAGAAATGGGAAATGAGAAATGAGGAATAAGAAATGAGAAATGAAAAATGAGAGGTGAGAAATAATATAATAAATATAATAAATTAAGAAATATTTACCTGTGAATTGTTGCAAGGAGCTTGTTCGTTCAGCACGCAACGGCCGAATGGTAAACAAAGGGCTGTCAAAACTCGGTTCTAAATCATAATTCAATTAGTTTTTTTTTCACTCGCCCAAACCTCGATAGCGATAACAACTACGCAAAAAGCGTATAATTGATTTCTTGCTTTTGTTTGTTGAAGTAATTGAAATTGTCATAGCTTTTTGAAATACAAAAAGTTATATGCTGAGCTGGAGCTACTCTAGCATGAGTTTCATCCGTTCAATGTCAACTAATTTCCAATCTGAGAATTTCCGATCTACAATTTCAAATAGTTTCGTTTCGTTTGCTGTTTGCTGAAAAAGGAACATTGAACGGAGTTCGCTAAATTAAGCGTTTATCTTGACAGTGCGAACAACGATTTTTCTGATCCAAGTATGCATGAAATTTCATCCAGTAATTGAGTATAAACTATTGTTTATATAGCGTCAACGTCCCAGCACTGTAAAATTGCAGCAAGTACTAGCGTTACCATTCCGTCTACTATTTGTTTTGATGGAATACAAAAAAAAACGTAGTCCAGCTTGTGTCTTGGATATCACACTCCTACTTCTTTAAATTTGGTTCAAAATAAAAAAGTTATTAAAGCGACAAAAAAGGTGATTCAAATTCAGCCTACTGGCTGAAGAACGCTTCTAAATGACGGAAATGGGCATAACAGTAATTGATTGCAAATGGAGACTAAAGACAAAATTTGTTCCAATTTAAGCTAAAGTGCCTCAAAGGGTTAAAATAAAGTTTATGAAAAATGGATTAAAAATTAGCCTAATAAACTTAGAACTATCTCTGCTGAAGGAAAAAAAGAAATATATCTAAAACTACATGATATTCAAAAGAATAAAGGAGTCACAAACGAAATGATTCCAACCTTATTTCAAATATAGGTGACAACGGATCTAAAATCAGAATATATGTAGAATTTTTAATCTAAGTTAATATAATTATTTTGGTAGATTTTCTCTTGTTGAAAAAAAAACAAATGAATCAAGTCGGAGGAGACTGGCAAAATTTGGTAAAATTGATGAGAAAGAAAATTTTGTTGTTACCCTTTAACGTGAACTTTTTCAGCATTACGGCAAAAAGTTCTCTGTCTGGAAGATTGTGTGACTAATCGAAGGACAATTTCCGAAAACAAAAACTCTTCCAATGCGTAGTAAAATTTTAAGAAATGAGGCATAACGAAACAAGGTAGTAACATCAACCGAAACAGGCGAATTTCGTTCCGGCACCTTCCAGGAAGGTTGATCATGGATACCGGATGCCGCCCACTCGTTAGTCTTCGGTCGACAAAAACTTGCCCTTGGTGCTTGTTTGCAGTCCCAGTCAGTCAGAGTTATTTGTTGGAAAAGTGTGCCGCCACTCTAGTGCTTGAAGATGAATGTATACGGGATTTCGTACCTACGGATGTGTTTCGAGCTTCTCGTAATCGGAACAAGTGTCGAGAGGGACTTAAACGGTCTGTACGAGTGCTTCCCCTATTTGAGATGACTAACAAAGGGTTCACTTTTATAGTTAAGCATTGAATTGGATTTATTTCCTTCTAGCATGTTCTGGTTTTTTTTACTATGAAAGAACATTGATTTCTCCCCTGAAACCGCACTCACTTTGGCCTATCGATCCGATAATGTAGTTTTTGCGTTTTTACTTCGTTGGATTAATTTTTTTTACTCAGACGCTGTATTAGGGATTTGTCCTTCAAGCTCGAATAAAGAAAGTGGCATAGATGACGAGGAGCGATGATAATGATGATGAAATGGCTGTCATTTTTCAACAAAGCTCACGTACCGGCGGAATGCTTTTGCCAAGCCACCGGAATTTGTTATTAAGGGTATTGGGATTATGGTTTAGGAACTTGGGCGCTTCATTTTATATATTCATTACGTAGAAATTGGGTGATTCTTATTTACCGATTAAAGCCGCTGAAACCGTTAAAAAAATGAATTAAAATAGTGAATAACCACGAAGGTTCAAGTACTTCAAGAAAATAAAGCTATTTTTAATTCCGTCAATATCACACCACCGATATATGTACTCGCATATCAGTGTGAGCTTTTCGACACCCACTGGGGCACGCATTCGACCTTCGGAGAAACTTACGTCAGCGCGCGATGGCCGAAAGGTTTCAAGATTGATAGCACGCCACTGACTGCAAGGTTTCCCGGTAGAGAATGCGCACAAATATCTGCCTCGTTTGTTTGCCGATTCGAACAGATTCCAGGAAAATTTTAATTAGCGCAAAAAACGCTGACGAAGCTCACCCTCGCCTCCAAATGGTGGCCTCTCGCCATGCGGTTGCGTCGTAAACACAGTTCCACTCGCGCGTTCCCGGCTTCGAATAGCGCTCGTATTATCATCATATTTTTCAATTTTTTTTTCTATAACGATCTGTTTGAACAGACCGACCAAACAGAGAAGACAACCCACGGACGGAGCGAGGTGGCATAGGTCGCACATAATCGGAACTGTGTTCTCACATGTTTTTTTTTCGACCTGCTTGCCCGACAATCCAACAAAGTGACTGTACAAATTGGAAAGTAATTACCGGGAATTCGGTCTTTTTCGTTTATGAGTAGACGAAAGAGTTTCGCTGGTTTGGCTTATTTTTTGAACAGTTGTCCACACTCGGCTCACGTTTCGCCGCTAACCGTGTCGAATCGCAGACTGGTCACCCGGCTCACGGTGCTGACTACCCGAATTGTGGAGTCAATATAGAAAAAACACTTTCATTTAACTTGACTTGACATGCAATTTGGGGTTCTCTTCTGTAATATTTTTTTTTTCGAGCAAAACCACTTTTTACGAAAACGAGAACACCTGGTGACTCGAGCCCGAACGCTTGACGTTCGCTCCCTGGCTTAATTTTGGATCGGGGGAAATGGTTCTGTTCGGAGAATACTGCAATTGGATCTCGTGTGCGCTGCTGTTTACTGTTATTACGAACTTTTGTAGGTTCGATAACGGTTTCAAGGGGAACTGCTGGTGCATTCTGTGTATATTGGCGTGAAGCAACGATTCGCTTGCGCTGCCGAAAGCTTTCTAGCAGACCGTTAGGACTTTTATGTGGAACGTCGTTACAAATTTCAGGTGCTGCCTGCCGATCGCTTGGATAATACAAACTTCTGCGACGATGGCAGTAATTGGATCGGAAGAAAATTTACGCTGATAGTCGAGAACTTTTTTTACTCGCAGGTGGAACCGGGCAAGTGTTGCTTTTTGCACGACAGGAAATGTTTGTAAATAGCGTTCGGTTGAAGTAGCAGACAATGTTAGAACATCTGAATATTTCTTGTTTATTATGTTTTACCTGAACGATACAGGCTTTCGAAACTCATGCCGATATAAAGTGTTCCAAACATAGTGAGTGTGAAATTGTGAAGCCAAATAGACTAAAATAATAACTAGAAACGGAGGAAGGAATGTCTAAAAAGGCAGAAACTCTAAACTATTTAACGAAAAAAAGTGAAGGAGATAGAATCACACAAATGAAATAGATATTGCGAAGTATAAAGTATAAGTAGGAAAATTTATAATAAAAACTCGAAAATTATCGTGGCTTGTAAAAGGAAAAATTAACATATAAACGAGAAGATAGGAAGAAAATAAGAAAATAAGTCTTATAGAAAAAAAAACGTGCAGAGATGGAATAAAGAAAAATTAAGACTCATAAACTCATAAAAATAAACCAAACACAGAAGTAAAATTATTGGTAGGTTCAAAAAGAAAATTATGTATTTTTGATATAACAAGTAGCGGAGAGTAAAGGAAATAAGAGACATAGATGGAATAAAGCTTTGAAAAATATTAACAAAAAAAAAGATGCGCAGAATGACTTGTAAAGACGAAATAAAAACTGAATTGTTAAATGAAAAAAAAAAAAAAACGATGAAATAAAAATGAGAATAAAGAAGATTAGTACACTAAGGTCGCTTTTTACGAAGGCTTTTTTACGCGGATTCCGGAATTTCCGCGGTTTTTTTTTGCGCGGATTTCGGTTTCTCTTCACTCGGATTGCAGAGTTAATGCTGGTTTTTTTTTTACACGGATCCCGGAATTTATGCGGTTTTTTTTACGCGGATTCCGGAATTTACGCGGTTTTTTTACGCAGAACGTATCTCCCGCGTGAAAAGCGACTTTAGTGATAGGCAAATAAATTGCCCCAGAGCTCAAACTGGACAAAAAAGGATTGAAGCTTTTTAACCATTCCTGTGATTTTTGATGCCTTTAGTAAATGCAAAAGTTCGTCAAAAGGCCGTAGAGTAATTGTTCCCCGAGTTCATCGCTTCTACGTTAGCTTACGGGAAAACTTATTCAAGATTCTAAAAAAAATATTTTCGCAAGGGCAAAACCTATGTTTACCAATGTTTTTTTGTTTTCTAAACAGGTTTGTTTGACACAAAAGACGAAAAGATGAGATACGGTAAAGATGGAAACCACAATACGATATGAAATAATAAATGTATACTTCCTGTGAAAGAAAAATTCAAAAACAAAAAACAGCAAAACTAAAGATTAAACAAAAAAGGATGGAAACAAATTGACTGAGAAATTAAAAATAGTATGAATCTCTTCCTTCAAGAATGAAATAAAGAATAACTAAGATACAAAAATAAAAAACATAAAACATATAATAAACTAAAAAAAAAGAATGATGAACGGGGAATAAATTTCAAAAAAGCTTTTGAAGTTTGAAGATGAGATAAAAAACAATAAATTATAGAACATTAGAAATATAAAGTCATGAAAAAAAAAACTGACAGTGGGATTGAAAACCCAAAAAAGATTGAATGATGTGATAAGGATAAAAAGTAACTAAAAAATAAAAACAGAAATAAAAAAAAATCAATGATACGAAGATAAAGTAAGAATTGGATGAGAAAATGAAAAGTTGAAACGACTAGAGAGAATAAGTATCTAATTCGGTGAAAACGTAAATGATGAAATGATGAAAAGTTTAGTTATTTTCTTTAAACGTTTGATTGACACTAAAGGTGGAAATCAAATATATATATATATATATATATATATATATATATATATATATATATATATATATATATATATATATATATATATGCATAAGAATGAATAAATACAAGAAAAAAAAAACATCAGACATGAACAGTAAAAAAATGATGAGAAAAATTCCTAATGTCAAATTGCATATATCAAGATGGCTTGACAAAGTATTTTTTTTTAATTCTTTTGTCACTAATATTTAGTGGTTAATTTGTGAGTTCGAAATCCAATTTGTGGTAATTTGTGGTTAAGTGGTTTACGAGAAATTTTCAAAAAACTGAATCAAGCCATCTTGAAACATGATTTTTCTTAAAATGAATCGGATATCGATGATATATACATCAATCGAAAGCTCTTAATTTGTGGTTCACGAAAATGTAATTTTTAAAGTCATAACTACTAGTGTTTATACAGAAATTTGTGTTTTATTGTTCACGTAGTTATACGTTTTGTTTATTTGTTGATGACGCTGCTGTCCGCTAGTGGCGTTGGCTGTTGGCGGTGTTTGTCACTGCTATACCGAGCGTCCGTGTGGGGAATATGGTAAATATCAAGGTTCGGGGAACTTAACCAACACACTTGCTATTACAGGTAGCCCATTAGGCGCAGAATGGATATGTGTAATTTTTTGTCAAAAAGGATACCGGTAACGAAAAAGTAATTTCAAAGCAATCCAAATTCGACGGATTATTTTTCGAGCGCACAGAGGAGTAACTCGAGTCGAAACCTGGCCAAAATTTTTTTTGTATCAGTTTAGTAATATGTTGGGAAATATTTAAGTGAGAAGTGGAAGTGACTGGTTCGAGTATTATATCAAAGAGTAACTCTAAATATCACGCACACAACTTGATGTTTACATTTACATAGCCTATGTGTCTTCATTAATATTATTGATCAGATGAAGAAATACGCTCGTATAATTTGTGTTCGCAAAACGGGCAGCGAAACAAATCGAAGAATTTACCATAAAAATGATGTAGCAAAATATCTTCATTTTGAATTTTCAATTTGTTGCTCACAGATTATATGATGCCTCGTGGAACCTGCGTTGGTTGGAAAAAGCCTTTTGTACAGAGTGTTATTTACCTGGATTATTGATTCTGTGCATCAAGTTAATTTTAAGTTCACTTAAATTAGTTGAAATTCATTCACTTAACTAATCTCATTTAATGTTTGCTGAGCTTAAACTCTGTTTTAAGCATGAGGCAGGTATTTTTTCTCATTTCTCATACACGCGTAAACGCTTACCGCCAAAATAAGTCATAAACAACATTTTTCAAACGGGTCGCAAATGTCAATCCGGACGTTACCGGATGAGATATTTGCGAGGATGTGTTCGTGATGTTATAAACATCCATTTCCCCGAGGATTATATGATCGGATTCCGCGAGATTTGATAACTCTTTCAATGTTGAATATACTCGAAAATACGTAAAAATCACTAATTTCGAAAACTTCTTAAGAGTTGCTATAATTTTAAATATCGGAATGTTGGTGCAAAATATTGATCAATTGTCAGTTTTTTGACGCTTGGCACAACTTGTTACTATAAATGGTTCCATTCCCAAAAAAATGCTTGAAAATTTGTCAAACATTTGTTTACAGCGCTCCCAGCATATGATAATACCGTTTAACGTTAATTGAGTGATGGTATTTTGTGAAGCATTTATTCAAGCTGCAGAAAAAAGCGGCATCAAAAAGCGACAAAAAACTTTTTTCTTATTTTGGCCAGATTTTTGTTCTAGGTACTCCTCTGTGCGACAGTGCCACTAGTAGCTTAACAGACCCGCGGACAGCAGACATCTTCTTTATTACTTTGCTCATAAGTTAGCACATATGCATGGAAAAATAACAGAAGAGCTAGCTCTTTACCAGTCCACATAAGCACTGAGGAAGACTGTACGTCACAGTCGAAATATATATTTGCGGACTGAATTTCAATATTTATTTCCTAAAAAATTAGTAGAGTATAACGGAAACCGATAACTATTTCTTTGATTGAGCTTATTTGAACATTTGTTTGAATATTTCCGAAACATTTTTCAGAATCTAGAAGAAGTGATAATTATTGTTTGCGATACCTACTGGTTCTGGAAAATAATCCATCGGATTTGGATTGCTTTCCTTTGAAAGTACATTTTCGTTACCGATATCTTTTCTGACAAAAAATTTACACATATTCATTCTGCGCCTGTTAGGCTACCTGTAATAGCAAGTGTGTTGGCAAGTTCCCCGAATCTTGATATTTAACATATTCCCCCCACGGACGCTCGGTATAGCAGTGACAAACACCGCAAACAGCCAACGCCACTAGCTGACAGCAGCGTCATCAACTAATTAACAAAACTTAGAACTACGTGAACAATAAAACACAAATTTCTGTATAAACACTAGTAGTTATGACTTTCAAAATTACATTTTCGTAAACCACAAATTAAGAGCTTTCGATTGATGTATATATCATCGATATCCGATTCATTTTAAGAAAAATCATGTTTCAAGATGGCTTGACTCAGTTTTTTGAGAATTTCTCGGTAACCACTTAACCACAAATTACCACAAATTGGATTTCGAACTCACAAATTAACCACTAAATATTGGTGATAAAAGAATTAAAAAAAATTACTTTGTCAAGCCATCTTGATATATGCTGTCAAATTGAACAAATTTTAAAATTGAATGTTAAATGAGGAACACAAAAAAAAAAACAACAAACAAACGCAAGCAACAACGAAATTATATTAAAACAAAACCATGAATAGAAGAAAAAACTGGACAGTAAATCGATCTAGAAGATGGAAAGTTGAAAAATACAGGTCGACCTCGATTATATATGATTCGATTAAAAAATAATCTAAGACTCCATAATCTGAAGAAGGAGTTATTTAATGACTTATCCGTAACTGGAATGTCGTAAGGGAGCGTCCCTAAAAAACGTAACCTTTGAGTCATCTCCCAGATGGTCTCGAGGTACGATGCTGACCTAACAAGCCAGTCGTCGTAGGTTCGAGTCTCGGCTCGGGAGGGACTGTTAGTGTCAGTAGGATCGTAGCGCTGGCCCCGCAATTGTCCTGTACACTAATCAGTCGGCTGTGAAGTCTGTGTATAAATAAACAGAAGGTCAAGTTCCGAATCGGAATGTAGCACCAAGGCTTTCCTTTTCAAGTAAAAGGAGGAGGGCTATCTGACAAAGTGTTGTAACTCATACGGAAAATTTTGAGCATCTATACAAAAGAAGAGGAGGTCGGAAATTTATGCGCTGTGCTATTAATGGATTAGGAAATAGATTCATAAAATGAAAAAAAAATTAAAAATTAAAAAAAAAATCATAAAGGTTTAAAAAAAATTAATGAAATTTTCAAAGAATTAAAAAAAATAGAAAATTAAAAAAAAAGAGGAAATTTAAAAGATAAGAGGAAACTAATAAAGCAAAAACAGAATAAAAAATATGTTTGTGCCTATGAAATACGTAACGCTTGATAAGAAGGGAAGGGGGGGCTATCTAATGAAGCGTTGCGACTCATACGGAAAATTTTGAGGATCTGGTTCTTTTTGCGCTTCGTTTTCATTGGACGTTCCTTGATAGTTTCATTAACTGGGAAAAAATAAAAAAAATTAATAATAAAAAGTTACCAAAAATAAAAAATAACAAAATAAAAATAAAATAGAAAAAAAACCAAAAGATCAAAAAATAAAAAAAAAAACAAATAAAGAAAAAAATAATAAAATTAAAAGATAAATCAACAAAAATTGAAACAAATTTAGAAAAATTAAAAACACCTAAATAAAAAGTAGAAAAATTAAAAAAATTGAAAAAAACTTGAAAAATATTGAAAAAAACATATGAAAAAAATTCTGTTTCGTGCTAAGTAATTAATGAACGTTATCTCATTGATACATAAAATGAGAAAAAGTAGAAAGTAACAAAAATGCATAAAAATGAAAAAACAAAAAAATTTAAAATAAATTAACAAAAAAAAAATTAATAAAAAAAAAATATACACTAGGGTAGCAAGGGTGGTCCCCGTGGTTCTGTGGTTAGCGATGTCGGTCGGCTAGCTCTCCCACACGGTTGTGATATCGGGTTCAATTCCCGATCAGGTCGAGGAACTTTTCGAGCTGGAAATTTTCTCGACTCAGCACTGGGGCACGGTGTATCGTTGTACTTATCCTACAATATGCAATATGTGCCGAAAACAATATGGATAACGAATTCTCTCAACTAATCTAGTTGATCGAGACCGCATTAGCCCCCAGGCTAGCGTGCGATATTGTTATTGTTAGGGTAGCAATGCTCATATGAAAAAAAAATCATCATCGAATTTCAAAAACCGACCATGTACATTTTGTTCATTGGCCCGAAAAAATAATCTATGCAAAATTTCAGCTCAAGCGGATCTGATTTAGGGGTGTCACAAAGCGCTCAAAGTTGTGATTTTTCGACCCTCGAAAAACTGCTAAGGGAGTTGGGGATTTTTCGACCCTCGAAATTACAGGAAATTGGGAAAATCGAAATTTTTTTTGATGTCAAATGCCTTTAAAATGCATAAAACGTCGAGATCTGGTGTTATCTCGAGAAAATACGTTTTGACCAAAAATCGACCTTCTGGGAGCCGTTTTCTGAGCAACCGAAGTTTAAATATGAAATATTTTTAAACGGGTTTCTGAAATGGCTGACAGTTAGTTCCAAACCAGATGTAAATTATTTTATCGTTCAATTTATATCTCAAACTTGATTTTCATCAGAGTGGTTCCAAAAACAATTAAAATGAAATTTATTATTGTTGAATAGGAAAAAGCTATCATAGTAGGAAACTTATGTCATTAACGTTACGTTACTCGTGCCATTACCAGCAATATTTATTAAATGAAAAATTACTAAGAGTTTTGTACAAAACATAACAGTGTGTAACGGTTAAAAGGTAAGAATTATCTTTATCTTTATTTATCATAGTTATTACGGAAAACTAGTTTGTCCATATTTATGGTATATCAAGTATAAGATTTCAAATAGGCAAACAAATATGAGCATTTTTCTCACTAAACCACCTCAAATTAAATTTTAATTGTGTTTAAA
Source organism: Wyeomyia smithii (assembly GCF_029784165.1). NCBI lineage: Eukaryota > Metazoa > Arthropoda > Insecta > Diptera > Culicidae > Wyeomyia > Wyeomyia smithii. Next base: position 243,199,876 of record NC_073695.1, on the reverse strand, counting down.
ACCAGCCTAGTAATAAATAAATGAACCACCTTAATGAGAATCGAGTTAGAGATAGCTAACAAACTTGAAAGTAATTTACATCCGGTTTGGAACGAGTTGTTAGTCATTTTAGAAGCCAGTTCTAATATATTCCATATTTAACCTTCGGTTTCCCCGAAAAGTCCCAGAAGGTCGATTTTCAATCAAAAAATTTTTTTTTCGAGATAACACCAGAGCTCGTCGTTTTATGCATTTTCAAGAAATTTGGCATCGAAAAAAAAAATTCGTTTTCCCCAATTTCCTGTAGATTTTCGAGGGTCGAAAAATCACAACTTTGAGCGCTTTGAGGCACTCCTAAACCATGTCCGATTGGGTTGAAATTTTGCACAGATGATTTTTTTTGGACCAATAAACGAAATTTATATGGTCGGTTTTAAAAATTTAACATAACCATTTTCGCTGCCACCCTTATATACATTGTCCAGAATTTTTCTTAACGTTTTCATTCATAAAAATAAAAAGTAACTACCAGATGTAACTGTTTTTTGTAGGAAATGTGTTTTCCGACTTTGAGGAGGTTATTTAAAAATAAAATTATTATTGATTCGGAAGCATCAAAACATTTATGCAAACAAGAAAAGAATTTTGTTTCTGATTCGATTATATACAGCGAAAAAAAATAGAGGCAATAGAGCCCGGTCTTTATAAACAAAATCAACAAGAAAAAAGAACGATGAAATTGAAAAAAAAAACAAAAATTCAACGTGCCGCGAGATAAAAAAGTCTTTAATTATAAAACATAGAACAAATAAAATAATGGTAGTCGGATCGAATACCTAAAGATGATCAATAATCAATAATAAGTGCACGAAGTCATAAAATCGGAACGTTGAAAAGTGTAAGAAAAAGCTACATGATGAAAACACTGAAAGATGAAAATAAAATATACAAAAGGTTATAGATTTAACCATACGAATAAATAGGAAGATTAAATAAAATAAGGATTGGTAAATAAAAAGATGGGAAGATAAAACGATGAGTAAATGAGAATGACGAAAATGGCTAGCTAAATGAAGGAATAATACAAATGGTGAAAAATTATATATTTTCTCAAAACGTTTATTAGACTCTAAAAACGGAAAGATGAGATGCTGTACAGTTGAAAATTGAATTGAACTCTGTTACGTAGCCATGGGGGAGTTTCAGGATTCAAACCCTCCCTCCCCCATTCGATCTTCAATGTTTTTTTTAATGTAAGGCCTCTTCGAAACACTAGTTAATACTAGTAATCTAGTTTCGAAAAAAAAATCAGAAAAATCAACTTTCTGTTCTCCTGTTCGAAAGCCTACTAACTCGACGATCCATCCATTCCTAAGACATTTGGTATAAAAAACTTTTTCGATATCAAAAATTGTATGCTTCTTTTTATCGGCCACAAAAGTAAAGCTCTAACCGCTTTGAGACACGACTTCCGGAAGTCCGATTGCAAAGGCTAAATTAATTTTTAAGACCTTTGCCAGAATTCTTCGTACAGTATGTCCCATAAGAAAATGCGAAAGTTTTCAATGCTCGTTTTTGGGTAGCTTCAAACATTATTTCTACTGTTTTAATGCGTGTGTGTAATCATCTGACTGTATACTCTGAGGTGACGTGAACGAAACAGTGGTTCGCGAGTAACAACGTTGAGAAAAATGTTCAAAATGGAGGTTGTGACTAGTTTGCTGCTTGCCCAAGAGCCCGTAAAACAACCATGAACCACGTCTATGAAAGCCGGGAAGTGGCCGTCCAGGGTCCGCCCGCACACCAAAAGTCATGAGATCAGTGAAAGACAAAGTGAGGCGAAATCCTATCCGATCGATCCGGAAATTGGCTAAGCAAGCCGATATTTCCTAAAGTACCATGCAGCGGTTGGTCAAAGATGACTTAAAATGTTCGTCCATGACAAGAGTAAACCGCCACCTTGTAACGGACCGAATTAAACAACTATGGTTAAAGCGCCCGGAACGTTTGGTGTCAGCATTAATAAAGAAGCATAACACCATCGTATTCTCCAATAAAAAAATGTTCACTATTGATCCCGTATCTAGCACAGACAGCTCACTACAGACACTACAGACAGCTTTATTTCGCCGAAGAAGATCGAGGATGTTCTAGAGAACGTAAAATTCAAGTTAACAACCAAGCATACGGCCGGAGTCATGGTTTTCGGGACAGTTGCGTACAATGGTTGAAAATGCCACCGGTATTTATTAAAGCTAGATTGAAGGTTAATATCGAGGTTTACATGAACATTTTGAAGGACCACGTTCTACCATAGATGAAAACCAACTTTGGGGCACAGCAACACGTCATTTTCCAACAGGACGGAGTACCGTGTCATACCTCAAAAAGGACTCAAGCGTGACTGAAGGAAAACATTGACCAAAGGACTTTGCCCTCCTAGCCGCCCGGACTTGAATCCATTGGATTACTCAATATGGGCATATGTTCAGGCTAAGGCCTGTGAACGTTCTTACCTCAGGGTTGGCGCCCTAAAAATTTCTATTACCAAGACATGCAACTCGATAACTGACTCATACATTGAGAAGGTATGCTCTCGATTCCGTCCCCGTTTGGAGTAGATGATCGCGAAAAATGGTGGACATATTGAGTAATGTCATCATGACAGGCTTAATAATCGATTCCAAAATAAAATTATGATTTTTAAAATTATTTTCTATGAAAAAAACTTATTTGAAACTGAGGTATGGATTTTCGCATTTTTCATGGGATACACTGTACGTGCGGAGAGAATAAAGACCTTCCGGATTCAAGAATGATACTAGATGATTTTATTAAGCGAATTCTACTGAAAACCCAGAGAGAAACAATTTCCTTCTCCGAATTTTCCGTCTGTCCGCTTTTTGTTTCTTGGCTTTGAAAACTTTATCGCTACTGACATGCGGTCGTCGTTGTTTCTTCTGTGGAAAACAAGGTGTCTAGTATCAGAACTTCTGAAAAGGAATGTTGGGAAAGTATACTATTTTAGAGTATGCAGCAGAAGGTTGCATCAAATGTCTGTATGTGGGAATGGAGTTTTGTGACTGTATCTCTGGGGGAGAAACTACTGCACATATGAGTTGGAAATTCGCTTGGGGACTTTTTTCGAGAAAAAGAACTTTTCAGACCTAAACTACTAAACTAAATTCCAAAAGTTGTTTTGAATTGTTGTTTTCGAATTGATCGTGGACTGAACAACGCAACGATTAATTTAAACAGCACGTGCGTTGCACGGTAAGCGGCATCGTTAATGATAGCAAAAAAACACTTCATTTCCTAAGCTCCTATTCTCTTTGAGTTTCTATTCTCTCCTCCTCTCTCTTATTCTCTCTCTTTAATATTCATTCGCACTCAGTTCTTAGCTGTAACGCAACCCGCATTGAAAGTGAGTGATGTGAGCGCGCCAGACCGCTGTTTTTCTATTGCCGTTTTGTAACATGATAGTAATTGATTTAGGTTACTTCCTGTCTCTTAATTTGTCTCTCTCTCTCTCTCTTCAATATTCTGAAAAATCAATTTTTTCATCAAACCCCCTCCGGACGAAATTTCTGGCTACGCCACTGCATGAAGTAAAAAACTTAAAGTAATGTAAGGAAAAAAGTTTCGAGGACCTGTACATAAGAAGATAAAAAATGACACGGTATGACAATGCTGAAAAGATAGCAGATGTCAAACTTAAAATTAAAAAAAAAATGACACGGTGTAACAATGATTTAAAAGCAAAGAGTGTCGAGCTAATAGAATGATAAACCATGGCAAAATAAGATAAAAAAAACATGAACAATAAAAATATGAAAAAGTGATAGGATAACATAGAGAAAAGCAACTAGAAAATTATTGACAGAAAGTGATTAGAGAGATTGAAAGGTGACGAATAATAATGATTAAACAAAATCCACCCTAGATAAACAACAAAAACGTATTTCTAGAACAAAAAAAAACGATAAAAGAGGAATGAATTTGAAAAAAAAATAATTGAATCTTGAAGCTTTCACAAGACAACCAATATAACTATAAAGCATGTAAAGCATGGAAATGGACAAAGCACAAGAAAATAAAAAATAAAATGGAATTGGGATGATATAAAAAGTTGATAACGGTAAATACAAGAAGTCAAAAATTTGTTTTTTTTTTTATAAGAATTAAAAGGGTGAAGAGTTCAAAATAGGTAAAAAATGAATAAATTAAATAATACGAAGAAGAAGAAGATGAAATAAAAATAGAATTTTCTAACAAAAATGAATGAAAAGATAAAACCATGAGAATATAAGGAAATATAAGAAAAAAGTTTTAGAAACACAAAAGTTAAAATTTTACACGGTATGCAAAATGACAGAGGTCAACTTGAAAAGGCGGAATAATGGAATGGTAAACGATGGAAAAACAGAAAATAAAAAAAAAACAACATAACAACCGAAATATGAAAAAGTGACAAGAGAGATAACAAATTTTTAATTTACGAAAAAAAGAAAAAAGGAACAAAAGATTAATTTAGAGAACAAAAAAAAAATCATTTAATAAATTAAAAAAACCAAATTCGAAATGCAACATGAAATAACATATAAATAATAAGGCGATACAAATTTCATTTTCATTTTATGTCACCCTCATGTTGAGAATTAGAAGGGGAAGAAAATAACTCAAGCCGTTTTGTTAATATTATTGACTTTTCGACAGCGTATACGCTTAACTTAGCAACAAACAAGTCCAGTGATAGTGAAAGTGTCATCAAAAGGCAAGCCAAATGATTAATAATGATAATAATCTAAACATATGAAAATGCAGCTCTGTCTGTCTGTCTGTCTGTCTGTCTGATTCAAATGAAACCCATACAAATGAAACACAAATTCCTGCACATCTCGAAAACTAACACAGCAAATGGAACCAAATTTGGCATGTGGATGTTTTTAGGAGAAACAAATATGTCCATGTTGGTTCGACACCCTTCCATCCTCTGGAAGGGAGGAGTCCCATACAAATGAAACACAAATTTCTGCACATCTCGAGAACTAACCAAGTAAATAGAACCAAATTTGGTAGGTAGATGTTTTTAGGGATAACATATATATATATATATATATATATATATATATATATATATATATATATATATATATATATATATATATATATATATATATATATATATATATATATATATATATATCCATAATAGTTTGACACCCCTTCCTCTTCTACAAGGGAGGGGTCCCATACAAATGAAATACGAATTTCGCACAGCTCGAGAACCAATCAAGCAAGTATAACCAAATTTAGCAGGTGAATGTTTTTAGGTGTAACAAACATGTCCATAATGTTTCGACACCCTTCCTTCTTCTGGCATGTCTCCAAATACCATTTCAAAATCCAAGATGGCGACTTCCGGTTTTTAAAAAACAGCGGCAAATGACCAAATACCACCCAATATGGGTATTTCCGGGATTGTTATGATGCACTGAAGCCACAAATCGGCCACTGAAGCCACAAATCGACTTCAGACAACATTTTGAATTGTAAGCTGGCAACTTCTGGTGTCTGGAAAACAGCCGAAAATGATCAAATACCACTTAATATGAGTTTTTCTTTAATCAGATTGACGCACGGAGGCCAGAAATTGTCCCCAAATGCCATTCTGAAATCCAAGATGGCGACTTCCGGTTTCCGAAAAACAGCGGCAAATGATCAAATACCCCTCAATATGCGTATTTCCGGAATTGTTATGATGCACTGAAGCCACAAATCGGCCTCAGACAATATTTTGAATTGTAAGATGGCGACTTCCGGTGTCTGGAAACAGCCTAAAGTACCACCCAATATGAGTATCTCTGGAACGAGAATGAAGCTGAAAATTGACCTCAGACTCCATTATGAATTGCAAGATGGCAACTTCCGGTTTCTAAAAAACAGCCAAAAATGACCGATTTCCATACAAAATGAGTATCTTCGGAACCAGAATGATACACAGGAGCTAGCATCGACCACAGACACCGTTTTGAATTCGAAGATGGTGACATCCGGTTTCTGGAGAACAGCCGAAAATGACCAAATAACACCCAATAGGTGCTTCTTAAACCGGAATGGCGCTCAGGGGCCAGAAATTGTTTCCAAGTGCCATTTTTAAATCCAAGATGGCGACTTACGGTTCCGGATCACCGGATCCAGAACGATGCAAAGAGCTATAAATTGACCTTAGACAACAGTTTGAATTGAAAAATGGCAACTTCTGGAAAACAGCCGAAAATAACCGAATACTACTTCATATGGATAAGTCCGTAATCGAAATGATGTAAAGAAGCCAAGCATTGACCTTGGACACCATTTTAAATTAGAAGATGACCACTTTCAGTTTCTGGAAAACAACGAAAATAACTGAAATGCACCCAATATATATCCGGAATAGAGGTCATGTACAAAAGCCAAATTAATAAACCAATTATTTTTAAACGATATAATCCAATCGCAAGGAATCAATAAATTAGAAATGCTTGAAATTATTAAATTAAACACTAAAATAGGCGGGACGAAGTTTGCCGGGTCAGCTAGTGTGATATATTTCAACACACTTTTGCATGCAAGTTACCAGCGTCGTAACTTGCACACAATTTTCTATGAAAGCTATTCCTTTTTTTTTCTTCTCAATGTTATTTAACTCACTAGCTAACTTTGATAACCGTGGACATAAAAACTATTCAAAATTTGTATTAGCCTATATTAAAACAGAAAAAGGCGTTCAGATGGGAACTTGAATGATAAAAATTATTATACGCAATCAAATATCTTGAATTAGCAAGACAACGTGAGTAATAACAGAGATGAACTAAAAAAAATAGAAAGGCTAAAATTAAGATTAAAAAAATATTAAAATGAGATTGAAAATGAATGAAGAATGATAAATAAATAATGAACGAATTTTGTTTTTCATTAATTCATTAAATACGAAATTATGAAAAATATTGATGTTTATCAAAGCGAGTACTTTTTCTGCATATATCATGATGGCTTGACGAAGTTAATTTATTTTAATTCTTTTATCACCAATATTTAGTGGTTAATTTGTGAGTTCGAAATTCAATTTGTGGTAATTTGTGGTTAAGTGGTTTCCGAGAAATTTTCAAAAAACTGAGTCAAGCCATCTTGAAACATGATTTTTTTTAAATGAATCGGACAACGATGATGTATAGTTCAATCGAAAGCTCTTAATTTGTGGTTCTCTTCAATTTGTGTTTTATTATTCACGTAGTTCTACCTTTCGTTTATTTGTTGATGACGCTGCTGGCCGCTAGTGCCGTTGGCTGTTTGCGATGATTGTCACTGCTATACTGAGCGTGCGTTTGGGGGATATGGTAAATATCGTGATTTGGGGAACCTAGCCAACACACTTGCATTACAGGTAGCTTAACAGGCGCAGAATGGATATGTGTAAATTCGTTGTCAAAAAGGATACCGGTAACGAAAATGTACCTACTTTCAAAGGAAAGCAATCCAAATTCGACGGATTATTTTTCAGAACCAGTAGGAATGGCAAAAAATAATTATCACTTTTTCATCACCTAGATTCTGAGAAATGTTTCCGAAATGTTCAAACAAATGTTCAAAAAAGCTGACCGGGATCCAAGTTAATGTTGCTCTTCTGTTATTTTTTCATGCATGTGTACTAACTTATGAGCAAAGTAATAAAGAAGATGTCTGCTGTCCACGGGTCTGTTAAGCTACTAGTGGCACCGTCGCACCGAGGAGTACCTGGAACAAAAATCTGGCCAAAATAAGAAAAAAAAATTTTTTTTGGCTTCTTGGTGCCGCTATATTTTTTTCTGCAGCTTAAATAAACGCTTAACAATATACCATCACTCGATTAACGTTAAACGGTATTATCATATGCTGGGAGCGCTGTAAACATTGACAAAGTTTCAAGCATTTTTTTGGAAACGAAACAAGTTGTGCCAGGCGTAAAAAAAAAGACAATTGATCAATATTACGCACCAAATGAATTCTTTATGTTCAATGCTAATAAACCGGTTGATAAAAATTCCGATATTAAAAATTATAGCTATTCTTAAGAAGTTTTCGATATTATTGATTTTTACGTATTTTCGAGCGTTTTCAATATTGAAAGAGTTATCAAATCTAGCGGAATCCGATCATATAATCATCGGGGGAATGGAAGTTCATAACATCACATCCTCGCAAATATCTCATCCGGTAACGTCCGGATTAACATTTGCGACCCGTTTGAAAAATGTTGTTCATGACATATTTTGACGATTACCTACCTCATGCTCAAAACAGAGTTTTAGGTTAACAAAGATTAAATGAGATTAGTTAAGTGAATGAACTTCAACTAATTTAAGTTTACTCAAAATTAACTTGATGCACAGAATCAATAATCCAGGTGAATATCACTCCGTCCAAAAGCCTTTTTTCCAACCTACGTAGGTTCCACGAGGCATCATATAATCTGTGAGCAACAAATTGAAAATTCAAAATGAAGATATTTTGCTACATCATTTTTCTTGTGAATTCTTCGATTTGTTTCGCTGCCCGTTTTGCGAACACAAATTATACGAGCGTATTTCTTCATCTATTCAATAACATTAATGAAGCCACATAGGTTATGTAAATGTAAACATCAAGTTATGTGCGTGAAATTTAGAGTTACTTTTTGATACAATACTCGAACCAGTCACTTCCACTTCTCACTCAAATATATTCCAACATATTACTAAACAGTAGCGAAGATAATTTTGGCCAGGTTCCCACTCGAGTTACTTCTCTGTGCGCTCGAAAAATAATCCGTCGAATTTGGATTGCTTTCAAGTAGCAAGTGTGTTGGCTAAGTTCCCCGAATCTCGATATTTACCATATTCCCCACACGCTCGCTCAGTATAGCAATGAACAATAAAACACAAATTTCTGTACAAACACTAATAATTATGACTTGAAAATTTACATTTTCGTGAACCACAAATTAAGAGCTTTCGATTGAACTATATATCATCGTTGTCCGATTCATTTGAAGAAAAATCCTGTTTCAAGATGGCTTGACTCAATTTTTTGAAAATTTCTCGGAAACCACTTGACCACAAATTACCACAAATTGGATTTCGAACTCACAAATTAACCACTAAATATTGGTGATAAAAGAATTAAAAAAAAATTACTTTGTCAAGCCATATTGATATATGCACTTTTTCTGGCGATTCTCTGGAATTTTTTGGTGCTTTTGTTGATATTGTACATAAGTTACATTTTTCTGCTGAATTCATCTGATCAACAATTTGATATAATAACAAATACCGGTGGTGTATTAGGAAAAAAAGATTTTTATTCCTCATCGGATTCCTTTTTTATTTCCTAACAATTAGAATCAAAATATTTAGAATAAAATAAAAAAAAAATCCAAAATAAGTTACGTGATGGCAAAAGAAAATGAATCAGTCGTGAAACGAAAAATGCTATGGATGCCATAACGCAAAAAGAATCATGTAAGATCGGAATTGAATGCAATATTTCCAAATGCTTGATTGAAAAAATGATAAAAAAAAAACTATGATGAGTTTATTAACCAATTGTGTAATTGAATAAGCCAAGCGATTCGATAACAAAAACAAAATGTGGCAAATATCTCTGACAGCCAAACAGCAAAACCCAAGGTTTCACTTTTCCGATGTTCGACTAAGCGTTTACAAGCTCCAAGCTACGGTATTTCATCCTGGGAAACATTTTATAATTCGCATTCAATTTCATAATGGATCAATTCGTCACCTAATGATCCGGCCAATGTGCAGCAACGCTTGATGGCTGAGAACTGAATCGGTCTGACCAAGTGCGCCAAGTCAGCACCAGCAGAGGAAAGAAATTACTTAATCAAATAATAACATTATTATTGGTCACTAACTACGACGGTCTCGCACAACGGGAAACCGACAACTGGCTTGTATCGTCATCATCATCGCCATCATCTCTGCCTCCGCGGGTTTGTTGCGTAGTTCAAGACAACGAATGTGTTCGGTCGCATCTGGGAAGCGACGGCTTCCCGTCGTTCCGAGAAACTCGCACAAGGGACATTATTCCAATTCGAGCGTTGATTGAATTATTGCCTCATTGGTGAAAGGTTGCTTTCTTCGTACAAGCAAGGTCAGAAATAGCTCACGGATCCACACTTGCATCAACAACGATTGCAACACGCCACGCCACTGTTGGTGATTTTGTGAATGAAACTGGTGACGATTTTCAATTTGATAGCAATATTTGCTTGTCATGTGTAACGTGGCTGCGTATCCAGACTGATTTGGAAATTCCGCGTATGTAGTACGTACCGATAACGATATCTATTTCCGTCGAAGTTTGATAACACAGACATGATCCATCCACGTTTCAGCTGTAACCGGAATTTCCTGATTGATGTCTGCATTCATCGGAAAAAGTCGTTTGAAGATTGATAACCTTTGGACACATAATTCTGCACTGGGATTCTGGAAAACGCCATCTGTTATCATTTGATGGAAAGATTTTGCAATCCAAATTTGACAATGATTTATCGATCACGTTTTACACAATCGTATTCAGAGAATACTATCGAAAGATAACGTTAATCGGTTAGCCAGTTAGTTAATAAAAACGTTCCGATAACCTGCTAAAAATAGGCTATGGAGAGATAATACCAAAAATCCGGTTTGAAGTTCTATTACTAATTGTGTTGATAAAATACATCCATCCAGTTTAATCTGCTGCTTGCTGGGGGACGGTTTTTTCTTTGTAGTACGCCAATTCAGAGTTAAAACAAACTAACAGCAGAGTATCAAATTTTGGGTTTAACAGTCTGGAAAAATAAGGAGCTTCGAATGTTCTCGCAGAGTGGAAGAGATTAGTGGTAGATCATGTTGTGGTAGTCTTGTTTAGGTTTCAAATTAAACTATGGTTTGTTCGATTGCTACAATCATGTTTGAGGAGCGAGATTGAAAAACAAATGAAGTATTTTAGAGAAAAATTGCTTTGTCCGGCAATACTTATTTTTTTTTCGCGTACCCCTTGAAAGCTTTCGAGTACCCCCAGGGATACACGTACCCCAGGTTGAGCTAGATCATATATATTCGGTATATTCGGCTGTGTCGACGACGTAGAAGCATGACCGGATAGTCCCCATGACTTACTTTTCCCTAGGTTGCCGTAAAAAAATCCATTTTTCATCGCCCGTCACGACGCGGTGAAGAAAACCTTTCCTGTTTTGTCGCTGGAATGGTAGTTCACAGGCGAAAAAACGACTCCCAACTTCCTTTGAATTCAAATTATAAGTAACCCAAGTTCCTCGTGTTTGAAATATTCTCAAACTAATGGCCGGTAACTCTTAATATCGAAAAAAGTTGTTTCTGCGTTTGACATGAATTCCTTCAATTCAGCGTCTTCGAAGGTTTTAGCCTTCACGCGGACAGTTATCAGCATCGAGATTGCCGTCTTTAAAACGATAGAGCCAATCACGGCACGCAGTTTCACGTAGAGCAGGATTACCGTTAACTTTTTTCAACTCTCGAAACGCTTCAGTCACCATTTTTGACGTAGGACTACGTCTAACCGCACTATATCCAGATACATTCTGCGGAAACTAAAACCTAAAGGTGTAACGTTGGAATGAAAGATTTCAAACGGTGATACTGATGTAACCACATGATGAAAAACAATAATCAATATGCCGTTGGATAGATAAAATGATGGACAATTTTGTGATTCCTCAGTTATCATTATCATTTCATTGCTAAACAGTGAAAATTTCATAAAAGTTTCAAGGTCGAATTTTCACGAACAATGAATCAATCACATGCGAGCACGCCTGGCACAGACTTCATGAGTAGACACCAACTGCCTGCTGTATAGCAGTGGCAAAAAAAAATTGACAGAATCTCCCCGTCCCAATAGGTCTACTAATGTTCGCTTCCATGAGCCTAGACTGATTTGATGTCTTGAAGGTGAAGCTTTTTCGGAAAGTTCGTAATCACCTTCACTATCAGACAGTTTTACGTTCTGCTGTAAGAATGTTCTTAAAACTGATGTCTTGAAGGAAAAGATGCTGGCACAGATAACAGTACTGCACCGAGCAATGTATGAATAGACCGCTGGTTACTCGTCGTCTATCAGTGCAGTAGAACTCGATATTCATTTGTGTGCAGCCAAGCCAAGTGAAGACTACATTGCCGCTGTCGACGAACAGTGCGGCGTGTTGGGTTAACGCGTAGGTATTGCTTTGCGAACTGGAACACAATCGAATTGCCGTTTGATTCGTTTGTTTGAATTGTCTCTCTATTTCGTATAGTAGCAAATATCAGAATTCGATATGATCATTTGGATGCCGCAAAATACGCTGCGCCACCGGGGACGTATCCTGTACGTGTCGGTAGAGGCAGGTAGCATGGTATATAAATTAGGTTCATTGTACAGATAAAATGCGTTGTTTATTTTTGAACTCTACACTGTGTTTTTCTCATGTCGATTTTAAATTTTCTGTGAGTATACATTTTTGTTTAAAAACTGTAATTCTTTATCTTTATTTTTTCCATGAACTTGTAACTGCAGGAAAATTTTATTATGTGGCATCTTTGCCGCTTGGTGATCGGAGAATGAGCCATCGTTCACAAGACAAATAAATATTGTTTAATTTCTACTAAATCGCACTCAATTTAGGTCTGTATAGAAGCTTGCCTTTTCGCATATTGAAGAAAATTGACTGTGTTAGAATGAAAGGTATTCATCAATGTTAAAGAGAATATTTTTTCTTCTAAAATAGAGGGCTGCGAATGAATAGTCAAAATACAGACCCAGTTCGATTTTGCCAAAGACGACACGGCAGTATTTTCCTGTTGCCAAGATTGAAGCATGCCAAAAATGAACGGTTCTCTTTTCATGACTTTTTTTCATAGATATTTCCACTAATGACTAGTTTCAATTCCAAGTCGTTTGAGGTGTCGCTTTATGAATTAAGGCTGACGACCTAGATACTTGATATTACTACCCGAGTAATTAGAGGCTTAGTACTGCTTAGATCATGATCATTATATTACCGGCACATGTTCCGTTCATATTCCAGGAACCGTTTTACCGATTCCGGTCATCCGCTTCTGCAACATAAAGAACCAAAATACCCTTCTTTTGGAGGATGTTGAGCTTAAATTGGTTGAAATAATCGAAAAAACTAAGAAATGTGATAATACATAATCGCTCGTTTTTGGCACATGTGTGCCAAAATCTAACCGTGCTCAAAGTAAAACAAGCTCAAATCAAATAGAGCCTCAAAGGGAAATATAAAACTATTGTAGTCCTACGTCAACTATGCGGTCGTGTCTTGGATACCACCCTCCTAATTTTTTGTTTTTTGTTTCAATGAAATGACAAAAATAGCACTTTCCGCAAATGGCGACTATTAGGCACAGATTAGACATTTTCATCCATTCAGTTGTGTATAACGCCACAATAAAATCACTGTCGTATCTAGGAGGTTTGTTTACCCTATGTATCACGCTCAAGATATGTTAAAATCGTCCAGCATTTACTGCTGGAGCCATCTATTGACGTACAGCAAAAACAAACAAACAAAGTATTTGAGTGTTTTTTTTCGCGAATTTTTGAGTGATTTATTTCACCCCACTGATCAATTTTACCTTAATTCATAGTACATACTTAGTAATTACACTCACATATAGAGTCAAAATATGAATAGGAATTATAAGCAAATCATAGTAAATTTAACTTTATTTCTTAACAATGCCGTAAACCATTTGGTACACCCATAATAGCTCGGAGTGATGAGTGTTTTTCATTTAAAAATTTCTCAGAAACACAAGGAAATTGTCAAATTTGATATCAGAACCATGTTCTCATTAACCGCAAAAGGCAATCAATTTTTCAAATGCAGGAATAATATATCTGGCAGCACTGCCGATCAAAATATATATTTTGGTTTCCTCGGCTATTTTTTTTTTCAAAATTCAATTTCAGGAATGATCATTGATATAACATATCCGGAGATACAAAAAAGTAGAAGGGTGTTATCCAAGACACTACTGCATGACGTTAGACTACGGTATTCTTTTATTCATATATACATTAGAATAAATAGTATACGGAATTGTAACTTAAGTGTTTTCTGCAATTTTAATAGGGCATTTCTTAAGGCTGCGACGTTGAAGCGTTATGAATAATAATATATAAAAAAAGAATGGATCTTCAATATTAGCGCTTTTACTTCAGAAAAAAATCTTAGCTCCAGCCCAACTTAATTAACTTCATGTATTTTAGGAAATTACGTTTATTTAAATAACTTAAAAAAGCAAGAACTCAATTACACGCTTTTTGCGTAGTTGTTATCAAGGTTTTGGTGAGTGACGGGAAAATTTATAATTTCTTTAATTATGATTAAGAGCATTACTAAATGTTTTGTTATTTTTCACGATAAAGACAAGTTTGTTTTTTTTTTTCGCTGTATGCGAGAAACTAAAACAAAACCGCGCACCGAGAAATAAAAACGAAAATTAAATGTATGCTCATTGAGAAAATTTTACCGATAATTTATGGTACTCCTTTTATAAGCTTTTATAAGCGACCAATATTTGCTACCACCCGCTTCTGCTGCTCCAGAAAGAACCGTCCGCTTTGCCGGTCAATGAATGAATAAGAAATTTTTATTCGATGACATGCGCTATTATAAGCGACCAAAATTTGCCACCACTCGCTTTCTGCTGCTCCAGAAAGAACAGTCCGCTTTACCGGTCAATGAACAAATGAGAATTTCCATTCGATGGCCTGCGCTATTATGAGCGTCCAATATTTGCCACCACCCGCTTTCTGCTGCTCCAGAAAGAACCGTCCGCTATGTCGGTCAACGCACGAATAGCGTGCGAATTATACTGATAGAGTTTTGGAATGTAAATGATGGGATGAAATGTTCAAATAGTACCTTGTACAGTCATACCTCGATATAAGCCAACCTCGATATAACGTAACACGACATAACGTAACTTTTACCTCGAAAACAATTTATGCCTGATGATTTCTAATGAGCTCAACTACCGACACTTCTGATATGCCGTTCTGTCAATGCTTTTGTGGAATTCCCCTGCGAGGTCTTCTTGTCTTCTTTTTTCTTTTGTTTACACACAAAGTATATGTTTTCCATAATGGATTTCAAATGAAGCAAGCGGAGTAGGTCCACAAGAAATGTCCAATTTTAATATTCTTTTGTGAAAAAAAACTGTTTTCCAAATTTTTTTATTTTTTTCCTGATTTTTCCATAACAGAACCGGTTTCATTGTTTAAGCAATCTTTTGTAGTTTTTATTGAAAAAATTTGATTTCGAAAAATGATCTCTTTTAGATATTTAAAATATGAATTTTATTTTAACTTATTTTACAAAAAAAAAATATATATATAAACCGTAATATAAACCGTTTTAACCCTAAAAATATTGGTAATTATCAATATCTTTCTAGAATACCATTTATCAATAGTTTCTCAAAAATGAGTCGAGTTTCAAAAAATTAAACAAAAAAGCACAAAATGGCATCTTTTACCTATAATATCTAAGCAAAGTTTCAGCCAAATAAAAAATGGTCGATTAAATTGGTTGCCCGTTTTTTGTGGAATTGCTCAACGTGATTAAATATACAGTCAAAATTGTTTTTGTGTGACTCTTTTTTGTGCGAAATTTATTTTGTGCGACTTTTTTCATGCGATAATTTTTTTTTGTGCGACTGTTTTTGTGCGATTTTTTTTTTTTGTGCGGCATATGAAAAGGACCACTTCCGACAACATTTTGCGTCCAAAAATTACTATTTGAGCCAGTTTTACGTAGGAAAAGTCACGAATTGCTTGCCTACGAAGGAAAGCGGTTGAAAGGATTAGCATGTTTAAAAAAGTTCCGTTTATCAATCCGATGTTTTAAAATTGTTCGAGTTTTTTTTAACTGAAATTTTTTTTTATAATTTTATAATTTTATAACTCTGTGGATATATTGTTTTGTAGCTGCACGTGAAGTTTCTAATGATTTTTTTTGTGCGGTTCCTATCCCTCGTACAAAAACAGGTTTGACTGTAGTACCCCTAGAATGATATATCACAAACCGCAAAATTCTAATTATGAAAATCAATTGAAAATTTATCAAAAGATTAATTGGTAGCTGTTACTCGTCAAATGGCTGAAAAATTTACTCAATAAAAAATCGTGCAACCTTTTCAAAAATGGGTGAATTTTATCTCACCAATGGGTAACTTATTTTCAACGTATATTTGACTCCAACTGTAAACAACGCACTGTCGTATATAACAGGTCTGGCAAGCTTAAACCATCCGTCGGTTTCAGTTACTTGCTTTCAAATGAAACAGAGAGTTAGACGTCGTTACGTTTTAACTATAGAATCCTATAAATAAATAAATTTTCAGGATAATGTTGAAGTTTCAAATTGAATATATTAATAACAAAAAAGGTTTCCTTTTTTGGCACGGTTCCAGTTTTGGCAACTGAAATTAAAAATTTTGTTGCCAGAAATGGAAACCTACTCTATAAATTACTCCAATAAATGTTTGTAGTAAGTTTTGAAACCAATGCAATACAACTAATGCGCAAATCGCCCTAAATGGGCATAATAAAGGTTTGAAAATACTAATAGGTTATAAGAAATAGGTTCTCGCGCATCTTTGAGTAACCATCAACAGTCTTGCATCAATTGAAAAAAATTTTTTTTGCATGTTTAAAATTGGCCTAAATGGGCATTAGAATGGTTTTCGTTACATAATTTCAACTGTAAAAGAATTTCTGATCAGTTGGTGCCAAAACCTCAATATTCTGAAAAGAAATGAATGATGTATAAGCGCTCAAAACCTGACCACTTTTCCCTGGTTTTCCCTAGATTACTAGATTTTCAAATTCAGGCGCCTAACTTCGATATGTCCAACGTCGAAAAAAAAACCCAGATAAAAAGATTACTTTGAAACCAGAGAAAATTCGACTTTAGTTCCTAAAAATACTGTAACTGAAAAATGTCATTCTAATTTTCAAATACAAAAAAACATCTGGCAACACTGCTGCCTAAAGTTAACACATATATTTAGATAATTTTCTCCAAACGGAATGTATCTGTTTAGATCTAGAAGTTATGTTTTTGTAACTATAATTAAAACAAAAACGGGTTTTTGACGAAATATGGCACTTTTACCAAATAGTTGAAGGAGGTTGTTTATAAGACACGACTCCATGGTTAACAAAGAACTACGAAAGCGTTTCTTATGTCAATTTATTTTTAGCTTTGGAAATACACTCGATTGGGGTTAATCAATTGTAATAATGATGTGAAGCATGAAGTTTCAGTGATACAGTAAATATATTTCATTAAACAATGGATTGTGCAAAAAAATCGTGTAGAAAAAAACGGCGATCGTTATCGAAATCGATGTTAAAATCCGCGTTATTTGGAAAGACCGTGGAAAAAGCGTGTAAAAATGAACTGCGTGAAAAACATCTTATAGTAGTCTGTCTGGAAAACCGTTACAAAACGCGTTGAACCCATGTAAAATAAAACCGTGTGAAAAATGCCTTGCTATAATTTTCTTTTATTCTCTTTTGTTTTTAATTGATTGTTAGTCTAGAAGAGTAGCGTCGGTTATTGTGTTGATTTTGAATTGCCATTTACCGACGACACGGGATGATTCTATTTCCCTTGTTATTCTTCGCTCCGCACACTTCAACGTATTCGGCAGGTTTTCTGCAGCAGTTTTATGCCAAAACCTGCCGAAGACGTTCGATTTCTGACAATCTTGAAACGTTTGACATGTCTGTCTATTTGTCGTGAGAGGGCTGCTCGTAGTTACTGAGTCCGCTTTGACAAGCAAATGGTCATGGGCTCTCGAATCTTACTAGAATCAGACAGTTTGGTGTTTATTCTAGGGTTCCTCATTTCCCCTTTGACCCTCGCGTTTAATTCAAACAAAAACGTTGAAATCAGCAACTCTAGCGACGCAGAAAAATTCCAGAAAGAAGTCAACTTTTTCTACACTTGGTGCAATAAAAGCCTACTCCGACTCAATGTCAAGAAATGTAACACAATAACATTTAGTCGAAAAATTTGGATACCACTTAATGTAACATCTCTAGGAAATCAAACTGTACACAAATGCAAGATTGTTAGGGACTTAGAAGTAACCCTAGACACCAAGCAGACCTTTACAAAACACTAACTCAATTATAAGTAAAGCAAATAGTATGCTGGGCTTTGTTAAGCGGTTCAGCCACAATTTTAAAGACCCGTACACTATCAAACTATTGTATATCACATATGTTAGACCAATTGTAGAATATTGTAAACTCATATGGTATCCTTATGCTGCCACACACGAAGAACGTGTAGAATCAGTGTAAAAACAATTCCTTCTATACGCGCAACTTGAATTGGACTGCATTTCCTCCGCCATCGTATGAAGCACGTTGCATGCTCATTAATCTGCAAACACTAAAACAACGCCGCGAATTTGCCATGCTATTCTTCGTCAATGACCTCATTTCAAATCGTATAGACTCATCTGCATTACAATCAGAACTTGACTTTTATACACCTTCACGGCATCTCAGAACAAGAAAACTATTTTTAGAAAAACAGTGCAGAACTAATTATGCAAAAAATGGTCCCATAAATCGAATGATGCGTCAGTATAATCTACATTGTGAAACCATTGGCATAACAACGTCAAAAGAACAAATTAAAAACTGTCTGAAATACACTAGAAATAATGCTTAGCACGTAAAAAGAACATTGTAAAACACTATTGGCAACAACTGTAATGAAATATTGTATGTAGCCTACATTTGCTTTGAATAGGCTGTGTATGAAATACGGCCGCACGCAGAATTGTTTAGTTGGCTTTAACCACATAGGTCTAAAAATAATAGGCGCTACTTCGAACTAAATTTCTATTTTCAACAACGGCTTTCACCCGTTAACATTCAAGTTCATTAAGCAGACAATATGTGCAGTAGGGAAAGCGAAAAATAAGCGAACTGGAAATATGATACAGATTTGGGATACGGTATATTTTTTCAAATCTGTATCATATTTCCTTCAGAGTTGCCATTAAAATTTTTGATTAAACTGGAAGAATGCTGAGCAAAAAATTGGAGAAAACTGGATTCCAAATAAATCGAAAAAATAGCAAAAAATAAATTATGAAAGAACTTTTCTCAAAACTGAATCCAGAGTCAGTTTAAGATACCGCAACCAAAGAGATATCACCTCGCAGAAACAATCAGAACAGTTCATCAGAACATTTTTGTTTCGAGCTTACATTTTATAAAATTTATGGACTGAAAAATTGGAAAAAAAGCTTTTTTCAAACAAGCTGATACAAATTTCGAATTTTTTTTATGTCCAAGGTTATCAAAGTTAGCAAAGGGGGTGGCAAAAAATAAACAACACCGAGACGAAAAAAAAAGAAATATCTTTGATCAAAGTTTGTGTGCAAGTTATGACATTTGTAACTTGCACTCAAATAAATGTTGAAAAAAAACACTTTATTATCATTATTATTTATTTCACTTGCCTTTTGACGACACCGACTGTCACTGGACTTGTTTGTTGCTAAATAAAGCATTTATGCTGTCGGAAAACCTGTCGGAAATGAACAAAACGGTTAGAGCTTTTTTTTCTTCCCCTTCCAATATTCAAGATTTTTGAAGGGGGGGGGGGGACATCAAATTAAAATAAAATTTGTAACGGCCTTACTTTCACTTTCAACAAACGAACTGTTGCAACATTTAAAAAAAAATCAAAACATGCTGACTCAATTGGATCCGTTCTATCCCGTCTGAATCCCCTCGACATTGCTGTTCTTTTTGGGGATTATAACCACCGAGAGCTACATTGGGTACCTTCGAAAAGCAGTGGCCTTGTTGTTGATGCAAGTAGATCACGTTTAACCGCAGCTGGAAGTGCTCTGTACGACGCATTCTGTTTTAACGGTTTGACGCAAACAAATCCAGTCAAAAACGCTCGTGCTAGAACTCTTGACCTAGTGCTGGTGAACGAGCCAGCGCTTCAAAACCTTTCTGTGATGGAGGCCGACGATCCTATGGTGAGAATTGACCCGGATGTGACAGTGACGGAAGTAGTGCCTATTGCACTTGAATTAGCTCCACAACATCGGGGATTAAATTTTAAGCATGTTGATTACGATGTGTTGAACGAAACATTATCAGCAATTGACTGGCAATTCATCGATTCGCAAGAGGATCTGACGGACATTGTCGACATGTTTACCGCAACGATTCGAACAGTAATTGAAGCTCATGTTCCACTGCAACGACAGCCTATGAAACCTGCATGGGCTAATCGACATCTCCGTGAGCTGAAGCGCCGTAGACGAGCTGCTCAACGAAACTATCGCACGTTTCTAGCAAAGCAACGGTTTAAACTCGCAAGCAACACATACAAATTTTACAATCAATTCCTGTACTCTCGTTACATTGAGCGAACTCAAAGAAGCGTCGACATCCAAAAAAGTTCTGGTCTTTTGTTCGTTCTAAACGAAAGGAAAATGGATTACCAGCTTCCATGTTCCTCGGTGGTTTGTCTGCTAGCACAGCTTCTTCTAAATGCGAATTATTTGCTGAGCATTTTAAAGCCGTCTTCAGTTGCTACGCCAGATCAGATTGATGCTGCAATACGCGATACTACGCAGGAGAGTTTTGATTGTGGAGTTTTCCAAGTGACAGAAGCGCACGTTTTGAGTGCAATTCGAAAGCTGAAACATTCCACTTGTTCTGGGCTAGACGGGATCCCGCCATCATTGTTGAAAAACTGCTCGAACAAACTGGTGGCGCCTCTTGTAAAGATGTTTCACCTTTCTCTGCAGCAAGGATTGTTTCCTACTAGTTGGAAAAATTCATTGCTCACGCCGATACACAAAAAAGGGGACAAGTGCAACATAGCTAATTACCGAGGAATTACATCATTATGTGCTTGTTCCAAAGTTTTCGAAATAGTCGTCAGATCAGTGCTGTTTTCATCGTTCAAAAACTATATTTCTAGTGACCAACATGGTTTTCATCCTAAGAGATCCGTCACAACCAATCTGTCACAGTTCTCTTCGTTGTGTTCTCGCTCAATGGACGCGGGAATGCAAGTGGATGCTGTGTACACGGACTTCAAGGCTGCGTTCGATCGTGTTAATCATGACATCTTTCTACGAAAGCTGGATAAACTGGGGCTCTCCGCTATGCTAGTGAAATGGTTTCGTTCGTACCTGACCGGCAGAGTTGTATGTGTCAGTCTTGGGTCGTCACATTCCGAGCCATTTACAACGTCTTCTGGAGTGCCGCACGGGAGCAACCTGGGTCCACTTTTATTCTCACTGTTTATAAACGACGTTGCTACAATTTTACCGCGAGGTACGCGACTCCTTTTCGCAGACGATGTAAAAATCTTTCGGATTATAGCCTGTTGGAGACTGTTTGGAACTACAAAAGTTGCTTGATGCCCTCAGTGATTGGAGCAACCGTAATCTTCTTACCCTGTGTGTAGAAAAATGCCATGTGATTACCTTCAGCAGGAAGCTTTAATCAATTAGCTTTCCATACAGCTTGTCTGGGCAAGCTCTTCAGCGGGTAAGCCAAGTTAAAGATCTTGGCGTAATTTTGGATAGTCAGCTTACATTCCGGGCACACTACGAAGATGTCATTTTAAGAGCCAACAAGCAACTAGGATTTATTTTTAGAATTGCCGATGGATTCCGCGATCCACTGTGCATGAAAGCTTTGTTCTGCGCCCTGGTAAGATTGATGCTCGAATCAGCGGTTGTCGCTTGGTGTCCGTTCAACAAGGTTTGGTTTGATCGCAAGGAAGCTGTTCAGAAAAAAATTCGTGCGTATGGCACTAAGGCATCTTCCTTGGCATGACGCTACGAGGTTACCTCCCTATGAGCACCGCTGCATGTTATTGGGGATTGAGACGTTGGAGAGAAGAAGATCTAACGCACAAATTATCTTTGTTGCGAAGGTCCTGAAAAATGAAATTGATTCACCCGCTGTTCTCGCAGAATTGAATCTCTACGCTCCAGAAAGGAATCTGCGGAGACGTCAGCTTTTGAACTTGGAGGCAAGGTATAATCGGTACGGCCAGCATGATGCGGATTCGCTAATTATTTATTGTTAATCGTCCCTAGTTGTTAATTTTATTTATTAGGACAAAAATTGTCAGATGGAATTTTTAAATATAACATAACATAACATTATTTCTGAGTTCACTCTCGCTTGGTTTCTAATTCTTCTGACAAATTTTAAACTGCTACGCAACAGAAGATAAATTGAAATTGTTTTATGATCTGGTAAAACCTATTTGTTTGTTTTTGTCTCAACCATGTCATGGAGTCCTAAATTTGGCCGTGTTTCGTGCGGGAAGAAAAATACTGAAAATGCCGTCAAGAATTGTTAAAATAATTTATTAATCTTAAAAATTTTCGTTTTTAAAAGTTTTTCAAAAACCAACTGGAGCTTGAGCGAATGGAAAACCTGGATAAAACTGGCAAATATATGAAAAAACTGAACGATTTTGGGATTCAACTGTTTGACTGGATCACTTGAAAAAAAAAAACTGGAAAAATCCAGTTTAAACTGGAACATTGGCAACTCTGTTTCCAGTTCGCTTATTTTTCGCTTTCCCTACTGCACATATTGTCTGCTAAGATTACTAGAGACTATCTTGTATCAATATGTTTATAACTTTTATCAACATAACAATACACCCAAGTAACAAAATAGGTTATGTCTGAGATTTTTGGTGCTGAATACAACCAAAACTTGAAACCTTCAATGCCGACCACGCGGCTATAACAACATGTGACATGGCTAGTTGGCCCAGGTTTATTGCCGTCATCAAAACATTATATGCGCTCCTTCTTAGAACCAGATGTTTTCAACAGGCCGATTTGCTTGCCATAGAATGGCCTCGAAATTTTAACTGGGATATATTCTTTAAATAAAGCGTGAAGCAATAAATTTTATCTTTGTCTTTTTCAATGACAATGTTATATTCTGGCAGTGCCGTGAAAACAGAATTATTCGAGTTTTCTATCTATATTGTTGATTATTATTGTCATTTAAATCGTCTTCGTGCATGTAAAACCACATGCCATGAAATATTCATGGTGAAACCGGCCACGAATTTTATCGTAAATACTGCGCGCCGCCGTGATTCTACAGAAAATGAATATTTTATCCAAATTTAATTTCTCTGAACTACGGTGATGATTGAATAAATGCCATGATTTGTTATATTTTGTAAAATGTATGACTTCATCTATCATTCGAATTACAAAATTACTCTGTGATATCGGTGATACAGTAAAATAAAATGCCGATATAGGATTACAATTCGAAATTTTCCTTTCTTTTCATTCAGGGCGACATGTTGTTTCCGGATAAACCCTCCAACGCTTCCCAAATTCTCTATCATGACCGATTGTCCTAATTTGATCAGAACATAGCATATATAAAACCAAACAAACCTATCATGGTATTCATCTACCTAAGTTACGATCATCAAGTTTTATTCTAGCCACAAGTTTAGTCTGCAGGTTTTCAGTTTTATTTATTCGTCAGAGGGACTATCATACAACTTCATGCATATGACGGTTGGCATAGATTGGCTGTAATAAATACTTGCGGATCATATTATATGGTTCTCAAATAAAACCAAAATACAATCAAAGACTTTAGAGTAAGTTAACATAAAACGAAAACAAAACAATTCTAAGTCTTTGAAGCATTTCAATTGTTACTTGGGCAATATCGCACGCTTAGCCTGGGGGGCTAATAGCGGTCTCGATCAACTAGTTTATTAGTTGAGAGAATTCGTTATCGATATTGTTGTTGGCACATTTTGCATGTGTTTTTTTTTTTTTTTTTTCAAAGGTGGCGGGGAAATCTGCAAACAGACACCTGAGAAGAGAACTCAGGGTGTGGGGATGAGACTAGGGGAGAGATGCTGGGGTAGTTACACTCGCCCAGACACCTACTGATCCCTGTCCCGACCCACTAAAACCCCTCCAGTCTCCAGCCCTGGTCTTCCCGGAACGACGGTTAAGTATTACGTCGGGGAGTGGCTTTTGTGCGTGATGCACCCTCTTTACTCTTATAACCTCCTAGCTAACTACCTGGAGACTGGTAATTAGCTACCACTGGCGTGTTGGTGGTTGACCCGCCACACACGTTGCAGCTCCAGAACAATCTGAGAGGCGGCCGCACAGACCGCGTTCCAGATGTCCGGGTCGTCGCACATCCTCCGGACTAGATTGTCCGGAGTAGTGCCAGGCCCGCTCACAGCCATCATGTTGCTCCTCGCTCTTGCGAAACGGGGGCATACGAAGAAGACATGCTCAGCAGTCTCCTCCTCCTCCACGCACTCGGGACACATGGGGGACACCGCGTGTCCGAACCTGTGCAGATATTGCCTGAAACAACCATGGCCTGACAGGATTTGTGTCAGGTGGAAGTTCACTTCACCATGTCGTCTCCCGACCCAGCCGGATATCTCCAGTATGAGTCGGTGCGTCCATCTGCCCTTTGTGGAGTTGGACCATTCCCGCTGCCAGCGGAGCATCGAGAATGACCTTCTGGTACCTCGTATGCCCCTTGTGTCACGTTGGTCGAAACACTCTCTGTCCTCCTTGATGGCGATGCTGATAGGCATCATGCCGGACAAGACACAGATTGCATCGTATGACACCGTACGATACGCACTCGCAACTCTCAGGCACATGAGCCTGTAGGTACTTTCCAGTTTACCACGGTAACTGTTAGTACCTAGCGCTCTGGACCACACTGGCCCACCATACCTAAGTATGGACGAAACCACGCTGGCAAGAAGTCTTCGCTTGCTGCCATAAACCGCTGAGCTATTAGACATCATACGAGATAGTGCTGCAATAGCCGATGAGGCCCTTTTACAGGCATAGTCGACGTGACTCCCGAACGTGAGCTTGTCGTCCACCATAACCCCCAAGAGCTTCAGGGATCGCTTCGAGGTGATGGTGCAGTCTCCAACTCTGACCACCGCCTGTTGCTCCGATTTACGGTTGTTCACAACCGTGACCTCCGTCTTATGATGCGCGAGCTCCAGGTTCCTGGAGCGCATCCAGTCCTCGACCTTGCGTATACAGTGCGCGGCCGTCAACTCGACCTCCTCGATAGACTCGCCGTAAACCTCCAGCGTTATGTCGTCTGCAAAGCCGACAATCACAACCCCTACAGGGAACTTGAGTTTCAACACTCCGTCATACATGACATTCCACAACACCGGGCCCAGGATAGAACCTTGCGGAACTCCTGCGGTAATTGGGACGCACTTCTGACCCTCCTCCGTGTCGTAAACAAGTACTCGATTCTGGAAATAATTTTCCAGAATCTTGTACAGCGACATCGGTACATGGATGCTCCTGAGCGCGAGCGCTATGGAGTCCCAACTGGCACTATTGAACGCATTCTTCACGTCGAGCGTGACGATTGCGCAGTAGCGTATTCCCCTTCTCTTGCGCTGGATTGCTACCTCCGCCGTCTTGATGACGGAAGAGATTGCGTCCAGCGTGGACCTGCCCTTCCGGAAGCCGAACTGGTTACTTGCCAGACCGTGTACACCCTCCGTGTACCTCACCAGTCTGTTGAGGATGATCCTCTCAAGCACCTTGCCCGCGGTGTCCAGCAGGCAGATAGGCCTATATGCCGATGGGTCCCCTGGCGGTTTCCCAGCCTTCGGCAATAAGACCAGTCTCTGCCGCTTCCACCTGTCCGGAAAGAGACAGTCATCCAGGCACCTCTGCATGACTGCCCTGAACAGCCCGGGGGCCGTTTTGATCGTCAGCCTGATCGCCAGGTTAGGGATACCATCCGGTCCCGGTGCCTTGCTCACCTTTAGGGATTTGGCGATCACGATGAGTTCCTCATTCGTAACCCTTGCCTCCTCCCCTGCCTCGACACGGCTGTCGTCGCTCACGGATTGGATGCTCGGCAGGTTGGCCGACCATCTCTGGTCTATGTCTGAGATACTGGAACGTCGGACGTGAGACTCGACTGCCGGAGGCCAAGGACTTGGCTCGTGGCGTGGAAAGAGTCCCTCGATGATACGCTCCAGCATCGCTGGTGATCGCTCTGCAGGCGCCAGCGCGCCTTTAGTCTTGGCCATTACGATCCTGTAGGCGTCACCCCACGGATTTGTATTGGCACTCGCACATAGCCTATCGAAGCAGGCCCTCTTGCTGGCCTTTATCGCACTCTTTAGCATCGATCTTGCCGAACTGAATGCTGCGCGGCGCTCTGTCCTCTCTTCTTCGTTTCGCGCACGCTGCATCCTCCGTCTTGCACGGAGGCACGCACTGCGAAGGTCGGCTATCGCGTCCGTCCAACAGTGGCTTTCCATTCCTAGGTTGGCGAGTCCTAGGCATGGTGGCGTCGCACGCCCGCGATAGCATAGCAACTAGTTGGTCAGCAGTCGGGCGGAGCCAACTGCCCCCCTCGTGCTCCCTTCTCATTGCCTCTTCGAATACCTCGGCATCAAAGTGTGATGTCTTCCACCCGCGAACGGTCGGAGTGTTGGCTCTACCCGTCGCTTGCCGCCTCTTGTTGTTGTCTACACTATAACAGACCGCCTGGTGGTCGCTATTAGTGTAGCCATCGTCTACCCTCCAGTTCTTGATCAGTCCTGGGCTGGAGAACGTCACGTCGATGATCGACTCCGCACCATTTCTGCTAAATGTACTTTTGTTCCCAACGTTGGCCAGATCTAGGTTGAGCTTTGCAAAAGCCCCCAACAGGATCTGGCCCCTCTGGTTCGTGAAGCGACTTCCCCACTCAACAGCCCAAGCGTTGAAGTCGCCCGCCACCACCAACGGCGTTAGGCCCGTTAGCTCCATGGATAGGAGGTCGACCATCTGGGTGAACCTTTCGGTAGACCAACGTGGCGGAGCATAGCAACTGCAGTAGAACACTCCGTTTACCTTAGCAACTACGTACCCTTCTTCTGAGGTTGAGACAACCTCCTGAACCGGGAACTTGCTCGTCGTACATATGGCCGCCAAACTGGACTTATCCGCAACCCAGTTACCGTTTCCGGGAGGGATGCGGTAGGGATCCGATATGACGGCGATGTCCGACAACGACTCAGTGGCTGCTTGGTGTAGCAGCTGCTGAGCCGCGAAGCAATGGTTCAGGTTCAGTTGCGTCACCCTTACGCCCGTGGTTTCGCAGCCGGCTTACCGGCTGGGCACCTGGGGCCTCCCATAAAGTGTTTGGCGTCCCGTTTCCCGGAACATACCATGCACTTGGGAGACTCCACACAGTCCTTTGCTTTATGGCCTGCACCTCCACATCGCCTGCACAGCTGGCTCCTATCGGGCCCCTTGCAGGTCCAGGACTTATGTCCGCCCTCGAAGCACCGGAAGCAAATGTCTGGTTGCTGTAGTATGCCCAGAGGACATACAGACCAGCCGACCTTCAACTTGCCCTCTTTCAGGGCCAGGTTAGCGTCCGCCGACGGTAGTCGGAAGGTAGCTATCTGGGTCCCCGCCGGACCTTTGCGGAGGCGGATTGACTCCTTAGCCACCTCCACCCCGCACTTCGCTTTTAGGGCTTGTGCAATGTCGCACCCCTCAGTGATTTCGTCCAGGTTTTTAAGCTGGAGAGTCACTTCTGAGGTGAGTGCCCGCACTTGCACCTCCGTCCCTAGGACCTTTTCAGCTACCGTTTTGTAGGTAGCCCCCTTGTTCTTGGCGTCCTTCCGGAGCTCAAGTATCATCTCGCCAGTGCGAGATCGGCGGATACTCCGCACATCCGCCCCCAGATCCTTGAGCTGGGTTTCCCCCCTCATCTTCTTCAAGACTTCTGAGTACTTCGACCCATCCGTCTTGAGTATGAGGGCATCACCCCTACTCCGCGCCTTTTTGACCTTTTTTGGTCCTCTGGCCGCTCCGCCATCATGTCGCGTCGCACCTTCCCGACGCTTCCTACCCTCTACGGTAGTCCAAGGGTTGCCCGTAGCCTCCACCTGTGCCTTTTCCGCGGTGGACCTTGAACCGGTTGGCGTGTGTTCCCGTGGGAGTAGCACGACCAATCGTTTCTTGGTGTTCCCGGGGGCCGTTTCCCCCGGGGACTGCCTCGTTCGCTTAGCGACCTGCCCTGTGGAGCAGACCGACGCGAACGAGGGGGCGTCTGTCTGCACCTCTTTAGATGCAGTCGCCCTCCCGGTCCTGGCCGCTTTCTCGGCCGCCTTCACCCGAGCTACGAGTTCTTCGTGCTCCTTTCTGGCTTCATCAATGGTGCTCCGAAGCAGGAGGAGGCTCTGCTTCAGGTCGCCAGCGATGTTTCGCCTGTTCGCCAAGAACTCGATTATGGCATCGAGTTGTTCAGACAGCGCCGCCACTCTTGGCCGCGTGTCCATACACCTTTCGACGGCCTTGACTAGCAAGGGACCGTCTATCGAGATGTCTGGTGTGGACACCGACGGATTCGCCGTTTTTCCACCTCCAGACTTCGCCGCATCCGTCTCCGCCTTCTTCTGCGGAGACCGCTGGATGCCACCTCGTGCGAAGGGATTTGGTAACCCCTCCGCACCCGTCTCTTTTGTTTTTGAGTTCAACATTTTTGTTTATTGGGTCCCCCTACCAGCCGCTATCCTTATCCATAATGGAGTAGTCGCCTAAATGGTCCCAAGGTAGTCTATGCCGGAGCAGTGAGGCCATGGCTAGGGGCGGCTGCCATAGCGCCTTATGGGCAACTATGACACCCCCGACCGGCGCAAGTCAGGAAAAGACATCTGATCCTACTCCTGCCGGGTTCCCACCAGGCAATAGACTCGGAACGTACTGGAAGGCCTGCCAGGTTTTACGGGACGGAGACCCCTGCACCGGTTGTAATCTCGCCGTTTCAAGCCGTTATCACACGACATTACTCAGGGAGCTCGGCGCAGGTGCCAGCCCAAAATCATGGTACGAAAACGAAATCCGACTCTTATCCTATAGTGATGCGACCAGTTGCCGTAATTGGGAACATTACTGGCATCAGTCCCAATGGGCGGTATAGTGCATTTGGGTGGTGGGAGCGGCACTACTCGCTCCGTCGGAGCTGCTTCCGGCCAGTGTGGCTTTTGCGAGAATTCAGCGGCCCAGTGCCTGAATCTCGCCACGACCTAGGCTAGCTCCCGCTGATGGTCCGGGACTGCTTGCTAGCAGTGAGCACTTCCGTGGCCTTCGGTAATCGCCAATTACCGACCCGTGGTGGCATTCAGCTCTGCCTCTGCTTGTGAGGTCGTAGTCATTCTGGACAGGAATCACGATGGGCTGTTGTCCCCTCCACCAACGGCATCGCGACGAGCACCGTGCAGAGCAGCAGCGGTACCGCTAGAGCAACCAGCGCAGGCCACGTGCCTCCCCCACATTCGGACAAGCAGAGTGAGTGGTTTAAAATAAAAACTAGCAAAAATATAAATTAGTTGAATTTTTGGTTCCGAAGTAGACCCGGAGCCGACCCTGAGGACCTTCGAGTCTCTCAAGGCCGACAGGGAGTAAAGAAATGAGGTCTTGGGAACCCAACCCCAAACAGTCCCCAGAGGAACGACCAGGGACTAGGGGCTTTAGCAAAAGCCCTTCAGGCTGAGCAGTAACACCCCAGTACTGAGTCGGAAAATTTCCAGCTCGAAAAGATCCTCGACTCGATCGGGAATTGAACCCGATATCACAACCGTGTGTGAGAGCTAGCCGACCGATATCGCCAACCACAGAGCCACGGTGACCACAAACTTTTATTAACATATTAACAACTATTTCAATAACTTTCATTCAACACTAATGAAATATTTTTTCTAACTAAATTTCTATTTTTTAACAACAGCTTTTACCCGTTAACATTCAAGTTCATTGAGCAGTTAATATGTGCAGCAGGGGAAGCAAAAATAAGCGAACCTGAAATATGATATACCGCATCCCGACGGGATCTATACAAAGCGGGAGCTAATGAGTTTATTTGACATTTTTATCTGGCATATGAAACATTTTCCAAATTTCTAACATGTTTGATATTTTCAACATATGTCGATATTTTTCTCTATATTATTATAATTTTGAGTTTTTGATATCGGAGAACCAGCGTTTTCAGCTCAGTTTTTTTAAAGATGGGTAAGAAAATGCTAATATGTGGACAAACTTTTAGGATGTTTGATATTTGTTTTTTTTTTTTAACAAAATGGCGTCGAAAAAACATCGAAAATTCTCGATTTCTCAAAAATAAAAATGGCGACACTGTTGCTCCAAGGTGAAATGTGTTCAAACTCGAAGGAATTTGTTTTTGCGTCAAGATACATAAAAAAATCATACATAGAAGCAAGACAAAAAAATTGTTGCACTCTGTTGTTCAATTTTTCAATCCGTGTTACCGTATTTTGAGAATACTCACCAAAAAATATTAAAGAAAATTAACAGATTAGATAAACATTATTATTCGATGACAACTGTTATAGATCAAAGAACGAAACAAATCGAATATTTCTCTGCAACATTTGATTTGCTTGGACAATCGTTATATTCTAAATTATTTGTACAAGATTTCAAGTCAAAGGGACTTCTCTTGTTCCAACAACGTTCACATTTCGTGTGAATTTCCTTGAAAGCAGCCGCAAATCGATGACCCGAAAAGCATTTATAATTCATTCTGGTCGGAATCGAACCGGCCTCGAATGGGACACACCCCCGGCCGGCTAGCCCATACCTAATAGTGTTTTCATGTACGTAGCACTAATTGTTACTTGTTGCGCGCGTGCTTCAATGGGGGTAACATTTTTCCCTTGAATCCATTTGGCTGATTGAGTCATTCGTATTCGACATTCTTTTTTCTATTTAGGTGTGCACTGGGTGGTATGATTTGTCTAATAAATTTTCGCTGTTCATAATTTCTACCCATAACTTTCATGTGAATTATTCCACCGGTTCGATACTCGGGTGAACAACGAACGGTGTCATCCGTCGGCTAATTACATAACCCAAGGTCGATGATAGCGATAGCCGGCAATAATGAGTGGTCGGTTGTTCCGTTTCTTTGGCGCAGGGCAAAAGTCTGCCGGTTGTCATTATCTTAACCGACGTAATTTGGGTTAAGGACGATACGCGTACGCCCTGCAACGAACTGAGGGTCAGAGTGGAAGAGAAAAAGAAAAGAAGCCTGACGTATTTTTTTATTGCACTACGGTGAAAGCTATTCTCGGAAACTCGAAACTCGATTGTAGTTGATTATTTAGCTCATATTTCTTGATAATTTGGGAAAGGCAAATTCGCGCGAATTGGTGACGGGTGACAGATGCAGGTGCGCATTTCGGTGGCTCGAAACAGGGAGGTAATGCGGTGGTGTCGAGTTATTTCTGTTTCACAAGCAGATAAGATAAATAATGAACCCATCGCGGGTGTCAACCCTTGGCGTTTGCAGGAACTGTGTGTGATAGAGTCATAAGTTACGATTATTCGTTTGAATCCGAGTCACGCACAGTGAACGGGATAGGGTGGGATAGCCGATTGACGAGTGATATTTAATAAAGATATTTTTCCTCAATATGAGGAAACTATATATATGTGCGATGATCTCAGAATGGTATCCAGAAAATAAAATTCGGGATTATAGATTGTCTCCTTCTTTTTCAGCCAAGCCCAAAGCTTGCATGACTTCATCCATCAGTCATCACTGTCTTTAGCTGCAACCACTGGGAGAACGAATCCAAAAAAAAACAATCATTAGAACGATTCAAACGAGGTTGAAGAAATTAGGAAAATTTTCTCCTCGGTTCTTCTAATCGCACATGGTTCAAGGTTATTTGCTCTGTGCGACACCCATCCCAATCCTTACCGGGAAGGGGGCAATCAACAAGCCGCACTTCCTGGTATTTTAGGGTAAATTTAGTACGGACCATGTTTCGGTCGGTGGTCCCATGGTATGACGTCGTCTTCCTCCTTCCCGTCGTCGTTGTTGTTGCTTCTCTTATTTTCTTGGTGGGAGAGAGCAATTGCTTTCACGCTATCGCAAAGATGCCAGTTTTTTAAAGAGTGATCTAGTGATACATGAAAATATTTAATGATATAAATATAATTGGTCTAAAAAATGTTATATACCGAAAGCATTCTTCAATGTTTAACCAGTAAATATTACGAGACCGATAGCATTCTTCCAGGTCCATTTTTTTTCCTGGCAACTCTGAGCTGCCACTGCAGAGCGAAAAAGTGAGAGTGAGCATCAGAAGTTGATACCACCACCAGCTGACTGACTGACTGATAGCCTGCAAGTCGCCTCGAAGAGCTGCTTGCTGCTCTACGTTTGGTTTGATTACTCACCCCGTCAGTCGGTGTGTTTAGTTGGCTTTCGGTTCTAGAGCAGACGTGACGCGATATTTTGCCGTGTCTGTTCTCGGTGCATCGGTGCTAAGGCGTGTACTGCAGCAGTGATGACTTAGTTTGGCTGCCTGGAGCGCTTAGCTGCATCTTCTCTAGTCAATTGACATCTATATGTGTGTATCGGGCGCTTGTTGTGTGCCTCGTGCAGAGTTGAAGTGAATGACATGCCAGTGCTGTGATAAATTTGCCATAGTAATTGCTTTTGTTTGTGAAACGGGGTGCACTTTATTGACTAATCAAGTTTAATTGCGATTAAGACATCGCCAGTAGTGAGCAGAACGGGAGAACTACAAGAGTGCTCCCCAATCCAATTCAACGTCGTTTCGGACCGATCACGACGCTCTAGCCAAGATGCGTAACAAGTGGTTAAGTGGGTTCACTTTCTTCGGCTCTGGAAAAGGTAAATAACAAATTGAAAATTAATTGAATTACTGCTTCGCCCTAATGGGGATTCTACTAGAGAGGGATGCATATTCTAAGGTACGGAGAACTTTAATTGTAAGGTAATCCAAAATAATATGAAAAAACGAGGTTGATAAATTAGTGTTATAAACAAATAAACAGTTTTCTGATGCATTATGCAATAGTTCTGCCTGGTAGAACTTAATTTTTTCGTTCGAGATACGTCTTTGGTTTAAAAATAGCTCACTGATTCAGTACTGAATGTTTTTTTGTTTCAATAAGCATTCTCTTGACGTAAGAACAGTAAATAAATACTGGGATCGTTCTTTTTCAAATTTCATGCTTGGATCGCTCGAATAACGTCATGTAGTTATCGCTTTTAAATGTTTTATTATTATTATTCCGCGCACATTCCGGAATCCGGACGCCATAATCTTTCCAGTCAACGCAAAAAGAAGTTAAAAATTGGAGGTGCCAGCTCTTGAAAAGTGTGAAGATTTTTCTAACAAACTGTTGAAATATATACAGAACCTATGATATCACTTTGGGTACTAAAGCTTGGATTTGTAATCAGCGTTGTGTGAATTTTCATGAATTCGAACATAAAATTACTCGCATTTAAAGCACAAAATATTTTGGCTAAAAATGCACACGTACACATTTTTTAGTAAAAGTTGAAGTGAGTCGTATAATTTTTTAAACAACAGAATTAAAGTTTTGTTCTCCTCGTGTATTTTATTCGTATTTTAATACAAGTAAAAATGAATTGAAAAAAAAATATTTGATTGGTTTTCAAGCAACCTTGAAAATGAAGAATAATTCAAACAATGAGGGTCTCTGTTGCATATTTAAAGTATAAGAAATATAGATTATTGACTACTGATACAAAAAAAACTGCCCGAAGCAAGCAAAACCTTTATCGATGAATTCGATAATTTTGGCCTTTAAGTTTTAGCTCTTTCGTCGTGAGCTAATCTTTTCAAAGCAAAACATCGAAATCCCTTCTGAGAAGGAAAGGAAAATGTGTTGTATTATGTATTCGGGTTCACAATAGAAAAAGGAGTCCATTATGCGCACATCGAGCTCGGCAACATAAAATTATATTTAGCAACGAAAATTGACCTCAACCAAAGACTTCTCCATAACTTTAAGTAAAAGAGTTCATATTTTCACAATCTACTGAGGGGTCTATCATTAGCGCATATGAAAATACAAACATGGCCTTCTTTCCCAGAATAGCTGACGCCAAAGCATACAAACGACTTGACTTAACAATCGATTTGTTGTTGTTGTTTTACTCGCTCTGGTCCACAAAGGCACGTCTACCAGAAGTTCAACTCTCAGTAGCCACGTATAAAAGCTAGCATGCAAGCTACTGCAGCAAGAGAACGGTTGATTCTTACTGTAAACTGGTTTGATATGCAGCAGAGCAGCAGTTGATTTTAGCATTGCAAGGTTGAGCAGACGACTCATTCGATCACACAGCAGAGTTCCACAGCAGACGAACCAACCGGCGAACTCTGGGTTCAAATCGAAAAACAGACGGCGTAATTATTCTTTCAAGTCCTTTGTTAGCCATATCTTCTAGGAAGCTGCTTCGTTTACTGCTGTCCTTCATATTCTCTAATGGAATTAGCTACAATTTACGAGATACAATACCAAATATTTTACAGCCATGTTCGAGGTATTTGAGTTGTTTTTTAAAAAGTTTTCTTTTCAAGGGACTGTATCTCTAAAACCTCAATTTCTAAAGGTTCGTGGTATTCAACAAACAGTTTTGAAATAAAGATCTACACAACTATTCGACTACCAAGAAACGCCCTCTATACGGTGAAAAGCGTAAATAATTTCATGAAGCATTTGAAGGACAGTAGTAAACGAAACAACTTTCTAGAAGATGTTGATAACATTGGACTTCAAAATTTCCTATCTCCGTCCGTTTCTAGATTCAGCGTCATTGTGGTGTTCTGTCTGTTGCGCATAGAAACGGGAACATAGTGTACGCGCCGGCCTTTGTATTATAAAGAGTGCACAAATGCATGTTAAAATCAAAAACATTAGCTGGCCTCACCTTCGAAACTACAAATAAAGCACTGTAGTTTTGTGTTTTTCTGTTAGTAAGAAAGGTACTCTATCAAATGGTTTCATGGAAGCTTGGATTCGTTTGCGCTTTTTCTAGGTACAACTCCAATAAAAAAGCCTTTGAAAACACTTTTTTAAATTTTTGTTTAATAGAATAACCAATATATCACTAGAAATTGTTCATCAATTTTAAAGTGCCATGTTTCGAGCATAATAGTTGAATATATGAATGAAAAATTGTTATTTTAGAAAAAGTCTCGTATCTCTGAAATCCCAATTTCTACAGGTTCGAGGTATTCAGTAAACAGTTTGGTAATGAAATTCTGCACAATTTGCCGAAAAAACTATTCGTCCAGCAAGTTACGTTAGAAAGTTAGGTGTGGCGCCCTCTATACACTAAATTTTCCAACTAATTCCATCAAAGTATATGAAGGCCAGCAGTAAACGAAGTAACTACTTAGAAGATATGGATAACATGAAACTTCAAATAAAAAAAAATTCGCCGTCCGTTTTTTGATTTGTCTCCAGTGCGCGGCAGACCGCAGCAAGCACTGCACAGCATTGTTGAACATGTCCAACCATGTTAGTAATTTTGTCCGGATCTGTCACGTTCAGAGATGCCAGATTTTTTTGAAAAATGTCTGCAACTGCTCGAAAAACCAGAAAAATGTGCTCGAAATCTGAAAAAAATCCATCCGTGATCCGAAAAAATTTCGCTCGCGCAGGCAAAAGTCTGTAAAAATCTGCACACATTTCAAGAAAATCTGCGCAAATATAAGGAGATTCTGACAAAAATCTGCAGTAACGTGGAAAAACTGCAAATATCTGCAAATCAATAAATATTTGCACACGGACTCCAAAAATCTGCGTTTTGCAGACAAATCTGCACATTTGGTATCACTGGTCACGTTGTGTCAGTCATTTGGCCACTGCGAATAGCTGTGAGTGTGTCGATAGCGTATGTATATGATCGTTATGTCTCGTTTGCCTGCTTGTAGTGTGTGCGAAGCGAAGAATAACAAGAGAACTTGAATCATCCCGTGTCATTGGTTGATATCCAAAATCAACGGTTGCCGATCAGTTGATAAAAAAAAAAGTTTAAAGAGAATTAGCATAGCATAGCATAGCATAGTAAAAGGGATTGCACACATCGTAGGTGGCTATACAATGATCAGCTTAGGATAAATAAAGTGATAATAATGATAACTTCACAAACACATCATCTGTTTTCACAGGAAAGAAACTTGGGACTAGTTTCCTTCTTAAAGATGATGTGAGTTGCAAACTGAGCCTTTCATTGGATACCTGGCTACGTCTTTACAATCGCCGGGGAAAGGAAGCAGAAATGTTAGTTCAACGTCTACTTAAGAAGGTGCAGGGAACCCATACTACCTTCATAGACGTTACAGGAATCAGGGTGTTGTGTTAGTAGGAAAGGTAATATACCAAGGATCACTATTTTGACAAGATAGAGTGATGTGAATATGTTTAAGAATATTTTGATATATCTAGAGAAACATTTCAAAAGGTCCTATCTGCTTTGATCGATTTTTTGATCGATCACTTTCATTCAATCACCATAACTTATTAAACACCTTTTATGCTACGTTATTTGCACGAGTTGGTAGTGGAGGGATCACTCTAGCCTTCTGAACGAAAACCACGCTTGGGAAAGTTACTAAAGCTGAACCATTACCAAAATAAAAAGACGCTCCGGAAAAACGATAAAAGCAGATAGGACCTTTTGAAATGTTTATCTAGACATGGAAACTTAGGTAACTTACCTTCGTGATCACCTTCGTCTACTTTCACACATCCTTTCATACTCTCGACTCACGCAATACTCACGATGTATATTCTTGTATTGGTGTTGTCGGACTCGCTTCAGTAACATTTCTCTGCTGACACAGGTGAAGCTGGGCGCCTCTGAGCAATTTACCGCACGGCCGTGTCTGCCGTACACAGCAAATGGGATGATAGAACATATAAGCGGCACTTCATGAAACCGCTCACCATTAACGGAACCTCACATTCGCCATCCATCCTCCGTTCCCCAGGCAGGAGTAATCCAACGACACACCGGAACCAAACTCTCTACGACATAGTCAAAAAGAGAGTTGAAAGAGAATTATCACTGAAATTTATCGCTACACACCCAATCGAGTGTATTTTCAAACCTACTGCCAAAATACATTGACATAAGGGAGGCTGTCGTAATTAGGGCTCTAGATTTTCGAAACAAAACAATGAAACTGATATACTCGCGCTGTCATTTCGATTCGAACAGTTTCATTTTCCCTTGATTCCTTTCGGCTACTATCAACGAATCATTTCTTTTCTTTTTCCCTCTTCCTTCTTTCAAATCATTTCAAATGAAACTAATGACTATTTCAACCGACGGAGAGAGTGACGGAGGGAGAGACTCTTTCCTTTCCTTCAGCGTCTCAATTGTAATTAGCACCGCATCGCGTCGTTTGATGGTAGTTTGTTAATACCGCAAGCCGTAGCTAGAACGGCTGTGGCATCCAATAAATACGTTACGCAAGTTCCGATCAATATTTCCTTCCTCTTTCTTAGATACATGCGTGAAGTACTGTATGGAAACCTACTGGTTCCGTCAGCGCTCATTGCCACTTTTAGTTGAGAATCGTCATGTGAGAGTGATGGTGATAATCTCCGCTTTCAATTGAAAAGCGTTTGTATCAATTCCAAGCCCTTCAGTTGTCAGAATAACAGCAAGAGTTTTCGACTGTGTGTCATGTGACCTACGAAGTGCTCGAAAATGATACAAAAGCTTTTCAATTGAAAGCGACGGGTCAAAGCGTCACTATAACCTGATAATTGTCAATTGAAAATGACTTTGTCAGGCTCTGGTCGTAATTCTACGTTATCCTTGCGGTCGTGTCTCATGAACAACCTCTTAAAATATTTTTTATTTATATTTCCAATGTTATCTTTATTTATTATTAATTTATTAAAAACTTCTCCGCAACCTGATGGATTGCACTTCAAACTACACCAGACGAATCACACGTAACACTATCCACACGCTGTAATGACTACGGTTTGTTCTGGTCTTTCATTTCAACACTTCTTTGCGTCTTCAAATGCCAAGTTTCTCGTGGTTCTGATGCAGATAGGCTGGATAAAATGTTTCTCGATGAAAGTTTTCTGAAAATCCCTCGAGTTTTCGCATAAATTGAGTTAATCTGACGAGTAGTCCACCATAGGAAAGGGGTCCACTACAGGTTTACTTAACCTACGAGGTGAGTGAGTTTTTGGAGCTCATATTAATAAATATAGAGTAGAACTGCTTTGGATGGGCTACTTTTTGGAGTGGATCACTCGTCAAATTAGCTCAATTTCTCTTCATATAGGGTAGAACTATTGGACCACTTTCTTCAGTGAACCACCCTGACGAAACATTGTTTATTCCTTTGATTTTAATCATAATTTACAATTGTCTCTTGTGATTCTGATGCAGATTAGCTTGATAAGATGTTTCGCGATGAAAGTTTTATGGAAATCCTTCAAATTTTCGCATAATTTGAGTTTATCTGTGTCCAGTGGTCCACTAAAGGACGTGGTCCATCCAAGATAGTTTTACCCTTAATTGCAATTTTTAAATCTTTCTCGTCATTCTGATGCAGCTTAGCTGGACAAAATGTTTCCCGATGGAAGTTTTTTGAAAACTCCTCCAGTAAATCTGACGAGTAGTCCACCATAGGAAAGGGATCCACTAAAGATTGATTTACCCTACGTGATTTTTGGTACGCGAATTTTGGTACCTCATATTAATTGATTTAAAGTAAAACTGCCTTAGATGGACCATTTTTTTGGGTGAACCACCTGCCCAAGATGTTTCCCGATGAAAGTTTTATGGAATTCTCTCGAATTTTTGCATAAATTGAGGTTGATCTGACCAGTTGTCCATCCAAGTTAGTTTTACCCTAAATCGGAGTTTATAAATGTTTCTCGTGATTCTGATGCAGCTCAGATTTCTCTCATTTTTTCGCATAATTTGAGTTAATCTGGCGAGTGATCTACTATAGGAAAGGGACCCACTGTAGGTTAATTTACCCTATGCAGAGTGTCGAAAACCTGGAAAAACCTCGAAAATCAGGGAATGTCAGAGAATTAATTTTTGATCAGGGAATTCAGGAAATATTAGGGAAAACTGAAAAAATGTTCAGAGAAAAGTATTGAACCGAGAGGCAATTCTTTTTTAAACTAACGAAAAAAAACTGGTTTTTCTAGCATAAAAAGTCAATTCGGTACTACTACGGTACGGTTTCATATCCAATTGAATATTTTTTTCACTTGGATTTCAGAGTTGCGTTAATCTACGTTGCCCTTTTTTGTGCCGAATGCTGAAAATTTTCAGATAAACTAATGTTATTTTTCAGGGAATATCAGGGAAAATCAAGGAATTTGATTTTGAAAACCATTTCGCCACCCATCATAGTGACATTGGCTAATGCAAGGGCATCCGTCGAACGAACTTTTTCAGTTCATCGACGGATCAGGTTTTTAGGAAATCGGGCCAGAATCAGTTATTTGAAAAAATTCCATAAAAATTCCATAAAAATTCAGGATACAGAACTTAAAACGCGAGTGGGCACGCCCGTCCACGGGATAGGGGGAGGGTGTAATGATGATGTTCACGTAGACACGATATTTTTTCCAAAAAAAAAAATGAAAATCTGCTTAAAAATACATTTGCCTGTTATAAAAATTCTAAAGTTCTTGTTAATTTATTTTAGATGAATATAGATAAAATGTTATCTGTGACCACTCCGTTTTTTGGAAAAGGTCTTAAGACATGTTGAGAACCTCTCAAGAAATGCAGGTAAAATAGGATATATACAATTTTTTTGTTTTCTCTCGGTAGTACTTTTAGTTTTTTAGGGTAATTTGAAATTATCATAAACTTTGTTGTAACTTTTCGAGGTGCTTTCAACTCAGCTGTTAGCTGAATTTGGAATCAGTTTCATCCATGCATGGAACCACTTTTAGCTAAATTTTAAATTATTTTTGCTGTGCCCTTTCAGGCAGAATTTGAATCATTTTCTTTCTGGTTTCTTCGTATCGTTAGAGTTACTTATTAATTTTGAACCAAATTCATGATCATTTTCTTTTTTTTTCTCTGGATTCTAGCAGCGTTCTTGAAAATTTTTAGTCAATTCGGAATACCTAGTTCGCTTCATCCATTTTTTAGAGTGTTTTTTTTATACATAAATATTTCAGGACGAACTTTGGTTTTCTTCTATTTTTTTTTTTCATTCTCCAGCACTTTTTGTCTTAATTTTGATCATTATTTGACTTTTTCTGTCTAATAAAAACGTTTCTAACTGTTATTTCGATTGTTGGCTTTTTCTAGCCTTCAGAGACGTTTCGCAACCATTTTTAACTGGACCCGGAATTAATTCTTTTTAATTTTTCATATGTTTCAAGCTACATTTACGAGACTTTTTATTGCATTCTTATTATAAGATACTAACTAACTTTCAGATGTTTTTTTCTGGTTAAGGAGTTTCTCTGCTGCATGAATGGTTTTTGTCCAATTTGGAGCTAATTTCTGTTGTGGCGTTCTTACTGCTTTTGTTTCGCTCCCGTTTGCTTTTAAAGTACGTACAGTCATTTCAGAGTGCAGTTTTGATTATTTTGCTCCTGGGTTCTCTAGCCTTTAGGAGCGCTTCGGTTGAATTAAAATTGTTCTATTCTTTTCGGCAAAAGTTGAAATCAATCACTAATATCGTTCGTAGAAGCTTCAGACTGGTTTCAGCTCAGCGTCAGAGCTATTCTGGTTTCTTGAGTTAAAGTTTGAAATGCGTTTGATAATATGTGTGAAATTTTTGGAAATGACAATCGGCTCCATTTGTGAATGATATGTGAATTTTATGTTCTTATAATATAATAAAATATTATTGTTTTTGTTTTTGGTCTCAACTGACTTTCAGAAGTAATAGAGAAATTTCAAAACTCCTTTTCATTTTCAATTTTTCAGATTTTCATTTTTTCCCTTAACATGTTTTTAGTCATTTAAAATTGTATTCAAGAGTGTTTTATTTTCGACTTTTTCTGGATTTTAGGGATATTTTTCAGTGTAATCTTTTAAATGCTTTCTTTCTTTCTTTAGTTTTTTAGGGTTATTTGGGATAAATTTCTGATAGTAGCTTTCGACCTTTTCCTGACGCTCAATCACCGAAAATTTCCGGTAACCTTCGAAATCCATTTGGGGACCAATTACAGTAAAGTTTAGAATCAATTTTTGTTCACCCCTTTTCTAATATTTTGGTGCGTTTCCGACCCCTTGTAGGCTGAATTTCAATGGGATTCTTTTCATTTGTGGCTTTTTTGGTCTGGGTGGTTTTAGGCTGAATCTGAATTTAATGTTATTTTTAGCTGACATTTGGTGTGCCCATTCAAAACTGTTTGCCCACGTAGATATTAGAGGAGAGGGGAGAAGTAGTTTTTTCAAAGTCCACGGTTGTCCACGGTTGTCCACGGAGGTGGACAGGGGTCTTAATTTTTCTATCCACGTGAAATGTGGTGGCCCCAAACATAAAATCCCACCAGGTTGCAGAAAACTAGCATTCACAACTGAGAATGTCAAACTCAAGTAGGAAATCTAAATTAAACATCATGAAAAAGAAATTTAAAAGGCGTTTGAAATTCCACATCCAAACTCTAGACCACAACCTCTAAAAAAATACAAGTTAAAATTGAAAATCCCAATCTTTTGAACACACAAATTGTGGTTCCGAAATCTAGAAGGCGGAATTCAAATCACAGTTTCGACTATTTAACTATATAATTGGAATCAGGGAAGATTCTTCAGGACAATTGAGAAAAAATCAGAAACGAAAACTCTGAACTCTGAATTAGAACAGGAACCTGAGTGTATTTTAAACACAGAATACAAAATCCACCCTGATTCTTTACTTCGTTGACTCCGGAAAGCTGGATTCAATAAAAATTAAATAGAAATCAAGAGTAGAGAATTCCTGATATAAATGCCATAGTAAAATTTAAACTCTGCAATCAATTCTTTCTACAGAATTCTAAACCAGGATAAATAATATATTTCAATGCATAAGAATCCGTTTTTCTGGTTAACAATAGACAAAAAGAATTTAAGGATCAAGACTCATAATCTGAAGTTCATGCCTCAAAACCATTCATATGAAATCCAAATCTGACTGTAAAAATCTAGAATTATTAAATTTTTAAAAAATAATCCTAAACTTATAGAATCTTTTTGAGGAATTTTGACCGCGGTGGCCATTCGTCCCTATATATAATCGTTTAAGCAGAATTAATTACTATCTAGGACTTTTCAAGTACAACGCATTGCAGATGTTTTTATTTCCAAGAAATGGAATCCATAATTCAGTATCCTGGATACAGAATTTATACCCGAAGCACCAGAAACAATATGTAAAACTAGGATCAAGAATCCTGGAAGCAGTACTAAGTTTTCCCTGACCTGCGTAATAATGAAATTCCCTCACGACAGTCAGTCGGATTCTTCGATACTCTTTTCCCGTTATCTCTGTGCGGCTCACCGAGTACGGTAACCGTGAATCAGAATCATGAATCAGCTGGTACGCTGTAATCTTACACCTTATTCTGATTATGCGTTTCCACGGAATAAAACCGGATTGCGATGGCGGGGCGACGCGCCACGTGGGGAAAGTCGAACCACACCCACACAATCCGATCACTGCTATCACCGGGCCGTGACGCAACGTTGTTTAACGTTGTAGGTGTCATGATATCAAAGCTTTCAAAGCTGGTATTTGTTTGCGCTTATCACGGATGGTTGAATATTTCGCATTTACAATTGTGTATTTCATCATCAAAGGCTGTTCAGCTGAGTTCCTCTAACTCTCGTGTGCATGTACTACACACCAATCGCACCGCCTCGCCGCATTGCGGGAGCGATCGTCGAATAGACGGTCGGAACTCTTCACTGACATAAGCTTTTAGGATCAATTTTTC
The DNA here is from genome assembly GCF_029784165.1 of Wyeomyia smithii. Taxonomy (NCBI): domain Eukaryota; kingdom Metazoa; phylum Arthropoda; class Insecta; order Diptera; family Culicidae; genus Wyeomyia; species Wyeomyia smithii. The sequence goes on along the minus strand of NC_073695.1, from coordinate 243,156,932 downwards.
GTTCCTTTTTAGCGAGTTCTGGTGACAACCGATTCTAATGTTTGTTCTAAGTGGTTAAAGTCCACATTATCTACTGGTCAGACCCATTTACGATTTGTTTAGAACATTAAGCAAATGAAATATTTGAATTAAATTTTTGCAAATTTAACGATAGGATCTGGCTTCTTAATTATCATTTAGGCCTTTGATAAAAGCAACTTTTGACGTAAAATTAGGTCTTACTTCAGTATGAAGAAATCCAATCCCATCCATTCAATATTTTAACTATTCGCTGGTTCACATTTCTTTGCATAACTTCAAAACCAGTTGAGATTCTGATAAAACATGTGTGATTTGAAACTAATAGACTACTACATAATTTTTTTTAACTAAACATTGTGGTTTTTTATAAAAGCTTGGTGAAAAGCCAATCAAAAAAGTATGATTTGATTCTTTATCGAAAACACGTACTTGAGTATTTTGAAAGACTTTTCTGAAGCCACTAACTCGCTAAAACTTCGGGAAAGAGTTTTGACCGACTGTTTTGCAAACTGGTCCCACTGTGCACCGCCTCGTAGCGTATATGATTCATCATTTTTATCAGCGCCGGCGTTGCCGAACGTCGCCGTGTAGGAAATACGACGCCCGCTTCATCCGGTGGGTAGAATATGTGTGTACGGTTATAGATATTGTATTGGGCATACATGGCATGTTTTCGATGTTCCTCCTTGGAATTGATACAATCTGTGGAAATTTGTTTTTTTTTCTCTACCCTTGTCCGAGAGGCGGAGCCGGCTGACCTTCACCGATTCAGACTCAGACGATTCCGCTAGGCACGTGCCCTTTCAGGATTCGGATAAGTACGATCAGTAGTGACCTTCTGTCTGCCTGCGGCATGACAGTTGTCAAAATTCACGCAGCGAGGCAGTTTACTTGGATGCAGCTGGGGATGGCAGTAGAAAATGAGTGCATAGTGATGTTAGATTTTTAATTTTTGATTTCCACAAAAACAAAGTGGTTGATTGCGATTTGCAATTTAATAACCAAAAAGTAGCTTTTCACAATGTGAAATTTGGTAACCGATTAATCGGGTGATTATCGAACATCACTAGGTAGTGGCACAACGTGGGTAATCTCATTTTGGGTGGGTGAGCCCTCTCAATTGCAGTCCCGAAAGGACTACTTACTGCAGCTGTTCCTATCTTCGTTCGGTCCCTTTGTTGACCCTCTTCTTCTACCCACAAACATCCACAGCTGCTGCTGTTACCGTGGCGGCAACAGCAGATTCGGGATTTTTGTTGTTGTTGTTGTTGTTGTGTCAAAAAAGGCATGTGTTTATTTCCTGCGAATAAAAGCATGGACGACGACCCCCTGACTGATCGTGTTTGTTCGCTGATATGCAATGAATGAAAATAGAACTCCATATCAAACCTCGCTGCATGACACATTCATGAAACGTCCGGAATCGACTCGCAGCGCAACGGAGAACGAGAGCAAGACGTGCCTCAACTTGTTACGACGTGTCTGCGGTGGCGGCGCACAGTTGGTTGGAATTCGGGTTATTCGCGTTGAAAGAGATTCTGAAGGCTGTTCGCACCTACGTGAACACTCGTATGTAATTGTCAAAATGTGCGTGATGACAAAAGCAAAAATATTTCCTTCCTTCTTTTTCGCATGCAAAAACCAAACAAATATCAGCAACACCGTCAGCGCGAATAGTGCTGATAGACTATCAGCTTCCTGTATAGTCACTGTATTGCTAGTCTGGCGAGGTGGGTGCGAAACCCATTTTTTTTTAAATACTCGAAAAATGATCGTAGGATCAAAGATTTTCCTTTCCGCCAGACTAAAGTAAAATAGTGACTATAGTTTCCGCGATTATTTCCAACATTGCTCCACTATGCAGCGGCGTTTCGCGACGGATGTCGAATGCTGTTCTACATGTGCATTCTCGCTCTCCCGGATGACGGGTGGCGTAATTGTGTCAAATGTGTCTGGTCTGGTTTGCGCCTCTTGTGGCTATTCATGTTTGTTCCTGTAGCAGCAAGAGCAGCATCATGGTGTGCTGTGATTGCGCGTTAGATGAGGCGCGTCTCCGATTATGATTGCAATAAAGAATTTTTTTGCATGTGCTGCACAACAGCAATCTATACTCGTATCGTTCAGCATAATTTACAGTGAGTTGACGTTGACAGATGTTGCCGTTATTGTACGGGACAGCATTGTGACTACTGAAGTTTGGTAATCTTAATCTGCGTTTTTCGTGCAATTGAGCTAGTGAAGTTGCACAAAGAACCACCGTAAGATGGTCAATTACACATACTATCTATTACAATTCAGTGGTTTTCGCTTTGTATAAGATCGGTAGAGGCGCCGGCTGCGTCCTTACGGTCGATTAAGGAAGGAAAGAAGGGAAATGTTACAATCGTTGTTGCCAGAGAACAAATTTTCGTCTGCATCTCTAATGACTTTTCCGGAAAGGAAGAACCGTGGTCACCGTGGTAAGTGATGAATCCTTATGCTTCTTACCCTTCCCTCACATGCTTATATACAAACAAAATCGCAACATCGTGTTATTCCTGCCAAGTATCGGCAGTTATAATTGCATGGAGAGGTGTATGCTCAGTCAACTATGTATTCGGGACTACGAAGCTGCTGATATTGGTTTGGTTTTTCGCATAAGAGAGTAAAAGAAACACGCATACTCTGGCAATCTTTACGAGAGTTTACGTTAGTGTGAGCAGCCGCGAATGCTGACTTTCTTTCTTGTTTATCTGCAATTTAGTGTGAGTGAAGGGTCAAAGTAGAGAGATGGAAAGGAGCCCGAGAATAAACCCAAGCGTCAAAGTCTCTCTGACACCTAGCGATCCGATTCTACTAAGATTCGAACTCATGACCAAGCGCTTGTCAAAGTGGACTCTGTAATCTGCGTTCGTAACATAATTGCAGTTTAACTGCTAGAATAATATAACAAGCTCTTTTGCAACTCTAATGACAGTTTTTGCAGTATAAATCTCTGGAAAAAATGTGGTGGCCTTGAAAAATTTAAAATGGCATTTGGAGTCGTTTTCTCGACGCAGCACTGGGGCACGGTTGTACTTATCCTACAACTTGTAAAATGTGTCGAAAACAATATCGATAACGAATTCTCTTAGCTAATCTAGTTGATCGAGACCGCATTTGCCCCCCAGGCTAGCGTGCGATATTGTTGTTGGCAACTTTCCAGAAACCGGAGGTCAACATCTTAATTTCAAAATGTCATTAAATCACATTATTTTCATTTTATTTTACTATTATCGGAGAGAAGTTATTGGTTTCGATCAAATGCAACAAGGCAAATAAACTTTATGTTGTTCTTCGTCAACCTTGCGGTCGTGGCTTTGCACGCAACCCTTTTGCTACTTCTTTGTTGCAGGCTAGCGTACGAAACAAATGTTTGTGATGGGTAAATCTTTATATGATTGTGAAAAATTCTCTATTTCCAACGTGTTTCAACCATGCAAAATCTTAATAAAATTATGAAATCTCCACCCACTAACGGCCAATCCGACAAGAAAGTTAAATCAGAACAATGCTTACTTTTCAATGTGCTGAATTGAAACATTTGAATTGGACTCTATTATGTCCCTTGTCGACTTAAAAGAAAACAATGATACCTTTTTCATTTTATTGTTTGCTTGTCCTGAGAAGGACAGTTTTATGTTTCATTTGAAATCGTGTCGTTAATCAGCAATTGTTGCAATTTACAACCGTCTTTATCAAGGCTTTCCAACATTTTGATGGATTTGTCCTAAAAAGGACAATTTGTTATTCTATCCAAAATTGGATATGATGCTTCTCGCAGCTTGTGCTATCCTGACAGTGAGAATAAGGCATTCTTCTGATAATACAGTGGACAGCTGTTTTCACATTGTGTTACCAAAGAGCTTTTTACTGAAGTAAGTGCCGGCCAATGCACCTACCGCTGATGTTGCCACAACGGCAGCTTTTTATTAGAGGAAGTGTCACCGCACCTACCGCTGATACTGCTACAACTACCTCTGCTGTTGGCGCTGCCACTCTCGCTGCTGCTGCTTATTTAGGACCGTTCTAGTCGCTATCCAGAGAAATGATTGGTTTAAGCAAAAGCAGGTTACTTTTTTAGGACCGTGCTAGTCGCCGTCAACTAGTAAAATGATTGGTTTACGCAAAATCAGGCTCTTATATAGCTCAAGTAGTACATTGCCGGTTTATTAGGTATATCATTCTGTCGACCGTGTTAGGGAAAGTAATCATTAAGCGACCAATCAGATCAATCGGAATACGCGTTTCAACAAATGTTGACCATTTTCGGTAGTACAGTTGTTTGCATGATTGAGGCTTCTCAATTTACAAGTTTTGATTTTGCTTTCTAGTGTCATATGGAAGCAGATAACAAAAGATACCGTACTTAGTTAAACAACGTATCATTACGCTTCTGTTGGATGTTGTATATTGCTGAAGAACAAGATAATTCAGCTCGTACTGAGACATGGAGATGAAGTCTAGTTTACAACCGTCTTTGTCAAGGCATTCCAACATTTGGACAATGAATAAACGAGAAAATATTAACGCTTCAATTAAGTTTTTTATTTGTCCTCAAAAAGACAATTTGTTGTTTATCTGGCAAAAGCTCAGAGCTTGAAAATTCAAGATTTTATATCGGTATTTTATAAGTATATTTTAAAAAAAGGCCTTTCTTCGTGACTTTACAGTGATAAAAGTTGTTTCTATGTGTAGTATCAATCATTCTGTCTAGTTATTCGAATTTCTGCAATCATTTTAGTCAAACTGAAGTGTTTTATTTCAACGACCACCGTTTATCTTCAGTCTCCGTAGAACTGTTGGGAAGAATGGATGGTCGTTTTTGTTCCTGCCAAAAATGATGTATCTTCAAAGTATGTCAATCCCCGGCAATATTTAGAATTGTGTTGAACCTTTATATGTTTTGACGTGGGACTTCGTCTTTGTTTTCTATACTGGGATGCATTCTGTAAAAAAAGGAAATGAAACTGGCAAATGTTGCGTCAGATTTCAAACGATAATAACAGCATAAACCACATGAAGGATAACAATAACCAATATATTGTTGGATAGATAAAAATTTATGCGAACAAAAACCAATCACATGCGAGCATTCCTAGCACAGACAACATGAATAGACACCAACCGTTACCTGTGATATTCTCTTTATCATATCAAAAGAAAAATTTACAGAGTTTCCCCGTCCCAATAGGTCAATTTATGTTTGCTTCCATGCATTCGGACTAATTTGATGTCTTGAGGGTAAAGACTTTTTAGAAAAGTTTGAAACAACCCTTTTTCTTGAACGATTTCTAATTTTGCTGTTATAACATAATGAAAACTGATGTCTTGAAAGAAAACATGCTGGTGAAAGCAACAGTTCCGTACAGTATATGTGTAGCAGAGAGCCGCTCGTCGTCTATGATTGCAGCGTTACACTTCTATTCGTACTGCAGCGGTACTATTTGTACATTTCTATACGTGTGCAATCGAGGAAAAACTGCATTGCTGCTGCTGATGGTGATTAAAAGTTTATATCATGACTATGATTACCATAAGAATTGAACATTTTTGCAACGGTCATAAGTTATAAGTTATTTTTATTTCAGTTCATTTCAGTTTCGATATCCACTAAATATTGGTGACTGGATAATATCGAAAGAGTAAATTCCTAAATATACAAATTTATAGAAGAGTGAGAGCCGGTGAATGCTTGTGACTTTTTTGTCCATTGACTAAGATGTAAACAATATATGTTTTTTAAGTTAATCAATTTTCTAAACATTGCACAATGGTCCAGAAACCAAATTTAGGGGGAAATTTGGGTCTAGAGCTCCATAGCAACATTTTAGAGAAAAACTTTCTTCTACAAAGTTGTTACATATGATAAAGCGCATATTGAAAAATTATCAAAAATTAGGGTGACCAACATTTTCAATGCATAAAAGTATCTAACTTTTTTATCTTTGTAGATAAGAAAAATTTGTTCTACAATGTTATAGCTCCAATAATTTCAAGTAACTTTGTAAAAAGAAGGCTTTTCTCTATCTTTGAAAATAACCGATTTATATTGAAATAACACATTATACGCTCTAACTTTTTTATTTAGATACTTTACTTAGATATTATCACCGAGTACGGTAAAATGAATTACTGAGATTTCAACAGCTGAGGTCTCGGTAAAAATCTCGGTAATACATCAAAATACCGAGATTCTGTAAAACCTGTCAAACTATAACGAGATTCTCGGTAATATTATACCGGAACACTCATAAAATATAGCCGAAACTCGTTTTAATTTACTGAACTCTCGGAAATTTTAACTTTCAAATTATTACGAAAACTTCGGTAAAATTCACTGAAGTACGTATTTTGTGATTTTCAGATAAATCCAGGAAGTAATCAAAACGATTAATTATCCGTATAATTCTATTAATTATGAAGTAAAATGATTCAACTAATTACAGCATTGGTAGAAACAGGAAAGTTGTGTTGCTTCCTGGAAACAAAACAACATCAATCACTCTGCAACTTGCATCCTGTGAAGCGATTCGTTAACCTACAAAATTGAGTAAAGTAAGAATCAATCATTTAGTTTTAGTATTCATTTACAATAAACACAGATCTGGGAAAAAATAGTGTATACTCACTCAATATTTCAGGTTAGTCTGAATATTACAAATTACTCCGTAATGATAATAAACGGCAACGCCTGCTTCTTTCACATCTAAACCGAAACACGAACAAAGCCGATAGTAAATCTTTCGTTATTTTGACAGTTCTATTTTTCGGAATCTCGGTAAGTTTTTTTTTTTGGTTCGACGAGATCTCGGGTAAATAATGTCAGGGCTCCGAGATTCGGTATTTTAATTTACTGAACTCAACAACGGTAAACGAAAATGTTTTAAAGTAGTTCGGTATTTAATATTACCGAGAAAACATACAGTTAAGTGTGCACGTCACTCTTTCATACAACCCTACTGTAGCGCGGGGATATTTTCGATGCTCAAGTGAATTGTTTCTGTCCTTAGAGCCGGCCACCGACCCGCCGATGAATGTGGCGGCTTTTTGCATAAACACCTGATCTACTGATTTGCTAGGTTTATTAAAATATATCATCTTTCCCTTAGTTAAGTTCAGACCAGCGGTAGAAAAAAGGACAGCGTACGCTTGGACAGAAGAGCAAACCAATGGCCGCGAGTGTGTGTTAAAAGGGCGAAAAATCATAACACAATGTTAGATATTGAAGATAAAAAAAAGTACAAAATAAAATTTGTCACGGTGTTTCTGGAAACCGTAAAGTTGTACACATAAAACACTGTTCATAATTTCCATTTTTTTATCTGGAATTTTTCGATTGTTGTTTATTATTCTAGAAAGTTCCATTGCAACTTAAACTACTGTGTGCTTCAATTTTGTAAGGCATAACATATAACATTTCCAATTACTTTGGCCACCACTAAAACTTTAATCTAGCCATGGTTGTATTCCGCCTACCGCACCTCTCGTGACAATAACGCCTGTGATTTTATTTTTCATGACATTCAGGAATCTGCCATTTGTGCTTCTGCCTTTCGTACTCTTGGTGATTCTGTCATTTATGACTCTTTTCGTAATTCTGCTTCACATGATTCTGCCTTTCGTGAATTTGCCCTTGGTTTTCCGTCTTCCGTAGGGGACCTCTGCTGATACCCGCTGTAGTCATCGCTGCTGGTGTTTGTTGTCGCTACTACTGCTACCCGCTGTTACTTAGGACCGTCCTAGTCGCCATCCACTAGTATAAAGATTTGTTCGAGCAGATATCTTAGAGCACTTATATAGCCCAAACTAAGTTGAATATTTTGTCAACCATGTTAGTGAAAGCAATCACTAAACAACCAATAGGAGGTCGAAGTCTGCGTTCAACAAAGCTTGAAAATTTCAAAAGTACAATAGTTCGAATAACCAAATTACAATTTTCCGCGTTCGGGCTGATGCATAGGAGGTTTTCCAATCGATTGCTCCGAGAACGAAGGAAATCCATTGGAAACTAATTTATTAGCATTTGAAAGTGGACATATTTTTCTTCTTCGTTTTGAGATTTTAATTTCACATTATGTTTTATGTAGGTTAACTTCCTGAGAGACGTAGTTCTACGTCAAAAATGAGGACCTCAATCGCAGAACTAGCCTGTTTAGATCTTAATTCGAGAAGAAAGCCGAAACGAAAATAATGCAATAATTTAAAAAGCATAAAAATGTTATATTCCTCAAGCTGATTAAACGCCTCGAAGCTGAGTAAACGCCATTACGCCAAATTTATTACTCCATCATTTATTCGGTAATTATTCAAAATCAAAATTTTTGCTTAATGAACAGTTTTATAATGGTTGAAATAATTTAATGCTCATATAATGGTTTAAAATAATCTGACATAATTAACTGAGTGTATTTGAAAAATATGGTTCTGTTAGCTTAGAAAAAAATAAGCAGAACAGGAGTCGAAAATGGCATTTGCAAAACAATTCAATGCTCATTGAATGCTGTTGGAATCTATTTGTATCAATTCTTGCATAAGTTTCTGATTGTTTCTGGAAGACAAATTCATAATTTCAAAAGTATCATGAGCATGGAATGAGCACTCAATTTTCGTATTGTAAAATATATCATCTGCTGACTTTGTTGTTCTAGATTGAGGTACATGAAAATCAAATATATCAAAAAGCAAAATATTTTTTGAGCTATCAATTAACAAACAATTCAATTGCTGTGAAATAGCGGTTGTTAGCAGACACTTGTAATCCATTGGATCGACATTGCCGCATTCAACTAGTTGACTTGAATTCTCATAAGCATTGGTAGCCATAAAAGCATATATAATGCTATTGACGTACCTGTTCTAATGCTTGTTGGTTACCTAGGTAGAATGTCCGTACAAGTTGTTCCTTCTACATATTTGGTTGTAATTTGCTGTTATCAGGGAATAAGGAATAGTGAAAGCACATTTTTCTCAGAAAACACCAGCCTAACAGCATTCTAGTTAAGAATTTCGTTCAATTTTGCGAGTAACAATAAAAATCATAAAATTGCTGTCATTGTTATCTTTGGCTTCTTCCACCGAATTCGCGACAAATCTAATCAAATTTCCTTTCTCTGTCTTCTTCGAATTCGCAGTATCAACAACGACCAGCTCACCGACAGTGGAAGCCTCCGGCTGTTGCCGACCAGTGACGACCGTCCCGGCAGTGCCATCACCATCCACATCCGGTATCACAGCAACGCTGCTCAGCTCGTTCACGTCGTCCTCGGGTAAAAAGTCGCGTCACTGCAAATGCTGCCGCACTGCCATCTGTCTCAACCAATCGAACGGCGCTGGTGGAAAAGCGATCTCCTCCGGAACGGGCGCTAGTTCCAGCACCAAAGCAACCGGTGCGAAAGCGAAGAAGGGTAACTGGGGCCTGAAGTTCAACTGTGCCAAACTGCGGGGAACCAAGGCCAGTCAGAATGCGGCAGCCTCGTCTCCGTCTACGGCGGAAGTGGTGTACGATTGCGTTCCTACTCATTCCGCGGGCAATGCAGCCGCTGGTCAACCTTCCAATGCTTCTATTCCTCAAACAACAGCTTCATTGATTGGCGGCTCCAGTCGGCTTCGAAGTGAATCAGAAAAGGTGAGCTTCATTTAAACTACCTTTAAAGCAGCTAAGTATTAACAACAAAAATTTCTTACACAGGTGGATTCATGCGTTTGTACCGCATATCGCAAGGTGGAGGAACTTCCCTCGACTATCTCTTCCAACAACGGTTACCCGCTGCAATCGAGTTCGCTGTTGCTTCCCCATCACCACTTGCATCACCATCATCACCACTTGGATGGAGCAGCCGCGTCTACATCCGCCAGCGGTCGTACGATTCCCGTTGGCCAACCAAACCACGCATTCCTATTTCCGTCAGCGGCTACCGGTGCGGCGGTGACAGCAACATCTGCAGGACAGCACGAGCTGCACGCGCATCATCACCCAGCCGCGACCACGACCACCATCATCCACCGGATAGATCGAAATGCTGCACAGGCACTACTTAGTGCCGGTGGCCATCCGGCGGGTAACTCTCTGATCGTGGTTGCCACACCCGGTATGATTGACATCTCTCGGTAAGTTTTGCGTAGCAATTAGAATCCTCTTCGAAACTTAACTAAAACACGTTCGTATCACACAGACTCAACAGCGCCGATGACTTCTCGTTGGAAGATTGTGACGAATTGGCGCGTATCCAGCGGGAGCTGGAAATCCGGGAGGGTGTGGATGCACCACCCAATCTAGCACGAGTGGCAGTGTCGAGTGCTGCTGCTTCGAACGCCAGTGGCAGTCATCAGATTACCTTTGTATGCGCGCCGGACTCAGCGTTCAGTCTACTGCAGCGAGGTCTCCTGCTGCCCAACAATTTACTGCAAGCCGAGGACATGCTACGAGTTCACTCCCAGGTACGAGAGCCCATGTGTGTATGCCAAAAACTTCCATTACTAACGATTGCTTCTTCCAGGTCGACTTCATTCACTGCCTGGTGCCGGATCTGCAGAAAATTACCAGTTGCTGCTTCTACTGGGGCAAAATGGACCGATACGAGGCGGAGAAGTTGCTCGAGGGTAAACCGGAGGGAACTTTCCTGCTGCGCGATTCCGCACAGGAAGATTTTCTATTTTCCGTTTCCTTCCGGAAGTACTGTCGCTCACTGCATGCCCGTATCGAGCAGTTCAACCACAAGTTCAGGTGAGAAAAAGGTCACTATAATCAAAAACAACCATTCTAATCTAACTCTATCAACAGCTTTGACTCGCGGGATCCAGGAGTTTACACCGCATCCACTGTGACCGGCCTGCTGGAGCACTACAAGGACCCGTCCTGTGTGATGTTTTTCGAACCGATGCTAACCTATCCGTTGAAGCGTAACTTTTGCTTCTCACTGCAGCAGCTGTGCAGGGCGACGATCGTCAGCAACACAACCTACGACGGCATTAACGAACTTCCTCTGCCGAAGTCCTTAAAATCCTACCTAAAGGAGTATCACTACCGTCAACGGGTGCGCTACAAGGTCATGGAGGACCCGCTGTACTCGGACGTTCCGCACACGTACTCCGGTTCCGCTTGGTAGTAGCAGCAGCGGTTTCGGCGCGCTCTAACGGACGATGAAGTCGACGAGCTCGAAGAGGACGAGGAGATATACGGGGGGAATCAGACTGCCCGATGGCACGGGCGGAGGCAACGGAACGGAGCTACCAACTACTTGACTGCACTGCTAGAGATGGGTGGTGCCAGTGGTTGGCCCGATCTGATTGCAGCCGCCATTGCCCGGGAAGAGCGCGAGGATGAGGAAACGCTGCGCCGCATTCGGGCCGAACGAAACCGCCTGAGAAATCTGTTTTGCTGCTTTAGCAGTACCAGTAGCCGTTGAGGCTTTGTCCTACTGTCATTGTATAGCGTACTTTTCCGGCCTCGGTTCGACGGCTAATTATTTATCATACAATTTGTTAACGTTCTAAGTTATTGTTCGTCATACGTACGAGCGGAGCTGCAACACTGACGGCCGCTGCCGAATCCATTTCAATTCATTTCATTCAGCAAACAATCAATCGAACGACAACAACGACAGTGTTTGTCGGTGAGGAATGAATTTTCTGTGATAAGCTTTGGTTCCTTGTTTTCGTCACTCTCGCTGTGAATCGAGCTTGTAGAAAAATAAGCTTCGAACTCTGTGTAGCAAACTGGTGGAAAGACCACGCGAAGGGTTCGAATCGTTGCAGTTCTGCATTCTGTTTAGGTTGTAGAAAGAAATACAAAACAAACAAAAAACGAAGTGCTAGGTGAAATCGCAACACCTTATGTTGTAGTTCTCAGTTCTAGCGAAATGGCAAAGACCAGTTTACTGTACATACAGACACATTAGTTTAATGAACGTATATTGTAGTAGTCTAATATTAGTATGGTTACTGAATTATGAAATGTAGCGCAGGAGTAAAGCCACGAATGTCTTTGGTAATGAAGCTATAAACCAGCGAATCTTATGCTTGAAGGAAAGAGTTTCGATTTTGTTGCGTCTGTTTTTTTTTTTTTGTTGATTACTTTTAATTATGTACAAAAGCGGAAGAAAAACAAGCTTGTGGGAAACTTAAGCGAAGTATACTACTACCTTACTATGTAGGCTAATCTAGGTTTGATAAGACAACAATTTGCCCCCAGAAGTAAACCTCACAGTTACAATCCACAATCTCTCCAGTTGCCACACATACCCACACTAAAGATATACGCCCAATAAAACAAGTGTTATGCGTGTACATAACCAGTTGAGGGTTATCCCGTTATAAGTACGGGAATCCCAGTATTGAAAGCCCCGCAACAAAACGGTAAACTGTTAAAACAAACTCATATCCACAAGCAGCAACTATGATATGTAAGCTGAGGATGCAAATACTGATCCGGTAGTTACGTTCCCAGTGCAGACTAAACAATAACCGATAGTGCGTAGTGAAGTCAAAATAAACGCAAGTAATTGTACAGTATCAATATAGTAATCGCTAGTTTTATGAAACGATTTACACGTTTGAAGAACATCATAACTGAATTTCTAAGGTACCTATCTATCAGGAGACTTGTGAATGTTTGAGATTCTCAATACGTTTTTAAAAAGTTCGCAGCCTCATGAAAATAGTGAAAATATCATACCTAATGGAATTTCCTATAAAAAAATAGGTGTGTAAAAGTGGAAACAAAAATAATCGAAGCAAGCTGCGTTAGCGAACGGATGTAAAACTGTTTTACGTCAACATTTTGTCAACAGTGGCCGGTAGTTGTACGTCTTAGGTTGTTACTATAATAGTAACTGCAGGTACACGGTAGTGTATTCGAGAGTGCGTTGCTGATCGATTTAGGGTGTCTAATGGTCAGCTCAGAAGGTAATGAGTTCGAATCTCGTTTTTGTTAAGGCACGAATGTTTTCTTCCAATGCTATGTGGTTAACACTAGCAATGAAAATCTCTTCTACAAATACTGGATCACATCATACTTCGAGTTAGTGGCACCGCTTCTTTTGTCCCTTCAAGACGATTTTGAGAAGCAGATTCAAGAGCCTGTAACCTTGCTTGAAACTGTCCAACGCTACGAGCAGATCTAACTACTATCCTGAAGCGTCATTGACATGGTCAATACAAAAGTCGTCAAGGATGGTACAAGTCAGCTGAGGCTTTACTAGCCAAATTCGCAACAAATCGTGGCGCCTCACTGAATCGTTTGCTGTCCCAGAGTTTTTCGCTATGTTGGAATCGCTGAACCATTTGGTAAACTGAACATTTAAGTTTTTTATGATCAATCTTCAGATTGTTTATCCTCAGCCCACACATTTATTATGACCGTATACTTCAAGAATCGTGCGACGAAATATTAAGAACAATCTCGAATTGTACCAGATTTTTTCATTGTTATCACCTCATCCCTGAAGTAAGTTTCATCCCGTGTGCTCGGCACCCATCGGCAGAAAATCGAATCTTCAAGTTTGCCTTTAAATCGATGATAAATACATTTTGTTAAACAAAATTAACTTTGAAAAGACTTCGTCGTGCTACCGTCCGAGCTCAGGAAGCGACGTCGAGCTGCGTTGGCGATACTCTCGATCGAATTGAGTTGTCTTTCGAGCCATCGCAATCGATGAAGCGCTTAAAATAGCGAGATTGCACCTTTTTTTCGTCTCGGAATGCAATAGGATCTAACGGTGGCTAAATTTAAACATTCATTACGGCTGAGAAAAGTATTGTACCTACAACGTTGAATTTCTCCTACGCCTTTTGTTGTTTACAAAAGCCGATTTGTGAACACATGGTTCACACAAGATCCTAAGAAAACTGTTTATGAATGCTTCCACATTACAAGAACCACAATGATAGTGAATGTCAAGCTGTGAAAACTCTAATTGGGGATAATTTGGTGAGTCATGTGTCCCTACGAGTGTTGCTAATGTGTCGAGTTGGAGTATAAGGCAAAATATTCAGGAACTGTACCGAAATCTCTGTTCTTCTGTGATTTAAAAAAAACTATTGCGAGAATCGAAAATGCTGACAAACAATTTGCGTTCTGGTTTCCGTACAACCGGATACATCCTTACGACCCGCAATAAGTGTTGCAAAAAGTCCCCACCAGATGTCAAATCATGGTACAACGCTTTCGCTTCCGTCAGCGTTCTGAAGAAGACGGCCAGATTCGAAAGGAGCGACTCAGTACTGAGCTTGGACAGGCGGCGATTGCTGGAAAAAGTTACAACAGCGACGAAGTTTACGATGAAGAACAAGGCAGGACCAAGCAGCACAAGGAAGAAAACTGATCCACCAGCATCAAAATTGTCTACCCTGGTACCTCTTTCATCACAGGATAACGTAAATCTTAGGATCACTATGATTAAATGTTAGTATTAAAATCATACATAACAACCTTCACCACCCATACATTTCAAATAATTTTTCTTTCAAAAAGTAAACTGGATGTAGCCCTCCTCCAAGAGCCATGGGCGTACAGAAGTAGGATCTTTGGATTGCCTACACAAAATTGTAAGTTAGTGTATGACAGCAGTCCGCTCGTACCCATTACAGAATTCATTGATAGAGACATGGTTGCAATATTGCTAGAAGTACACGCAGGGGAAGGACAACACTATATTTGGCTTCAGTGTACCATCTAGGAGATGTTGATGATGTCCCAACGTTGAAGGTTGTAGCCTTAATCTCGTACTGCAAAAGCCATAACAGGAAATTTCTTACCGGGTGCGATGCAAACGTTCTTCACACAAGTTGGAGCAGTTCTAATGTGAACAAAAGAGGTGAGTCACTTTTTGAATTTATTACACAACATGATATTGATAGCTGAAACCGAGGAAATTCTCCAACTTACTTGACCTCACATTGTGCAGTTCTGCAATCTCTGAAAATATTGAAAATTGGCATGTCTCAGAAGAAATTTTTCTATCAGATCACAGCCATATTTGATTCGAGTACGCAGTCAACAAAAAAAAAAGTGAATGCTCTTCACTCAGTTGTAACTAAAATTGAAAAATCTTTCGAGGCTAAAGTAATGTTATTAGCAGCATTTCTGGACATAGAAGGAGCTTTTGACAATGCAAGTGATATGCCTATGGGAAAGGCAATGAAAGCACATCGATTTGAAAACTGTCTTATTGAATGGATTGTGAAATGCCCTCAAAATGGAAAATTTTTGACGTGGTTTTGGTTCCACTAGAGGAATTCGAAAATTATATTCCTTGTACATTTTCTGAATTACAATTATCTGAAATTATCTTAATTACATTATCTGAAATTTTTTTGGCAGCTACTTTTAGTTTTCATTTTATTCGGACACTTATTCGCTTCAGCAGTGTATATATGTCGTACTGGAATCAAAGGGGATTCATAGTAATTTTTCGGAAATTAAGTTGCAACTTTTCTGGAATTTGATTATTTCTATAAACTTTTTTTTCAAATCGGACAATCGGTGTCCGTAAATGAGTAAGCTATAGACGTTTGGTGATTTGACAGGTGCTCGGAAATATAAGCGAAGTGATGTAATGTGTAACTTTAAAAAATCCGAGTTGTTTGACGTCTGGTTTGAATCAGATTTGCGAGTGCAATGTGGAGAGGATTGCATGGCTTCCGCAAGAAGCCGCATTCATTTGAGCAGCAAATGAACGTTCATCAGCAGTCCAATGCCCAGCAATATTCACCAAACGGCGCAAATTTCTTGATAAGGGAGTCCTTGGGAAATGTGGGCTAGTTCTCCGAACAATGTTTTATTCGCTGCATAATACCCCATTGGAACCATGGCTTCAATCACGATAGTGACTATTGAAACATTCAGCTTTCCACGAGCGGTAATGGCGGACAGTGCACGCAGACCATGTTGATGTTTTCTGTAAGTCAGGAAATTTTCAATCGCAGTAACGGAGTAGAAACCACAACAACGTCGTGACGTAGCATAGCAACTTCAACAAACAATGGGCTTTTTGTTACCTAAATTTTGTCGTGCGCATGCGCGGTTTACAATGAACAAAACTGTTTACTAAAGTTGCTATGCTACGTTGCAAAATTTTTATGTTTTTCACTCATTCACTGGGACTGAAAATTACCCGACCTACAGAAAACGTCAAAATGAGCTGCGTACACTGTCCGCCATCGCCGCTCGCGGAAAGTTGTTGTCTATACAAGAAAAGGCATGAAACAAAAGAGAACACACCACAAAAGCTCTAAGTACTGGTCGCAGTGGTATACTGCACCGACTGCACCCAACAAGGAAAAAATCATAAAGGTTTTACACAAAGTCACGACCGCAAGGTTGACGTAGAACTACACAAAATTGTTTAATACGTTACTAGTCTGGAATATTTTCTAAATTTTGTGCAGATTAGAAGTTGAAGTACTATCGAATTGTAATATGCATATAGAAATACATTACTGAACAGGAATGGAACAAACACTACACGCAAAAGTTGAAGTCTTGTACAATCATTGTGTCTTCCCGATTCGCACAAATGTTGCACAGAAATCGCACAATAAATGTGTGAAACGCATAACGCAACAGTTGTACTGCGAATACATTGACATAGAATTAAATCAGAATATGTATCATATACCGACACTTTATTTCTCACGTCGAGTGTATTAGTTCATTACATCACATACAGTTTGCAGGTTGCTCTTTCGCTTCTCTTTCGGTTCGGATTGCGACGCGCAAGGCGATATCTCGTTGCTTCACGAAATGAGCGAGACACCTTTGCTGTACATTCTTGATACCAGTGTTGTTAGTCTCACTCAAACTGTCGGTGTGTGCTTGCTGCTATTCAGAGGAATGCATGAAGAAGAAAAAGTATCTCGAAAGCGTGTGTGCAAAAGACTTGAAAAGCGTAGCATATGTCTCGTCCCCAAGCAGAAAGGAGGAGAATGGTTTTGCTTCTCGCTCGCTTTGCAATGCTGCTTGATACCAGTTGAAACTGTTTAGGTGTAGTAGTTTGGAGCTACCAAACACATTGGAGAAACGCTAGAGCATTAAGGGCTATTCCCACTGCTTCCGTTCCGGGACCGGGCCGTGTCCGGGACATTTCATGCATTCACACTGCGCCGTGCTTGAACCGTGCCTGCGCTGCGCTCTGGCTGAGAAATGTTGATGTGTGTATGTGAAAGAACGTCTTCCTCTTTTTTTCATACCGCAGTTCACTCCGCGCGAAATATGTCACTACAACATACACGCATCCACCCGAGTGCCTTCCGTGCACTCTCCGGCCTACACAAAGTATCGTCGGCAACGATAGTTTTTCTCTCGCACGGCGGCAGCACGACGGCAACTTAACGCTGCCCCGGTCTGGGCACGGCGCGTCGGTGTGAATGCGTTCATAAGAACGCATGCAATCAATCTCAAACGAGCCCGGACACACGGAACAGCCACGGCCCGGTCCCGGAACGGAAGCAGTGGGAATAGCCCTTTAATTGCGTTATGCCCAACACGCAATGATTGTACTGGTTTCGAATTACATCAACAATTGCGCCAAAAACGCACAATTTTGTACTGGTTTCGCACCATCCAACTTTTGCGTGATATGCGGAGCAAACAAGTTTTACCAGTCAGAGTGTGCATGCAGGTAGAGATAATTATCTTTCAATAATAGCGCAAAACGAGGAAAAATTCCCTCTCCTAGGTTGAGGGGCTGGACGGTTTTGTAATTAGTAATATCTGGTTTAAATTCGTGAACTAAAATACTCTTTTCGGTTATGTATTATACAAGATAGATCCAGTCTAATAAGGCCAGATGCTAGTTGCAAAACACCTCAAACGTTCTTTGAAAAGACTTTGATTGGCTTTTCGGTTGTAATCAAAATAAAGAAGCAATAAAACTTAACCTAATACTGCATACAGCATGACCATTGTAAAATAATTTTAAATGTCTGTAAAGCTCATTAGAATCTTTCATTGCAACGGCCGTAATAAGACGAAGTTGAATGTTAATGATAATGATGCGTGGAATGTTTGAATCATTTAACACTTTGATAAAAGGTCAGATTAATTGATCTCGTCTTTTACGGATTAAGCAGTTTTAATTGACTATTGTGACAACTAAGACATGCTTTCTACTGAGGTAGGGATACCATCTGGTCGAAGTTAGAAATTAGGTCACCTTTTTTTCGGTACGAATTTGAGCTAAGCTGTTCTTCGAAGTTTAAATTAATTTGCCGCGTTAAATGTGATTTGCACCTCAAAAACACCAAAATAATTCTTTACTTGTTCAACATACTTCTCAAACGATCCAATATTATAACGCAGCTTTGAATTTATAGGCAGATGTTCAGCACATGTAAATTGTTTCAAATTAAACTAACCGTTACGAGGGGACTAACTGGGAAGTCCAATAAAAAAATTTTTTTTCTGGATGTTCAGGGTAAAGTGAAGTGTTCGGGTATTTTGGCTATTGACTAAGGTACGTTTGAAGATGTATTTTGTGTGTCATGGGTGCAAATATAGTGAGTATCACGCTATTGGCAGCGTTTTTCGTGAAACCATGATTTTTTAACTTGTGGTAAGTTCTTCTTCATGTAAAAATGGATTATCTTACTTGCTACATAGCCGTTTTGCAATATCCAATTTTTTCAATGTTTTATGATTTTTTAAAGTGATTTTTTTTTTATGAAAAAAGCTAATTTTTTACTAAAATGGCCGCCTTTTTGTCAATTTTTTGAAACTTTAAAAACGGCTATGTTACAAGATAGATAATCCGTTCTTACATGCTAAAAAAATCAGCCAAATCGGTTCAGTACATGCTGAGAAAAACTTAACACCGATTTAGTGAGGGCATTCACGTTCCCAGCTGCCAACAATGTAATACACTATATGTGCAACCACAACATGCAAAATAAATCTTCAAACGAACACCTTACTTTACTCTAAACATTGGGAAAAAATAATTTTCGACCTTCCAGAGTAAAGCCAAATGTTAAACGGGGACAATACCTGAAAGATTTCTCTCGTCACTTCACTAAGTTTCAACCTAAAACAACATCGTCCGTAGTGACCGTTGTGTTCTGGAATCAAAAAAATTTATTGATTTTGAAAAATTCTGCATATTTTTATCACACTACAAAATTGGAAATCTTATGAAAATCAGGACAAATGCCAGAAACTGAAAAATGAATCAGGACGTCAAAAAAGGGTCTCAAAATCAGGACATGTCCTGCTAAATCAGGACGGATGGTATCCCTATACTGAGGTGCCGAGAGGGCTCAGTAAAGGAATTTGGTATAGTAATCAAAAGATTGCGTTATCAACTTTCTCAAAGCCAACGCTCAACCAGTAGTTAGATATATGCGCGGTCGTAATTCAGACTTATTTACATTAGTTTTTATTGTTCAAACCAAATTATTAATCCAGTTTTCTCTTTAAAAAAAAAAAACAAAATGCGAGAAAAATCAAGAATTAGAGCAAACGAAGAATCAAGCAATTACCCTGGGCCTGAGGAATACAATCGAACAAAGGTCAATGAAAGAGTGATTAAAGGTAACAAACATAAAACGGGGTAAGTAAAGGATTGAGGCACAGCAAGTATGTTGGTGTGACGGAATCTAAGTACGTCTCGCCGTTGCCTTTTGTAATTCAATTTCTTTTAATGCCAAACTCTGTATCTCTCCTCATAACTCCAATTTGAGAATTTGTATACCTTTTGTTTAAATTTTTGAGTCATGCTTCACACTATTCGATCATATAAAAGCCAGTTGTAGTCAATAGAAATATATCAGTTGAATTTATTGTATCAAACGTGCCTCGCGTGTTTTATCCATCCGAACGAAATCCGTAGTTCTCTTCGACGCTTTTCGGACCGCGTAAAATCATATGGTCCTTCGAACCGGATTCACGAAAGTTATCGTCGTGAACCGCATAGTGCCGATCAACCAAGTGTCGCGTGCAATTGGCCTCGTTGCCCGCCAATTCTACGGCCATTTAGTGCTTCTGCCGATCTGTGACACAGTGATCGAAATATTGTCCTTTTGTGGAACGAAAAGTTTCGAAGTGTGAACTACGTGATTTTCACGATGGAAAAGTTAATCCGCGAACGAAAATCTATCGAGCCACGTATCAAACGTGTGGCCGAAGCAGTGAAAAAACTAGAGACAGAAGCGGCTGACGAAACCGAAGTGCAAACGGAACTCGAAGTGCTCGGTGAAATTTGGGCTGCATTTTGTACAGTGCACAAAAGAGTGTTGGACGCATGTGACGATGAAGATAAATATGCAGACGCTGTGCAAAATCAGTGCAATTTTGAACGCGCTTACATTGGACTGAAAAATCGCCTTGCAAAAGTGATAAAAGCGGTGCAGAATCGCGATCGCAGTCAAGAAGAGCGATATCCGCCGCAAAGTGAAATAATTAACCAACTTGCCCAGCAGCAAGCAGAGTTACTCCGTATGATGGCGGGTAGAATGGCTGCTGGCGCTAGTGCATCCACTGCTGTTGCTGATAATGCCCACGATCCCATACCGCTATCCGATCTCAAGCTGCCCCGCATGAACCTTCCTCCCTTCGCTGGGAACTATCTCGAGTGGCAGTCTTTTATCGATTTATTCAAGAGTATGGTTGACTCGAACCCATCGATCAAGGATAGTCAAAAATTGTATTTTCTCAAAACTCATCTCTCTGGAGAGGCTGCAACACTTATCTCCCATCTAAAAATTTTGCAAATTACGCTCCGGCTCTGGCAAAGCTTAAAGCTCGCTACGATAAACCACTCGAGATAGCTCACAAGCACATTGGACGCTTTCTCAACCAACAAGCCATGACGTCACCGTCTGCTCAAGCGTTACGTTCATTGCATGACGTCTCCGACGAGGTTGTTCGTGCTCTTCAAGCCATGCAAAGAGAGGATCGTGATACTTGGCTGCTGTTCATCCTCATCGGAAAACTGGATTCCGAAACCAAGCAGCTTTGGTATCAAAAGGTTACTGATATGGAGGAAGCTGGCATCACTCTGAAAGCTTTTCTCGTATTCATCGACTCTCGCAGTTTCGCTCTGCAAGCTGCTCAGCCTACTAGACAACGAACTATTGCTGCTAGTAAGCTTCCAATTAAGCCGCAGTATAAGGGAGCAACCGCACTCGTCACCACCAATACAACATCAAATTGCGACGTTTGTGCCAAATATTCTCATCCTCTCTACCAGTGCGGTAAGTTCATCCACATGAGCTCAGAGGAAAGACTCGCTGTGGTAAGCTCTCACAGACTGTGCCGCAATTGTCTAAGAAAGCACCCAGGCGAACCTTGCAAATCGGGTAACTGTCGCAAATGTGGTTTACTTCACCACACCATATTGCACTTCGCCCTCACCCCTCAAGATCGCCAAACTCCTTCCGCATCGAATGCTGTTCCCTCAGGTGGTGGTTCGGCCGCCCAATCTTTGATTTCGGCCCTTGATTCCACTACTGAATTCGATGCCTCCAATTTACTACTAGCCACTGTGTCCATTAATGTACTAGACAAACATGGACGCCCCCACACATGTCGCGCTGTTCTGGATTGCGCGTCCCAAGTAAGTTTTATCAGCCAGACTTTCTGCAACGAACTTGGCCTCGATTTGTTAGAAGCAGACATGAATTTGGAAGGTATATCATCAACCCCCGCACATGCAGACAAATGTGTGCAAATCATCGTTGAATCGCGATGCACGGACTATCGTACCGCGGTACCTTGCATGGTGCTCAACAAAATCACAAATACTCTACCCATCAAACCAGCGAACACCGACGGTTGGCCCATTCCAGGTTCGATCACCCTGGCCGATCCGCTATTTCATCGCCCCGGTAAGATTAGCGTGCTTCTTGGTATTGAACTTTTCTTCCAGTTACTTGAGCCTGGAAAAATTTCACTGAGCTCTGACGACAGTTTGCCCACTTTACAAAACACTAAGTTAGGGTGGGTGGTTGCTGGTCGATATCGGTATCCCACACCACAAGTGACGACTACTACATGCTTGTTAGCCACCACTGACGACAGCTTGAACCAGCAACTGCAACGATTCTGGGAATTAGAGGAATATGAACCAGATTCTCCTCATCTTAGCGACGAGGAAAAACGCTGCGAGGATCACTTTTACAAGCACACCGTGCGAGACGATGATGGAAAATTTATTGTACGGCTACCGTTTCTGGATTCTCCGAGCCTACTTGGTGATTCGCGTCAAATTGCCGAGAAGCGACTAAGTCACATCGAGCAAAAGTTGCAACGGAACCCTCATCTTAAGTTGGAATACCATGCCTTTCTCCGTGAGTACCTTGAGTCCGGCCATATGACACTCATCGAGAATCCTCCGAACGATGCTATTTATCTACCGCATCATTGTGTGGTAAAGGAATCGAGTTCCACCACAAAATATCGCGTTGTCTATGATGCTGCAGCGAAGACTATCAGCGGCTTGTCCCTTAACGATATTCTCATGGCTGGCCCGGTACTGCAAGATTCGCTAGTGGACATTCTTCTTCGCTTTCGTTTTGCGCTGATTGTTTTCACCGGTGATATCAAGCAAATGTACCGTATGATTAAACTGGCCGATTGCGAGTATTTGTGCATTGTTTGGCGGTGGGGCAATAATGAACCTGTGCAGGCCTACCGATTAAACACAGTCACTTATGGGACGAAGAGCGCATCGTACTTGGCGACAAAGTGCCTGCAACAATTATCGGAATCGTACAGACAGCAGTATCCGACAGCGGTTGGGAAGGCAGAAAGGGGCACCTACGTCGACGACGTGTTGTTGGGAGCTGACTCCGAAGAAGAAGCAGTCTTACTACGGCAGCAAGTAACGAAGATTTTCGCCTCAGGTGGTTTCCACCTGCGGAAGTGGGCATCAAACAGTGCAGCAGTACTCCAGGACATCCCGGCTGAGGATATAGAAATGCAGCTACCCATCGAACTCAACGACACTCGCACCATCAAGGCTCTTGGCATACACTGGCAGCCGTGCAGCGACGTATTCCAGTTCTCCAGCTCAACGCACAAGATCTTTCAGCCCACAAAGCGGACCATGCTTTCGCAAATCGCCAGCATTTTCGACCCCCTAGGCTTACTAGCCCCGATAGTCATCAAAGCGAAAATGGTCATGCAGCAACTGTGGGAGCTGAAGGTGGACTGGGACGAAACACCCCCGGGTGAGTTGGTTCAAAATTGGTTAGTATTTGTGCAAAGCCTTTCCGATCTGAATTCATTACAGGTACCACGTCGAGTGATTGGCATGCGTCAAGCCTCTCGCGTCTATCTGCACGGCTACAGTGATGCATCCGAGCGAGCCATGGGTGCTTGCCTCTACATTCGGGCCATCGCACAGTGGTCCAATAATGCAAAAAGTGGAACTTAATTCCATATCGCCTTTTAACTTCATCCTAGCTTAATAGTGTCTTCGGAGCAATTGTTTGTATGAATGACCCGCATAATTGCAAATTGTAAAAAAATATTAAAAGTTTACTATACTAAAAATAAAAAAATTAACTTTTTTGTGTTAAGAGATAGAAGAATAGTTTATTCAGCAAAGTTGTAGAAAATTCAAAAATATGAAACTTTGTTGAACAAATGAAAATCCTATCTTTTTTCGGTACAAAGTTATGAAGTACATTACATGGAACTTATTTAAAAGTTAGTTTTTTGTACTTAACTTTAGTTAGTTGCATTTTACACGAAAGTGTAGTTCGGAGGAATTGTTAGGGCACACAAAACAAACATTTTTGCCGAAGACTATACATCTCCAGGAGTTTTCCTTACAAAGTTATATCATATTTTAGCTTATTTTTTCGATAACTTCAAGAATGTATAGGTTAAAAAGGGGCAAGTGGAATCATGATGTCAATAGTTTTTCTTGAAGTTAAGCTGAAGTACTATAAACTTCTTTAGGTTCCATTTGTCCCAATCCACCCATTTTAGAGTACAGCGAACATATGTCACAGTAGGTTTTCATATATCAAAAATACTAACTTTTTTGTGTTAAGAGATAGAGGAATGGTCTTTTCGGCAAAGTTTTAGAACGTGCAAAAATATGAAACTTTGCTGAACAAACAAAATTTCTATCTTCATTGGGAACAGAGTTACAGAGTATTTCATGTAAAAGTTACTTAAAAGTTAGTTTTTTGTACTAAACTTTTGTTAGTTACATTTTACAAGAAAACTTTGTTCTGAAGAAGCATTTGGGCATACAAAACACACGTTTTTGTTGAAGGCTACACATATCCAGGACTTTTCTTATAAAGTTATAGCACATTTCAGCATATTTTTACGATAACTTCAACAACGTATAAAATAAAGATTGAGTGGATTGGGACGGATGGAACTTATAGCAGTTTTGAGCACTTGAGCTGAACTTTGAGAAAAAAAATTGACATCATGATTCCACTTGCCCCTTTTTCCTTTATACGTTCTTAAAGTTATCGAAAAAATATGCTGAAATGTGCTATAACTTTATAAGGAAAAGTCCTGGATATGTGTAGCCTTCAACAAAAACGTGTGTTTTGTATGCCCAAATGCTTCTTCAGAACAAAGTTTTCTTGTAAAATGTAACTAACAAAAGTTTAGTACAAAAAACTAACTTTTAAGTAACTTTTACATGAAATACTCTGTAACTCTGTTCCCAATGAAGATAGAAATTTTGTTTGTTCAGCAAAGTTTCATATTTTTGCACGTTCTAAAACTTTGCCGAAAAGACCATTCCTCTATCTCTTAACACAAAAAAGTTAGTATTTTTGATATATGAAAACCTACTGTGACATATGTTCGCCGTACTCTAAAATGGGTGGATTGGGACAAATGGAACCTAAAGAAGTTTATAGTAGTTCAGCTTAACTTCAAGAAAAACTATTGACATCATAATTCCACTTGCCCCTTTTTAACCTATACATTCTTAAAGTTATCGAAAAAATAAGCTAAAATATGATATAACTTTGTAAAGAAAACTCCTGGAGATATATAGTCTTCGGCAAAAATATTTGTTTTGTGTGCCCTAACAATTCCTCCGAACTACACTTTCGTGTAAAATGCAACTAACTAAAGTTAAGTACAAAAAACTAACTTTTAAATAAGTTCCATGTAATGTACTTCATAACTTTGTACCGAAAAAAGATAGGATTTTCATTTGTTCAAAAAAGTTTCATATTTTTGAATTTTCTACAACTTTGCTGAATAAACTATTCTTCTATCTCTTAACACAAAAAAGTTAATTTTTTTATTTTTAGTATAGTAAACTTTTAATATTTTTTTACAATTTGCAATTATGCGGGTCATTCATACAAACAATTGCTCCGAAGACACTAATGAGCTAGGATGAAGTTAAAAGGCGCTATGGAATTAAGTTCCACTTTTTGCCTTATTGGACCACTGTGCATCGGTGGTTGCGGCAATACATCGTCGCACTTGCTGTGTGCGAAATCCAAGACAGCACCGATTGGGAATGGACGAACAACATTACCCGCTTGGAGTTGTGTGCGGCAGTGACTCTGTCCCGGCTGATAGCGAATGTGATGAAGGCAAACCCTATACATTTCCATGAAGTGCGGGCTTTTTCGGATGGATTCACGGAGGAGCTTCGAGATGGAAAACATTTGTTGCCAACCGGGTGGCAGAAATCACTACGATCCTACCTGCAATCAATTGGCATCATGTAGATACACACAGCAACCCAGCCGATGTAATCTCACGTGGTGCTCTGCCAGAGCAATTGATCAACAATTCCCTTTGGTGGCATGGACCAGGCTGGATCAAGTCACTCAACACCGACGAAGTTACACTCACTTGTGCTCTTGACGCCACTCAACAACGACAAGTGGAAAGGGAGCAACGATCGACTGCCGTGGCGTGTTTGGTTGTATACGAAAACCAATTTATCGACGACATGCTAGCCCGATACTACCCAAATTTACAGCTTTTTTGCGCATCACAGCGCGAATGCTACGTTTCTCTCATCGAGAGCAGAGAGTATCAAATCGCCTTATGCCCCAAGAGATTGAGAATGCCATGGAAGTCTATATACGACACGTGCAGAATCAACATTACCAACAAGAGATCAATCGCCTAGAACGCAAAGGTGAAGTAAATCGTAGCAGCTCTCTTCGCCAGTTGAAGCCTTATCTGGATGAACGACATCTTCTCAGGGTGGGCGGTAGGCTGCAACTTTCAGAGCTAAGTTACAACACGAAGCACCCGATTTTGCTGCCGCGCCACTCAATCCTCATCGCACTCATTCTCCATCACGAGCACCACGAACAACTCCACTGTGGTCCGCAATCACTGCTGAATGCTGTACGGCGACGGTTTTGGATTGTCGGAGGAACGAGTGCTGCACGCAAGACTTGTCGATCCTGCGTCGAATGTATGCGTGCAAGACCTACACAATTGCATCAGCTGATGGGACAGATCCCTGTAGATCGCCTAGCACCGAATCCCCCCTTCTCTATCACCGGCATTGATTATGCTGGGCCTGTTAACATCATCAATCGGCGTACACGTGGCGCTACATCTAGCAAAGGCTACATAGCACTTTTCGTGTGCTTTTGCACCCGTGCCGTGCATCTTGAAGCTGTGTCGGACCTCAGTACATCTGCCTTCATTGCTGCATTCATCCGTTTTAGCAGCCGATACGGATTGCCGAGCAGAATTCACTCGGACAACGCTACCAACTTTCGGGGAGCAGCCCGAAAGTTCCGCGAATTATATCGACACATCAACGAAACCGAACGGAACGATCAAGTGACCGACTTCTTCTCCAACAAGGGAATTGAGTGGAAGTTCATTCCTGCGCGATCCCCACATCACGGGGGCCTCTGGGAGGCAGGCGTGAAGGTAGCGAAATCTTTTCTGAGCAAAATCGGTGGTGATGCTTGTTTCACATTCGAAGAACTGAGTACCGTTCTCGCGCAAGTTTCGGCTTGTATGAACTCTCGGCCGATTTCTCCACTCTCTAATGACCCGAACGACCCTCAACCTCTCACACCAGCCCATTTTCTCATCGGTCGACCACTACATTCTGTGCCGGAGATCAATCAGTTAGAACGTCATATCGGTTCCCTCAGCAGATGGGAGTTTGTTCAACGCATCGCACAACAGTTTCGAGCTCGGTGGCAGAAAGAATATGTGCTATCCCTTCAGCGCATGGCAAAGTGGCAGAAAGCAGCTCCGAATATTTCAGCAGGAGATTTTGTGCTGTTGGTGGACGACAACGAGAAGCCTAAGCAATGGCCGATGGGCCGCATTGTCGGCACTTTCCCTGGAACCGATGGCCACGTCAGGGTGGTGGATGTCAAGACTGCCAATGGTACCACGCGGCGAGATGTACGACGACTTCGGCGCATCCCGTTGGATGATGACGAGTACGTGCCAGGACGGAATGGAGCGGAAATTCCCAGACGTAATTTGGTGAGCGGTTTATGGTGTGACGGAATCTAAGTACGTCTCGCCGTTGCCTTTTGTAATTCAATTTCTTTTAATGCCAAACTCTGTATCTCTCCTCATAACTCCAATTTGCGAATTTGTATACCTTTTGTTTAAATTTTTGAGTCTTGCTTCACACTATTCGATCATATAAAAGCCAGTTGTAGTCAATAGAAATATATCAGTTGTATTTATTGTATCAAACGTGCCTCGCGTGTTTTATCCATCCGAACGAAATCCGTAGTTCTCCGACGCTTTTCGGACCGCGTGAAATCATATGTATAAAAGCAAATTACTATTACTATTGTTATTACTATTTATCAAATGTTTCATCTGAAAAGAGTTTTAATGATTAAAAATATTTAAAAATATGTGCGGTTGGGAGGGGTTGCCTTGAGAGGCCCTGGACGCAGACCGGCATCCGAGGCAAATATTTCATACATATATTACAAATGAACGAAATTTATTAACAGCAACCACAGTTACAACTATTCTTTTTTCTTTTCATGCACCTTTCTGCAACTACTATCACTGTTCTCTTCGACTACCCACTATATTCAACCTTGTCTTACTATACGGCATTCCAACGCAGAATTTATTTGACCTCTCGGGTTACTATGCTGCGATGCCAAATCTAATCTCTCCACTGGTACAGCATGGAAAGTGTAAGCACTGGATACTTGGCCCTGCGGCCCCCTACTGCACCCGAAAATGAAAATGAAAAAAATGAAAATGATTATAGCGCAAAACGAGGAAAAATTGAATCTTCATTAATTCATTAATTGTTGTCCTTATAAGGACAATTGTTTAATTCAACATAGGATGTAGTGTGACATCTTTGTGCTACCTTGACAGCGAGGACTAAGGCGCACGGCCAACACAGTAGAAAGGTGTTTTCACTTTGAAAACTAGACACGGCTTCACTGAAGGAAGTGTTGGCAAATGCATCTACCGCTAATACCGCCGCTATCGTACGAAGCTCTTCGTTTCATGTGGGGAATAATATAAACAACGAAAAATGACGCGCGTCTAAGCACATCTCGAACTGTTTCGCCGCGCCGCTTCCATTTACTTCCTTATAACATCGGTCTCAGGGAAGTGCCGGCTGCACCTACTGCTGAGGGCTGAGGCTGTTATCATACTGCTACTGGTGCCCAAAGATATCAACTCTTCAAATAAGTGTTTTATGTGTCCTCAAAAGAACAATTGTTCAATTCAATATCGGAGATAATGCTAATCGCATCTCTGTAATATGACCGACAGTAATATTCTTCTGAACAAAATGATTCCACTTTTCCATTAGTGGAATTGCCGACTGATGTATTCACTACTGATGCTGCCCGCTACCGCACTAAGACAGCATTTAATTAAAGGGAGTGCCGCTGCATCAGCTGACCCTGCTACTATCGATGCTGATATACCTGTTGCAACTGCTGTCGCAACAACTGTGGCCGCTATCCGCTACCTCTGCATTAATGCTTCTGCATCAGCTGGCCCAGCTGCTATCGATGCTGAGATCCGCTGCAACTGCTGCGTTATCCGTTGCCATGCCACAGCTGTGGCCGCTATCCGCTACCGCTGGTATCCACTGCACTGCTGCTGCTAAGGAAGGACTGCTGTTGTCTTTGTCTAGAACTATTATAAGCAGCTTCGGCTGAAACAGGCCCTTATATAGGAATGGGAAACCTATCAATAATTATCGATAGTATTAGGAAATTATCGATAACTATTTCAGTCAATATTTCTCATCCTTACTCTTATATAGGCCAAATAGCACATTTCAAATTGCAAGGTCTATGTTTCTGTCACCGTGCTTGGGAAGCAATCATATTAACGACCAATCAAATCATTCGAACTTTGTGCTTCAACAAGGATTGACCATTTTCAATAATATAGTAAATTGCTTGTCATGATTGGGGCTTGATAATTATAATTTAATTAAATAATAATTTTCAAATTTTGATTATGCAGAAACTTAATTTTTATGCAGATAATGAAAGTTTTCGGATGTTGTGCTCATGACTGAAGGAAAAGATAATTCAGTACGTTCTGAGACACGGAGATAATGTCAAATTTATTACTTTTTCAAATTTAAAAATGTAAATTAATTCAAGAGAAAATATTTACTCTACAATTAGGATTTTATTTCATCCTGAAAAGGACAATTTGTTATTCAATTAAATATCGGATAAGATGCGGATCACATTTTTGCATTATCACTGACAGTGCGAATCAAGTATTTCTTCTGATAAAATAAACAGTGAAAAGCTTATTTAACACTCCAAACTAGACGGCTCATGTGTTGTCAAAATGAGTCAACTTTTCAATGAATGCATTTACTAGTGCCCGCTATCGCACAGTGACTGCATTTCACTAAAGTGCCTCACTGCATCAACTGGTCCAGCTGCTATCGATGCTGATATCCGCTGCGCTTTTCGTAGCCATGCCACAGTTGTGGCCGCTGTACGCTACCATTGGTATCCGCTGCCCCTGCATCAGCTGGCCCTGCTAATATCGATGCTGATCCGCTGCAGCTGCTGCGCTATCCGTTGCCATGCCACAGCTGGGGCCGCTATCCGTTGCCACTGGTATCCACTGCACTGCTACTGCTGCTGGTAAGGAAGTATTGCTGTTGTCGCTGTCTAGAACTATTATGAGCGGCTTCTGCTAAAATGAGCTCTCACATAGGCCATATAGCATATTTCAAATTGCAAAGTCTATGATTCTGTCGACCGTGCTTGGGAAGCAATCATGTAACGTCCAATCAGAGGTCGAATTTTTCGTTTTGACTAGGCTTGACTATTTTCAATAGTACAAAAGTTTGAATAATAAAATTACAATTATCTTCATTTGGGAAGAATCTTAGAAGATTTTCCAATCTATTGCTGCAAGAATGAAAGAAATCCACTGAAAACTAACCGATTTATTAGCATTTGAAATTGGACATATTTCTCCCTTTTCCGCTTCTAGATTTTCATTTTACATCCCTGTGTAGCTGAGTATGTAGCCGAACTTCCTGTGAGACATAGTTCTACGTCAAAAAAGTGTTCCGTAGTAATATCATCTACCACTCGAAGATATTTAACCTAGAGGGCCATGAGTTATAAAGCTTCATATTAGTTCCAACTTCCAAAGAAAGCGAGCCAAAGCCTTAGTGCTACAGTGATAGGCATAAATAAAAGCCCACCTTGAGTATTTAGAAACATTTCTCGATTTGGACTGAAGAATCGAAATTTGAGCATTTCAACAAGAAGCGTCATGAAAGATTGTGGCGAAAGAATGATGTAGGGTTGCGGAACGTTATTTGTTTTTTTTTTTTTGTGAATCGCTCTTTATTCCATGCTCAGCTAGTCTTCGGTGTTCGGTGCTAGTCGAAACAGCCAACGAGAGGTTTTCCTGAATCACTTTGACCGATATTTTTGAAGATTTCTTCACTTCCCGGATGATTCGTTGATCCGTCCAGCTATCGGTCTTCCGACGACGGCTTCTTCGGGATCTGTCGGCAAGTGAACCGTAAGTATTATGCTTCTGCACAATTTTACAAACTGCTCCCCGGCTTATTCCAAACTTCTCTGCAATCTTCCGCTGCGAAATGATCGTGATCTACTAGATTTTGGACTTGCATGCTGATTTTTTTCCCACCCATTTTAATTTTGATGAAAACTCTTTGTGCAAACAACAAAAATCGACTTTTATGTGCCAATGTGAACAACACTTTGTTTATATCGCGTCAACTGAACCACTGAGTGATTGTAAATAATATCGCACAGCCCTAGCTGTCATAACATGTGAAAACGACGAGTTACTCAAAGATTTCCAATGATTTCCATATATTTTTTTGGGAGTGGGCTTTTATTTTTGTCAACGCATTTTTGCACACATTCAAGAAGTCATGTAATGGGGTAAACAAAATCCAACAAAAATGACAAAACTCGTTAATTATCTGAAAAAGTGATAAATAACAAACAATCTTGTGGGATGACGGCTGCAGATTTTTATATAAAAGTCCAGAAATCGAGAAATGTTTCTAAATACTCAAGGTGGGCTTTTATTTATGCCTATCACTGTACATTCCGATTCGGAACTCGACCTTCTGTTTATTATACACAGACTTCGCAGGCAACTGTTAAGTGTACAGGACAATTGTGGGGCTAGCGCTATTAACAGTCTCTATCGAGCTAAGACTCGAATTTACGACAGAATCAGGTTAGGTCAGAATTGTACCTCGAGACCAGCTGGGAGGGAAAAGAATATAGATGTTAAAGCTACAACTGAGTCTTTTTATTGTTGGAGGCCACAACCATGTTTGGCGATGAGGACAATTGTAAGCTACTTCAAGACTATCCAGATCACCAAGATTCTAGAAACGCAGTTCTCCGGCTTAGCGAACTGCTAGCCTACTGACAAGTTCACCAGATTGCATAACTGCATTGCATTGCACAAGGTGACAATCAACCACACTGCAAGGTGGATTGAAGATCTAGTTTGACAAAACGCATAGAGTTTACAGAACATTGCAACAGCATTTTGCACTGCTTTTTGCGGATGTCTCGGTCGATCGATACAACTAGGCGCGCAACAAAATCAAACAAAAGGTTTACTTGGTTATTTTCAGCAATGCACCGACCGATTTGCATTCGGAAATGCATTCAAACGAATCACCAACAAAACCTAACTTCGATTGGTGACAACAATTAGGCGAAGATAAACCAGCCATTTAATTACATTCCAAAATAAACAACCTTCATATAAAAGGGTAATTTTTCTCGCGCTCACCGGCAAATAGCGAATTAGATTTCCTGCTGGTGGGCAACTCAATTGCGGTGCTTAGGTTATGTTTGATCGGGTTGATCATCTTTACAAGTGTATTTTCTGCATGTGCTTAGGCTGGATGATACTGACAAAAGTTTATAATAAACGGAAGATCGAACTCCGATTCGGAAACTAGCACCAAGAATTAAAAAAAGGGCAATCTAAAAATAACAAAGATTCCATGCGCATTCAAGAAAATCGATGCCACGACTTGTCAGTGAATGGAACTATCTTCGTCTCTTCGGAAGTCCATTGTTGTGTTATATTTTTGTCTATAGCGAGGTACGTCTCTGCAACTCTTACAGTCTCGTTTGTCAGTATGAACGGATTTAATTTTTGATAGTATCGATTTTCAGCCGCTTATCACACCGGCAGGAAAATAAATTCGCACGATTGCCGTGAGTGAGTCAAAAATAAGAAATGTAACAGATTACCTGTTGAACTAGTTATGTATATAAAGAATTTTTGCAACTTGACTCAATCATAGGCGACTATGAAACAACATCAGCGTCAGGTTGCTATAGTAATGGTTTCAAGCTGCATCATTTAATCGGAGCTCCAATCGATCACCAGTCGAACATGCGCCTGACACTAGATCAGCGAGGGGTTCGCGATTGAAGACGTACCTATTAACGTGTCGAAAGACACGTCCTAGTTTACTTCCCATACTCGATCTGTATACGTATAGTAATTTTTGACTGCACCCCCTCACTTGTGGGGTCAACATAAAATAAAAATCGTGGATCAAGCCTGTTTAAAGTTTGAACAGAAATTAGAATAGCAATTGTGGTCAGATTTCCTTACAAGTTAGAACCATTCGTGGAGATTCGTATTGAATTAGTGAATAGTAACATCACTGCAAGACAAAAACAGCAAGTCATCTTCTTGTATTTCGAAGTAACGTTCGGAGTGTAATTTTGGTTTTTGGGTATCATCTCGATTCTGGAAAAATGGTTACAAGCATTGAAATTGGAAAATTTTCGAGACGCTCTTAACGTTTGGATTTCCATTTCACGCGCTCACTCAGAATGCTGCCGTAAAACGTAACTCTATGTCAAAACACCAAAAACAACGAAATACACGCGGTAACAAAGAAAAACTTACACCAGAATCAGGAAAAGACGAACGGACGGTTTTTTTTTTCATTCATGCTTTGATGCAAACTAAAAAAATGCAAAAAAATTCAAAAAATGCAGAGATAGTCAAATAAAGATTAACAACGAAAAAGAAATAAACGTAAAAGTGAAAAAAAAATGAATTTTGAAATTTCACTTAATTCGAAGAAAGAGATAAATGGTTTATAAATGAAAAAATCGATATAATGTTAAGTATCACTTGAACACACCTACACATACGGCTTCGGTGGTGGTGGCATACATTATCGTCCAAGTTCAATTTATCTTGTTCTAAGGTATACAAACGATTTGGCTTTGAAAACTGAATTGTTGCTGTTGCTATTTTGCTTGCTCAAGTGCACGGCACGCTTACCGGAAGTATAACTCTCAGTAGTTACGTATAAAAGGTAGCATGCCGAAATTAGACCTTAATTTTCATTCCAAGCGCGTACCTGTACCATACGGACGCTAGGTTCTGATTATTGCAAAGAGAGAAAGGCAGTGCGTCTTGAACTGTCCTACAGATCAGACGTTTTTTCGGTTGCTTGTGGACTGGTCTTTGACTGCCTATAGCTTCAAAGTTTGTGTTTTGTCAGTGTGTCTTTTAAAGACTACCTGAAAGTTATTTCCCATTAGTCTTTCTCAAGACTACCTACTTTTGAATTTAACATTTGTTTTAACTTTTTTCGTATCACCTGAAATGACTGGACGGAAAAAGAAACCTCGCATCGCTGCGGGGAGGAAAAGAGAGGCATCTCTTTCTGACACTTCGAGTGTCTGTAGTGACAATCCTTTTGATATTTTGCCTGAGCAAGAAGCTGGTGAAATGGAAGTTATTAATAATGAAACTATACAAAATATAAAATCTTTAAAAAAGGAGAAAGTTCCACCTATTGTGGTAACTATTTCTTCTGAATTTAATATATTCAAAAAGGAACTTTCAACGTTTGTTTCTGACGTTAAAGTTACCTATCAAATTGGCCGTAGAGGTGAATGCCGCTTATTAGCCGACTCAGTAAAGGGTCGTGATCGTCTTGTTCAGTATTTAACTGACAAGATGTACAAATTTTTTACATATGACACCAAGAACGCCAAGCCGTTCAAGGTTGTCTTGAAAGGTCTCACCAACGATCAAACCGTTGATGAGATCAAACTTACTTTAACAGAATTACTTGGCATAGCCCCTACCCAAGTAATTCTAATGAAACAAAAATCACGAGGCGAAAACAGTCAGAGAACTGGAATTTCCCTTGTTAATTATTTAATTCATTTTAACCGCAATGAGGTTAACAACTTAAAATTTTTTGAAAAAGCACATGCTTTGTATAATGTGCGTGTAAAGTGGGAAATTTATAGGAAGTATGGCGGATGTGAAAAGCATATCACCCAATGCCGTACTTGCCAACGTTATGGCCATGGTTCCAAATTCTGTAACATGGACCAAAAATGTCTTAATTGTGGAGACTCTTCTCACAAAAAGGACACATGTCCTGTGAAAGAGAGTAAAAATTTTCGCTGTGCGAATTGTAACGGCAACCATATGTCAAATTTTTATCAATGCCCAGTCCGTTTAGCAATTGTTAAGGCAAGACAAGGTGAACAAAATTCAATTTGTCAATTTAAACCAACTTCAAAACAAAATTCTCCAAGCGTACCAGTGACGCATAGTTTACCTACTCCTTTGCATACCCGTTTAACTTATGCACAGGTTACAGGTAGTTCGAACATTATACCGCCTAGCGTTGGTAGTTCGAAACTGACCGTTGATATGGGTAAGCAAAACACGCTAGAAAATAATTGTACACCTATCACTCCAGCTAATATTGCTACCGAAAATATTTTTTCTAATGTCAACTGCCTGGGGCCTATTACGGCAGGTAAACTTTCTTTTTTGCAACAGGCAATGTTTGATCTTATGTACGCAATGTTGCAGGCAAAATCAATGTTTGAAGCCATTCAAATAGGCACAAATTTTACTATTAAAATTGTTTCTAATTTAAAATTTAGCAATGATTTTAAATAAAACAATTAAAGTATTAAATTGGAATGCTCGCTCATTGAAGGCCAATGAGAATGAGCTTTTTAATTTTTTAACAGTAAATAATGTGCATATTGCAATTATTACTGAAACATTTTTGAAACCTCACATAAAATTAAAATATGATCCCAATTACGTGGTTCATAGATATGATAGGATTCAGGGTTCCGGCGGTGGAGTTGCAATTGTTATTCATCGCCGGATCAAACATCGTGCTCTTCCCCATCTTGAGACGAAAGTTATTGAAACTTTGGGAATTGAAGTTCAAACTGAACTTGGGATTTTATTTATTGCCGCAGCATATTTACCATTTCAATGCACACGCGAGCTCAAAAATTATTTTAAAGGTGATTTACAAAAACTCACCAGAAATCGTTCGAAATTTTTTATAATCGGCGATTTTAACGCTAAACATCGATCATGGAATAATTCTCAAAGTAATTCCAATGGCAAAATTTTATTCAATGATTGTTCTTCAGGATACTATTCTGTTTTGTCTCCGAATAGTCCTACATGTTTTTCTTCTGTAAGAAACCCTTCAACAATTGATTTGGTGTTAACAGATCAAAGACATGTATGTAGTGATTTGATCACACATGCTGACTTTGATTCTGACCATCTTCCAATAACTTTTTCTTTATCACATGAATCAGTTTTAAACCCTATGAGCTCTGTTTTTAATTATAACAAGGCTAATTGGGAAAGATACAAAACTCATATTGAGAGAAATTTCAATAATGAGCTTGATTTGCAAAACGAAGTGGATATTGATTCCGCTTTGGAAGCATTAAAATGTGCAATTGTTGATGCCAGGAATTATTTTGTTCCAAAGGCTCAAGTGAAATTTGATTCATCAATAATTGACGAAAATCTTCAACTTCTAATTCGTTTGAAAAATGTCCGCAGACGTCAATATCAACGTTCTCGTGACCCTGTTTTTAAAACTATTTATAAAGATTTACAGAAAGAGATTAAACATAGATTTACTCTTCTGAGAAATCAAAATTTTGAGACTAAAGTTGAAAAATTGAAACCATATTCAAAACCATTTTGGAAGCTGTCGAAGGTTCTTAAGAAACCTTCAAAGCCTGTTCCTGTTTTAAAAGATGGTGAACGTTTTCTTGTATCCAATGAACAAAAGGCTCAAAGACTTGCTCAGCAGTTTGAAAGTGTTCATAACTCAAATTTGAATTTTGTGAGTCCAATTGAAAATGAAGTCACACGTCAATTTGATTTAATTTCTTCCCAGAATTTTTAACCTATAAAAAATAATTGAAACTAACTTGAATGAGATTAAATCAATTATTAAAAATTTCAAAAATATGAAAGCACCTGGTGACGATGGAATCTTTAATATACTAATCAAACATCTCCATGAGAGCACAATGGAATTTTTAGTGAAAATTTTCAATTGTTGCTTCAAAATTGCATATTTTCCCAAATTATGGAAAAATGCAAAAATTACTCCCATTTTAAAACCGGATAAGAACCCAGCTGAATTTTCAAGTTATCGACCAATCAGTTTGCTTTCTTCAATAAGTAAACTGTTTGAGAGAATTATTCTTAACAGAATGATGTCACACATCAACGAAAATTCAATTTTTGCAAATGAACAGTTTGGATTTCGCCATGGGCATTCCACAACTCATCAATTGCTCAGAGTTACCAATATGATACGAGCTAACAAATCTGAAGGTACATAGGTACATAGAAAAAGCATTCGACAGTGTTTGGCATAAAGGTTTGATTGCGAAATTGCAAACTTTTAATTTTCCAATTTTCCTAATCAAAATTTTAAAAAATTATCTTACTGATCGAACTCTGAAGGTTGTCTACCAGAATTCAAAATCTGATAGATTTCCTGTCAGAGCAGGTGTACCTCAAGGTTCAGTCTTGGGTCCAGTCCTGTACAACATATTCACTTCAGATCTTCCTGATTTGCCTCCAGGATGCACATGCGAGGATGCATGCCTCCAGGATTGTTCTGCGATGACACAAGCATTTCCGTAAAAGGAAAAGTCTTCGTGTCATATGCAGTCGATTGCAGAAAAGTTTAGATATTTTTTCTTCCTACTTGCAAAAGTGGAAAATCTCTCCCAATGCTTCTAAAACTCAAATGATAATTTTTCCGCATAAGCCTAGGGCTTCTTTTCTCAAGCCAAACAATAATCACGTTGTCAAGATGAATGGGGTTATTTTAAGTTGGTCCGACAAGGTTAAGTACTTGGGACTAATTTATGATAAAAAACTTATTTTCAAAGAGCACATTGAGAGTATACAAGCCAAGTGCATCAAATATACGAGATGTTTATATCCTCTCATTAACAGGAATTCTAAACTTTGTTTAAAGAACAAACTTTTGATTTACAAACAAAATTTTAGACCAGCAATGCTCTATGCTGTACCGATCTGGTCAAGTTGCTGTTCAATAAGGAAGAAAACGCTCCAAAGGATTCAGAATAAAATTCTGAAAATGATTTTGAAGCGTCCTCCTTGGTTTGGTACACTCGAATTACATAGACTTACTGGTGTTGAACCATTAGAAGCTATATCAAATAAAATTATTAACAATTTTCGACAAAAATCGTTGCAATCCTCAATTGCTACGATAATCTCTCTTTATAGCCAATAAGTTAGCAATTAAGTTAGTTGTAAGTTTACTTCCCCTTTTCTGACAAGAAGGTTTAAATCCCTACGAATGATAAGTCCTAATTGCGAAAGCAAACAAATCCTAACAATTAAAATTACAAATTTCTAACAGTGTTGAGAAGTCACCATTTGTGATTGGACACACATACTTATTATTTACTAATATTTATCATAAATACTTAAGCTACTAACAAATCCCCCCTTAATATAACGAAAAAGAAATAAACGTAAAAGTGAAAAAAATGAATTTTGAAATTTCACTAAATTCGAAGAAAGAGATAGATGGTTTATAAATGAAAAAAATCGATATAATGTTAAGTATCACTTGAACACACCTACACATACGGCTTCGTCAGGTGGCATACATTATCGTCCAAGTTCAATTAATTTTGTTCTAAGGTATACAAACGATTTGGCTTTGAAAACTGAATTGTTGTTGTTGCTATTTTGCTTGCTCAAGTCACGGCACGCTTACCGGAAGTATAACTCTCAGTAGTTACGTATAAAAGGTAGCATGCCGAAATTAGACCTTTATTTTCATTCCAAGCGCGTACCTGTACCATACGGACGCTAGGTTCTGATTATTGCAAAGAGAGAAAGGCGAAAAGAAGCTCTCACATACGCAACAATGAAACACGCATCGTGTCGTGTTGCGGCTTGGATGAAAAAAAAAAATTAGAACCGCCTTCTTTCAAGACGTTGCGTCCTTTTCAATTAGGTGTTCTGATGCTAGTGTACAGTAGGGTGTCCCAAAGTTGCACAAGTCTGAGGCTCACCCTTCAAATGATAGAAAATGGTGTTACGAACAAACTTTAGTTCGGCGGCAGCTCTAGAAAATGATGTTTTCAACTAGCCCCGATGATTTTATTGAAAAAATCGGTTTTTCTTATGTTAAATCCAAAAAACATGTCCAGTTATTCAATTTTCTATAAAACCTAATCCTTTTATATTTTTTACAGGTTTCTTAGGATCCATACTGTAAGGAAAAAATTCGTTTCGGATTGATTATCGTCAATTTATTTTCCTGTAAAAATTTCTATCGTTTTGAAAAGAGATTTTTCAAGTTTACTTTGAAATTCAATCAATAAAAGTGGGTATTAAACCTAATGCTCTCACCAATTGAATACCATTAAAATTTGGGAAATTTTATGCGGAAGAATATTGCCAAAGACTACATGGCTCTAATATTACTTGATTTTGAGT
Organism: Wyeomyia smithii; assembly: GCF_029784165.1. Taxonomy (NCBI): domain Eukaryota; kingdom Metazoa; phylum Arthropoda; class Insecta; order Diptera; family Culicidae; genus Wyeomyia; species Wyeomyia smithii. The sequence goes on along the minus strand of NC_073695.1, from coordinate 243,117,652 downwards.
TATTCGTGATTTACTGTGAAATAAAAAGTTGAATTTTAATATTTTCCTACAATAATCAAGGTCGAGCGAAAAAATTGAATAAATATTATCAAATTTACTAAAGGGGAGGAAATGTATGTAATTTAACGAGGATGCGAAAAATGAACAAGGACAGAAAGTGTGACTTAAAATTAGAAATAAAATAATCACAGGAGGGTTGTGTGCAAAGCCACGACCGCAAGGATGAAGTAGAATACTTTTACAAGAAAACCCGGCTGCTTGCGTGTCAGTCATTTCAATTTGTTGTTCAATTCAATATCGGATAAGATACCGATCACATCTTGGCGTTATCACTGACAGTGCGAATAAAGTATTCCTTGTGATAAAATAAACAGTGAAAAGCTGATTTAACACTCGAAACTAGACGGTTCATGTGTTGTCAAAATGAGTCAACTTTTCATTGAATGCATTTACTAGTGCCCGCTACCGCACAGAGACTGTATTTCACTAAAGTGCCTCACTGCATCAGCTGCTACCGATGCTAAGATCCGCTGCGCCTAGTGCGCTATCCGTAGCCATGCCACAGTTGTGGCCGCTATACACTGCCATTGGTATCCACAGTCCCTGCATCAGCTGGCCCAGCTGCTATCGTTGCTGGGATCCACTGCAACTAGTGCGTCATCAATTGCTACGCCACAGCTGTGGCCGCTTTCCGCCATCGCTGGTATCCACTGCACTGCTAGTGCTGCTGCTAAGGGCAGTGCTTGAGAAGGGATCGAAATTTGATTGTGACTGCGATGAATGCACATGCTTTTTTCGTTTGAATTGAACGGCAGAAACGATCGGGCGAACGAAAAAAAGTTTTTCTCTTTCTCTCGTGTGACGATTTTTTTTCTAACGATAGCGACCGCAGTTTCGGAGAAGTCGATTTTAAAACTCTCTCGCTCGATCATTTGAATTTATGTTGAACGGAGCAAACTAGAGTATGATCGGCAGCATGTGGCGTGTTTTATTTTCGTTTCTCTCGTTCTCAACTGGTTCTTGACTGGCTGTCTGAACGGTCAAAAAACGGTCGATGAATGCTTTTTCGCTGCATCGGATGGGATTGGGGCACTGCTTACAGATGCACGTTATTTTTTGGTGGAGAAGTTTGTTGTTGTTGTTGTTGATGTATAGCGATAATTGCTCGAGTACAAATGAGGTGGAGATATAGTTTTAATATTTCTTCATGCGAAATGCTGAAGTCCGTCGTTGTTATGCGTCGCAAAGCGCCGACAGGCACAAGTAGTGTTTTTACTTCTGCCTACGCGGCTAGCATTATACCATATGTTGCGTTGCGCGCGGCTGTGATTTATATTTTTCCGAAGCTTATTCAGATTCTTGCTTCGCTTATATCATTGGCCCAACAGATAAGCCGATATATACTCTATTCTTTTTATATCCATCGTTATCAGTAGGCTAATTTTTCAGTCAATTTTTTTTCTGATTCGTTATGCGTAAACAGTGGAAAAAGACAATCCTTATGCCCTGACAAATCACGTTCTACAATTAAGTTGATAGTTTTGTAATGTATTTGTTGATAACCGTCTTACAAACTGTGTTTTTTTAGATGCAAAAAATTAAAGGTAGATTGCAAATCAGCAGAAACATTAGAGGCCACCTAAATTGAATTGTTGAAACTAGCTCAATTTTAGTTGTGAGTTGTTAGTTGTTTCTGGTACCCAGGAGCGGATTAAAGCGAAGGCGAAGCAGGCGGCCTTCAAAATTGATGTTTGATGCATGCATAGGATCATCAACGATGTATGGAGAACACTATTAATGTATAACGAAAAAGAATTTCCCGCATACAAATTGACTTGAAAAATTAGCCTCCTGATAACTATCGAATTCAAAAGTATCTATCTGTTAGGCCGATGATATAAAGGTCGGATTCGATTATATAGAGACTCGATTTTATATTGACTCGATTATATGTATATGATTCTATTTCAAACTCGATTATACTGCCGTTCCAAGCATAGTTGTCCCAGCGTGCATAAGAACAGCAGTATATATAGTAGCAAAAAATTTTTTTTTAATTTCAAATGTGATCTAGAGCGAACATTTCGTAAGAGAACATCCAGAAAATACGTTACGCTTGATAGAAAGGGAAAAAAATAAAAAATAATTAAAAACAATGAAAAATTTTGGTTTTTTGGTTTTTGGAATTTAAAAATTAAAAGAAATTGAAAAACCCTAAATAAAATTACCTTAATAAAAAAAATTTCAAAAATAAAAAAAAAGAAATTAAAAAAATTTAGGAACAAACGAATAATTTGAAAATTTTCAAAAATTTGAGAAATTAAAAACGAACGAGTTGACAAATCAATATATACTAATCTAACTTTTTCTTTCCATTTGACACCAGGAATAACTACAAGAATAACTACAAGATATATGTATTATTTTCATAAGAACTGTGTTTGCTGACTTTTAGGGGGATGAGTCAAAAATAAAATTCTTCCTATTTATTCGAAAATAATAAAACATTCACATAAAATGAATAAAATACATTTTTTCCCTAATTAGATTATATATAAAATTCGATTATATATAGTGGAAAAAAATCAGAGACTATATATAATCGAGTGTGACCTGTACTTAGCGATGCGAAAATCTAAATTAGCTTCGGACAAAGTACACCACCGCACAGTGGGGAATCGCTGGCCATCGACCCAAAATTGAAAATGTGAATTTCATTTCAATTATATTCTTCCTATAGTTGTATACTATTGAAGTGACAGGATCCAAATTTTTAGAGCATTACGACAAAATTTGAATTTTCTATGATTTTTCAAAGTGTACTGAGTCAGCGTTTTTTAGAGTTTTTCTTGAAAAAAAATATGCAATGTTGCGAAATTTGCTGGAGCCCCGAGAGTAACTTGAATCTTGATGACGTCTAAGTAAAAGTTGTCTATAAAATAGTGGAGAATAAATCCTAATCATTGGATAATGTATAATCCTCATCATTGGATAATGTATATATGTATAAATTGACGGAATAAAAAAATTACGTATTTTTTTTTAAACAGCGTTTAAAGTTTGAACGGCAGGGCTTGGCACTATTGGCACTAGTTTTAAAAGATAGCTTGGAAAAAATGCCTTAAAATGCATCTAGTCCGATCTTGCGCAGAGTTGCGCAGAGTACCTTTCTTTCGAAGAGAAACAACGAGTGTTCGGCACATGTCGGATTTCAAAAATGTAAATTTGAATTGTACACTGCAAACCGTCTACATAATAACAAATGGCTCATATCAGTTTGATAATAACAACGTTTTCGAACAAGTTTCAGTATAATTAATCACACTATTTGCATATTTACAAGTTTAATTGATCTATATTTCGATAATTTAAGAAGTATCAGAAACTAGTCATTGTTTATGTTTTGGATCACCAGCACTGACTACCAAAATCATGTTTTAAGTTTATATCATACCAGTCACATGTAAAAACAATCGTGTAAACATAAACCATGACATAATACATCACCTGCTAATTTTTACAGAGCAAATAGTGAATAGTTATTTTGACGTTAGAAACTGCATTTTGAAAACCCTTCTTGAAGATATTAAAACTGTATTGAAAATGAACACAAAAATAAAGATGAAGGTGAAAGTGAATGGAAAAAAATGCAAATGGAAAAAAATGCGAATGCGATAAAAAGAATCAATAGTCACTTTGAAAAAAAAACAAGTCTTAAGTAATTTTCAACACGAAGCAAATTTTTTATTTTTTTTTCTTTTTCTTGATAACTGATTAATATTTAATGTTTTTTATGGCATATGAAAGTCTTTCAAGCATCATGCATTTTATTTTCCAAAAGATTGAAGCCGACGTAAAATTTTTCTCATATAATATATATAAAAAACATGAAATTTTCCCTGGCGTCAAAAATACGCATTTTCATGCAAAAATAATATCAAATTCGTACTCAGCGTCCCAAAATTATATAAAAACCATGTATTTTCCATGATTTGAAGATAATTTTTCGCTTGGCCAGCATTTGTATGGAGCCGCCCCACTGTGCACCGCCGCGACGCGAGCTGCGCAACATAAAGTGCTAGCCGCGTTGGCAGATGTAACTACACTACTCATGTCCAAACGCGATGCTTTGATTTCCATGGATGCTTTGAGAGATGTATGAAGAATTAATCAAACAGCTTCAACACCTTACTCTTCCATAATCGCTAAACATTAACAACAACAACAACAAAACCAAGCGCCTCCAGCCACTAAAACGCTGTAACAGAACATACGCAACAGAAGCATACAGCGACTGCCGGTCAAATGAATTTTTTTTCCGGTCGTTCATTGCCACTAAAAATCAATGGATATTGAACAGAAGGAAAATGCGAAAAAAATCGTCATAAAGTAGTGCGAACAGGATTGCGAGGATTCTACACTAGAGAGGAAAAGAGATGATCGTAATGCCCGTTCGTTTTATTTTGCAATCGGAAAACGAAATTGAACGCGACAGCTCGGAGAGACGAACGGTGTACGAAGTCTCGCACGAAACGGATAAGATGAAATTGAATGACTGATATTTTTGTGTTCGGTAGAAAAAATCAGAGCACTGGCTAAGGGAGGACGACTGCTGTTGTCGCTGTCTAGAACTGTTGTGGGCGGCTTCGGCTGAAACAGGCTCTTATATAGGGATGAAAAACCTATCGATAGTAGTAGGAAATCATCGATAACTATCGATAGCCATTTCAGTCGATATTTCCCATCTTATACAGACAAATAGCACATTTAAAATGGCAAGGTCTATGATTCTGTCGACCGTGCTTGGGGAGCAACCATATAACGACCAATCAGAGGCCGAAGTTTTCGTTTTGACAAGGCTTGACTATTTTCAATAGTACAATAATTTGAAAAATAAAATTACAATTATCTGCATTTGGGAAGAATCTAAGAATATTTTCCAATCTATTGCTGCAAGAACGAAGGAAATCCATCGAATACTAACCGATTTATTAGCATTTGAAATTGGACATGTTTTTCACTTTTTTCGGTTTTAGCTTTTAATTTCACATCCCTATGTAGCCGAACTTCCTGAGAGAAGTATTCTACTTCAAAAAAATATTCAAATGGGACTCGAACCCGCCATCTCCGGTGACTTCAATACGGTGCCGGGTCTGCAGACTGCACTTGTGGTATCTTCCGGAAGTCAATGTTAGCCTGGTATTTTTCGATAGAAATGTTAATGATGACTCGAAGAAGAAGGTGGTACAGAACTTGAAAAAGGTGAGCAGTGAAAACGACAATTCAAGAGTGAACAAATTTTCGTATGTAGAAAACCTAGTGGACTCACAAAAAAGTCACTAAAGTTTTTTCGATAGACTGCGGCTTGATATCAAGTTTTTTATTCAGGAAAATCCCAAGACCTGGATTGAAAGAAGTTATTATCTTGATGCCAAATGTTGAATGCGAAATGTTGAAGCTAAACAGTTATCAATGACCCTGCAGAACAGGCCTTTTGAGCAGCAGGAGATTTAGTTGAAATTATAATACTATATGAACCATGTAGTCTTTGGCAATATTCTTACCCATAAAATTTCCCAACTTTCAATGGTATTCAGTTGGTGAGAGCATTAGGTTTAATACCCACTTTTATTGATTGAATGTTAAAGTATACTTGAAAAATCTCTTTTCCAAACGATAGATTTTTTTTAGGAAAATAAATTGACGATAATCAATCCGAAACGAATTTTCCCTTACAGTATGTACCCTAAGGAACCTGAAAAAATATAAAAAGATTAGGTTTCATGGTAAATTGAATAATTGGACATGTTTTTTTTGGATTTAACATAAGAAAAACCGATTTTTTCAAAAAAGTAATCGGGGCCAGTTGAAAACATCATTTTCTAGGGCTGCCGCCGAACAAAAGTTTGTTGGTAAGACCATTTTCTATCATCTGGAGGGTGAGCTCCAGACTTGTGCAATTTTGGGACACCCTAGTGTACAGTTGCTATTTGATAAAAATCATTAACTAACATCTTCCAAATATGCAGAATGTTTGGTTCCTTGTTGAAATTATTTCAGGGGCTGATAGAGGGCCACATTTACGAAAAAAAAGTTCTTTGACGGACATGCCGCAACGTTAATCTACTCAGAGCTATTTGAGTTTTCAATTTCTTGAATACTGTTTCTTAAAGTTGCTTTTGTACTTTTTTTTGTAGGAGTAGAAGAAGAGGAACTCAACTGGTTTCATTTGAAAGCTGAGAAAGTTTCCTACCAAACACAGCCGTTGTATGTCTAAATAAATGAAAGAATGTCACTTTGGGAGCAAAAATGTTTAAATGTGGCACATTCTAAAACGTGTTTTAATATTTTCTCAGAAAAAAGCGTGGTTAAAATAATAAAATTATTGTATGTTTAGTCACAGGTTTAGCTCTAATTCAACGTGGATCGAAGTAAACCACGAACGCGAACGGATGCGATTTTTCTTCTGCGTCATTTTTTTCTCGCTGGATATTTTTTATTTATTGTTTTTGGTTGAGGTGGTTTAGTGTTACAATGTAGATCGGTTCATGAAGATGAGGCTAGGATTGGAGTGGTGCTTTTCTAAAAATCTCGAAGATCCCGAAGCCGCCATAAGGAGAAGTTTTTGCAACAGAAGCCAAGGATACTAAATGTATAACGATTTTGTTCGCACTGGAGGACAGCAATTGGGGAACTGAACTGACCGAGCGAAGCGGCAAGGCAAATTTTCACGAAGGAGGAAAATTTATTATCTCAATTAGTCCTAAAAAGAACTGGGTGGGTTGCCTCCACTCTGGTCAGACGGTTGGAATAAAACTCCAATGCTCGCTATCGAACTTGTATTTTCCTGTTTCTCTCTGCTTCTATAATGATTTTCCGCTTCTTCTACGATGTGAACAACTGGGTAATCAAAACAAAACTGATGACTTGATTATTATTATTATTGATTTTATTGAGGTTTTAACATAGGAGTCATTCACCTCCTTGCACAAATTTACATTTTTAGTTTATCACAAAAAATCTTAATATCTATATCTTTTTATATAAAAAAAATCTTAATATCTATATCTTTTTATAAGAAAAAATCTTTATATCTATATTTTTTTATAAAGGTCAGTGTCTTTAAGGTATTTTATTAAGTTTTTTTCGTTAGGCAGTGACAAAGCTTCTTCCAAAGTATTGGGAATGTTGTTGTTAAATCGTTCGGTATCAAAAGCTCTACAGTCAGTTATGATATGGTGTATGGTAAGGGGGGAGCCACAAGTAATACAATTAGGGGGATTAGTTTTATCTAGTCTATAACTGTGGGTAAGGCATGTGTGGCCAATACGTAAGCGGGTTAAAATACGGCAAACAGCCGGGATTTTATTGTCGGGCCAACAAAGAGTTGACAGTTTGAACCTTCTTAGACTACATGAAGTGTTTTTAAACCATTCGATATCCCAAGAGTCCCTTATTCTGTTTCTAGCCCATCTTGAGACATCAATAGCGGGGAGAGGAAGTAAATCAACCGGTTTTTCTCGACCTGAACCGGCAAGCTTGTCAGCAACTTCATTGCCATTAATTCCAGAGTGTCCGGGAACCAGCAGAGAGTGACTTTATTACTAATGGACGTTAGTTCAGTTTTAGTTAGCCAAGGATGGGAGGATGAATCAGAATTTAAAGTCTGCAGGCAACTGGCTGAATCGCTGAATATGACAGTTTTTTTATTGGCGTCTAGGGATATTTCGGAGGCTTTCATTAGGGCGAAGGTCTCGGCACTGTAGATGCTAGAGATAGAGGGGAGAGAGGAACTTATATTCAAGTTTAAGGATTCCGAAAATATACCATAACCAACCTTGCCGTCGGCTACAGATCCGTCAGTATATATGTGGTGGTAGTTCTGATATTTGTCGGAAACTAATTGATGGAAGTGCTGTTGAACTAGGAAGGAGTGTAACCTGCTTTTAAAGTGTTGAGAAGAGAGAGGTCTATGGAAGGGGAGGGTTGGTTCCAAGGTCGGTTTTTAGTTCTAGGTAATATAGCAATCGGTGGAAGATTAGAGCGGGTTGTAGATTGGAAAAGTTGTAAAGTTCTATTTACCAGGGGAACGTCGCTTTGACCGGTAATGCTCAACCATCGAATGGATTTCCTGACAAGGCAAAAAAGAAGATAGTATTTGAAAGGCAGTTGACCACATTCTGCCATGATAGCAGATGTAGGGCTAGTGATGAAAGCACCTGAAGTAGGACGAATGGCGCGATTGTACAGCGGAAGGAGTCTTCCTAATACTGATTCACCTCCTCTACTGTAGAGTCCAACCTAATAGAAGATTTTAGGAAGCAGCCAAGCATTTACAAGTTTGAGCATAGTGGACCTATGGGCATAGGATCGAGATCCAATTATCTTGATGACCCGCATTTTATTTATGGTATCTTTTCTAACAGCATTAGCATGTTCTTTAAAATTGAGACGTCTATCAAGATATACACCAAGAATTTTGAGAGTTGGTTTACTGGGGATAATTACTTGATTAAGTTTAATATCTCGAAGCTTACTTATACCTTTTCTATTGGAACTAATGTGAAGCAGCTGGGATTTTTCGGGAGAGATGGTAAAACCTATTTCATCAGCCCAATGAGCTACGGTGTTAACCGCAGATTGTAGTCTATTACGGGCTAAGGATTTGAAAGGGTTGAAGGAAAGTAACAAAATATCATCGGCAAAAACAAAGATATGGATGTTGTTAGGGATGATTTCAAAAAGAGACTGCATACAAATGAGGAAAAGAGTAGGGGATAGCACTGAACCTTGGGGTATACCATTTTCTTGTAGTCTGGTTTCGGATTGTGTGTTTCCAATGAGTACCTTAAACTTCCTGTTTTCCAGGAAATTTCGAATGAAGAGACCCATGCGGCATTTAATGCCCCATTCTTCCAAGGATTTCAACATAGTGTAACGCCATGTACGATCGAAAGCTTTCGACAAGTCGAGCGAGACACAATCACCATGATGGCCCCGTTGAAGGTGACTCTCAATAAGATCTTCCAGTTCAGTGAAATAATCATCGGTTCCTTTGTCTGGGCGAAAAGCAAACTGTCTGCTATCGAGAAGGTCTCTGGAAATGAGTTCTTTCAAGAGACGCCGGTTTACCATATTCTCAAGTACTTTTCCAATACAGTTAACTAGGGTGATGGGTCTATAACTATCAGCCTCACTTCGATCTTTTCCAGGTTTAGGAATAGGAATCACTAGACCAATTTTCCAATCAGGAGGGATTTTCCCTTTGTCCCATATGTCGTTGTACAGAGATAAAAGAATTATTTTACCAGAGTGAGGTAGATTCTTAAGGAGAGGGTATCCGATGTCGTCAGGTCCTGACGATGAGCCGTTAACTCTGCGTAGAGCCCATTCAAGTTCCGAAAAACTAAAATCTATATTGAATGGAAGGTCTAAGTTTGTTTCAAAACATGGAGGTGAGGATTCTGATAAATTTTTCTTGGTTAAAAACTTATGTTTGTAATTAGAGGACGAAGAAGCAAAAGCAAAATGATCAGCTAAATGTTCGGAAATAGAAGAAGGATCATAGGAGATCTGGTTATTAATTTTGATTTTAATGGGAGCTTTGTTACGGTTGCCACTGAGACAATTTACTCTATCCCATAATTCCTTGGAAGTAGTTTCTGGGTTTATTGCCGATATAAAGTTTTTCCAGCTATCAGACTTAGCCCTAGAAATTGCCTCTCTAGCAGCTCCTCTGGCTATTTTGAACTCTTCTAATTTCAAGGATTTCTGACGGTCTTCTTTGGGAGTCTTTTGAAGAGCTCTTAACTTTTTTCGACGTAGTTTGATGGCCTTTTCAACTTCAGGGTTCCACCAATGCACTGACCTCTTCCCGGGTTTGCCACTGGTTCTGGGGATATGACTTCGAGCTACTTCAAGTATGGTAGAAGTGAAAGATTCAGGAGAGGAGGGGGGAATATTAGAAAAGCGAATGGTTATTTCACGTTGAAAATTAGACCAATCGGCCAATTCATATTTCCACCTCGGGCGAGCTGCAGAGATAGGACAGGAACGATTGAGAGTGACTATGATAGGTACATGATCGCTACCACAAGAATCATCGTGAACTTTCCATGATAATCGGTTTAATAGGCTCCAAGATACGACAGACAGATCTAATGCAGATGTGTTGCCATTAGAAGGGTTAATGCGTGTAGGGCTACCATCATTTAAAAGAATGAGATTTTGTTTCTAAAAGAAAACTTCGAGCATTTTTCCTCTGTGGTCATCTCTGTGCCCACCCCATGAAGTGGAGTGAGCATTAAAATCACCCAGTAGGATGGTAGTGGTTGAGATTTGGTCTAAAAGTACACGAAGCTCTTTTCTAAGCCGATGAGTATTAATTGAACTAGGAAGATAGATTGAGATTATTGTAACTTTGATGGGAAAGTCAATTTCGATTGCTATTGCTTGGAGTGGAGTGGAGATAGACAATTTGCGGTGAGGGAGTTCTGAGTTAACAGCTATTGCAACACCATTTATATTTGGATTGCTTGAGTTTTCGTGGATGTAAAGGGTATAACCTTTGATGTAGTTAGAAGGAAGTTTAAACTTAGGAGATAAGGTTTCTTGTAAGGCAATAATGAGAGGGTTATATTGAGAAATTAATAATTGTAGTTCAGCGAGTCTTCCTTTTAAACCAAATAAGTTCCATTGTATTGCAAGATTTGTTAAAGTGGCAGGTGGGTTGGTTGAGTATCGATTAGTGGTTTGATTTGAAGGGCAAGCCATAATTGGGTAGTTTAAAAGATGAGTCAGTGGAGAAGAGATAATCGGGATTGGAAGAACTGTCAACTTCAACGGTCATTTGTTCCGATGATTTTTTAACTAAAGGGGGAATGATTTCAGTGGTAGGGTGTCTTTTGTGTGCAGTTTTAGGGTTTGATACCGGAAGTAAATTCACTTTGGAAGAAGTGTCACTTACCTTTACTGTCTTAGCTGTTTGCAGACTAGAGTCAGTGTCCATCTCGTCTTCGATGTCCTGGTCGGTTCCCTCAATCACAATCTTCTTCCTCTGTTGCTTCTTCTGCTTCTTGTCTTTTTTAGTCTGCTCGAGTTCCTTAATTCTACTGGTTAGGTTGGCCACGGTATCCATCAGCTTCTGGATCATGTCGTCCTTCTGTTTGATCAGGTCTGCTACTGCATTGTTATCGTTGATTTTCAGTCGCTGTTGAACTTTGCTCACTTCGGCGTAAGATCCTGCCCCTGCGTTGAATTGCTTGACGGCTTCTTTGTAGTCGATTCCTTTCGTCACTCTGATTCTGGTGATTTCTTTTTCGGCTAGGTAGACTGGGCATTTCCTGCTGGAAGGTCCATGTTCTCCTTTGCAATTAAGGTAGTAGGGCTTATTCTTGCATTCCTCATCAAAGTCATGCACTTTCGAACAGTTTCGGCATCGAGCGGCAGCTTTGCAACGATTTTTAGTATGTCCATATTTGTAGCACGTGAAACAAATCGTCGGCTCAGGAATAAACACTCGAGTTTTAATTCTCAGTGGACCAACCTTGATGACTTCCGGGATGGTGGTGCCCTCGATAGTTAGGACCACCGTAGGGAGGTTTTGTTTCTTTCCATCTACGAGCCCAGTGAATCGTTTGGCAGCAATAACTCCTTGGCTTTTAAACTTTTCCACTAATTCAGTTTCGCTCATCTTTACGATTTCACGACAGGTAATAACACAGCGTCTCTTATTGAGTGTTGGGTGTAAAATCACAGAGACGGCCACGCTCGGTTGTCCCACATCTTGTTTCAGTTCTTTTAATGCAAGAAGTTTTCGCACTTGTTCCGGGTTTCGTACTCGCAATACAAATCTTTTTCCATCATTCTCCGTAGTTGCTCCTTCAATCTCACCAACGCAGGCTTCCAGACATTTTCCGACCAAGAAGGGGTTTAGTTCCGCTCTGTCGTCAGCTTCCAGTTGCAGAATGTTAAGTTGACCAAATTTATTATTATACATCCACTGAGGCACAGTTCCAATCTCAGGATATTGGCTACCTGGATCCCAGCACGCCGCCGCCGCCATCAGTTGTGTTCTCTTTTTGCACTTCCTATTCGCTGTATGTAGTCTGTTACTTTTCTATTCGAGAAATATACAGCGATGGTTGACAAAATCACAAAATATTGCAGGTAAATGCTACACTAGCAAAATAACTTTGACGAACAATCCGAAAAACAAGCCTGTATCGCTTGAATGCCAAGCATCGACTGATGCTGATGACTTGAACGATGCGTCTGCTGCTTTTATAGCGTCGCGCTGGGGGCGGGGTTTGGCGGTCCTCGATGATTGGCTGTTCTTTGTTAACTGCTGAAAACGGCTGACTTGTTGTTGCTTATTGTTGCTACTTTCGGCGTGAGACGGAACAGATTTTTATCGGGGCAGAATGATACTCGACAGATGGGTATGATCGATTAAGGACACAAAGTTAGGATTGAATGAATAGGATCTGGATCGAATTTTAGATGGTGAGAGCGTTCTTCTTCTAGCTTAGTATTTCGCAGATCTGCATCGCGTTGTTTGTAGAATTTAATAGTACCGAAGCTCGTATAGGTGAATAACAAATTAAACAATTTGCCTTGAACCAAGAAGTTACCAGAGCGGTCACCTTTCCTATCAACACAATTCCCATCCTGTGATACTAGTAGAAATGCAGTGCTACCCGCGGTCTCTAAACAAAACGTTTTCCTTCCCAAGTAGTACCGCCTATTGGTCGTCACCGGCATCGTTATGGGTCAGTGGTGGAGGTATTGTGAACTAGTGAAAATCGCACAATGAGAATGTAATGCTAACCCCAAGCACCATGCATCTGGTTTATTTTGCAATTTTGTTGGTTCGACCAATCACGGAGTGCAACTATGGGCAGTCTACCTAAGCTGAGCTAAATTAAACTAAGGTTTAATTGAACGTTTTAAACCGATCCACATACAGTTCGTTTTTTGACACTAACTCTCTATCTGCTTAAATTTTCAAGAAATTCCATTTTTAGGAAACATGTTCTGCTGCAATAAAATTCTAATATCGCGAAAACTAAAGCAGAGGGGAAGTTGGTGTCGAAGAACAAACAGTAGAGTGGCTCAAAACGTTGATTTAGAACTTAACAAACAATAATGTTAACCACCTCTCTTCTGTGAAAAAATATTAACTTACTTTTAAATTGTGCTACATTTAAATATTTTTATCCTCAAAATGTTTTTTGACGTAGAACTACGTCTCAGGAAATTCGACCACATAAGCGGCTACATCGGAGTGGAAAATGGAGTTAGTTTCCGATTTCCTTCGTTCTTGCAGCAATAGATTGGAAAATCTTCTAAGAATCCTCCCAAATGCAGAAAATTGTAATTTTATTATTCGAACTATTGTACTATTGAAAATTATCAAGCCTTGTCAAAACGCAAAATTTGACCTCTGAATGCAGTTTTGAAGGACGAAACTATTTATTACGGTTAGAGAACAGATCGATCTACAATACGTAATACGAGTTTGAAGGTAATTTTGGGATTTTTCTCCGCCGGGAATGGGTTAATCTGCTCTGACTGTTGAAGCTTGTTTGCGTTGTATAGTGTTTTTTCCATTCCTGCGAAGTGATGTATATGCAAACTGATATCAGGTAGCACTGCAACTCCTCTTTTGCACAAAACTAAAATCATTTTTAATACAAGTAATGTAACAAACCACCTTATGTAGTTCTACGTAAACCTTGCGGTCGTGGCATCGCATACAACCCTGTGATTTTTTTAGATTTATTTAAACATGTAAAGATTGTATCTAGCAGGAAATCTCCTCAGTTTTCAAATCAAACTACAAAAATTACTCTGAGTGGTATACAAACAAATTTAGAGCAACTTTGAGGAACAGTGTTCAAGAAACTCAAAAGTTAAATAACTCTGAGTAGATCAGTTAAGGTACAGATAACAGATATCCAAGCTAGAACAAAAAACTCTAGAAATCGCGTGCAAGATTTCAAATTCTTACTCGTTTGGAATGCTAACGACATCTTTCTGCAACTTGCGACTTTAACCACTTGAGTGATGGCAGCGCTGGATTTTAAACAAACCTTCCAGACGCATGAAAATTCTCACAGAATATAGAGTCGCTGTTTTTGAAACGATATAACATTGATTTTGTGAGGTTTATGTATTTTTTTCACATCAACACTAAAACAAAGAAATTAATCGCAAATATAAACTGGGATTGAATGAAATTGTCGATAATGTACAAATTACCGTTTGCTCCAAATCTCATTGCAATAATATCGATAATACCCCGTTCACAATACACCACATATCACCTGATATCAGGCGATTCGTGCTATCGAGGCCATATCACCATCGATATTACCTGATATCCCATACAATCGAGCTGTCAACGGATATCACCTCGGCTACATGCTATCGCGGATATCATGTTCAAAAACCAATAATAACCACATTGCCAGCAGTTGGCAACACGACCAAAAGACATTTGACGCAACCCTACAAATTTCGCAATTCGCGTTACATGCGAGGAAAAACGAAGGAAATATTTTTGTTATTTTCATCCCGCACATGTTAACAATTGCATATGAGAGTTCGCGTTGGTGCGAGCCAACTAACTGACATCTTTATCCTAATCCCATTGCTCTTGTTGTCTTGTTTTAACTTTAACCTGTTTTTGTTTTCTTCTCTTTTCAATTACCAAAGCAAATGTCAAATCATATCAGCTCACTGAAGTGTGAACGCTCGAGGTGATATCCGATATCATCTGGCGATATCAGGTGATATCCAGCGTAGTCTGAACAAGGCACAAGAGCTAGGACAGGACGTGACAAGTGGCTCCTAGTTATTCTTCTTTTCGTTCGAAATTGCCCTCATAAAACGTTTTCATTTTCCGGCACGACGCTTGCCAGTGTTGCCAAAAATATTAAATAAAGGAAATTTCAATATCTAGGATTTTCCAAGTTCTGGGTTTCAATTATAATTAGTTTGTTTGATAATGGTTACTCAATGAAACTTGAATTGATTTGAAGATATATTTTGGATTTATTTAAATTAGTCATAGTTTCAACTTATTTCGGATTCCTCTCGCTTTTCACGAAACAAATCTGCAATAGTTCATCATACGTAGTTTCAAAAACAATGATTATTATTTCGAATGTTGATTTTCACAGATATTACACAGTCAAGTGTACGAAAATGTTGCGAAAAGTACTTAAGCTTAAGTATTTATGATAAATATTAGTAAATAATGAGTATGTGTGTCCAATCACAAATGGTGACTTCTCAACACTGTTAGAAATTTGTAATTTTAATTGTTAGGATTTGTTTGCTTTCGCAATTAGGACTTATCATTCGTAGGGATTTAAACCTACTTGTGAGAAAAGGGGAAGTAAACTTACAACTAACTTAATTGCTAACTTATTGGCTATAGAGAGAGCTTATCGTAGCAATTGAGGATTGCAACGATTTTGTCGAAAATTGTTAATAATTTTATTTGACATAGCTTCTAATGGTTCAACACCAGTAAGTCTATGTAATTCGAGTGTACCAAACCAAGGAGGAAGCTTCAAAATCATTTTCAGAATTTTATTCTGAATCCTTTGGAGCGTTTTCTTCCTTGTTGAACAGCAACTTGACCAGATCGGTACAGCATAAAGCAATGCTGGTCTAAAAATTTGTTTGTAAATCAAAAGTTTGTTCTTTAAACAAAGTTTAGAATTCCTGTTAATGAGAGGATATAAACATCTCGTATATTTGATGCACTTGGCTTGTATACTCTCAATGTGCTCTTTGAAAATAAGTTTTTTATCATAAATTAGTCCCAAGTACTTAAACTTGTCGGACCAACTTAAAATAACCCCATTCATCTTGACAACGTGATTATTGTTTGGCTTGAGGAAAGAAGCCCTAGGCTTATGCGGAAAAATTATCATTTGAGTTTTAGAAGCATTGGGAGAGATTTTCCACTTTTGCAAGTAGGAAGAAAAAATATCTAAACTTTTCTGCAATCGACTGCGTTTGACACGAAGACTTTTTCCTTTTACGGAAATGCTTGTGTCATCGCAGAACAATGACTTTGTGCATCCTGGAGGCAAATCAGGAAGATCTGAAGTGAATATGTTGAACAGGACTGGACCCAAGACTGAACCTTGAGGCACACCTGCTCTGACAGGAAATCTATCAGATTTTGAATTCTGATAGACAACCTGCAGAGTTCGATCAGTAAGATAATTTTTTAAAATTTTGATTAGGAAAATTGGAAAATTAAAAGTTTGCAATTTCGCAATCAAACCTTTATGCCAAACACTGTCGAATGCTTTTTCTATGTCTAAAAGAGCAGCTCCAGTGGAATAACCTTCAGATTTGTTAGCTCGTATCATATTGGCGAAATCCAAACTGTTCATTTGCAAAAATTGAATTTTCGTTGATGTGTGACATCATTCTGTTAAGAATAACTCTTTCAAACAGTTTACTTATTGAAGAAAGCAAACTGATTGGTCGATAACTTGAAACTTCAGCTGGGTTCTTATCCAGTTTTAAAATGGGAGTAATTTTTGCATTTTTCCATAATTTGGGAAAATATGCAATTTTGAAGCAGCAATTGAAAATTTTCACTAAAAACTCCATTGTGCTCTCAGGGAGATGTTTGATTAGTATATTAAAGATTCCATCGTCACCAGGTGCTTTCATATTTTTGAAATTTTTAATAATTGATTTAATCTCATTCAAGTTAGTTTCAATTATTTCTGCAGGTAAAAAATTCTGGGAAGAAATTAAATCAAATTGACGTGTGACTTCATTTTCAATTGGACTCACAAAATTCAAATTTGAGTTATGAACACTCTCAAACTGCTGAGCAAGTCTTTGAGCCTTTTGTTCATTGGATACAAGAAAACGTTCACCATCTTTTAAAACTGGAATAGGCTTTGAAGGTTTCTTAAGAATCTTCGACAGCTTCCAAAATGGTTTTGAATATGGTTTCAATTTTTCAACTTTAGTCTCAAAATTTTGATTTCTCAGAAGAGTAAATCTATGTTTAATCTCTTTCTGTAAATCTTTATAAATAGTTTTAAAAACAGGGTCACGAGAACGTTGATATTGACGTCTGCGGACATTTTTCAAACGAATTAGAAGTTGAAGATTTTCGTCAATTATTGGTGAATCAAATTTCACTTGAGCCTTTGGAACAGAATAATTCCTGGCATCAACAATTGCACATTTTAATGCTTCCAAAGCGGAATCAATATTCACTTCGTTTTGCAAATCAAGCTCATTATTGAAATTTCTCTCAATATAATTTTTGTATCTTTCCCAATTAGCTTTGTTATAATTAAAAACAGAGCTCATAGGGTTTAAAACTGATTCATGTGATAAAGAAAAAGTTATTGGAAGATGGTCAGGATTAAAGTCAGCATGTGTGATCAAATCACTACATACATGACTTTGATCTGTTAGCACCAAATCAATTGTTGAAGGGTTTCTTACAGAAGAAAAGCATGTAGGACTATTCGGAGACAAAATAGAATAGTCATTTTCGAACTACCAACACTAGGCGGTATAATGTTCGAACTACCTGTAACCTGTGCATAAGTTAAACGGGTATGCAAAGAAGTAGGTAAACTATGCGTCACTGGTACGCTTGGAGAATTTTGTTTTGAAGTTGGTTTTAACTGAGAAATTGAATTTTGTTTACCTTGCCTTGCCTTAACAATTGCTAAACGGACTGGGCATTGATAAAAATTTGACATATGGTTGCCGTTACAATTCGCACAGCGAAAATTTTTACTCTCTTTCACAGGACATGTGTCCTTTTTGTGAGAAGAGTCTCCACAATTAAGACATTTTTGGTCCATGTTACAGAATTTGGAACCATGGCCATAACGTTGGCAAGTACGGCATTGGGTGATATGCTTTTCACCTCCGCCATACTTCCTATAAGTTTCCCACTTTACACGCACATTATACAAAGCATGTGCTTTTTCAAAAAATTTTAAGTTGTTAACCTCATTGCGGTTAAAATGAATTAAATAGTTTACAAGGGAAATTCCAGTTCGATGACTATTTTCGCCTCGTGATTTTTGTTTCATTAGAATTACTTGGGTAGGGGCTATGCCAAGTAATTCTGTTAAAGTAAGTTTGATCTCATCAACGGTTTGATCGTTGGTGAGACCTTTCAAGACAACCTTGAACGGCTTGGCGTTCTTGGTGTCATATGTAAAAAGTTTGTACATCTTGTCAGTTAAATACTGAACAAGACGATCACGACCCTTTACTGAGTCGGCTAATAAGCGGCATTCACCTCTACGGCCAATTTGATAGGTAACTTTAACGTCAGAAACAAACGTTAAAAGTTCCTTTTTGAATATATTAAATTCAGAAGAAATAGTTACCACAATAGGTGGAACTTTCTCCTTTTTAAAGATTTTATATTTTATATAGTTTCATTATTATTAACTTCCATTTCACCAGCTTCTTGCTCAGGCAAAATATCAAAAGGATTGTCACTACAGACACTCGAAGTGTCAGAAAGAGATGCCTCTCTTTTCCTCCCCGCAGCGATGCGAGGTTTCTTTGTCCGTCCAGCCATTTCAGGTGATACGAAAAAAGTTAAAACAAATGTTAAATTCAAAAGTAGGTAGTCTTGAGAAAGACTGATGGGAAATAACTTTCAGGTAGTCTTTAAAAGACACACTGACAAAACACAAACTTTGAAGCTATAGGCAGTCAAAGACCAATCCACAAGCCACCGAAAAAACGTCTGATCTGTAGGACAGTTCAAGACGCACTGGTTGCGAAAAGTACTTGAACAAAACACAGTTCATCCACTTGGTATGCAGAAACAGTGTAAACCAAAAATATCGACTAATGATAAAACTTAACAGTGCGCTAAATAAAATCGACCAATCAAAGAGGGCTTTCACTTTGACAGTACTTTGGGTGATTTTTGGTTTCTCATGTCACGGCCTGTCGTAGGATAAGAGCTGAAAAACTATCGATTTTATCAAATCATTGCCTCAGGGATTCTAGATGTGCAGATTTGTCTACTAAACGCAGATTTTAGAGTCCCTGTGCAGATTTTTAATGATTTGCAGATATTTAAAGATTTTCAATAGTTTACACAGATATTTGTCAAAGTTCACTTGTATTTGCGCAGACTTTTTCAAAATGTGTGCAGATTTTTACAAATTTTTGTCTGAACGAGCGAAATCCCAACTAGATTCTTTTCAGATTTCAACCAGATTTTTCTGGTTTTTCAAGCAGTTGCAGACATTTTTAAAATACACCTGGCATCTCTGCATTGCCTACTAAGTGTTCTTGGCGCCACCATACTGCGTGTTGCGACATGCTAAAAAACCGTTGCATCTTTTTACACATGAAGCGAAATTAGCTTGTATGTCTGTTATCTGTGGTTAAGGCTTCCGATGGGTTTGGGATTGTTTGGGGCTCCGGTTGGAGCGGGGAGAGCTTAGTATTGGCCTTTTGCTATCAACTTTAGTTGTTTCCACGTAACGACGTCCTACTCTAATGTATTTGTCTATGTATATGAGTTTTGATGGGTGTGTGTGTGTATGTATATGTTTCTTGTTTTTTCATATGTGTATGTATGTATGTATGTATAAATGTTTTTTTTCTCCTTATATATATTGTTACACTAACACATTACTGAAATTGTAAAACCCATCAATGACAGATATCTCTTCACATCTATGTCTATTTCTTCCTTTCCTTTCCTTTCTGCAACTATTATCACTGTTACTTCGACTATCCCATATATTCAACAACTTATCTTACTATCCGGCAGTCTCAGACAGGATTCATTAGACCCCTGAGGTTATTATTCTGCGATGCCAAATCTACATCTCTCTCTTGGTACAGCATGGAAAGTGAAAATGAAAAATGGAACATATATAAATACAATCAACAGATCTACTAAAAAAATCAATGTATAAAATTGTTAAAATTGTTACCTACAAATCAGCAAAAAAAATCACAGGAGGGTTGTGTGTAAAGCCACGACCGCAAGGTAGAAGTAGAATACTTTTACAAAAAAGATAACCCGGCTGCTTGCGTGTCAGTCATTTTGAAATCGGATTTGTTTCGTGTATACCGCTTGTTAAGCACAGTATCAACAAATCCTAATATACATCACACTGCTGTGCATTTGCAGCAGCATCAAACCTCAGTTGAAGTTTATTGATAACCATTCATTATTCTCTTCCAAATACATTTAGTAGCCTTAAAAAGGCCGATTGCTGCAATTGCAATTTTTATTCAATTATTGCATAAATGCTTCATAGTCAGATAGCCTGCGATATCCGATCTGACATAATAAATTTTTCGAACGTTGTGGAATGATATAACTGGAAAAATAGGTGTGGCTAAATTATTTCCAGTAATACCATTCTACAACGTTCGAAAAATTTTATTTCGTATATCGTAATATTCATGTACGAAAAATACATCTCATTCATTCTGGACCCGCCTTTATTTTCAGTTCCTACAGTTTTTCTCAGTTTAGTAACACGGATGTACAAAACCGATTTCTTGTGGACATTCTGTCGAGCCGGACCGACAGAGCTGTCATTAAGGCAACAAAATAATATGTATTGTGTCGTGTTGTGCGGCTTGGAAGAAAAAAATGTTCCCGTCCGCGTGTCGCATGGAAGCAAATTGTTGCGTGTTTGGTACTGCCGATGGTAGACATGAGTATGAAGGTCGAAATTCTGCTGTGATGTCGAACCATAACCGTCTTCTTCAATCTTGGGAAGCAATCATATAACGACCAATCAGAGATCGAATTTTTCGTTTTGACAAGGCTTGACTATTTTCAATAGTACAATATTTTGAGCAATAAAATTACAATTATCGTCATTTGGGAAGAGTCTTAGAAGATTTTCCAATCTATTGCTGCAAGAACGAAGAAAATTCATGAAATATTAACCGATTTATTAGCATTCTAAATTGGACATATTTTTCACTTTTTTCGGTTTTAGTTTTACATTTCACTTCCCTATGTAGCCGAACTTCCTGAGAGAAGTATTCCACTTCAAAAATCTGAACCAATCCGCACAGTTATAAAGTAAAAACGAATGACAGAATAATTTAAAAACTCATTTGCAAAAACATAATGCGAAAATGGTTTTAGAAAATGGCACATTTGAGAATGACTAACAAGAAGACACTGATTTTTTTTCTCGCTTATTTTCCGTCGGTCTAGTTCCGCCACTGTTGTTGTGCCAATCACCGACAGCCGGGGAGGCGACTCCACCCAGGACCCTAACTCACAACCCGTTTATTAACGGACCGGCGCCAACGGCTTTACTTCCTCATGCGATGGAAGGCGTGATCCCAGAGATTTTTCGCCTCAGAAAATCTCCCGGTGTCGGCTAGGATTGAATCTAGACCAGTTGGGTTGGTTGTGAGTGGATCACGCCACCTCACAACCATCGACACCTATGTCGGCGGTGGGATTCGAACCCAGGCGTCGAGCGTGGTTGGCGGGGACGTTACCAACCACGCTAGGCCCCCGCTCATTAAGACACTGATTCTTCCGGTGGCTCTCTACGGCCATGAATCATGGACGCTGAAAGAGGCTGATCGGCGAGCTCTTGGTGTTTTTGAGCGTAGGATTTTGCGTTCAATCCTTGGCGGCAAACTAGAAAATGGTGTTTGGCGCAGACGCATGAACCATAAAGTGTACCATGCATACAAATCGGCGGATATAGTCAAGCGGATAAAACACGGCAGGCTTCAGTGGGCTGGGCATGTAGCGAGAATGCCGGATGAGCGCCAAGCGAAGGCTATATTTAGCAGGAATCCCGATAGAGGTCGTCGACTTCGAGGTTGACCCCGCACTCGTTGGATGTGTGCTGTCGACGAGGATGCACGCGAAATAGGTGTTAGGGGCGATTGGAGGATAGCAGCCCAAGACCGAGGGACATGGCGACGTATTCTGGATTCGGCATTGGATCGATAATCGGTCTGTCGCCATCAAAGTAAGTAAAGTAAAGTAAGTAACAAGAAGACAGTTCTGACAATCCTCTCAAATTGAAGTAAAGTTAGCGGATAACAATATTTACGAACAAAATTAACAGTTTCGTTATCAATAATGTACACAAATGGGCTGAAAAGAATAGCTTTGAACATAGCTTGTTCTGTTTTATTATTTGTACCCTCAACACTAACACACATGACTTGTTTGACCAGTGAAACGATGATTTTTATTCAAATATCGCGTATCTGTTCTGTTGATCTGACCAACTTTTATATTTGAAAAAAAATCATGCCCAAAATCCGATTTGCGGAACTCTAAAATACAATCGGCTTTATGCACACAGACTCAAAGATTCGTTTTGTATGCTGCTCTCATTCACTACCTTTTTAGTAAGTGAGTAAAGTTTAGCTTTAGCTTTAGTACGTGAGTAAAGTTTAGCTGTGAGTAAACCTAGTAAACTACTAGATCAGTCGTACGCTCACAAGAGGCCGCCGCTTTCGACGATGGGTGTCGCAGAGAATAGGGCAGAAAATCGAATGGAATTCTCTGTACTATGGAGATTCATCCCCGGTTTATTATTATTTCTGTTCTACCGGAGCTTCTTAGTAACGTAAGAATAACTCTAATATGTGCAAGTAAACCTAAAAAGTAGCTTAGCAACAATACACTGGACAGGGATCGTCGGCGGAGTTTTTTTTTACCGCTTTGCTTAAAAAGTTCTCTTACATCTCTAGTGGAGTTTCACCTTCGGACAGATATGGTGACGTTCAGTATGCTGTGTACAAAAAAAAACATTTCATGAATAATATGTAGCGTAAATGATAGCTTTCAATCACCTTCACATCCCGACCGAATGTAGCTAAAATTAGGGTCAGCAGTACTAGGAACACTATTCGCATGGCCCGCTTCGATGCACTGCGTCGCCACATTGCTCGGACAGGATTCAGCATCGCTGCAAACGTCGTCACCTGTTTGTAGCGCAGTAGGCCGCATTTATACCTGAGTGGATGACGAACTTTAATGAATTACTTCGATTGCCGGTTATTAGCTGTCCTGTAAACAAAGCCGTAACGAGTTTTGAAGCGTTTAGTCATCGTCGATTTCAGCTGAAACGTCGCACGACGAATCGTCGAAATTTGCGCCATTTCGCCGATGGCGCAAATGTGTCACGCTAAGTAATAAGCTGTTCGATGAGTCGAGCAGGTGGTAAGCCGTGAAAAATTAGGTTTGCACATTTTCAGGGTACTTTTCGCGATGTAGGTAATTGTTGCTGAGTTACATTAGTTTGAGATCAGTTGAGTCCAAACTATTGTGAGACCCTGGTAGGGCTGCTTGCTTTACGGCAATATATTACAAACAAACGAAACGCAGGTACCCTCGTATATTACTTATCAATACAGTAAAATTTAGCATATAAAAAACTTATCACAACTTGTAAAACCAAGTTACGAATAATCAGATCAATTATCTAAAGCTAGCAAGCTTGGCTCTGCTAACTGCAGGGCAGTATCCAGTATCTCTCTGTTAAGCTTAACGATAAGAATGTTGTTCAGTGTCACATCGGACAATTTCGAGCGCGCGTCCGAAACGACTAGATCCAAAGCACTGAATGTTCTATCCAGTGCCACTGGGTTGGACGGCACGGCCAGGAAAATGGTGGCCAGGCTGTGTAGCTCCGGGTGTGATGACTTGCGGGCCATCCAGTGGGCCCAGATGTCAACCGAGGCGTTCTGTCGTGTGTCCACTTCGAGGGTGTTCAGTTGTTTTTGAAACATCAACACTCCTTCGGAATTATTTCCCGGCCGGGAATCACCGAACATTTTGCTGATCATCAAATCCATCTCTTCCTGTACGATCTCCTGATCGGTTTTAGGTATATCCACTGCTTTCGACTGGAACTGGGATAATTTCTCCCATGTGGCAAAGATATATTTCTGGATAAAAATAACACGTATCATACGATTGTTCTACATTCTATCTATCCAATGTGAAACCCAAAAAAAATACCTTAATTTTATCCTTCTCTCCGGCGTCGAACAATGTGGAGTTGTAGTAGTGCACTCGAGGGTCCACGAAAAGGGCACAATTGAAGGCCATGCTGTTCTTCAATGACGCTAGCCGTGTTTGCAATGCTGCTGTTAAATTCTCCACAAATCGATTTGTGGTTTCAAGTTTGCTGAGCTCAAAAATTGTATGCAGCCATCGCAAATTGAAGTCCGCCAGCGACACGTGCTTCCCGTTCATGTTTTTGACACAGTTGTACAACGGTCTGAATGCCGCCACATAATCCTTGATGTACTTCCGATGTTCCGATAAATCTGAAAAGTTGCGCTTTATTATTAAACTAAACCTAAAACCCAATAGCGCATGTACCTAATTCCCCGTATCGACTACCAAGTTTTTTAAACAGGTTGTCGTGGTCGGAAAAGTGCTTCAACATGAGATAAATACTATCCCAGCTAGATTTTCCACCGTAGAACGGTGGCAGTGTCGTGCTATCGAATTCCGATTTGTAGATCAATTTTCTGCAGTTCTTTGCGACCAACGTGATATCTCTTATTTCTCGATCGAACTGATTGACCACGTCACCTATTGCGGATTGCATTATTGACATCGGGCTTCTGACTAGATCGATGGAGTTTCCTAACTCATGCATTACTCCATCCAAAGTGAGAGTGGCTGCGGCCTCCTCCGTAATGTCATCGTAATCCACAGCTTCCTGCGCGTTTAATGACTGGGCATGCTGCTCCTCACCGTTGTCGTAGGTAACTGAAAACACCTGTTCCAAGGATATTTCGTAGATGTCCAAAATTCGGATTATTTCTGACTTGAGCAGTTTCGCCGTTGGTCTTTCTTTAAATTCGATGATTCCTGTAACGGGGGCGAAGTTTGTTACTAGTTCTTATAATAAAATGATAAAAAATCCGAATCTTACCAAGCGTTCGAACAACAATCTCTCCGTTAACAGCGAATTGGCTATGAACGCCGATAACCAGGCGATTTTGGCGCGATGCGGAATCGATTCTGATGCTTATCAAACGGCACTTCACTTCCTGCGTTATAAGTTCTCTCACAGCGTTTGCCACGAGACTCACGTAACTTTGAGAAACGGATCGGTTGAGTGAGGTTCCAAGTGCATCGCAAATAGGCTTCAGTAGTATTTGCATTCCTTCCCACTGGACCGCTTGGAGCGGCAAATGATGAATTGTTACCAGCTTCACTACTGCTGCTGCGACCGACTGACGATCTATGGCTACGGGAATCTTCCGTCGTACAACTTTCCTTTTCTTCTCGTCGTTGGTGTCCTCTAGCAATAATCCTGCTGCCTTCGACAGTGCCCGGTGCTCGGTTCGCATATGCCGAATGTAGTTCCCGGTAACGTAACGGTCCTGCTTTTGTTTGTAGTCACACTCTTTGCGTGTGTCGATACGACACTTGACGAATCCATCTTCAAAAACGACAAATTCCTCTAACATATTTCGGTAGGATCGTTTTTCCTCCCTTCTGGCCTTTTTACGATTGACATCAGTTTGTGTAGTCATTTTCGAAATCTTTTACTCAAAACGGTGCTTACTAAAATGAAACCACATAGTATTTTATAATTTCTAATGAATTCCGTGATTGTTTACCTGAACTAATAGACATGAAAATTGTCGTGGATTGACAGTTTTGATGCAGAATGAACAACACGAAAACATGTCACGTACAGAGTTGCCATTCCGAAATCTGTGTTTGACAATAAAAATCTGTGAAAACTTATGACCATCAGAGAAAAAAATCTGTGATCGAATGGACGTAAATATTTGTTTCTAAACAAAACGAGATTGCTAAATACAGTTTGACAATTGATTGACTCATTAATCATTCTATAAATGTTTTAACTTTATATTAACACTAAGTTTTATGTTATTGAAACAGCCAGTAACGGAAACACATCTGACCGGAGCATGGAAGTTGTGGGTTTAAGTCCCCCCTGCGGAACTACATTTTTCGTAGTTTCTACAATCATATTTTCAGTTAATTTAATTTTCTATCTACATTACTACATTTACTCCTTAAACAAAAACTACAATATATGCAAATCAAATAAAATCTGCGCACGGACTTTAAAAATATGCGTTTTGCAGACAAATCTGCACATTTGGAATCCTTACCTTCTAGTACAGATGAAAATGTGGCAACACTGGTTTGGTGACATTCATGACTAGACCTAAGACTGTCCAGCGAATAGGTAGAAACCCGCAACAGCTAACAGAACAATCTGCACGACTCGTGCGACGTGTTTGTATTTCGTTCGATGCAACTTCGGCGTGTGTGAAACAATGTTTCATGTTGCTTGGCAGCAACTGCAACCGGCAGCAGAATGTGATGAAATGAGCAACGTAAGTTGCATGTTTTTTTGAGCTGCAATTTTTGAAATAGGGGATCGTTCTAGAAATGATACAACACTATAAAAAAATCCACGTCGAAGTGAAGTGATTTGCTGTTGAATTCGCACTACTTGCCTAACATTTCGAAGTAAAAAGAAAATCTTTTGGAATATGTTAATGCGAAGAACGATAAAATCAACAGCGAATCACTTGACTTTCTGTTGTTATGATCATCTCTTTTGAAATGCCTATGTTTGAGATAAGGAATGTCGATCATTTGGATATTATCAGCTAATCACAATAAATCTTTTGATCTTTTGATTGTTATTTATTTTAGATTTTTTCATTTTTTTTTAAATCTCAGATTTTCAATTTAATTACAAAATGATTTCTGTCATCATGTCGATGCAACCGATTTCAGGAGCTGTAAAGTAAAGAGTTGTATTATTGTTATTTTAAAATCAAAGATTCGATAAAACTTACTTTCAAACAAATTGTTAATCTCTGGGGAAAATGTGCTGCTTACGCCTTTCGCCACCGTCACTATTTTTGTTTCGCCTCATGGTTCTGACGTTTGTCAATTGATATTGCAGCTGTAATTCAATTGATTTAAACAGTGGTGCAGTTACAAGAGATATTCATTATAATATGATGGTGATTTCCATTGAACAGTTTTCAACGCAAGATCATTTCGTTGGAAAATGTTAATCATTGTGAAATCATAATAAAATCACTTCAATTTGCAGTGCCACGTGACGAATTGAATCAAGTGCAAAAATACTTGAAGTAATCGTACCATTTATTTACAGTGAACCTGAGTGGAAATACACTGAGAGAAAAACACTTGAGAATTTCATAAGTTACAACTTATGAACATGCATAATTTTGAAATCATTAGACGCTTATGTATTACATATCAAGCTTATAAATTTCATAAGTATATTTTGGAATTTTCATATAAACGATATATGCATCCCATACGCGTAACTTCATGATTTTTCATTAACATCAACATTCTGAAAATTGCCATAGTCATATCTTATTAAATCTGCAAAATGGCAGACCAGAATTTTTGTTCCTATTGCTAGTGCACCGTCAGATAAGTGTTTTAAGATATTGGATAAAGCAAAGCTGAAATTTGCACAGCTGGTGTCAGTTGTTGAAAATTGGAGCAAAAAAACTGTAAGTACCTCTCTACAAATTCTACCATTACATCATGTCATCTATATTTATTCTAGCGACTATTAAATCTTGTGATCATTAAAGAGGACAACGCTGACGACATTCGGCAAGAGAAATCAGAGGCGAACTTGTTTCCCGAATTTCAAAACCTGTATTTTATATATTTGCGATATTTGTGAGTAAAGAATAAATAAGATCTAGAGTAAAAAGTTTTTTTTTTTAACAAAACATGTTAACATACCCTGGTATTATAAATTTCATGGCAGCTGTTGTGGTAATCGCACAACCCTGAGAACGCGAGGAGAACGCTGCGATTAGGACACAACGGCAGCTGTATGGCAACCTTGAGCGAAAGAAACTGTCATTACAGACAAAACATCCGTTAACGTAAAACGTGCTAAGATAACCCCCTTTTTTATTGGCAAATTAAAAGTGAAAATCTTTGTAACCTAGAAAGACAAATGTAACTATACAAAACATTATACATTTCCTTCATTTATAAAATAAATTTATTATTTGCTTTAGCTTTGAGCTGTCGAGATAATAATCGCTGCTGTAATAGATCTTTCGTCCGAACAATTCTCAAAGATTTTCTGTCAGAATGGACAAGCCAACTGAGGAACGTCGTGATTGCGGAACGTGCACTAATCCGAACTCGGCCGATATCGGAATGGTGGCCTGCGACGAATGCGGGATATGGTACCATTATGTTTGTGCCGGTGTTTCGCCGGGAATTAGTCAACGACCGTGGCGTTGCTCTAAATGCCCGCCGATGGCAGTTACCATATCATTGCCCAATGCTACCGGCATTATTAACAAGCCGGCGAAAACGGCGGAGGAAAAAAAGGATGCAGATAGCCGTAGTTCCCGTAGTGGGCGAAATTTATTGATACCTAGTGCATTAAACAACAACCAGCGCCTTTCTGTTAGCGGCGACTTGACTCCTAAGAAAAATCCAGAAGTAAAAAACTACGACCGACGATCAATTAAATCGACTGTATCCAGTATGCGATCTCGAGCGCAGCTTGAGCTGCAGCGATTGGAAATGGTACGGCAACTGGAACAATTGAAACTAGAAGAAGAGCGCATTCGTTTGGAAGATGAGAGGATACTGAAGGAGAAGGAGCGAGCCCTCCGACAGAAGGACATGGAAGCTAAAGAGAGATATTTGAAGAAAAAACTGGAGATTGAAGAGCGATTCGAAGAGAAAAATAGTGAGACCGATAGCGTTTCGAGCGGAGCGAAACGGGCAGCAGATTGGTTAAACAAACAAAATTCACTAGCGTCGTGTCCAACCGGTGACCCGCCAGAACCACTTGTGGGCCCGTCCGGAATAAGTTCACCTGGGATTGGGCCGGCAGCGAACCAGTTGGCAGCAAGGCAAGTTTGGCCAAAAAGCTTACCTGTGTTCTCAGGTGCGTTGGAAGATTGGCCACTATTTTATAGAAGTTTCGAGGACGGTAACGCGGTGTGCGGTTTCACCAATATAGAAAATATTATTCGACTTCGAGAGTGCTTACAGGGTCCGGCACGAGCGTCTGTCGTTACTAAGCTCATGTTTCCGAGCAATGTTCCATGTATTATGGACACACTGCGACGTTTATTCGGTAAGCCTGAGCGACTTATTAAGAAGCTGTTGGAGGATATTCGCGATGCCAAAACTCCACACCCAGAAAAACTCGACACCATTATCAGCTTTGGAATAGCAGTACAACAGTTATGCGACCAGATGATTGCAGCGAACTTGCAAGGGCACCTTTCAAACTCAACACTACTAGAAGAGCTAGTTAATAAGCTTCCAGCGACAATCAAATTAGATTGGGTGCGATTTAAACGTACTTTTTCAGAACCGACTTTGAAAGAGTTTGGAAAATTCATGGAGATGCTAGTCGAAGACGCATGCGAAGTGACGACGTTTGAACAATCAAAAGGTGAATATATCGGTGCTAAAAAGGCTCTGGTGAGAGAGAAAGGACACCTACATACTCATGCAGAGTCGATAGAAAGCGGAAACAATCCTGCCGAAAGACGCCCGTGTCCAATATGCGGAGGGTTTGATCACCGGGTAAGAAATTGTGAACGATTTCGACTAATGAATCTCGAAGGGCGATTAAAAGCAGTCGAGAGATGGAAACTTTGCGAAGTATGCTTGTATGATCATGGTCAATATAGATGTCAGTCAAGATATCGATGTAACGTTGGCAGCTGCCGTCTGCGACATCACCCTTTACTTCATAGGGTAACATCGGAAGCCCGTGCCAGGGCAGAATGCCATACACATGATTAGTTGCGTAAATGTGTACTTTTTCGGATTGTTCCAATCACGATATATGATGGGCAACGAAAAATCGACACATACGCCTTTCTAGACGAGGGCTCCTCGTTAACATTGGTAGAGGAAAGTACAGAAAACAGCTTGGGAATAAAAGGTGATTTAGATCCACTAGAGTTGAAGTGGACGTCGAATATAGTTAGGAATGAAAAGAATTCCGCAAGAGTAAGTTTTCAAATTTCTGCTAGGGGTGGCACAGAACGCTTTGTGCTAAATGCTGCCCATACAATCAGCAGTCTAAACCTCCCTAAACAAAGTTTATCGATCGAAACATTATGTGCGCGCTTCGGTTATCTGAAAAATCTTCCCATTTCTTCGTTTTATAACGCGGAACCGAAAGTTTTGATAGGTCTACAAAATCTCGAGTTACTCGCTCCCTTAGAGAGTCGTATAGGTAGGCCCGGAGAACCAATCGCAGTGCGAAGCATTCTGGGTTGGGCTGTGTACGGTCCAGAAGAAGTAGAGAGTGCAACTGGTGGATTTTTAAATTTTCATAAATGCAAGTGCGACGACGACCAGCTCAATGAAATGATACGTCAGCGATTTGTTTTAGAAGATGTAGGTGTTTCGCAATATCAGCTATCATTCCTTCGGAGGAACGAAGGGCTAAAGAAATTCTTGAAGCGACGACGAGACGTGTCAATGGGAGATTTGAAACCGGCTTGATATGGAAGAGCGATATGTTTAGCTTTCCGGATAGCTGGCCAATGGCATTTCGCCGACTGCGTAGCTTAGAAACTAGATTGTCGAAAGATCCTGAGCTTCAGGCCAACGTGCATGAGCAAATAAGAGAATATGTGCAATATCAATACGCGCACAAAGCGTCGAAAGAAAAACTCGAGTTGGCAGATCCCGATCGCATCTGGTACTTGCCGCTGAATGTGGTGGTACACCCGCGGAAGCCAGGGAAAAAGCGACTTGTTTGGGATGCGGCTGCGCAAGTCAATGGAGCGTCCCTTAATACGCAACTTTTAAAAGGCCCGGACCTTCTAGCATCACTGCCGTCTGTGATTTGTAAGTTTCGTGAAAGGTGAGTCGGTTTCGGAGGCGATATCAGGCAGATGTTTCATCAAATCCGCATTAGGGAGGCAGATAAACACTCTCAACGTTTTATATTCCGTTTCGACTCTACGCTACCTCCCGATATTTATATAATGGACGTTTCTACGTTCGGTGCATCCTGTTCACCTTGTTCGGCGCAGTACGTGATGCAGAGAAATGCAAACGATTTTGCGGCTGAATTTCCAGAGGCGGCCGAATCCATAGTGCAGAAAACCTACATGGATGATTACTATGATAGCGCAGACACTCCAGAAGAAGCGGCGACTCGAGCATTGCAGGTGCGAACTATTCACAAAAAAGCCGGATTTGAAATGCGAAAATGGGTGAGCAGCAGTCCCGATGTACTACGCGAATTAGGCGAAGCCTTTGATCCTGAAGCACTTGCCGCCGTCGGTAGTAACGAAGAAAAATGGGAACGTGTCCTAGGAATGATGTGGGAGCCCAAAAGCGACATCTTTCTGTTTTCTGGCAACCTTTGTGGGGATCTTGCTCCATATATTCGCGGCGAGAAGAAGCCCACGAAGCGGACTGCACTTCGTTGCATCATGAGCCTGTTCGACCCGCTTGGGCTTTTGGCTCCGTATTTGATACACGGTCGTATGCTCATACAAGATATTTGGCGTTCTGGTGTGGCGTGGGATGACGAAGTGCTCTACGAGGATTACGAAAAATGGAAACGATGGACAGGTCTCTTGGAAAGCATAGGTCGGTTGGAAATACCGCGCTTTTATTTTGGTTATGCGAAGCCAGATGCTTTTAACACACTTCAATTGCACGTGTTCTGTGATGCCAGCGAGGCAGGTCTTGGATGTGCAGCATACTTTAGAGTAGTGGACGACGATAACGTGTACTGTTCCCTCGTGATGGCGAAAAGCAAGGTGGCTCCGCTCAAGCATCAATCAATCCCACGGATGGAACTGTATGCCTTTGTTTTAGGAGCGAGGTTAATGCGGAGTGTTTGTGAAAGCCATACGGTTGGAAATTCACGTTGCTATCTGTGGACCGACTCTAGTACTGTACTATCCTGGGTCCGCTCAGATCATAGGAGATATATGCAGTACGTGGCGCATCGCGTTGGGGAAATCCAATCGTTGACGAAACCAGAGAGTTGGCGTTGGGTACCGACAAGAGACAACGTGGCCGACGCATTGACTAAGTGGGGGAAAGACACCGAACCCGTCTCAAATGGAAGATGGTTTCGAGGGCCTTCGTTTTTGTACCGCAATGAAGCCGAATGGCCATTACAAAAAGTAGTTAATGCTAATACAAGTGAAGAACTTCGAGCACGCTATTTGCTACTTCACATATTTGTGCCTGAGCCGTTAATAAACGTGGCCCGCATTTCCAAGTGGAAAATTATTGTCAGAACGGTAGCACAGATTTTCCGTTTCATTAATAATTGTCGATTGAAACGCAAGAGGCTGCCGGTAGAAACAGTCCGAGCTACGCCATTGCAAAGGCGATGCCTAATGAAAACAGTTTTCTCAGTGAAAACACCACTGCGACAAACCGAATATCAAAATGCAGAGCAATTTTTGTTGCGAATCGCACAAGGCGAAAGTTATCCAGATGAGGTGAAAATTTTAATTAATAACCGAGTTTTGCAGATGGACCAATGGAGAAGAATCGAAAAAAACAGTGCTTTGTACAGAGATTCACCTTTTGCTGATGAGTGGGGCGTGCTAAGAGTTGACGGGCGAATAGCTAACGCGAGTTTTATGCCGTTCGATGCTCGATTCCCGGTTATACTCCCGAAGGATCACATCATCACCGCACGAATTGTAGAGCACTTTCATAGAGAGTTTGGCCATGCTGGAAGAGAAACGACCGTTAACGAGTTACGGCAGCGTTATCATATCCGTCACTTGAGGGCGACTGTAGGTAAAATAATTGAAAATTGCCAATGGTGCAAAATAAAAAAGTGTGTTCCCGACCATCCTCGAATGGCACCGCTGCCGGAACAACGATTAACCGCTCACGTACGACCATTTTGCTATGTCGGCGTGGACTACATGGGACCGTTAGAAGTCACTATAAACAGGCGTAAACAAAAGAGGTATGTTGTCGTGTTCACCTGCCTAGTTGTGAGGGCGATTCATCTTGAAATCGCTTTCGATTTGTCCAGCGATTTTTGCATTATGGCGATTAGACGTTTCGTGCGTCGACGGGGTCCTCCAAATGAAATATTCTCCGACAATGGCACTAACTTTGTTGGTGCCAATCGCGAGCTTAAGAAGCAGATTCGGCGTATAAATGAGGCTTGTGCAGAAACTTTCACGGACGCGCGAACAAAGTGGTCGTTCAATCCACCATCTGCCCCACACATGGGCGGTGTGTGGGAGCGTATGGTTCGATGCGTGAAAGAGGGAATGTCAGCTATAGACGATGGACGTAAGCTTAACGACGAGATCTTGCTAACTGTTCTAGGAGATATTGAATATTTCGTTAATTCTCGTCCACTTACCTATATGCCTCAGCAGTCAGCCGACTACGAAGCTCTCACGCCGAATCACTTCATTTTCGGTACATCTACAGGAGCAGGCGACCCGTTGGGACCGTTAACAGATTTTGGCGCGGCACTTAGAAGCAGCTATGAGCGATCCCAAGCAATAGCGAATGTTGTGTGGGACCGATGGACGCAAGAATACCTTCCAACAATTAACAATCGGTCAAGGTGGTTAGACGAAACGCGGCCAGTGAAAGTAGGTGACATGGTATATATAGCTGAGGGTGATAGAAGAGGCTGGATCCGAGGTAAGGTCGTGACTGTCACAGCTGGTAAGGATGGTAGAATTCGCCAGGCAGAGGTTCTAACAGCGAAAGGAATTCTCAAACGTCCGGTGGTGCGTTTAGCCGTTATGGAGATAGGAACTTCAAGTGAACCCGGCGAAGAGTTTGGTGAACTCCCCCCGGATCCACGGGGTGGGGGATGTTGTGGTAATCGCACAACCCTGAGAACGCGAGGAGAACGCTGCGATTAGGACACAACGACAGCTGTATGGCCTTGAGCGAAAGAAACTGTCATTACAGACAAAACATCCGTTAACGTAAAACGTGCTAAGATAACCCCCTTTTTTATTGGCAAATTAAAAGTGAAAATCTTTGTAACCTAGAAAGACAAATGTAACTATACAATACATTATACATTTCCTTCATTTATAAAATAAATTTAACATTTGCTTTAGCTTTGAGCTGTCGAGACAATAATCGCTGCTGTAATAGATCTTTCGTCCGAACAGCAGCAATTATGAGCTTTATTACATAAAACTAATTATATTCATATCAATCTCTTCATGGAGTTCATATTGAAAAGCTATGATTTTGATATGTCTGTTCTTATAACATGCATACATACGACCAATAAATTTTATAAGTATGACTTATGAAAATTGTTTGTAGTCGAGAATAAAATTTCCCCTCCATTTCATAAGACAAACTTATAACTTCTATAAGGAATCCTTGTGGCGCAAATCATAAGGGGTTCTTATGGAACTCAATAGTTATTTTCTCTGCGTGTTGGTTACATCTTTTTTCACTTACACTGAAAGAAATCGACACGACATTATAAAGTGTTTTGTACTTGAATTCGCCCCACTGGTCAAAACATATAGAATTCATATGCGAAACACTTTAGAATTATTCATCGTGCAACACCTCATTTTCAAAAGGAAAACACTTTCAATTCTGGTGTTATGACATATAGACATAAAGTGTTTGGATTTTGAATCTCAAATAAATGTTTACCCAGCTTCGAATGATTTTTATTCGATTTTAAAATGAAAACATTTTTACATGGATATGATTGCACATAATATTTTTTATTTACAAAACTAAAATTTCGCTTTAAGAATTCATCACCAAATATAAACTATCCTTTTCTGTTGAAGAAGCCTGTAAAGCAAACAAAGATTTGAATAAGTTTAATTTAAATAATTGATGTTTTAGTAAACAAATACTTGCCTTTAGCGTAAAGATGTTTTCATCAGAATCTCTGTGATCTTGTGCTGGAATGACGAAATAAGATTAGAATTCGATTCTTTTACGTGACATAAATCACTTACCTTCCGAAAATTTACAGATGTAGTCTGGAAAATCCTCAAACTTCTGAGCCGTATGACACTCGCTGACTTTTCATCTGTCGCCATTTTTCTACTTTTCAGCACAAACGACACTTCATTTGACATATAAAAACAAAACAAATCAACTGAAAGTGTTTCGCACATGATAATCACTGTGATGAAACAGTGGGGCAGACTCAAGTACAATTCACTTGAAAGGGATGTTGGAATCATACGTAAGTGGAGTGCGGCTCATGGATGTAAGT
The DNA here is from genome assembly GCF_029784165.1 of Wyeomyia smithii. Classification (NCBI taxonomy): domain Eukaryota; kingdom Metazoa; phylum Arthropoda; class Insecta; order Diptera; family Culicidae; genus Wyeomyia; species Wyeomyia smithii. The sequence goes on along the minus strand of NC_073695.1, from coordinate 243,082,373 downwards.
TGATGTGTGCGACAACTTGAAATGAAAGTGAAAAATGATTGAATTCGATGAAAGAAATTCTACAAATAACAATGCAGAGTCATTTTCATATCCAATTGATGAAACACTTGGATGGAGCGTGCCCAGTTTTTTCAGTGTAAATTAAAGATACGTACACTATCTGCCAAAAGTAAGGAATTCTTCCACTGAATATTGCAGTACCTCGAAAAGTTTAGTTTGGAACTTCATCGCCGAGATCTTTGGTACAAAATGTTGCTTAGTAGCCTTGGCTTCTTGGCGTGATCAACTCAAAAAATAGCGCCGAACATTATAGTTGTAGCACATATCGTCGGCTTCGTGCAACACTGGCACAACTCAAAATTTTGCATTTTTAAGTTTTTGATGGCAAACGATGCTAAATATAGTAATGTTTCATCCCACGAAAACCCGTTTCAAAATTCCCAAAAAAATCGGAGTTATGAGTAGAAGTGCCTTTGCTGCACAAATCGAAATTTCTCCATAAAAGTTAGTAAAAAAAAGGTTTTAACTTGGACAACGTGCTCATAATATGTGTATAATAGACCTAAAAGTGCTAAATGAGGATTGGTAATTTTAAACTTCAAAGTTTTCTTGAAAATCAAAAAACATATTTCCGACGCAAATTTTCAAACGCGTTTTTCTCGAAACTATGATTTTTGAATTGTGCCAGTGTTGCACGAAACCGACGATATATATAAGACATACGTAACACTGGCGATTTTTTGGTACAGTTTGCCCCACAGTACCCCGGACTACAGACGGTGTTATGAACAGATACGCAAAGAGTGAGGTCGAAAACTTCAAGTGAACCGTCAAATCGAGGCTCCAAGTGTGCAAAGTAAACAAACTCAGGAGTGTTACTTTTCGTACAGAATGTGTATTGTAATCAGTATAATTGTTGTGAACCAGGTGCAATTATGGTTTGAACGAAAAATGTGTTTGTTATGCTTATATTATGAGTGATGCATTGAAAATTAAAAAAATGTATAAACAAGCTTTGAAACTCAGTTATATCACATACTTAGACATACGTAACACTGGCGATTTTTCTTAGTACTCTTTGCCCCACATCACCCGGTACCAACACCAGTATGAACTGCTCGACGAAAATGAACGGAATGAATTTTTTTCATAGCGGCTCTACTCGAGCCCTCAACAAAATCCCTTACGAAACTGTCAAAAAGTTGTTTACAAAATCAATGATGCATTTTTCGAGTGGGAACGAGACACAACCGAGGCTGCGCAGGTACACAACCTCCATAAACTACTCAAACAGTGTTTTTTTTTACAGAGGTTGGTACTTTCGAGTAGTTCATTTTGTACCAACTTTTTTGGAAGATTTCTTCCGGAGTGTTACGTATGTCTTATGTATGTGGTTATATATCCTTACAAAGTTTCGGAATTTCATTACACTTTCTAGTGCGTATGAAAAGTCATAGAGTTCTCCAAGCGTGTCGTAGCACGGCCCGCTTTACACTGTATATTGAAATTTTTGAGAGTGTGAATCAAACTCAGTAGTTTTTTATGCTCTCTTTCAGATGACAGTTCTCACTGGTGACAAAAAATTCTTACAGCTAACAAAAAATAAATCGTAAACATCGCACTAATACGAACGTACCTGGAGAACTCTATGCGAAATTAAATGTGGTTGCCAGAATTGTTTGGATTAGAATATTAGCAAAGGGTTGCCATATTTACTGCTTTTCTACCCCGGACTAAGTCCTGTCCAACTACTCGACGAATAATGAACAAAATGAATATTTTGCTTTTGCACTGGGTTGTATGTAGGGTTGCCACATCATCGGGTTTCACCCGAAGTTTCCGGGTTTGGGAGGTGATCTCTGGGTCTCCGGGTGAACGCAAATTTTCTCCGAGTCTGGGAGGTAATTTCCGGGTTTCTGGGTCAAAGCAAGATTTCTCTGAGCCAGCGAAATTATTTTCATCTCGCTCTGGGAACGACATAAGTCATAAATTGAACAATTCATTTTCAATTCTACGCGTTGCCGGAAAACTCAGAAAATTACTTCGCTAATAGGCATTAATTATGAGAATTGCTCCAAAGGAGATTTTAAGGCTTTCGAATTTACGGCAAATCTTCATCATTTACTAATTGGGTTGTTCAGCTATATCAATTTTTAATATCATCTGAAAGAGCTGTATTTCTAAGCAAAACTACGCGTCTAAGCAAAACGTGATTTTCAAAAAATTTCTACCGTTGTCCTTCAATTTCTAAATCACGAACTGAAATTTCTCGAAATCTACTCAGAATTGCTACAATGACAGTTCGTACATGTACCAACTGTCATTGTGAACATTGTCACCAAAATCACTGAACTCAATCGGCTGTTAAGAATTGCTAAAAAAATAAAGTAAATAAATAGTGTAGATCGTGTGGTGGAAAAAAAAATCACAACAAGCATGTCAATGCACCATACACCCCCTCCCCTCCCGATACTTTGAAAATCTCCGGGCTAGATGTCCCTATCAGGTGGCAACCCTAGTTGTATGTGACTTTTTTTTGGCTCCATTTCCATTTCGAACCGACCGTGGTTCCAATTACAGACGGTGTTATAAACAGATACGTGAGATAGAGTGAGGTCGAAAACCTTCAAGTGAACCGTCAAATCGAGGCACCAAGTGTGCAAAGTAAACAAACTCATGCCTGTTACTTTTCGTACAGAATGTGTGTTGCAATCAGTATAAATTCTGTGAATCACGTCATGCTCATATTATGAGTGATGCATTGGAAATTAAATAACTGTATGAACAAGCATTGAAACTCAGTAATACATCCTTACAAAGTTTCGAAATTTCATTACACTTTCTAGTGCGTATTTAGGTGCGTATGAAAAGTCATGCGAAAATAAATGTGGTTGCCAGAATTGTTTAAAATAGAATATTAGCGAAGGGTTGCCATATTTACTGCTTTTCTCTTTGCGTATCTTTTTATAACACAGTCTCTAGTTCCAATATCCGCTTGTTATTTTTCGATCATATAAAAATGGCGTCTTTTCATAGGCCTGGAATATTATTTTTTTCGGCTTTATCGAACCTCAGTGAAAATCCCATAAGGAACTGTCAAAAAGTTCTTCACAATATCAATGCAGCATTTTTCGAGTGGGAACGAGACAAATGCAGGGCTGCGCAGGTACACTGCCTTCATAAACAACTCAAGAAGTGATTTTATTCAGAGTGTGGTACCATTCGAGTAGTTCATTTTGTACCAACTTTTTTGGAAGATTTCTTCCTGAGCATAGGCGTAGCCAGAGGGGGACAGGGGGGACGTTGCCCCCCCCCTTCCTAAATGTTGACATTGGTGCAGAATTTCGTTTTCAATAACTCTAATAGGACAAAACGACATCTTTAGCCCATAGAAACATCTGTGTAAAGTAACAGCCAGATCAAAAATAATTGACTGAAATGCTTGCGCTATGTTGCGTGGAATTGCACAGGTTTTTCAGTTGATCCACCAAGGATATTGCAGCGGCAAAAGTACCGGGCAAATCCGCCTGCATCAACTAGCTTGGTGTGTTGGAACCGAGCTGTGACAATTCCTTACCTCGATTCTCTTGTAACCTCACTGGAAATACGGTTCGATGAAGATAGTGTACCTGCCTACGCGTTGTCCTTGCTGCATCCCGCTAACGTTATACGCATGTCGTTGGAAGAGTTCAAGCGCAAAACCGAAAGTTTCGTAATTTTTTATAAAGTTGACAATTTTGTTGGAGAGGTGGAAGTTTGGTATTAACATTGCAGCAGCATGAGAGCAGACTGTGAGAACTTGGAAGAGTTGGATCTTATAGACCTGCTAGCGAAAACCCGTTCTTTCTTCCCTGCGACTGAGAAAGCAGTTAAAATTGCACTTGCTCTACCATGGAAACAGGCACGATTAAACGCTCGTTCAGCACATTACGTCGGGTGAAAACCTGGCTGATGTCAACAATATTTGAACAGCGGTTGAGTGCTCTTTGCTTGCTGAGTGTTCATCGGCAGATGGTCAACAACAACCGTGAAAATACACATGAACCGCTTCCGGAACGTTTGACGTTTGATGCCCGAAGATTTTATTGAGAACCTTGACTGTGTCTTCAATGTTTGCGTTCTTCGGAAGCTTTGACAGGATGTAGTTGAGATAGCGGCTGGGCGAATGGGTGTCCAGCTTCCGGAAAAGTGAACGTACCTTCGCCGCATCATTCAGCTGGCCTGCAACGTTCTCGAAGAGGTCCTGGTAGCGGTTAAACAACAACGTCCGAACGTAACTCCGTTTTCTTTGTCGAAGACAAACTCGATGATGTACGAAGAGAGGGACTCCAAAATATGCTCCGGGGTTTGATACTGACGCTGCTGCTGCTGGACCGCTATCTGCTGTAAAGTTTGGGCCATCTTGTGAATCATATTTTGAATTCCCGGTTGCGGCTGCTGATCAACTCTATCTTCTGCCATGTTCGTGCATTTTTGAGATCCTCGTCGCCAAAATAATATGTCCAAAGGTTTAAATGAACTCAAGAGTTTTTAGCAAAGAACATCTTTTTATACTGGAGGTTGGACAAAGAATAATCAAATTTTCCACTCTGGTGTCAAGGACAACTTTTCACTGGTTGCCTTGATGTAACAATCACTAAAGACTAGTATTTATTTCTATTTTTCAAAACACACTAAAGTCGCTTTTCACGCGGGGGATACGTGCCGCGTAAAAAACGCGTAAATTCCGAAATCCGCGTAAATTTCGGAATCCACGTAAAAAAAGCCGCGTAAAAAGCGACCTTAGTGTACCATTTTTTTACTTCTAAAATTTTGAAGAGCTTGCCCCCCCCCCTATTTGAAGCTCTGGCTACGCCCATGTTCCTGAGTGTTACGTATGTCTTATGTATGTGGTTGTAGTTTCTGTAGGTTTATACATTCAAATATTCTTTAAAGGAAAATACTAAGCTCTTAACCTTTTCTGGGCCTTATTTCAGTATTCTGTTTATTTGGGCTCGATTGCAGCGTTTGATGAGAGATTCTATATTTTTTTTACCGTGTTCCATCACTTATTTTTAACTGCTTCCTATAGACCATTGATTACTATTGATGTTGCTTTTACGTGCGTTATGTCAGCGGTTGCGAGCTTTCTGTCAGAATTTCATTCATGAATTGAGTTCATAAACGTCGCGTAAAATGGTCTATTGTGCATTCGATTGTTGATATAGCCACGGTGTCGCTGGTAGAAGAAACTTATTCTTAACTTATCTTATCCTGGGCGTAGCCAGAATTTTGACTAGGGGGTGCACAGACGGTGTTATAAACAGATACGCAAAGAGTGAGGTCGAAAACTCCAAGTAAACCTTCAAACCGAGGCTCCAAGTGTGCAAAGTAAACAAACTCAGGAGTGTTACTTTTCTTACAGAATGTTTATTGTAATCAGTATAAATGTTGTGAACCACGTGCAATTATGGTTTGAACGGAAAATGTGTTCGTTATGCTCGTATTATGAGTGATGCATTTAAAATTTAAAAATTTTTAAACAAGCTTTGAAACTCAGTAATATATCCTTACAAAGCTTCGGAATTCCATTACACTTTCTAGTGCGTATGAAAAGTCATGCGCAATTGAATGTGGTTGCCAGAATTGTTTGGAATAGACTATTAGCAAAGGGTTGCCATATTTATTGCTTTTCTCTTAGCGTATCTCTTTATAATACAGTCTCTAGGGGGGTGGGGGTGCAAGTTCTTCAAAATTTTAGAAGTAAAAAAACTGGTATTTTGAAAAATAGAAATACATATTAGTGTTTAGTGATTGTTACATCAAGGCAACCAGTGAAAAGTTGTTCTTGACATCAGAGTGGAAAATTTGATTATTCTTTGTCCAACCTCGAAACAAACGTTGAAAGTTCCTTTTTGACCAGTCCACAAGCAACCGAAAACACGTTTGACCTGTCGGGCAGCTCGAGACGCACTGAATAAAAGCGATATAATATGAATATCGGAGAGGTTCCGTTTGGGTCTAGAGCTCTATAGAAACATTTTAGAGAAAAACTTTCTTCTACAAAGTTGTTACATATGATAAAGCGCTTATTGAAAAATTATCAAAAATTAGGGTGACCAACATTTTCAATGCAAAAAATTATCTAACTTTTTTATCTTTGTAGATAGAAGAAAAATTTGTTCTACAATATTATAGCTCCATTAACTTTAAGTAACTTTGTAAAAAAAGTTTTTCTCTATCTTTGAAAACAACCGATTTATATTGCAAAAACACATTTTACGCTCTAACTATTTTATTTCAAGATTCATCTCAATACTGTCCTTGAACGACTTCTAGAGCTTTTTAAGAGAAACAATTTGCAATTCTGATATCGTGAATATCTCAATTCTACTCAAAGTTATTAATGTTTTTCATCAAAAAACATGCGTTTTTCATTTGTATGTCATTATTTTTGGGGCAACCATAAAATATATCCCTTGGTCTCATTTTGAAGGTCATACCTGATTCTATAAATGGAGGAATTTTTAACAATATATTATTTTTTAAATTTGAGTAAATTCAATTTAAAAACAAGACGAAAATTCCAAAAATTTTATACATTATGCATATAAATGTACCCAGATTTATTTTTTGATATTTTTTCTTGTAACTAGACGTAATTACCTTTAATTTGACCCAAAAAGATTGAAAATCGATCAACTGGTTCAAAAGTTATGAATTTTTTTAAATAAAATACATCGCTAGTTCCCTTAACAACCCAACGAAACAATACGGGTTTGATTATTTTCAACATTGATGCATCCCTGCGATTTTGAGCACAATTGAAACATTTTGCGTGACCAACTTCGAAATAGGGTGACCAAAAAAAAACGACTGTGTTCAATGTATTCAATTTTTAAAAAAATCATAACTTTTAAACCAGTTGATCGATTTTCAATCTTTTTGGATCAAATTAAAGGTGATTATTCCTAGTTATGAGAAAAAATACCAAAAAATAAATCTGGGTGTTTTTATATGCATAATGTATAAAATTATTGAAATTTTTGTCTTGTTTTTAAATTGAATTTACTCAAATTTAAAAAATAACATATTTCTAAAAGTTCTTTCATTTATAAAGTCAAATATGCCCTTCAAAATGAGACCAGGAGATATTTTTTATGTTTGCCCCAAAAAGAATGACATACAAATGAAAAACGCATGTTTTTTGATGAAAAATATTAATAACTTTGAGTAAAATTAAGATATTTACGATGTCAGCATTGCAAATTGTTTCTATTAAAAAGCTCTAAAAGTCGTTCAAAGACAGTTTTGAGATGAAACTTGAAATAAAAATGTTAGAGGATAAAATGTGTTTTTTTCAATATAAATCGGTTGTTTTCAAAGATAGAGAATTTTTTTTTACAAAGTTACTTAAAATTAATAGAGCTATAACATTGTAGAACAAATTTTTCTTCTATCTACAAAGATAAAAAAGTTAAATACTTGATCGCATGGAAAATGTTGGTCACCCTAAGTTTTGATAATTTTTCAATAAGCGCTTTACTGCCGGTACCCGTATAACTGTCCCATAATGAAAAACAACATGTTGAGAAGACGGCGATTTAATATAATCCGTGAATTTTCGAATTTCCAGCACACTTAAAAAATTTCGCCGAATCTCGGCATTGTTTGTGCCGAGATTTGGACAGCCGAGTGCTCGGCAACCATCTCGGCTGAATCTCATTTGCCGAGAATCTCGGAAAACCAATATTTGACAGATGTCATTTTATGCCGAGAATCGTGGTACACAGTTGACTGTGCTCTCGGCAAATCCAGCCGAGAAGCGGCAAACCAGTCTAACGACCTTTCGGTTATATAAGCTGAATGTTCGGCACAGTAAAGAGCCGTTTTTTCAGTGGAATCCAATCGCAGAAAATAGTTTTGCTGTGAATCAGCTAGTTTTCTTTCAAAAAATAAATTATAAGCTCGATGAGTTTTAGTAAGTAAAGAAATTTATTCATACTAAATCTTGAATACTGAGTGCTTTCACACTTTTCGGCTATTGTACACCGATCGAACTCTTATTTGTTCTCATTTTTGTACCGGGCAAGTGAAGTTTTGTGAGAATAACCGCTGCAAACGCCATCTTTCCGTCAAATATACAATAAGCATATCCTCAAACCCTCCGATTGAGTCATCACAACGTATTGCGAAGATAATTTATTCCCAGGCTGTCCACTTCACCGATAAAGTGCTGCTAGTGGTGGGTGTTGGAACTTTATATATTACTATGGCTAAAACGTGTGCAAAGTGTTCCGATGCTATTTCGGGCATTGATTTTGTTACCTGTCGTGGTTATTGCGGAGCGACATTCCACATGAGTACATGTGCTGGCGTGTCACGCGCGCTGCTAGGGTACTTTACTTCGCACAAAAAGAACCTCTTCTGGATGTGTGATAATTGTGCCGAGTTGTTCGAGAATTCTCATTTACTCATGCTGTCATCCAATGCTAGTCCACTGCCACAGCTGAACTCGCTAACCAACGCGATTACTGAACTACGTGGTGAAATCAAACTACTACATACCAAACCGACTGCCCCATTCTCACCGTCACTACGCAATCGTTGGCCTGCAGTAGATCAACATAGGGCTTTCAAGCGACCCCGTGAATCAGATGCGGCCCCACGATCCACGGACAACTGCACTGTCGGTAGTAAGCGGACTCTGAACAGCTTTGTTGTAGCACCCGCTACCAATAACATCGAAGATAAATTCTGGCTGTATATATCTAGGATTCGGCCTGATTTCTCTTCGGAATCTATGTTAACCATAGCGAAGGCCTATCTCGAGACCGACGACGACCCTGTCGTTGTCAAACTCGTCCCGAAGGACAAGGACATTAACACCCTTACGTTCGTGTCCTTTAAAATTGGAGTTGATCCTTCCCTAAAGGCCAAGGCACTGGATCCAGAAACATGGCCGGAGGGTACTCTCGCGAATTCGAGGATTTTAAAGCACCAAAATCTCGCGCACCGCTGAAAACCAAAAAAACAACGACACCGCTCTTGCTATCCCAAGTTTCGTCTCCAGCAACGCCCATGACGAATCTGTGCTAAACTCGGAACACTCCCTCACAACCGCTCTACCGAATGAGATAACAACAGATTACTCCGAAGGAACCACTGAATTCACCTATCCAACCCGCAGATGCCACAGGAACCGATCCACCATCTTCGATGTCCAGGTAACAACTTACTTGGATATACCGGGATGCACGCAACAAGGTTCAATGGAAGTCCCCTCTGACTCTGTTTCGGTTCTACCTTCTCCAAGAATTGACAATCTCTCTGTTTTTCATCAAAGTTCCTGCCAACAGAGCCGTCCCGGTACCGAACTCAAAGGAATAGAGGGGATCTTCCAGTCTGTTATCTCTGGCAAGTATTCGACACAAGCGTGTTTCGATTGCTTTTTGCTTTCCGATGTTATTTTAAATTACAGCGCTGAAACCGAGCCCTCTAATCTTGGAATGCAGCTGCAACCGGGACGCACTGTGGAAAGCAACGTGGAAGCCCCCGGTTCCTCCGCCCCAGTCGCGCCTATTGCAGCCAGCGCTCATCACAGTCGTCTCGGTCCTGACGGCAGACGGGGATTGGGGGTCTTCCAACCGACTTCAGCAGGTGAGTTTAACTTTGATTCATCACACTCGATGCCTGATACCGCTTCGCATTCTAGCTGCACTCCCAGCACTTCGAGCTGCACATCAACAATACGATCAACAAGCTGCCTGCTCTCTACCCGCCACCAGGAGGTCAACGTGTACTACCAGAACATCGGTGGTATGAACAGCGTTGTCGATGATTTCCGCGTTGCTGTCTCGGATCTTTGCTATGATATCATAGTTCTTACGGAGACTTGGCTGGATTCGCGCACACTTTCTCGTCAGGTGTTCGAAAATAACTACAAGGTTTTCCGTTGTGATAGGAACGCTGAAAATAGTCGTAAATCTACTGGTGGGGGCGTTCTCGTGGCTGTCAATTCTAAATTTCAAGCTAGAACATTAGAGGATGACGCCTCTTTGAGCCTGGAACAGGTTTTGACAGCGATCAAATTGGGCGATCGTAAGCTATTTCTCTGCGCTTTATACATACCTCCGGATCGAGTCCACGAGCGTGAATTGATTGTTGCCCATTGCCGTTCAGTCTTCTCAGTAATGGAAACCGCAAAAGCAACAGACGAAGTTATGGTGTTCGGCGATTTTAATCTTCCTCGGATTTCATGGAGAGAATATCGAGACGGGTTTTTCTTTCCGGACTTGGATCACTCGAGTATCCATCCAAACGCTATTACTCACCAGAACAACCGCATCTTAGACCTCTGCTTTGTGAGTGCCCAGGATACGGCCCCATATTTGTGCGAAGCCCCTGCTCCATTAGTAAAAATAGTCCCCCACCACCCACCTTTATTAGTAACCATTAATGCCGATCTGAAACGTGATCTTGACACTGCATCCGCTACCGTATCTTACGAAAACGCAGATTGCTAACCTGATTTCTCCGCTTCAGCATGTCTTCCAACTATCTGTCACTTCCGGTATTTTCCCGTCATGCTGGAAATTGGCTTACATGTTTCCAGTACACAAGAAGGGAAACAAACACGATGTGAGCAATTATCGTGGCATCACCTCACTCTGTGCTGTCGCAAAACTGTTCGAGCTTGTCATCATGGAGCCTTTGCTCGCTCACTGTAAAGCTTTCATAAGCACTGACCAACATGGATTCACAGCCGGTCGCTCCACCGTTACTAGTTTGCTTTGTCTCACTTCGTACATCAGTGACAGTATGGTGAAACGTGCTCAGACGGATGTCATTTACACTGACTTGACAGCTGCCTTCGATAAACTGAACCATCGCATAGTCGTCGCAAAACTTGACAATCTTGGAATCAATGGGAATCTGTTACTATGGTTCCAACCGTACCTTACCGGTCGCCGTCTAACCGCTAACCGCTATGGGGGATTGTCAATCCTCTTATTTTGACGCTACGTCTGGAATACCGCAGGGAAGTCACCTAGGACCACTTATCTTCCTGCTCTATTTTAATGACGTGAACCTAGTTATTAAAGGACCACGGTTGTCTTACGCGGATGATCTCAAACTCTATCTTGAAGTTCACACAATTGAAGACTGCCACTTCCTTCAACGTCAGCTAGATATTTTTGCCGATTGGTGCCATCAGAACCGTATGGACGTTAATCCATCTAAATGCTCGATTATATCATTTTCGAGGAAAAAACAGACCTTACATTACAAATACGCTTTGCTAGGAACTGAAATCGAGCGCGTAAACCAAGTTAAAGACTTGGGGGTTATTATGGATTTCCAGCTAACATTCAAGCCTCACATTTCGTTTACCATCGACAAAGCCTCTAGAGTTCTGGGATTCATCTTCAGGACCGCTAAGGAATTTAAAGATATTTACTGCCTCAAATCGTTGTATTGCGCAATATCTCGCTCTATATTAGAGTACTGCTCGGTTGTCTGGACCCCTCATTACAACAATGGCGCGGAAAGAATAGTATCAGTTCAACGGCGCTTTCTGAGATTTGCTCTTCGTAAACTGCCATGGACGGATCGTTTCCGCCTACCAAGCTATGAAAGTCGCTGCTTACTAATACGTTTGGAGCCTTTGTCTGTCCGTAGAGACACGGCCAGGGCGTTGTTTACCACAGACCTTTTGCAAGGCCGCATAGACTGCCCCGCTCTTTTGGAACAAGTGAATATAAACGTGCAACCTCGTGCTCTGCGAAACAACTCGATGCTGCGATTACCTGCTCAACGAACTAAATACAGCATTTTTGGCGCAATAGTTGGTCTCCAAAGATTATTTAATAGAGTATCCGCTCTATTCGACTTCAATTTATCTCGAACGCTTCTTCGTCGGCGATATAGTTTATATTTTTTAAGATCTGACTAGTTGTAATGTCATATTGTTGTATTCCCGTTTCTTTATATGTATTGACTCTCTAAAGATATTTTTTTTATTGTTAGCTTTAAGTTTCACCATTGGGACACTTGCTCGTCTGTTGGTGAATAGACCAAATAAATAAATAAATAAATAAATACTTATCTTTATCTTGCTCGCCAGTAGGGCATTGAGCTAAACATCTAATCTGAAATTATGTTTAATGCCTATCCCTTAAACAAATACAATATTGTATTCACACGATTTTAAACTACACTTTTTGAGTTCCAGCCACTTCCCACCAAACTGTACAACATTTTTTTCGGCTACTGGATTGTAAACACTTGTAATTTGCACAAATTTCAGCCAAACTTGTATCCGATTCCTGTTTGCTCACCCGTAGCCCGTAACACGCATAAATTTGCACTAAGAAAAATGGCGGCAACTCGTTCATGAGAATGACAGCTGTATTGCCGAAACACGGCAACGAGTAAAATTTGTGCCGAGATACCAGTAATGTTTTTGCTGACCTCGGCATCAACAGTGTTTAACGATAAATTCGGCAAAAAATAGAGACGAGATTCGTCAAGCTTAGTTTTTTGGACGAAGTCTCGGCAAAATGATCTGACAACTGTCGGCAACCGGCATTTTTTGCTGAAATACCGGTTGAATCCAAAGTTGCCGAGTGAACTCGGATGTTTTTTTTGCCGAGCTCGAGATCCAGTTTTAAGTGTGAGCAATTACATCCAGAACCAATGACCATAACAGTTTCATGGCAGCACAAGTTCATCGTTGAGAACAAAAAAACATGGATGGAATTGGTTTTACGTTATATAACTTGAAAAAAAGACAAAATGGGACAAGATATGCGGGTACATTTCAAAAGTACTCGCATATTTTCTCCCATCACATATAAATTCCACCAGCAACCGGCAGTATCATTGGCAACGTAGATTGTACTACAGAAAAACAACATTAGTCTAGTTAATTAAATGACATACTTCTATATGCCTAAAATAATCGGATATACAATAATCTGGAGCAAAATTATATGTTTGCAGTTTGAACCACTATGCAGTGAGACTGTAATGCGGGTACTTTCAATATGGGACAAAAACAACTTGGTATTTTCTCCAGGTTTTTCCATACAAAAGCATCAATTTTAATTTTTTTTCCAGAAAATATGATAACAATTAAGTCGATTCCCGATGATAACTCAAAAGTGACCAAAATCAGTATGGGACAGTTATGCGGGTACCGGCAGTTTAGCATATGTAACAACTTTGTAGAAGAAAGTTTTTCTCTAAAATGTTTCTATAGAGCTCTAGACCCAAATTTCCCCCTAAATTTGGTTTCTGGACCATTGTGCATTGGTATGTCAAGTCAGAATTAAACTAAGCTAAGCTAAGCTATTATCACGTTATAGGTACAAAATATTTACCTATGTTGCTTTTTAAAAGATACATTGAAAGTGATAATAGAATTTCAACACATTTTAAGAATTTTATTTTCCTCCATTTAACGAGCCAAATTTTTGTCAACGAATTAACGATCCGTCAACATAATTCACAATCTCCGCATCGTCACCGAAGTGGCGCGACTGACAGTGATCGACAAACATCGTCAACCATTAGGCTAGCTATTTTTAGACAAGAATAGAAGACGAAAAAATTTCACTGAAATTTTCGACCCCCACCCGAGGGGACCCATTTGACACAAATTACAGCATTATTTGCCAGCTCGTCTTAACAGTTTGGACCGAAGCGGCCGTCCCGGTTTAGTACAATTTGAAAAATGATTTCCACACGTCACCCGCCGAAACGAAACCAACTAATCAACAGGTGGTTGGCAATTAGCGATTTTTCGTTTTTACTGTGCCAGACCCGCAATAAACTAAGGCCACTATTTAATCTCGTGTCTCAACACGACCTATTGAACGTTTGAGCTTAAGACATTTACGATGTCTGTCGTTTGTCGTGGCCCAGACGATGAAACTAAATCCATCGTTCGTCTGGTATTGCTTTTACCATCTTGGAAGCGCCGTCAACTAAACAACGTTGGATAAGTTTGTTTTCGGAAGTCAATCCCAGTCACACCGCCTACTTGCGTTAAAAATCTAAACATATAAAAATGCAGCTCTGTCTGTTCCATATAGGCTTGGAAACTACTGAACCGATCGGCGTGAAATTTTGTATATAGGGGTTTTAGGGGCCGAGAAAGGTGACTAAGATAGTTCGAGACCCCTCCCTCCTCTGGAAGGGAGGAGTCCCATACAAATGAAATACAAATTCATGCACATCTCGAAAACTAACCAAGCAATTGGAACCAAATTTGGCAAGTGGACGTTTTTAGGGGTAACAAATATATCCATAATGGTGTGACACCCCTCCCTCTACTAAAAGGGAGGGGTCTCATACAAATGAAACACAAGTTTCGCGCAGCTCAAGAACCAATCAAGAAAATACAACCAAATTTGGTATGTGAATGTTTTTATAGGTAACAAATATGTCCATAATGGTTTGATACCCCTCCCTTTTCTAGCAGGGAGGGGTCCCAAACAAATGAAACACAAATTCATGCACATCTCGAAAACTAACCAAGCAAATGAAACCAAACTTGGCAGGTGGATGTTTTTAGGGGAATCAAATATATCCATAACAGTTTGACACCCCTCCCTCTTTTAAAAGGGAGGGGTCCCACACAAAAGAAACACAAATTTCGCACAGCTTGAAAACCAATCCACCAAATAGAACCAAATTTGGCATGTAAATGGTTTTAGAGATAACAAATAAGTCTATAATGGTTCGACACCTCTCCCTCTTATGTGAGGGAGGGGTTCCAAACAAGTGAAACACAAATTTCTGCACATCTCGAGAACTAACCAAACTCGGCTGGAGAATATTTTTAGGGGTAACAAAGATGTCTACAATGTTTCGACATCCCTCCTTCTTCTGAAAGGAGGGGTTCCACACATTTTATTGCACATCTCGAGAAATAATAAAGCAAATGGAACCAAATTTGATATGTTGAGGTTTTTGAGAGTAAGAAAAATTTTCGACTCCAGACGCCATTGTTAAATTTAAGATGGAAACTTCCGGTTTCTATCCGAAAAATGTCTCCAAATATCATTTTGAAATCAAAGATGGCGACTTAAGGTTTCTGAAAAACAGCGGGATATGACCAAATACCACCCAATATGGGTATTTCCGAAATCGTGATGATGCACTGAAACCACGAATCGACCTCCGACAACATTTTGAGTTGTAAAATGGTGACTTCCGGTGACTGAAAAACTGCCGAAAATGACCAAATACCACCTAATATGGGTGTTTTTTTTTTAACCAGAATGACACTCAGAGGCCAGAAATTGTGTCCAAATGCCAATTTAAAATCCAAGATGGCGACTTCCGGTTTCTGAAAAATAGGGTATGGGTATTTCCGGGATTGTTATTATGCACTGAAGCTACAAATTGACCTAAAACAACTTTTTGAATTGTAAGATGGCGACTTCCGGTGACTGGAAAAAAGACGAAAATGACCAAATACCACCTAATATGGGTGTTTCCTTAACCAGAATGACGATCAGAGGCCAGAAATTGTCTCCAAATATCATTTTGAAATCCAAGATGGCGACTTTTGGTTTCTGAAAAACAGCGAGATATAACCAAATACCACCCAATATGGGTATTTCCTAAATCGTGATGTTGCACTGAAACCACAAATCGACCTCCGACAACATTTTGAGTTGTAAAATGGCGACTTTTGGTGACTGGAAAACTGCCGAAAATGACCCAAAAACAACCAAATATGGGCGTTTCTTTAACCACAATAATGCTCAGAGGCCAGAAATTGTCTCCAAATGCCATTTTGAAATCCAAGATGGTAACTTCCTGGTGCTGGAAAATAGAGGCAACTGACCAAATACCACTCAATTTGAGTGTTTCTTTAACCAGAATGACGCTCAGAGGTCAGAAATTATCTCCAAATGCCATTTTGAAATCCAATATGGCGACTTCCGGCTCCTAAACAACAGTGGCGAATGACCAAATAACACTCAATATGGGTATTTCCGGGATTGTTATGATGCACTGAGCCCCAAATCGACCTCAGACAACATTATGAATTGTAAGATGACGACTTCCGGTGAATGGGAAACTGCCGAAAATGACCAATTACCACCCAATATGGATGTTTCTTCAACCAGAATGACGATCAGAGGCCAGAAATTGTCTCCAAATACCATTTTGAAATCCATGTGGCGACTTCCGCTTTCTTAAAAACAGCCAAAAAAACAGCCGATTTCCATCCAATACGAGATGCTTCGATACCAGAATGATACACAGGAGCTAGAATCGACCACAGGCATCATTTTGAATTCTAAGATGGTGACTTCCGGTTTCTGGAAAATAGCCGAAAATGACTAAATAACACCTATTATGGGTGTTTCTTGAACCAGAATGACGCTCAGGGTCCAGAAATTGTCTCCAAATGCTATTTTAAAATCCAGGATGGTGACTTCCGGTTTCTGAAAAATAGCCTAAAGTGACCGAATACCACCCAATACGAGTATTTCTTTAACCAGAATGATGCATGGAGCTAAAATTGACCTTAGACACCATTTTGAATTGTAAGATGGCAACTTCTGGAAAACAGCCGAATACTACTACATATTTCCGTAATCGAAATAATGTATAGAAGCCAAGCATTGACCCTGGAAACCATCTTGAATTCGAAGATGTCCACTTTCAGTCTCTGAAAAACAACGAAAATAACCACCCAATATGAGTATTTCCGGAATAGAGGTGATGTACTAAAGGCAATAGTCGAGGATGTTGTCATCCCAATAAAACCAATCATTTCAAACGATAAAAACAAATTGCAAGAAATCAATGAATTTGGAATGTTGAAAATTATTAAATTGAACACAAAAATAGGCGGGACGAAGTTTGCCGGGTCAGCTAGTCTCCCATAAAAAAAATCACAGGAGGGTAGTGTGCAACGCCACGACCGCAAGGAATATTTTTACAAGAAAGATAGCCCGGCTGCTTGCGTGTCAGTCATTTTGAAATCTGATTTGTTTCGTATATACCGCTTTTTAAGCACAGTATCAACAAATCGTAATAAACATCACACTGCTGTGCATTTGCAGCAGCATCAAACCTCAGTTGCAGTTTATTAATAACCATTCATTATGCTCTCCCAAAAATATTTAGTAGCCTGGAAAAAGGCCGATTGCTGCAATCGCAATTTTCATTAAACTATTGCATAAATGCTTCATGGTCAGATAGCGTGCGATATCCGCTCTGACATAATAAATTTTTTGAACGTTGTGGAATGATATAACTGGAAAAATTGGTGTGGCTAAATTATTTCCAGTTATACCATTCTACAACGTTCGAAAAATACATTTCATTCATTCTGGACCCGCCTTTATTTTCAGTTCCTACAGATTTTCTCAGTTTCGTAACACGGATGTACAAAAACTATTTCTTGTGGACATTCTGTCGAGCCGGACCGATAGAACTCTCATTTAGGCAACAAAATAATATGTATTGTGTCGTGTTGTGCGGCTTGGAAGAAAAAAAAAGTTCCCGTCCCCGTGTCGCATGGAAGCAAATTGTTGCGTGTTTGATATTGCCGATGGTAGACATGAGTATGAAGGACGAAATTCTGCTGGGAAGTCAAACTTTAACCGTCTATTTTTAATAGAACAATAGTGTGAATAATAAAATTACAATTATCTTCTTTAGGGAAGAATCTTAGAAGATTTTCCAATCTATTGCTGCAAGAACGAAGGAAATCCATCGAATACTAACCGATTTATTAGCATTTAAAATTGGACATATTTTTCACCTTTTTCGGTTTTAGATTTTCATTTCACATCCCTATGTAGCCGAACTTCCTGAGAGAAGTATTCTACTTCAAAAAAGATGATCACCTCGTCTGCTTCCATTTCACGTGATCATAAACAGCTCTATCATCAATCGTTTAATTCCGCAGAGATCCTGGTTGCCACTAGAGCGGAACATCAAGATCAAGGAACGTAAATAACGTTCCATATTTTCACTCTCTCTCTCTATCGAAATAAATTCCCATTAACAGATCAAACCCGGTCGCGCAGCTGCACGGGTTAGCAATTTCCGCATGCTATCCTGTCAGCTGGACTCGGTTTTTAATGGCACCACTCCAGCTAATCCATTACTCATCTCCGCGGCAGCATTAATCCAAGCGCACGCTCAATTGCGACCGTACTAACGCAATTTAAATTAGCAAATCGTGTACGGCGAATGCAGAAGTCGAATCAGATTAGTAACACGCGGTGCCTGTGTAGGGCTGTGCGCAATTTCTAAAACGAATTTTCACTGATCTCGCAGTGATCAAAATGAAGCTAAACACCCAAAAGTTTACTTTCGCACAGCCTTAACAGCTTCGGTTCTCCCGGAGTTAATTAGTTTGCAGTTTCCCCCTGCACGATAGCACGAGTCAGCGCGGTTCGAAATCAGAAACCATCTGTGACATTAACAAATCTTTTTTGCAAGTTTGTTCGTAGTCTGTACCAATGTTTAGCATCGTACCGAAGATGTTCGACATACAATTCTATGTGAATCCCAGCAGGCGTTTCGACAACGACGACGATGACGATGTGGTTGTGCTGTGACAGCATACATTTCTTGGCACGCGTATCATCCAGCCGCCTACTCGGTGCACCACCTGTTTCAGAATTATTTTTCCTCACGTTGTTTATTTGTCACGATCGGCTCTTCCGAAGTCCTACTGCTTTGACTTGTTTCGCACACGAGCTCCGATCATCAGGTGAAATAGACCAATTAATCAATCAGTTTGCTACACTCGAGCAACGCGGAAAAGTCAAGCCACCCACCAGTTGGTGTGGTTTGAAATTAGAAAATAATTAAAAACGCATACCTTCTTGTGCGGACAATTCAAAAACCAGCTGACTTTCACTGTGAAATTGAGCTGTCCGAGGTATTTGCTTCTGATATTATGACGTGCCGCATGGGAGCCGTTTGGCATTCTTTTCCAACATGTCTATACAGTCCGGTCAAAATAGCCCCGGACAGAGTACTGACGGGGTGCCGCTGCAGTACGTTACTGAAAACCAAAGAAACTGTCTTGTTGTGACAACTTACAATGGCGCTGATTTGTTGGGCCTTCGATTTTGCCTGTATTTCCTTGCGACTGATGTTTGATTTTAAAAATAGGATGCTTACTTTGATACGCTATGTGTCGGTACGGTGGCGGTGTCCGCAATGAGGAGCGCATATGAGAGAATAACGATCATTGCACGGTTTATAACAATTTAAATTCACATTCTGGCTAGCCATGAAATAAATGAGAAAATTTAATTAGTCCATTAAAGTTATTTATAATTAGAGTAGTGTCACAAAACATATTCCATTGTCATTTTTGTTTTGATTGAATCTTGAATGTTTCTATGGGCAAAAGATGACATTTTGTGTTGTCGATTTTTTTTACGTAGAATTGCGTTTTTCTTTGCCCTATCAACGGAAAGGGGACGAAATTTCTCCCTTTTTTAAAGCTTATAAGTCGGTTTATTTCAACTGATTTCTTTCTTGAAG
The DNA here is from genome assembly GCF_029784165.1 of Wyeomyia smithii. NCBI lineage: Eukaryota > Metazoa > Arthropoda > Insecta > Diptera > Culicidae > Wyeomyia > Wyeomyia smithii. Next base: position 243,062,852 of record NC_073695.1, on the reverse strand, counting down.
CAATCGATTGGAAAGTTATACACGCATTCATCATACATAATCCAAATGCAGAGAAATGTTGTTTGATTATGATTGTTAAGCCTTGTTGAAACAAAAATTAATTGTCTGTTCGCCCACTTGCTGGCTTTCCCTAGAAAGGTCAACAGAACAGTATACTGGCTTTCCGAGTTTGCTTTCGGCTTAAACAAATCACTTGCTGGTTGGCAACATATCTAAGCAGCAGCGCGGTACCAGCAAACGTTTCGATTTGCCGGTCTTCATCTCCGCGGGAAAGCTTTGCTGCATGTTGGCAACAACACAAGCAAGCATACTGTACTGAATCTTAGTAATAAAAATCTGATGCGGCCGTCTTATTTACTTAGTATCATTGCACAGAAATTGTTGATATGAAATTTTCGAAATCAATTTCTTTTTAATCCAAATATCTTGGAACTGCATAAAAATTCGTGATCTTGTGTTGTCTTAAAAATGAACCTTGTGAGAAAGACTTCTAGGTCGAAAACATTTCGACTCCTAAAAAGTCGGTTCTTGAAAAAAAAATTTTTCTTTCTAGAGAGCACCAGATTTCGACAATTCATGCATTTCTAAGACAATTGGTATAAAAAAGATCGATTTCGAAAATTTCATACTTTTTTCTCATCGGTAAAAAAAGTGAAACTTTGATGGTTTGCGGGAATTACTTCCGGAAATCCGATTACAAATGCTATGCTCATCTTCAAGATCTTTACCAGAGAACTGTAATACATAAGATCTCCTCTACTCGGAATTAAGTCGGCTGCTAGACTGATGTTATTAAACAAATTCTATTTAAACTTAATCTTCTTAAACCCCAAAAAGAAATAATTCTCCTCCAGATTTTCACCAATACTACTCTATACTCTGTCACCTAAACTACCGTTCTGAGCACAACTGTCCCAGCGTTCATGAAGTTAACGTAGAACATTGCACAGATTTGCTGCTATCGCTACTCTTTTTTTTTGTCGCCTAGGGGGATTAAGGGCATAATGAGCACACGGGGCGAAATGGGCACCCCTCTTTTATGTGAAACTACGACTGATAATGGTGTTCGAGTGGGCACAAAGAAACAATTTAACCGGAAAATCACTCAATTTAGCAGTGAAAATTCTTGAAATGAGGGTTATATCTTGTTGTGATAAACTATTCATAGGCAACCCTACCGTTTATCTTTGGTGCGCCCTGGTGGTTATTGTAAAAATGATTATTGAGAAATAGATGAACATTTCACACTATGAGTACACGCAAAAGTTGGAATGTGCGTAACCAAATCATTTATGAGCGAAATTAGCGCGTTTACTGATTAAGTTTAAACCAGTACAACATATGTGCTGGGCATAACGCATTTGATGCTCTAGCGGATTTTGAATGTATAAAGCACCTTCAAATAACTATACTTCAAAAGTTTTAACCGGTGTTGGTATCGTCATGATGATTTGTACTGGTATTGGAAATGTTCTTTAGACGGCTGCTATCGTTGAAGCAGTGCAACCAACAACAAACACTGATGATTTTGGTCATGTATGAATTGATGAAAATACCAACTGATTGATTTCTCATCATGAATCCGGTCATTTAAAAACATCATCGAATCAATAAAAAACAAAAAGACTTTGGGTTTGTTCAAAATATTTTAATTTACCTACGACTCTGGTTTTATTCATATGCATTCGGTTCCACGTTACTGGCACCAGCGTCAGTAAATCCTGTTGCAACAAGGCGCGCTATTGGCTGTTTCGTTTGCTGAAAGCGATTAGAGATGCACTAGCTTTTGATACGCACCGGCTCGCGAAAGTAAGCAGCGGTTTTTTGAGCGCTCCGAAACAGATCGTTAGCCCGAAGCCGAAGTTTGCCGAAACATCCCGAATTTGTGTGTATGATACACATTCTGATTCCGATCTCTGTCCATGTATTCATTGTACAACTGATGCGTTCTGCATTTGACACCTTTTTTGTGCGAAATCAGAACAATCATTGTGCGTTTTGGCAGGACACATTTTATGATTAAAGCTTAAACTTTTGCGTGTAGTTGTGAAAATTCTCATAACTCGTATCTTCAAGCATTTATAGTTCTAAATAGAACCGATTCCATAATTTTCAGCTTGAAATGTGTGCTATAGAGCGCTGATGATCGCATCCCCACCGCACAGTGGGACGAAATCAAAAAAAGTTGCAACTTAATTTCCGAAAAATTACTATCAATCCCCTTCGATTCTAGTACGATATATATACACAATTGGAGGGAATAAGTATCCAAATAAAATGAAACTGAAAGTAGCTGCCAACATCTGCCTTTCCACAAGATATGTTCTCTCAAAAAAGGTGCCATAAAAGTGCAAAAACAGACATAACTCCTTCAAATTAAGAGATAACGATACACTTTCTTCTACAAAAATGTGTCAATTAATCATAGTTTGAAGTTTATAGAACACTTGAACAATGGCAAAATTAAGATAAGAGCGTTATCACCCAAAAACACATTTTAAGGGGGTGCTTGAAAAAAAACGTCAGTCGTCAACCAAGTTGGACGTGTTTGTTGTTAGCTCCTATCCACGCGCGAATTTAAATCAAATTATTGTTTTTCGATTAGTTTTCATTTTGCTTGTTGTGTTTTTGTGTCGGTAAAAATGAATCAAATTTGCGAAGTCTGCGCGAAAGACTCCGGTGTCCAAGTGTTCTGGTCGTGTGTTGGAGGGTGTAATCGAAAATTCCATGCCTCCTGTGTGGGAGTATCGTGCCCCCCCGAAGTAGTTGCTAAAAGCAGAAGTTCTCTGCGTATCGTTAAAAAAGACAAACAAGACAAACAAGATAAACCAGCCGTATATCCAACTGCATTTCTGCTACCGTGCTGCGATTCCTGCCAACTTTTAGTAACGGCATCGTTTGAATTGAACACGTTGACCAAACAGCAGAACAAGCTGACGAAATTGATTGATGATAATACAGAGGTGACCAAGCACAATTCCAGAAACTCTAGAGGGTATCGACAAGTCACTTATACAAATAAACCAAGCGCTAACGTCAAACATCAAAGCCAACAGTGTGGCTGGTGTTATGCCTTCACTTAAAAATCACCTGACGCAGCTCGTTAACATTGCTTTTTCGGAATTCAAGAACGAACTTCGGAACGAACTTCGGAACGAATTAAACAACAGCAACCAGCTGTTCAATACAAACCAATCCGTTAGAGATAAACATTGTAGATGAACTTAAAACTCTGTCATCCTGCATCGAAGAACTAAGATCTAAGTCAGCGAGTGTTGTCGCTCCCCCAATAGCTTCACCTGTTTCACTTCCAAGTTTGGCAACAGAACTTAATTTGGATAATGCCAATAATTCAGGTTGGCGGTTTCTAGGTTCAAAAAAAGTTTGGAAAGCGGATTGGACAGATTATGATGAACGTAAAAGGCGTCGTTTGGTACAGTTGAAGAATGCAGATGCAGCCAGAAGAAGGAGGAATCGACGACAACAGGCTCACAACAACAATACTAACAACAACAACCGCAATGGTAACAATTACAACAACCGCAACAATCACAACCACCTGAACAACAATGACAATTACAATCGCAACAATAACATCTACAACAACCGCAGTAACAACAACCACCAGAACCGCAACAATAATAACTTCAATCGCAATAATAACATCTACAACAACCGCAACATTAACAACTCCAACAACAACAATAACAGCATCAATAATAACAACAATCAAATCCCGAATCGTTACCTCAATCTTAACAGGAATCTTAACAACAGCTACTACAACCAACTACCACCAGACCGTGTGCTTCTTGCTGCAGCGAAGGATAAATTTTCTCGACCCCCACCTAATCTCCGGCATATCTCTTTTCAACGAGGCGAAATACTTAATCCGTACCCAGCGAATAATGAGTCACAATCATCTTTCATGCCTACCGTTTCAACGAGCCCGCTCAACTTAACGACTCCCGCGACCTCTTCAGCTGTATCGTGTCCTTACCATTTGACTGGCAGCCACAACTATAACAATAACAATAATTTTAGGTTAGCAAGTTTCCCGTGTGATGGATGTTATTGTAAGTATTCGTGTTCTCGAAATCAGTGACGCTCAGAGAAAGAAAAAACAACGCCAGTAGTCAATGAAGTTTTGATTTATGCTCAGAATTTCAACAGGATGCGCAGTGCACTCGAAATTAATCACATTAATAACAAAATAAGTGGATGTTCATACTCAATCATCTTAGCAACGAAAACGAACTGGAACGAAGATATTAAAAGTGAAGAAGTTTCCAACAGTTCCTTTAATGTGTTCAGGAGCGATCGTGATTAATCACTATCTGATAAGAAATCAGGTGGAGGAGTGCTTGTGGCTGTTGGGGTTCAGCATGATTCTGAGCAAATCATAACCCAGAAACATGCCGAATTTGAAGATGTCTGGGTTAAAGTTCTGTTGAAGGGTGAAATCCATATTTTCGTATCTGTTTACTTTCCACCCCACTTTGCCAAAAAGCAATCATATGAAAAATTTTTAAGGACGGTAGAATTAGTGAATAATAAGTCCCACACTAACTCAAAATTTCATATATATGGAGATTTCAATCAAAATGATGCTGATTTTATTGTAAACGATGATAATGAATCGCTTTTTTTTTTTATTTCTCGCACTTGCATGAACAAATAAATAACGTATCTATTAAGCAAATAACTGTTCAAGAAATCCTCGCAACACTAAAAGAACTGGACGCTTCAAAAGGTCCAGGTCCAGATGGAATTCCACCCTCACTCATGAAAAATCTTGCTCCTGCCTTCGTAAAACCCTTGTTTTGGCTTTTCAACTTATCCCTTACGTCCGGACAGTTTCCATCAGTCTGGAAAAAATCTTTTCTTATACCGATTTTCAAGTCAGGTAAGAGATCTGACATCAAAAATTATCGTGGCATTGCAATAATATCATGTATTCCTAAACTTTTTGAAGCTATCGTAAACCAAAAAATATTTAATCAGGTAAAGAATCGCATAACGTGTAACCAACATGGTTTTTACAAATGGAGGTCTACGGCTACCAACTTACTTGAATTTGTTGATTTCTCTCTTGCGTCTATGGACAGAGGCAACTTCGTGGAAACTCTATACACGGATTTTAGTAAAGCTTTTGACAGAGTAGATATTTCCATGCTTATGTTCAAATTAAAAAAACTGGGATTTGAGTCAGGCCTACTTAAATGGATTGAATCTTATTTGACGAACAGGACACAAACGGTTAGGTTTAAGGGACACCTTTCTGTACCAGTAAAAGTGACATCTGGAGTTCCACAAGGCTCCCATTTAGGCCCTTTGCTCTTCATTTTATTTGTAAATGACGTTACCCTTGTGTTGAATCGTCTCAAAGTATTGATATATGCCGATGACATGAAACTGTATATGGAAATAAAACACAAATCAGACATCCAACAATTCCAACAAGAGGTTGACATTTTCTACATTTGGTGTAAAAAAAGTCTTCTTGATCTCAACGTAAAAAAATGTAATATTATATCCTACACAAGGAAAAGAAATCCTGAACATGCCAGTTGCACTCTTGCACATCAAGTTGTAGAAAGGTGTTATCAAATTAGAGATTTAGGAGTAATTATGGATTCTAAGTTAACTTTCATTGATCACTACAATACGATCATCAATAGAGCCATCAGTATGCTAAGTTTTATAAAAAGGTTCAGTTATCATTTCGTAGACCCGTACACTATAAAAACTCTCTTTGTTACATATGTTAGATCTATCTTAGAATACTGTAGTGTTGTTTGGTCGCCTTATCAAGATGTCCATTCCAATAGAATCGAATCCGTACAAAAACAGTTTTTGTTATATGCACTAAGAAAACTAGGTTGGAATTCATTTCCTCTCCCTTGTTATGAATCGCGTTGCATGCTTATTAATATAGAAACGCTTGAAAAAAGAAGAGAAATTGCTTCGGTAACTATTGTCAACGATTTAGTTTCACAACGCATAAGTTCGGAAAATCTGCTTGGAAAACTCAACTTTTATGCTCCTACACGCTCATTAAGAACGCGAAAAATTTTCGTATTAAATTCTTATAGAACTGAATATGCCATGGCCGGGCCAGTTAATAGTATGATGAGTCTTTACAATAAATATTGTGAAGTTATTGATTTAACGATGTCACGAAATGCTCTTAGAAAAATATTGAACACTAGAATTACATAACTATATTTGTGATGTTAGCAATAGTTTTTAAGATGTAGTCTACTATGATTGACGAAATAAATAAATAAACTAAATAAATAAACTAAGGTTTTATTTTAACACCTTATAAATTTGTCAGGTTCAGAGATAGAATTTTCCCATGCTCTACAAACTTGCTCGTAATAGCTAGTTCTACAATGTGTCGGAAGCAAGTTACCAAATTCAAATCAAGAAATAAAAAATTCAAATCAAGAAATAAAAAAGTTATTTTTTTTATTTTCGTGTACAACCCCCTTAATGAAAAAATTTATCGTCAAAATAAAGTACTCATAAAGCTGAGAAACTTTCTAGAAGACATCGAAACGCTAAAACCATGCGTTTCATCACAAACACCGTTGTCCTACTATTTTTGATTTCGTCCCACTGTGCACCGGTAGTATTGAATATTTTGTTGGCCGCGCATAAAATTTGCTTTCCGCTGTGCCCTCCAGTAGCTGTGCCAGCAAAATATCCTGCAGCGCACGATGGTAACTGTTGCTGCCGTGTGCAAAAAAAAGGTAATATGCTCCGCGGTGCCTGTGAGTTGACTCGTATGCAGCTCTCGTTTCTCAATGCCGCGTACGTCTAACAGCTGCACTCCACTCGCTGTTGTGTGACAAACTAGACTGAAGCTGAATTTTCTACACGCAGTCTTTTGTAACGAGTTCAGCGTAGATTTTTGCCATTGAGACGTGGCCACACAGCACAGTGGTCGGAAACGGTTGATGTAATCCGAAGACAATGTTCTGAAAAATTGTTCACAAAAATATAACGGAAATGTTGATAAGAAAATTTTTTGATCATGGCCTACTATCATAAAAATAAAAAATCTAACTTTTGATACAGCGAAGAAACATAAATAGTTTCTTCAGCAAAGTTGTAGAACTTTTCAAAATATGAAACTTTTCAGAAGACATCAAATTTCTTTGACTTCTATTTATTGAGATACGAAGCATTTCCTCTGTCAACCTCCTCAAATTTACTTTTTCTAGTATAACTTTTGAAATTTTTTTTTTCATGTTCATAATGTTCTAGGCAAATATGACCAACATGAAAATACAGGTTTCTTTCGAAGACAGCATGAAGCTAAAATCGTTCTATACTATGTTAGAGCGTTTTTTTCATTAAATTATTGCGCATATTCAAATGCATATAGGGGAGAAAAAGGCAAACCGGTACACATCATCAAATACTTTTTATAAAGCTTAGACTTTGTACTATAAGCTAATTAAATTTTGATACTTGACAATTCATAAATGAATGAGTAGAGTGATGTTTTATGTATGTATGTTTCTAGGGTTTTCTATACAAAAACGCATCAATTTGAACGATGATTTGTGAATTTATGAAACAGATAACTCGCAATACTTTCAAAATAAGTGAAGATACTTTTGGAGGAGATAATATTCAAACAGGGAGATGTGAGTAGCTGCACAAAACAGGATTTCCTACACCTGGCATATAAGGTTGAAGTGAAAAAATGGCGATGTACTAGATATGACGCAGAAAGAGTAAAAGATCACAAGAAAGTTATTCAGTATTGATTTCAACAAGAACTAGGACTTCTTGTTGACATGCCACGTGGTAATGGAGCCGGATCTTCAAACGACGGGAACACAGCGAAACCCTTTTTAGAAAATGCAGGAGTTGCAGCGGAGATCTTAGGTATTGATCTGCATGCAATTCAGGTCATTTCTTCTGGCCGGGAAATTAACACATCAAAATTCAAACACTATTGTTTGGAAACTGCTCGTTTGTTGGTGTCCATATATCCTTGGTTTTACCTGCCAGCTACAGTCCACAAAATATCGTTTCACGGTGCGGATATTATTAACCATTTCAATATTCCAATAGGCTTATTATTTGAAGAAGCGCAAGAGTCACTGAACAAAGTGATGAAAAGGTTCAGGCTAGATCACACGCGAAATATTTCACGAACTGTTAGTAACAGTGATCTTATACGTCGTCTATTGGTTTCTTCAGATCCAGTTATTGCCGGCTTGCGGATCAAACCGCAAAAGAAGCATCAAGAATTTTTAGAAGATGCTAAGTTTATATTAGATTTCACAGAAAGTGAAAACGTGACAGATGAAGATGAAATAAATAATTAACAATAAACATTGCTGTCATGCGTTCATTTTACTCACGTCGAATTACTGATAGATGCACCTATCAACAACTAAATATACCTTAGAAGTGTTTTGAAAGTTATCTGTTTCATAAATTCACAAATCATCGTTCAAATTGGTGCGTTTTTTTATAGAAAACTCTAGAAACATACATACATAAAAAATCACTCTACTCATTCATTTATGAATTGTCAAGTATCAAAGTTTAACTAGCTTATAGTACAAGATCTAAGCTTCGAAAAAAGTATTTGATGATGGGTACCGGTTTGCCTCTTTCTCCCCTATATGCATTTGAATATGCGTAATAATTTAATGAAAAAACGCTCTAACTTAGTATAGAACGATTTGAGCTTCATGCTGTCTTCGAAAGAAACCTGTATTTTCATGTTGGTCATATTTGCTTGTTGGTCATTAGAACATTATGTGCATGAAAAAAAATTCAAAAGTTATACTAGAAAAACTAAATTTGAGGAGGTTGACAGAGGAAATGTTTCGTATCTCAATAAATAGAAGTCATAGAAATTTGTTGTCTTCTGCAAAGTTTCATATTTTGAAAAGTTCTACAAATTTGCTAAAGAAACTATTTATGTATCTTCGCTGTATCAAAAGTTAGAATTTTTATTTTTATGATAGTAGGCCATGATCAAAAAAATTACTTATCAACATTTCCATTATATTTTTGTGAACAATTCTTTAGAACATTGTTTTTGGGTTACATCAACCGTTAAAGCACAAATGAATTAGGTTCGTCAAATCGCCTTTTCCGACCATTGTGCACAGCTTGGAGAAAGAGGAACAAACCAAAACACTAGAGATGGTCGGGTTTCGGGTTTTCAAACCCGAAACCCGAGCCCGATTCGTACCCGACGGGTTCGGGTCGGGTTCGAGTTTGAAATTTTTTGAAAATGTCGGGTACGGGTCGGGTTCGGGTTTTGTGAAAAAAATATTTTCGGGTTCGGGTCGGGTTCAGGTCGGGTTTGGGTTTGAAAACCCGAAACCTGACTATAAAATCTATGAAATATCGGGTTCGGGTCGGGTTCGGGTTTCACAATTTCGGGTTCGGGTCGGGTTCGGGTTTCAAAGAAATAAAATTTTCGGGTTCGGGTCGGGTTCGGGTTTGAACGAAAAAAAAAGTTTCGGGCTCGGGTCGGGCTCGGGTTTCGACCGAAAAAAAAATTCGGGTTCGGGTCGGGTACGGGTTTGAAAAACATCAAACCCGACCATCTCTACAAAACACTTTGTTGAGTCAAAATATGTAGGCAGTGGAATTTATTTCGTCCATGTTATTGTTATTTGTGCTCGGGAAGCAAGCCAATAACGAGGGAAATGTATGGGAAAGCTTGACTTTGGAACTTTTCACCTTTTTCCACCATTAAGCAGTAAAGCAACAATGTTGAACATTATATCAAAAATTGTTACACATTTTAGCCATCCACCGACATATAAATGACTAGGATGCATTAAGTCGTTCGCTCGCTATAATCGTTTGAAATCTGACGCAACATTTGCCAGTTTCATTTTCAATTTCACAAAGTGTAATCTAGTATAGAAAACAATCACGTAGTCCTACGTCAAAATCACATTTGTTATCAAAAGCTCACCCCCCCTTAGAGGGAATTCCTGGCTACGTCACTGGAAAGCACCATCGGTCGTTTTTCCGTTGGTTACAAATATAAAATGCGATTTATTTAATCTTTCGTCTACTGAAGATGAGAGAATGTGAAACTTAACAAAAAAGGCGGAGCCTATTATAAAGCACTCTTCGGCTATGAAAAAGTGTATCTGGTCAAATTGCTTTGATGGAAAGTGAGACAGACAGATGGTCCTATTTGTCTGTCTGTCTGTCTGTCTGTCTGTCTGTCTGTCTGTCTGTCTGTCTGTCTGTCTGTCTGTCTGTCTGTCTGTCTGTCTGTCTGTCTGTCTGTCTGTCTGTCTGTCTGTCTGTCTGTCTGTCTGTCTGTCTGTCTGTCTGTCTGTCTGTCTGTCTGTCTGTCTGTCTGTCTGTCTGTCTGTCTGTCTGTCTGTCTGTCTGTCTGTCTGTCTGTCTGTCTGTCTGTCTGTCTGTCTGTCTGTCTGTCTGTCTGTCTGTCTGTCTGTCTGTCTGTCTGTCTGTCTGTCTGTCTGTCTGTCTGTCTGTCTGTCTGTCTGTCTGTCTGTCTGTCTGTCTGTCTGTCTGTCTGTCTGTCTGTCTGTCTGTCTGTCTGTCTGTCTGTCTGTCTGTCTGTCTGTCTGTCTGTCTGTCTGTCTGTCTGTCTGTCTGTCTGTCTGTCTGTCTGTCTGTCTGTCTGTCTGTCTGTCTGTCTGTCTGTCTGTCTGTCTGTCTGTCTGTCTGTCTGTCTGTCTGTCTGTCTGTCTGTCTGTCTGTCTGTCTGTCTGTCTGTCTGTCTGTCTGTCTGTCTGTCTGTCTGTCTGTCTGTCTGTCTGTCTGTCTGTCTGTCTGTCTGTCTGTCTGTCTGTCTGTCTGTCTGTCTGTCTGTCTGTCTGTCTGTCTGTCTGTCTGTCTGTCTGTCTGTCTGTCTGTCTGTCTGTCTGTCTGTCTGTCTGTCTGTCTGTCTGTCTGTCTGTCTGTCTGTCTGTCTGTCTGTCTGTCTGTCTGTCTGTCTGTCTGTCTGTCTGTCTGTCTGTCTGTCTGTCTGTCTGTCTGTCTGTCTGTCTGTCTGTCTGTCTGTCTGTCTGTCTGTCTGTCTGTCTGTCTGTCTGTCTGTCTGTCTGTCTGTCTGTCTGTCTGTCTGTCTGTCTGTCTGTCTGTCTGTCTGTCTGTCTGTCTGTCTGTCTGTCTGTCTGTCTGTCTGTCTGTCTGTCTGTCTGTCTGTCTGTCTGTCTGTCTGTCTGTCTGTCTGTCTGTCTGTCTGTCTGTCTGTCTGTCTGTCTGTCTGTCTGTCTGTCTGTCTGTCTGTCTGTCTGTCTGTCTGTCTGTCTGTCTGTCTGTCTGTCTGGCAATGGGGGTGAATTTGTAAATACGTCTTCTGAGATTCTGTTTTATTTCAGTGATAGAGTAAAGTAGAGGAGTCATTCATTTATCTTAAAACCATTTAACCGAACTAAATGATGATAGTTCAGTACATAAATGTACTTTAGTAGCGGATGTAATCTACGGCGTATACTCCTTTGACACTGATTTTTCTGTATTCAAGTAACGAAGTTAAAGAGAAGGGAAAGTTACATCAAATTTCACTACTTCTAAAGCGTTAAAAAGTTGATCTTGAGAATTAAGGCTCTTTGACCAAGCGTCAAATATTTGTCACTTTATGACAGATAAAAGTTTGGGAAAATTGTTTGTCACTCTCCAACTTTTTAAATGTGGCAAACAAACATGGACAATCAACAATCATGATGTCAAATAAATTTGACCATTATGTCAAAAGGTCAAATATTTGACCATTGATCAAAGGGTGTGGTTTCCGAGTATTTATATCATAGGCGTGGGCAAGGGGATGACTTTTGTTATTGCGAAATTGAAATCTTTAATTCCGATCAAAATGTGAACTCATTTGCAAGGGTTCTTGAGATTGCAGCGTGTTTTTATGGCGTTGGCTTTGTCTTTTTTGTTAGGGAATTAGAATTACGTTGTCCATTGATGTGAACTTTTGTAATATAAATGGTTGGTCTTATTTTAGCAGCATAGTTCAAGCGGGTGCTAAAACAAAACACTTTGGTTTTACCGTATTTCCGGAGTGATGTTGAAAAGATAAATTTATTTCTAACTGCGATTATCAATTTTATCTCATCTTTGTGATGTGTTTGTGTTTTGTCAGAAGTTGAAACTTTCTAGAAACATGATGTAAGAAACCTGATTTTAAGTAGTATACATATCCGAAAGTCGAAGAAATGTTGGCAATAAAAAGAAATCAAGAATACAAAAAATACACTAAATCACGTTGATATAACTGAAAGCGTGTCGAAACTAGAAAACAGGATTTGTTTGGTTCTCAACTCTTAAATGCCAAAAACAACACGTCGCTTGTTGTGAAATTAATTTATCAAGTGTAAACTAAGTCCACAACGGTTTGCAGCAGCAAACCCCACCACCTTTGTAGACGATATGTACCTAGGTACGAAGAGTTTAATTGGTATATTCGCAGCAGTCAACCGATTCTCATAATTCACGGGGCCGAATTTGTCAGGAGGACCCATTCCGTGCGCCCATGGTATTTCGCGTTTCAACAATTTAACCCGCGTATGAATTATTTCACTCTCACTTAGCACGACAAATGCACCGCGAATATGTACGATGTCACACTTCGCAGCGAAGAGAATGACAAATATCCACCGCACCGAGACTAATTGTCCGCGGCTAAGTAAACCTTGTCGAAAAAAAAAACTGAAAAATAGCAAAACAAAACGGCCATCGTTCCACGGCCTGGCCTAACCCAGGTAGATTCACACCAGACCGTTATATATTCTGGCAGCTTTTCTAATTCTTTTCTGATCCACTAATCACCCTTCGTCAAGGAAATCAAATTCTCTTCTGAGTAAGGGTTCGGCAAAAATTTATTGTTGATATAGTTGTAGATTAGCTTAACGCCATCTGTGCATTGTGTCGCGCCGGGGAGCTTCGATATTTGAAATTTCCGAAACCATCTACTCTAGTGATGAAAATGGTCCCTTTCCCCCGCCGACCGAAATTACTTTTGATACGGACAGTGGCCCCCCCGGGCAAGAGGAAGGGGTTTGAAAGGGTTGCATGAAACACAGCATGCCAAGATCACAGCTGCAAACTGGTGCGGAATTTATCTGTTTAATTGCCCAGGAAACGGGATGAAAATTCGAGCAGATAAATGAAAACCCAGCCGGTCCCCTCAAGCAGATAAGACCTCAACGCCAGGGCCGCAGCGTAATGGCCTCGCCACGACGCCACAGCACACAGCAACTATTTTCGAAGCTATGCTCTCGCAGCAAACAAAGCAAAATTACGGTTTTACGTTAAAATAAATACTGTCTAGCAATAAACCTTGTCCCCATCGGGGCCGACTTTCTAAAATTCGTAAGCAAAGCAGGCCGTGGTTTTTGCTTCTTCTTTTCCCACGACTGCGTCAGACTACACACGTCAGTGATAAAGAAAATAACTTTATCTTTTCTCTTGAGCTATCCGAGCAGTCTGACAAGTGACACACGGCCTACCGCTTTTCCAAGCCGCGCTTCGGGCAGCTAACTGTCAAAGCAGTTTCGACATAATGACCGCGGAAAGTGTACTCTCAGGATAAACAAGAAAGAGGGTGGAAAGGGCTAGAGGGGGGGAAACCCCGTTCAAGAGTTTCAATCAAGTCGAATTTCGACTGCCGACCGGTAGCCAGTCGAAAAGTTTGTCATGAGGACTGCCGGTGCTAAGCTACAGTGATGATGGAAACGCGCGGTTAATTGTTCGAAAACCGAGTCATCACAATCTCCTAACATATTACATCGTTATTTGGAAATTCATAATGCACATTCGTAGTTGAGATTGCGGCTTCAAAGATAATCGCACACGAAGCCACTACTAATCGCATGCATTCTTTATTTAAAAATTGAAATTACGAACTTGCAGGCACTAGGCAGCTGCAGCGCGCTACTGTTTAATTTACAATCCCTGCCGAAAAGAAGGGGTTCAACCGGTATTTCATTCTTACCGTGCACTTCTGGCACGCTCGGCACAAAACGGCTGGCGAAAAACGTAAAGAATGTTTACACGCCCGTCTCATCATCTAAGCAGGCTTGACACCAAGCAGAGCAGAGAGCGGTTGGTGAAATCCGCGAAGCCGAAAATGCAAATAAGCATGGCGGTGATTATGTTTGTTTTCCTTACATTCTTCACATGGCTGCTTTGATGCGAAACGACTCGCTGAACCTCGTATGCTTTCCGAAATTAGTAGACTCGCTTTACTTACCTCGGTTGTGACGCTTGTTTGGGAATAAAAAAAAAACAAATCGGAATTTGATCAACTAGTGGTGTGATGACAGATTCTCCGATTGTTGAATTCTCATGATTATGTTTTATTACTGCCATTAAATATCTACCATTCCAGTGGGTCAGAGTGCTTGAGAGTGTGATATGAAGAAATATATTCAAGATTTCATAAAGTTCGTTCATGAAAACAGCAGAACTTTTACGTAAAAACCCAAATTGATCCACCTAGCGATCAGACCCAGCCTTCTCAATCAAACTTTTTATTAATGTAAACTTCCGATTGCAAAACAAATCAATAAGGGGCAACTAGACCTTCAATATGACACTGATTTTATGAAAATCGGTACAGCCATCTCTGAGAAACATGAGTGAGATTTGTTTTTTGTGTTCCTAACTATGTGCAGTTTTACAGAGATGAATTCCGGCAAAATTAAGCGGAAGCCTATGCGGCGATATCATAATAACAAAATGCTTGCGTCTGTGGAAAAGGTAAGAAGAGACTTTTCCATACGTCGAGCTGCAATGGTATATGGGATTACCGAAAGCACACTTCGTGCAAAGTTTTCAGCTGGTATCGAGTTGAACTTTACAACCCACCTCGAGAGGCCAACGGCGCAAAAGAAAGGCCGGATCGTCGATTGGATTATTCAGATGGCGGAAGCTGGATTCCCGGTGGATTCTCAGCAGCTGAAGACTCTGAAGCTCGGAAATCTCACATTCAATTCTTGGAATACACTTAAACTTAAACTAAGTGTGCACTCTCTTTCGCGGTTTCCATAAAACTGGGCAGTATTCGATGTATTTTATTTTTAACAATTCATAACCTTTAAGAGCGGGGGCCTAGTGTGGTTGGTAACGTCTGCGCCAACCACGCTCGACATCCAACCCAACTGGTCTAGATTCAATCCTAGCCGACATCGGGAGATTTTCCGAGGCGAAAAATCTCTGGTATCACGCCTCCATCGCATGAGGAAGTAAAGCCGTTGGCGCCGGTCCGTTGATAAACGGGTCGTGAATTAGGGTCCTGGGTGTGGAGTCGCCTCCCTGGGCGTCGGTGATTGGCCACAACAGTGGCGGAACTAGACCGACAGAAAATAAGCGAGAATAAAAAAAAAAAATTCATAACCTTTGAACCAGTTAAATAATATAAACTTCTAGTTTTAAGAAAAAATACAAAAAAAAATGGATCTGTGTATTTTTATATGCGTAATATATAAAGCTATTGAAATTTTTGTCTTGTTTTTAAATTGAATTTACTCAATTTTGAACAATTACTAATTTTCAATAATTTCATATTTTTAAAAACTTCTCCAATGGTCTTTTTAATTTGAGACCAAGAGGTATTTTTTATGTTTGCCCCAAAAATGACAAATAAATGAAAAACGCATCTATTTTCATGAAAAACATTAATAACTTAGAGTAGAACTGAGATATTCACGATGTCAGCATTGCAAACTATTTCTCTTAAATAGCTCTAAAAGTCGTTCAAAGACAGTTTCAAGGTGAAAATTGGAAAGTTAGAGCGCAAAATTTTTTTGGCGTAGGACTACGTCTTTGTTTTCTATACTATATTACACTTTGTGAAAATGAAAATGAAACTGGCAAATGTTGCGTCAGATTTCAAACGGTTATAGCAAGCGAACGACTTAATGCATCCTAGTCATTTAAATGTCGGTGGATAGATAAAATGTGTAACAATTTTTTGATATTATGTTCAACATTGTTGCTTTACTGCTTAATGGTGGAAAAAGGTGAAAAGTTCCATGGTCAAGCTTTCCCATACATTTCCCTTGTTCTTGGCTTGCTTCCCAAGCACAGATAACAATAACATGGACGAAATAAATTCCACTGCCTACATATTTTGACTCAACAAAGTGTTTTGGTTTGTTTGTCTTTGTCTAAGCTGCGTGGCCACGCCTTAATGGTAAAAATCTACGCTGAACTCGATACAAAAGACTGTGTGTGGAAAATTCAGCTTCAGTTTAGTTTGTTCCACAATAGCGAGTGCGGTGCAGCTGTTAAGCTTTGCGACATTGAGAAACGAGAGCTGCATACGATTCAACTTCCAGGCACCGCGGAGCATGTTACCTGTATTCTGCACACGGCAGCAACAGTTACCATCGTACGCTGCAGGATATTTTGCTGGCACAGTTGCTGGAGGGCACAGCGGAGAGCAAATTTTATACGCGGCCAACTAAATAATCGATGCTACCGGTGGTGGTGTGATCATCAGCATTCTGTAGCTACATTTCGAGCTGAAGGTTATGAAATCGTTTTTTTTCAGAACTATTAGATGATGAAGATAAGAGTTATGAGAATTTTCACAACTACTACTAGTGTAAAATGTTCATCTATTTCTGAATAATCATTTTTACAATAACGACCAGGACGCACCATAGATAAACGATAGTGTTACCTATGAATAGTTTGTCTCAAGATATAACCCTCATTTCAAGAATTTTCACTGCTAAATTGAGTGATTTTCCGGTTTAAGTGTTTGTTTGTGTTCACTCGAACACCGTTATCAGTCAAATATCAGCAACGAAAATTAGTTAATCTAGGAACCAGAGTGATTTTCGCATCGGGAAAGCAAAAACTTTCTTTTGATGCTTATGAAAATCACTCAGTAGTATTGGAGATGTGTTGGTTTGTTTCTCTTTCTTTCTATAAGCTACGTGGCCACGCCTCAATGGTAAAAATCTACGCTGAACTCGATACAAAAGACTGCGTGTAGAAAATTCAGCTTCAGTCATATTACTTTTTCATTCGCTCTCAGACTGTTGAGAAGTACAGTTCTATTTCTGAAAAGCCGGGTTAGTTAAAAATTTTATTCCGTTTTGTGCGACAGTTCGTCGCTTGCATCGCTGTGTGATGTCAAAGAAAAAGAGAAGAGCAGGCTCGAGTCCTGCGAAACAAAACTCTGCTGCTGAAGGAGGCAGTAAAAAGAAGAAACCAGGCGGAAGCAGTTGCACTTCGAAAAGTGTGGCTGACTGCGACACGATGACAAACGTTTGCGACGTTGGAGATTTTGGCGGGCCGACTGATGTTCCGGATTCTGCCAGCCCCAATACGGTGAAAGTGAAGCTTCCCCCGCTGGTAGTGAAAAACGTCCCTCTCAACAAGCTCATTAGCGACTTTGCATCGCTGGGCGTAGCAGCTGAATACAAGTTATGCGGCATCGGTACGAAGGTTATGCTCCACACGAAGGTGGATTTTGAGGAGGCCACGAAATTTTTGAAAAATTCTAAATCTGAGTTCTTCACCCACGACATTCCTGGGGAAAAGCCATTCAAGGTGGTCATCAGAGGCTTGCCAGGTTTTGACCCCAAGCTGATCGGTGCCGAAATCAAGGATCGGTACAAATTGGCCCCAATTGCTGTCTATCCGATCAAACGCAGGAATGAAAATGAAAGGAAATACCCGGACTGCCTCTTTCTGGTTCATTTCCCAAAAGGGACAGTTACACTGAGCGCTTTACGAGCCATCCGCTCTTTGTTCTCCATTATCATACGTTGGGAGCCCTATCGAGGAGGCCTTCGAGACGTTACGCAGTGTCAGAGGTGCCTCAACTTCGGTCACGGTACCCGGAACTGCAACATCAAACCGCGTTGCAACATCTGCGCCAAGGACCACTCTACGTCGGATTGCCCTGTGGACGATGCTGGTGCGGTACAGTTTAAGTGTGCTAACTGTGGCGGTGATCACCAGAGCTCTGATCGACAGTGCCCGAAAAGGGAGAGCTTAAAACATATCCGCAAGCAGGCGTCGTCAACCAACCAGCCGAGCAGGAAGAAAGACAAACCACCGGTCTTCAGGGCGGAAGATTTTCCTCCTCTGCGTTCATCCCAGCAAGCAGGGCAACCAGGTACGCGTACGCAGCTTGACCTTCCACACTCACCATCCGGCGGGTCAGCCGGTCAACGGTCGCCTCCCCCCCTGGCTACTGGCGTCCACCCACAACAACACCACCGAGCGCTAAGTCCGAGAAGTACTCTGCGGATGAGCTGCTAGAAATTTTTAGCAGCATGACCAATGCCCTTCGTGCGTGTCGCAACAAGCCCGAGCAAATCCATGTGCTCGGTAAATTTATCATCCCGTATGGATCCTAAACCCATCTCCATCGTCACTTGAAACGCTTGCTCTGTTAGAGCAAAAAACATCGAGCTTGCTGACTTTCTCCGCAAGTACAACATCGATGTGGGTCTACTCACAGAGACTCACCTGAAATCCGGCGACAGTTTTTGGCTGCCGGATCACAACATCATCCGTCTCGATCGCACCAACTCCAGGGGGGGTGGTATAGCGATCATCGTTAGAAAAGGGATGAAATACAACATCTTGCCGCACATCCACACCGCCATCATCGAAGCCCTTAGTGTGGAGGTCAAATCAGCTACCGGGTTCATTCGGTTCATCGTCGTCTACTGTCCTCGCCATCAGCAACGGTACAGCAATGCAGTTCAAGAACGACATGGCAACCATCACCAGGACCAACTCCCGCTTCGTCGTTGGGGGAGACCTAAATGCTCGGCACGAGGCTTGGCGAAATTATCGGCAGAATCAGAACGGTCGTCAACTCTTCGAACACTCGCAGCATGGGTTTTATACGGTGCAGTTTCCGGATGAGCCGACTTTCATCTCCCCAGCAGGGAACCCTTCAACCCTGGACTTCTTCCTGGCCAACATCGAGCTCTCCAAACCAGTGGCCCACAACGATCTGAGCTCAGACCACCAACCTGTCGTTGCTGAGGTGGGGATCGGTGTTGCTCCTGCCAGCTGTCTGCGGAAAGATTACCATCATGTCGACTGGGAGCGCTTTGCTCGAATGGTGGACAACAACATCGATGAGGCGCCGCCGCTCGACAGCGTGGAAAACATCGACCAGGCGTTGGAGGGTCTCCAACGAGCCATAAACGTGGCCGACGAGGCGTGTGTGCGACGTGTTCCTGTGAGGGGTAAGTTCCTTGCTATTGATTCCCATACCCGGCTGCTAATTAGACTGCGGAATGTGCGTAGACGCCAGTTCCAGAGGACCAGGGATCTGGACATTAGGCTCGAGGTGACCGATCTGAATAGGCAAATTGCTTCCAGGATGGTCTCACTCCGGAATGAAAATTTCGGACGCTTAGTCCAAAGTTTGGACGACCGCTCCAGGCCATTCTGGAAAGTAGCCAAAGTGCTGAAATCGCACCCCAAACCAGTTCCTCCCCTCAGGGTCGGAGAGAGGCTTCTTGTTGCACCGGTCGAGAGAGCAAATGCGGTAGGCGATCACATTGCCTCATCGCATTTGCTTGGCTCGACCATGGCTAGTCCAATGGAAGACCAGGTCGAGCAGTGCGTCCGCGACCTCGAAAACTCCCCCTGTACCGTTCCTCAAGAACATAAAATCACAGCAGAACAGGTTTGCTCAGCGCTGATGAGTACTAAGAACATGAAGGCTCCTGGGTTTGACGGGGTCTTCAATATGGTCTTAAAAAAGCTCAGCAACAGGGTTCACCTGTTGTTGAGCTCTATCTTCAACAGATGCTTGGAATTGCATTACTATCCAAGCATTTGGAAGATAGCCAAGATCATACCGATCCGCAAACCCGGGAAAGATCCAACGTTAGCATCAAGCTACCGTCCGATCAGCCTACTCTCATCGCTGGGCAAACTGTTTGAAAAACTGATCCTCAACCGCATGATGAAGGTGGCTGAGGAAAACAACATCTTACTCCCGGAACAGTTTGGGTTTAGGAAGGGTCACTCCACCACGCACCAGCTGGTGATGAACAACATCAGAAGGGACAGGGCTGTATCCAAGTCCACAGCCATGGCATTGTTGGACGTCGAAAAGGCGTTTGATGTCTGGCATGACGGTCTGGTATACAAGCTCTGTGCCTTCAACTTTCCATCATATTTGACGAAAATCATCTGTAGCTACCTTCGGCAGAGGTCGTTCAGGGTATCGCTGAATGGTTGCTTATCAAATACTTTTTCCATCCCAGCAGGGGTCCCGCAGGGCAGTCTGCTGGGCCCTTTGCTATACAACATTTACACCTCCGACATTCCTTCCCTGGGAGATGGCTGCGTGCTCTTTCTGTTCGCAGATGACACTGCAATTGCCGTCAAGGGAAGAATGCCTCGTGAGATCACCAACAAACTTCAGCGATGCTTAGACGCCTTTGTCGAGTATGCTAACACCTGGAAAATTAAGATCAACGCTTCCAAAACCCAAACAATAATGTTTCTTCATCGACAATCCCCTAAACTGAAGCCCCCTCCATCATGCGTTGTGGTCATGAACGGTACCGGGGTTGAGTGGTCTTCCGAAGTTACCTATCTTGGGCTGCTATTCGACGAGAAGCTTCTTTTCCGATCGCATGTGGAGAGGACACTGGTTAAGTGCTCAGCTTTGGTTCGGTCACTATACCCGCTTATTTGTCGCAGATCTCGCCTCTCAAGAACAAACAAACTAGCAGTCTACAAACAAATAATTGCCCCCGCAGTCTTTTACGCGGCTCCGGTGTGGGAGTCATGTGCACAAACTCACAGGAACAAAATACAGATTGCGCAAAACCGAATCTTACGGATGATCCTCGATTGTCCCTATGACACCAGGATCACAGATCTCCACCAAGAAGCAGTTACTCCAAAAGTAGATGCCAGAATAACAGAAACCAAAACCAAATTTGTACATAAATGTCAGCATTCAGAATACGCTTTAATAAGCGGTTTGTACATAGTAGGTTAAGTTAGTTCTAAGCTGTAAATAGTAATTTTAAGCTGTAAATAGTAGTTTTAAGTAGTTTCCTTTCTTTTCTTTCAAAACAAGCGCCACCAAAGTGGACAATCCAAAATTCAAAATCTCTACAATTAGAAAGCTTAGTAAAACAAAAATCAAAACTCGCACATCAAAGATGAAAACAGTAATGTAAATCACTTATACTTGTAAAAAAAAAAAAAACATGTATTATACCCTACAAAAGCATAAAAATACAGATAAACTTAAACAACAAAATTCAGCTTCAGTTTAGTTTGTTCCACAATAGCGAGTGCGGTGCAGCTGTTAAGCTTTGCGACATTGAGAAACGAGAGCTGCATACGATTCAACTTCCAGGCACCGCGGAGCATGTTACCTGTATTCTGCACACGGCAGCAACAGTTACCATCGTACGCTGCAGGATATTTTGCTGGCACAGTTGCTGGAGGGCACAGCGGAGAGCAAATTTTATACGCGGCCAACAAAATAATCGATGCTACCGGTGGTGGTGTGATTATCAGCATTCTGTAGCATACATTTCGAGCTGAAGATTATCGAATCGGTTCTTTTTAGAACTATAAATGCTTGAAGATAGAGTTACGAGAATTTTCACAACTACTCCTAGTGTGAAATGTCCATCTATTTCTCAATAATCATTTTTACAATAACGACCAGGGCGCACCAAAGATAAACGGTAGTGTTGCCTATGAATAGTTTATCACAACAAGACGTAACCCTCATTTCAAGAATTTTCATTGCTAAATTGAGTGATTTTCCGGTTTATTTGTTTGTTTGTGTTCACTCGAACACCGTTATCAGTCAAATATCAGCAACGAAAATTAGTTAATCTAAGAACCAGAGTGATTTTCGCATCGGGAAAGCAAAAACTTTCTTTTGATGCTTATGAAAATCACTCAGTAGTATTGGAGATGTGTTGGTTTGTTTCTCTTTCTTTCTATAAGCTACGTGGCCACGCCTTAATGGTAAAAATCTACGCTGAACTCGATACAAAAGACTGCGTATAGAAAATTCAGCTTCAGTTTAGTTTGTTACACAAAGGCGAGAGCAGTGCAGCTGTTAAAGGTACGCAACATTGAGAAACGAGAGCTGCATACGAGTCAACTTCCAGGCACTGCGGAACTATGTTACACCTTTATTTTGCATACGGCAGCAACACTTTCCATCGTTCGATGCAGGATATTTTGCTAGCACAGCTACTGGAGGGCACAGCGGAGAGCAAATTTTATGCGCGGCCAACAAAATATTCATGGTGCGATTATCAGCGTTCTGTAGAACGAATTTCTAACTGAATATTATGGAATCGGTTCTTTTCAGAACTATAGATGCTTGAAGATAAGAGTAATGAGAATTTTCGCAACTACTACTAGTGTAAAATTTTCATGTATTCATGCATCGTTAGTTTTAAAATAACGACTATCAAAAATAAACGGTAGTGTTACCTATGAACAGTTAAGCGCAGCATATAATAATATTTAGTTTAGCATATATTATATATTTAGTCCTACGTCACCATTTCATACAACCCCTAGGGCTGTATACCTTGTAGTATTTTCAATATAAATCGGTTGTTTTCAAAGATAGAGAAAATCTTTTTTTACAAAGTTACTTAAAATCAACAGAGCTATAACATTGTTGAACAACTTTTTTCTCAATCTACAAAGATGAAAGAATAAGATACTTGATTTCATCGAAAATTTGGGTCTCCCCAATTTTTGATAATTTTTCCAATCGGTCAAGCTATGGCAGAGTGATAATTAATAAGTAACTCTTAAACCAAAACTTTCCAAACATTTATTTCTTAGTGAATACAGTACCATTCCTCACGGAAAATCGTCTCAAACTAAATAACAGGCTAGAAACATGTATTACAAGTGGTCAAATTAGGACTCTGTCGATCGCACCCGTTCCCCTCTCAAGAGCCGGCTGAGATACATAAATCGCAGATCAGCTCAGACAGAACAGGCGAAAAACTACCGCTTCCTATTAGGAGTATTTCTGTGTTTGTCTATGTGATGACTTACCTAGAAAAAAAAACGAGCGTCGTAGTCTGAGTCGACCTCGGTTGAGATTGATATGATTTGTTATCCCCTTCCCGCGATCCCGACTAGAGCAGAGCTCATCGAGAAAGATTTGTTGGCGCACAGTGGCCAATAGGTCCCCAGTAGGACAGAACAGGCGTGCGCTGCTCGAGATGTTGATTCGCGTGACCATAATCGTTATTTTTCCCCGATGCGGTTGTTAAGTCGTTAAATTTTCCTCTACTCGCTCCAGATGGAAGAGGCCACAGCTGATCGTGGGTGATTTGATGGCGGCGACTATTGGCGGTGGGATTATCGCCGCTGACTGGCCAGCTGCCAGGATTTCTTGTTTTATTACTACAGGCGATTGTTGTTATTGGCTTCAGCGATTCGTGATTATTGACATGATCTTTGCTTCTAAATTTAGTATATAGTTGAGAATTTTCCTAATGCTTAACTAGACTTTAGATTACATTTTTTATATCCTTACCCAAATTACGTTAGTTTTCGGTCATAACAAAGTTTCTTCAGAAATTTATTTAATTCTGTATTGAACACATCATACTGAAATAAAAGCATTATTCAAATTGAAATTTAGAAGCAAAATGCAAACCTAAATGGTTGCATTAAGCAGCCCAAAAACATTTGAACTGTTCCGGCTTTCGCTCAAACAAGCTTCTCTGAGATCATACCGCGTGCATACCGGATCGTGTCGTGTCACGCTTTTTGGCGAAAAGCACTCACGAAAGCAGCACACATTTTCACCGGCTTCCATAAAGCGCATGCGACTGGCATCACGGATAGCACTGCGGTTGAAAACCCATGAGGCTGGCAATCCTCACCTCAGTCGGCCGAATAATTCTGGACTACTTAGTGATAAAGGCGTATCTAACAAGTTGTAAACAAAAAGAGACTTTATGAAGAACTATCTGTTCTAACTATTAGTTGAAGGCGAAATTGTTGTTTACGTAAAGCGATGTAAATTCAAGTTTTAGGTGCAACGTAAACAAAATTAGAGCGACTTTCAATCGCATTTTTTAATGACAAATATAGTATAGAACCGTGAATTAGGATTTGGATTTGTGAGTAAAAACTTTACTTGCTTGTTCAGAGTTTTGCTGTCATTGCTAGTTTCGCCCTAATCACGAAGTAGTCCGGAATTATCATCCACCGTTTACACCAGTGGTTTTCAACCTGGGATATGCGAAAATCAAAATCAGTGATAGCGAGAAAAGCTTTTTTTATAATAAAGACAGTACTCGAAAAAAAAAGAGACAAAAAAGGACCAAAAACTTACTACAAGTTGGATGTTTTTGAGACTTTCAGGGAGTAAATAAACACATATGAGCTATGTTTTTGCAAAGTTGGTTTATTCAAACTCCTCTCTAGGTTCAATACCCGGACCTTGCAACCTATCGAATCCACTTGCGCTATCTTTCTCACACACTTTCATCGATTCTTTCTTCAATTGCTGGTCGTTTTTGAAGACCTTTACTGTTTCCTCAAGCTTGCCCTTCAGAATCGCCAATAACTTTTTTTCTTCGGCTCAAAAACAACATCGCTAGTTTCGTATCACTCCCCGCGCCAAGTACTTCTTGACAGATTTGTCGACCTTTCTCTGGCGGAACTTTTCCAAAACATCCAGACGAGCCTTGCCGACGAAAAACCCCAAGTCGGAGATTTACTTGGTACCTGCTTTACCTACTCTAACAGAAAGTTGTTCATTATCACTAGTTTCTCATGCGTTTTCTGAAGGAATAGGCCACGATATTCGTAAGACAAAATATCGACTTTTGGCTCCAAATTTTAACACCCTGTAAACAAACCTTTCGTAGCTATCAAAAAGGGGAGGTTGGGCCGCTCCATGCAGTGATCTATAAAAAGTTCATTTGTTTTTCAATCTTGCTCTTGTTGTTTGAAGCACGAGCTAGGCTACAACAACTCCACTGTTTACCAGTACTGAGCTGGTACTGAACAGCCTTTTATTTCAAACACATACATCCAAATCGACTTTCCAGTTGGTCTCGAGGTACGATGTTGGCGTAACAAGCCAGTCGTCGCAGGATCGAGTCTCGGCTTGGGCGAGACTGTTAGTGTCAGTAGGATCGTAGCGCTAGCCCCGCAATTGTCCTGTACATCTAACAGTTGGCTGCGAAGTCTGTGTATAATAAACAGAAGGTCAAGTTTCAAATTGGAATGTAGCACCAAGGCTTTGCTTTGCTTGCATCCATGTTGAGCAATTCTCGCTGAAACTAGGCCACTAGGTCTTTCAAATTTGATATGAATGCACCTAGTTACTAGAAATAGAGAAAAAATGATAATGCCATTTTTGTTTGATCGAATTTGTTGACCCCTTGGTCACCAAGGGGTGCAACAATTTTCAGAAAAGTTGAATTTTTTAAAATTCGTTATGTAAAGTACTACAAATAGCACTTTTCTGTAAAGAGGAATGATAGGGCTTTAATTTTAAGTGATCAGAGTTTAGGCCGCCAACTTGAATTTGGCCGCCATTTCGGATTATATAAGAAAAATGCAATTTTGACCGTGTTCGCAACTACTGATTTTCGATCTGAGACCAGCATTTGAAAGCTGAGAAAAAATGCTATAACATACAAGAAAAAAATTAGGTGAGCATCGGTGTCAACCCAGCAATTGAACCTATTTTCCAAGCTGAGTTTTAAAATTTTCAACGCACACCGCGCGATCAACGTAGTAACCTGTCTGCTGAGACCAAGTGGATGCATATGTTATAACCCTACTAGATCCATATATCATAATCGATTGATGCTACAACTAGTACGCCACTACTTTTTTTCAGTTTAGTGAGAATAATGAATACAACACTATCATGTTTTATACTAACAGAGCGATAGGTTTTTTTTGCCTTTCTCCTAGAAAGGTATAGCAATCACTGGAAAAACCAAAGGTATAAAAGTGCTCCAAAGGATCGAATCTCGTATATCAATCAACTTAGTTTGACGAGCTGAGCATTTCCTGTATGTGTGTGTATGTATGTGTGTATGTGTGTGTGTGTATGTAACGCTCTCCCAATCTCACTCGATTTTCTCAGAGATGGCTGGACCGATTTTCATGAAATTAATTGCAAATGAGAGGTCTAGTTGCCTCATAAAACCCTATTGAATTTCATTGCAATCGGATTTTTAGTTTAGAGGTTATGTTTAAAAATGTGAAAATCACGAAACATCATTATCTCAGAAACTTCTCAACCGATTTTAACAAAATTGGTTTTAAATGAACGAGCTACTCAAAAAACCCTTAACTTTTGAGTTTCATGACATTGAACGTGTGGTTCAGAAGTTATTCAAAGAAACGTGTTCTGGAGAGTGTTTAATCTCACTCATTTTTCTCAGAGATGGCTGAACCGATTTCCACGAAATTAGTGTCAAACGAAAGGTCTAGCTGCCTAATAACACCTTATTGAATTTAACTGTAATCGGTCTGTTACTTTGTCTGTAATGTATCAAAATATGAAAATCACGAAACTTCATTTTCTCAGCCGATTTGAACAATATTGGTATCAAATGAACGGGCTAGTAAAAGGTTAATTGATGAATTTTATAGTGATTAAACACGTGGTTCAAAAATTGTGAAAAGTAACATGTTCCGGTGACTTTTCAAATTCACTCGTTTTCCCAAAAATAGCTGGACTAAATTCAACAATCTTAGTGTCAAATGAAAAGTTTGGCTTTCCTATAGGTTCCCATTTTATTCTATTTTTTTTATTCTCGCTTATTTACCGTCGGTCTAGTTCCGCCACTGATGTGGCCAATCACCGACGCCCAGGGAGGCGACTCCACACCCAGGACCCTAACTCACGACCCGTTTATTAACGGACCGGCGTCAACGGCTTTACTTCCTCATGCGATAGAAGGCGTGATCCCAGAGATTTTTCGCCTCAGAAAATTGTAGAGATGCAGTGATAAACTGAAAAATATTATAATAATAAATTCGTTCTTATGATAAATTGTAGCTAGACAATAAAATATAAAGACAATCCGAAATTCATTTCCGAATACCATTGATTTGTATCGCACTAGTCTCTGTTCACCGCCTGTATTTCCGCAACCGCATGCATACACATGCGTGCAAGACAGCAGCAAAAAAAAAGAAGTGAAAGAAGAAGAATTTCGTCCGAACGCACCTATAAATAAGCGCAAATCTCAGTTGTTAGCTCATTCAGAATTCGGATGTCATACCAAGCGGACAGCAGCAGTAAATACCTCCCCAGCGGAACGGAAGCAACCACCCACTCGAGCAGCAGCGGTATCGGGTTGAATCTCTCCCCGTTGCAGGAGCAAATAGGCGCGTAGAAGTTTTGCAGCAGTGACAGCGGTGACGAGCAGAGATGCCAGAACTATTTCGTGAAAATCCATAGATTCTATGGATTTTTATGGATTTCTACGGATTTCCTTTGTTTTCTTCTTCTTTTCTACGGATTTCCCATATATTTGTAAATCCGTAGAAGTGAATAAATCCGTAGATCTACGGAGAAATCCGTAGATCTGGCAAGCCTGGTGACGAGTTTAGCTTCTCCCCGTTCGCAGTTCACATTTAGTTGCCGCGGCGAGCAGTCGCTTCGGACCAACCGCAATATCAGGTGCGGCTACTATACCAGGATCGAATTAACCCCCAGGTACTTGGAGTTAATTGAATTTTCATTCGTAAAGCTTTTGCAGCGGAATTAGTTCATCGATGGATCTGGTGGGCTTCATTCGGGCTCCCGAATCTGAAAATCACGACAAAAATCACCCGGTGTCGGCTAGGATTGAATCTAGACCAGTTGGGTTGGTTGTGAGTGGATCACGCCACCTCACAACCATCGACACCTTTGTCGGCGGTGGGATTCGAACCCAGGCGTCGAGCGTGTTTGGCGGAGACGTTACCAACCACACTAGACCCCCGCTGTCCCGTTTTATTTGACTATAATCGTATATTTATTTCAACTGTATCTGTACTGTATTAAATTATAAAAACAACGAGCGTCTATTATCTCAAAGATCACACGACTTATTTGAACATATCTAGTGTCATTTGAACGGGTTGTCTCTCGAACTCACAAGTAAGAAATTTCATAGCAATTTGATATGTGGTTTAAAAGTTATGAAAAGAAACGAAATTCAAAGACTATTTAAAACTGTAACTGCTTTGATCAAAACATATGGCCTCAACAAAATTTAAATTTGGTATTGTGCTGTTCGTAAGTTTCCGGTATTGCTCGTGATTGAAGTGTACGAAATTCAAAGTCTTTTATTTTATTTCGCTATTTCTTCAGCACGAATATTTTACTCTTAATTAATACTATTTTAACTTTTTGCCTTTCTCCTAGAAAGGTATAGCAATCACTTGCAAAACCGAAGATATGAAAGTGCTCCAAAGGGCCGAATCGCATATATCACTCGACTCAGTTCTGTATGTATGTGTGTGTGTGTGTGTGTGTGTGTGTGTGTGTGTGTGTGTGTGTGTGTGTGTGTGTGTGTGTGTGTGTGTGTGTGTGTGTGTGTGTGTGTGTGTGTGTGTGTGTGAGAGTGTGTGTGTATGTGCAGATTTTTATTTTCTCTCACTTTTCTCAGAGATGGCTGGACCGATTTTAATGAAATTATATGCAAATGAACGTTCTAGTTACCCCATAAGACCCTATGAAATTTCATTGTTATTGGATTTTTATTTCAGAGGTTATGTTTAAAAATGTAAAAATCACGAAAATCATCAATATCTCAGAAACCACACAACCGATTTCAAAACAATTGGTATCAAATAAACGGGCTATCTGAAAAACCCTTAACTTTTGAATTTTATATAGATTGAACATGTGGTTCAAAAGTTATGAAAAGTAACGTCTTCTGAATACTGTTTAATTTCACTCATGTTTCTCAGAGATGGCTGGACCTATTTCCACAAAATCAGTGTCATATGAAAGGTCTAGTTACCCCATAAGACCCTATTGATTTTTTTGCAATCGGAATATTACTTTGCCTGTTATGTTTAAAAATGTGAAATCTAGCTATGAAAAGAAACATATTCCGAAGAATACATAAACTCACTCACTTTTCTCAAAGTTGGCTGAACCGATTTTCACGAAATTAGGGTCAAATGAAAGGTCTAGCTGACTCATAACACCCTACTAAATTTTACTGTAATCGAACTGTAACTTCGTCTGTAATGTACCGAATTGTGAAAATCACGAAACTTCATTGTCTCAGAAAGTATACAACCGATTTGATCAATAGTATTATCAGATGAACGGGCTAGTTAAGGGTTAACTGATGAATTATGATTTAACACGTGGTTTCAAAGTTTGACTGCCCTATACGTTCCCATTTCATTTGATTATAATCGAACTAAGCAACCGTTATGTATTAAATTGTTAATAAAACAACGAAATTCTATCATCTCAAAGATTACACGACTTATTTGACTTATATGCTTACAAATAATAAACTTCATAACAATTTGATATGTGGTTCAAAGGTTATGGAAAGAAAAGAGATTCAAAGGCTATTTAAAACTATACCTGCTTTGATCAATATATGTGGCCACAATATAATTTAAATGTGGTATTGTACCATTTGAATGCTCCCGGTATCGCTCATGATTGTATTGTTCGAAATTTAAAGTCATTCCTTTTATTTCGCTATTTCTTGAGCATTTACATTACGTAAAATTTCATATTTTATACTTCTATTACAACATCATTATTTTACAACCCAAAAAGTGAATACACATTTATTGGATTGAAGCGTTCATGTAAATCTATTTTTACAAATAATAAGTTTGAATGAGAAAGGCTGGGTCTGACCGCTAGGTGGATTAATTTAGGTTTTTTATTACTAAGCAGCTCCACAAAAAATGTCCCAGTTTTTGATATTTGATTTAAATTGTCATTTCTAATTTGGCTGAAACATTGCATAGATGTTTTTATAGGCAAAAGATGTTATTTTGTGCTATTGGTTTGATTTTTTAGAGCACGACTCATTTTTGAGAAGCTATTGAAAATACTTTTCTGGGAAGGTATTGATGATTACAAATATTTTTAGGGCCAGAACGGTTTGTTTGATCGGTATGACGTCTTCTATAAAGTTGTAGATAATATTTTTGTCGATTTATGTACATAGACCACTCTGTTCCGAAACAAATCGGCCATTCTGTTTCGGACGAATATTCAACACAGTATAAATCAACTTTAAAATTCGATTCCAGAAATTTTCTTAATCTCCCAACTTCAGCTTGCGGTTTATGCAAAAAACTCATTTTCGAAAAAAATGGTCTTTAGACCACTCTGTTCCGCAACGGCTCATATGTGGTTCAAAAGTTATGGAACGAAAAGAAATTCAAAGACTATTTAAAACTATACCTGCTTTGATCGATACATGTGGGTTCAACATAATTAAAATGTGGTATCGTACTATTTGAACGTTCCCGGTATTGCTCGTGATGAAATTGTTCGATATTAAAAGTCATTTCTCTTATTTCGCTATTTCTTAAGCACTAACGTTACGTTAAATTTCATATTTAATACTTTAATTACAACATCAATATTTTAGAACCCAAAGAGTAATTATTTTTTTATCCTCTGTGTGGACTCATCACTGCGACCAGAGACATTTTGATCTATTGTGATATTGCCCAGGTGTTTTCTGTACTCCGCACTTCATATTATTGGCAGTATCATTATTGAAGTGAATGATACGCTTTTCAAGAATATCCGTGCTTGTGTGTGAGAGTTTACCCTTTCATTTTTAGCTTACTGCTCTACTATACCGAGCCTCTTTTCTATCCTACTAGTATCGCCAATTTACAATTCCCTGAACTGAGGCTACACCTAACGTTCCTCTCTGACCAGGTTTATTCTAAGAGGGACTTACTTTGTCAAGAGGAAGGAGTCTTATCGAACCTCATTCCTCCTACCAACAACGCGTCACAATCACAATTCCTTGAAGAGGCACTCATTGCTTCTCCTCTGGTCAGGTTTTTTATAAGTAGGACTTATATTTTTGTCAAGAGGAAGGAGTCTTATCGAAACCTCGTTCCTCCAGCCAAGACCGCGTCATAATTACAATTCCCTGAAGAGAACTATTATACGTTACTCAGAACAGTTTTATTATAAGAGGGACTTTTTTTTGTTAAGATGAAAGTCAGCAAGGGTACTATAAAATTCAGCTTGAAGGAAGGGTATGTAGTGGAGAGCCTGAGAATGAACCCATGTTAAAGTCCTTTGACAACCAAATGGCCTGATTCTACTAAGATTCAAACCCACGACCACTCGCTTTTAAAGCGGACTCTGTAACCTTGCGGCTATGAAGCTCTCTAAGGGCATCTTCAGCGGTGGTCCAAATCTTTGTTTTGTTCTATTTTTTTGGAACAAACTTAAATTCATTGCTGCACCGGTGGTGTAAATTTTGTTTTATACCAGATTTAAATTGAAAAAATTTGAAACTGGTATACGTTTTGGTCTATTTTTGTCACTTTTTGGAACAAGAAATAGATCGTTCTAAACCCTTTGTACGCTGCCAATAGGTGGGTAAAATGTCATATTTTAATTGAATACCTCATTTTTAGCTATTTACATATAAGCATTTTGCCTGAGTTGAGCATGAGCATGAGCATGATTGACCGGCCGCGGTTGCTTCTCCGTTATTGCCAGATCAGCTGTTATTACACAGAGAACCAACGGATGATGCTTGGGACTATCATTCATCCTCGATGTGTAAAAACTGGTGACCTTAATCTTTATATTAGGCAATACCAGCGCCGGCCGCATCCGAATGCAGGTCAAAGGAGGAATGTGTATAGGAATATGTTGACGTGATACTCGCTTTATTGGAAGCCGAGAACACCTCTGCACTTCCACGAGAAATCACTGGGATGTTGGAGAAAAGGGTAGGGTTTGCAGCAGGTTTCGTTTTGGTAAACGATGCGCTGAGTTCGAGTACCGGGTTCATAATAACAAATATCGCGCCTATAAGTTCAAAATAACCTCCGCGAAAATTATTACGCGATCCGAACTCATTCTGTTTGATATACCACGGTAAAAAAAAGCATGCGAGGAATCCGTACCTGCGACTAAATTGAGACAGACTTAAATATTCGAATATTTCCTTATCAAATCATTTAGTAAGTACCGAAAAGAATATCCAATTGATTTATCTCAGCCGACTACACAATGTTACGAATGCTACAAAAGTTCTATCCACGTTGACGTCTCGCCACTTTCGTTTTCTCGGTGAGATTATACCGACAACTATATCGCGTTGATATCTATCTGTATAAAACACGAACTCATGGAAGGTATCGACGCGTAGTCTCTAGATACTCGGTCACCCAGACATCTGGCTTTCTGCTTAACAGATCGACTAACGACGTTCGTTTGTTCTTAAAAAGCGATTTCCTGATTTGAGACCAATTCATGCACGACCGCTCTATTACTTCCTACCAATGTGGACGCGTAGGGACGCGGCGTTTTAGGTCGATTAATTTTATTTGTCTACGCAAGAGTCGCCTATTGAATACAAAAATTGGCAAAGTTCCGTGCATCAAGAGCCCCAAAAATTAAAAAAAAAATGCAGGTACACATATTTGCCAAAACGTAGTCTCAAATTTGCGGACAAAACGCCAAACTAGTCATAATTAAGAAATAGTATTTAAAACGATTATTCAAAAGCTAGAAAAATCGAATAATAAAGCATAAGATTCTGGTTAGGTGAAATCCATCCACCACCAGAAGCATTGCAATATTTTCCTGATTAAAATCCCCCTTCCTCTCAAAACAGAAGACGTCTTTCGACATACGCGGACTTTGAAAAGAATACATCACGTAATAATTAGATCAATTGCGATATTTATCGACCGAGTTAAACTTATTCATGTGGGTTGGTATTTCGTAAAAGTAAAATAAAAAAAAATCAGCAGATCTGGAATCGCTGCTGGAATTCCTGAATAACTGATCTAGGCCACACTAATGTTAAAAGAAGCAAACTTCGTTGCTATGTTGTCCATGCCCACGTGGGAGAAGGAGAGACTGCACTAGGATCTCTTTCACCGTCGTCACCTAAATAATACAGTCTTCTCATTCTTGAATAGCCATCGCGTGAGAGTGAGATAATGAATATGATCTTATTGGAAAATTCACAGCGGTGGATCTTATTGGAAAACGCTAGCATCCGTCACGTTGGAAAGAATTGGGCTCACCTTAGCATTTATGGGTTTCGCGAGATCGATAAAATTATAATAATACATATAAAATACTATACAATATATAAGTAAACGATGGATTATAAAATCTCCTTTGGTAGGGAAGAAAACTAGCACCTCTCTGTACTGTGTAAGATACAGTTTTACTTATCTGTCGTTACTGCCGCCATTGCGTCTTGCTGCCTTGCACCTGGATAAAATAGTATTTTCTACACTTTATTGCAAAGGCTTGGCAAGTACTTCAACTTGCTGAGTAAACTACATCACTAATTTTCACTTTTAACACAATTATTCTCGTTAACCCGCTCTGCAACTCATCAAAAATAAGTTTTTAATATTTTAAACACGCACAATTGAAAAAAAAACACCGTTTCGCTCAGCAGTGCACCCAGTCCTCCTGTAAGCATTTTGCCTGAGTTGGGGATAAATAAAACAAAGATTTTATATGATTATTCACAATTCATTTTTGTGGTTTTTCTGAAGAAGAAAATGAACATGTTTGTCGTTCATGACTTCAAGGAAACTGACTAGCAAAAGGGAGAATTCTGGAAGACCATGACCGTAGGTTCAACTACTTGGTTTGCAACCATCAGCCACCAGGAAGCCGAATATGTTGGCTATTCGTTAATCGCTCTAATTGTAGTGGGACTAGACGAGGCATCAAGAGGCAAGAAAAATGTTCTTCGAAGACACAGAACTGAAAATGTTCAAAATGCAGGAGTGGCATTGTGCAGCTCGAATCGACCGATTTTCGCTATTTTCGAGCACGTCATATACTGCCAGTTTTGCTCTAAGCTCGAAAGGAGCTGTCAATGTCATTTGTTATTCAACTCATCTAACCCGCAAAGTCGAAAAAAAAATACGGAAAACGAAACATAACGCCCACCAGCGATCATTTTGTTTTGTTCGAGTTACTCAAAACTAAATGCGCAATGTCACCCCAGGCTTATTTCAATATCCTCAACACCGAACCCAAGTTTAAAGAACTGCAAGATTCTGAAAGATTGATGACATGAAAACGGAAGATGAACATCTACGCGATCAAACATTTTTCGCTATCCTCCGAAGCCCTGTTTGTAGCAGAAATTTAAAGATCATACCAATCCATCCTGAAAAATGTCACTGACGCTCGGGTCAAACCGTCAAATTTATAAAGTCTTGTGGATTTAAAGTGTGTTGCCAAAGTAATCGTTAAATGTGCGTGAAACTTATCGAAGTTCCGTTGGTTAGTTACACTAAGGTCGCT
Organism: Wyeomyia smithii; assembly: GCF_029784165.1. NCBI lineage: Eukaryota > Metazoa > Arthropoda > Insecta > Diptera > Culicidae > Wyeomyia > Wyeomyia smithii. The sequence continues at coordinate 243,028,363 of NC_073695.1, read as the reverse complement.
TTTTACGCCTTTTTTTACGCGGTTTTGTTTTACGTGGCTTTTTTCACGCGGATTCCGGAATTTACTCGGTTTTTTTACGCGGCATGTATCCCCCGCGTAATAAGCGACTTTAGTGAATTAAATGCTTCTTTTTATAACAAGTCTCATAAACTGATAGCATGGGGTATTCAATTGTTGACAGTGTGACAGATGTCAGCGGTTTAAAACAAGAAGATATACAACACCGGTGCGGAGAACGAAAAGTTGGTCTATATAAGCTGGTTCTATTCAGATTTCGCTGGTGTAAATCTAGTATAAAGTTGTTTCAAAAATAGACCACCGCTGAAGATGCCCTAAGAGTGAATATACATTTGTTGGATTTAGGCATTCATGTAATTTTTTTTTACAAATAATAAGTTTGAATGAGAAAGGCTGAGTCCGACCGCTAGGTGGATTAATTTAGGCTTTTAACCTACTATTAAGAAAGGTGAATCAAAATTTTGATTCCAGGTCTAGCTTGGGTTTGAGCTTGAACGACCGCATATTTCGTAATTGCTCTTCCATGATGAATATGAGCTAGTGAAGTTGCACAAAGTACCACCGTAAGAATTTGGGATAAATTCACTATTTTCAATGTATAGATTTGAAAAGATCGATAACGGCACCGGTTACGTCCTACATGTTTTAATATGGACTCTACTGCTCTCTTTAGTTACCCTACCAAGTGTTGGCAATTATAACTGCATGGAAAGGTATTTTATTTAATTGTGTGGATGGGAGTGAACCAGAGAATTAACCCATGCGTAAGGTTTGATTCTACTAATACGCGAACTTATGACCAATCGTTTGTCAAAACGAACTCGAATCTTGAGGTTACGAGCTCCCCTAGATATTCTTGTTAAAAACCAATGCAGCTATCTCAAATCACAATTACCATTTACCTCATCCGTAACTCGTCTTCTTTGTAATTTAAATACTACCCGCATTAAGGGGCCCTCGAGGTCAAACAGTGACAGACTGCGATCTTTCCAAAAGACCAAATAATGATGGTGATCCAAAGTTATGGATTAACTATTAATCAAATATTTTCCATCACTTGTGACAATGGCGCCAATATGAAGCGGGCTACGCATGTTGAAGAGGAAGTTCGGAGCAAACTGCGTTCCGAAACCGACGATTCGAATAGTACCAACCAATAGGAAGAGAATGAAGAACAGCACATGTTTATCAAGGCGAAGGGTTGCAGAAAAACCTAAACCTGATTCGATATGCGGTTCACACGTTACAATTAAGCATTTTCAATGTGTTTATTGAAAAGTCGCCCTAGGGGGTGAAAACTCAGATCGGTTACACAATTTGCTGATCGACATGCAGGCAGAACATGTCTCCTTGACTGAACTTTGACGTAGGAATACATTTTTTTGCTCTACTGTGGTGCATCCTGTAAAAATGAAAAGGAAACTGGTCAAATGTTGGTTAGATTTGAAATGGTAATAACAGTATAACCAAGTGATGGGTAGATGAAGCGATGGATAATTTTGTAAGCTATCAATCACCATTCATTGGTCAGCAGTGAAAATTGATAAAAAGTTTCGAGGCCGAATTCGTGTGAATCACGTGCAGACATGCCCAGTACAGACGCCATGAGTAGACAATAACCGGCCGTCATGATATCATCTATATCACTATGATGTAAAAAAAATTAACAGAATCTCTAAACAATCTCAATAGCAGACAATTTATTTATTTTATTCATTTATCTCTTGTACTATCTCTTGAACTCCGCCTGTGACGGTTCTCTTTAGTTTAGTGTAGCCTGTACGAATAGACTTAAATTATTGAGAACTGGCGCAGAGGGTCCAAAGCCCCTGGAAAGGAGGATGGTTGTAACAGCTATTAACCATGGCTGTTACGTAAAATAATGGTTAAACCCCTAAGCTAAGGTGTGACGCGACCCGTGCCGAGAGATGAATGGTGGGGGGGGGGTTTAATAAATTCCCAGCCGCTAACGGAGCTTGTGGAATACCTGGCGCCCTTCCACAGTAACCTAGCCTTCTGCGTTAGGCTATCGTGACACGCAGATGACCCCTTCTTTCGTGGCAAACTCGTGGGACTAAAAACTGGAGTTTAAAAAATTTTCAAAAAAGGGCCCCGGCAACCTCAACCTGTCGGAACAAATGGAGTCAACACACTCCATGGCGTGCAGCCCCACAAGGCTGCACGCTACAGGCAGAACCGAGGAGATGGAACTGGAGATGGATTTCAACCTCGACAGCGAATCGCTGGACGGAGGACCTTCAGTTTCATCACTAATCCTCGGTTCGCCAAGCGGGAAAGAAGAGAGCCCGACGGACAGTCTTCCCGATCCGGAGACACAGCCGATTGACAAGGGGAAACCTAAGTCACCTCGTGCTGATGTCAAACGGCTCTCCCAATCGCAACGGCGGCGTCTTAAAAGACTGCTAAGCCTGGGTCACTCACGCGAGGAGGCCATAGGCATAGTTCGTCAACCAGTCGACCAAGCTGACCGCTCAGGTCAGGTCGCAACCAAGCGACAGCGGTCGACTGAGACAGCGTCGCCAAACACAAGCGCTAAGGGCCCGAGCAGCAAAAAGCCCCGGGACTTGGCTTGTGCGGAGCCCCCTGCACCGCGACAAACGTCAGGGGTAACATATAGGGAGATGCTGGAGGCCACGAGCCTGTCTATCACAACGATAGACTATCCAGCCTCCCTACTTACCCCTGAACAGTTAAAAACTGTTCGAGATGCCATCCTGGACTGCATTGCGGACCAGGAGTCACCGGCCATCAGGCCCAAGTTTAGGAGCTGCCGCCTAAAAAACGGTACCCTACAACTTGACTGTGCCGACAACGACACAGTTAGATGGCTGGAGACCACGGCGTCTTCTCTCATACCGTGGGAGGGAGCACACCTTAGTGTTTTTCGCACGAAGGACCTGCCGAAGGCCCTAAAATTTGTAGGGTACTTCCAGGACAGTGTGGACACCACAAATGAGAGAATTCTCCGTCTTCTCCAAAATCAGAACGACGGTTTCTCCACACGTGCATGGCGAGTATGTCATCGCAACGTTACTGGAAAGACTGTCGAATTGATGGTGGAGCTGGACCAACAGTCTGCTAACCTCATAGCGGCACAGAGCTTCCTGCTGAACTACAAGTACGGCAAAGCACGCATGCGGCAGGTTGGCAGAAAGTCCTAAAACACAGGCACGAAAGGTTCTGGTGCGAAGGCAGGAACGGTACGTTCGGAGACTCCCTCAGGGAGTGTACCGCTACCACCTGCTCGACGCACTCCCGCGATAGCGAAGAAGGTTCCGCCGAAAAATCGAAAGAGGAGTAAGCGTGAGCATCTGAACAGTCGCGACCCTCAGAGCCAAATTCCGCCGCCTAAACGTGTGAGTAGCAATTCTGTCGCCCACCGTCTGCTGCAACGGGAGCCTGAAGCTGAGGGTATGCAGACTACCCATCCCAGCGTCACCGCTGATGGCAACCGTCCGCCAATCGGATCTCACTTAGATCCGACGAAGGACGCGCTGCCAACAAAATGAGCAGTATACGCTGCGTTCAGGTGAACCTCCATCACGCAAAGGGTGCCTCTGGTGTTCTTTGCCGGAGGTTCACCAAGGATCAGCTATCCGTGGCGCTGATCCAGGAACCATGGGTCCACGACACCAGGATCCTTGGCTTAGCCAACACAAACAGTAAGTTGGTCTATTGTAATCAACAGTCAAATCCCAGGACTGCAATTCTGCTGAACAGAAACATTAAATTTGTTCCCATTACAGAGTTCATCCAACGGGATTTGGTTGCCATTGCGGTGGAAGTCCCGACAACCAACGGCACTCAAGAAGTGGTAGTTGCCTCCGCTTACTTCCCGGGGGACGAGGACGATATACCGCCATCCGAAGTCGCAGCACTTGTGCGATACTGCCGAAGCATCAACAAGCCACTCATCGTCGGCTGCGATGCCAACGCGCATCACACAGTCTGGGGCAGCTCGGATGTCAACACTCGAGGTGAGTACCTACTTGAATACCTTACTTCTAACAATGTTAATGTATGCAATGTGGGAAACGAGCCAACTTTCAGTAATGCTATTAGACAAGAGGTCCTAGATCTCACTCTATGTAGCGCCTCGATAACGGAGAAAGTCAAGAACTGGCATGTCTCTGATGAACCCAGTTTATCAGACCATAGACACATCAGATTTGACGTCGAGGCTACTCCTCTGAGAAGAGAACATTTCAGGAATCCTAAGAAAACCAACTGGAACTCTTTTAAGGAACATTTGGTCAATTCGAGAACATCCTGCCACCAAAATATTCGAACTCCAGGTGAACTGGACATCGCAGCAAGTGACCTACAGCACAGGATCACGGAAGCTTTTATGTCAAACTGTCCGTTAACAAATCGAACAGTCTGCCGTGATGTGCCCTGGTGGAATGAAACTCTCAGCAACCTTCGTCGGGAAGCTAGACGCTTGTTCAACAGGGCTAAAATCACCTACAACTGGGAAGCCTATAGAGCATCCCTTACAAAATACAACGCTGAGCTACGCAAAGCCAAAAGGAGGTCTAGAATTCGATTCTGTGAAGACATTCAGACTCTACCTGAGGCAACGCGACTGCAAAAAGCGATGTCCAAAGATCACACGAATGGTCTTGGGCAGTTGAAAAAGGAAGATGGTAGTCTGACTGTCACCACCAAGGAAACGCTGGATGTTCTTATGAACATTCACTTTCCTGGATCGACAGCAATATCCGGTTCGAACGTCGTAGAGTTACAGAGCCTCGAATCCAGACGCATAACGTCACGTGACTCCGCAGCGCTCGCTCGTAGAATCTTCACGGAGACTTCTATCAACTGGGCACTAAGCTCTTTTGAGCCTATGAAGTCACCAGGACCGGATGGCATTCTACCAATCTTTCTACAAAAATCGGACGGAGTCGTTATGTCCGAACTCATCAGCCTCTTCCGAGCCAGCTTTACTATGGGACATATCCCGGTCAACTGGCGGAACGTTAAGGTGGTGTTTATACCAAAGCCGGGCGAAAAAGACAAAACATTGCCCAAAGCTTTCAGACCTATAAGTCTGACGTCAACTCTTCTCAAGTTGATGGAGAAAATTACGGACAACTACATCCGCAGTGAGTTTCTGAAGGAGTTACCCTTACACAAGCATCAATATGCTTATCAACAGGGTAAATCTACTGAAACCGCTTTGCATTGCCTAGTGACGAAGATCGAGAAGTCCTTGAAATATAAAGAGACAGCGGTCTGCGCTTTTCTTGATATTGAGGGAGCTTTCGATAACACGTCCTTTGCATCAATTTACACGGCTCTACAAAATAAAAGAGTCGACGATACTACAATGAGCTGGATCCAAGCAATGCTTTCGAGCAGGAAGATCACAGCTGCATTGGGGGATACGTCTGTCACAGTAGGGGCAGTGAAAGGGTGTCCTCAAGGAGGAGTTCTCTCTCCACTGCTATGGTCACTGGTGGTAGACGTTCTCCTAACCAAGCTATCACAGCTGGGCTTCGAAGTCATTGGATATGCTGATGATATAGTCCTTATTGTTCGGGGAAAATGTGATGCAACTCTATCTAGTCGTATGCAAACGGCACTTAACACCACCTCTCAGAGGTGCTCAGAAGAAGGGCTGAACATTAACACCGCTAAAACGGTCATTATACCATTTACCAAGCGAAGAATGCACACTATCATTCCTCCGCCACTGAATAGGGTAAGACTATGTTTCAGTAATGAGACTAAATATCTTGGAATCATTCTGGATAAGAAGCTGAACTGGACTGCTCACCTAGACTACGCTATCAAGAAGGCAACTTCAGCTATCTGGGCTTGCAGTACACTGTTTGGCAAGACCTGGGGGCTAAAACCACAATTAGCGCTCTGGTCTTACATCACCATTGCTTGGCCACGTATAACCTACGCAGCCCTCGCATGGTGGCCTAAAGTAAATGAAAAGACAGCTCAGGCGAAACTTACCAAAGTCCAGCGATTGGCCTGTCTCTCAGTTACCAGTGCCCTGCGCACAACACCGACAGCAGCCTTGGAGGCCTTGCTTTGCTTACTTCCTCTACATCTCCATGTGAAGAAGGAAGCAGAGCTTGGCGCACTAAGGCTGCAAAGAAATACAACGATGCTCGAAGGTGACCTAACGGGTCACCTAAGCATCCTAAAGGAGTTTAAGCTGACACCTTTAGTAACAACAGTCTCGGACTGGATGGAAGCGAAGCCAAACATGGACGTTCCTTATATAGTGATCGACACAGATCGCTCCATGTGCAACAATGGAGGGCCGAGTCTTCCATCGGGCACAATCCGCTTCTACACGGATGGCTCAAAAATCGGACCCCAGACTGGTTCAGGGATCTACGGACCAGGTATAAAGGCCACTATCTCAATGGGTAAGTGGCCAACCGTCTTTCAGGCGGAGGTATACGCAATATATATCTGTGCTATAACATGTCTACATCGCAAATATAGACATGCGAAAATCGGAATCTTTTCGGACAGTCAGGCGGCACTAAAGGCATTAAAGTCTGCTACATGTGTCTCCAGACTAGTCTGGGAGTGCATCGCAACACTCAGGGAACTCTCCCGCCTCAACAAAGTTATGCTACTTTGGGTACCCGGTCACTGCGGAATCGAGGGAAATGAACATGCCGACAGCCTCGCAAGACAAGGATCTGCTCAGCAATTCATTGGACCGGAACCGTTTTTGGGTACTTCCACATCCGCCATTAAAGGCGAACTAAGTACATGGGAAAAGCTAAAGATAGCATCTCAATGGCAACATGCGCAGGGTTGCAGGCAAGCTAAACAGTTCATCTACCCTAACCCTACGGTTACCAAACGGCTACTTAGTTTAACTCGTAGTGAACTACGCATCATCACGGGACTTCTCACTGGACACTGTCCTGCTCTTTATCATTTAAAAAAATCGGCAAAGTCCTAACCGACTATTGTCGCTTTTGCAACGCTGAACCTGAGAGCTCAGCGCATTTGCTTTGCTTTTGCGGGGCTCTTGCTTCATCGAGGTTTAACTTCTTTGGAAGTTACCTCTCAACTCCATACCAGGTATGGAGCACCAATCCCAAAACGGTCACAGGTTTCATCAACCATGTAGTTCCGGATTGGGACACAGGCTTACAACCAACTAGCTCAACTCCATCAATGAGTTCGAGCATCTTGTAATCTGTGTAAAGAAATCGGGACCAGCCACAAAAGACAAACATTCCTGTCGCAGTGGCGCTTTCTACCCTATGCCCTTCAGGCATACAAAAAAAATCTCTTGTAACGAGGCTTAAACCATATGTTAGTAATTCGCCTCGGAGCAGCCAATTCAACGATCTTCTGTGAGAATGGAATTAAAATTGATGTCTTGATGGAAAAAATGCTGGTACAGGAAACAATAAACTAAGTAGAGCACGCACATCACTGAAGGTAGAACAGAACAACACAGTGAGTATACTATTTCCTTCACTTTTCATGATTAAGTTGATTCATCTCTCAATAGCGTACATACTTTTATATTAATTCTTATCACTTTATGGCGAACAAAGAGAGTAATTTTTATATAATTTTCTAACGAAATTAGGGAACTAATTTGTTACGATTAATGTTACTCCAAACATTTCTTCAATTCCATTTTTTTTAATGGTAATAGATGGTTACTCTATAATCGAAAATAATTTTCAATTTTCATAATCACAACAAAACTCAATAATAGCGGGGGCCTAGTGTGATTGGTAACGTCTCCGCCAACCACGCTCGACGCCTGGGTTCGAATCCCATCGCCGACATAGGTGTCGATGGTTGTGAGGTGGCGTGATCCACTCACAACCAACCCAACTGGTCTAGATTCAATTCTAGCCGACACCGGGAGATTTTCTGAGGCGAAAAATCTCTGGGATCACGCCTTCCATCGCATGAGGAAGTAAAGCCGTTGGCGCCGGTCCGTTAATAAACGGGTCGTGAGTTAGGGTCCTGGGTGTGGAGTCGCCTCCCTGGGCGTCGGTGATTGGCCACAACAGTGGCGGAACTAGACCGACGGAAAATAAGCGAGAATAAAAAAAAAAAAAAACAAAACTCAATACATAATTTCAAATGAAAGTTTCCTATTCCAAACAGTCGATAAGCATTTAAATAATTATTAATTTTCGACGTAGGTACTTCCATGTGAAAGAGTTTTTATTTTTGGTTCTGTTAGAATCATTTCGTGAAAAAAATTATGTTTTCTAAAGAATAGATTCCTTTATTTGTGGGTGAAAACTGCGGAAGTGCATATTTAAAGGTGAAAATGCGACCGGTAGTCATCTCCTCTGCAACCCTGTAGGTGGTTTTCGTTGTAAATTACGCGGGAGAACTGAATATGGGATGTTGTGTGAAGATTGCTTCGCGGGGCACTATTTTCTTCTAACAGAACTGACGTTCGAAAGTTACATTGTTAAACAACTACGGTTTATGTTTTTGACATTCCTACCTTTGCTGACATTTGTTATATTCTTAACCACTTTGGCATTTCTGAAAGCTCTGTGAGATTCAATATTACTTTTATCTTTGCTAAATTTATAAAGACCTCATTGCTCACTCAACTATCGTTTTATGATTTCGCTACGCGAAGACTTCTATGGCGGTCGTAAGATTTTGTACCCTCCCGCCAGTTACAACATAATCTTTCTCAACCGTCATCAAATGCCTTCCGCGAGGAAATCCAATTCACTACTGCAGAAGGGTTGCTAAAAATATCATTGAATGAATTGTTTTATATTGTTTTTATTATTTTTTCAAGAAACTTGCCGACGGTCCCATGCGTCAGTTTTTGCATTGTTGTCCGCCAGGTGTCGGCGCGGCAGCAAGCATTTAATAGAGTCCCCGGTACCGGTTCTGTCAGCGATTTTCCCCCCGGAATCCTACCTTTGTCCCGGCCTGCGCCAGTGACAATAGAACACCCGTAACTGATTAGGTTTGGTGTACGGTGTCCCAAGTGGAGAGATCGTGAATTATAATGATAGCTAAAAATAAGTTTTTATTCAAAGTTCAGCCAGAGGGGAGACAACCTGGTGCAAGCGAAAGTGTCCCAGCCTACCATTGGGACTTGAGCTGCTCAATACTTCGGAGACACTCTGAAACTTGTGGTTTTAAACGGATACAGATCGTTCTTATGGTTTAATCCGAACATGAGAGCAGCTCCCTTGTGCAGTGGAGTCTAACCTCTGCAGCATCAAACCGGGACCAGCTGGCCGCAATGCTCGTAAATTGTGTTTCAGAATGGGAATACACATGATATAATGGCAGTATTTCGTTCGTTTGTCGGCTAGCTAGCATAGTGTGGCATAAGTAGCTGCTGATGGACGCAAGATGCTGTTTGTTTCCTGTTCATTTAAAGTTCAGTCGTTTGTCTTACTGCAGACCCTTGGTAAAATTTGAGTTTTGGTACTTACAGTTGCTGAGACTCGTGACTTTCGAAGAGGATCCTGGCCATTATTTGTTTGCTTACCCTAATAACGTAAAAATCCCCATCGAAAATTAAACAGCGCATGTATAAATATCTCAATCAAAGACACCTTTGATTTGGCTTAAAATTCGTTTAGATTGTGTTGATCGACCGGTCGGTCACAACAATTGAATAAGAAGACGAAGGAATAAAAAACAACAACAATAACGAAAACAGGTTGCTTGAGCATCTCAGTTCGCACCAAAGCGTGAGCGGAATGTAAATAAACACACTCTGTACAGGTGTCAGTTCGGTAAACATCTGATAGTCGCTCGTGCACTTGACTGCGTGCCTGATGATTAGCGGACAGGTAAACTGATGGTATCGAAGACCGAACCCGTGAAACAAGATAAGAGAGTCTTCGGGCACCGCCGTCGGCGTCGTCTTAGTTACCTTGGACGCTTTGCTACACACACAAACAGACTGGGTTTGACACCCACGGTAGCTGTTTTGGTAGAACTCGCGATGGTCTGCGGCTAAATATCGCTGACCAAACAGACCGAAGCTGTTTGAAGAAATCTTGGCCACGTTCGGGGCAGCTCACGAAATCAATGGGATATCTATGCTAATTTATATCCTATACGTTATAACATATTTTTAGCCCACCCTCAGCCAGAAGTGAATTGGATTTCCTCGCTGAAGGTGATCGTTACGGCGCATGGGGATGGATGACGTCTGCGCAAATCTCATTTGCGGGGGTTGTTTGTATTTTTTTTTTTTCGATTAGGAATAAGATTTCGAGCAAGATCGCGCCAAATGACCTATGGTCGAACATCGTCCATTTTTGATTTGAATGAAACTTTGCACACGTATATGGCTTAGCAAACTGAGCATTTTTCACAGGTGGAGAGATTTTTTACACCCATGAGTTACATTCTAAAAGGGCGTAAGTCTTTTGGCATAGGTTTTATTCGAAGCATTGTAGCCCAGAAACCGTTGGTTGTATAGAAAAACTGTCTGAGAACGAGTTGTAGGGAAGTAAAAATGCACCATCAAAAAAAATATTCACTGTACAAAAAAAATTTTTTTGATCAAAAATAATTAAAAATAAACAATACAGATGAAGAAAAAAAAATAAACATTAAATTTCAATTTAAAAAAAAGTTGAAATTTTTTTTCATTTTTTTTTTTAAAGAAACTTGACGTTGATATGCAACTTTTAAAAAAAAGTCCAGGATGGAGAGATGAAAAATATTTTTTTTATGGTAGATTAATTTTTTTATAAAAATTCTAATTTAAACATTTTTCAAAAAATTTGTATTTTGATGATTTTAAACGATGCAGAGAGTCATTTTGAATCAAAAAGCTCTGAATAATAAACATTCTAAAGGCCTCTGTTTTCGAGTTATTTTGAATTTAAGCTCGAAAAATTATTAATATTTCGGAAAATACACGTTTTTCTTAATTTGTCCATGGTTCTCCAGCATTGGAATGCTTGATCAAAAATATACAATTCATTCTTTGATAACAAAACGATTGGATACACGTTCCCCCTTACCGAATGTTTTATAAAAAAAATATGTTTGTCGTTCAACACTACCTACTTGTTTACTTAAAATAACTGTTTGTAAAGTACGCAACCAATAACTACTGGGTTACCTATAATATCTGTTTTCGTATATAAATACGATTGCACTACTCCAGATGTGTTAGCAACAGTTTGCATTTTGTGAAGATGAATGAAGTGAAAATGGAATACACCAAGCTGTAAACCCTTTCCTGATCATCGGTGCTCATCAAACTTACGCAAATTAAACGAAAACGTTATTGCAAAATTAAAAATATTGAACAGTCAAGCTCATTTTAACACGTCTTTATCAATTTGTGATTCGTGTAGTTATTGGAATTTTAGTCAAGCCACCATTCATCCCTTCGTTGTTTACTATTCAGAATCTGGAACGCTTAAGACTATCAGCTTCATCATAATATCGGAAGTACTCCATCATGATACTGTCGCGGTTCAGGTGCTCATTGCCAAATTAATGAGTTTTTTGAAAACAACAATAGAGTTGAAAAAAGCGATATAAATGTCTGATGGAGCTGCCTCACAATATAAAAATAGAAAAAACTTAGCAAGTCTTTGCAAGTTCAAAACAAAATATAACGTCGATGCAGAGTGGCATTTTTTTGCGACTTCTCATGGCAAAGGCCCGTGCGATGCAATTGGTGGCATATTAAAACGAATGGCAAGAAATGCAAGTTTAGCTAAAGAACATGAACATCCCATTACAAGCGCAAAAGAATTGTATGATTGGTCTAATCAGAAAAGTAATAAAAATTCATCAAAAATGTCATTTTGTTGGGTATCATATAAAGAATATAAACAAGGAGTAACAGAATGGAGCAATATTTTCAACAAATCTATAATAATAGCTGCCACACAAAAGTATTACTCTTTTGTTCCGATTAGAAAATAAGATACAAACGAAGCTGTTTTCAAAAGATGAAGAATCATTTACTTATGATGTATATAAAATATAAGGTGAAACTAGTTCTGTAAAGTATCTATGTCATAAAAAAAATGTTCCTAAGATAATAAAACTCGAAAATAAATATTTGGTTCTTATATATATTTATATCACTTAGAACATTAAACTCTTTTCTTGAGAACCGTTCGTCCAATCGTTTTGTTGTCAAAGAATGAATTATATATTTTTAATCAAGCATTTCAATGAACGTATGGTTTTTGCTGGAAAACCCTGGACAAATTAGGAAAAACGTGTATTTTCCGAAATATTAATAATTTTTCGAGCTTAAATTCAAAATAACTCGAATCCGACGCCTCGAGAATGTTTACTACCAAGATCTTTTTGATTCAAAATGACTCTCTGCATCGTTTAAAATCATCAGAATACAAATATTTTGAAAAATGTTTAAATTAGAATTTTTATAAAAAAATTAATCTACCGTAAAAAAATTATTTTTCATTTCTCCATCCTGGACTTTTTTTAAAAGTTGCGTATTAACGTCAAGTTTCTTTAAAAAATTAAAAAAATACAACTCTTTCTTTTTTAAATTGAAATTTAATGTTTATTTTTAATTTTTTTGGTCAAGAAAGTAGAAGGTTATATCTGACACACAACCGCATTATTGACGTAGGACTACTCCGAGTAATCGTTCATTGACACACAACACAGTGAGCAAGAGGAAAGAAAACTAGAATTACCACATCTTTGATTTTTACATGCTCAAATCATTGATTTTAATTTCTTCACAGCTCTATTTTCATTAGGTTTCATTGCAACGACATATCCAGCACAAAGCTTCTCCCTACCCTCACCCAGCGAATGACAATACTGGCTCGTTCTTGTCTTGTTAAAAAAGAACCGTCCGCGCGTTCAGTCATTTCGCATTTTGAGCTAGACCTGTGCGCGTCGCGGTCGCAGCATTTCTGTTTGCAGTTAGCGGACTCCCGATGTTCCTGTTTGCACAACTTTAACACGCAGTTCACAAACATTCTTTTTCAAGACTTTTATTAAATTTATAAAGAAAGTTAATTTAATTTTACTCAACGATGGGAATTTCGAGCCCAGTGAATGGACAGTGAATAATAACAGGTTCGTTTTGCTTCAGGAACGGTGCGCTAGCTTGTTTCAACCGGCAGCAATACTGTTGTAATGTAAGATCAAAATCGAATTTCATGGCTATTAGTGTTTCAAAATCGTTTCTGGGGGTTCTGACGAGCAGTGGCAAGCCGTCGTAAATCAAAACTTAAATTGAATTCATTTGTCCTGCCGCAGATTGCTTGAGATAATTTCTCATTGCGTGTGATTGCGGGAACATATGCAGCTAAGGAAATGAAAGAAAAATTAAACCGGGCGGAGCTTATCAGTTGCCAGTGTGCGAGTATAAAAGGAAAAGAACCGTCCGCGCGTTCAGTCATTTCGAATTTTGAGCTAGACCTGTGCGCGTCGCGGTCGCAGCATTTCTGTTTGCAGTTGGCGGACTCCCGATGTTCCTGTTTGGACAACTTTAACACGCAGTTTACAAACAGTCTTTTTCAAGACTTTTATTAAATTTATAAAGAAAGTTAATTCAATTTTACTCAACGATGGGATTTTCGAGCCCAGTGAATGGACAGTGAACAATAACAGGTTCGTTTTGCTTCAGAAACGGTGCGCCAGCTTGTTTTAACGGGCAGCATTACTGTTGTAATGTAAGACCAAAATCGAATTCCATGGCGGTCGCAGCATTTCTGTTTGCAGTTAGCGGACTCCCGATGTTCCTGTTTGGACAACTTTAACACGCAGTTCACAAACAGTCTTTTTCAAGACTTTTATTAAATTTATAAAGAAAGTTAATTTAATTTTACTCAACGATGGGAATTTCGAGCCCAGTGAATGGACAGTGAATAATAACAGGTTCGTTTTGCTTCAGAAACGGTGCGCTAGCTTGTTTCAACCGGCAGCAATACTGTTGTAATGTAAGATCAAAATCGAATTCCATGGCAATTAGTGTTTTAAAATCGTTTCTGGGGGTCCTGACGAGCAGTGGCAAGCCGTCATAAATCAAAACTTAAATTGAATTCATTTGTCCTGCCGCAGATTGCTTGAGATAATTTCTCATTGCGTGTGATTGCGGGAACATATGCAGCTAAGGAAATGAAAGAAAAATTAAACCGGGCGGAGCTTATCAGTTGCCAGTGTGCGAGTATAAAAGGAAAAGAACCGTCCGCGCGTTCAGTCATTTCGCATTTTGAGCTAGACCTGTGCGCGTCGCGGTCGCAGCATTTTTGTTTGGAGCTAGTGGAACGCTGGATGTTCCTGTTCGGATTAGACAACGAACTCTAATCATTTGACTGATTCTAGCGCTAACACTGGAGACGGAGAAAAATAGTTGTGATGAAAGTGATGGGCTGTCGAAAGGCTACTCTGCCGTTCCAATCATAGTAGTCCCATGTTCTACACAAAACTTATGCACGCTGGGACAACTATGCTTGGAAGGGCAGTACTTGTAGTAAACAAATTTGCTGCAGCGAAGGAATCTGCCGAAGCCCAGCACACAACTTTATCAAGCAGTTCAGAAACAGTCTTTTTCAAGACTTTTGAAAAATGTATAAGAATAGTTAATTCAATTTCATCCAACCAAGGATATTCATACTTTTTCGAAGCTGTATTTTAAATGGAATAGTTGTTTAAAATGTCCGAAAGCGCAACAAAAAATCAATCACGACGTGGCATTTCAAGAATCAATTTTACGTTTACATGCGCCATGGTTTGTGTCTACTCATGAAGTCTGTGCCAGGCATGCGCGCACGTGATTGGTTCATTGTAGGGGAAATTCGATCTTGAAAGTTTTCACTAATTTTCACTGTTGAACAATTGAGTAATAATGATCACTGAAGTATCACAAAAATATCCATCATTTTATCAATCCAACGACATATTGATCATTGTAATCCATCATGTGGTTACACAAGTATTACCGTTTGAAATCTTTCATTCCGGCGTTACACCTTGGTTTTTAGTTTTCTCAGAATGTATCTCAATATAGTGCGGTTAGACGTAGTCCTACGTCAAAAAAATTTTTTTTTGTACAGTAAATATTTTTTTTGATGGTGCATTTTTAATTCCCTACAACTCATTCTCAGACAGTTTTTCTATACAACCAACGGTTTCTGGGCTACAATGCTTCGAATAAAACCTATGCCAAAAGACATACGCCCTTTTAGATTGTAACTCATGGGTGTGAAAAATCTCTCCACCTGTGAAAAATGCTCAGTTTGCTAAGCCAAATACGTGTGCAAAGTTTCATTCAAATCAAAAATGGTCGATTAAATTTTCGCGTATTTTCTGGCGATTTGAAATGATTTTGCAGTTTCCCGTTTTCCTGCTGGGTGAACATTTTAACTAGGTAACGTCAACTGAATTGGCGGTTGGTAATAAGTGTTTCAGAGATAAGTTTGTTGATTGATTTATAATTTTATTTTTGGAATTCGCGTTACACATATAATTTTCAATTGCTAATTTACGTTTGATATTTTCAAATTATCAATTTGAATTTTTAAGTTTTCACTTTCCAATATTCACTTTTAATATTCCACTTTTCACTTTTCAACCTTTACTCACAGGCAAATAGACATGCCTTTTCGAAGAAAAATTCGAAACATTATACTCATACGCCACCATGTGAGCTTATTGCGTACTAACTTATTTGCGTAGGCACTAGGGTGTTCCAAAAAAAAATCGATGTTGGAAAAGGCAAGGTGCTCAGCCCTAAATTGAAAGATAATGTTATTTATAGCATTTTTGTAGAACATTTCGACTTTCTAAAGAATTGTTTTCAGGTTGCCCAAACGTGATTTATGAAAAAATGACTTTTTTCAGCTACAAACCCACTCTTTTGCACTTTTTTCAATACTGTTCGATTCCTAAATTTTTCCATATATATTTTTATTTTTATGGGGTTGTTTTTGAATATTTTGCATGGTTCAGTTCAGCATTGCATTCAGTTTTTTGACTTCCAGAGCCCATTGAACCCAACAAAAAATTATTTTTTCTATTAATTTTTAGATAAAACCCTACAAAACACAAATTTTGGATCTAGAACTGAAATTTTCATTGCAAAGCGGGATTTACGACAAAAGCTTACATGCAAAAAGATACTTGATATCTTATCGGGTAGCTGAGATATTGGCATTTTTATATATGATGGAAAACTATGCATTTTAACAAATATGGTAAATAACTGTTTTACTCCGGGAGATAAAAATAACAATGATCAGAAAACAAATGCATTTTTAGATGGCTGGTAACTTAGTAGAAGCTTTAAAAATTCGGAAAAATTTGCGAAAAAAGTTAGAACGGAAATTGTGATTTTTAGTACCTTCTATTTGAAACCTCAATGTTACTCGTAATATATAAGAGATAGAAACATGATGTCTTAGATAAAGTTTCTTGTTTTCATATAACCTAAAACTTTGTCGAAGACACCGTGCGTCTATCTTATTCTGATTGAAAGTAAATTTTTTATCTCATTCATTGGTGGATTAATCACCCATCTTTCTACATTAAAAGAAACACGTTTCTTTGCATAACTTTTGAACTACATGTCCAATCATTATAAAATTTATATTACAAATGGTTCAAAAAACAAGCCCGTTCTTTTGATATCAATTTTGTTCAAATCGGTTGTGTAGTTTCTGAGATAATGAAGTTTTGTGATTTTCACATTTTGATACATAACCTCGAAACTAAACATCTGATTACAATGAAATTCAATAGGGTTTCATGGGGCAACAAGACCTTTCATTTGCAATTAGTTTCATGAAAATCGGTCCAGCAATTAGTTTCGGAGAAAATCGAGTGAGATTGGGAGAACGTTACATACATACACACACACACATACACACATTCACACACATGCTATAATTAACATTATCTTTCAATTTAGGGCTGAGCACCTTGACTTTTTCAACATCGATTTTTTTTTGGGACAGCCTAGGTGCACGCTTGATTAAATCTTAAATTGATAATGAATGTGCACATCTGCTTATGGAAGCTTATAGCAGTGGCACGTCTGTCTGTCTGTTTGTCTTCACTTTTTACTTTTCGCTTTTCATACTTCACTTTTCCCTTTTAACTTTTCACTTTTCACTATTCATTTGTTACTCTTCACTTTACACTATTCACTGTTCACATTTCACTTTTAGCTTTTAGCTTTTTACTTTTTACTTTTAACTTTTAACTTTTTACTTTTCACTTTTTACTTTTCATATCTCATATTTCATATTTCATATTTCATATTTCATTTTTCACTTTTCACTTTTCACTTTTCACTTTTCACTTTTCACATTTCACATTTCACATTTTACATTTCACTTTTCACTTTTCACTTTTCCCTTTTCCCTTTTCCCTTTTCACTTTTCACATCTCACTTTTTACTTTTTACTTTGTACATTTTACTTTTTACTTTTTACTGTTTACTTTTTACTTTTTACTTTTTATTTTTTAGTTTTTACTATTTACTTTTTACTTTTTACTTTTTACTGTTTACTCTTTACTTTTTACTTTTTACTTTTTACTTTTAACTTTTTACTTTTTGCTTTTTACTTTTTACTTTTTACTTTTTACTTTTTACTATTTACTTTTTACTTTTTACTTTTTACTTTTTCCTTTTTACTTTTTACTTTTTACTTTTTATTTTTTACTTTTTTAATTTTTACTTTTTACTCTTTACTTTTTACTCTTTACTTTTTACTTTTTACTTTTTACTTTTTACTTTTTACTTTTTACTTTTTACTTTTTACTTTTTACTTTTTACTTTTTACTTTTTACTTTTTACTTGATTTCCAGAGTTAACTTATGGTAGAGTGGGTCACATGTACTTTTTTCATTTTGTGCACTAGAAATGGTATACAGCGAGCAATATTAGTTGATCATTGATACTGTTTGATGGGTTTTTCTAGCTTTTGATTGTTGTGAGTTATTCTTGAAATTGGTATGGAGCCCCCACCAACAACACCTGGTGTAGTGCATGTAGTGAACAATACGACGAGACTGCTAGTCGAAGTCGAAATCTTATGATTCAATTTTTTCGATTTTCCTAGCTTTTGAGCAGAGGTTATTGTATACTATGTCCCAATTATGACTAGTTTGGCATTTTGTCAACAAAATTAAGATATATATTTTGGTCAATTTTCATATCTGCATTTTTTAAACTATTGGGGCTTTGTATGCATGAAACGTTGCCAATTTTTCTATTTGATAGGCAACACTCGCATTAACAGCTAATAAAGAATCGGCGTGAAATATCGTGCTCTCGAGCGTCTCTGTTGGTAGGCGTGGATTGAGCGGTCGTGCATAATGCTTCGGTGTAAACGCGTCTCCGGCCCGGGAGAGTTCTGCTCATATAAATGTTTTCGGAATATAGTGACCCAACTCTATGATATGTTAGTTCAAATCGTCCACATAGTGTAGTATAACATTTTGCCTTCCACTAGAATATACCACACACACCTGTGCGTGGTCCTAATAACACTCGATTGTTTATTTCTGCTTTAAATCGGTCTCAAATCAGGAAATCGCTTTTCAAGAACAGACGAACAATTTACAAGAAACGTCGTTAGTCAACCTGTTAAGCTCAAAGCCGCGGGTCACCAAATATCTAGAGACTTCGCGTCGGTACCTTTCATGAGGTCGTATTTTCTACAGATTGGTAATAACCGTGTTATAATTTTCGAAGAAGTGATAGGAATGGCGAGGCGTTTACGTAGACTCAACTCTCGTAGCTTTCGTAACATTGTGTAGTTGCATAATGACTTCATAAACAGATTTTCGAATCTTTGAGTCTGTCTTGATTGAGTCATAGGTCCGGTATCCTCGCGTGCGCTTTATTTGCGGTGTAACATCATCCACCGGAATGAGTTCGGATCGGGTTATGATTTCCGTAGAAGATATAAAGAACTCGTACGCGCGATATTTGTTATTATGAACCCGGTACTAGAACTCAGCGCATCGTTTACCAAAACGAAACCTGCTGCAAACCTTACCCTTTTCGCCAACATCCCAGTGATTTCTCGTGGAAGTGCAGAGGTGTTCTCGGCTTCCAAAAAGCGAGTATCACGTAAACATATTCCTATATACACTCCTTCTTTGACCTGCATTCGGATGCGGCCGTCGCTGGTATTGCCAAATATAAAGATTAAGGTCACCAGTTTTTACACATTGGGAATGAATGTTAATCCCAAGCATCATCCATTGGTTCTCTGTGCAATTACAGCTGATCTGGCAATAACGGAGTAGCAACCGCGGGCGGTCAATCATGCTCATGCTCATGCTTTACTTTTTACTTTTTACTTTTTACTTTTTACTTTTTATTTTTTACTTTTTACTTTTTACTTTTCACTTTTTACTTTTACTTATCACTTTTCATTCTTCACTTTTCAATTTTCGCTTTTGTTTTTCACTTTTCACTTTTCACTTCTTATTGTTCGCTTCTCACTTCTCACTTTTCAATTTTCACACTTCACTTTTTACTTTTCCCTTTTGACTTTTCTCTCTTGACTTTTGACTTTTCACTTGCACTTCTCACTTCTTCCTTTTCACTTTTCACTTTTCACTTTTCACTTCTAATTTCTCTTTTTTCAATTTTCACACTTCACTTTTAAATTTTCACTTCTCACTTTTCACTTTTCATTTTTCACTTTTACTTGTCATTTGTCACTTGTCAATTGTCACCTGTTACTTGTCACTTGTCACTTATCACTTTTTTTTTATTCTCGCTTATTTTCCGTCGGTCTAGTTCCGCCACTGTTGTTGTGCCAATCACCGACGCCCGGGAGGCGACTTCATCCAGGACCTTAACTTACGACCCGTTGATTAATGGACCGGCGCCAACAGCTTTACTTCCTCATGCGATGGAAGACGTGATCCCACAGATTTTTCGCCTATGCCCAGAAAATTTCCAAGTCGATCAGTTAAGAGCACCGGAGATTTCGTTGAAAATTTAAGATCCTCGGGTAACATCCAATCTGATGAGATAATGGTTTCATTTGACGTAACGGCCTTATTCCATAGCGTTCCAGTGAATGAAACCTTAAACCTTTTAGAGGACTGGATTCCTTCCCAATATTCTAATAATACTTGGAAAAAGAAAGTGATAAATATAATTTCATGTTTCGAGTTTCAGATTTCTTGATCTGATCCATTCAATAAAACAAATTGAATTGTCACTAATTTAAAATTGGAATTGTGTTATAAAAACTGATTCCTAAAACACATAACTCGTAGTAAGAAATTCTGGAATTGAAATCAAAAATCTCAAATCTTTAATCAGAAATTTGAAATATGAGATCCTCAATAATTGAAATAAATACTTTAAAAACTGAAGCTTGAACAAACCGATTACTTTGAATGCCGTCACCCAACAGCAGAACAAATTAAGTGGTGATGGCAAAAATTACAAAGAGTCATCTCGAGCTCTGAGATTCACAATCTGTAATCTAAAATATTGTGATCCCAAAATAATTCCTTCCAGAATCCGTGAACCACATCAAAATTTCGAAATTTATTATACAAGTTTCTGAATACAAAACCTATGAATCGTTTAAGACCCCAAACAAAATTTGGATCCACAAAAACTGTATTTCAATAAAACATGCTTGAAATTTGATACCTGAAGTTGATTTCCTAAATTCAAAATTCCAGGTCGACATTCCGAGTTTTGCTACCTAAAATCTGTAATCAAAATTGGACCCTCGAGTTTCAACAGTCATATAACGTCTGCAAGTACGGAATGTGGTGTTTGAAGTTCGGAATACGTAATATAAAATCGAGTGCAACTGGGAAACAGAATCCTTTTGAACTCTAGGACTACAATTTAACAAACACCTTTAGAATTTGATGCTTAAATTCTGAAAGTCGCAACCTGTAATCAAAAATGCGCAACTAGACTGAATTGAGAGGTAAAATTAAAATTACTTCTACTTTGAAAAAAAAAATGTAAAATTTACGGTAAATTGAACAAATAAAATTGGAAACCGCCATTCGAACCACTCAACAAAACACAACTAAAGTTTGACGCTTCTTTTCTAAAATCCGTAATCTTCAGTCAAAGTGAAAATTTCAGGTTTGATTTGGGTTATCAGAAATCTCTAATCAAAGTTCGGTTCTTGAGCTGCAGAAACCAACATCTGGAATTCGGAATTAAAATTCTGAAATCGAATTCTCGAAATATGTATTTCAAATCCTGGACCTCAAACCCTGATTTCGTAATCTCAAATCCGATATTTGTCATCCGACATAGAAGTGTGAATCTAGGAGCTTCTCATGCGATAATTTAAAATCCGCAAGCAGAAATCAGAAACACGTAATTAGCTTTCCGAATTAGCTAAGACTCAGAACTCAGAAAATTTTGAACCGAAAAACCAACTTTCAAAATTATCAATTAATGGACAACAAAATATTGAAATTCGTAATCTTCAATCTGACATAATTATAAAATCCGGTGTCAAAACTATTTAATTCGAAGTAGGAGACTCAAAATTCAAAATCTGAAATCTCAGATCATCAGAAACTTCTAACTCAAAATCCTTGGCTCGTAATATCAAATGCTTTGGATGTCGCGCTCCGCAATCTGATCGTATAATGTTTCGGTAATTCAAAAACTGCCTCAAACAAAATACATTTGAAGCTCTACGCTTGAATCTGGGCTGGATTCAGGTGCTGGGGGGATCGGGGTAGATTTTTTTTTTGTGAGGCCCTCTTTCAATCCGAGTCTGGCTTGAATTCTGAATATCATACTTTGATTGACAAAAGTTGAAAACTTCGATATCCAATATTTAATATTCGAATCCCCGAATATTGGATGCTGAAGTAAGCAGTTCACAGGCTGATTTCTGAAGTTCAAAATTCCAAGTCTTCAATTTATCTAAAATCTACACTAATCATCCTCTGGAAATCGAAATCCAATTCTCGTTCTGAGAGTGGCTCACTGCATGAAAAATTTAAAGTCAAATGCTGTATGAACCGGAATCCGATGTTTGGAGCAAGAAACCCGATATCAGTAATTTTCGATCCATACTCTAGAACTGGAAATCGGTAATTCACGATTCTAATATGATAAATTTACAATGCTGTTTGTATTTTTAGACACTCGAATCACCACAATAACAATCTTCTATGCGGATACAGAAATGAAAAGTTTGTAATGCACAACACATCATGTTCCAATATATCATACTGGAAATCAGGAAGAAGATTCTATCCAATGTTCTGATATCCCAGAGTTCAGAACCCATTGCTAGGGTTTGCAATATTCCCGGGAATCGATTTCCCGGGAAACGGGAATAAAAACTCTCATTTCTCGGGAATTCCCGGGAGGCTTTGGATGAAAAAAAAAAATGAGATTTCAAATAAAGTTTATAATAAAAGATAACAAAAAATCGGTTACAATTTCATAACAAATTCGCATGTAAAACAAAGACAAAAACATTTACATCTGTAATTCACTATCGATTTCTGCTGCAAACTTTTGCAGGAGAGGACGTTTCAAGATCTTCATGTCGTTAAACGATCTCTTCAGATCCGTTGACAATTTTGCCTGTAGCCCGAATAATTCAATTTTATTCTGTGACATATTGCTCAAATCCACTGAGTCACCGCTGGTGTTTGATTTTCAGAATATTTCCAAATAATCGATTCTAGCTATATTTTATTAGAAACTGGAGGGTGCAATGCTTGTAGTTAATATAAGAAAAAGCTGAGTGTTAGACAGGCATTAGACGGTTATTAGATTAGATTTACTATATTTGATACGGACTTTTTTTGGGCAAATTTTTTTTTTGGTAATTTATATGCTATACTATTACACTATAGCAAATATTTGCTCAAATTTTTTTTGCTTAAACGGTAGCAAAGCGCTCATTTCTATCAAATATATTTGCTATGGCACGAAGATGCGAATTAATTTTCAAAAAAACTTCGTGGAAAATCTAGTTGTCATTGGCATAACAATATTTTATACTATTGTATAGAAATTTATAAAAAATCTTGCGAATTTTTTCTAGGAACTCGGGAATCACGGGATCCCGGAAATCAATATTTCTGTTCCCGGGATCCGGGAATCCCTAATTTCTTTATTCAAAATTCGCAGCACCAGGCTCAATGCTCCGAAGTTCTGCTACGAAATTTGATAGTTAGAGACCATAACTTGTAATGTAATTGCTGATTGACAATTTGTAACAACCCTTATTTTAAATTTTGAACTTGAAATGTAGAATTTTTAATCTGGATTCGTAGTTTCCTTTATAAAATCTTAGGCAAAATTTGTGACATGTAAATAATAAATCTAGGATTCATGTCTAATTCCCAAATATGATCTTGAGATTTGGAAATTTTTACTTTGAATTTTAAATTTCGAATATCACTTATTAATGATTTAATAATCCAATTGATTCGCTATTTTAAAAAAGGCGCTGTTTTGACAGAATCTTATGAAAAACGCAAGGCTATGTTTTTTCTTGAAATTTGTTAAGCTTTCGGTGTGGTTTTCATCGAATGTCGACCGTTTAGCTGTGCGATCGAAGGAGGCTGAACTTTCCAGCCGTAGCTGGGTATGAGATTTTGGCTTTTTTGGGTGTGTTTCTTCCCCTCTCTGATACGGTTATTTGCGGCGAGTGAAAGAGAAAGAATTGCCATAATCAGTTTCCACCGCCACCCAACCTACGACTGTTGTAAGGTTCACGTACTGATGGTATTGTGTACAATGCTTCCTCGAGTTGCATGCAAGTTAACTCTTTTAGACTCATGAAGTTTTTCAAGTTTTGAAAAGACATGAAATTAGATGCCTTCTTGTTATGTATATATTTTTTTATGTATTAGTACATTTTCATTACGTATAAATTATGAGTTTTTTTTGTTCACGTATTTTTGTGTCTCATATACACATTTTTAATGTTTTTCATGATTCCAATAAAAAAAGTTGAAAATTTGCTTCATCTGCACAAATATATCTAAAGACAGTTTGAGACTTTCCTAATGATTTCAAATACACCTGACTTCATCATTATCCCATCATCTTCCAACGGAGCACAGCCAAGTTTCCAAATTTAAAATGAAAAGAAAAAAAAATATATCAAAAATCATACGACATCGAACTCCGGGAAC
This sequence comes from Wyeomyia smithii, assembly GCF_029784165.1. Classification (NCBI taxonomy): domain Eukaryota; kingdom Metazoa; phylum Arthropoda; class Insecta; order Diptera; family Culicidae; genus Wyeomyia; species Wyeomyia smithii. The sequence goes on along the minus strand of NC_073695.1, from coordinate 243,004,234 downwards.
CGGCTGCTGGCCATCGTTGAAGCGATCCTCTCAACTGGATTTATTATTAGAATCCCGATGAAAATATGACACATAACTCAGGGCAATATCACCATAAAAAACATCTTCCCTCATCTTCGTCATCGTCTCCACAGACTGGTGAAATTACTTTCATACATATGTACATATATTCATATGCATGATGGAATCGAACCGTAATTCTGAGTGGTAAATGAAAAGCGTCTTTTGGACAGAAATAACCTCATTTTCCGTGTCTGCAGATTCGCGTGCGACGACTTCAGTAATGGAATGTAATTTTAACAACTTCTGATTATGAATTATGATGACGATGTTCTTTCTTCTTTTTTTTTTTGCTTCGTTTAGGGATCCTAAGCACGTTCCGTCTACGCTTCCTGATCTGTCCCGAAGCCGAATCCGTATACTTGTTAACGCTTCATTGTCACTTTGTATCCTCTGGCTAAGCGATACGAGCGGATATGTCACGGCAAATCATAATTACATAAGCGGATTTTTTTTTGCTTCTGCTTCCTCATATGGGGCTTGCAGAGGGAGGAATGGGAGCCGATACCATCAAAGTAGCTCACAGTCTAATCTGACAAGCGAATGAGCCATAATTTTTGCTAGCCTGCTATTAGTAGGAAAGTAACTTTCCACTTTCTCGGGTGCTTCAGCAAGTGTGGGTTGAGCGAGAAAAAAAAGCAGTTAATGGACTTGTCACCGACAGACTTCATCAGCACGGGATATTCAGGAGAGTGTGACCTGGGCGCTGGGTTTATAGGTAAATACCAGTGAAGATGCTACCCTGAAATAAGAAATTTTTGATTTCTTCCCGCTAAGCAGGCTACGGCTGCGAATGAAATAAAAAAAATCAGAAACACAACCAAGCACACCTTCTGTGAACTCATTTCCGTTCAGCGCGCTTTGAGCAGGAGGAAAAAAATTGATTCAATTTATGCCTACTTGTAGGCAGCAATGAGGAAAAAATTAGTTCCCACCCGTCAAACGGAACGACAAATAACTTCCCTTGATGTCACTCGGGTTTTTGGTCCCCTTCGACACTTGATGTGGGAGGGGCGGCGAAAAAAAACCCATTGGACTAATAAACATCCCGCTGCGAGAGGGAGATTCTCTGCGATTATCCTGCGACAATCAAAAGTCAAAACAAATCGCGACAGGTATGAACGGCGGAAGGTAACCGTTTCCACCGGTTACTGTGATTGCTGTAAATGTCGTTGCTTGAGGAAAATGTTGTGTGAATGACAACAAACAGCGTATTTTTTTATCGTTCTCTAAGTTTAGGGAATGCCAAATGAAAAATCGATTAGAACCTAATTTTTAGCCAAGCTTCTGATATAGAAAATAGGTTTATATTGAGTTTTGAATAAGAAATATATTTCATGAATAAGAGCTTGAGCTTGAACGACCGCACATTTCGTAATTGCTCTTCTGTGATTAGTGCTAGTGAACCTGCACAAAGAAGCACCGTCAGATGGCTAATTTTGGATCAATTTACAATCTTCAATGTAGGGTAGATCTGCTTAATATAGACCACTTCTTTTAGTGGACCACCTAAACTTCTTACACCAAATGACACATTATAAATATACTTATTATGATTTATGCTTTGATAACTTCAATAATGTTCTTTATTAGAAATGTTGCAACAGACGTTTACTATAATATTCTTCATTAAAGCTGTAAAAAATGTCTTTTAATAACAGCTACCTGGTTTGCCATGGTCTGTTAACGTTTTCATAGGAAAGGGCTTTACCAAAAACTGTACTGGCATCACACTTTTCGAGCGAAACTGATCAGATTTTCGATGAACGGGTAGGATAATAGTGTCTTTAAAAGATAGGCAATAAATTTTACTAGAAAAAACACTTAAAATATTGAAAAAAATAGTGGACCAAATAAGGGTGAAAATATTATTGTTTTCCTTATTTCGACATGCATCATTTCGAACAAGAGCTATCATCGATTTAACGCCGCGAATCATAGTACCCTTGGTAACCATAAATTTGTTATGATCGTGTTATTGTACAAAATTGCTGCTAAAATGGGAAAAACGCCGAAAATTGGTAAAAAGTATAATGAAGAAGCTGTTACTGAGTGTCTTCAAGCAATAAAAAGTGGTGTTTCGACTAGAAAAGCTTGCAGGCGCTACAATGTTCCACGATCCTCCGTAATGTTCCGTGCAAGCAGCAAGTGGTCAGGAGAACCACGAAGAGGTAAACCAACTGCATTGACTGCCGCGGAAGAGGATTCAATTGTTCGTTGAATAACTCGGATGGCACGTAAAGGATTCCCTATTACGAAGTCTACAAGATTCATCTCAGAAAACCCTCGTCATTCGGACTGCAAGATGAAAGCCGGTATGTTGATACAATAGTAAACTTTTATGTTATTCAATGCTATTGCAATATTCCTAACGACATTTTTCTCACTAACGTGAGTCCCGTAATAGGACTTCATTCACTTCACTCTGTTTTCACCGTGAAGTGACTCCCGTAATGGTACTATGGATTCATGAATCGCCATCCAATACTCTCAGTGCGTGAGCCAGAGTTAGTTTCATCAGCGGCAGCTATGGCCCAAATTAGGAAACTGTTGTGGTCCAAATAAGGAAACGGTGGCCCATTAAAGGAAACTGAAACGATGATTTATTTCTTTTATCATCAGAAAATAGAGGTATTATCTTGTTGTTTTTCATGCAGGAAAGATGATAAACATGTTACTTCATGTTTATACATAATGAAATACTTAATTTAGTTTAGATATTTACACTCTTTCTTGCAAAATTTGCAGCTCGGCTACTAAATGGTCCATTAAAGGCAGTTATACCCTACAATAATCCAGTAGCTTCTGCTTTTGGTAAAGATCTGAAGAATGACTATAGCGGAAAAAGAGGTTTATATTACGCCTGCTCTGCGCTACCTCGTCAGTTACCCTACCATATATCGGCAATTATAACTGCCTGGAGAAGTCAGCTGTGTATGATTCTTTCTCTGGAATCCAGCGTGAGGAAATAGTGGGAGGGAGCCTGAGAATAAACCCATACGTAAAAGTCTACCTGACACCGATCAAGATTCGAGGTTGATCATAAGCTTGTCAGAGCGAACTTTGTAACCTTGAGGCTGTGAGCTCCCTTAAAAAAAAAAAAAAACAGAAAGGTTGTATGCAAAAGCACGACCGTAATGTTGACGTAGAACAACATAAGATTGTTTGTTACATTAGTAGTAGTATTTTTCAAATTTAGCACAAAAGAAGAGTTGAAGTGCTACTGAATTTCAATATGCGCCGAATAGAAAAAGAACAAATACTGGGTGGCGTATGTTTGTGTTTAGTAGGATGGAAAAAGGCAAAATATTTCAAAATCTTGAAAACATTTGACTCAAATCATGAGGCACTCTGAAAACAAAGTGGGAAGTTGTTTTCACACTAGAAACTGGCTGGCAGATTATGACTGCCAGCATCCCGAAAACGCTGTTTCTACCGCAGCTGGTACTCGAAAATATTGAGTCATCATTTCAGCATTCAATTTGTCTTCAAAAGAACAATTTGTTGTTCAATTTAATATCGGACATGATGCCTGTCGCATTACTGTGCTATTCTCAACAGTGGAAATACGGCATTTTTTTATTGTTCACATTGACGCGGCAGCTTTTCATCAGAAAAAGTGCCGGTCGATGCAGCTACCACTGACGCTGCTGCAACTACTCACCGTCCTAGACGCCATCCACTAATGAAATGATCAGTTTGAGCAAGGACAGGCTTCCATATAGCCCAAAGAGTGCATTCTCGGTCTTCTAGGAATATAATTCTGTCGATCGTGCTGAGAATGCAAGCATTAAGCGACTACTAAGAGGTCGAAATATGCATTTGAACAACGCTTGTTATTTTTCAATAGTACAAAAGTTCGAATAATCAAATTACAATTTTCTGCATTTAGGCAGATGCATAGATGATTTAACAATCGATTGCTGCAAAAACGGAGGAAATCAATAGAAAAATAAGGTTTCCAGATTTCCATTTCACACCCCTATGTAGCCAAACTTCTTGAGAGAGGTAGTTCCACGTAAAAATTAAAGAGATGATAAATGAATTACAATTTGTTTCTAAATCCTTCCATAAGGATTTTTTTATATTTAATTTTTCATGTATAGCTTTCAATTATCGCGGTACAAAAAAATCTGACTGTATGTCAAAAATCACAAAATTGACAAAATTTCAAACATTTTGAAAATGGTAAAAATTTAAAAACAGTTATATAATTAATGTCAAATATATCAAATATGTCAAAAATTGACAGTAATGTCGCTTGTCTCAAAGTTCTCAAAAAGTGTCTAAGCTATCTAATATGTCATACATGTCAAACATAACAAAATTGAATGACAAAAATGCCAAAAATGTCAAAAACGACAAAAATGTTAAAAATTGTAAATAATGTCAAAAGGGTCAAAAATGTCAAGAATGTCAGAAATGTCAAAAATGTCAAAAATTGTAAATAATGTCAAAAGGGTAAAAAACGTCAAAAATGTCAAAAATGTCAAAAATGTCAAAAATGTCAAAAATGTCAAAAATGTCAAAAATGTCAAAAATTTCAAAAATGTCGAAAATGTCAAAAATGTCAAAAATGACAAAAATGACAAAAATGTCAAAATGGCAGAAATGTCAGAAATGTCAGAAATGTCAAAAATTTCAAAAATGTCATAAATTTCAAAAATGTAAAAAAATGTCAAAAATGTCAAATGTTAAAAATAAAAAATGTTGAAAATGCCAAAAATATCAAAAATGTAAAATAAATGTCCAAAATGTTGAAAATGTCAAAAATGTCATATATGTAAAAAATGTTGAAAATGTCAAAAATATCAAAAAAATGTCCAAAATGCCAAAAATGTTGACAAAAATTACAAAAATGTCAAAAATGTCAAAAATGTCAAAAATAACAAAAATGTCAAAAATGTCAAAAATGTCAAAATTGACAAAAATGTCAAAAATGTCAGAAATGTAAAAATGTCAAAAATGTCAGAATGTCAAAAATGTTAAAAATGTCAAACATGTCAAAATTGTCAAAAATGTTAAACATGTTAAACATGTTAAACATGTCAAAAATGTCAAACATGTCAAACATGTCAAAAATATCAAAAATGTCAAAAATGTCAAATATGTCAAGGTGTAAAAAATGTCAAAAATGTCAAAAATGTCAAAAATATCCAAAATGTCAAAAATGTCATAAATGTCAAATATGGTAAAAATGTTAAAAATGTTAAAAATGTTCAAAATGTAAATTTTTTTAAAACGTTGAAAATGTCAAAAATGTGAAAAATGTCAAAAATGCCGTCAAAAATGTCAAATATGTCAAAAATGCCAAAAAAGCCAAAAATTTCAAAAATGCCAAAAATGTCAAATAAAGTTAACAATTTCAAAAACGTCAAAAAAAGAGTTTAAAAAAATATAAAATATGTGAGGAATGTCAAAAACGTCAAAAGTATCAAAACTGTCGAAAGTGTCAAACAAAAATGCCGAGAATACCGAAAATGGGTTGTTTTTCTGTATAAATGCATTGAATAATACTCCCCCACCCCATTGTTAACGCAATTTCGCGTGGTGGCCTCGCGCAATGTGAAAGCTCCATGGTATACCTCACCTTCTCTTAGCGCGTAAAGAAATGTATGAATGATTCTAAGATCGAACAAGCTTTCAGTGTAGGACTTGAAGTGTGACTGTAAGCACTCAGGAATTTAAATAACATTTAGTGGTTTTGATAAAGACCCCGCTTTAGGTCGGAAAGAAACAACAAATGAACCAGACGATCCACCTGAAAAGAAATTAATGCGAAAGATAATTGAGTAACCTGTGAGCAAAGGATCATTTGGTTTCGGTGTACCTAAGAGAATCAGGAATAGAGTTTTTTTTTCACCCAGTTTCGTGTGCGCAAGATACCTCAGCAAGTACTATTGAAAAGTACCCGGAAAGAAAAAAATTCTTTATAGCATAATAATTATATTCTTAAAATAATTCGTATATTTTTTCGTCATCTCTTTTGAAAATTAATTTTGAACGTTGTTATTTTCGATGTTTAATCAATACTCCAGATTTGAAATTCGAATAAAAATTATTTGCGATTTATATTTATATAAAAAATATAAATTTTAGAAAGCGTATTTTCATCTACACGTAGAAGGCAAGACAGTTGAGAGTTTATCAAAGTAATAATTCCAACATCGTTTCAACGTACCTCAAAATCCTTGCAACATTTTTACCACAATACACTAGTTCAAAAGTTCTAATTAGTTTCTCTACGCATCAATGCCGCCTCATCAAAAGTCATAAAACGTCACCGCCACAGCACCAAGAATTCCGTCATCGCCGTCTCCCGCCGGGGGAATGTGTGATTGTGTAACAAAGTTAGGAAAACTAATTTCCTAACAAATCCCTTCACTCGGCTCGAATCCTTGCGCCACGCCAACCAACGCAGTGAGTGGCAAAACTTCGATCAGCTTTTCTCACTCGCGGCTGGAAAAAACGAACCGAAGAACCACCGGGGAGGTGCAGCGAATCTTGCGGGGAAGCACGAGGTCACGAAAAAACAAACGACAGCAAATTGAATGCTAAATACTTCCTATTATGAGTTTTATTGTCACGATGACAAAACAAAAACAGCTTTTCGCCCTGCTTACCCAAGGCTGCTTCGATTTGTGCTGCTTCTGGTGTTGTTGAAAGGTATGGGTTTTAAAACTCGGGCTGCAGAACAAAAAAGGGGTGAAAAGTGAGTTGCGAAGTAGGCCAGGATACAAGCGGGAGGAAAACTTATTACCAGGCAAACAGGAAATAGGCAAAAGGGAAACGGTAGCAGGTTCCGGACTGTCGAAACACAATTTGTTAGAACCCCTAGACTTTCTCTCTCTCTCTTTTGCTTTGGCGGTGCGATTTGTCCAATTGCATATATGCGACGACAACTGACGGCGGCGTGCGTGTTTTTGGCTACCGAAATGGTGTAAATTAGATTTCCCGTAGCCTACTGTGCGTCGTCACCGTTGCTATCGTTTTTGCTTGCTATGCTGTTCGTATTCCTTTCGACCCCTGTCTGCCTACTGCGATGCGAATATAGCTCGGTCAACACCCGTTTAGTAGAAACAATATGAATTGCTCGGCAATTTCATGGCTAATTTGATTTACTGTTTTTAACGCCCTGTCTTGTAGCATTGGCGCCCGCCCCGGAAGACGACGTTTGTGCGTGTCGAAATCCCCTCTGCGGGAGGAGCCGAGGAGTTGGTATTTGTTCTGGCTCCGGTGGGTTCGGATTCGCTCGGACACCTGTTGAATCTTTCTGATGTTTGATTGGGAATTACAGCACAAATAGGCGATTTGATTATTCATGAGCTTTCGGTTGAATAAATTACGACGTAAAGTCCGAAACGTTGGAGTAACAAAGCTCTTCGGAATAGGACATCAACCTAAACAGTGCGAGAGACCAGTCGTACAAAGTTCCGTTACATTCCGCTGTCCGTGCAGGCAGATTCTGCGGTGGCAGAGCGGGGCTATTATCATTGGTATAGGTCTGGAATCGAGCGCAGGATGGCATTGTCGTTATTTTTCTGCGGAAGCACAAGAGGAAGGAGAACAGCTCTCTAAAAGTGACTTCAACGCTGTGGTACGAACCGCTACTGGTGGCGTCGTTACCACGGTAGTAATCATCGCTGTGTGCCGAGAATTTTAATGAGCGCTATATTTTTCCCGTTGCAAAAGAAAAGCCTACTTTGCTGAGTGGCATTCATTGAAATAGGGTTTCCCAATGTGAGACAGAATAAATTTGTTTCTTTTGTTGCAGCGATTTTCATGAAATTAATTTCCATTTTCCTTTTCTGCGACAGTCGGCGGGATTTATGGGAAAAGCTTTTGCCGGTTTTCTTTTGTATCCGATTCATGGTTTTCCCGGCGATTGCGGAGGGAATCCATAATCTCTTGTACTCTCTGAGTACACAAAGGAGAAACCTTCATTAACACATGTCTTCATTTGCTACGCTGCTGCTGCTTCTGTTCCCGATGAAAGGAATTTTCTATTAATGCCTCTGTGAGGACTTTTCCAATTCAATGTCGCAACTCGGATGACTTTATTTTTGTTTTCCGTGCCCCCGCTGAGCAAACGGCTACACTGTGTCATGAATGAGCGATGAAGATTGAATGGATGCAATGGGGTGGAAAGGGGTCTGCCAGGATTGAATGTCGCCATCCACTTCCTGGTGTAATCCGCTTGTGTATCACACCCCATCGAGAACTAATCCTCGGATTCATTCAGTACCGACCTGAAGCGGGCCGAACAGTGGCTGACGACACCGAATTAGGCCATAAAATCATGATTCACCTAGAGAGTGAAACATTAATCGAATTGCTCCAGTGTGCCGTAATTCTTACGACCGCCCAAACGCCACCCACGGTAAACAATATAAAACCCGTAAAGAGCTCCGGCTTTTGTGGTGTACCGAAAACCACACACTCATAATCCGCTGCCTGCTCTGATGAAGGTATCCCTGTTGTGTTTACCCGAGCACTTGCCGATCGCCACTGCCTGTGAGACATAATATTTACCTTTCGCCCTTCTTTCCTTACCTTGGGCGGGGCCAGTGTTGCCAATGTTCCAATTAACTTTTGACGTTGACTAACGTCTATATCGAAGTTAGGCCCCTGAATTTAAAAATCTAGTAATTCAACCAGGGAAAACCAGAGAAAAGTGGTCAGGTTTTGAGCGCTTATTTTGCAGTCATCTATAATCAGGTTTTCGAGGTTTTGGCATCAATCGATCAGAAATTCTTTTACGGTTAAATTTATGTAACAAAAACAAACTATTGTTTGAGATACACTATTGAAAAATTGGTAATTAATATCGATTGTCTAAATCATACCGCGCAGCCAATCACTACCTCTCTTCCCAAGCACAGTCGACACTAACGGATACAATCGATCTGACTTTGTTGTTATTGTTGTTGTCACTTTCTGTTTCCGATGTTTATGCTGCTGCTAGCGGAAAAAACCTTGCAAATATGCATCTTTTTGTTGGTGTTAATTTTACGACAGCGGCCGGCGCCCCATCATTCTGATTCCAAAACCGCACCAGTGACATGCGGACGCTAGGTGATAGCAGCTGAAAGGAGGAAAGACAAAATAGTACCGGTCATCTCGTGCCGGTTTCACCCGTGATGCTGGTGGCTACTGCAAAATACTAAAATGGCTGGAATTCTGGACGGAAACCAGTAAACAAGAAATCGGCAACTGGCACCTTTTGGTGCCTCGCAGTTTTATAATAGAAGCGGTTAGTTGAATTTTATGTTTTACAATTGCTGTTGCTAGCGGAAAAAAAGCAGCTGAAAGGAGGAAAGACAAAATAGTACCGGTCATCTCGTGCCGGTTTCACCCGTTATGCTGGTGGCTGTTAGTAATAAATGGCTACTGCAAAATACTAAAATGGCTGGAATTCTGGACGAGAATAATCAGAAACTGGTACCTTTTGGAGCCTCGGAATTTTGTTACAGAAGTTTTGTAAAAGAAGCGTTGCAATTCCCTCTACTATTTGCTTCAATGGAATATTTTTTTTTTAAGAATACGGTAGTCAACGTCATGCGGTCGTGTCTTGAATACCACCCTCCTACTTTTTTCGATTGATTCGGTCGAACAGTCAAATATTTGTCTACAAGACTTTGTACTAGTTACATACACAGATGTTTCTTAAAATAAATGGGAAGTTTACAGATGTCGATTGAAGATGCTTTGTAACCTCTTCTACCTTCTTCTCCCCAGAATTAGAGCCACGCACAGGACAATTGCAGGGACAGCGCAGCAATTCTTCTAACACTAACAGTCAGCTCCCGATAGTCAGCCTATACACCAGAGCGACGCCGAGACACTCACCGTTAAGGCAACTGTCAACATCAAAACGGGCGAGCTGTTTAATTTTGCATTGCCGTTATCCGTTTTCATGTTTACAGTTGCCTTAACGGTGAGTGTCTTGTCATTTCTCTAATATACAGGTTCCCTAGCTCCCGAACCAGGACTCGAACATACGACGCACACTGTTTCCAAAGCTGCAAAAACGTGATCAACATTATTTTGACCCAAAAAACTAGATTTTAGAGCCATAGCGTCTCCAGGAAAGTTGATCCATTAATTATTCTTCATTTTATAAAAGTTGCAATTTTGTGATTAATCCACTTAACAGTGGGAAGCGAAGTTTACTTTTTACATTTTTGCTTTTACTGAATTTTACTTTTTTTCATTTTTGCATATAAAAATCCACGTTGTTCAGCAAAGTTGTAGCTATTTTAAAAGAAACAACTTTGTTGAAGACTTCATACTTCTATCTATTTATTTAAATGGACTTCGTGGAGTTTACTGTGGATTGGTATTAATTTTTTTTTTACTTTTTAACTTTTCATAGTGTTTTTTTACAATTTTCGAATGTTCTACAAAATTGTTTGCTAAAACAAAACAAACAATATTTCTGAAGAAAGTTTTTTTTTATCTCCCATATATTTTTGGTTGTTGGCGATTTTAACTAGAATAATGCGCTAATTTACACTAATTACTCTTAACTCAAAAAACAATGGTTTTGGAGTAATAGTGTCTTCAGTAAAGTTGTTGTTAGGCCAACATAATACCTTGAGATCAGCTGAAAGCCACTACACTACCTCATTATTTGTGTGGATGCTACACGACTGCAACGCTTCAACTTAGTAGGGCGTTTTTCGGCTTTGCAGTCTATTTGGGACAGATAAATAATTTTTTTGCTGCAACTATCCGACGTTTCGATAATTTTTTCCATATAAAATGGCGTATCATGTACGTTCGTATCTAAAGCTAAAGCCAAACTTAGAACCTTAATAAACCGATTTGAGATAACATAAATTGAAACCATGTTTAATTGACGCCATTTTAGGAAGGAATAACTAGAAATTACCCTGATGGTCTCGAGGTACGATGCTGGCCTAACAAGCCAGTCGTCGTAGGTTCGAGTCTCGGCTTGGGAGGGACTGTTGGTGTCAGTAGGATCGTAGCGCTAGCCCCGCAATTGTCCTGTACACTAAACAGTTGGCTGCGAAGTTTGTGTATATAAAAAAGAAGGTTAAGTTCCGAATCGGAATGGGACGACGAACCTTCGACATCTCGAGACCAGCTGGGAGATCTTTATTGAGTGATTTGATATATAGTTTGGTTTTCTTATGCGTTTCCCTATTTTTTCGCAAATCTCTTTCGTGTTAATGTAATTCATTTGTCTTACTTTAAGGTCGCATTACGTTCCCCGACGTAATACTTAACCGTCGTTCCGGGAAGACCAGGGCTGGAGACTGGAGGGGTTTTAGTGGGTCGGGACAGGGATCAGTAGGTGCCTGGGGGAGTGTAACTACCCCAGCATCTCTCCCCTAGTCTCATCCCCACACCCTGACTTCTCTTCTCAGGTGTCTTTTTGCAGATTTCCCCGCCACCTTTAAAATAAAGGTCGCATTAGGTTTTTCCTCTCACATCTTTTTTCCGTTATTAACTTATTTTCCTTCTTATCTCTAACTTTAAATATTTCTTTCATTTTATTTTTTTTTCTCAATTTGCCTTTCACATTATCCTATATAATTTATATAATTATAATATATATTCACCATCTATTTCCCATTTTATTTTCTCAATTACCTTTTCCGTTTCCAATTGGCTTTTCCGTTCCCCTCCTAATTATACTTTTCCATTTCCTGTTTCTAATACCGCGTTCGAATCACTTTTCATTTCCATATAATTTATCTGTTCCTATTTCTTTTCATTTTCTTTTCCCATTTATTGTTCTCTCTGTTTTCCTATTCTTCTTTTTCGCTTTTTTCCCATTGCTGTTTACATTGTGCTTCTGTTTCTTTTTTTTTTCATTTTCTTCTACAATTTAGATTCATCTTCCTTTATTACATTCCTCTTTCCGATTTCTCAATTTTCATTTTACTTTTCAATTCATTTTTCATTTTTCATTTTTTGTTTTTTTTTTGCATTCCCTTGTTTCGTTATTCCCATTCTTTTCTTTTTCGCATATTCTTTTGCCATTTCACTATCTGATCACACTTTGCAAGTTTAATTTTCATTTTCGTTTATTTTTTTCCGTGTTTGAGTCTTTTCTTTTTTTCGTTTTCATACCTCTATATTTCCAATTTCAGGTTCCCTCATTACTTTTCATATTTGTATTCAAATTTCTTCAATTGCTTTAATTTACCTCCCATGTTAATTGATTATTGTGTGCTGTAATATAATGTTTATTTATTCCTCCCTAGCTAACCCGGCAGACTTTGTCCCACCTATTTTTCTTTTATTTAATTTTTCCTTATGTTTTCATTTCAAATATTCGAGGCTTTAGTTCAGTAACTACTAAAAGGAAATAGTTTCTTTTGCTCACACAAAAAGAAACAGTTTTTAAAGTTCACACATAAAAGAAACAGTTTTAAAATTGTTTATTTGGGAGACGACCTTTTTCTAAAATAACTAAATAAACTGGAGGACTTTCCAATATATTACAGGACTTGCGAAAAGAAAATTCTAAATTGATTCCTAACACTTCCAAAGATTGACTTTGCGATTTTTTAATAGTCATTTCAAATCCAAACATTACGTTTAAACTCAAAAGTCAAATAGTTTTCGGAATGAGAACATCCTCACCTTTGAATTTGCCTTTAAGTATCGTCGGTTTTAAAACAATTTACGACCAATCTGGTCCAATTATATGAGTTTGTTTTTGTGCAGGTTTCTGAGCGTGAGAATGACATTTTCAACTTTAAATCGTCAGCTATGTGCACTGCTCTAAATAAGGAAATTGCTGAATGATCTAGAGGAGTTAGGGAACTCTTTGTTATTTTGTAATTGTTATTTTATTGTTAAAGTCATCTGACACATTGGTGGTCTTAATGATAAAATATCCTGAGGCTAATGCAAATATTAACAAACGAAGCACTTAGGATTGTCGTCGACGGAGGAGTCGCCTGAATATTTGAATAGTTATTATTGACTGACTCATACAATCTTTTGATTTATTACTTACTCATACAATCTACTGATGTATCAGGTATTTCTTTCGGAATTCTGAAATTCAAATCGTCGTCATGTTTGTTTTTTTGCTGCCAAAATTTCACATTTACGTGACCGTGGTATTTTTTTTCTGTATGGACTTCCTCACTGCGACCAGAATCGTAGATCTATTGTGAGATATGCCCGGGTGTCTGCTGTATCCCGCACTTCTGTTAATAGCAATACCGCTATTGAGAAGTGGCATGCTTATTATTATTGTTTATCAGAGCTTGTGTGTAATGTGATACTCTTCCTTACATGCTTACTGTTCTACTATCCCGATACTCGTTCCTCTTGCCAAATATCACCAATTATAATTCTCTGGAGAAATTTCGTCGTGCGTCCTTCTGGCCAGTTTTATTGATAAGAGGGACTTATTTTTTGTTAAGAGGAAGTCATACAAAGGTATTGTAGGTTTCAGTTTTAACGGAAGGGTAACTGGTGGGGAGCCTGAGAATAAAACCATGCTTAAGTCCTTTTTGACATCGGATGGCCTGGTTCTACTAAGATTCGAACCCACGACCATCTGCTAGACAAAGCGGATTCTGTAACCTTGCGGCTACGCAGCTCCCTTGACCGTGGTATACATGGTTCTGAACGATATTCGGAAACGCATTTGCAATGAGTTCCTGAGTCATCAAACGATTGATGTTTTGCTGAATAAAATAGATGAAAAACCACATCTGACACGTTACCATTGAGTTAAATTGAGTCCACCTTGGCTTGAAAAAAAAACAACTTTTTTCAAGCGCGTATTCTACGCTTGTACGTGGGGAATTTTGAAAATTTTCACTTTTTTAAAAGTGGCTGGCTAACTTTCTCGCAAATAAGAGAAAAGCTGAAGCGAATAAAAAAGAGCAGGAGGTGCCATTCCAAGAAGATTTGTAGAATTTGTTAGTTCTGTTGGATAGTTGGTCACTTCTTGAATATTCAATCTACATCAACCAACGTCGTTCATATACATAATTCTGAATGATTTTCGGAATGAACTTCTATTTCGTCGAGATTACTCGGTACAAATTTTTCAACTATTCGACAATATTTCACAATCTTTCTCGCCGTACAAAACTGCTCTGTGTTAAGACGAACAGAACAAACAAAATTGAGTACAAATCGGACGATATATTCTCAAGTTATGGAGGTTCGCACATTTCTGTCTCTCTCCTTAATTTATATATTTAGATTTTCCAATTGTTTTTTTTTTTTTTTCGTTCGCATTCATATCTTCTTTATATTCCTCTCTTACCTTGTGTTTTTTTTAAGCTTTTTTCTTTCCTTGTTTCATTTTCTATTACAATTAACTGCGTTATTAACAACAATGACTGTTATCAGTTCATTTTCCAGTTGTAAATTCTGTTTTAGGAGTATTTTCGGATTTTTATTTTTTCATTCATCTGTATCTGTTGTGTTAGCAAATCGATTTAATTCGTTGTTTTTTTTTCCTTCTTTGTTTTCTATTTAGCGTTTTAGCTTTTGATTTTAGGACCTTGAAAAGATTTAATTTCAGTGATAGGCTTTTGTGTGATGGATTATCAAAAAATTTATATGCAAAGAGCAATCATTTCTACCTCTGTTGCGTACTGTTCTTATTAAAGAGGTTAAAAACTTATTTTGCCAAACATTTTTTTTCAAATTTTCATAGAGTTTTGAGCAATACGAAAAAAGGTACAGTGTTTTAAAGCGCACAGCGCACTAAATTTGAAACTTTGAACGCGATTATCTCGACATAGACTTCTTCAAAATATAACTTATCTACGAATGATCAAAGATTACTCAAGGTATTTTCTTCATATGTTTTTTCATGTTCGCTATTAACGTTGTCAGTCCTTAAGAAATCATTTTTTCAAGCCAAAATTTTCATTTGTAATTTTCTAAAGTATTTTTTTTCTAATTTTTTTAAATGTTCTAATTTTTTTCAGAAAAAATGTTTTTCGTATGCCGAGAAAAAAACGAAATATTTATAAGTGATCATTCAGAAACTCGGAATAACTCGAAGCTAACACTTTTTGGGTTTAAGGTTTTTTTTGTACATATTTGGAAATCATATTTGTTGTGCAAAACTATTGAATTTACTGCAAATAATGATTTTTGATGCATTTTGAATCGGAAATACTCTTAGTGAACACATCCAAGAGTGTAGCCAGTTTCGAGATATTTTAAAAGAAAATTTCATTACCTTTTTGCTACATTCCATTCGCTCTTCGCACATTTTTTTAAGGGGTCATATACCTTTTTAGTTTTAAAAATATCGAAAAAAATTTTGTTACATGATCTTTAAGTTCAACTTCTTTAAAACAGTTTCACAAATTTTTATAAAGATCTGAGCAACAGGGAGAGAGTTAGAGCGGTTTGAATCGCGCGTCATCACGCCTGCATTAGCTGGTGTTTCTCACAAAATGACTTTGCCGTGTTTACGTTTGCGGTAAAACTACTGACCAATTTTCTTCAACTTTTCTTTTAAATGTTCGTTATCAAATTCTCCGTTCGTTGTACGATCGTTTTTTGCTACACGAAGTTTATCTTTGGTGGAAAAAAATTTTGATGCAATTTTCAGCGCTCAAAAAATGTGTTTTTTTGGGAAAAACCTTCCCGTTTATACTGAAAACAAAATACTTAGGAAAAAGATCGTTTAGATACCCAGCATACTACTAAACTAATGAAATAATAGAAATTTTTTAATTACAGTTGAACTACCCATCGTAAACCTCTGCAAGAAAACAGAGGAAAACGGCCGTCACTCCACAAATAATTGGTACTACTTATGAACAAATGTGTTTTTTTGTTGTTGATTAACTGAAGTTTCAGTAAATTACAACTTTTGTGCAATAAAAAAGGTGCTACACGCTTGAAAAAATTCCAAAATTTGCTCTTTTTTTCTCGAGCAAAAAAGTATATAACCCTCTAAACCAAATATCTTGGAGAGAACTGTACAAAACATACCAGTTAAGCACTTACGCAATTAACAGCGCTCTTTATCACTTTTAAGCGACATTGAACGTGTATGATGATTGTAATACTCGTTCCAATGTTATTTTTGATAGAAAATATTACAGGTCGGACTCGCTTATCCGGATTATCGAAAAAAAAAATTCACTCGGGATAACCGAACCACAAAAAATTATTCAAATTTACGATCGGCGAACCTTAACCAACTGTTTTCTTTAGTTAGTTTATTTTTATGAGGCAGCGGCGTAGCCAGGAATTATTCATTGATTGGTTTTACTTTCTTCGGACATGTCCCAAACATGCTGGAAGAGACAGAAATAATAACAAACCCCGGAAGGGATAGGAAAGATAAAAATCAAAATAATAATTAGAAACAAACAGAAAGAAAAAATATTCCATATAATCGAGTCTAAAATTTCAAATAATTGAATCCCGGATAGTCGAGTCTAATCTCTATAGATTCTAAACAAGCTGGTGGCCAAGAAGCACCACAACAAAGCTCAACAAGGTCCAAAGCGGAAATCAAATCAGTTAATCATGGAAGCTCACATATAATTCATGAATAATTACATGTTGGACAGAGAATACACACTTGTACACTTGTCCTTTTGATAACTGCTGGAAGGCTGGGTCGATGAGACATGGAATATGCTTGTGGAGGACCAACGCGCCCTTGCGGCCTTCGAGCGGAAGGTGTTGCGTACCATCTTCGGCGGACTTCGGCAGATGGAGAACGGAGCGTGGAGAAGGCGAATATATCACGAACTGCAGGAGCTGTAGATGGCGAGCCATCTATCGTCCACACCACTAAGATTGGCAGGTTGCGGTGGACTGGGCATGTTGTAAGGATGTCGGACGACAGCCCGGTAAAGATGGTTTTTGAAACCAATCCGTCAGGGACGAGACGGAGAGGTGTACAGCGGGCAAGGTGGATCGATTAGGTGGAAGACTACCTGCGAACTCTACGCAGACTGAAGCCATGGACCGAGTGGAATGGAGGCGACTCTTACGTACAGCAAAGGCCACACCACGGCTTGGGACTGTTTGCTAAGGTAAGGTAAGGTAAGGAAAGCTGGGTTTCTATAAGAAGACTAAGAAATTTCTAATTGGAAGCCGCATGTATGAGTATTTTAGCGAATTAATAGTATAAACCATTCAAGCCAACTCGTACGTTTTGTATGGCTCTCCCTTATGTTCAATTTTTCATGAATAATTCGACGACATACTGGGGACCAACTTATTTACAAAGTGTCTGATTTGTTTTGGGTAGACGATATATATAATGTGAACATGAGTCACAGGAAAATATGATCAAGGTACTAGAGAATTGAATAGCAAGGCTAGTTGAAAAGTTGCAACAAGTGTGTTCTTCTGAGAAATTCTTAAATCTTGTGACAATTTTCAAACGTTTCTGAATGATATCAGTTTTCAGTAACAGTGAATAGAATTGAAACAAGGAAAAGCTTTATTTTGCAGTACAATTTTTTTATTCACTATTGAGGAAAAACAATTTTTTGATACTCTGCATACAAAACTGACACGCGATACGATGATAAAAGTACTAGCAAGGCACATAACTAGGGTTAAGGATTTTTAACTGTATTTGAGATTCCACTACTTCTTCCACCACCTTCCAGGTTGACCAAACAATAAACCTGGCAGCCCTGGTCGCGCGGATCGCAGCCGACCAGGGCTGCCAAGTATACAAATTTGTCTGTATTATACAGATTTTTGACCACGATACAGAAATGATACAGAATACAGAATTCATACAGAATTTGATTTTTATTACAGATTTGTACAGAATTTTAGCAATCGATTTTTTTTATTCTTGCTTATTTTCCGTCGATCTGATTCCGCCACTGGTGGAGGCGACTCCACTCAGGACCCTAACTTACGACCCGCTGTTCAACGGACCGGCGCCAACGGCCTTACTTCCTCATGCGATGGATTGCGTGATCCCAGAGTTTTTTCACCTCAGAAAATCTTTCGGTGTCGGCTAGGACTAAACCTAGACCAGTTGGGTTGGTTGTGGGTGGATCACGCCACCCCACAACTATCGACACCTATGTCGGCGTTGGAATTCTAACCCAGGCGTCGAGCGTGGTTGTTCGAGTTCTGCTAGGCGATTGGCATTTACTAAGCGGGAAATTCCTTTTGCTTGATTTCTTCTGGACATTCGACATTTGGCTAAGCGGGAAAGCTTTGGGACAAAAATACCGCATTCTATTGCCTTTCTAGCAAAAAAAAAACGCGGTCATAGACCTTACGGTTTCAGGCGAAGTTTGAGGTTGGGGAACATTCATAAATGACGTAACATTTTAGGGGGGGAGGAGGGGCTTTGCAGTTTTGTGACGAAATGTGACGAGGGGGAGGATAGGGGGTCAAACCAAGCTACGTAGCAAATATGAAACTAAGAAAAAAAAAGTGTTTTTTTCTAATTGTTCTATTTTATCACTGTTTTGTCTGTTTAGGGTTATTTTTGTTATTTTTTAGTTTTTTCTTCTTCATTCATGTGTTTTTGATAATAAAAACAGGCAAAAAATATCATGAGTGGGAGGGGGGGGGGTGCTATAAAGCTACGTAATTATCTAGAGGGGGCCTTGATTTTGTGACGAAATGCTACGATGGGGGAGGGGAGAGTCAAAAAACCCTAAAAAAAAGCTACGTCATTTATGGATGTTCCCTTGGCTGCCAAGCCCAGTTACCCCAAACCAGAGCACTTGTAGGCACACGAACAAAATACAGAAAAATACAGATTTTTTTTACGGGTGTATACAGATTTTTCAAAATAAAATCTGGCAGCTCTGCAGCCGACAGCCGCTAGCAATGTTTGAAGAGTATGCCACGCGCGTGAACCCCTGCTCCTATTACCGGATAATAATACCTCATTGAGCGTTACTTTGCCATTCATATTTGCCGTTTCGTGTGGTCCTCGCCCGCCAGCCGGGATGAACCGGGTTTCCTGAAGGTAAACAGGAGAAAGGAAAACATTATTGCAATTTGTAGGAGGGTGACAATATTAGTTTTGTGTAAGAGGCTGTGCGCTGCAGACCGGGGCTGCAGCTTTCACTGCATCGATGTAGGCCATGATTTACGATTCCCTTTTTTGTTGACAAGCGAAGATGTTGTAGAATTAAAGTTTCTAACTAAAATACCTACTCGATTGAAAATTGTCTTATCGCTAATAACAAAGGTGCAAACCTCGTTTTTATTGTGCAGCTTAAACCTGCTCCGTGGTTAAAAATACCATGAAAACACAACCTGTTTTGCAAACGTTACTCCCGCTGGGCATTCCTGGGTGACTCGTCTAAGTCATCACACACTGGCGTATCTTTTCAGGATCGCATGCATATAGCCGTTGGAGAAACGAGTGCGTGATGATCTTCTCCCAGAGGGAGGGAGTTGAACCACCAGTGCATTGCCATTACAAACCCGTCCGTCACCGGCAAAAGGAGTAGACCATATCTTTCCTTGCGTACCGTCATCGTCTTCTTGGCTTGGCTCAAAGAGTCCCGGGGGCACCTTTTGATTTCGTATTCATTCTCGCTCTAGCTTGGGTCTGGGCAATGTAAAGTGCTTTGTTCTATGGAATGCACTGTTGGCATCAAGGCAGCAGGCTGTGCTGTTAAACTTTGTCCGGCCGGATCGAGCGGACCGAGGGGGCGACCGATGGTGGGTGAATGTCGGCGAGAAAACTGAAATTAGAAACAGGTTTAATTTATATTATTTAATGTTCCCAAAAAAACTACTCAAAAGAAGCAATTGAATCGTTTTTATATGTTCGTCATATTTTTAACATGACATTTTTTTTATTATTAGACTAGAGCAGGGTTTAAAAGTGAGCTTGGGATTAAAATAAAAGTTAGAACCCCTTGATTACTGAACAGCTCGTCCGGTCGATCACATTGCGTGATTTTTTTTATTTTAAATTTTGTTTATTTTGAAATTATCTTCAGTGTCCACTGTGGATGTTTTAAGCGGTACAAAGAGCATTAATCTGTCTGTAGGGAAGGATTGTACAAAAATGCACCAGTTAAGCATTTGCGCGATTTACAACGCTTCTAATTATTTTCAAGCGACATTGAACGTGTAGGATGATTGAAGGATCTATATAATGCATTTTTATGACGAAGTTAATTCTAAAATACTCGATTTCAATGTTTTTTTTTTCGATAAAAATTACCAATGCCGCAAAACAAGCTCGTGACCAAGGCGCACCACGAAAAAGGCAAATATGCTCCAAAGCAGGAGGTTAACATGCCACTAGCAGAAATCAGCACGCGAAGTGAGAAGTTCTTGAAGTCTTAGAAGTAAAATCAAAATCAATGGAACGCGCCTACGTTAGCAAGCAATCTCGTGCAAGCGTGCCTTTAGTACCTCTTGCCCCAATTTTAATTTTTATCGTTTTTATCAGGTAAAAGTTGACGAGAGTTAGTGAAATAAATTGAAGTATAAATGGTCGGCGTGCGACCAAACCGAACCAAGCGCCAAAAACATTATTTCGAGTAATCGGCGATCAAAGTATACTCACCCCGTATGCTTCCTGCAAACTGCTGCAGAGAAATTTTGTTATAATACCATTATAAACTGTTCAAATGATTTAGTTTCTTCATGAAATATAGATTATCAACTTTAACATCCACTAGTGTTCATTCTGTGCCGAACACGCAGCAGCATCGGTTGTGTTTCGAATTCGCTCCGTCTTTTGTTTAGATTGCTGTTTCGCATTTAAGGTCAAGTGCCTTTGTGTAACTGTGTCGCTTTGTAGCTGCCTGCTGTCGAACGATTTGGTGGTGAGTGCAGTGTACTCCTGTGGACGTTTATCCAACACGAAGGAGAAAAGGAAAGGAAGGTACGTGCTTCTTGTCTGTCCCGTCGGCGCGCTAGTTTTAGCGCGATGGATGTAGATCCCCCACCTCCCGCACCACCATCCTCGAATCCCCCCGACCCTGTCCCTCCTGCCCCTCCTTCTACTGTTAATTCTTCAGCTCCCTCACGTGTCAGGTTGTATCCAGACGGATCGACGCTTCCAGTGGCAGTTTACCTCAGGCCTAAAGCAGGGCCGAAATCGAAATCATTGAACATATTACAGATTTCGAAAGACCTGACGTCACACTATAAAGCTGTGACTGAGATTTCTAAAATCAGGCCGAACAAGCTCCGTGTCGTGGTCAATGACCTTAAAGAGGCCAACGATATAGCTTGCTCCGAGCTCTTTACACGGGAATACCGTGTCTATGTACCCGCTAGAGATGTGGAGATCGACGATGTCGTGACCGATTCGAGTCTTTCCGTGGAGTGTATATTGAAAAGTGCTAAAGGGTGCTTCCAGAACAGCACATGTCCCGATGTGAAGGTGCTCGATTGCAAGCAATTGCGGTCGGTATCGCTCGTCGGTGACAAAAAAGTTTACACTCCGTCAGACTCGTTTCGAGTTACGTTCGCCGGGTCTGCACTATCAAGCCACATCTCGATCCACCGGGTTCGTCTCCCTGTGAGGCTCTACGTGCCCCGCGTCATGAACTGCCTGAATTGCAAGCAGTTAGGCCATACAGCCGCCTACTGCTGCAATAAGGCACGTTGTGGCAAGTGTGGGGAGTCTCATGCGGAAGATTCTTGCAGTGTTAACGCTGAAAAGTGTATTCACTGCGGGGAAAATCTGCATGAGCTCTCGACATGTGCGGTGTACATGCAGCGCAGGGATAAAATAAAACGGTCTCTCAAAGAGCGTTCAAAGCGTTCCTACGCTGACATGCTGAAGAAGACCGTTACCACTTCTCCCGTCCCTTCGAACCCCTTCGATCTGTTGTCCTCTGATAAAACCGATTCTGACGATTCACCAGCGGGAACATCCTATGCCAATCCTGGGGAGTCTAGAAAGAGGAAAAATATTTCCTCTCCTAAACTTCCCCGAAAAGGTCCAAAGATTTCCCAAAGTGAAATGAATGGTACAAACAAACCCAAAAGTGCAGCGGAAAAACCGAAGCAAACTCCTCCTGGGCTTGCAAATTTAAAGTCCCAGAAGGAGTTCCCAGCACTTCCTGGAACATCTAAAACCCCAGTTGTTCCTTTTGCACATCCAGTTGAAAAATCAAATGCTGGACTGGTGAATTTTTCTGACATTGTGGACTGGATTTTTGAAACTTTCAATGTACCCGATCCAATAAAAGTTTTTCTTACAGCATTCCTCCCAACAGTTAGAACATTTTTGAAGCAGTTGACTGCTCAATGGCCCCTCCTTGCAGCGATCGTATCCTTTGATGCCTAATTCAACTGCGTATATGAAGGATTCTATCTCTGTCTTACAGTGGAATTGTAGAAGTATTTTACCAAAAATTGATTCGTTTAAAGTTTTGATAAATAAAAACAAATGCGATGCATTTTCCCTTTGTGAAACTTGGCTTACTTCAAATATTGATCTCAACTTCCATGATTTTAATATTATTCGCCTTGATCGAGACACCCCATATGGAGGAGTACTTTTAGGGATTAAAAAGTGCTATTCTTTCTATCGTATTAATCTCCCCTTGATTCCAGGCATCGAAGTTGTCGCATGTCAAATGACAATACAAGGTAAAGAGCTTTGTATTGCCTCAATATATATTCCTCCCAGAGCACAGGTTGGGCAACGGCTGCTCTTTGATTTAATAGAACTTCTTCCCTCGCCACGTTTGATTTTGGGAGACTTCAACTCTCAAGGCGTGGCTTGGGGTTCCCCATACAATGATAACCGCTCCTCTTTAATCTATAACCTTTGCGATGACTTCGACATGACTATTTTAAACAACGGTGAAATGACACGTATCCCGAAACCTCCAGCGCGCCCAAGCGCTTTGGATCTATCCTTATGTTCGACGTCGCTACGGTTGGATTGCACATGGAAGGTAATCCTCGATCCTCACGGTAGCGACCAGTTGCCTATTCATATTTCAATTACTAACGGGTCAACTCGCATGCGACCAGTTGACATTCCGTATGACCTCACACGGAATGTCGATTGGAAGTTATACGAGGAAATGATTTCCAAAGCGGTCGAGCCGATTCAACATCATCCACCACTTGAAGAATACAACCTCCTCGCGGGCTTGATTCTCGACGCCGCGTTGCAAGCCCAAACGAAGAAATATCCCGGCGTAACGATCAAAGAACGGCCTCCCACTCCGTGGTGGGACCAAGAGTGCTCCGATGTCTACACGCAAAGATCCGACGCGTTTAAGGCCTACCAGACGGGAGGTATACCTGGCGACTATTTACGGTATTCGGAGCTTGATACCAAGCTTAAAAGCTTGGCTAAAGCAAAGAAACGTGGATATTGGCGTCGGTTCGTGAACGAGACGTCGAGGGAGACATCGATGAGCACTCTTTGGAACACAGCCCGAAGAATGCGGAATCGCGTAACGGTCAACGAAAGCGAGGAGTCTTCAAGTCGGTGGATATCTGATTTTGCCAGGAAAGTATGTCCGGACTGTGTTCCTGCGCAAAACTTTGTTCGCGATGCGTCTCCGGGCCACGACGCGATAGAATCACCTTTTACGATGACAGAATTTTCAGTTGCCCTCCTGTCCTGTAACAATAACGCGCCTGGGTTAGATAGAATCAAATTAAACTTGTTGAAGAATCTACCCGGCAATGCCAAGAGGCGCTTGTTGAACTTATTCAATAAGTTCCTGGAGCAAAACATTGTACCGCAGGATTGGAGACAAGTGAAGGTTATCGCCATCCAAAAACCAAGGAAACCAGCTTCTGATCACAACTAGGCCGATTACAATGCTATCCTGTATCCGGAAATTGATGGAAAAAATGATACTCCGTCGTTTAGACCATTGGGTCGAATCAAATGGCCTACTATCGGATACTCAATTTGGCTTCCGCCGTGCCAAAGGGACGAATGATTGTCTTGCGTTGCTTTCAACAGATATTCAGCTGGCGTATGCTCGCAAAGAACAAATGGCGTCTGCGTTCTTGGACATTAAGGGGGCTTTTGATTCCGTTTCTATTGACATTCTTTCGGGCAAACTTCACCGACAAGGATTTTCTCCAATTTTAAACAATTTTTTGCACAATTTGTTGTCCGAAAAGCACATGCATTTTACGCACGGCGATTTGGCAACTTTTCGCATTAGCTACATGGGTCTTCCCCAGGGCTCATGTTTAAGCCCCCTTCTTTACAACTTTTATGTAAATGACATCGACGAATGTCTGGCAAATTCATGCACGATAAGACAACTTGCAGACGACAGTGTAATCTCTGTTACAGGAGCCAAAGCTGCCGATTTGCAAGGAACATTGCAAGATACCTTGGACAATTTGTCCGCTTGGGCTTTACAGCTAGGTATCGAATTATCTCCGGAGAAGACTGAGATAGTAGTTTTTTCAAGGAAGCATGAACCTGCTCAGCTTCAAACACAATTAATGGGTAAAACGATTTCTCAGGTTTTGGTACACAAATATCTTGGTGTCTGGTTCGACTCTAAAGGCACCTGGGGTTGCCACGTGAGGTATCTGATGAAAAAATGTCAACAAAGAGTGAAATTTCTTCGCACAATAACCGGACAATGGTGGGGAGCCCATCCAGGAGACCTTATAAGACTTTACCAAACAACGATATTGTCTGTTATTGAGTACGGGTGTTTCTGCTTCCGCTCCGCAGCAAACACACATTTGATCAAACTGGAGCGAATACAATATCGTTGTTTGCGTATCGCCTTAGGTTGCATGCAATCGACCCGTACGATGAGTTTGGAGGTCTTAGCTGGAGTTCTACGATTGAAAAACCGCTCCTGGAGCCTGTCTTCTCGTATTCTTATCAAATGTGAGGTCTTGAACCGTCCTGTGATTTAAAATTTTGAAAGGTGAATCGAGCTTAATTCTCAAACCCGTTTTATGACATTGTATTTCAATCACATGTCCCAAAATATTAACCCTTCTTCGAATATTCCAATTCGTGTCAACTTATCAAATACTTCTGCTTCTACTGTGTTTTTCGATACATCCATGATAGACGAAACCCGTGGAATCCCGGATCATTTACGCGTGCAGCAGATCCCCAAAATTTTTTCTAATAAATATCGAAACATCAACTGTGAAAATATGTTCTACACTGACGGATCACTTATCGATGGGTCCACTGGCTTCGGTATCTTCAATAACAATTTAACCGTCTCCCATAAGCTCGATAATCCTGCTTCTGTTTACGTCGCAGAATTAGCTGCAATTCAGTACACCCTAGGGATTATCGAAAAAATGCCCACGGACCATTATTTCATCTTTACGGACAGTCTCAGTTCCATTGAGGCTCTCCGATCGATGAAAGATGTTAAGCACTCTCCGTATTTCCTGGGGAAAATACGGGAACATCTGAGTGCTTTATCCGAAAAATCTTCTTAGATTACCTTAGCGTGGGTCCCTTCTCACTGCTCGATACCGGGTAATGAGAAAGCGGACTCTTTGGCTAAGGTGGGCGCAACAAACGGTGAAATTTATGAAAGACCAATTGCTTTTAATAAATTTTTTGCATTTGTACGTCAGAATACGATCATCAGTTGGCAAAATTCTTGGACCAGAGGGGAACTGGGAAGGTGGTTACATTCCATTATACCCAAGGTATCGACGAATCCGTGGTTCAAGGGGTTGGATGTAGGTCGAGATTTCATTTGCGTGATGTCTCGGCTTATGTCCAACCACTATAGATTTGACGCGCATCTCCGTCGTATTGGGCTCGGAGAAAGCGGTATCTGTGCCTGTGGTGAAGGTTATCACGACATAGAGCACGTTGTTTGGTCATGCCCTGTCCACCGTGACGCCAGGTCTAAATTAGTAGCTTCCCTTCAGGCCGGAGGTAGACGGCCAGCTGTTCCTGTTCGTGATGTCTTGGCGAGCCGTGACATACCCTAAATGACCCTTATACACATTTTCCTAAAATCCATCCATGCCCCAGTCTAGTCCCGTTCCCCTCCGTCTACATCCAACCAAACGACAAGAACACGTTAAGACCCCGGATCCGGAAACAGCAATCAGACCCGCACGATACTCTCAAGGCCCGATGGAAACAACCCAATATGCCAGTCCGTAATATCTTGGCCCAGCAGCGGAACAAATTTAATATGCTGCCTACCTATGGCAATGAAAACCATCAAACAGCCAACCTGTGCTTTTAATGCATAATATTCTAGCTTTAGTTTCAGCTCGTAGTCGGCAGCGAGGATAAAAAATTTGCTTTTAGTTTTCAAGTCACCAGATATAATTGGCGCCGTTAAACATTAAATTGTATTTGTGCCGTGTCAAATAAACGATAAATGAGGAAAAAAAAAATCCACTAGTGTTAAAAACTCAATTCTCAAAAAAAATGGCGCTTGGTTCAGTCTGGCCGCACGCCGACCAAATGGTATTATGAATTTCATAAGTGTGAAGGTTAGGGAAATCACTGTCAGTTAATCATAAAAGCTTTTATAAAATTCATGAATACATGTTGGAGAGAGTCACAGTAAATTGTACAGTTTTTCATGTATTTTAGTCATTATGGCAATCTTTTTTAAATAAGAACTGTAGTAAAGCTGGATTTTTATGAAAAAAGCAAACAAAATCGTCATAAAAAGCCACATGTGTGATTATTTTGGAGAATTAATAGCATGGGCCATCTTACCCAACTGGTGCGTCTTGAACGGTTCTCCCCTACTCTCTTTCACCAAGAAGCTAATGAGTCTACCGTGCGTAAACAATTTATTCGTCACCACATGTGGAATTTCCCTATCCATATTTTTATATAAAAAGCAAAACATTCTCCAGTTGCTCAGTCGTTGCACAGATTTCTGGAAGATAGCGTTTTATCGGAAAAGTTAATACAAAAAGGTGATATATAAAATTAGCTAATGATGCTGGCATCGATTTTGACGGTTTTCATGTAAGTTTAATTTGTATCGGTTTCGGTCATATAAAATTGATTGTACTTTCCTCCACCAACTTTTTTAGACTAATCGCGCTGACCTTATCTGTCATCGCTGTTGAAATAAGGTATTCAGATAGGTTCTCTACATACAATCGGTGGAATGAGACAGAATCCGTAATTCACAATGGTCCTTTTTCGGAGCTCGCGAACAAAACAACGATCCGAATTGATAATGGCAGTTTATCAGATGCAAATTTCGGCTTACTTCAAAATTTTCGAACAAAAAGTTTGATTATTTTTGGCGGAAGAATGCGAGAGATAACTTTGGCACCCTCCGTTAAATATCTGCATGCGATACATTCCGCAACAGTAGATCTACTAATACAACCACGCGCGATAAGTTATCAAATCGAGGAGCTAAGAATATATAATAGTATGCTTACAATGCTACCGAAAAATTTACATCGTCTACTGTCTCTAAAAGTATTGAATTTAAGTTTCAATTCTATTGAATCAATAGATATGACTCAATTGGAATCTCTGGAGCATTTGAGAGAACTTTCTCTTTTTGGCAACGGCTTGAAAACGATACAAACCACATCAGTAATAAGTTTGCCCGTGCTACGACTGGTTGATCTGCATTATAATAAATTAGCTCAACTGGATGTCTATTTGTGGTATATACCTGCTTTGGAAACTTTGGATTTGGTTGAAAAAAATAAGTTAGTTTACGTCAAAAATTTAGACTCTCAGTTTCCAAAGCTGCGAAGTTTCGAAATAAGTAAAAACCCACTTGACTGTATTTGGAAGGATACAATGCTGCAAAACATGCGACTAGCTAACGTAATCATTGGTGATTTAGATGAAGTGTCTTGCGACACCAAAAGCAAAAGTCGAATTTCGGAAACAACATGTTCTGCACTATCTAGATCAGTAAATAGGCAGCTAGAAATATTTCAGAATGCGAAAAACAACTTCGAAGCTCAACTTAAAGAACAAAATGAAATAATTGCAAACCAAACAAAAGTTTTGCAAGCAATCGAGAAGCGCATTGATTATCACCAAATTAAAAGTTTCAAATGATGGTGAGACAGGAAAAAGTTTTGCAAATAACGCAAATCGAAAAGCTTCATATTTTATTCTGAAATTATTTTAAAAAGCTTTGATATTTTTTAAAGTTTTGTAATGTAAACTACAGGTAAATAGTCAAAGCAGTATATGGATTAACTTAAGAAATACATTATTCTTCTCAGTTTATTAACCTCGTGTTTTTTTTAAACGGTCTTAAAAGTTCTAGAAGGTGGTTAGCGGTACTCCTCTCGTTCTACTGTACAGGAAGTAATTGTTGTCAATCAGACGTTCTAGCATGTAAAATGTGGAATTCCACCACGTTCAAACATTTTGTAGAAGTGTTTTTATAAACAGATTGTGCTGAACTAGCTTTTAATTAGTTTGTTATGAACTGAGGGTGAATGAATAATAGGTATGACAATACTTCTAGGTTATGTGATGACATCGTCGAATACTTGGTAGTCCAATGCGTCAAGAATCACAAATCGAAGAATGTAACAAACATTTAAAACTAATATTTGAACATAAGAGCATTTATCGGAGAAATTCATTCACTTTACCAATTTAAGCCGAACGTTATTAATTTACAGGAAACTGCAGTCATTCATCCCAAAATTGACCTTTGATGTACTTCTTGCATTTTTTTCAATACTAACTTCTGAAAGCGTAGCACTGCATTTAACGCATATGACTCTCCAGCCAAATTACTTCCGCGTAAATGTTGAGATTACTTTGCTTTGCCAACATTGATAACAAAAAATGTGAATTGTAAAAATACTGATGAGAGAAGTAGGTTGATAGAGGGTAACCTAACGCAAAGACTATCATGTAGAAAACGGAATAAAACACAACATTCAGCGATGAGTCTTAAAAGTTTCATTATCCCGAAAAAAGTTCCCATGCAAAATTCGTTTCATAGCTTTTTTCTTAGAACCAGATATAGTTACAAAATTCCATTCTCATCATTCGATGCGAACTTCTGTTGCAAAGTCTAAAATAGTACATTTTGGCGATATTTATACATTGGAATAAAGTATTGATACTAGACACCTTGCTTCCCGTGGGTGAAACCACGACGGCCGTATGATAGTAGCAAAAAAAGAGCAGCAACACCAGATCTCGAAGTTTCATACATTTCTGAGACCTCCCGAAGACCGATTAAAATAAAATTTCGAATAAGGACTTTTTGGCGAGAGAACAAAATTTTTGAGCCCTACCGTTGGCAACAGATTATAGTGGTCCTATGTCTTATCCAAGCATACGCCTGCAAGAAAACACAGGCTATCCGTCTGCAGTCGCCCCTTACATCCACTGCTCGGGAATCCTCGTCGACACCCGAGTCTTTGAAACTGTTGTTAGGCATTGCTTCAGGTAGAAGAGCGAGAGTGCTTAGTGCACCGCCTTATTTTTAACAACTTGGCTGACTTCGTAAAGGCAGAATTAGCCTTCACTGGCATTTCGATGGGTGTTCCATCGATTGATGTCTTGCAGGGTGAGAACAATCTGTGAAGTAGCCGTGATGACTGCTCTCCAAGTGCTCTCATCGTCGCTCATCCTTCGCACTATGTTTTCCGGAGTAGTATCCAGCTTGCTCACTGTCAACATTTTGCTCCTCACCTGTGTAAAACGAGGACATATGAAACCCAAGCAACTTTTGTAACATCCATTTAAAAAAAAGTGATTCAATGGAAAAAAAGTAATTCAATGGAAATTGTTTGTATGAATGACCCGTATAATCACAAATTGTGAAAATATATAAAAACGTTTACTTGACTAAAATTTAAAAAAATAATTTTTTTGTGTTAAGTGGTAGAAGAATAGTTTATTCATCAAAGTTGTAGATGATTCAAAAATATGAAACTTTGTTGAACAAATGAAAATCCTATCTCTTTTCGGAACAAAATTATAAAGTATATCACATGGAACTTATTTAAAAGTTAATTTTTTTGTACTTTACTTTTGTTAGTTGCATTTTACACGAAAGTGTAGTTCGGAGGGATTATTAGGGCACACAAAACACACATTTTTGCCAAAGATATATATCCAGGACATTTCCTCCCAAAGTTATATCATATTTTAGCTTATTTTTTCGATACCTTCAAGAACGTATTGGTTAAAAAGGGGCAAGTGGAATCATGATGTCAATACTTTTCCTTAAAGTTAGGCTGAAGTACTATAAACTTCTTTAGGTTCCATTTGTCCCAATCCACCCATATTTTTTTTTTTGTAAGATTTGGACCACTGCGACCATTGTTTTGATCTTTTGTGGTATCCCATATTAGAGTACCCATATTAGAGTACGGCGAGCATATATTACAGTAGGTTTTCATATATAAAAAATACTAACTTTTTTGTGTTAAGCGATAGAGGAATGGTTTATTCGGGAAAGTTTTAGAACGTACAAAAATATGAAACTTTACTGAACAAACGAAATTCCTATCTTCGTTGGGAACAGAGTTACAGAGTAGTTCAAGTAAAAGTTACTTCAATTTTTTTTTGTACCGTAAACTGGGGTGACTTTGATCACTTTTTTGATTGTATCTTAAATATTTTCAGAATATACTGAAAACAATATCGTTTGATATTTTCAAAATAAGTACTGGCATGCATTGAGAAAGATTCAGTCACTACTTCAAAAGTTTAGTAACAATTTTGCTGTTTTTAAATATGCTCTAAAAATTTTTCACCAATTATCATTCCGGGGTGACTTTGATCACTTCATTATTTTGATGTATTTGGGGTAACGCTTTGCTACTTTCACTAAATTAAACAGCCTAAAACGACTTGAACGAGTTCATAAATATGAAAAGCTTTGGGGGCCATTCACATTCTACGTGAACAGTTTATGTTGGCGAATGTCCGAGATTCATACAAAATTTTTAGAATATATATGAATGATTATCCACTGAGAGGAAAGGTGGTCTAGAATCATCAAAAACCAGTCCACGTGAAATATGACTTATGCAATTGTCCAAATTTGCATGTTACTTCACGTCTTGGGTGTTTGTTAAGAAGAAATATGCAATACGCTGTGGAAATTATTGCGACTCGAAATTGCCTTCGAGGAAAAACTCTCAAAAATAACAATGAAATGCATTGTTATAATATTTGTTCATCTTAAGAACTAATCTGGGAACAAAATAAAAAAACTTTACGTATTGCAACTTGTTGTTTTGAATCTGCTTGAACCGATTGTTTGTATGCAACAAAAATCGCCAAAAATACACTTTATTTTCAATTATTATTTTAGCATGAAAAATACTGTACAAATAGCAGGAAATTCATGAATAGTAGCAGTGCAGACATATATCCACACAATTAGTGAAGATAACGACAATTCCCAAGCACTACGAGCGCTTTTTTACCACATTTTCAAAAAAGAGGTACAGTGATCAAAGTCACCCCGGTGATCAAAGTCACCCCAGTTTACGGTACTTAACTTTTGTTAGTTACATTTTGCAAGGAAACGTTGTTTTAAAGAAGCATTTGGGCCACATATCTCCAGGACTTTTCCTTACCAAGTTATAGCACATTTCAGCATATTTTTTCGATAACTTTAACAACGTATAGAATAAAGATTAGGTGAAATGGGACGGATGGAACTTTTAACAGTTTTGAGCACTCAAGCTAAACTTCGAAAAATTATTGACATCATGATTCCACTTGCCCCTTTTTATTCTATACGTTCTCAAAGTTACCGAAAAAATAAGCTAAAATATGTTTTAACTTTGTAATGTACCAAGTCTGTTGGTCCCATCGATGACTTCCTACTCATAATCATTCCACTAGATGTTTTCTATTCGAATTCGTCCCAATAAACACGAGTTCTCATATTTACTATTTCTACTTTTGGCTACATATCGAATCTCCAGAAATTTGGTACCACGAATCACTTCGATTGTTCATTGAAATGTCTTCGTTAGGGACTCGAAACTTGTGGACTGGTTTATCATCTGAAGGCATTAGTTTTCTGAGCATAAGAGGATATTCGCACGAGATGCATGAGAATTGCAAGTTGAAACAGTTCCTTTATGTGTAGCCAAAATTGTGAAAGCTCAAATTTGATAGAAATCAAAATCTTTTTAACTAGTTTACAAAGCCTCGAAATTAAAAAATACTACAAGGTATACAGACCTAGGGTTGTGTGAAATGGTGACGTGGACTAAACACTGTAATTACTGTAATTACAGACAGAATAAATTCGTTTGTTCAGTGATGTACTTTAACAAATTTCATTTACACTTGGTGATGTTGCCTGTAGTGCTTTTTTGTGCAAACAACAGTTAACAATTACAACGAAGCTAAAGTGTTAAAAGATTCAGTTTTGTTTTTCGCTTCACAAGTTTGTTTCATTTGCCAACAACTACATTCACTGTACAGTAGGTTTCCGTTTTTGGCATGTTCCGTTTTTGGCATGTTCCGTTTTTGGCATGTTCCGTTTTTGGCATGCTCCGTTTTTGGCACACTCCGATTTTGGCGACAAAGGGTTCCGTTTTTGGCAACATTTTATAGTACATACTATACAATGATTTACACAACAAACTGAGCTGATTTTGACACCCGTTCTAGGTTGAAACTGATTCAACTGAAACTGAAAACATCTTACGCCTGATGGTTTCTAACGAGCTCAACTATTAACACTATTGGTTTGCCGCACAATGGAACACTTAAAACATCAAACCTGATCATGATCATGTTAATATTTTTTTTTGCACTAAAAAAGTATCACATAGTGATAACCAGGCCCGGATTTGAGGGGGGACCAAGGGAGCAAATGCCCCGGGCCTCTCAACTCGAGGGCCCCACCTAGACGAAATGAAGTCCTTTTTTTTGCTCGTCACCTTCTAGCGGTTGTGAAGGCGTAGCACAACAAAAACAGGCCAAACAAAAAAATTAGCTCCGGGCCCCCCAACGCCCAAATCCGGCTCTGGTGATAACTAAAAATTTATGAGTGGATCTGGGCATATTTTTGCATAGAGTAACCAACCTAAAAGTGATATATGCCCGTTCTTATAATAAATCCTAAATTAAGTCATGTTCGGCTCAAAATTTATCCAAATATTTTAATTTATCATTAAATGACTTTTCGGTACACTTTTCCTTCGTTTGACAAAGTTTCATTCTCGTAACCATGGCTACAACTATCCCAGAAGCGAAAATAAAATTATTTCTTGATTATTTTTACAGAGCGATAAAACACGAAACCGGAATAATCCGGAAGGTTTTTTCTTCACCAATATAACCCAAAATATTAGCACGAACACCAGAGTATTTGGAGAGAAAACCTTACGCGCTAAGTACCTATTTCTGTTCGATTAACCTTCTTTAACAATCTCCATCGTTGTTATATTTAGAAATCGCTTGTTTATATTCGAAACGTTATATATAAGCTAACGGTATCAAAGCGTAACTATCATTCACAAAAAACTGTTTAATTGCGGTCGGTTCAAACCTCTCATTACGACCGTAAACATAACTTTTGGATGTTGACAAGCTGTCAAATGATCAAGCAAACATCACACTTCAAAATAAAACACTACACAACCAAGTTGACTTACTTTGAGTTTTTCACTTTTACTCAGGTTTGAAACATATTTACTTCTATGTGTTCCGTCAACATATGCTTAGTTGTGTGGGGACTGCACAGTGGTACGAGAGCTTAATTTGGAAAAGGTATGCAGTGATCAGTAATCTGGCCAACGTTTTGACTTGTATTGTCATCGAAAAAGTTGAGTAAGGCTGTTTTTTAAACAAAACTTAGGCAATGAAGATACTAAAAGGGACAAACGATCAAAGTGATTTTGTAGAGTGATTATGATAATATTTCATTCTATGCAGGTTTCGTCTGCTAGTTTTTGCATTTTTGTGTTCTTGGTGTGTACAAAAAATGATGCTATTTTAACATTTTTTGGTAATAATTCGGTTTGTGTGGAAGCTATCTATTTTGTATCTTCTACAAAGTTGTGTGTTTCGATGATATACAAATATATGTAGAACATTAGAACCTCCTAAACGTTACAGTTTTTTGTATATTCGAAAAAAACTAATTTTAAAGACAAGTCTAATAAGAAATATTATACATCCAAAACAAGAAGAGTTAGAAGAAAAGTGTCTTCGACAAAGTTTTTTGTAAGAACTTTATCTATAACTTCGCTGAAGACACCATTTCTCTAAAGTGTAAGACGACAAAGTTAGATTTTGCAGCGCCACTAGCGGTTGAGTTTCGAACTAAAACTTTTTGTCATGATTTGAGCCTTTTTATATACTAAATATCTTCGGAAGATAGTATGTCAATAAAACCATTATTTGAAGAGCAAATGAATTAAGTTCACGTTTTTTAGCTCTCGCACCACTGTGGACTGTTTTGTCAATAATTTTGTAACGATGGAATTCCTCCCGAGGTCTTTTGTCTTCTTTTTTTATGTTTGTTTACACGCAAAGTATATGTTTTTCATAATTTATTTCAAATAAAGCAAGCGTGAATTAATGCAGTTCCCCTAGAGTGATATTTAACAAAGCGCAAAATTCAAATTTTGAAAATCAATTAAAAATTTATCAATAGACTAATTGGTAGCTGTTTCTCATCAAATGGGTAAAAATTTTACTCAATAATAAATCGTGCAACTTTTTCAAATATGGGTGAAATTTCTCTTATTTATAGGTAACTTAAATTTAACGTGTATTTGACTCCAACTGTAAATAACGCACTGTCATATATAACAGGTCTGGCAATTTAAAACCAGCCGTCTTCTACACTCATTTACTTTCAAATGGAACAGAGAGTTTGACGTGACAGACACTGTTGTACAAGCGCTGCGATAGAATAAAAGTGACGACAAATTTGAAATTTGTTATTACTGTACGTTATATAAGACGAATTTTGTTAAAAACCCATTTAATCATATAAATAATTAATTCTCATAATAGTTTTGTAGTCTCAAATTGAATTTATTGATGACAAAAAAAGTTTCCTGAAATTTAAAATTTTGTTGCCAAAAACGGAAACCTACTGTATTACGAAAACAACTAATGTATTATTTTTTTTTGTAAAGTTAAAAATAAAAAAAAAATATCTAGCAGTGTTGAAATGTAAAAAAAGATTCTGAATAGATTTAAGTAAATAGACAAAAAATTCACTAGCACTCGCCGGCTCTTATACTTCTATAAATTAGTGTTTTTAGGCAGAGTAGGCAGTGTGACTTTGCACTCGTATCCAAGTGAGTTTTAAAACTTGCTTGCACATTTATTTTCGGTTTGCACGTAAACCCTACTAATAGTGCATTACACTTGAGTTAGATTTGAGTTTGAATCGATCAATCAATCAATCGATCAGAGTGTGCGGTGCAAAAAAACTCAAACTATCGAGAGGAAGCAGATTCAAGTTGGATTCAAATCTGGAAAAGTGTTACCCAGTTCAACTTTGCACGAGTTCATGCCATCACTGTTTTTAGGAACTTACCCGTTCGATATTATGCCAGTCACGATTATTTAGTGAATATCGAAGATAAAAAATAAATAAATATAATGTTTTAATCGTTGAAAAAATATTAAATTTTTGTTGAGTAATTTATGGTTATCATATTCATGAGATGAACCTTCAATCACCATCAGTAGCATTGCAGTTTTGATTGCACGCGAATAGGAGTCGTTCCCGCTGCAATGATAGATGGCGAGAAACTAGCGGCGCTATGCTACACATATAATCTATGGTACCGTTTGTTGCTTTTATCAGCTTGTTTTCTTTCAAGACATCAGTTTCTATTAGCAGTTTCTATTAGCATAATTATCAGCATGTTTTCTTTCAAGACATCAGTTTCTATTAGAGATGGAAAAACTATAGATAATTATCGATGGTATCGATAGTTGCGTTTTTTTGCTTTCAGCTTTTTTTTTGTCCACACAACATTTATTTGACACGGCATAACACAAGTTAATGTTTTACGGAGCCAACTTTTTCTAATGTCTTATGGTCTAAAATATCTTCTAAACTAAAGGCACATTTTTTATCCTCGCTGCCGACTACGAGCTGTAACTATATCTAATACTAAAACTAACATGTTTTTTAGCTTTTTAGCTTTAAGCGTTATCGATAGATATTGATATTTTTCTCGCATTTGCATTTATACGCTGTAATGTTGCCAGAACTGAAAAAAATAAATTGGCCTTGCCATTGCTGAAAGAGACTTCGATGCTTGTTCGCTCTCACAAGAATTCCTCTTCAAAATTGTTAGACAATTGTGAAATAATCCTTTTCGCTCACTCTACCTCGTACGGACAACGACGAGATTTCGCAAAAGTGCGAATTATGTGTGCAAATAAACTTTGAAATATTGTTCCTGTCTCAATCTGCTTCCTGCTGTCAAACTATAACTAGCAATAGGAAATTATCGATAATTATCGATAGCTATTTTATTTGATATTTCCCATCCCTAGTTTCTATTACGCACTAACAGCAGGTTTAGAAATTCTTGAAGGACACGGGTCGTTTCAAACTTTCCGAAAAACCTTTACCTTCATCATCTAGTTCGAACATCTAGTTATTCTAGGTTCATGGAAGCAAACATAAATTGACCTATTGGACGGGGAGACTCTGTCAATTTTTTTTTTGATATTGATACAGAGAATATCATAGGGAATTATTGGTGTCTCATGTCGTCTGTGCTAGGAATGCTCGCATGTGATTGGTTCATTGTTCGCGTGAATTTGTTCTTGACACTTTTAATCAATTTTTACCGTTTTACAGTGAAAAAATAATGATGACTACAGTATTAAAAAATTGTTAAACATTTCATCTATCTAACAACATATTGGTTATTGTTATCCATCATGTGGTTATGCTGTTACTATCGTTCGAAATCTGACGCAACATTTACGTAGTCCCACATCAAAAAACGATCATCGCCAAAATGAACGAAAAATGTGATAAAAGTTGTTCGGTCAAAATTGATTTAAACGAATTTTGAGTTCAGATCTGTACTTGGGCGACGTAGATTTTGATTCTAGGATAGTTTAGGCATGATTTGAGGCAATAAAAAATGACCATGAATTATTTTTTGTGAATATTACCCCTAAGATTGTCTGATAGAGGAAGTTATTACGAACATCTCAAAAAAGTTTTACTTAAGACATCAAATAGTCTAGGCTCGTGGAAGTAAACATTAGTTGACAAATTGAGACGGGGAGATTCAATCAAATTTTTCTTGCCACTAATATAGAGAATATCACAGTAGGCAGTTGGTGTCTACTCATGAAGTCTGTACTAGGCATGTTCACGGTTCACGGGCGTGGTTGGTTCATTGTTCGTGGAATTTTGACTTCGAAACTTCTCTTAAAATTTCACTGCTGATCAATGAAGTTGAGAAGATCACTGAAGTATCACAAAATTTTTCTTGCCACTAATATAGAGAATATCACAGTAGGCAGTTGGTGTCTACTCATGAAGTCTGTACTAGGCATGTTCACGGTTCACGGGCGTGGTTGGTTCATTGTTCGTGGAATTTTGACTTCGAAACTTCTCTTAAAATTTCACTGCTGATCAATGAAGTTGAGAAGATCACTGAAGTATCACAAAATTTTCCATATTTTAAGAACTTTCAATTTGATGTCCCACCATGCTTTCAGTTTTCGTCGAATGTACCCTTATATAGTGTGGTAAGACGTAGCTTCCACCCAGCTTGTCCACCCCTTACACTCGCTCAGAAATCAGTTTTCCCGAAAAAAAAAATAATATAACGGCCCAATTCAAAACGGCCTTATCATTTCGGCTCTTTCTATTGACATATTAGTTCAAGTAATTTTGTGAAAAATCAAGTGTTAAAGCAAATTTAGGGAGCTAAGCTAAAAACGAAGGGTCCACTAATGGCATCAATTTTCAGTTAACGAGGGGTTTTAATCTACTTGGCCTTTCAAAAACACATAACTTGAATCGATTTCAACAACTTTATATGAAAACTGAGCCGGTCTCAACTGGAATTGCAACATTCTTTTTTTAAAGCTCTCAACATGTTTGACATTGTTGGTATTTTTGACATCGCATATTTGAATGCAAAAATTGTTTGACATTCTCACATTATTATTTTGACATTTTTTTACAATTTGACATACTGGAAATTTCAATTCTAAAACACTCATGTCATTTTCAACATTTCTGAACATTTCCTTTTTTTTTTTGAGCAAATGACATATAATCGTTCACTAAAAAGAATCATGACTCGTACAAATCCTCTCAGGCACCCCTCGGCGATTGAGGTGCAAATCCGGTCGAACGCGCTCGCGTTCGTATCGCAGTTTAGCCAAAGATGGAAATTTAAAACGAGTCAGATGATAAAAGAATAATATCGAGTTATTTTTTATGGTTTTTATATTGTTTTTTATTTTTATTTTTAATTTTATTTGTTTTCAGCTTATCTCCATTCCAGTGTCCAGTGTGGAGATTCCAAGCAGTGCAAAAAAAAAAAAACAGCATCAGTCTGTCTGCACTCTACCCAATAATGAAGGAGACTACAGGCATATGCTGATGAGTCGACACTGTGCTGGAAGACTTCGATCCGCGAAAGCGTTGGGTGAAACGGACCCTGGCTGGATTCTGATCTGACACCGCTGACCGCGCGGCTCGACATCTCGCGTAGCAGGTTTTGCTTCTCCGTTTGTCGTTTCTTTCCGCCGTTCATTAAGGCTTCGAGTAAGTCTTCCCCGTTTCCACCTATGCGGGATAAAATTTACACACACAGCCCGTGGCCAAGTGGCTCTTAAAAGCAAACCAATAAAATTAGAATAAAAACAATCCTTTTTCGTGGCTGTTGAACCTGACTCGGACTTCGTTGCTGGCTTATTTTTGTTTAACCTGTCGAAGATTTATGCTCGCTCTTATCTCGGCCGTTCTTTCTTTTATTCGAGGTACAAGTTTTATTGTTTCCACTCATTTGTTCTCCGTTCAGTCCTCTTAAAAATAACCACTTCTTTTTGCCTCATTTCTCGATTAATTAAACGAAGCCCGGCATTCTGTGTTAGGAGGCTGGAATTTTAATTCCAGCTGAAATCTAGATGATATCATTTCACTTTGTGGCACATAAAAGGTCATGCGATAAAGAGGGGACCCGGAGCTAGCATCTAATGGAGCCGGAATTAACTAAATAATATGCTCTAATTTTCCATCATCATCAACGGTGACATTATTCCCGACGTCGATGTAATTTGAGTCTATTCATCCATGAACAATTCAGACAAAGTGAGGATTCATAATCAAACTCCCGCTTTTTCCAGGGGCTACCGAGCGGAGGGAAGCGCGGACAGAGGCGAATAATGATAAGGATCTAGTCGGAGTTGCTGGAAAAAATAATAGCACATGACGACGACCCCTCGTGATTTTCCACACCCGGCCTCCCGTCCATCACTAGAACCGATTGTAATCTCTGAAACATACTGTTTTCATCATCTTATTCATTAGCCGTGCTATACAACAACCTTTCTGGTCCTATTGGACCGAACGTGGACGGCATTGGTTGTCCCGTTCCGCCCGCAAAAAGCGGGGTCATCAAAGTGAAAACTCAATGGAAAAAGTTTTGCGCTACACACTGGAGGAGAAAAGTTCGCCTTTCAAGCTCACCGTCCGAGACCCGAGGTGGAAGTGACATAGATTTTGTTTTTAAAAAAGCTACTAGAAAACCAAAAATCTGAAAAACCGGGTTATTTTGT
The DNA here is from genome assembly GCF_029784165.1 of Wyeomyia smithii. Taxonomy (NCBI): domain Eukaryota; kingdom Metazoa; phylum Arthropoda; class Insecta; order Diptera; family Culicidae; genus Wyeomyia; species Wyeomyia smithii. The sequence goes on along the minus strand of NC_073695.1, from coordinate 242,964,552 downwards.
AGAACTAGTTTTTAAAATTTACACCGTTTCGACAAACCATTCGAATTCGGGCATATATCCCGAAAAGTCACCCACGTTTGTGCCGTTTTGGGTTCTCACTCGTCCAGAAAGGCCAGGTCGGCATTGAATATGAAAATGAAATTACGTCTGAAATTCAAACCGGAGCAAAGTTTGAATGCTCGGAAGCTACGGGAAAAGTGAAAGGAAAATCTCAGCTCTCAGGCAGACAGACAGACAGATGGACCGAGGGTGAAACAAAGGCGAAGGTCCTCCCGCTTTCGTGCAATTTTGTTACGTTCCGTCGAGCACAGTTTTGATATCGAATCAAAAGATCAAATAATCGTCTAATGATGTGTTTTTCATGTTGTAGCGCTTCCTCGCGATGGAAATTGTGTTTTTCGGTTTGCACTCCGGAGGGGATGTCGCGGCGACGGGAAAAGATGAATAAATTAAGTAATTGCTTATTTATTAATGAGCGCTATCAGTGCGCAGTATCAGTTAATGTTTCATCGCGCGTGTAAAAATAAATGGCGAAGGTCGTAACCCGTTCGAGCGGCAGATTTCCGGGGGGAGGAGGGTTGAGATGTGTGTGAAATATGGTAATGTCAACATGCAATATTACGGATGGAAGTTTTCCCCGAGCGAAATGGCACAGTCGGAGTTGGAGTTTGGTTTCGGTCAACCTACTGAAAAAGGGGTAGCAGGCAGGCACAGTTCAATGCTAGGGGATAATCCTTGCCACAAATAAACGCTGAATCGCTCGGGAGAGACGAACGCGTCTCTTTGATGGATTTGGCTGAGCATTCAGAATGTTTATTTGTGCATGTATAATTTGACATATGGGATTCTGTTTGAAATCGTTAATGAGTTTTCGTTATTATATGAACTTGGCACCGCACGGGTACGGGATATCGGTTTCATATTGTTTTAAATTGAAATGATATGTTTGTCAATGAATACAGAGCATGAATTAGTTATGACTTCTTTGAACTTCGCGAATATTTGGCATCGCTACATCGAAAATAACGCAAAAATAAGCTTGCGAAGGAATGAATTTAGCAATAATCATATTTTGGTACGTACAAACATTTTAATGAACGTATTTTCAAGCCTCAGCTACGGCATTATTTAGAAGCGTATAAAATCACAGTAGGCATTTGTCGACAGGAGACGTTCATTTGTTTACATCAAACTATCAGCTTGTGTGTTGACTGAACTAGTGTGTGATCATGAAATGATTTAGACAATTCCTTACCGGCATCGATAGAAACCCGGGGAGTGACAGAAAAGTCAAGTTGTGGCTCTTTTTAACCCAAAAAAAAGTGAGCTACAAATGACAAAAGTGTCAAAGCGGCGGCGGAGTGTTAATTACGCCCAAAGCTACAATAAACTGCAGGTTAGTAACTCTTGAAAACCGTAATAACTTCGCGATTTGCCGCTATCCAGCAGCATTGTGGGAGATTACAATCTTCCTTAGCCAGCTTGGGGTATTGGCAAAGACAACAATGGTTTGCAACTATCGAATGCATCTTTCGAACGGTCAATCGCCTACTAGTCGACTCGAAACTTTTTTAGTGAACCTAGCATTCGTAAGTAAACTAAACAATATTCAGCCTATCGAACCGTCACCGTTTCAGCGCTTCTCAGAATTGAAAATCATCGCATACCTTCTGTGCTTTCCATCGACGTTTAGGGTCTTGTTGTCAACTTTACAGATTTATCTGCAAACGTACAGGTTTTCTCGTTTATTTCGGTACAGATTACAGATTTTTGTGAAAAAGTACAGATAAGTATTATTTTTTTAAATGCTAAGTAAGAGTTGTATTTTTTTAAGATTTACGGAATGAATTACCATACACCAGAGTAAGCAGTGTGACGTTGCACTCGTATCTAAGTGAGTTTTAAAACTTGGTTGCACATCTATTCTCGGTTGCACATAAACCCTACTAACAATGCAGTACACTTAAGCAGAGCTACGATTAATCCAAGCAACATGCTGACTATGACGAGAGAGAAAATATCATCGCACTCGTTTCTTTCTCTCATGAATAGCCAGCAACCATCACAGTAAGCGTGGAGATCCGACAAATGATTCAATATCTTATCTCTTTTGTTGCCATTTTCGGGTTCTTATTGTCAATCGTCGTGAATTTACAGAGTTCACTCGGAAATATCAGTGCAATGCAAATCAAGGTGATTTTTGGAATATTAAAAATCGTTTCAGTAGCGTGATTATGTCAGTGCCAGCTTGAAGTTTGTTGCTATCAGGATTTTTTAAATCCGTTAAATCCGTCCGTGACGATCCCAACTTAAGATATGGCCACCAATGAACTAGGTTTATAATTTCAAACCAATGGTTATAGGTGTCGCTTGATGGGCTGGCACAACAACCCCGAGTATTCGGAACACAACCGGAACAGGTCGCGTTTTTACATTTTTCAATGAGAGGCATGGTAGGATTATAAGCACTTCTAAGCACTGCTTTGATCATCGTTACCATGTTACTGAAACATATTCCGGCGATATATCCGAAACCAGTCGATTAACTCCGTCCATCCTCTTCGTTAAAAGAAAATATGAATGAAAACTAGGAGAAAAGCAAAACCGTTCCGAACCAAAATTGAACAGTTTCAAAGTTGAACCGTGCCAAAATTTAACAGGATCTGTATATAAATATACGTACCCATACATATTTAAAAGTTTTCTGTTTTGCCACCCGCGATTCATATTTTGCCGCGAACTAACACTGTCTCTAGTTTAACCTACAACAAGCACAATATTCAAGAATCAAATTAATAAACTCATGCTGTCAAAAAACAAATAAAAATGCAATATTATTTTTCAGATATGAGATCATTTAAAAAATATTAATAGAATTCTTTTTATTACAATTGGTGTTATGAAGAAGCATATTCTCTACTGAGAATAAAAATGAATGATCATACAGATTCAAAATGTACCAAACTAAAATACGCTCAGTTACAAAACGTAGTAATAGTTGTTCATTGACAATCCTTTTAGTCGGCGTGCAGCTAAACCGAACCAAGCGTCGAAAAACATTTACCGCCGCAATTGCTGTGTACAAGCTGTTACAGAGAATTTTTGTTATAATATCGTTATCAAATGCTCAAACGATTTCGTTACTTCATAATAGATAGATTATTACTTCTCATATCCACTGGGTGTCAATAACTCAATCTGAGAAAACGGCGCTTAGTTCGGTCTGATCGCACGCCGACCATGTATCAATATCATACATATCAATTGAAGAAAAATCATTGATTTTATGTTTGCTATCCTCAAAACATCATGCTGTCAAAATGAACTTGATATTTCTGCTTGTTCAATCTCAGTACAGCCATACCCGAATGATCGAGAAAGATGGCAAGAAAAAAATGAGAGTGAGAGTTGACGCTAAGAGAATCATTGTAACATCGCAAACTCTTTTGTAATGAACCATATAATTTGATTTTGATGATGGTCCCACCTCATACCCCTACATCGGTTTGAGCTGGTCGATTTATCTAAGAAAGATATTATTTAAAGACATACAATGTAACCAGAAGGCAAACAAATAACGGACTGGTTATTAATACATACATAGTAACCCTTCAAAAGAATACCAATAATTTGAAAATTAAAAAAAAAAACGCTTTTCCAATAACATCATTGATCCAAGGCTCATCCAAAACGTTTCCAACCCGAAAATTATCTGGATTTGGTGAGGAATCGAACCTAACATTTAGGAGCTTTAACTAATCAGAATTGGTTCTGGATAACGATCCAAAACTACGAGAGAGATCCTATGATACTATAGTTATCGATAACGAGCTATACAGTCCAGTTTCTCCCAACCCTTTGTTCTAAATCGTGAACACAGATAAATATTAAAAATCTTAATGAAAATATATATAATATTACAAACCAAAAAAGCAACTTATCAACCCGATATGCCTTTTGTTTCAATTTCAGGGGTTTAACCCTGATGTACTCAGTATCCAGATTGTCTATGTCAGTCTACGCGCGCGTGGCTCAAACATGTGTAGTCAACTCATTTTTTTTTTAACTCTACTATTTAATATTATTAGCTATATTCAAACAAAAATCCATCATCATCAATAAACATAATAACTTAGTGTACCAGATAAATTTGAAAAAAAAATATACTTAAATATTACAATCTTCTTTATTAATTAACAAAAAAATCGTTGAAATCTGTCTACAAAACAGATTTTATGTGTGAAATCCAAAGGCATTTCAACTCCGCCATTGTTGCTGCACGTTTCACTTGTCTGGGAATCGAATTGAAAAAAATCCTGAAGTTAATTCCTTTATAAAACAGAGAGTTCTGTGATCTACTAAATAAAAAGTGTGGTGTTCTAGCGTCTTCCGCGTTTCTAGTGTTGTACCTATGAAAATCACTTCCCCTATCAATTCGATCACACAAATATCGAGGCAGCATATTATTAAAAATTTTATAAAGGAACACCATTGTCAAAAAATATACTCGTTGCTTCACAGAAAGCCATTGCAACGCGTCCAGCATGAAACTCAAGGAAGTGTATCTATTACATCTTAATAATAATCGCACTACTTTATTTTGTAACCGCTGTAATCTCAATATTTGTGTATTATTTGCAAGGAATAAGATGGATGAGCAAAAGTCTATATGTGGTGAAATGATTGACTTATACAACAAAATTTTACTAATAACAGTCAATTCATTTTTTAAACGGCACAGAATACCGTTTTTTTTTAGCCATTTTTCTGATGACGTTGTCAATGTGAGGCTTGAAAGTTAACTTGTCATCAATGATTACTCCAAGATATTTTAACTCATTCACGCGATCAATCGTCTCACCATTAATTGCAATATTTACGTCTGGTCTGGAGTTGGCCGAAGAAATAATCAATATTTAGTTTTGCTAATGTTTAGCTTAAGTTGTTTAAAATTTAACCAATTCGCCAGATAATGTAAGTCTTGGTTTAAAAGTGTTTCAACATCATTTGGATTTTTAGCCGCAATGAACAGAACAGTGTCGTCGGCAAATAAATTTACATCACAAAACCATAAAACTCGCTTCATGTCATTAATATAAATTATAAACAAAATGGGCCCTAAAACACTTCCTTGCGGTACACCCAGTGTATTAGCAATGGAAACTGATTCAGAATCATAAAAACGAGTCTTATGAGTTCTAGCACACAAATAGCTTTCAAACCATTTATATGCTGTCCCTACGATACCAAAGCGCTTTAATGTTTGCAACAATAAGGGCCTAGAAATTGTTTCAAAAGCGCGTTTTAGATCCAGAAACACCGCAAAAATAGTTTCTTTAGCCTCGATTTTCTCTTTCCATTTTGCTAACACCAAATTCAATGCAGACTCACAAGAGTGTCCCTCTCGATAACCTGATTGTTCTGGGATCAGCAAATCATTACTGTTTAAATAATGCATTAGCTGGCCTTTAACAATTAGCTCCAAAATTTTCTCTAATGTGTGCAGTATATTAATGGGGCGGAACTCTTCGGCTTTATCCGTCCCAGTAATTTTGGGGATAGGAACCACAAGAGATTCCTTCCAAACTTCAGGCACGTGCCCTGTTTGTAAAGATTCGTTAACAAGGTCCAGCAGATCGTGTCCAATTACATGAAAGCAATCGTGTATTACTTTTGCGTTGACATTGTCGATACCAGCCGATCTCTTTAAAGAGAAACAAATATCTTTCAACTCTGCAAAAGTAATAGGATGAAAACCATCAAATCTACAGTTATTATGGATCAGCTGTATTATCTCGTCAGGTTAATTGACCACATCAATACTTTGATTGATCGAATGAACACTTTCAATGAAATAACTGTTAAATTTATTTGCAATAACTCGTGCGGAGTTTTCCTCAATACCATTAAAAGTTATGCACTGTGATAATGTATTATTACTTTTCATTAATTTTTTTAAAGTTTTCCATAACTCTTTGCTGTTATTTTGATGTTGATCGATCTTCCGTTGTATATATGCACATCTAACCTTTTTCAAGGTGCGTGAATATATGTTTCGCGCCGCGGTGTACCTGTTCCAATCATCGTTATCATTACTTCTACAAAATTTTTATAACATTTATCTCTTCTACGTTTTAAACGCACAAGATCTAAAGAGTACCAGCTGTTCGAATTTTTTAACTCAACAAATTTTTCAGAAACTAGATTCTTGGTACAGCCTTCCAACGTTTTGGTTAGAACAGCTGCTTTATTGTCCAAATCTCCAGTTATTGGATGAAAATTCAAACTTCTTGAAACAAGCTGAGACATTGCTTGTTTCGAATAACTATTCCAGCACTTTATTTTTACTTTATCCTCTCGGTTTTGATCGTTTTCAATTGAAATACAAATTGTCTCATGGTCTGTTATTTTATAATCGGCCTCTGTGAACGAATTAACATTATCAAAATTGGAGAACACATGATCAATCAAGGTACGAGAGTGTCTGGAAATTCTTGTAAATTGAAAAACTGTTTGTCTTAGATTGAAAAAACCGACTAATTGCTTTAATTGATTCGAGTTCGATCCACCAAGCCAATCAATATTGAAATCACCAGCAATTACGTTCAATTTATTCAAATCAACAAAATTTTCCCACCAGTTATCTAAAATTTCCAAAAAACGCTGGTCACTCGAACTGGGGGAATGGTAGACTATTCCAAAATTTCCCATCGTCATACCTCTCTGAACTGATTTTCCCAGGAACCAATTGTTTTCGACAGATTCGTTTGATAGAATGTTCAACTTGACTGATTCCTTGGCGTAAATAGCAACCCCACCAGTATGTCTGGAATGTGAAAGGCAAAAAGCAACTTTATAACCCGGAATACTATATTGATCAAATGCATCAGCTTCCACTATGTGAGTTTCAGCCAGCAATACTAACATTAGTCGTTTTTTTCCACAAGATGCCGCAAAGCAACATAATTCGTGGATAAACCAGCAATATTAAGATAAACTATTTCTAATTTCCTCTCACATTGCTTTTTCTTCAGCTGCTATTTACTTGACAACATGTTGCTTTTTCTTTTTTCAAACAGTCTCCGAAAAACTGGACACTGCGAACTTGATGCTGGATGTTTCGCGTCCAAATTCATTTTTAACTCATTATTATGTTTTAAACAATTTACGCATTTATAAGCAGTAGAAGCGCTTTCCGATGTTTTGTGCTTTTCACTGCATTTAGAGCATGTCTCAGGATTAACACACTCTGTGCTTTTATGACCAAATTCGCCACATTTAAAGCAACGCAATACATTTATGGACTCTCGTACAAAACACTTGTCCCACCCAATGCTTACTTTTCCAGCATTCATTAGGCAGTTATAAGTGTCTAGATCAACTTCGATTATCACGTTAAACTTGTTATATTTGAAGCGTGAATTTTCATACTCGGCAATAACCTTTACTTCTTCAAAGCCGATGCTATCATTCTGACTTTTCAACAAGTCTATGAATTCATCGGAGGAATATCGATCACTCATTCCCACAATCTTCAACTTAGGCCTCGCGATTGTGGGAATAACAGCATTATATCGTTCACCCAGGTTGCTTTCAATGTCTTTTTTAACAACCTCAACATTAAAACATCTAGTATCTTCACTAGATTGAGAAGTCTCGACCGGTTTGATCACAATGACCGGCCGAGCCTTACGGTTTTCCTTTTTCTGTAATTTATTTGATATACTCCCAGTCGAACTCGCTAAAACATTCGCGTATGTTGGTAAACTTTCCGAAAAAACCTCGTCATCACGTACTAGTAACATCTTTTTACTGGGGTTAGAGTCCGATTCAGAGTGAACCGTTCTCTCATTTCGACTCCTTTTTCTGTTCATTGGACAACTGCATAAAAATCGAGCGTGCGTGAGTTTGTTGAACTAGGTTGTTTAGCCATATCAGTTTTTTATATCATCTGAATGAACTGCATTTTCTAAGTAAAAAGGGGATTTACCAAAATTTCATAGGGGCCATCCACATACCACGTGGACAGATTTTTAACGATTATTACCTCCCCCCCTCGTGGACAAATGCCAATATAATTTTTTTTTTTTTGCAAGGACCGTGGACATTCCACAACTCCCCTCCCCTCCCACCAAGCTGTCCAAGTGGTATGTGGATGGCCCCATATCGTTGTCTCACGGATTTCTGATTTTTATAGATCAGCTAAAAGAGTGTAATTTTCTGAACAAAACGTGATTTTCAAAACTTTCATATCATCGTCCTTCGATTTTAAAATGAAGATTACTAAGATTTCAAGCAGTTTTAATTCGTGATTTAGCCTAGGGGTGGTGAGGGTCGGACACTGGGCAGTAGACTACCCGGACGAACACATAAGTTTCGCATGGATTCCCTAGGATTCCTCACATTGGAATCGTGAAGCGTCCTCGATAAGGAATCCTTAAATGGAATCCTCAAGGCTGCCTTGTCTATGGGGTTACGATTCTTGAATGACAATCGTGTAATGAGAATCAGTTGGATTCCCTAGGATTCCTCACGAAGAAATCGTGAAGCATCCTTGATGAGAAATTCTGAAATAGGAATCCTCAGGAATGCCCTGTCTATGGGGCTGGGTATTATTAAGGTCTATTAAGGATGGTGGGAATCGATCAACCGGTTCCGGATGTATAACTGGAACATATTCCGGTAATATTATGACCATGAACAAAGCAGTGCTCAGAACCGTAGCATCCTTATAATTATTCGAGTGGTCTTATCAAGTGTATAAGTCGTCGGCCCGATATGGAGCTGTCCCGGTTAAATTCCGGATACTCCAAGATTACTTAACCAAAACCATCAAGTGACAAGTCTTTAAAGACCAGGAATCTAAAGAGCTGTCCATTGGTGGCCATATCTAGTGTCTAGGTTGCATAAGTCACTTGAAAAGTCAAAATAAATCATGAAAAAGAACCATTCGTTTTTGGCACTGTTCGATTTTGGGAACACAAAAAATTCGGGCGCCAAAAGCGAATGAGGTCTGAAAATATTCCCAATTATCTAAAAATTCTTGAGAACGATCCTGGAATTCAGGGAAAAAAATAACAAAGAAAACTATCTTAAATTTGATTCGAATTCAAACAAGAGCAAAAGGCCAAAACGAAATGATTCAAATTGAGCACAATTGTTGAAAAATGCTTTTGAATGATAGAAAAAGGCAAAGCAAGAAAATGTTTCCAAATCTAACTAAAAGTGGTTTCATAGATAGATTAGACTAGAGACAAAACTGATATTACATTTGGCTTACAGCTTAGTAGAAAATGTAACAAAGAGTTAAAACAAAGTTTATGGAAAATAATTTTAAGTTATTGAAAAAAAACAACTATGAAGTACCACTGCCAAAAAGAGAAAAAATAGAATGTATCTTATTTTATTTGAAAATCTTGAGCGGTTCTCAACATGTCTAAAGATCCTTTCCAAAAAAACAAAGAGGCCACAGAAGAAACGATTCCTAATTAAACTTTAATATAGCTTACAAGGACTTCAAAACCCGAATATTTTGAGAATTTTTATTATAGGCCAATATTTTTTTCTGTCAGATTCCCATTTTGTTGGAAAGAATAACGTGTCTACGCGGTTATCATTATTATCATCACCTCCTCCCTCTATCCCGAGGAAATTTGCGTACCACCTACTCTTCCTCCTCCCAGTGGACGGTCCCTTATTTTTCAGAAACCAAAAGTCGCTATTTTGGAATCCAACATGGCGTCTGAGCCCATATTCTGTATGGTATTGGATGGTATTTGACCTTGTTCTTTTTAATTGTTTTTATGGTCACTAGAAGCGTCAGCGGAGCTTGTTAAAGTAACTTTATGTAAGCAAAGCCTGGGTGCTACATTCCGATTCGGAACTTGACCTTCTGTTTACTATACACAGAATTCGCAGCCGACTGTTTGAGTGTACAGGACAATTGCGGGGCTAGCGCTACGATCCTACTGACACTAACAGTCTCTCCCAAACCGAGACTCGAACTTACGACAACTGGCTTGTTGGGCCAGCATCGTACCTCGAGACCATCTGGGAGATATTTTATGTAATTTATGTATCTTGAACCAATAATTGTTGGATTTTGTCCAAATATTCATGAAATTCCTCAGTTTTCGGAATATCGGATTCCCGGGAATGAGAGAATCCTTGGGCACCGCTGACGCTAATTTGAAAGTAGATAGGTTACTGGATTTTTTGGGGCCATCGAAATCAAATTTAAATCACAACAGGTATAAGAATTTCGAGCACAAAACGGTTAAAGTCAAAGGTTTCGTATCTGGAGAATTCTCATAACACGATTTTCACTTAAGAATCCCACTCCCATATAAAAGGTATTTTTTGGGATTCTTTCGTCAGGATTCCTTATTGCGGACGCTTTACGATTCCAATGTGAGGAATCCTAGGGAATCTATGCGAAACCTATGGGTGCGACTAACGTATATATGAGTTATATGTATATATGTCGAATAGTCTGTCCTCGTTACAGTCAGTTGTTCAAATTTGTAATTCTGTTCGCATATTCGAAAAAGTTTGTTCGCATTCTAATAGGTTGAAACAATTTCGGCTTGATGCTAGAGGGACGCAAGGTCCATGTACGGTAGGCTGTCCCGAAAAAAATCGATGTTGAAAAAGTCAAGGTACTCAGCCCTAAATTGAAACATAATGTTATTTATAGCATTTTTTGTAGAACATTTCGACTTTCTAAAAGGTCGTTTTCAGGTTGCCCAAATGTGATTTATGAAAAAATGACTTTTTCAAGCTACAAAACCACTCTTGTACTTTTTTCAAATCTGTTCGATTCCTAAATTTTTCCATATATTTTTTTATTTTTGTGGGGTTGTTTTTGAATAGTTTGCATGGTTTGGTTCAGCATCGCATTCAATTATTTGACTCACAGAGCCCACTGAACATCACAAAAAGGTGAATTTTCCTTATAAATTTCAGATAAAACCCTTCAAAACACATATAAAAAATTTTTTGATCAAGAACTGAACTTTTACTGCTAAGCGGAATTCAAGACGAAAATATACATGAAAAATGATCCTTGATATCTTATCGGGGGCTGAGATATCGGCGTTTTTACATGTGATGGAAAACCATGCATTTTGTCAAAAATGCCGCTAAAACTCAATATCTCCATTGCACAGTGTTTTATTTTGCCGTTTGTGCGTATAATTTCCTAAATAATGATTCAAATGTTGATTATAGCCATAAGGTATGTTCGAAGAAGTTTCAGGATATTCAAAAATGCATCTTTCAATGTAGAAAGAAGGGTGATCAATCCACCAATTAGTGAGATAAAAAATTTACTTTTAAATCAGAATAAGATAGACGCAAGGTTTTTTCGACAAAGTTTTAGGTTATCCTAAAACAAGAAATTTTACCGAAGACATCATGTTTCTATCTCTTACATATTACGAGCAACATTGAGTTTTCTATTAGAAGGCACGAAAAATCATAATTTTCGTTCTTACTTTTTTCGCAGATTTTTTCAAATTTGGAAATCTTCTACTAAGTTATCAGGTATCCAGTAATGCATTTGTTTTCTACACATTGTCATTTTTTATCTCCCAAAATAAAACAGTTATTTAACATATTTGTCAAAATGCATAGTTTTCCATCACATAGAAAAATGCCAATATCTCAGCTCCCCGATAAAATATCAAGTATCTTTTTTCATATAAATTTTCGTGGTAAATCCCGCTTTGCAATTAAAATTTCAGTTCTTGCTCGAAATGTTTTTTATTTGTGTTTTGAAGGGTTTTATCTAAAAATTATTAGAATAATTAATTTTTTGTGATGTTTAATGGGCTCTGGGAGTCAAAAAACTGAAAACAATGCTGAACCAAACCAGGCAAAATTCAAAAACAACGCCACAAAAATAAAAAAATGTACGAAAAAATGTAGGAATTGAACAGAATTGCAAAAAGTGCAAAAAAGTGGGTTTGTAGCTTAAAAAAGTCATTTTTTCATAAATCACGTTTGGGCAACCTGCAAACGATTTTTCAGAAAGTCGAAATGTTCTACAAAAATGCTATAAATAACGTTATCTTTCAGTTTAGGGCTGAGCACCTTGACCTTTTCAACATCGATTTTTTTGGTACACCCTAATGTACAGTTTACTTCGGTGATACCTATATATATTTGATCATACAAAAATCGAATACCGCTGAAATCGTCCGCGGATACATATTTCGGTTATTACTTAAAACCGTCATAAGTGCCTAAGTGCTGAAAAAGAATCTTTTTAAGAGATAAATTTTCATATGTTAACCATCAGTTACTCGATTGTTTGGTCAATATCAATTCAAGACATAGGTTCTGTATACTTCTAAAGTAGAATTACCAAGTTACAGGGTTATATTAGGAAGTAGAACACTCTGAGAAAGATATAACTAACTTTCTCAAAAACGCAATTTGATCCAAAACGGGAGTAAGTTTATCGTCTCTCGTGATGAGTATAACATTCTTTATGATGTTGGTTAGATTCTTCAATTTCATCTGGAAAAGAGATAGACACATTACGACACGTTTTTCTCAGTCTTATGCTATACACTCAGTTTTTACGCTGGGAATACGTACCTCGTAAAAAAATCACGTTATATACGCGGAAATCAAATCTGCGTTGAAAAACAGCGGTAATTGGAAATCCCGCGTAAGAAGCATGGTTGATTCGAAAATGCGACTAGAATACGCGTTCATTCAAAATACCGCGTAAAAAATATCCTCCTAAAACCGCGTAAAAATATTCTGTCCGGTTCGCAAAGACAATTCCTCTCACGATTCTGTCGCCGAGTCGCTGAGATTCCTAAATTTGGATTTTTGAGGTTTTCCATAAGCGATTCGAACAGATTCTGTCTGTATCGCAGAAACGATTCCTCTCACTATTCGTTTGGATTTTTGAGGATTCTTGAAAAGGTTTCCCGTATGCGATTCGAACAGATCCAAAATGTACTAACCCACCCATTGGGGCCGATTCCAGTAAATTTCCAATTATGACAACTGGTCGAAACTTTTTATGAGTCGGATTTCGTTTTCATACCAGAATTCTGGGTTGGCTCTCTACGGCTATGAATCATGGACGCTGAAAGAGGCTGATCGGCGAGCTCTTGGTGTTTTTGAGCGTAGGATTTTGCGTTCAATCCTTGGCGGTAAACTAGAAAATGGTGTTTGGCGCAGACGCATGAACCATGAAGTGTACCAGGCATACAAATCGGCGGATATAGTCAAGCGGATAAAACACGACAGGCTTTAGTGGGCTGGGCATGTAGCGAGAATGCCGGATGAGCGTCATGTGAAGGCTATATTTAGCAGGAATCCCGATAGAGGTCGTCGACTTCGAGGTAGACCCCGCACTCGTTGGATGTGTGCTGTCGACGAGGATGCACGCGAAATAGGTGTTAGGGGCGATTGGAGGGTAGCAGCCCAAGACCGAGGGACATGGCGACGTATTCTGGATTCGGCACTGGATCGATAATCGGTCTGTCGCCTTAAAAGTAAAGTAAGTACCAGAATTCTGGGTTGGCACCTTCGCCAAGCTCCCTTAGTAAGGTCGTGTGACAACGGCTTGAAACGGCGAGATAAAAACCGGGGCAGGGGTCTCCGTCCCGTAAAACCTGGTAGGCCTTCCAGTACGTTCCGCGTCCATTTCCTGGTGAGAATCAGGCAGGAGAAGAATCAGATGGTGGAAGTTGGTCTTAGGACCAGATTCCCCTCTGAATTACGCCGGTCGGGGGCGACATAGTTGCTCATAAGGCGGTCTAGCCATGACCTCACTACTCCGGCATAGCCCACTAAGGGATCACATAGGCGACTACTCCATTACGAACAAGGATAGTGGCTGGAAGGGGGAACCAATGAACAAAACTGAATAGAAATAATAAACAAGTGACGAGTGTGGAGGGGCTACCAAATCCAGCGCTCTCCGCAGAAAAAGGCGGAGGCGGATGCAGCGAAACCCGGTGGTGGAAAGGCTAACACGCCAGTTTCCACACCGGTTAGAATGGTCGATGGCCTCTTGCTAGTCAAGGCCATCGAAAAGAGCAGGATTAAACGGCCTAGGGTGACAGCGCTTTCCGAACAGCTTGATGCTATCATCGAGTTCGCGGCGAATAGGAGCAATATGTCCAGGGATCTGAAGCAGGGGCTTCTCCTGCTTCCGGCTACCATCGACGAAGCTCAAAACTCCGAATTTGTGGCTTCGATTGAAGCCTCCGAAAAGGGGGCTAGGACTAGGGGGGCAACTGAATTTAAGCAGGTTCAGACTCATGCCATTATTCGCCGCGATCAGCTCTACGGAGCAAATCGGTAAGCGAACGAGGCAGTCCCCGGGGGAAGCGACTCCTGATAACATGAAGAAGCGGTTGGTGAAGCTAGCCTCGCGAGCTAGCACACCAACAGGCTTAAAGGCCGGAACATCGACAGGAGCGGAGATTGCGGGAAACCCAAAAAGGACGTAAGGAGGGTAAAAAGTGCCAGGACGGAGCGGTGACAAAACGTCTGCCAAATGTCAAAAAGGCGAGGAGCAGGGGGAACGCGCTCAAACTCAAGACTGACGGGTCTAAGTACTCAGAAGTCTTGAAGAAAATGAGGAGTCAAACCCAGCTCGAGGATTTAGGGGTGGATGTGCGGACCATCCGTCGATCTCGTACGTACGTGATTCTTCAGCTTAAAAACCTTGATGAAATCACCGAGGGGTGCGACGTTGAACAATCCCTCAAAGAGAAGTGCGCCACCGGCCACCTACTCTGCAGTGCGTACCTTCGTGCAAGACGAAGCATGCCGCGTGCGCGAACAGAGGATTGAGCACCGCGCAGTATTCGGTTCTGCAAGATCGGCGCTAAAGAGTGCGATTAAGGCAGGCCAATACGAACCTGTGGGGTAACGCCTATAGGATCGTAATGGCCAAGATCGAAGGCGCGCTGGCGCCTGCAGAGCGATCACCAGCGTCGCTGGAGCGTATCATCGGGTGACTTTTTTCCACGCCTAGTTCTTGGCCTCAGACAGACGAGTCTTACGTCCGACGTTCCAGTTTCTCAGACACAGACCAGAGATGGTCGGCCAACCTGCCGAACATCCAATCCGTGAGCGACGACAGCCGTGTCGAGATCGAGAGAGAGGTTAGGGTTACGAATGAGGAACTCATCGTGATCGCCAACTCCCTAAAGGCAAGCGAGGCACTGGGGCCGGATGGAATTCCTAACCTGGTAATCAGGCTGACGATTAAAACGGCCCCCGGGCTGTTTCGGGCAGTCATGCAGAGGTGCTTTTTTCCATGTATGGACTTCCTTACTGCGACCAGAATCGTTGATCTATAGTGAGATAAATCCGGATGTCTGCTGCATCTCGCACTTCTATTTTAAGCAATACCGCTATTGACAAGTGGCATGCTTATTATTATTGTTTCATCCATGCTCGTGTGTAATGTGATCTCACCCTTCACTTCACACGCCGATACTACTATACCGAGCCTCCTCCCTTCTACCAAATATTACCAATTATAATTCCCTGCAGAAGTTTCGTCTTGCGTCCTTCTAGCCACTTTTATTGATGAGAAAGACTTTTTTTTTTGTCAAGAGGAAGTCACGAAAAGGTATTATAGAATTCAGCGTGGGGTGCCTGAGAACTATCCCATGCTCAAGTCCTTTTCTGGCATCGAATTGCCTGATTCTACTAAGATTCGAACCCACGAACATTCGCTTTACAAAGCGGACTCTGTAACCTAGTGGCTACGCAGCTCAAGTGGAAGCAGCAGAGTTTAGTCTTACTGCCGAAAGCTGGTAAACTGCCAGGGGTCCCATCGGCATACAGGCCTATCTGCTTGCTAGACACTGCGGACAAAGTGCTTGAGAGGATTATCCTCAACAGACTGGTGAGGTACACGGAAGGTGTAAGGTCCACGCCTAGACGGCGGAGGTAGCACTCCAGCGCAAGAGAAGGGACATACGCTATTGCGCAATCGTCACGCTTGCGTTCAATTGCGCCAGTTGGGACTCTATAGCACTTGCGCTCAGGAGCATCCAAGTACCAGTTTCGCTGTACAAGATTCTGGAAAATTACTTCCAAAACCGAGTACTTGTTTACAACACGCAGGAGGGGTCAGAAGTGCGTCCAAATTACCGCAGGAGTTCCGCACGGTTCTATCCAGGGACCGGTGTTGTGAAGTGTCATCTACGACGGGGTGTTGAAACTCAAGTTTCCTGTAGAAGTTGTGATCGTCGGCTTTACAGACGACATATAGCTTACCCATAATTGTGGTGGGATTGTACACACGGCATTATTTTTGAATTTGTTTCTTAATACATATTTCTAGAAAGCGAGTAATCGCGGTATACCCTTGATGCTATAAATGCTAGGAATAGAGAACTAGAGAAGTAGAAGCGATTAAAGGCGGTTCTGAACCCCACCAAAAGGGGGGAAATATCGATGTTCGATCCCAGGAGATTGGTCAACAAAGGCTAATAAGCTTAATTCATGTCATGAATCATGTCTGCGAAGTGGAGGATCTTATGGAAACCAACAGAGGCAACGCCTAGGGCTGAGGCTGATGTTGTAAAAGTTGTTTGTATATTACACAACGTGATATTAAACACAAAAGGACATGACACATTACTAGAGAAACTTTTCAGGTTCTTATAGAAATCCATTCTGGGATACTGGGAAAGTGAATATCGGCTCGTGTTGACAAGAGTGATGGTTGTAGCGGGAGTGTTGTTGGAGTAAAGTAAATGGTCATTAGAAGCGCTGTACTGGTTGCGCTTTGATAAGTTGGAGGCTGAAGCATCATCACCCTGCTTATAAACCATCTCGGTTACTAATACATATTTAAATCTTCATGCGAAATTTCATCTTCTTCGCGGAAGCAAACTACCGAAGAACGATGCATCTTAATTCGGAATGTTCTCTTTCCTGGTGTTTTCCCAAGTTTTTTTTGCTCTATTATCGATGCTGCGGTGGAACTACGGGATTAGCATTTGTTTTCTCGGGACAATCCACCTCGAATGAGTCGAGCTCAGCAGCAGTTGAAGCCAGAGTAGGCAGTGTGACTTTGCACTCGTATCCAAGTGAGTTTTAAAACTTGCTTGCACATTTTTTTTCGGTTTGCACGTAAACTCTACTAACAGTGCATAACACTTGAGTTAGATTTGAGTTTGAATCCTGAATAACAATCGCATAAAAATCGAATTGCGATGAAATTCGCGCTGCGTCTGCTACAGCAGTTTGTTGCATTGTCCTTTGAAAGCATAAAGGGCTATTCCCACTGCTTCCGTTCCAGGACCGGGCTCGTCCGGGACTTTTCATGCATTCACACTGCGCCGTGCTTGAACCGTGCCTGCGCTGCGCTCTGGCTGAGAAATGTTGATGTGTGTATGTGAAAGAACGTCTTTCTCTTATTTTCATACCGCAGCTCACTCCGCGCGAAATATGTCACTACAACATACACGCATCCACCCGAGTGCCTTCCGTGCACTCTCCGGCCAACAAAAAGTATCGTCGGCAACGATAGTTTTTCTCTCGCACTGCGGCAGCACAACGGCAACTCAACGCTGCCCCGGTCTGGGCACGGCGCGTCGGTGTGAATGCGTTCATAAGAACGCATGCAATCAATCTCAAACGAGCACGGACGACACGCGGAACAGCCACGGCCCGGTCCCGGCCCGGCTCCGGAACGGAAGCAGTGGGAATAGCCCTTAATTCGATCTAAAAACAAAACTCATCGCGTCACATCATCGCCTGCATCATTGAAGGAAATCGTGCACTGCATGCATTGCACGCATTTAAACTCAATCGATCAGAGTGTGCGGTGCAAAAAAACTCAAACTATCGAGAGGAAGCAGATTCAAGTTGGATTCAAATCTGGAAAAGTGTTACTCAGTTCAACTTTGCACGAGTTCATGCCATCACTGGTTGAAGCTGCTCCTTCTCCTGTTCCTTCTTCCATCCACCCTTGCACATCATGGCATTCGATATAAATTTTGCTAGTTATTCGTAGCAGAGAGATTATCGCCCGATTTACGAGGCTTGACCATATTTTTCAAAAATGTCAACGATTTAAAATATGGCCAAGCAGTATGTGTTTCGTCATTCGAAAGCCCGGAATTACCAGTTTTTCCTTGTGGGATTCGTTCGAACTCTTTGGTTAAAGTATCACGATATCAACTGAAATAAATTTGTTTCCACTTACTTTAAAAAACGACATTTCTTGAAGAAAACTTCGGCACCTATTTGTCTCAAAAGTTTGTCCACAAGTAAACGATTTCGATATTGTGGAAGGTTTTCATTCCATATCGGTTTTCTCTCAAAATTTAGCGCAACGAGTTGTCCGTCGTTCATTTTTGCATTCTGAATAATACAAAATGTGACAGAAACGCGCGTCCGAACACTTTCCGGCCTGCTTTGACGCGCTTTTCGACGCTTCGCGAAGCTGCGACTATGACAGGTCAAAGCGTTTCACTTGAACAATCAAACAAGCAGCTCAGCTGTGTGTAGGGATACGATCTTGTCGGAGGTAGCAATCAGAACACCCTTTTTATCGGCACAAATTTGATCTAAGCCAAAGATCTCCTAGCTTTTCTCGTGGTACGATGCTGGCCAGTTGTCATCGCTTCAAAACCAACCTTTGGAGAGATTGTTAGCATTAATAAAATCGCAGCGCTAGCCCTATAATTGACCTGTATCCAAGAGTGGCATTGCGCAGCTCGATTCGAGCGATTTTCACTATTTTCGAGTACGTCACATACTGCCAGTTTTGCTTTAAGTTCAAAAGGAGCTGTCATTATCATTTGTCTTTCGGCTCATCTATGAAAAACGAAACATAACGCCCACCAGCGATCATTTAGTTTTGTTCTAGTTACTCCAAACGTATTGCGCAATGTCACTCCAGCTTTTAACGCGCCATAATGGCGGACGCTATAATGAAAAAATCGTGATATTTGCTTTCCCTTTTGACAACACTGATTACGTCAGTGTTAATTAGTGTTGCCAAAACTCCAGAAATTATGAAACTTACGTAAACAGAGAAATTCGCAAATTCCGAGCTCTCATTATAGCAAAGTCTGTGTCCAATAAACAGAAAGGTCAAGTTTCGACCTATGCTTTTCTTTTAATTTGATCTAAGCTTCTTTGATAGATTGTTTTAGATGTGAAGAGACAAATAAATGAGTAGAATGATTATTGAATGATTGTCAATAAGAGGCACACTAAAAAATGTAACATCGGGTGATTCAATTTTCGAAGGCGTGCGAGACGTTTCGCGGGACGTATTTCTAAGCGGGACATTTTGTTAAAACGCGGAACTGTCTCATCACTTCACAATTACCAGGTGTTTAACTATAGAACGTTTCTCGCGTCACTTGGCTGAGATTAAACAGAAGAAATTCATTTCTAGTGACCGTTGTGTTCCGCAATCCTAAAAGTTATACTACAAAATTGACTATTTCAAGAAAATGCTAGAATATGAAAAATAAATCAGGACGCCCAAATAGGATTTCAAAATCAGAACATGTCCTGCTATATCAGGATGGATGGTATTTCTAGCTGTGTGTGCGTGTATCATAAAAAAACTGATATGTGGTTCAAAAGTTAGGAAAAGAAACACATCCCAGATACCGTGCTGGATCGAAACCCGTACAGTATCGAAATCCGTACACCTTGATGTTTTCCTTCAGTTTTAAGCATTATAAAAGTGAAAATTAATATGATAGTTACATGTACATATCCGTTGATTGTTGGCCTTCTGTTAAGTTAAACTATGCGCCAGTAGGCCATGAAATAAAAATATTAAAAATGAAAAATCAATCGTGTATCGGTTTCAGTTGTCATTTCGTTGTATCGTTAGAGAATTTTCTAATGAAACGTTCTACAGATAAAAACGATTTTCAAGTGGGATATAAGTGTTTTACTCAGTGAATCTTTTTAAAATTGATGGAAAAGGTAAGTCTTTGTCATTTTTGAACTGTATATTGCCTAATAAATAGTGTAAGTTGAATAAATAACAAAAACTGAATAAATAACAAAAACTGAAGTACGGATTTTGATTCTTTTTATTTGCTTGAATCGAAATCCGTACAGCGTGTGTATCATGCATATATTGTTGAACTTTCTTCTTGTTTTCAGCATATTATGGAAGAAAACAAGTATAAATATACGGCAAACAATTTTAAACGAGCTGTGACTGAGGTGCGCAAGGGAAAGTCGTACCGGGAAGCTTCGAGAGGTTCCGGCGTTCCGGTTACTACGAAACGCTACGAAAATTGCACTATTTCAGCTGATATCGAAAATTTGAAAACCGTGTGAAACTTTAGGAGCCAGTTGATCCTCAAATATACTTTTTCGGTAATTTAAAGATAAATTATAAATAAAAGATGTTCATTTTTGTACTTCTTCATCTATACGGAGTTTGATTTATTGTTGTATGGACTTTGATCCAGTCTATATCGCGTGTGTGCGGATTTCGATTCAAAAGTGTACGGGTTTTGATTCATGAGCATGAGCATGAGCATGATTGACCGCCCGCGGTTGCTACTCAGTTATTGCCAGATCAGCTGTAATTACACAGAGAACCAACAGATGATGCTTGGGACTAACATTCATCTTCAATGTGTAAAAACTGGTGACCTTAATCTTTATAATAGGCAATACCAGCGCCGGCCGCATCCGAATGCAGGTCAAAGAAGGAGTGTGTATAGGAATATGTTGACGTAATACTCGCTTTATTGGAAGCCGAGAACACCTCTGCACTTCCACGAGAAATCACTGGGATGTTGGAGAAAAGGGTAAGGTTTGCCGCAGGTAAACGATGCGCTGAGTTCGAGTACCGGATTCATAAAAACAAATATCGCGCGTACGAGTTTATTATACCTTCTACGGAAATCATAACGCGATCATCATGTTAGATGAAGTAACACCGCAAAAATAAAGTGCACGCGAGAATACCGGACCTATGACTCAATCAAGACCGACTCAAATATTTGAACATCTGTTTATGTAGTCATTATGCAACTACCGTAACTTGTCTCCCATTGATTGATCTCAGCTGACTACACAAGCTACGAGAGTTGAGTCCACGTTAACGCCTCGCGACTCCTATCACTTCTTCGTGAAGTGACCCTATTTATATCAAAAATTATAACACGTTTATAACCAATCTGTAGAAAATACGACCTCATGAAAGGTATCGACGCGAAGTCCCTAGATATTCGGTCACCCGGACATCTGTCTTTGAGCTTAACAGGTCGACTAACGGCGTTTCTTGTATACTGTACCTCTGTTCTTAAAAAGCGTTTTTTTGATTTGAGACCGATTTAAAGCGGTTATAAACTAAAGAGTGTTGTTAGGGTCACGCACAGATAAGTGTGGTACATCCTAGTGAAACGCAAAATGGTATACCACACTAAGTGGACGATTCGAACTAACATATCATAAAGTTGGGTCACTACATTTCGAAAACATTTATATGAGCAAAACTCTCCCGGGGCGGAGACGCGTTTTACTAAAGCATTGTGCACTACCGCTCAATCCACGACTACCGACGGAGACGCTCGGGAGCACGATATTTCACGCCGATTCTCTCTTAGCTGTCGATGCGAGTGTTACCTATCAAATAGAAAAATTGGCAAAGTTTCATGCATCCAAAGCTCCAATAATTTGAAAAATGCAGATACGCAGATTGACCAAACTATATATCTTAAGTTTGTTGACAAAATGCCGAACTAGTCATTATTGGGACATAGTATACAAAAACCTCTGCTCAAAAACTAGACAAATCGAAAAAATTGAATCATAAGATTTCGACTTCGACTAGCAACAATGCACCATATTCCGAATTCCACAAACCACACCAGTACTCTCTGGGTGACGAGTTCAAGTAATGTTACGCGTTATGTTGGCTCATTATTAAGCTGAGCGATGGGCACCTTTTTGTCAAACGACATGCGTAAAAGCATAAGTAATGTCGAACTCGTCTCCGCGGCGTCAAAAGTGTACGGGTTTTGATTCAGACAAAAAACTGTGTACGGATTTCGATTCAAAACATGTTCTATTTAAACATGATTTTTTCGAGTTTCGGAGTGATTTCAATCATTTTGCTGGAAAATAGTGATAAAATATAAGTAGACCTATAACTAAACATGTCAGTTTAAAACAATATGTGATTTCTTGATTTTATATTGACCGTCGAAGATTATCATGTGCTTAGGTGTACGGATTTCGATCCAGCACGGTACTGTTATGACTGTTTTGTTCAATGCTGTTAGAGAGATTCAGAGTCTATACACAAATAATCAACTACGGGACTATACCTCTATTTTGAAGTGGCATATCGAAATTTATGTTTTGATTCATATGTTCCTAAATGCTCATCGTACATGTCTCTTCGGTAACCACACATTGAAGCAATGGATCCCAAAAATAAATCCACACTGGACGCAAAGCGAACACATTTATTTAATCATCCCACAACAGAACAGCGAAACTATATTTCATGGAAATTAAAATTTAGTAGCACAACATAGGCGGACTCGCGATCATTGCAAAGCAGCAGCTGTTTTTCATATGTTTCGGAAGTTTATGTCAACGTTTGACTTCTCCTTTCGGTTGCCTTCATTAGTAGTTCGTACTTTATGTTCTACGTTGTTTCTTTTTTCATTGTTGACTCAACGGCGAGCATTCAAAACTGTTTGCAGTTTTGTGGTCAAATAATAAAGTGCCCCTTCTTTCGAGACAAAGATAAAATTTTTACTGTCTCTGATCGCGTCAAAAGAGCTCACGCCTTTGTAGTAAAGCAGTTTAAACAACTTCGAAGGGGCAAGCGGTGCGTTTCGATTGTGATCATTATCTTCTTACTGTACGCTATAGTACAGTAACTGTTGCAGAGAATCCACTTGTTTCTTGTTCATCTTCCGATTCACTCCTCCCCACCGTCCCGCTTTCGATCGGTTACCCCACAAAGGAATTTTAAATGCACTTGTGCAGTGTAACACATACAGGGATTTCTTTTTAATTTCATTCCTGCCCTAGGGAAGCGACTAGTTTTCTCCACAGAGGGAATCGTAAACCGGATTCACCTCGGCGATTGAGTGCTACGGAAGGCAGCTCGTTTGAAAAGTTGAAGAAACTGCGTTGCGATGATGGAGGTGCGTTCCGAAACCAGCCTCCACCAACTGATGAGGAAAAAACTAGGAACAACAACGATAATGGACTGTCATTGTAGACGGAAAATATGTGGCAGTGAATACTAGATGACCTCGCGGAATTTATTCGCAGAGATGTGCAAAGCCCGGGCAGTTGATTTCAGCTCCAGTTCAATCCTTATACGTATAAACCTTTTCTCAGGCAGGAGTGCACTCTGGACGTTGCTGTAGTAGGCGGCGAAGCATCTCGAAGCTGATAGGTGCGGTAGAGGTGCTCAGTTAGTGTAATAAATGCGTACTGAGAAAGAAATATTTGTCGACTGAACAAGTTTTATGGGATGCACATGGGCCGTTGCGACGGACAATGTTTTTATGGGATTAGAAAACAGCACTTTCGTACTGAATTGAGACTTGTGGATGTGTTAAGTTGGGAATTTTCTGCGGGAGTACGTTTTTTATTTTAATATGTAATTCTCAAACAAATTTATATAAATTTTATAGAAAAAAAAGTGAATAAAAAATTAACTCTACGAATGGTATGCGACAGAATTTTAGGCCAGACTCGTTAATAGTTAATGTGTCACCTGTAAAAACGCTGTTTTATGTTTGCTATGGTAAAGCAAACATAATATAGAGTTTTAACAATATCGCACGCTTAGCCTTAGGGCTAATAGCGGTCTCGATCAACTAGATTATAGTTGAGAGAATTCGTTATCGATATTGTTTTTGGCACATTTTGCATGTGTAGGATATGTACAACGATACACCGTGCCCCAGTGCTGAGTCGAAAAAATTTCCAGCTCGAAAAGTTCTTTGACTCGATCGGGAATCGAACCCGATATCACAACCGTGTGGGAGAGCTAGCCGACCGACATCGCTAACCACAGAGCCACGGAGACCACATAGAGTTTTAACAGGGAACGCAACTATTACCGAGTCTTGTGCCTTTGCAATTTCGAAGCGGTGGCTCTAAATCCGCCATTTGTGGCTTCTAAACCGCTTTACTTTAAGTCATGTCTAACGTAGGTCAGAAAGAAGGGCAGCAAATAAGGGCCAATAATAAAGTGAACTTGGCCAGCTTGGGTTGGTTATGAATGGATCACGACACCCCGCAACCATTTGACCCCTGTGCTAGGCCGACACCATTGTGACAATTTTGAGTTTTAGATCTTTCTTCCATAATTTAGTTTTTGTCCATTTCAAGTTAGTATATAAAGCATGATTAGTTTTTAAAATAGTTTCAGGCGGTTTTAAGTCCTAACATTCCCTGGGCGTTTATTTGGTAATAAATTTTTTTACTGTGATTTATGAACTGCAAAATAGTTATAGTTTGGTGTGTACTGTAATTGTTTGTTCGATCTCGGTTTGAAGTTAGTACCCGCTCAAGGTGACCGTTCATAGCGCTCAACTGCAGCTTACTAATTGAGTGATCGAACGCAACGTGCACCGGTTGAGGAAGAGAGCGGCAGGATATCGCATTTTTTTTGCTATGTTGGTCTTGGTTACATTTGGCTTTTTGTTCTTAGCTCCCACGTCCAGCATGGACTATGAAGGCGATCTGAACAATTGCAAAAGTGGAATCTAACCCATTTCCTCGTCGGACCTTCCGGATACAAAACACCGAAAGTACCTCAAGTGGTGATTAAATAGGTGACGCTGTATCCGGAAGAATCGGCTAAACCGTGGGTTGTGTTTTTTCGGCCCAAAGCGAAAGTACGTATACTTGAACTTTCGCAGAATGGACTTTGTGGCTCTCGCGCAGTACTTAACTAACGTTGATTGGGAGACGGTTTTGGATAATAATAATGTTGACGTTATGGCAGAAAAAATCTGTTTCTCTTTGAACGCTTGGATTGTTAGTAACGCTCCAAAAACGAAACTGGTAGTCTCACCTGCAAGGAGTATTCCTCGTTTACGATCATTGAAACGGGTGCAAAATTCATTCCAGCGAAAATCAGGTCTCAACGTCTGCTTTGAAACTGTTATATGCTGAGTCAAGTTAGTTGGTCGCAAAACATTTTGCATCTGTTCTCGAAGCAGTGAGTTCAATGAGTGATTGTGTGTGTGTTCAGATATGATTTTCTCGGTAGCAAAAAAGCTGAAGCTTTCGTATGTATCTGGTCCCGATGGTATTCCTGCAGTTTTAATATGCCGCTGTATTGGTAATCTATTAAGTTCTATTTTCAACCGCTCGTTGCAACACGCAAAATTCCCTCGTATTAGGAAAAAATCATTTATGATACCCGTGTTCAAAAAAGGAAACCGATATGATGCGTTTCATTATCGTGGAATCACAAGTCTGTTGGCCGTCTCTAAATCATTTGAGATAATAATGAGCAGGGTAATTCTCAATGTGACAAAATGCTACATATCTGTGTACCAACATGGCTTCATGCCAGGTCGATCATTAGTATCAACAAATTTGCTGAATTTCACGTAAGAATGCATCATATCTGTGGAAAAGAAAGCGCAAGTTGACGTACGGGCTCAAAGGCGGCGTTTGATAAAATTGACGTCTGCAGAAGCTGACTCGTCTAGGTCTTTTTTCGCAACTAACGTCTTGGTTGGAATCCTATTTAACGGAGCGGGAACTTTGTGTTAACATCTAAACTGTCAACGGTTTAGTTTCAAGACCGTTTCCAATCAAGTCGGGAGTGCCTCAAGGTAGCAACTTTGGTCTGGTGCTGTTCATTTTGTTATTTGACGGCGTAGCTTTTGTTATGGAAAAAAAAGGTTTTAAGCTGTTATATGCGACGAATTAAAAATCGACCACTACAAGACTAGCTGACAACGTCTACTGATTGGTACCGCAGAAATAAACTTACTATAAGCATCAATAAATGTCAGGTCATATCGTTCCACCGCACATCACAGTCAATATTATTTGTTTATAACATTGAAAATCATCCGCACAGGTACCGAAGTGTCCGATTCAGGAGTTAAATTGGACTCTAGAATGAGTTTTGACTCACACCAAACGACGATCATTTCCAAAGTAACGCGGCAGTTAGGTTTCCCCTCTAAGATTGACAGGTATTCCCGGATCCACATTTCAGTGTGCTTTCAGTTTTAGAGAATGCGTCAATCGTGTGGTAACCGCATCAACTTTTTTTAAGATTTTTCGTCAGAAAAAGACAGAAAATAATAGTGTATGCTCTCCTACTCTCGCTCAACTTAACTGCTGCTGAAGTAGTCCCTTCCACCACACTTTCCCACTCACCGCACCACACCTTTGCTGCTGCTCAGGCGACCTGTTTTTTTTCTGTATGGACTTCCTCACTGCGACCAGTATCGTTAATCTATTGTGAGATATGCCCGGGCGTCTGCTGTATCCCGCACTTCTATTATTAGCAATACCGCTATTGAGAAGTGGAACGCTTATTATTATTATTTTTTATCAGTGCTTGTGTGTAATGTGCTTGTGTAATCTTTCCTTTTACACGCTTACTGTTCTCCTATACCGAGCCTTGTTCCTCCTGCCAAATATCACCAATTATAATTTCCTGGAGAAGTTTCATCGTGCGTCCTTCTGGCCAGTTTTATTGATAAGAGGGACTTATTTTTGTTAGGAGGAAGTCACGCGAAGGTATTGTGAATTTCAGCGTAAAGGAAGGGTAACTGGTGAGCAGCCTGAGAATAAACCCATGCTTAAAGTCCCTTTCTGACATCGAATGGCTTCATTCTACTGAGATTCGAACCCACGACCATCCGCTTGACAAAGCGAACAGGATTTGTACAGATCGAGATTAAACGACGATTGCATCATATTCATATCACTTCCGTCACTGATCCTGATTGATGCTGACTACTGGCTCTCGATACACTGGAACGACGAAGGAAACTACAACAAATTTTGTTCGTGGCAAAATTGTTGTACGGTTAAGTTGATGCTCCGAACTACTTGAAAAGATGAACTTTCGCATACCTTATAAGATGCTGTGGGACGCAACGTTTTTACAGTCGTCCTTTCACCGGACTTTGATTGGTCAAAATGAACCGATTTTAACATGCATTCAAGCGTTTACGGCTGTGAAAGAGCAGGTTGATTTTAATGAGACAACTGAACAATTCGTAAATAGGATTAGATATGTGATACTTCAGACTAGTTGTATTCTTTAAGACTTTATTTGTCAGATGAATTACACCAAATACAAAATACGTTGCAATGGTGGTTGAACAGTGTTTAGTCGTGACAAAGATCACCAAAGTTCGCCCGAATAACCTGCGTGTTTCGGTTTCAAGCCTCAAACAAGTAAATGAGATTGTAGCTTGACAGCTTGTTACGCGAGAATACTACCTGTACAATCCAGCTCGTGTGGTAGAAGTCGACAGCGTGGTCATCGACCCGAGTTTGATCGTCGAGTATTTGCTGAGGGCCGAAACTGGCTTTTTTAAGGATTCTACCATCAGTCAGTGAAGATACTGGATTGCAAGCAATTGAATTCAGTGTCCTTCGATAAAGGTGTAAAACTGGTTTCGCCTAATCTTTACGAGGTGTTGTCGTTTTGCAGTTTAGTTGGGGAACTTTCTTTTGCTGAACTCAGGAAGTCTAGGAAGAGCAAAATGGAACTTTTATGCTCTCAACTGCCGATAACCGCAAGTCAGTCCCATCTGTAATTTTGTCAATTTTGAGTTAGCATCGGATTTTGGCCTATCATTGAGTGTATTTTCAGATGTACCGATAAAAAATAGTGGTTTGTTCAATAAAAGTGGAAATCAATACCAAGTCGAATTGTCTCATTATGAAAAGTAACCGCAAGTCAGTCCCAGAGGAAAAATAACCGAAAGTCAGTCCCAATTGAAACAAAATAAAATGGATGGGGAGTAGAGAAGAAAAGTTCGATATGACCGTTTATATGAAAATAAGTTATTTAGTAACATTTTTTTGAAATGCTTGAAATGGTGACGAATTTATGTGCAGCAATTTCCTGCTAATATGAGTTCTAGTCCATTTTTTTTTCTTGGTTCGCTTTTTCATGGATCTACCCGGAAAATCTTCAGTATCGAAAAAGCTTCCATCAGAATCCAAGAAATCGTTCCAAGGTATCGCCAAAGGTGATGCTCGAACCTCAAACGGATTTTGATTATCTTGACATTTGTGTCGGATAAACCAACTACAGCCCAGCTGCAGTTTCTTCATCCGAATCCTCACCGGATGAGCTTTCATCGGTTCCGTACATCATGAGATTTTCCAACATCGACAGTTTTGGAACTGTTCACATGAACATACACTTACGAACTGCGAAGGATTGACGGATTTCCACGACAACAAATAAAAACACGTTGACAAGCACTATAGCATCAACATGGCAATGTGACTGACTTGCGGTTACTTTTCACTTCGATGTAGAATGTAACGGAAAGTTGGTCACACTCAAGGTTTTTATCATTAAATCAATGATTTCATGGTTTTAAAACGTAATAAGTGCAGGCTAGTATGCAAACTATATTTTTGCATGAATGTTGTCAAAATATTTCATGTTAAACAAGTGATAACTGAGCGTGAATAAAATATCTTTCGAAGCTGTTTTCTCGATTTCATATTTTTACAGATGGGACTGACTTGCGGTTACCGGCAGTCAAGCTTCCTAGGAGAGGACAATTGAAACCCCCAACTGTAATGACAGATACTCAAAGCAAAAAGTGTTGTTGAAAATCCGAAGCAAACTTTTTTTTTCGTCTAAAATTTAACCAAAATCTGGATCAAATATTGTGGACTGCTTTGCGGAAATCACAACATAACTGATTCCTTTAAAACTCTTCTGCTGGCATTTTCATCTATAGTTGAAACGATATTCAAGCAGTTGGGCGCTCCATGAGACCTCTTCGCAGCGATTGTACGCTTCAATGGCTAATTCATCCGCTGAACTGGAGGATTCTTTTTCTCGAAATTTATTTAGTTAAAGTTTTGACTAATAAATACAAACGCGGTGAAATTTGCCTCTGTAGAATTGGCTCACTTCAAATATAGGCTTCAAAATATATTTGAACATTTTTGCTTCCAGAATGTTAATCTTCACATTCATTTGGACATCTCAGCTTTCAAATGAAATCAACAGAACTGCTCTAAGTGTTATTTAGAGCCTTTTATGGTAGAGTATCCAAGAAGCTTCAAAATTGAAAAAATCCGAGTAGATTAACGTGAGGGCATATGCGTAAGAGAGAACTACTCCTAACAATTCCTTGTCCTCTGTATAGTTTGATTTGTATAATTTAGCGTTCATTTTTCAAGTTTCTTTACTTAAATTCACAACAACTTAAAAACCAATGCTTTTACGAAGTAATTATTGTAAGCCTTCAAAGTTGAAATAATCGTTTCAATTGTTTAGAATTATTGGAATACAAATATTTTGAAAAAAGGATGGTTATACAGATTATTTTAAAAACTTAACCATCAATAAAAAATTGTTTTTCTTTTTCATGTGTGCACTAAATCTAAATTTTTATGTTTCTAAAAAAAAAATTCAAACAACATGGGAAACTACATTACAATGCATAAACGTTTTGAAAAACATTGTTGATGTTGAGATTTCCGGGTATCTTTTGTAGTAATGAATGATTGGCGACTATGGCGACTTCAACCAACGTAATGCAGACTTTATTGTAGACATTGAAAATGAATCTATCTTACTCCCAGTCGTAGGCGAAAACGAAACACTGCAGTATCTTTTTGGCAAATCCTCAGAACTCGGTCTATATCAAATCAATCATGTCAAAAACAAACAAAATGCATATTTAGACCTATTATTCACAAATTGCACTGAAGACTTCTGTGTAGATGCATCATTGACTCCCATCTGGAAAAATGAGGCATTTCACACAGCAATTGAATATTCAATAGTAATGAATAACACTTCGTACCCTAGCGACTGCGAGTACGAGGATGTACCGGAATACCACAAAACTGACTTCGAACAAGTCAAAAAACGTAGACTTCGCATAATAAATTGGCGTAGTATAATTTGTAAAGAAGGAAATGTCAACGAAGAAGTACCATAATTTTGTGAAATAATTAATCAAATTATATCAGAAAATGTACCACTAAAAAAAAGGAGACGAACGAACACCAACAAATATCCAGTGTGGTTTAATCCACAATTGTAGAATCTAAAAAATAGAAAACGAAAAGCACATAAAATATACAAAAAAGACAACAATATGCGAAAATCTTCAAAATTACCAAGAAATTTGCTGTCAACTTGACGCAGCCATTAAACTTGCACATGAAGAACATAATCGTAAAATCGAACATCAAATCAATTCTTGCCCTAATAACTTTTTCAATTACGTAAAAACCAAACTAAAAAGTAACAACTTTCCATAACGAATGCATCTTGACAGTAATGTAGGACAAACTAGTAATGAAATATGTAGTCTTTTTGCCACCTTTTTTCAAGAAATATACACCACATATGAAGAAACAAAACGCGACCGCGAATACTTCTCGTATTTTCCCGAATTTTCGAATTCTTTATCTGTCAATCAAATATCTGAATTCGAAATTCAGAATGCACTTAAAAATTTAGACGCTACGAAAGGTCCTGGACCTGACAGAATAGCTCCAATTTTTCTCAAAACCTTGGCAGAAGAACTATCTACACCATTACAACACCTCTTTAATATGTCCCTGAAGAATGGAATTTTCCCAGAACTCTGGAAAACGCCATATTTAGTGCCAATTTTCAAATCTGGCGCTAAATCTGACATTCGTAATTATCGTGGAATTGCCATTATTTCATGCATTCCAAAATTATTTGAATCAATAATTAATGAAAAAATCTTCCAGCAAGTAAAACACCAAATTACAACTCAACAGCACGGCTTTTATAAAGGCCAATCAACTACCACTAATCTTTTGGAATTCATAACTTTCACTTTTACTGCAATGGACAACGGCAACCACGTAGAAGCTCTTTATACGGACTTAAGCAAGGCATTTGACAGAATCGACATACCTTAATTGCTCTGCAAGCTCGAAATACACGGAACTGAAACAAAACTTTTGGAATGGCTGCAGTCATACTTATCAAAACGAACACAAATAGTCCGCTTTCAAAATTCCTTTTCAAACCCAATAGAAGTAACTTCTGGGGTTCCTCAAGGTTCTCACCTGGGCCCTCTTCTTTTCATTTCCTTTCCTTTCTTCTTAAGTCAATACATGTGCTTGTATATGCTGACGACATGAAGCTCTTTATAGAAATAACCAATGCAGAAGACTTCGAAATATTCCAGAATGAAATTAATGTATTCTACACTTGGTGCAACAAAAGTCTATTACAACTCAATATTAAAAAATGTAATTCAATAGCCTTCAGCAGGAAAACAGTAACACCACCTACAAACATTTTCTTAGGAAACCAACAAGTAGAAAAATGCAAAATCGTAAGGGACCTAGGCGTAGTCTTAGACTCCAAACTTACATTTATAGAACATTATAACACAATAATTAACAAAGCAAATAGTATGCTGGGCTTTATAAAACGCTTCGGTCACAATTTTCAAGACCCATATACAATCAAACTATTGTATATTACATACGTCCGACCAATTCTGGAACATTGTAGCATTGTATGAAATCCATGAACTGTCACATGAAGAACGCATTGAATCTGTCCAAAAACAATTTCTTTTGTGCGCGCTTCGTAAGCTAAATTGGACAGCATTTCCCTTACCATCATATGAAGCACGCTGCATGCTTATAGACAAACAAGCACTCAAAGAACGCCGCGAACTTTCAATGCTTTATTTTATCAAACATTATTTCTCAACGCGTGCAATCTACTAAATTATTATCACAACTAAATTTTTATGCACCCAGTCGTCAATTAAGAAATCGTAAAATATTTTCGGAAAACTCTCACAGAACTAACTACTCAAAAAATGGTCCAGTAAATCGCATGATGCGTAACTATAATCAGCACTGCGAAAATATCGACATCACCATGGGCAGAAATCAAATAAAAAAACGAATAACTATTGGAAATAATGTATAGAATATAAGAAAACATTGTATTATTATAACTGTAGTCTACATTTGCTTGACGAAACAAATAAAATAAATAAATAAATAGATTGTGACGAATAACATTGACGATTACTACAAAATGCGATTACTTATTTAATTGTAAATCTTTTTGAAACCTCAGTGTTTTTCCAAATTCGCCCTTTAAAAGTTTCGAAAGTCAAAACTCAACTAAAGTAGTGAAAAACTCAAGATTCAGAGCATCAATTTCGAAACCAAAAATTATTTATTCGTATGTAAAAGCATACCTTTTTAAAAAGGCAATAAAAATTCAAAACAAATACACAATGCTAAATTCAAATTTATGAAGCTTCTGTGCTTATTGAATATGGATTTTTTCTGAATAATTAATTTAAAATGTACCGTGACCACTGGTAATATTGACAGGCAAAACATATCAAGCTTTCTTTTTTTCATCTGAAAAGAACAATGTTCGGCCAAAAACCTGTAAAGTTTGGACCATTTCCACAGTTAGTGACCAAGGTTGTTTAACCCTCTCCCGCTCACAAGGTTTATCAATAAAATTTATAGCTTCACGAGAAAATTCAAGCTGAACACTTTGTAGACTAACTAAAATTACTGTCTATTGTAGTATTTTGAAGAAAATACCCAGTGATGCTCTGAGGCAGCATATAAAAGTTTGTGGAACAATCATAAGCACAACAAACTTTTTTATGTTAAGATATGATGATTATAATTCTTGGTGCTTTAGAGTCACCATGAGCGGGAAAGGGTTAAATTGAAG
The DNA here is from genome assembly GCF_029784165.1 of Wyeomyia smithii. Taxonomy (NCBI): domain Eukaryota; kingdom Metazoa; phylum Arthropoda; class Insecta; order Diptera; family Culicidae; genus Wyeomyia; species Wyeomyia smithii. Next base: position 242,931,635 of record NC_073695.1, on the reverse strand, counting down.
ACGACTTTTAGAAAGGAACCGTAACTAGTTTTTCGACCCGATGTCGATCACTAAACATATGAGCTAACTGATGAACTGATTGTAATCAACCCGACGGCATTCGATTGCAAACAAAAACGAACTACAAATCCATGAAGTGAAAAACAAAAACAACAACAACACTGCAACCGTTAATCACACGCTCCTGTCACGCGCCAAATGAACAACCCTAAATGCGGTGCACTGCAGCAAGTGTCGACCACGAGCATGGCCTGCTGCCCAGTTTGGTCTCGGTCGGAACGTAGGTACACACTAGCGAAACGAAATGAACCACCAAACCAACGACGACAACAGAACACAAACAATGCAACCGATTGTTCCCGCGAGCCACGGCTACTAGGATTGACGTTTTTTAGTTCGATTCAAACCGAACAGATCATCCGCCTGCCCGCCTGTTGTCACTCTACTACTGATGCTGCTGCTGCTACCACAAGCTGGAACATTATTTATTCCGTACTTAATTATTTGTGCTGGACTGTGTGCTTGGCCGATGACGGTTTAGGACCCCAACACAAGACAAGGGTTCCGTTGTGTTCTCCACAAACCGGTCCCGCCAGATCGAAACAACGGATCCGATTGTGTTTGCGTCGATCTGCCCCCGCCGCTCTCGGGAGGGAAGCACAACGTGAGAGAAGAACACGCGTGTGGCTCGGATGCTGTAGCAGAACTGATTCCATCCACCGCACCCGGTTGATTGTACTCTCCGGCCAGCCAGGGAAGAAAGTCCGACTTTGCTGTGGTGGGTGCGCGCACAAGATCAAACGGATTCTCCCTTCTCTCCCGGGGCGGTGTCAAACCCCGCTTGTGCCGTGTATTGTGTGTGCGCTGATTCGTTGCTGCAGCATCCGAGGAGCTCCGCTATCGCTAACGGAGTTGGACCGAGAGGTTTCAACAGCTCGGTCGTAGCGAAGTGACGAGCGCCGGAATTTATAGCAAACAGATGGTAGGAGAAAATGAGATTTTCCTGGATGCGCTTGGCACCATGACCGTTCCCGGCGGCTGTGGGTCCGCCGCTCCGGTGGACCTCGGCTAAGCTTCGATGGACGGTCACTGCTGTGTCCCCAACGGCGGTCCAGGGGGATTGATTTTTCGACTGCCAGATATGAATCGTCATAGAATTGATAGTATCACTTGTTTTAATTCATTTTCAGAATTATAAACAAAGAAACTCGTTTTTGTAAATCCTTTAACAACAGCGAATTCAATTTCCTCGTTAAAGGTATTAGTGACCCAAAACAAAGATCGAACGCAATCCGAACGATAAAGTGGTGGAGCCGCCCGATGATTGATGGATCGGTTGAATGGGAAGAATTCGCGGCCAAATTAAGAGGGTGGAACCTATTTATTGTTGCTTGATGGGCCGTAGCAGGCGAGTGTTTTTCCGAAAAAGAAAAAAAGAATAGAAAAACAAAACCAATTGTGTGCAGTAAGAGAAGAATGACACAGAACAGGAAGGAAGAAAAATTGTATTTTTTTTTTTCGCTAGTGAAACTCGGTTGTGTGTTTTCGATGCTCAATTAGAGGGCACTTGACTTTGTGTGATATTCGGTTCGTTTCGTTCCGTGGCCGTGGATATCTCATATTTTACCCCATTTCGGGTTAGGCTTGTGGCCCTGTTTTTTTTGTGTGTGCACAGTTGCAGTCGCCACCGCAGCCGTCGTTAATTTCAAGTGGACCCATTGAGAGAGAGTGGATGGTGAAAAAAAGTTGTCTTTTTTCATATTTTTGTTTGTTAAATTTACGGCTGAGGGCTGAAAATGGAAAGAATTGCCGCTGATTGAAGGTGCATGCACTCGGGGTTCGCCAGACGCATTGTTGAGGACTCGCAAACAGAATTTTATAAAAAGTGAAGCACTATGATAAAATTGTTGATTCGTTATCGTGAGCAGAACGAGTGTCAATTCTTTATGATAAATTTGGTTAGTCATTCTAGGCTCTTGACTAAAAAATGTTGGTTTAGAAAATATGTGATATTCCAACTTCAAAAAACACCTGTTTCGATACGCATAGAATCGAGCATTCCGTCAGTTCTTTTGTGTTTGTGGCTGATAATCAGAGGATTCTTTACGACACTAGCAATTAAATTTCTGGAATGAAAAACACTCTGAAAAATTTGTGATTTTTAGGACAAGGTTATCCTTTGAGCGTAATTTTTATTTTATAAATTTTAATCATGCATGCAAAGGATTCATTTTAAAGTGTCGCTATAAAATAAAAGGTATTTTTTATATATTTCACTTGAAATCTTACTGGTTCCTGTAAACTGTTCCCAAATGATTTTCCTGTTCAACCAGATGTTTGTATGCTGCGTTTGAAAAACAAAAACGGATAAAAAGGTTATGCATTTCAGTTTTGAAAGTAGAAACAGAATTATTCCCATGTTTTGAGTAGGTACTTATGACCAAAGAATTCCGTTGATTTTACGCAATCCTATAACAAATCAGAATCGGTTAAAGCTATACTGAATTTCTTTTGAAGATCCTAGGAAACAAAAGTTTAGTTCATACATGAATAATTATGGAAAGCAAATGAATAAGTTGTGTACACGAGCCACCAGAGCTTCTGAAAAAAATATTGACTTGATACATGAAAAAAAAAATGAAAAGAAACAAGAAACAAGAGATAAGAACAAAAGAATTAATAAGAAGAAATAGTAGACAAGTGCTGAGTGACGATTGATGATACAGCGCTATTTCTCCATGGATTCAATAATTTGCTCCTTGCTGTTTCAATTTTATTCGCTTCTACTTTTCGCTCTATGCAGTAATTTATTTAGTCAAGAGACATGCTTCTGTGTATTCTAGCTTAAGCTCGTTTTTCATATGGTGTTTTTTATAACGGTAATTAGCATGTTTCACGTATTTTGTTTGCTTTCGTTTCTCTTCAATTGAGTTTCTAATTGTCGAATTTCTTCATTTTTATGTTGTTTTTCCTCGCATTCAATATCATCAGAGCTTTTGTTCAGGATGTATTTTCTCTTTTGTATTTGTTTATTCTGATTCTCAGCTTATGTCCTATCTTTTTATCGATTTAATGGTTCAACTGATACATTCTTGTTGTCTTTAATTTTTTTTAAAATTTGAGTTTGAAATTTCCGTTTTGGATTTTTTATCTTTATTTTCTTGTTTTGAATAAATGCACAACAAGTTTGTTTTTTCACTCTCGTAGATTAATTGCCATGAAAAAATTTTGAGCTTCTGTTTTTATTTCACTTTTTTTATTAATATTTCTTTATCTTTCTTTTGTGACATTACGTGTTATTTCTAAAGTTTTCGTCATGTTTGTCATTATCTATTTTCACATGTTATTGAATAGTACAGCAATTTTTTTTTGCTTTATCTTCATGCTCTGCAGTAAGAAGTTCCATATTTTGCAAGAAACCCAATAATAACCATTCAAGAAATTTCACATCCTTATTTTGTTTTTTATTTTTCTAGTCATTTTGTTTCTTCAATTAGGTTTTAAAGTTTTACACGGTTTCCTGATTTTCATATATCAGCTAAAAGAGTGCAATTTTCTGAGGAAAACGTGGTTTTTAAAAAAAGGTTTATCGTCTACTTTCGATTTTTAAATGAAGAATAACAAAACTGCTCGAAATGTCTTGAATGACAGCTCTCCCATATACCGTACATGAGCGAAATGTCATTTAAGACGTTTAAAGCAGAAGAGACCACTCTCTCAGTTACAGAAATAAACTCCCACAGGGCAGTGTGTGCAGTTAATCGTGGCGTGCTGGGATACGGGAACACAGTAGTAGAGGGAGATTCGACTTTGGTTTAGGGTGAGTTATAACTTTCCCAGGGTAGTTTAATTGGCTAAAACACCTTGCCGGAGACAACGGAGATTTCGGGTTTGAGTCCCGTCTGGACGAGGGAAATTTTTTCTAAGCCTAAAGTTACACCTTCTATTCCCGTTCATTTTCGCAAACTACATACATTGCCCGCTTTACAAAACTTAAAAACGGAAAGGATAAACATATTTTAAAAATCACGTTTTGCTCAGAAAACGCTGCTTTTTCAAATGATATATAAAAACTGGTATAGCTTAAGGACCCAATTTTTGTTTGTCAAATTTTTAATATAAACATGTTTCCGTTTTCATTTGTTTTCAATTTTATTAGGTTTCATAAGCTCTTTTCTGTTTATTATCTATACACTTTTTAAATGCATAACTGGTAAAAAACAAGCTTTAAAAATGAAACAAGCTTGAGGAACTCATAGAAAATACCTAAATGCTTTTTATGCGGGGGATACGTAGCACGCAAAAAACGTGTGAAGGAAAACCGCGTAAATTATGAAATCTGCGTAGAAAAACTTTAGTTGCTAAAGGTTATTTCCCTTTACGAATCGAGCTGAAAATCAAGGAAAATATAAAAAAGTTAGGTCAACTCAGTGAATATTCAATAATTGAATTTTGGGGTATACCTCTTAGCTTGAGATAAAAGAATGGAGTTCAGATTTTTTTAAAGTGTTTACCACTTTTTGACGTAGAATACGACTTACGGCAACATATACAGGGACCCAACATCAATATAAGGTTCCAATTTCAAAACCGAAACACCGAGAGCGTCACGAAATTTGTTCAATTTCAAACGTTTTAAACTCAGTCAGTTACTAACCGATTTCTGCCAATTTTGCAGCAATCGATTGGAAAATCATTTAAGTACCCGTCCAAATGCAGAAAATTGTAATCTGATTGTTCGAACTATTGAAAATTGTTGAACATTGTCGAAACACAAATGTCGACTTTTGATTGGTCGCTTGCTGCCTTTCCCTAAAAAGGACGACAGAATGGAGTACCTAGTTAGCCGGGAATGCATTCTTCAGGCTATATGCTAGACTGTTTCTTCTCAAGCAAATCGGTTTACTAACAGCAGGCAGCAGCACCGAACATCAACACCGAGGGCACAAGACGAAGGCAGCGTGGATCAGCAGCGGGCAACAGCGGCGATGGTAGCGGTTACCTGCAGTTCCTAACTCTTTCAGTTCGGCTTTCTTTCGATCTGAGTTGGACCCCACCAGCGGTAATCCAATTCAGATATCGTTGGGTGAATACAGCCCGAAATTGAAACTTACTCGCACCGCTTGCTAATAGCAAGCCACGCACGCTAGCCACACACACTTCTCAAACCACCGTTTGGGGCCGTTCCTAAAACACGTGGTCATAAAGACGCAAGACCACGCAGGGGGGTGGGGGTGTTGACGAAATGACCACGTGGTCTTTTCTACTGTCTTATAATATATTGTGCATTTTAAAAATTTAGAATGTACTGAAAGTTTAAAAAAAAATAAAAAAACTAAGCGTATTTTTGGCACTTCACATATGAAAAGACCACATATGAAAAGACCACCAAAGGAGTGGCTTGTTATAAGGCGTGCGTGGCTAGCTGTATAGTGTGTGGTTAGCTATATAGCGTGTGCATGTCTATAGCGTGTGTGGCATGCTATATAGTGTGTGTGGCTAGTAGTATACTGCCGTTCTACGCATATTTGTCTCATGTCCCAAATTATGCAAACGAGAAAAACGATGTTAAAGTTTTACAATACTTTTACGCATTGCGTCAATGTGAAAAATACAATTATGGGCTTCTAACCAGTTTTACCTTGCAATAGACTGTTTTCAATGAATCTAGTTGAAGGTTTTTCGATTCATCACTCTTTTTCATTAAAATATCCACTGGGACAATAATGCCGATAAATTTGCCTTCCAATAGGTAATTTCTACCACCACTTGCATTCGATGTTTCCCAATAGAAAGTTCGTACTGGGGATACAAGGCTGTTTAATCTTTCACGAAAATGATCACGCTAATCTTGTTATCTTCATACGCGAAGGATGATAGTAGAGATGAAAGTTTATATAATTGAATAAGTATTAGATGACTTACCATTACAAAGGGGAATTGTTTTTTAGATTTCCCATTCCTATCATATTTGAACGTTGTTGGGATTTCACCATTTTGGCTACACACAAAAGACAGGTCTTACAACTTTCAATCAGTATGAATCTCATGCGTTTATCTTTTTATACGCTCGAAAAAGAAAAGCATTCAGATTACAAACCAGCAAACATGGCTTAGGTATCCCTAACAAAAATATGAACGTACCGCATTTAAATAATCAAGCAAAGTGATTTTCGGTACCGAATTTCTGAAACCCGTAATGTACCAAACGTTGTTAGGAGAAGTCTTTAGTGCTCTCTAGCACTTCCCCCCCCCCCTTCTTCCCACTTGGTATGGTTTTTCAAGATTTTTGGAACAAACAATGTTATTTTTAGAAGTTTTTCAAAATATACGTGAAAATAGACATTGGTGATAAAAAACGAAAATCGACCAAAAGTAATATAGGACAACTATGCGTAGAACGGCAGTATAGCGAATAAAATTTTCATATATAATTTCAAATAAATCACCTCACGTTGAATTTAACTAGCACTGTAAATCATCCAGAACAAAATAAAAAAAATTGCCATGTTGAACAAAATTATTCAGGACTCAATAAATGGCATTGACAAACACAATTAACCTTTTTTGACTTCAGCTAGGCCTCAAAGTTTATTTGAAGAATTTTTGAGCTAGTGAGCCTGAATCACATAACTTTTCGCTCAAGTCTTACTATTTTCAGCAATCAGTTGTAAAATTATCTACGCTATCGTTAAATGCAGAAAATTCTTATTTGAACTGTTATACTATAGATGGGGAATGCACTATTTGCCCTCGTCTATAGCCTCTTCGTAGCCACTGCCTAAATTAAGATATCTTTGTGCAACTTGATACAAAAGACAGCCTCAAAACAATTCAATTTCATTCTTGTTTAGGATACGGCAGCAAGTGAAACCGCGTAGCTGCACATAGCTTCTGCTGTTGTTCATTGTCGTTACCGGTGTCAGCTATAGAGGTAAACGTCATATGGAGCAGAGAGACCATTAATTTAATTAACCCCAATTGAGTGCATTTCCAAACCTAATCCAAGACATACATTGACAAAAGACAGGCTGTCGTATTCTACGATAACTCTGCGGCCGTGTCTTATAAACAACCTTTTCAACTTTTTTATTGCATAAAAGCAGTCATTTTCTGAAAGTTTAGTTAATCAACAACAACAAAATACGTTTGTTCATAAGAAATACCAATTGTTTGGAAATACCAATTATTTGGAGCGTTTCCCCGAAACGCTTTTTTGGCAGAGGTTTGCGGTGTTAACGAAAGCGAAGCAGCAGATCAACTGAAATAAAAAAGTAATAGTAGGAGGGTGGTATCCAAGACACGACCGCATAGTTGACGTAGGACTACAATATTTTTATATTTTTATTTTGAAGCTATGTTTGATTTGAGCTCGTTTTACTTTTGTAGTTTGCTTGATTTATTTTAACCAATTTAAGCTCAACATCTTCCAAAGGGAAGTTATTTTGGTTCGGGTGGTAATATCAATTATCTAGGTCGTCAGCCCAAATTTATCAAGCGACACCTCAAACGACTTGAAACTAAAACTAGTTCATTGGTGGCCATTTCTACTGTTATGGTCGTCTTTGACCATTTAAAAAGTCATGAAAAAAGAACCGTTCATTGTTGGCATGGTTCGGTTTTGGCAACAGAAAAAGTTCTGGCGTTTTGCCAAAATCGAACGGGGTCTGTATTTTGATTATTTCTTTGCAGCACTCTATCTTAAAAAAAAAAATTCTCTCTAACATTCACAATGGTCCAGAAACCAAATTTAGGGGGAAATTTGGGTCTAGAGCTCTATACAATGTTTTAGAAAAAAACTTTTTTATTACAAAGTTACTTAAATTATTGGACCTATAAAATTGTAGAACAAGGTAATCTATCTACAAAAATTAAAAAGTTAGATACTTGATAGCATCGAAAATTTTGGTCACCCTAATTTTTGATACGTTTTCAATAAGCGCTTTATCATATGTAACAACTTTGTAGAAGAAAGTTTTTCTCTAAAATGTTGCTATAGAGCTTTAGACCCAAATTTCCCCCAAAAGTTTCTGGACCATTGATGAATACCTTTCATTCTAATACAGCGAGTTTTCTTTAATACGCAGAAAGGCAACCCTCTATAAAATATTTAATTGAGTACGATTTAGTAGAAATTAAACTTTCTTCTATATCTATTTGTCGTGTTGAAGTTGGCTCACTCACCGATCACAAAGCGGTAAAGATGCCTCATAGATTTTTTTTCCTGCAGTTACAAGCTCGTGGAAAAAATATCGATAACGAATTACAGTTTTAGTAGAAAATGTATATTCACAGAAAATTTGAAATTGAAATAGAAGTTTATGAACATGTTAACATTTAATTTAGGCCAATTTAAATATTTTAATAGTATACAGAATCAATCAGAAAAAAATTGATCAGTTTCAAGATACCAAAGAACAACCATATTAGTCATATAAAAATACCATATTCGAAAGTTATTTGTCCGTTATCTTCGAAAATAAAGTGGGCTAGAATGATGAACAACATTAGCCTCAGCAAATAATGTTTGCATAGCGTTGTTCAATTACAAGTAAGGTTATGGAATGTAATATTTTCTTGCAAATGCTAATTCAAAAGAATTTCCAATTGAAAAATACAAATACTAATGTCGGAACTCTAATATCAAGATGAAATGAATTTGGTTTTCCTCTTGCAACTAGTATCGTCATATTAGACTAAATTCATTTAGTTAGTAAAATATAATCATCAGTACAGCTTGTTTAACTACCTATTCAAAGATCTGTACGGAGCATTTTGGTTTTCTATTGTCTTTTTAATACCCTATATTCAGTTATTTGAATAAATCTGAAAAAAGCAGAGTGTAGAGTTCAGAAAAATCATATTGAATTCTGATATTTGCTGCTATACGAAACAAGAAGAAGAAGACACTTCAAACGACAATTCGATTGTGTTTCACGCCCCACTGTTCGTCAATAGCGGCAATGTAGTTTTCACTTGGCTTGATTGCACGAAAATGAATATTGAGTTTTTCTGCACTGATAGACGACGAGTAACCAGCGCATGCATTGCTCGGTGCAGTACTGTTGCCTGTGCCATCATATTTTCCTTCAAGACATCGGTTTTATTAACATTAACATATATATTAACAACAGAATGTAATACTGTCTGATAGTGGAGGTGGATACGAACTTTCCGAAAAAGCTTCACCTTCAAGACATCAAAATTGTCTAGGCTCATGGAAGCTAACATTAGTTGACCTATTGGGACGGGGAGATTCTGTCAATTTTTTTTTTGCCACTGCTATACAGGATATCACAGCAGGCAGTTGGTGTCTATTCATGAAGTCTGTGCCAGGCGTGCTCGCATATGATTGGTACAATGTTGGTGAGAATTCGACCTTGCAACTTTTATTCAATTTTCACTATTTAACAATGAAGTGATAATGAAAATTGAAGAATTACAAAATTGTCCATCATTTCATCAATCCAACGACATATTGATTATTGTGATCCATCATGTGGTTACATCAGTATAACCGTTTGAAATCTTTCATTCCGACGTTACATCTGGTTTTAGTTTCCACGGAATGTATCTGGATATAGTGCGGTTAGACGTAGTCCTACGTCAAAAACTCATATTATTTTTTTAGTTTAGAAGTGTGCTGGGTATCTGAACGATCGTTTTATTAGTATTTTATTTTCAGTGCAAACGGGAACGTTTTTCCCAAAAAAAAACCTAAATTAATCCACCTAGCGGTCAGACCCAGCCTTTCTCATTCAAACTTATTATTTGTAAAAAATTTGTAAAATATTGATATTGTAATTGAAGAATAAAATATGAAATTTGACGTAACGTTAGTGCTTAAGAAATAGCGAAATAAAAGAAATGACTTTTAATTTCGAACAATTTAATCACGAACGATACCGGGAACGCTCAAATAGTTCGATACCACATTTAAATCATGTTGAGGCCACATATATTGATCAAAGCAGGTATAGTTTTAAATAGTCTTTGAATTTCTTTTCTTTCCAAAACTTTTGAGTCACATATCAAATTGTTATGAAGTTTGTTATTTGTAGGTTTGAGAGATGACTCATTCGTATGGCACTAGCTCTGTTCAAATAAGTCGTGTAATCTTTGAGATAATAGAGCTAGAACTCAGAAGATTTGTTTTTAAGATTTTGAATCGGATTCCATTGCTAATACACTTGGTGTACCACAAGGGAGTGTTGTAGGGCCCATTTTGTTCATAATTTATGTTAATGACATCAGGTGAGTTTTACGGTTTTGCGATTCAAATTTATTTGCCGATGATACTGTTTTGTTTATTGCAGCGAAAAATCCTGTTGAAATTAAATATTAGTAAAACACAGTACTTGATTATTTCTTCTGCCAACTCCAGACCGACGTAAACATTGTAATTGATGGTGAGAAGATTGATCGCGTAAATGAATTAAAGTATCTTGGAGTTATTATTGATGACAAATTAACTTTTAAGTCTCACATAGATAATGTCATCAAGAAAATAGCGAAAACATACGGTATCTTGTGCCGTCTGAAAAATGGATTGACACTTAGTTGTGAATCTAGTCTTTATAAGTCAATCATTTCACCACATACAGATTTTTGTTCAGCCATACTATTTCTTGCGCAAACAATAAACAAATGTTGAGACTGCAGCGCTTACAAAACAAAGTAATGCGATTAATATTAAGATGTAATAGATACACTTCCTCGAGTTTTATGCTGGACGCATTGCAATGGCTTTTGTGAAACAAAGAGTATATTTTTGACAATGGTGTTTCTATATGAAACTAGCCGACCCGGTAAACTTCGTTCCACCAAAAAGTAGTTTTCAGTTTAATATATATTCAACCCAATAGCAGCAGTACGTGTTTTTTTTGTTGCATAGTCTAGTGTTGCATAGCTTCTTCACAAAACGCCACAATTACGAAAGCTTAGGGTAAACGTTGATTTCATTTGCTGCCGTTGATCGCGAAATGACAGGAAGCGTTTGTCGAAAAACACCTGAAAGTTAGTTACAGGGATGTGATTTTTCTTATTGAATGAGTAAAATAAAAGGAAAATCGCCAGTCAACAGAATCATTGCTCCTTCAAAATGTCTTGTGTTGCTTCGTAAATCTTTCATTGTTCGATCAAGTGACTCAAACGGCTGTTTGTTTTTTATTGTGCATTCGTCCTAGATGATCAGCTCACAATTCGGCAACATTTTCGCCATTACTGAATTCTTAGGAATATTGCAAGTCGGTTCGTCAGCAGCTTGAACGGGGAATGAGCTGTACGACCACCTTCTAGTAATGTTGCTGCAATCCTTGAGGATGCAACAGCCACCGCAATTTCTGATCTTCAACAATAATGAGATTAGGAACGTCTTGCCAGTTCAGCCAGGCGCATCGATCAAATAAATGCCTCAATTTCCTTAGTCAACCACTCTTAACAATGTGTTATAAATGTCCTTTTGTTGGTTATTCATTAACAGAAATTTGTTCCTGGTTCAATATATCTTGATCATATTCTCGTTCACGCTCCAACTCTCATGCATCATGAATTGGACAATTCGGTGCTGGCATTCCTAGTTCGCTCAACGAACTGCCGCTCATGAGCAACCACATGACTTCGATCAAAACCAACGCCTCGTTGTGTATCTCATCATTTATTTCCTGCTCGGAATCGAAAGTAGTTGCACGAACTCAAAACAAAACCTGCTTTAATTTTTCACCGTATAAAATAATAATCACGTTTTATTGAATTATTAGCTGTAGTTGTCAACTGGTAAACAAAAAATTGAAAATTTGTCAGTGCCTTCTAAGAACGCGTTTTGTATGTCTATCTCTCTTTACGGATGCTTTCTGTAGAAACACTATATTTTTTTTCTTTAATATCTTCGAGTTTTTCTTTTCGTACAAAAATTCCTTGTGTTAAGACGAACAAAACAAAGAAAATTGCATACAAATCGGAAAATCCATTGGGGGCCATCCACATCCCGTGGACAACTGTCCATATAAATTCTAAAAAAAATTGAATGGGCCGTGGACATTAGCCAACCCCCCCCCAAAGCTGTCCACGTGGTATGTGGATGGCCCCTTGCTAAGTTATGGAGGTTCGCACATTCCTGTCTCTCTCCTTAATTTATATATTTAGATTTTGAATAATATGCTGCCTCGTTATTTATGTGATCGAATTGACAGAGGAAGTGATTTTCATAGGTACAATACTAGAAACGCGTATGATGCTAGAACAACAACAGTGCGTCTTGAACTGTCCTACAGATCAGACGTTTTTTCGGTTGCTTGTGGACTGGTCTTTGACTGCCTATAGCTTCAAAGTTTGTGTTTTGTCAGTGTGTCTTTTAAAGACTACCTGAAAGTTATTTCCCATCAGTCTTTCTCAAGACTACCTACTTTTGAATTTAACATTTGTTTTAACTTTTTTCGTATCACCTGAAATGGCTGGACGGAAAAAGAAACCTCGCATCGCTGCGGGGAGGAAAAGAGAGGCATCTCTTTCTGACACTTCGAGTGTCTGTAGTGACAATCCTTTTGATATTTTGCCTGAGCAAGAAGCTGGTGAAATGGAAGTTATTAATAATGAAACTATACAAAATATAAAATCTTTAAAAAAGGAGAAAGTTCCACCTATTGTGGTAACTATTTCTTCTGAATTTAATATATTCAAAAAGGAACTTTCAACGTTTGTTTCTGACGTTAAAGTTACCTATCAGATTGGCCGTAGAGGTGAATGCCGCTTATTAGCCGACTCAGTAAAGGGTCGTGATCGTCTTGTTCAGTATTTAACTGACAAGATGTACAAATTTTTTACATACGACACCAAGAACGCCAAGCCGTTCAAGGTTGTCTTGAAAGGTCTCACCAACGATCAAACCGTTGATGAGATCAAACTTACTTTAACAGAATTACTTGGCATAGCCCCTACCCAAGTAATTCTAATGAAACAAAAATCACGAGGCGAAAACAGTCAGAGAACTGGAATTTCCCTTGTTAATTATTTAATTCATTTTAACCGCAATGAGGTTAACAACTTAAAATTTTTTGAAAAAGCACATGCTTTGTATAATGTGCGTGTAAAGTGGGAAACTTATAGGAAGTATGGCGGAGGTGAAAAGCATTTCACCCAATGCCGTACTTGCCAACGTTATGGCCATGGTTCCAAATTCTGTAACATGGACCAAAAATGTCTTAATTGTGGAGACTCTTCTCACAAAAAGGACACATGTCCTGTGAAAGAGAGTAAAAATTTTCGCTGTGCGAATTGTAACGGCAACCATATGTCAAATTTTTATCAATGCCCAGTCCGTTTAGCAATTGTTAAGGCAAGGCAAGGTAACCAAAATTCAATTTCTCAATTAAAACCAACTTCAAAACAAAATTCTCCAAGCGTACCAGTGACGCATAGTTTACCTACTCCTTTGCATACCCGTTTAACTTATGCACAGGTTACAGGTAGTTCGAACATTATACCGCCTAGTATTGGTAGTTCGAAAATGACCGGTAATATGGGTAAGCAAAACACGCTAGAAAATAATTGTACACCTGTTACTCCAGCTAATATTGCTGCCGAAAATATTTTTTCTAATGTCAACTGCCTGGGGCCTATTACGGCAGGTAAACTTTCTTTTTTGCAACAGGCAATGTTCGATCTTATGAACGCCATGTTGCAGGCAAAATCAATGTTTGAAGCCATTCAAATAGGCACAAATTTTACTATTAAAATTGTTTCTAATTTAAAATTTAGCAATGATTTTAAATAAAACAATTAAAATATTAAATTGGAATGCTCGCTCATTGAAGGCCAATGAGAATGAGCTTTTTAACTTTTTAACAGTAAATAATGTGCATATTGCAATTATTACTGAAACATTTTTGAAACCTAACATAAAATTAAAATATGATCCCAATTACGTGGTTCATAGATATGATAGGATTCAGGGTTCCGGCGGTGGAGTTGCAATTGTTATTCATCGCCGAATCAAACATCGTGCTCTTCCCCATCTTGAGACGAAAATTATTGAAACTTTGGGAATTGAAGTTCAAACTGAACTTGGGATTTTATTTATTGCCGCAGCATATTTACCATTTCAATGCACACGCGAGCTCAAAAATTATTTTAAAGGTGATTTACAAAAACTCACCAGGAATCGTTCGAAATTTTTTATAATCGGCGATTTTAACGCTAAACATCGTTCATGGAATAATTCTCAAAGTAATTCCAATGGCAAAATTTTATTCAATAATTGTTCTTCAGGATACTATTCTATTTTGTCTCCGAATAGTCCTACATGCTTTTCTTCTGTAAGAAACCCTTCAACAATTGATTTGGTGCTAACAGATCAAAGTCATGTATGTAGTGATTTGATCACACATACTGACTTTGATTCTGACCATCTTCCAATAACTTTTTCTTTATCACATGAATCAGTTTTAAACCCTATGAGCTCTGTTTTTAATTATAACAAGGCTAATTGGGAAAGATACAAAACTCATATTGAGAGAAATTTCAATAATGAGCTTGATTTGCAAAACGAAGTGAATATTGATTCCGCTTTGGAAGCATTAAAATGTGCAATTGTTGATGCCAGGAATTATTCTGTTCCAAAGGCTCAAGTGAAATTTGATTCACCTATAATTGACGAAAATCTTCAGCTTCTAATTCGTTTGAAAAATGTCCGCAGACGTCAATATCAACGTTCTCGTGACCCTGTTTTTAAAACTATTTATAAAGATTTACAGAAAGAGATTAAACATAGATTTACTCTTCTGAGAAATCAAAATTTTGAGACTAAAGTTGAAAAATTGAAACCATATTCAAAACCATTTTGGAAGCTGTCGAAGATTCTTAAGAAACCTTCAAAGCCTATTCCAGTTTTTAAAGATGGTGAACGTTTTCTTGTATCCAATGAACAAAAGGCTCAAAGACTTGCTCAGCAGTTTGAGAGTGTTCATAACTCAAATTTGAATTTTGTGAGTCCAATTGAAAATGAAGTCACACGTCAATTTGATTTAATTTCTTCCCAGAATTTTTTTACTGCAGAAATAATTGAAACTAACTTGAATGAGATTAAATCAATTATTAAAAATTTCAAAAATATGAAAGCACCTGGTGACGATGGAATCTTTAATATACTAATCAAACATCTCCCTGAGAGCACAATGGATTTTTTAGTGAAAATTTTCAATTGCTGCTTCAAAATTGCACATTTTCCCAAATTATGGAAAAATGCAAAAATTACCCCCATTTTAAAACCGGATAAGAACCCAGCTGAAATTAGAAGAGTATAACGGAAACCGATAACTATTTCTTTGATTGATCTCAATCACTCTGCTAAGACGCTCGTTATAGATTTTCTAGATTTGAAGTTTCAAGTTATCGGCCAATCAGTTTGCTTTCTTCAATAAGTAAACTGTTTGAGAGAGTTATTCTTAACAGAATGATGTCACACATCAACGAAAATTCAATTTTTGCAAATGAACAGTTTGGATTTCGCCATGGGCATTCCACAACTCATCAATTGCTCAGAGTTACTAATATGATACGAGCTAACAAATCTGAAGGTTATTCCACTGGAGCTGCTCTTTTAGACATAGAAAAAGCATTCGACAGTGTTTGGCATAAAGGTTTGATTGCGAAATTGAAAACTTTTAATTTTCCAATTTTCCTAATCAAAATTTTAAAAAATTATCTTACTGATCGAACTCTGCAGGTTGTCTATCAGAATTCAAATCTGATAGATTTCCTGTCAGAGCAGGTGTGCCTCAAGGTTCAGTCTTGGGTCCAGTCCTGTTCAACATATTCACTTCAGATCTTCCTGATTTGCCTCCAGGATGCACAAAGTCATTGTTCTGCGATGACACAAGCATTTCCGTAAAAGGAAAAAGTCTTCGTGTCATATGCAGTCGATTGCAGAAAAGTTTAGATATTTTTTCTTCCTACTTGCAAAAGTGGAAAATCTCTCCCAATGCTTCTAAAACTCAAATGATAATTTTTCCGCATAAGCCTAGGGCTTCTTTCCTCAAGCCAAACAATAATCACGTTGTCAAGATGAATGGGGTTATTTTAAGTTGGTCTGACAAGGTTAAGTACTTGGGACTAATTTATGATAAAAAACTTATTTTCAAAGAGCACATTGAGAGTATACAAGCCAAGTGCATCAAATATACGAGATGTTTATATCCTCTCATTAACAGGAATTCTAAACTTTGTTTAAAGAACAAACTTTTGATTTACAAACAAATTTTTAGACCAGCAATGCTTTATGCTGTACCGATCTGGTCAAGTTGCTGTTCAACAAGGAAGAAAACGCTCCAAAGGATTCAGAATAAAATTCTGAAAATGATTTTGAAGCGTCCTCCTTGGTTTGGTACACTCGAATTACATAGACTTACTGGTGTTGAACCATTAGAAGCTATGTCAAATAAAATTATTAACAATTTTCGACAAAAATCGTTGCAATCCTCAATTGCTACGATAAGCTCTCTTTATAGCCAATAAGTTAGCAATTAAGTTAGTTGTAAGTTTACTTCCCCTTTTCTGACAAGTAGGTTTAAATCCCTACGAATGATAAGTCCTAATTGCGAAAGCAAACAAATCCTAACAATTAAAATTACAAATTTCTAACAGTGTTGAGAAGTCACCATTTGTGATTGGACACACATACTCATTATTTACTAATATTTATCATAAATACTTAAGCTACTAACAAATCCCCCCTTAAAAAAAAAAATGCTAGAACAACAAATTTTCTTTACGGAAGATCACAGAACTCTCTGTTGTACAAAGGAATAAACTTTTTCAATTCGATGCCAAGACAAGTTAAACGTTCAGTAACAATGGCGGAGTTTAAAAGGTTTTGTGTTTTACCCATAAAATATGTCGTGTATACAGATCATATAGAATTTATTTGTAAATTAATGATGAAGATTGTAAAATTCAAATATTTTTTTTAATTTATTGGGTACATTAAGTTATTATGTTCATCAATGATGATGGATTTTTGTTTGAATATAGTTATATAATAATTATTATTAGAGTTAAAAAAATCGGCCAAACATGTTGAAGCCACTCGCGCGTAGGCTGACATAGACAATCTGGATATTGAGTCATCAGGTTTAAACCCCTGAAATTAAAACAAAATGCATAACGGGTTGATAACATGCTTTTTGGTTGATAATAGTATATATGTTGTTACCTTTATTTTCTATACTTATCTGCTTTTACGATTTGCAAGAAAGAGTTCGGAGAAAAACCTGAAAAGTCTTGGGTTCTTGTGGACTGTAGAGCTCGTTGTAGGGAATTATAGTGTCGTTGGATCCATCTCGTAGTTCTGGATCGTTAGCCAGAACCAATTCTGTTAAACAACACTCTTATGTTAGGTTCAATTCCTAACCAAATCCATATAATTTTTGGGTTGGAAACGTCCTGGATGAGCCTTGGATCAATATTTATGGAAAATCGTTTTTTGATGTAGAGCTACGTCTCTCAGGAAGTTCGGCTACATACTCGGCTACATAGGGATGTAAAATAAAAACCAAAACTGGAAAAAGTGAAAAATATGTCCGATTAAATACTAATAAATCGGTTAGTTTTCGATGGATTTCCTTCATTCCTGTAGCAATAGATTGGAAAATCGTCTAAGATTCTTACCAAATGCAGAAAATTGTAATTTTATTATTCAAATTGTTGTACTATTGAAAATTGTCAAGCCTTGTCAAAACGAAAAATTCAACCTCTGATTGGTTGTTATATGATTGCTTCCCAAGCACGGTCGATAGAATTATAGACCTTGTAATTTGAAATGTGCTATTTGGCCTATATAAGAGTTTGATCAGCCGAAACTGCTCATATTATTTCCAGACAGCGACAGCAGCAGTACTCCCTTAGCAGCAACTGCAGTGCAGTGGATACCAATAGCAGTGGATAGCGGCCACAGCTGTGGCATGGCAACGGATAGCGCAGCAGTTGCAGCAGGTATATCAGCATTGATAGTAGCAGGGTCAGCTGGTGCAGTGTGGCACTTCCTTTAGTAAAATGCTGTCTCTGTGCGATAGCGAGCACTAGTAAATGCATCCAACGAAAAGCTCTTTCAGTAATAAGCACAACATCCGAACAGCTTTTATTATCTGCATTAAAATTAGGTTATCACATAATCAAACTTAACAATTGTCAAGCCTAATATGACAAGCAACTATATTATTGAAAATGGTCAGGCCTCCTTGAAATGCAAACTTCGATTGATATGATTGGCCGTTGTATGTTTGCTTTCCCAAGCACGGTCGCCAGAATTGTAGATTAGTATTTCGGAATGTTCACCGGTCCAGGGCCGAACGAATTAGAGATGTCCATCTTCTTCTGTCTTGAGCAGCCGTTCTCCAGTCTCCCCGTACACCAGCAGATCGTGCATCTTCTTCCACCGCGCACATCCACCGCGTGCGAGGCCTACCACGGAGTCGACGGCCTCTTCCTGGTTCTCTACTGAAGATAGTTTTGGCGGCTCTCTCGTCAGGCATCCTGGCTACATGTCCAGCCCACTGAAGCCTGCCCCGCTGTATTACCTTCACTATATCAGCATGTTTGTATACCTGGTACAACTCGTGATTCATGCGTCTGCGCCACACTCCATCTTCCAGTTTACCGCCAAGTATCGATCGCAGAACTTTACGCTCAAAAACTCCGAGCACTCGTCGATCAGCTTCCTTCAGCGTCCATGCTTCATGTCCGTAATGGGCCACCGGGAGTATCAGCGTCCTATACAGCGCTAGTTTTGTGCGAGTTTGCAAACTACGGGACCTCAGCTGGTTACGTAGTCCGTAGAAGGCCCTGTTCGCAGTTGCAACTCGTCGTTCCACTTCACGGCTCATATCGTTGTCACATGTCACAAACGTTCCAAGATAAACGAATTCGTCAACCACTTCAAATCGTTCCCCATCTATCTTCACCTCAGCACCAATACCACGGGGACTCCCACGCTCTCTGCCAGCTACCATGTACTTCGTTCTGGCAGAGTTATTGACTAGTCCCAATCTCGATGCTTTTCTCTTAAAAGGTACGAAGGCCTCCTCCACGGCCTTACGGTTGATACCGATGATATCGACGTCGTCCGCAAAGCCAAGAAGCATGTGAGATTTTGTGATGATCGTACCGTTTCTTTCGACGTTTGCTCTTCGTACTGCACCCTTAAGAGCGATGTTAAACAGTAGGTTGGAGAGCGCATCCCCCTGCTTCAGTCCATCCAACGTTACGAACGCGGCTGATGTCTCGCCAGCTATCCGCACGCACGATTTTGATCCCTCCAGTGTCATACGACTCAGCTTTATTAGTTTCGCAGGGAAACCGTGTTCCAGCATGATCTGCCACAGCTCATTTCTTTCCACTGAGTCGTATGCCGCCCTGAAGTCCACAAACAGATGGTGAGTCGATAAGTTGTACTCCCGGAACTTATCGAGGATCTGTCGCAGGGTGAAAATTTGATCCGTCATGGAACGCCCTTGTCGAAAACCAGCCCGGTATTCGCCAACAAAGGATTCCGTTAGCGGTCTCAATCTGAAGAACAGGATACGGGAGAGCACTTTATATGCGGAGTTGAGCAACGTTATCCCTCGATAGTTGCCACAATCCAATCGATGGCCCTTCTTATAGATGGGGCATATGAGGCCTTCCAACCAGTCGTTCGGCATTTGTTCGTCCGCCCAGATTCTTAGTATTATCTGGTGGATCGCATAGTACAGCCGCTCGCTTTCCGCTTTTAGAAGTTCGGCCGGGATACCGTCCTTCCCAGCGGCCTTGCCGTTTTTCAGCTCACTAATCGCCTTTTTCACCTCCTCCTGTGTCGGTGGCTCCACAGCTTGTTCGTCACTCATAATCGTCATCCTGTTCCTGCTCTGCTCATCCGGCTCCTCACCGTTCAATAGCGCCTGAGAATGCTCCTTCCACCTGGCTGCAACCGTCGGTTTATCAGTAAGCAGGTTGCCGTCCTTGTCATTACACATGACCGGCACAGGGAAATTCCTGCTTCTGATTCTGTTGAAAGTTCTATAGAATCTCCGCACGTCGTTTTGAGCATAGCTGTCCTCTGCGCTGGCGAGCACCTGCTCCTCGTACTCGCGCTTCTTCCGACGGTGGGTTCTATTTTCGGCAGCTCTTGCTACCCTGTACCTCTCTCTATTCTGACGCGTAGCCGCAGTGAGCATGCGGCTCCTGGCACGGTTCTTCTCATCTGTCGCTCTCTGGCACTCGGTATCGAACCAGCCGTTAGGCTGCCTTCCACGCGTCGTACCTACCACCTCTCTCGCAGTCGTTTCGATGGCGCCGTGAATACTGCTTCACAGCCCATTTATGCCTTCCACTCCTTCCTCCTGCTGTTCTGCGATCCGTTGATCCAGCTCTCTGGCGTATTCTGCTGCCACGCCATCAGCTTTCAACCGCTGAACGCGTCGACTCTCTGTGCGAGATTTCAGCACGTTCGAGAACCGTGCGCGGATCTTACAAACGACGAGATAATGGTCAGAGTCAATGTTTGGTCCCCGAAAAGACCTAACATCAGTAACATCCGAAAAGTGCCGACCGTCAATCAGTACGTGATCGATCTGGGAGCAGGCTTCTCCATTTGGATGCCTCCAGGTGTGTTTCCGTATATTCAAACGTGGAAAATAGGAGCTACATATGGCCATTCCTCTGGCCGCGGCAAAGTTTATCAGCCTCAGGCCGTTTTCATTGGTTGACGAGTGGAGGCTATACCTTCCAATGACCGGACGGAAGAATTCCTCCCTCCCAACCTGTGCGTTTGCGTCTCCGATGACGACTTTTACGTCGTGTTTTGGGTACTCGTCATAGATTCGGTCAAGCTTGTCATAGAACTCATCATCTTTGACTTCATCGGATTTGTCGTTTGTCGGTGCGTAATCCTCAGCACGCATATATTGTCATCCACCGGATGACTCTTGTTTTCTGATTTCCCAGCATTGCAAAACCGACGCCCTGTTCCGCTGCTTTGCCGCCACTGTAGTAGATGTGGTACTTGAAAGAAGTGCGTGCAATAGGGTCTACTGCACGGAATTCCCTTTCTCCGGAATTTGGCCACCGAACCTCCTGAATCGCTGCGATTTCGACTCCCTGCCGCTGTAGTTCTCGAGCAAGCAAGCCAGCCCGCGCCGGTTCATTGAGAGATCTAACGTTCCAAGTACCCAATTTTCAATCTCAACGATTTAATCTTAATCTTAATCTTTTAATCTTTTTCCGTGTTCGTAGCCTAGGTCTTTGCCGATTGATCCGTTCCGTATTACTAAAATCGTTGTTCGTGGTTGATGAAAGGTTTCGGTATGCTACCTTACCAGGGTCGCAATACCTACATCCTGCTGATGGGGCTGCCATCTTAGGTGTAGCTGGTGGGATACAGCATTCCATACTTCAGCCGCCCGCTCCGGGTCAGACGCTGTTGTACGCCGCCCCTATGGGGTTACAGCCGCGTACGACCCCCTTCCCAGTCAACATACGACCATAGTTTCCACCGGGGTTGGTTACCCGATCTCCGCTGAGGTTACTTGTATTCCGGTCGGCACCACGTGGAGGTTGGGATAGGAGTTGATGGACAGAGGTGAATGGCCACATTAGGGTCTCAAGTTACACGTGTCCAGCCAATTGCCAACCATTCGGAATGTACAATTTGGCCTATATAAGAGCCTATTTCAGCCGAAACTGCTCATATTAGTTCTAGACAACGACTAAAACACTTCGGCACTTCCTCTAATGAAAAGTTGCCGTATTTGACAACACACAAACATTTTGAAATGCTGGCTTTCAAAGTACATGGGTAGCACACAGATGCGATCAACATTAAATCCGATGTGAACAAGGAAAACAAACAAATTATTGAAGATTCATTATTTTCTCGTCTTGCGTTGGAATTAATAGCAAAACGTTATTTTAATCTGCATGTACTTCGAATGTAGAAACTTGTTTGCGTTGTTTCATTCCTGTTCAGCGTTGCATGTGCAAACTAAAATTCGATAGCACTCCTCTTTTGCACAAAATTTCAAACATATTCAATAAAACTAATGTAACAAACAACCCTATGAAGTTCTACGTCAACTCTGCGGTCGTGGATTTGCGTACAACCCTATTGATTTTTTTAGATTATTTTCAAATTTTTGGTATCCTTCAAAGGGTTACTCTGTCTGTATTGATAACCTGTCCGTTATTTGTTTGTCCACTGGTTACATTGTATGACTCTATATAATATCCTACTCAGAAAAATCGACCAGCTCAAACCGATGTAGGGGTATGAG
Source organism: Wyeomyia smithii (assembly GCF_029784165.1). NCBI lineage: Eukaryota > Metazoa > Arthropoda > Insecta > Diptera > Culicidae > Wyeomyia > Wyeomyia smithii. Next base: position 242,909,337 of record NC_073695.1, on the reverse strand, counting down.
GTGGGATCATCATCATCATCATCATCATCCGTACGGAACGGTGTTTTCGAAAAATATTCTAGTGGTCACCGGCGTAAAAAGGTAAGCAACATGAAGAGAGAAAAAATAGTGGCATAAAAATAGCAAGTTAGGAGCATTTTAGTTCATCAAGCAGACAATGTGTGCAGTAGGGAAAGCGAAAAATAAGCGAACTGGAAATATGATACAGATTTAGAAAAATATACCGCATCCCGACGGGACTTGAACCCGCAATCTCCCTGTTTCCGGCATGGTGTTTTGACCAATTAAACTACGGGGGACGGTGGTACTGTTCCACAATCTATGTGCGTATCACATTCCATTGCCGACTTATTCTATTACTCATCCCTAACTACTACTGCTGCTGTGCAAGCGTTATTTATACAACTGAAAGCAATGTCTCATCACACACAGAAGAGCCAGCTGATGTTGATAACTCTTACAGATCTGTGTGATCGAGACCAAAGTCAGTCAGAGTCTTGCAAAGTCGTCTGAGTTTAATTGGTCAGAACACCATGCCGGAGACAGGGAGATTGCGGATTCAAGTCCCGTCAGGATGTGGTATATTTTTCCAAATCTGTATCATATTTCCAGTTCGCTTATTTTTCGCTTTCCCTACTGCACACATTGTCTGCTTAATGAACTTGAATGTTAACGGGTAAAAGCCGTTGTTGGAGATAAAGATGGCGACTTATATAGTACAGTCGTGCGCGAAGTGCAAAAAGAACATTAATTCTCGAAGTGGGAAACCGTTACAGTGCGATGGAAAGTGTCGGCAGTGGTTTCATAAGGCATGTGCTACAGTGTCATATGCGGAATATCAGGAAATCCAAACCGTTCCCGATAAATTTTGGCTCTGTGTTCCTTGTAAGGAAAGTCGAAATAAGAACAGAAGAAGCACACTGAACATGGCTGATCAAACACTGTCCACTCCGCAACCAGTAACTAACACCGCTGCTAGTTCGGCAGGATTAGAGGTCATAATAACACGGATCGAAACCAAGCTTGACCAATTAATCAGTTGGCAGAAGGAAGTCATTTCCGAAGTAAGAGGTATCCAAAATACTCTCGAAGAACTGCGAACAACGACGGAAACCCTAATGGACGAGCAGCAGCAATTGCGTGATGATAATTATGAACTGCGAAAGCAGCTAGAAGTGAAATCGTGATCGGTAGACAGAAACAGGAACAATGGAAGAAATCTTTCGAGATCTCAAATTTCCCAGTAACAGAAAATGAAGACCTGGGGAAAATCGCCGCTGATGTTTGTCAGGCGATCGGAGTGAATCTTGAAAGTGATGATGTGAAGGAAATCTTCAGGGCACCCAATAATATGTCCACGAAGTCCCAATTTCCTCCATCAATTTGTGTTAAATTGTGCAACAAAAAGAAGCGAGATGAAATTATGGCGAAAAAGAAAGAGATGAAGAAGCTAACAACTGCAACTTTTAATATGGCTACTCACAATGCAAAAAACATCAACTTCTTCATAAACGAAGTGCTGACGAAACGTAACAGATATTTGTTTAAACAAGCAAGGGATCTGAAACGAAACGGAAAAATAAAATTTGCTTGGTTCAGGGACGGAAGGTGGTTGGGCAGGAAAACGGAAAAATCAAAAGTGAAAGAAATACTTTCCACTCAAACACTGAATGAATACGCTAAATGATCTTAACCTTCACCTACAGTTCCAACCAAGCACAAGAACAATAAGCTCAGTAAACGAAGTATATTTTGCCAACCAAAACAGTTTGAAAATTTCCTATTTAAACGCGAGAAGCCTAAAAGAAAAACTCACCGAATTGGATTACTTGCTGGATGAGCTGCCCAGTCTGGTTGAAATCATCTCGATTACGGAAACATGGTCGCATGCAGATACGGAAATATCCATGCTTCTTTGCATCACGATCGACAAGAAGAGGAGGTGGTTCAGCTCTATTTATCCACAAAAATATCCAATGCAAACTTGTCCGTAACTACTGTGATGAGTATAACAGCATTGTTGCTGTCGAAATCGGCACTCGGAAAAAAATCACTCTTGTGAGTATATACAGACCACCTCAGACACTAGCCTCAAAGGTAGATGATTTCTTCGATCTTCTAGATGACTTTCTTTCTGGCCAACGTGCCAATACTTTCGTGCTAGGGGACTTAACTTTGACTTGAATCCTGCAACGCCCGTTGTGGAGAAATATAAAAACACAGTGTTTTCGAATAGTTTTCACTTTTGTGACTCAACACCGACAAGATACGATGCATGCTTAGACCACATTATTACAAACAATACCAATATCGGGATCTCACTGCAATACCTGCAATATAGTCTTTTCGATCACAATGCGATATTTGTTGAGATCAACCATCCAACTGATAATGAACCTAAGCACTGTCAGCCCTTTTTGAGAATAAACCTACCAGCTGTGAGTGAGTTCCTGCGTGAAAACCAAATATCAACATGCTGCTGGAGAGATTTTTTTTTTCTTCATTCATAATTTATTTGACACGGCACAAATACAATTTGATGTTTAACGGCGCCAATTATATCTGGTAGCTTACATTCTAAAGTATCTTAATAACTAAAAGCAAATTTTTTATCCTCGCTGCCGACTACGAGCTGAAACTAAATCTAACTTAAAGCTAGAATGTTTTGCATTAAAAGCACTGATTTGTTGTTTGATGGTTTTCCATCGCCATAGCTAAGCAGCATATTGAATATGTTCCGCTGCTGGGCCAAGATATTACGGACTGGCATATTGGGTTGTCTCCCTCGGGACCTGAGAGTATCGTGCGGGTCTAGTTGCTGTTTCCGGATCCGGGGTCTTGACGTGTTCTTGTCGTTTGGTTGGATGTAGGCGGAAGGGAATAGGATTAAACTGGGGCGTGGATGGATTTCAGGAAAACGTATATAAGGGACATGTAGGATAGGTCACGGCTCGCCAAGACATCACGAACAGGAACAGCCGGCTGCCTACTTTCGGCTTGCAGGGAAGCTATTAATTTAGACCTGGCGTCACGGTGTACAGGGCATGACCAAACCACATGCTCTATGTCATGATAACCCTCACCACAGGCACAGATACCACTTTCCCCGAGCCCAACACGACGGAGATGCGCGTTAAATCTAAAGTGATTGGACATAAGCCGGGACATCACGCAAATGAAATCCCGACCTACATCCAACCCCTTGAACTACGGGTTCGTCGATACTTTGGGGATTATGGAATGTAACCAACTTCCCAGTTCCCCTCTGGTCCAAGCATTTTGCCAACTGATGATCGTATTCTGACGTACAAGTGCGAAAAATTCATTAATAGCAATTGGTCTTTCATAAATTTCACCGTTTGTTGCGCCCACCTTAGCCAAAGAGTCCGCTTTCTCATTGCCCGGTATCGAGCAGTGAGAATGGACCCACGCTAAGGCAATCTGAAACGATTTTTCTGATAAAGCACTCAGATGTTCCCGTATTTTCCCCAGAAAATAAGGAGAGTGCTTAACTTCTTTCATCGATCGGAGAGCCTCAATGGAACTGAGACTGTCCGTAAAGATGAAATAATGGTCCGTGGGCATTTTTTCGATAATCCCTAGGATGTCCTGAATTGCAGCCAATTCTGCGACGTAAACAGAAGCAGGATTATCAAGCTTATGGGAGACGGTTAAATTGTTATTGAAAATACCGAAGCCAGTGGACCCATCAAGAAGTGATCCGTCAGTGTAGAACATATTGTCGCAGTTGATGTTTCGATATTTATTGGAAAAAATTTTGGGGATCTGCTGCATGCGTAAATGATCCGGGATTCCACGAGTTTCTTCTATCATGGATGTATCGAAAAACACAGTAGAATCAGAAGTATTTGATAAGTCGACACAATTTGGAATATTCGAAGAAGGGTTAATATTTTGGGACATGTGATGGAAATACAATGTCATAAAACGGGTTTGAGAATTAAGTTCGATTAACCTTTCAAAATTTTCAATCACGGGACGGTTCAAGACCTCACATTTAAAAAGAATACGAGAAGACAGGCTCCAAAAGCGGTTTTTCAATGGTAGTACTCCAGCTAAGACCTCCAAACTCATCGTATGGGTCGACTGCATGCAACCTAAGGCGATACGCAAACAACGATATTGTATTCGCTCCAGTTTGATCAAATGTGTGTTTGCTGCGGAGCGGAAGCAGTAACACCCGTATTCAATAACAGACAATATCGTTGTTTGGTAAAGCCTTATAAGGTCTCCTGGATGGGCTCCCCACCATTGTCCGGCTATTGTACGAAGAAAATTCACTCTTTGTTGACATTTTTTCATCAGATACCTCACGTGACAACCCCAGGTGCCTTTAGAGTCGAACCAGATACCAAGATATTTGTGTACCAAAACCTGAGAAATCGTTTTACCCATTAATTGTGTTTGAAGCTGAGCAGGTTCATGCTTCCTAGAAAAAACTACTATCTCAGTCTTCTCCGGAGAGAATTCGATACCTAGCTGTAAAGCCCAAGCAGACAAATTGTCCAAGGTATCTTGCAATGGTCCTTGCAAATCGGCAGCTTTGGCTCCTGTAACAGAGATTACACTATCGTCTGCAAGTTGTCTTATCGTGCATGAATTTGCCAGACATTCGTCGATGTCATTTACATAAAAGTTGTAAAGAAGGGGGCTGAAACATGAGCCCTGGGGAAGACCCATGTAGCTAATGTTAAAAGTTGCCAAATCGCCGTGCGTAAAATGCATGTGCTTTGCGGACAACAAATTGTGCAAAAAATTGTTTAAAATTGGATAAAATCCTTGTCGGTGAACGGAACGGAAACGGAATCAAAAGCCCCCTTAATGTCCAAGAACGCAGACGCCATTTGTTTTTTGCGAGCATACGCCAGCTGAATATCTGTTGAAAGCAACGCAAGACAATCATTCGTCCCTCTGGCACGGCGGAAGCCAAATTGAGTTTCTGATAGTAGACCATTTGATTCGACCCAATGGTCTAAACGACGGAGTATCATTTTTTCCATCAATTTCCGGATACAGGATAGCATTGCAATCGGCCTATAAGAGTTGTGATCAGAAGCTGGTTTCCCTGGTTTTTGGATGGCGATCACCTTCACTTGCCTCCAATCCTGCGATACAATGTTTTGCTCCAGGAACTTATTGAACAAGTTCAACAAGCGCCTCTTGGCATTGCCGGGTAGATTCTTCAACAAGTTGAATTTGATTCTATCTAACCCAGGTGCGTTATTGTTACAGGACAGGAGGGCAACTGAAAATTCTGCCATCGTAAAAGGTGATTCTATCGCGTCGTGACCCGGAGACGTATCGCGAACAAAGTTTTGCGCAGGAACAGAGTCCGGACATACTTTCCTGGCAAAATCAAATATCCACCGACTTGAAGACTCCTCGCTTTCGTTGACCGTTACGCGATTCCGCATTCTTCGGGCTGTGTTCCAAAGAGTGTTCATCGATGTCTCCCTCGACGTCTCGTTCACGAACCGACGCCAATATCCGCGTTTCTTTGCTTTAGCCAAACTTTTAAGCTTGGTATTAAGCTCCGAATACCGTAAATAGTCGCCAGGTATACCTCCCTTCTGGTAGGCCAAAAACGCGTCGGATCTTTGCGTGTAGACATCGGAGCACTCTTGGTCCCACCACGGAGTGGGAGGCCGTTCTTTGATCGTTACGCTGGGATATTTCTTCGTTTGGGCTTGCAACGCGGCGTCGAGAATCAAGCCCGCGAGGAGGTTGTATTCTTCAAGTGGTGGATGATGTTGAATCGACTCGACCGCTTTTGAAATCATTTCCTCGTATAACTTCCAATCGACATTCCGTGTGAGGTCATACGGAATGTCAATTGGTCGCATGCGAGTTAACCCGTTAGTAATTGAAATAAGAATAGGCAAATGGTCGCTACCGTGAGGATCGAGGATTACCTTCCATGTGCAATCCAACCGTAGCGACGTCGAACATAAGGATAGATCCAAAGCGCTTGGGCGCGCTGGAGGTTTCGGGATACGTGTCATTTCACCGTTGTTTAAAATAGTCATGTCGAAGTCATCGCAAAGGTTATAGATTAAAGAGGAGCGGTTATTGTTGTAAGAGGAACCCCAAGCCACACCATGAGAGTTGAAGTCTCCCAAAATCAAACGTGGCGAGGGAAGAAGTTCTATTAAATCAAAGAGCAGCCGTTGCCCAACCTGTGCTCTGGGAGGAATATATATTGAGGCAATACAAAGCTCTTTACCTTGTATTGTCATTTGACATGCGACAACTTCGATGCCTGGAATCGAGGGGAGGTCAATACGATAGAAAGAATAGCACTTTTTAATCCCTAAAACTACTTCCCCATATGGGGTGTCTCGATCAAGGCGAATAATATTAAAATCATGAAGGTTGAGATCAATATTTGAAGTAAGCCAAGTTTCACAAAGGGAAAATGCATCGCATTTGTTTTTATTTATCAAAACTTTAAACGAATCTTTTTTTGGTAAAATACTTCTACAATTCCACTGTAAGACAGAGATAGAATCCTTCATATACGCAGTTGAATTAGGCATCGAAGGATACAAACGCTGCAAGGAGGGGCCATTGGGCAGTCAACTGCTTCAAAAATGTTCTAACTGTTGGGAGAAATGCTGTGAGAAAAATTTTAATTGGATCGGGTACATTGAAAGTTTCAAAAATCCAGTCCACAATGTCAGAAAATTTCACTAATCCAGAGTTTGTTTCATCAACTGGATGTGCAAAAGGAACAACTGGGGTTTTAGATGTTCCTGGCAGTGCTGGGAACTCCTTCTGGGACTTTAAATTTGCAAGCCCAGGAGGAGTTTGCTTCGGTTTTTCCGCAGCACTGTTTGGTTTGCTTGTAACTTTCATTTCACTTTGAGAAATCTTAGGACCTTTTCTGGGAAGTTTAGGAGAGGAAATATTTTTCCTCTTTCAAGACTCCCCAGGATTGGCGTAAGATGTTCCCGCTGGTGAATCGTCAGAATCGGTTTCATCAGAGGACAACAGATCATAAGGGTTTGATGTAATGGGAGAAGTGGTAACGGTCTTCTTCAGCATCTCAGCGTAAGAACGCTTCGAACGCTTTTTGAGAGACCTCTTTATTTTATCCCTGCGCTGCATGTACACCGCACATGTCGAGAGCTCATGCTGACTCTCCCCACAGTGAATGCATTTTTCAGCATTTTTACTGCAGGAATCATCCGCATGATTCTCCCCACACTTGCCACAACGTACCTTATTGCAGCAGTAGGCGGCGGTGTGGCCTAACTGCTTACAATTCAGGCAGTTCATGACGCGAGGCACATATAATCGCACAGGGAGACGAACCCGGTGGATCGAGACGTGGCTTGGTAGCGCTGACCCGGCGAACGTAGCTCGAAACGAGTCTGACGGGGTGTACACTGTTTTGCCACCGATGATCGATGCTGACCGCAATTGCTTGCAGTCGAGCACCTTTACATCGGGACAGGTTTTGTTTTTAAAGCACCCTTTGGCACTTGCCAGTATACACTCGACGGACAGACTCGAATCGGTTATGACACCGTCGATCTCCACGTCTCGTGCGGGTATGTAAACGCGATACTCGCGTGTGAAGAGCTCAGAGCAAGCTATATCGTTGGCCTCTTTCAGGTTATTGACCACGACACGGAGCTTGTTAGGCCGGACCTTGGAAATTTCGGTCACGCCCTTGTACTCCTTCGTCAGGTCTTTAGAAATCTGCAAGAGGTTCAACTGTTTCGATTTCGGTCCCGCCTTTGGCCGAAAATAGACAGCATAGCTGCCCTGGGCTCCGTCTGGGTAAAGCCTGGGGCGAGGGGGGACTGAAGAATGAACAGGGGAGGGGGTAACAGAAGGGTCAGGGTCAGAGGGGTTCGGGGATGGTGGCGCGGGAGGCGAGGGATCTACATCCATCCCGCTAAGTCTAGCGCACTAGCGCCGACAAGAGCACGTACCTTTTTACTTCTCCCTTCCAGTAAGGTTGGTTGTCCGATCGTTCGAAGTTGCAGCCGTTACAGCCAGCAGCAGCAATACAGCAGCACCAAACAACCACCAGCAGCGAGCCAGGTGTGAGATCACTCCACACAGCGATACAACTCACTGTCAACTGATGGCTTCTTCTTTTTCCTCTTTTGTGTCTCGTCCACTGCTGTAGCACAATTCAGCCAGCAGCCAAATCGGCTTACGCACCAGCTGGCAGTCACGATGCGAAACAGTTGCACAAAGACGCGACCTTGAACCCGGATTTATTTCACTCGACCAGGCAAACAATGCCAACACTTGTTCACACGTCTTTTGTTTTATATTCTATCGGAGGGATCACCGATCACACGTCCGATACTGATGCGTGTTCGGCACAGAATGTTGCTGCTGGAGAGATGTCGAGAGCAATTATATTTCTCTTATCTCCACACACATCAAAATAAAACCAGCAAACTGTACACACTCAAAGCCGTGGGCCGATCAGGAGATGAAGATGTGTATACGAACCAAGAACTATTGGTACTCGAAACATAGACGTGATCGCCCGGATGAATTCACTCGACATATATATGGTATCTGGTGCAATAATGTGACTAAGATGATACGGAAGAAGATAAAGGAATATTACGCAACAAAATTCGATTGTTACAGGGGTAACATTATTAAAACCTGGGACACCATCAAGGAAGTTCTGGGAAAAAACCAAAACAATCCCACACAATCACACAAAGTGGCTCTACGGTCGAAGAAAAACAGTCTCTGGTTGATGAAGCTAATGAATATTTTGCTTCAGTTGGAAAGTGTCTGGCTGAGAAAATACCCTATGCCGCACTGGACCCTATCTGCGAACAAACAAGTGTGGCGTTGGAATTGGAAACTGTATCTACTAATCATATTAAACAAACGATTGATGCTCTCCGTTCGTCCCCGTCGACCGGTTCCGACCAAGTTCAGGCGAATGTCTTCAAGTCATGCTCCAATGAAATAGTTGATGGAGTTACAGATGTTATTAATTCATCAATTATGCAGTCTGTTGTACCATCCGATCTGAAAGTGTCCAAAATCGTTGCTATCCCGAAGATACCTATGGCAAACACATCTGCAGATTATAGACCAATTAGCATACCCTGTGTCACAGATAAGATCTTGCAGAAAGTAATCAACAAGCAACTAGTTGACCATTTAGAGCGCTACCACCTACTTCCTCCGAAACAGTATGGGTTTCGACCAAAATCGAACACACAAACTGCACTGTTTGACGTTGTTTCGGAAATCCAAATGCAATGCGATAAGAAGAACAAAGTGGCTGCAGTTTTTCTCGATTTGAGTAAAGCTTTCGACACATGCGACAGAAAAATTCTGTTTCGACGACTGAGTGAGTTAGGTGTAAAAGGTCGATCAATGTTGTGGTTCAGAAGTTTTCTCACGAATCGCTCACAATTCGTTTATGATAATCCCGTTAGTAGCTCAAATAGATATGTTGAATATGGAGTGGTTCAAGGAAGTACATTAGGGCTAACCCTGTTTAACTGTTAAGTGAATAACCTGAAAGATGTGCCCCTCCGTGGAACCCTATTCATGTACGCTGATGATATTGTGCTTGTCTATTCAGGACTAACGTGTGAACAACTCCAACAAGCCATCAACGACGATTTTCGTATGCTACAAGATTGGATGAACCTACACAAACTGACGGTGAACATAGCAAAAACCAAATACATGCTGTTCAAAGGCCCTCAGGGGTTTTACTCTGGACATCTCCTACGGTAATGATATAGAACGAGTAGATGAATTTATGTACTTGGGGGTGTGGTTGGACAGTGAACTCAAGTGGACCCCGCATATTACTAAAATGGGTGCTAAACTTGCACAAGTAGCAGGTGTATTCAAAAGAATAAGTGACGTAGTTCCATTTGAGATTAAGCGAAATCTGTACTATACACTATTTCACAGTCACCTAGTATATGGTATACTTATCTGGGGAGCAGCAAACAAATCAGCAATAAAACCTCTGCAAGTCATTCAAAACAAAGCAATTAAAAATCTTTTTGGGTATCCTCGGAGAACACCGACGGAGTTTATTCATGCTGCAAATCAACTACTGAAGGTCGAGAGTGTTTATACTACCATCGCTTGTCTGCATATTCATCAAATTCTTCGGGGGTCTGTCCATACTAATACCGTCCTAAGCAGAGTTTCGGAACGACACCAGCATCACACTAGAGGCAGGGACAACATATCCACCAACAGAAGTTATACTACCAGGTTAGGACAACACTCGGTGTTGAATAAAGCTACAGCCCTCTATGACAGTTTAAGTGAAGAGCTGAAATCGCTCACTGTAAATAACTTTAAATCACGGCTGAAAAAACATTTACTTGTAAATCAATTCTCAAATATGTAGTCTAAAACCATACTGAAATAATCTAGTTTATAAACTGTACGGTAAAATTTAAATTTAAGATATTCGAAACCTTTCGCAGAGGGATCGCAGTAAGCTACGAAAGCGAACGGACGCGAAAATTTTTCGTGTCACAATTCACAGAGTTTCGATTGTGTTTTGTGAAAAAAGCAAATATTTATACAACTGGCATTACTCATACGAATACGAACTGGAGTCACGCATAGGAATTGGTTAACTGATCCCGTTGTTGCTGCCCTGGAGTCGAACAACCTGTGCTCAAGATCTTTTGTTGCTGTTCATCGCTGGCAGTTGACGCATCGTTTTGATATTGGAGTGCTGTGCATTACAGAAGACCAGCTCCGGTGGATACTCGCTGCAACGAGATTAGGGAGGCCGAAAGTAAAGGAGAAACGTCGGTCTGCCTCGGTGCTTGGAACATCTAAGTTGTTTTTTTTTTTATTCTTCTATTCTGGTGTGAGTTTTTTTTAACTTCGGTGGACGATCCACGCGATGGAGGTGGACGTAGCACAGTGTTCGGAAAGGACTGAAAGCAGGGTCAAATAAATAACTCCTTGGGGTTCCTTCCTAGATTAACGATATCTTCGCGAGTTCATCTTGAAAAGTGCAGTAATTTATTTTCGGTACCTGGGTGAGTCATTGATGAGAGTCAGTTGTTATGATGTTATGGAAAGTTCGGGCGAATTTCGTTTTATTTTTGGTCACATAGTTGCTGTTTTTTTTACTTGCTTTCTTGCATTAGAGAATGAAGAATAAACAGCTGTACATTATATTTATCGTATGAAATTGTGTGCATTCGCGTTGATGAATCTGTGTGCAATATAATGCCGAACTTGATGTCCATACCTTTTTATGACTTTTCTAGCTTTTGAATAATTACTCTGCTCCCAGACAGAGTTTTTGACAAATATGTTATATGTTCAAGTTCAAAAATATAATACGAATCATGATTACTTTGGCGTTTCGAGGATAAATTAAGAATTTTATGTTGTAAATAGTGTTAATGCACTTTTGTCTAATATTTGGGCTTTGGATGCATGAATGTTACCATGTTTTTGATATTTTGTTAAAGAAACAGGAGATATAAACCGTTTCTCAGTATAAATGGAACTCAAATTTGTTTCATATTCCTTCCAGAGATTTTAATTAATTCATATTCCTTTCAGAGAGCGAGTAATGGCGCTATAACCATAAGCAAAAATGCTAGGACTAGAGTTAGTACTCAAGTTCCAACCGTAACAGTTGAAGCGAGTAAAGGCGCTATATCCTTGGTTTTGAAACCCGAACATAAGGAGGAAATACCTATGTTCCATCCCAGGAGATTGGTCAACAAAGGAGTGTACTTTCTTAACTTTATCACTCCCAACGAATTAGGTATATTACTTCTTACATACGGATCGGTTGGTACGGACTGTCCCCGATCTTAGATTATATTGTATTATATTGTGCTACACAGTAGGCCTGGCCGTTGACAAGAAAAATGTATGGAAATCATTTTTTTAAATGATGGATATCATTTTCCAGGATCCTTTCAAGTACTGGCTGTGTTAGTGTAGACTAGACTAGACTAGATTTGAAATTAGCATTTTCTGGTATTTAAAAACGTTTCCGGCGATTTTAAGCTTATTTTGGGATCATTTTCTTTATTGGCCTCTTCTAATTTTCTGTATTCAATTTGAGATCGCTTTTTGTTCTGGCCTTTTTGGCCTTCTGAAACAATTTTCGGCGTTTTTGGACTTCGAATTAGGGATCATTTTCCTTCCTGGCCTTCAGAAACATTATTCGGCGGTTCTGAGCTTGGCTTGAGATCGCTATTGTTTGGCATTTTTGGCCTTCGGTAACGTTTTGGACTTCAGAAACGTTTTGCAGCTATTCTGAACTAAATTTAAGACAATTCTGGACTTCAGAAACGGTGTCCGGCGATCCTGAGCCCAATTTGGAATCAGTTTTTTTTTTGGCTTCAGAAACTTTCTCTGGCAACTGAAAGCTAAGTATACGTTTTGTCTTGTCTGTATTGTAAAGTGATATTTTGATGCTTGTTTCTAGTTTTACTTTATGTGAGAAAACAGATACAGAGAGATTTTGATTTCATCGTTGAAATTGTGTGCGCGGTATTTTTTTTTTCCGCAGGGTTTCAGTAACAAGTTTTATTTTTGTCCACAAAGTGTTAGTGTGGTTTGTGGAGTTTGGAGTATGTGTTTCTCAGGAATCATATGCTTTGATTTTTTGATTGTTCTAGCTTTTGACCAGTTGTTTTACATAATTTGTTATATTTATGACTAGTTCGGCACTTTGTCAATAAATTTAAAAATATATTCAGGCTTATATGTATATTTGCTTTTATTAAATTGTTGAGGCTTTGGATGCATGGAACATTGCCAATTTTCATATTTATTAGGCGTATTAGGCGTACATTGTTAAGAGATAATCGACGTAAACGCCGAGTTCCTGCGCGTATGTGTCGGCCGGGGGGATTTTAGCGGTTGTTCGTAACGCTTCGGTGTAAACGCGTATTCAGCCCGGGCGATTTTTGCTGATATATGGACTTCCGGCGTGTGGTGATTTCGCGAAGTGAACCCAGATATTTCATCATATCTTTCTTATCTTCATCAACGTTAAGTCGGAGACTGCTCGCGCGTTGCATCTAAATTATTACATCGGAAATCGAAGTAGATTTCGTTGAGTCGATAAATATCATTTCAACCCCCGCGTCGGTACCTTCCATGAGGTCGTATTATCTTCAGATGGATCAACAACGCGCAATTGTTTTAGGTATAAAGAGCTTCACCTTACGAGGAGATATACGGTAATTTTAAGTTGTCTCGGTTTAGTCAAAAATCCTGTATCCTCGCGTACGTTTTATTGTTGCGGTGTTACATTGTCAAACTAAATAAGTTCGAATCACATTATGAATATCGTGGCGGATGTAATAAACTTTTAGACGCGGCACTTGTTCTGAAGAACCCGACATTAGCGCATCGTTTACCAAAACGAACCCTGCTGTATACCTTCCCCTTTATCCAACATCCCAGTGATTTCTCGTGGAAGTGCAGAGGTGTTCTCGGCTTCCAATAAAGCGAGTATCACGTCAACATATTCCTATAAAAACTCCTTCTTTGACCTGCATTCGGATGCGGCCGGCGCTGGTATTGCCTAATATAAAGATTTAGGTCACCTGTTTTTACACATTGAGGATGCACGTTGGTCCCAAACATCATCTGTTGGTTCTTTGTGTAATTACAGCTGATCTGGCAATAACGGAGTAGCAACCGCGGGCGGTCAATCATGCTCTCATGCTCTCATGCTCATGCTCTCATGTACGGTAAAATTTAAATTTAAATAATGTCCGTTCTTTCGATAATGTTCTTTTTTTGTTGTAAGAAAAAAAAGCCAAACATATGTTAATTGTCAAGCTAGTCAGTCTCTGAGCCCAAGGCTCTCAGACATCATAATTTGTAAATAAATAAATAAAAAAAATAAAAAATAGAAATTTAGTTCGAAGAATAGAAGCATTTTGAAGGTTTAAAAAAAATTAAAAAATTCCGATCAATGCTGAAAAGGTAGGTAATAAAAAGAATAATAGATTTGAAGCAAGAAAATATCAAAAATTATGAGAACGTTATTACAAATTGTAACTAAATGTATAAAAATTACTTAAACAGCTGTAAGCTGTTAAAATCTATGATAATTAATGTTTCTATATGTTCGATCATAACTTTTATCGAGACAAAAAATCTTTGGTAAAATTTGAATACTAGTAATATTTCCAGATTGAAGATTATATTTTAGCGTTAAAACATCAGAAACGGACAGAAGCCAGATGGACCGCGGGCAGATCGGCAATCGCTTTTTCCAAAGGGCGTTACACGAAGGAAATATAATTCGTTCCTTTCACCTTATTATATTATACATTAACAAACAGTGCTCAGCTGAAAATCGAGTGGAAAATGCCTCCTCTCGGTACGGGCGTGTGCTATTTTCGTTTGCGTTAATGGAAAATCATTTTTCATTCACTTCGTGTTTTTTGGTGGGAGTGGTGGGAGGAGGACGACCAAGAGAGTTTGATTTAATTTTCCATTTTTTTTTCTCCCAAGCGGCTTACCAACAAACAGGTGTAGCAGATTCGTCTCTGGATTTGTGTTAATCCGGGCGGCTTTCAACCTTCCAACACACATGGCCAGTGCAGTGGGAACAAAAAAAAAAGACTTTCAACTTGGGTTCTATTCCGCCGCTAAAAATAACCCCTTTGGGGCTCATACAGCAGGTTTACTCGTTTGTAGCAGGAACTACGGCTGATATGAAATGAACTCGGTATACTAAATATGCAGCAGCGAACAAGCCAGAGGAAAAGGAGAATGATGTATGTTCTTAGTGATGAATAAATAAATATAGCAGTTGGAGAAAATCTACTCCGGATCGTTTCGAATGCAAAACAGGCCCCTTCTTAGTGAGTCTGTTTGGATAGTGTTCGCCGCTGCCGCTCAGAGTGAAGGGAAAATAAAATCATCCAACCTGTCTTTGCACTCTCGAACACTCCGGGGAAGGAAAACATGTGGCCAAGCAAAACCGTAGCAGGCCAAGCAGGGATCACTGTTTTGTGAATGACAATGGCAATGCTGCGGATAATTTTCAAGAATGGCGCAAAGTTTGCTGCGATCGAGTGGAAAATCTCCTCCGCTTAACCGGCTGCCAGGCACCGGGAGAGTGCTTTCAGAGTGGTTAATCTTATTAGGATAATTGAGCTCTATTGAAATGCCGAAATTATTTAGGCTGCCTGCCAGCGGTTCACCGCAAACGACTTCAAAGCACCCTTTTACCTGCGAAGCGAGCGCACCTACATTAATAAAACATTCCGACTCAAAGGGAAAAGCTGAAACGAATTTTCATATTCATCTCCTATTGAGTCATTCCGTCTGTCTTGGCGTTCGGTCGTGCCGGGATGGCACTTGCCACTCCGCCCGGTGAGATGTTTCGAATTTCCAGAGCGGTGATTTGTGTTTTCACTTGTTACTTCCACTTCCACCCGCTCCTCTTTCGGTGTGTCGTCTAAGTGAAACCGTGTGTGTGAGTGTGGGACATTTTAAAACATGTTGTTCTGGAGCGAGAAGAATTTCATTCACCGTACATCATCCGCTTTTCCTTCCTTCTCCTCCGCACCGGTACGGAAATGCCTGCACCAACCCCTTCGCTGTCATCCCAGTTCGTGACGGTTGTCAAGTGTATAGGAATAGTTGCACCGGGTTTATCATCAAACATCGCGCCACTGCCGCAGCTCGTAAAGTGCGAACCCGTATCCCGTGCTAAGACCGACGGTTCGTTTTATTTTTATTTTCTTTCTTCTGGTACAAATGTTTTATTTATTCATTTCTGTCCCGTTGGCTTTATTTATGACCCTGGAGAACAGCACAGACCGCAGAAATGTGATCGAGGATGGTTTCTCGTGTCTTTTCCCGATGCTGAAATGGTTTTGAAATTCTGTTTGAAGATTATTTTTACGACTCAACAGAAGAGCCTCGTCGCACTAATGCGTGGATTGCCGTGCGGTTTTTATGAAGTGTTTTAAATTTACGATAGTGAAAAAAACACTGACACAGCTCTCGCACTAATCCGAAGCTCATACTAAAACTGTCATGTTTTGGGAAACTGTCATCATTATCCACTACAAGCGCGCTGTGTAGAATTCAATGCAAACTCGATAAGATCCATCCGCTACTTCGTTGCCAGTTCTTTTTTTTATCTCCGCCAACGAATCACACAACGTATCAATGTTTAATTTTTATTATAATCGAAACTTGACCACAGCAAATGATGCCTATTGAACGGAGTTGTGTCCGACGATGGGCACTCCCAAAGGGCCGGCAGTATGCCATTGATTTATGCTACAGGACCCCAGAAGGTGTAACATTACAAGCACCCCACTCGGTTCGCAATCCATATTTTAGTATCAATTTTCATAATTCACTGAACCTTTTTTCGCCACCTACCAACAACCAACCAACCAACAGCGGAAGGATTCGATTTTATTTGACAGCTATATCGGTTCCACTTGAACCGCAAACTTTCCGTCTCCCGACGGCAGGCAATCGAAAATGTAAATCCCATAAATTGTTGGCCTCCAATGCGATGGTAAAGGGGGTTGTTGTTTGGTTTGGCAAATTTTTCAGCAGCCCTGGCCAACCGAAAGGACACAAGCCGGTAGGAGAAAAATTCACACACACACGGGGCGGGGAAAATCCCGGCGGAATTCGACCCTCTCAGCATGATTAGTTCAGTTATTGACGACTTTAGATTCCGATCGGCTCCTTATCGGTAGAAGGCTTCGAATGACGCAACAGCTTTTCCCATTACCACTCTACAGTCCCACAACAGTGGACATAACGTACGAGGGGTAGGTTTGTCGATTTGTTGGTGCGATGTTGCTCTTTTTTACTTTTTTACTTTGCACCCATCTAGAGAAAAAAATGAGGTTACGGACACGTGAGTGCAATCCGACGAAGAAGCCGTAATTGAGTGGAATGTGTGCTGAACACACGACCCGGTCCGGGAGGGGAAAGCACCACCACAAAGGGACATCATCAGAGGAGCGGAAGTTAGGACGTTTAGATGATTAAGGGATGTTTTATTGAACCATCAAAAGGCTAATGATTCCGTAATGAAAGTGCAGTTGGTCGTTTTTTTTTGTGTTGAACTCCAGTCCAAGAGGGCCATGGATCATAAATACAGACTTTTTCTTTTGCTCTTCGCATTGTGCGGTCCGTTGAATAGCGAGGCAAAAAATGTTTGAAGTCTCGATAAAAGGTAAATCGAATAAAGCAGGCTGTGAATAATTTAGCATATGGTTTTTAGCTCGGACGTTGTCAATACTCATGGTTTTCAATAATTGAGTATGCAATTACGGGATTTTTATTTCGGTCGATTTTAAATTTTTCTTTTTGATTCAGTGCATTTGTGTGGGCAATGGGTTGCTGTTATAAAATACATTGCATTTGTTTGCTAGTTACCAGTTGAATTCTAATGTGCAACTGCATTGTGGAACCAGCGAAAAAACAATATGAACGGGATTATTTCATTTTAAAAAGTTGTTCAGGATAGAAGAAACGTTTTCAATTATTTTTTCAATGCAGTGAATCAACCCATAACTTTTATATTCAAGCCCTTTATAAATTTATTATAATTTGAAATCAAGTAAATTCCAAAATTAGAATGAAGTAGAAGTTCATAATATCAAAAAGATCTTTCCAATTTTCCGAACTTTCTAATCTATTCAGCTTTCCACGAGCGGTAATGGCGGACAGTGCACGCAGCCCTTTCTGACGTTTTCTGCAGGTCAGGGAATTTTCAATCGCAGTAACGGAGTAGAAAATATCACAACATCGTAACGTAACGTAGCAACTTCAACAAACAATCGGCGTTTTGTTATTTTAAATTTTATCGTGCGGATGCGCGGATCATAATAAACAAAACTTTTTATTAAAGTTGATATGCTACGTTGCAAAATTTTCATGTTTTTCACTCCGTTACTGCGATTGAAAATTCTCTGACCTACAGAAAACGTCAAAATGGGCTGCGTGGACTGTCCGCCATTACCGCTCGTGGAGAGCTGGATATGTATTTACAAATTCTAACAACATTGTGATATACAGTGTCAGACATAAGTTAAGCAACTGAAATTTAGAACAGATAAGTATTGATTCTCTCTTTGAAGAGTCACGCAGGAGAAAGTTCCTTCGAAACACTAATCAAAAATTGAAATGGGCGATGGGAAGCTAGCACCATAACTGAAGTGTGTTGTTGTGAAATTCAAGTAAATATTATTGGTTAATTAAAATGACACCAATTATGAACAGTGATTATGTGAATCAGAAAATTATTGAATCCTTCGAGCTACACAGCAGATTGACCGCGTAATCAAACGTTGCTCTGAAAACGCTTGTTTTAGGATTCGAAATTTAAAACAAGTTGGACTTTGATATAAGCTCTCAATAAATTCAGTGACTATTGTGAGAGGCTGATTTATTCAATTTTTGGACTTGCGAAAAAGTTGTTCATTGATAACAAACAAAATCGGAATGTAGTGCCAAGGCTTTGCTTTTTTACGGGTAGCGATCATCTACCGATAAAAAGAGAGTGGTCTGTTCGTGGCTCTCCAAGTCAAGAATACGTTGTGCAATACAATTGACGAAAAACGTAGATTGGAATTATTCCAATTATAGGTTCAGCATCTTGGTAAGTAGACGACTAACAAAGTCATATGATAACAGTAATGTCGCAGATAAATATCCCAGATTCGCCACATTAATCACTGACTCATTAAGCTCAGCTCAGTTGCCAATCCCAAAAAGTTACTCGAAGAAATATCCTCCAAAATATTGGTGGAATGAAGAATGTTACAGCTTGAAAGAAGAAAAATCTATTGCCCTCAAAAAGTTCCATTCGTCGGGATATATGTATAACTGATTTCCTTTCCTACAAAAAAGAGAAGCACTTTTAACTCGCAAACGAAAAAAAAGAGACTACTGAAAAACTTACGCGTCTACCTTGAACAAGGACACCTCGATGTTCTTCTTATGCAAAGTCGCTAAAAGAATTCGAAACTGTACGAAATCTACAAAATCCACACTTTTCTACTGAGAATCATGGACCTGCACCTAATAATGTGGGTTTCACATCTTTTTCCTCACTAGCTAATGAAAAATTATAAACTGGAGGAATTAAACTTGGCCCTGGGTCAATGCAATAATTCAGCTCCAGGTTTGGATGGAGTGAAGTTTTTAGTTTTTGAGCAATTACCAATAGATGCGAAGCAGTTTATGGTTGAGTTGTTTCCTGAAGATTGGTATAAAGTGAAAACAGTAGCTGTCGTGAAACCCAATGAGGATCCTTGCGAACAAGAGTCATACAGACCAATGTGCATGTTATCGTGTTTCCGTAAAGCGTTAGAACGAATGATTCTAAACCGACTGGGTATCTGGGTGAAAAGAAGGAATATTTTGTTCCCAACTAAATACGGTTTCAGGAGAGGTAAAGGGACTAAGTTGACATTCGCCAAAAAAGAAGAGTTGATCGCGGTTTTCCTGGACATACAAGGAGCTTATGACTCCCCTCTCATAGACTTTCTGTTTTAAAAATTGATCAACATAGGAAATACTAAACTTTTAGCGATACGCTCCTTAAAACATTTCGATATGTTGATGGTAACGCGTTACGCAAAATAGTCTCCTGCAAATGGTGTCGCATTACGAAAATGTGAGCTTTGTAAATGTGGGCATCCTAATCAGTTTTTAGCCATACTATCTTTCTCAAAGTTGTTGTTCAGGCTAATACCAATAAGTTTATGCTATGACATTTACATTTAGTTTAAAATTACGCCGAAGGAGGCGTTCCCTATTTACATTGCTTTAGCCCGTATCGTACTAGAAATGTTTTCCTCCATAAAAAAGCTATATGGGTCATTCCATACAAAGTGTACATGCCACTTGGACACGACCATCACAGATTTTGTTCAAAGTTGGGGGAATTATTCATCTACTGTCTCTTTGGAAATCCCAATTTTGGTGTCGATTGGAATATTCCCCGCTCTCCAGGACCCCTCTCTTTATTGCAAGTCGCGCAATTTTTGTCCAAAATCCCTTTTTTCTTTTTCTCACAATTCATAGACGTAAGATGTCCGAAAAATACCGATAGATGATTTTTGAAGAAAATAAACCACGGAATCCAGAAAAAATATAAGTTTTGACCGGAAGTGTTGCCAGATAAATTATTTTTGTATTTGAAAACTAAATTTACATTTTTCGGCAAATGCAGCCATTTTGATTTTAAATTTGATAATTTCATCGTATTCCTTGGAAAATTTCACATAAGAAACAACTATCATTCCGAGGTAATATGAGCCAATCTCGAGATATAACATTTTTACGAAAAAAGTTGTAAACTTCGTAGATATTTTATTTTATAATTTATAGACGTAAGACACACGAAAAACACTGATAGGAGAATTTTGAAGAAAATAAACCAAAGAATCCGGAAAAATATTGTTTTTGCCCGGAAGTGTTGCCAGATAGAATATTTTTGAATTTTAAAATTAAATTTGCATTTTTCGGCCAATGCAGCTAATTTTATTTTAAATTTGATGGTTTCATCGTGTTTCTCGGAAAATTTTACGAAAGAAGCACTTACCACTCTGGGGTAATATGAGCCAATCTTGAAATATAACATTTTTATGAAAAACTAATTACGAAATTCAGAACTATTTTCGTGAAAATGCTATATCTCGAGATTGACTCATATTACTACGGAGTAATCATTACGTAAAATTTCCAAAAAATACGATGAAACCATCAAATTTAAAATAAAATTAGCTGCATTGGCTGAAAAATGCAAATCTAGTTTTAAAATACAAAAATAATCTATCTGGCAACACTTCCAGTCAAAACTAATATTTTTTCTGGATTCCTTGGTTTATTTTCTTCAAAATTCACCTATCACTATTTTTCGGGTGTCTTACGTCTATAAATTGTTTCTGATGTGAAATTTTGCAAGGAACACGATGAAATTATCAAATTTAAAATCAAAATGGCTGCATTTGCCGAAAAATGTATATTTAGTTTTCAAATACAAAAATAATTTATCTGTCAACACTTCCGGTCAAAACTTATATTTTTTCTGGATTCCGTGGTTTATTTTCTTCAAAAATCATCTATAAGTATTTTTCGGACATCTTACGCTAATGAATTGTAAGAAAAAAAAAGAGATTTTTAACAAAAAATGCGTGACTTTGCAATAAACATGGGGGGTCCCACAGAGCGGGGGATATTCCAATCGACACCAAATTTGGGATTTTTCCAAACTGACAGTAGATGAATAATTCTCCCAACTTTGAACAAAATCTGTGATGGTCGTGTCCAAGTTTGTGCTTTTTCGTGGTCAATTCGTATGGAATGACCCATATCTCATTCAGATCTTGACTATTTTTGATACAGTTTCCTTTAAAAGCAAAGGGAAACAAGTAGTTAATACAAAGCTTTTTTTCGCATCCTCCACTTTTCGACTGGTGAAAAAAGTAGCTGTATCTTTATGAAATTTTGGGCCTTTTACAGAGGCCTCGACCGATTTCAAATCTTTTAGCAAAACATGCAGATATTTGTTGAGGCTTTCAATAAAAAATATCAAAACGTAGTTAGAAGAAAAAATATGTTGAAAACATTGATGTATCCGTTTTTTGAGGTTTTAGTGGGTTGTGTGTTGAAATATTAGGTAGTGTCGTGACCATCAGGTATTGAGTGAGATCGATATGAATATTGGAAATTTATATTGTACCTAGGGTTTGATGAGCTTGAGTAAATGTTGAAAAGATATTGATCAGCAACTCTCCAAGGAACAAGGGGGAGCCTGGTTGTTTCCGTCTGTCGGAGTTTTTAGCTTTGAAGACTAAAGAGATCCCAACGTTTGACATGTTCTCAGAAAGCTCGTACAATTTTACATGAAATATGAAGTTTCGAAAGATGTATGCGTTTTAATGTCGGAGATAGAATTTTTTGTAATAAAAAGTCATGATTTTTATTTAGATCTTGTACTACAATTATGATCCGTAGAATTTCGTTATTTTTGTATAACTCTAACTTTAAACCTGCTCATTTGTTTTTCAATGTTGGTGTATCAAAACTAAGGTAATTAAAAGGGTTTATACAAAACAACTGTACGATTAGTAATGAGATATGGTTGCCACGTGTTCGGATCTGCAGCTAAGTCCCACATGGAAAATGAGTGTTAATTACTCAAAATCCGAGTATGATATAACTCATTTTTTGGGTACAGTTCAGTTTCAATACTGGATATAATTTGCCATGACCAATGAAGGACACTAAATAATCATCAATAATTATAGCTGGTGACAAAAATTAACAATTATAATGCCTTCTGTGGTGTACACAATCAAAAAAAGTATGTTTCAGAAAAAAGTTATATGAAGGGAACCCAAAAAGAGAGTGAAAGTTACTCAAAATCAAAAAGGACTTGTATTCAATTTTTGACGTCTACGAACATCGTTCTAAAATGAGTCAGAGTTGCTCAGTTCATGAGTTGTTATTTACGAGCGTGCAGATCGAAACGCTATTATTAGTTTCTCGGTACGACAACTAGAGGCGCTGCAATAAATAAAAGGAAACGGCCAAATACTGTGGTTCCCGGGTTGTGTGGTTAGCGATGTCGGTCGGCTAGCTCTCCCACACGGTTGTGATATCAGGTTCGATTCCCGATCGAGTCGAGGATCTTTTCGAGCTGGAAATTTCCTCGACTCAGCACTGGGGCACGGTGTATCGTTGTACTTATCCTACACATGCAAAATGCAAACACAATATCGATAACGAATTCTCTCAACTAATCTAGTTGATCGAGACCGTTATTAGCCCCAAGGCTAAGCGTGCGATATTGTATTGTAATGGCCAAATACTAAGTGGAACCAACCTTAGGCGTGGCGCTGATTCCGGAAATACCATTATATTTTTACATAGCTTCCCAGTAACAGGAGGTCGTTAACTTGAAATAAAAAAAATCAATCGAACATCCAAATTTGGTGTGGCCATCACAATTTCGAAAATAGCATCTGAAGCGATTTCTACAAAACTTCAATAACCGGCAGTCGCCACACAGTGTGTGGGTACAAATCGAGAAACGGACGGCAAAACTATTTTTTCAAGTTCTATGTTATCCATAACTTCTAGAAAGTTGCTTCGTTTACTGCTGTCCTTCATATGCTTTAATGGAAATAGTTACAAATTTCGCCGTATAGAGAGCGCCATACCTAACTTTGAAACGTGACTTGCTAGACGAATAGTTTCTTCTGCAAAGTTGTGAAAATTTTGATTACAAAACTGTTTGCACAAACAAACCTCAAACCTCTAGAAATTGAAATTTCAGAGCTACAAGACGTTTTCTAAAAAGACTTTTTAAAAGCAGTTTTTCATTCATACGTTCAACTCTAAGGCCTAAAACATGACTGTATAAAATTGAGAGTGACGTGGTAAATCAAGATGAACAATTTCTAGTGATATATTGGTTATTATATACAGTATTCATGATCAAAAACTGGAAAAAAGTGTTTTTAAAGGCTTTTTTTTATTTGAGTTGAAACTCGAAAAGGCGCAATAGAATTCAAGCTTCTATGAAGCCATCCGATAGAGTACCTCTCTGACTAACAGAAAAATACAAAACTATAGTGGGTTATTTGTAGTTTTGAATATATGACCAACTGAAGTTACCGATTTTTACATGCATTTGTGCGCTCTTTATAGCTCAAAGGCCGGAGCGTACACTATGTTTCCGTTTCTATGGCCAACGAACAGACACTACAATGGGGCTAAATCTAGAAAGGACGGAAATAGGAAATTTTGAAGTCCAATGTTACACTCAAAGAAATCATCACGATATCATAAAGTGTTTTGCACTTGATTTCGCCCTACTGGTCAAAACATATAGAACTCATATGCAAAACACTTTAGAATTATTTATCGTGCAACACCTCATTTTCAAAAGGAAAACACTTTCAATTCTCGTGTTATGACATATAAACATAAAGTGTTTGGATTTTGAATCTTAAATGAATGTTTACCGAGCCTCGAATGATTTTTATTCGATTTTAAAATGAAAACAATTTTACATGAAGTGTTTGCAAATATTGTAATCTTTGTTTCATTTATAAAATTTAAAATTAAATTTTCACTATAACAATCAATCACCAACAGTGGTGGGCACCATTCCGCTAATTCGCTAATTCGCTAATTAGCGACGCTAAAATTCAGTTAGCGATTTAGCGATTTCGCTAATTTTTGAGCTGGTTAGCGAAACTGTTAGCGTCGCTAAAATTTTGGCCTTCGAAACGCTAATCGCTAATTCGCTAAATTTTGTAGAGAAGCGACAATAGAAATATTTAGAAAAACTGTGAATTGCTGATGGCGTACGTAAATTGCTTCGAAAGATGAACATACTTTACTGCGAAAGTTACTTTTGTCATTTTTTTACCCTAGAAAGGAGTTCCAGCTATCGTACAAGCCACAGGAGCATTTTGAAGAACAAGCACAAGGTCTAAATTGAATTTTCGGCACACCAAGAACTTTGGTAAATTGCAATGCGCTCGAAATTATGACAACTTTGGTTCTACTTTTTCGATTCAGATAATAATTGAATTTTTATGAAGCATTCCTAAGAGTATCTATTTTCAATGCAAGCTAAATAACTTTTGTTATTCTTGTTTTTACAAAATCAAATATGAATACCATTTCGTGAACCTCTTACTGTAAATAGCTTTAAGAAGTAATTGTTGTCGTTTGTTTAACCAAAACAGATCAAAGTGGTCCAAATCTGACAAAACACGAGCAATAAATATAGCGATATGACTATTCACGTATTAAAAAGTTAGCGATTAGCGATTAGCGAAAGTTCCGCTAAGGTGGGTTTAGCGTTTAGCGTTTAGCGATTATCGAGCTAAATTTTCCGGTTAGCGACTTAGCGATTAGCGTCGCTAAATTTTCGGATAGCGGTGCCCACCACTGATCACCAAATATAAACTTCAGTTCTCTGTTGTAGAAACCTGTAAAGCAAATAAAGAATTTAATTAATTTAATTTAATTAACTGATGTTCTAGTAAACAAATACTTGCCTCTAGCGTAGAGATGCTTTCTTCAGAATCTCTGTGATTTTGTCCTGAAAGAACGAAATAAAATTAGAATTCGATTCTTTTACGTGACGTAAATCACTTACCTTGCAAAAACTTACAGATGTAGTCCGGAAAATCGTCGAACTTTAAAACTGTATGACACTCGCTGACTCTCCATCTGTCGCCATACTTCTACTTTTCAACACAAACTGCACTTCATTTGACATTTTAAAACAAAACAAAGCAACTGAATGTGTTTCGCACATGATAATCACTGTGATGAAACAGTGAGGCAGATTCAAGTGCAATTCACTTGAATGGGATGTTGAAATCATACGTAAATGAAGTGCGGCTCATGGATGTAAGTTGATGTGTGCGACAACTTGGAACGAAAGTGAAAAATGATTGAATTCGATAAAAAAAATTCTTCTAATAACAATGCGGAGTCATTTTCATTTCCAATTGATGAAACACTTGGATGGAGCGTGCGTAGTTTTTTCAGTGTATCTGTATTTTCTAGAAATTTTTTTCGTTTACTGTTGTCCTTTATATGCTTTAATGCAACCTGCTCTAATTTTCACTATATAGAGGGCGCCACACTTAACTTTCGAACGTTACTTGCTAGACGAATAGTTTCTTCTGCAAAGTTGTGCAGAATTTTATTACAAAACTGTTTGCCGAGTAACTCGAACCTCTAGGAATTAAGATTTCAGAGATACAGCATCTTTAACAAAAAAATAATTTAAAAACAAACCTCAATATTTAGAGGTTCGAGGTATTCAGCAAACAGTTTTGTAATAAAATTCTGCACAACTTTGCAGAAGGAACTACATATTCGTCTATCAAGTCACGTTCAAAAGCTAGGTGTGGCGCCCTCTATATGGTGATAAATGTAGCGGGCTGCATTGCAGCATATAAAGGAGGACAACAATGTACGAAACAACTGTCTAGAAGATACTGATAACATTGGTTTCTAGATTTAGCCCCATTGTGGTGTCTGTTCGTTGGGCAAAGAAACGGAAACGTACCCTAACTAACACGCAGAGAATCCTGAGTAGGAATTCCCAGGATACCTATAACTCGGTGACGGAATCGTGAGAGGAATCGTTTCTACGATACGGACAGAATCTGTGCGTATCGCCCAGAGCTGCGGAAAATCAATATCATACTTCTGACATTACGCCAAAATGATGCAACACAAGAATCAGCCAACTACGATGCATGGTTCATTACAAAAGAGTTTGCGATGTTACAATGATTCTCTTAGCGTCAACTCTCACTCTCATTTTTTTCTTGCTATCTTTCTCGATCATTCGGGTATGGCTGTACTGAGATTGAACCAGCAGAAATATCAAGTTCATTTTGACAGCATGATGTTATGAGGATAGCAAACATAAAATCAATTATTTTTCTTCAATTGATATGTATGATATTGATACATGGTCGGCGTGCGATCAGACCGAACTAAGCGCCGTTTTCTCAGATTGAGTTATTGACACCCAGTGGATATGAGAAGTAATAATCTGTCTATTATGAAGTAACGAAATCGTTTGAGCATTTGATAACGATATTATAACAAAAATTCTCTGTAACAGCTTGTACACAGCAATTGCGGCGGTAAATGTTTTTCGACGCTTGGTTCGGTTTAGCTGCACGCCGGCTAAAAGCATTGTCAATAAACAACTATTACTTCGTTTTGTAACTGAGCGTATTTTAGTTTGGTACATTTTGAATCTGTATGATCATTCATTTTTATTCTCAGTAGAGAATATGCTTCTTCATAACACCAATTGTAATAAAAAGAATTCTATTAATATTTTTTAAATGATCTCATATCTGAAAAATAATATTGCATTTTTAATTGTTTTTTGACAGCATGAGTTTATTAATTTGATTCTTGAATATTGTGCTTGTTGTAGGTTAAACTAGTGACAGTGTTAGTTCGCGGCAAAATATGAATCGCGGGTGGCAAAACAGAAAACTTTTAAATATGTATGGGTATGTATATTTATATACAGATCCTGTTAAATTTTGGCACGGTTCAACTTTGAAACTGTTCAATTTTGGTTCGGAACGGTTTTGCTTTTCTCCTAGTTTTCATTCATTTTTTCTTTTAACGAAGAGGATGGACGGAGTTAATCGACTGGTTTCGGAAGTTTCTCACTGTTTTCTCATTGAAAAATGTAAAAACGCGACCTGTTCCGGTTGTGTTCCGAATACTCGGGGTTGTTGTGCCAGCCCATCAAGCGACACCTATAACCACTGGTTTGAAATTATAAACCTAGTTCATTGATGGCCATATCTTGAGTTGGGATCGTCACGGACGGATTTAACGGATGTAAAAAATCCTGATAGCAACAAACTTCAAGCTGACACTGACATAATCACGCTACTGAAACGATTTTTAATATTCCAAAAATCACCTTGATTTGCATTGCACTGATATTTCCGAGTGAACTCTGTAAATTCACGACGATTGACAATAAGAACCCGAAAATGGCAACAAAAGAGATAAGATATTGAATCACTTGTCGGATCTCCACGCTTACTGTGATGGTTGCTGGCTATTCATGAGAGAAAGAAACGACCCAGTCAGAATTTCATGGAACGCGATTCGGACCATCCGACCCGCTTCTCTCAAAATTCATGCGGATTCGCTCGAAATACACGATCTCTCGCATTGGTGTGTGCGCTGGACGCTCTATTTCTGTTTTTTCGTCTTTCTCTTTTGGCGCCGAGCATATTCTTTCGGATTTTTTTCTGTCTTTCTCGCATTGGCGCAGAGCTTATTCTCACCGATAGCAACCGTCGCGCAAACAGATGCACGATTTATTGTATTGGTGTGTGTGTTGAACTTTCTTTATTCTCTTCGATAGCAAACGTAGCGCAGTTTTTATTTTGAATCGAGTTGTTAATAAAAGTTCGATTATTTCGTGTCGCGTTGGAAATTTTTTTCGCGTGTTTTGATCGTCGCGGCGGTTTCTAAAGTATCGAAAGTGTTTTCCGGGCTGCTGGCAAACAGTGTGTGGTTTTTTTTGGTGCTAAGTTTGCTGGAATGCAGCGGTGTGAAAAACTTTTTATATTGTGGTGAAAAAAATTGTAAAACTCATGGGGTGAAGTGCGGTGTTTATTGAAAAGTGAAGTGGAAGATCTAGCAAATTTTAAACGGATTTGATCCGAGCTAGATTACAAAGGAATGCTGGTTCGCAACCAGCAAGTGTGTTCTTTGGTGGTTTTAAGGAAGAGGTGGTTCCTAGATATTCGATATTCGAGAATGGATTACTTCTTTTAGAAATTATTCTTTTATTTCAACATATAGTGCGATTGCACTCGCCAGGTAAGTGCCATCCAAAACAATGAAAAACAAGTTTTAGTGTAAACATTCAAGTTTTTGTTTTTGTTTTTACTGCTGAAGTTTTTTTTGTTTTTACTGCTGAAATGATCTAACGAGTTGCGAATGTTTCAAGATTTTAAATATAAGTTTACCACAATTGCATATGTGAAAAACAGCAATTGTCAACAGGTCATGCTAAGTTTAAATAATGTTAAAAATTGGCTACAGATACTATCATGCCAGTGTCAGCTTGATGTGTTTTTTTAATTGTCGGCATTCTAGAAAGTTCCTAAAATTGTAGACTGCCGTGATTTACCGTTATAAGATTTCTTTTTTACTCGCTTTTTAGCGCTTAGTTTTTGAAATAAATATTTCATATTTTGTCTATTCACCCACAATTAATTCAATTTATTTAAGTAATTATTAATATTATTGATTTAAAGAAAAAAACAAAAAAAAAGGTCCAAATAAAAACATAATTTACTGTTTTTTGAACAAAAAGCAGGATTGTCTATTTCCCGGGTTTTCCCGATTTTCCGATAATATTCAATAAAATTTCCCGGTGTTTAATTATTAAAACATATAATAAACAAAATCAATTTTTACGTGTTTATTTATACCTTGCAAAAAATAGTGTTACAAAACTATAAAAACATTTCTGCTTCATCGTTTATAGTTGTTCGTCGACAATAGTAGCAAGTACATAGTGATCTGTTGTACAATTCTAGCCTTTTATTTTTATCTTCAAATCGTTGACAATCTTCGCCTTCTCGCGCTAGCTTGCTTCTTTCTGTCAACCTACTCTTAAGCTCGCCATGCTTTGTATCAGGGTGCCGATGTATGGGATAAGATTTGGGGCGTAGAAGTTTTTTCTTCTCAATATAAGTCGTCATGCAAAATTCGATCTCAAGCAGACTTTGGGAAAAAGAGCCTCAGAGTGACCAATGAAAAAATGCACATAAAATTGTCAAAATTATTTTATCATGCAAAATACGTGAAATGCTGAGATCTTTTATCTCAAAAAAAAAATTTTCTCGAAAAACTTAGATCATGGACTTACGAAATTTTCGAGCTGGGGCCAATGGAACGTATGAGAATATTTTCTCATGGTCCGTAAAATAAAATCAACTGACACAATTTGAAAAAATATTATTCAAAGCAATCAAAGTAAAACGCGACTTTTCTTAGGTATGCACATAATCAACTGTGGAAGTACCGAAATTCGCGTTCAAAAGATGCGTGAAAAATCACAACAAAAAACTACGTAAAAAGCAAATCATGACCGTTTGACAGGAACTCGATAAATATGAGCTAATTTTTAAACCAGCGTACAACCCGTACTTACGAAATCGTCTTGAAAATTTGAAAATATGTAAAAAAAATGTTCTGCCAAAAATATTAAAAAATAATTTGTGCTCAATCTTACAAGTCTTTAAATGCCTTTAATTTTACATAGTTATAATTTGAAATAATTAATTTTTTTTTGTTACAATATTGTATTTTTTTTTTTCAAATCTAGGAATTGATTTGCTTTGATAGGCAACATTCTTATAAGTTTCTTAAATACAAGTTTTTTATTATTACATGCATTAGAACTAGAGACAGTGGTAATTCGCGGCAAAAAAATTGGAAATTCGCGGGTGGCAAAATAGAAAGTATTCAAAATTCGCGGTAATTTCGCGGCAACCTTCTTCTTCAGAAAACAAGAAACAACTGGTTTAGTTAAATATTATATTAAATTAACCGGTTTATTTTATAATATATTTAACCTGACGATTCATGATTTCTTTGCATTGACAAGTACATACTGTGTCAAATTGTCTTCAGCCAAATTTTGGTGTCGATGGGCTCGTACTATTCAAGTTATACTGGCTCACGCTGCGTTCCGTATCTACCAAGTGAAAACGCTGAATATTTATTTGCCAGCTGTAAAATTTAACGAAAATGTCTGCGATCCGAATACCTGCCAAAATTATAGTACCAATCTGCTGTACTTAGTTCCCCTTGCATATGGCTGCATGTACTTAGTTCATCTTGCAAGTTCGATTTCATGACTGCAAACTTTGGAATTTTGCAAGTCACCAATCGCCAAAGTCTCTGCTCGAAGAGTATCTAGTAACCGAACCTTTCGAAAATTCAACCCAGGCTAAAAAAAATCGGGTTGCAAGAGAGCAATAGTACTGCGAGGAAAAGACGTCGCGTTGCCATCGAGGTGCCAAGTCTTCTTCAGCTTTGTCCATGTTGCTGGTTTTAATGAATTCCGCAGGTTTTAAATCGAAATGTTTCATGAATGACATAGAATGTTGCTATTTTTCATTACTTTCACGGCATTTCGCGGGTTTTTGTAATTTTCGCGGCTGATGCCGAAGTTCGCGGCTTCCGCGAAATCGCGATTTACCACTGTCCCTAATTAGAACCAAAACGCTTTTCAAATTATATTGCTTATGTTAAAATGATCTGAATATCTACGAAAAAGTCATGTGTCTTCTAGTCGCAAGCAAATGCGAAGTTTCATTCAAGTCAAAAATGCACATGTTTTATCATCCATTTCGCGTTAAAATGCATATCACACGATTGATTTATTTGAAAACATGAATGAAAATCGTTACGTTTTAAAATTTTTAGGGTAGAGTGCCAAGGTTGGGGATATGAAAATTTTAGTTTTCTGATATCTTACAAAAAGTCCTGATTTAAAGGCTCTAGAAAATTTTTTCTTTTTTTTGTAGATGTTTTTGATGTAGAAAAAATCGAAAACCGATCAACTGGTTCATGAGTTATGAATTTTTGGAAATGAAAGCATTGAATTAAGGTCGTTTTTTATGGTCGGTTGTTTTTAAAGATAGAGAAAAACATTTTTTTTAAAGTTACTTCAAATTAACGGAGCTATTACATTATAGAACAACTTTTTCTTCTATTTACGAAGACAAAAAAGTTAAATACTTGATTCTATCGAAAATTTGGGTCACCCTAATTTTTGATAATTTTTCAATGAGCGTTTTTTCGTATTTTACAACTTTGTAAAAGAAAGTTTTTTCCTTAAAATATTGCTATAGAGCTCTAGACTCAAATTTCCCCCTAAATTTGGTTTCTGGACCATTGTGCATTGAAAAATATATTTTGAAGTTAAATTGCATTTTCAATTATTTAAAAGTCGTGAGTCAATTTGACGTATGATTATTAGGGTGGGGAAAAGTGAACGATTTTCCAGAACCAAGTTTTTTTGGTTCCTTTTGGGGCCCCAAACAACCACCAACTTACCGGAAGTCGATTGGTTTTGTCTCCGCTTGGCGCATTGCATTTCAAATTTGTATGAAAATTTATTTGGGAAAACCTACTTTTTTGCATTTACCTTCCTAGAGAGCTCAATAATGATCTAATAATGCACTACATTATATAAAAGTATAGTATTTTAGATGCCTAACAACTTTGCAGAAGGCACTGAAGAGTTAGAATGACCCTAAGAAGAGCAATAGCTGTTCAAAGTTGAGTATGTCGATTTAAATGCAGGAAATCTTGTTTTCTGCCAACATTACCAATTTACCGGCGCCAGTAGGATTCCCATCAGAAATAACCTGTCGTAACGATTTTATACACTCAGCTGGATAAAACAACACAATTTCAGGTCAATATTCTAGGCGTAGGTAAAATCTACAATGTGGTTCAAAGGTGACTTCTGATAGAAATCTGACTAACGCCGGTACACTGGCAGTGTTGGCAGAAAAAATGATTTGCAACATAAATTTCGACATACTCAACTTTATACAGCTCCAGTATTTTTTGGGACCCCCTAGTTCTTTGATGTCTTCGGCCAAGTTGTTAGGCATCAAAAAACCTACCAGTTGAAGTCATGAAACCTATGGTTTGAGCCACTTTGAGATCTTTAGGAAGGAAAATGCAAGAACGTTGGTTTTTCCATACAAATCTCCATTTAAATTTGAAATGCAATGCGCCAAGCGTAGACTAAACCAATCGACTTCCGATAAATTTAGGATTGTTTGGGGCTCCAAATAGAACAAAAAAAGCTTGGTTCTGGCTTTTTGCTATCAAGTTTCGTTTTTTCCATATAACGATTCCCCACCCTAATGATTATCCTTTTACGCACATTGAAATATGATTATCTTTCCAGAGTTAACAAAATCTAGTAAAAATGATGAACACAAAACGGAAAAAAACTAGAATATCGGTGAGGAATTGTATTAGAATGCTGCAGTGGTGGGTACCGCTAACAGAAAATTTAGCGACGCTAATCGCTAAGCCGCTAACCGGAAAATTTAGCTCGATAATCGCTAAACGCTAAGCCCACATTAGCGTAACTTTCGCCAATCGCTAATCGCTAACTTATTAATATGTGAACAGTCACATCGCTATATTTATTGCTCGTGTTTTGTAAGATTTGGACCACTTTGATCTTTTGTGGTAAAACAAACGAAAACAATTACTTTTTGGAGCTGTTTACAATAGGAGGTTCACAAAACGGTGTTCATACTGTTACTGGTCACTCGCTTCTAGTTGCTTTTTTACTTCCCAGCTTCGGGTCGTTACTTTGGTCTCCTGTAGAAAATTCAATTGGGCGGACTTTCAACCCACCTATACCGTTGGTCACTGAGCGAAATTCACGGATTACACACTAATACTGAGCGGAAACAAGTCAAAAGGACTCACAATTAATTTAACAAAGAACAGCTTGAA
Organism: Wyeomyia smithii; assembly: GCF_029784165.1. Classification (NCBI taxonomy): domain Eukaryota; kingdom Metazoa; phylum Arthropoda; class Insecta; order Diptera; family Culicidae; genus Wyeomyia; species Wyeomyia smithii. Next base: position 242,876,253 of record NC_073695.1, on the reverse strand, counting down.
AATTACGAGACCATACAATAGTTTTATTATAATTACTTTTCGCGGGAAGGAAAGGTTAGTAGGGATAATATTACTTGCGCATATCTTTTTTTTTCGCGATGAAACGTCCGTCGGGCACTCCGCTCGCTGGGGGTGTAGATGCTGATCGGGTGGCTGATTCGTTGCCTTAGAGATGCGGTGGATTCTTCGGTCGGATCCGGTCTTCTGGCCAGCTGGGCGTTGTAGTATCGGACGCAGCGGCGTCGGTGGTCACCAGTGGGGCGTCACAAGCGTAGCACCGGCTTGTCGATCGCTGGATAATCGGCTGGCGGGTAACCCGGAGGGTGTCACTGTTGCACTCTGGATGGCTCCAACTGGCTTTAACTTGCCTTTCACCACGGCCGCGGTTTTCAACGACGCGCCAAAACTAAGCGTACAAAATGGCCTTCCAATTTGGCCACAAAAGGTCTCACTAAGGGCTTTATTCCGCCAAAACTTCGACACTGGTTCTTTAACGCGCGACTACACTCCTCCGGGTTATAATCAAAAATTCTCCCGCATATTTGCTATCCGACCTTTTTATTTACAACCTGTCCGCTTTCCATCGTAGACCCTCCCTGCCGCGTAGCGCACCGCCCCGTTGTTTGTACCCGACGACTCGAAGCTTTTATAAACTTATCGTTTAGTTTGGTGCCAGGGTTTTATTTATCATTATTTGATTTTTTTAGAACAATTTATTGATTTTACCTAATTTACGACTTGTTTTCTCTTAAATTTAAATTTTATATACATGCAAAATACAACAAAATAGTTTAAATAAATAATTCATATAAACAAACAATAGAAATAATTTATATACAAAAACTAAGCAAAAGGGCACTAAACCGAGGCTATTAAACAAAAATTAAACAAAACTCAAACATAACATTGGAGTATGTAAATGCATAATTTTTGCTTAGACATTTACTGACAATTATTCATACGTGTAAACAAACAACAGGCATCGTCAAACACAAATTGTGGACCTGGCCCTGCGGTCTGCTGACACTAAAAAAAAATACAATATAAATACGAGTAAAGATCAAGCTGGCTCAGCGACCAATGGATTTTATTGTGACCGTCAAAGAGTTAGGTCACAATTTTCCCGGAGTCGGATAAAAAAAAACTGAAGGTTTTTTTTTTCTTATTTTGAGTGTTAACTTCAGGTGCGACTACTGCTCTCTTAGAGTCAGGGCAATTTGTGGAATGATTTTTCATGACAATCAGAGGATCTCTTTCCCACAAATTGTATGACGCTAAGACAGTGAGCCTGTCCACCATCCGTCACTGTCCGATGCGACTACTGCTCCCTCAGTATCAGTTCAATTCATGAGATGATTTTTCATAGAAACCAGAGGAGCTCTTTCTCATGAATTGTGTGACACTAAGGCAGTGAGCCTGTCCACCTACCGTCAGATGCGACTACTTCTCTTTCAGTATCAGTTAAATCCGTGAGATGATTTGTCATGGAAACCAGAGGAACTCTTTCTCAAGGATTGTATGACACTGAAACAGTGAGCCTGCCCACCATCTGGGACAGTCGGATGCGACTACTTCTACTCCAGTACCAGTACTCTTCGTTGAATGATTTGTCATGGTATTCAGAGGAACTCTTTTCAACGAATTGTATGAGGCACTGAAGGAGTGAGCCTGGCCATCCTGCCCTACACTCCATCCGAAATCTGTCAAAATTAGAATCGACTATAATCTCCTGATTTTCCATACTAGAGATCTTACATGCTTCTTATCGAAGTGGCAGGTGTTGCGTCAGATAAAAACCTTTTTGTTCGTCATCGCCGTACATGTTGAGTAGAAATGTCTTACAGAACCAAGAACCGAACCGATTAAACCTATCAACCTTAATTTTTACTTTATCGTTTTCGTCACAATCATATTTTGGACGGATAAACAATTCTTGCTATCATCTCATTCGGGTCACTCAAACATTCATCTCATTCAGTCAAACACTCATTCCTACTTCGCAATCGCAACTCTTAAAATTAATACATATTGATCATTTATGCTAGGGGGCCCCAAAACTAATAATTTTGCATCTAATTTTGATGCACATTGTGAATTATCTCACTCTTTACGCGCTTCCAAAGACTCTCTCGACTTGCGAGAGAAAAATGAGTAAGAAGTACGCAGAATTATATAATTCACGAATAAGTGTGTAATGTCGACATGGCTGCGTACGCGCGCGAAGACTACCGATGTAGCCTGACACAACACAACCCTGTCGATGTCGACTTATGCTTATGCGGTTTGGAACTGTCAAAATCATCTCAACATAATAACAAGCAGGATCACACCAACTAGCAGAAGCAGAAACACTTGGTAAGTATAATTGTTTAATTTTTTTTTTCTCTTTTGTAGGATCTAGGATCGATTCCACAGGAGTTCGAATTGGATGGAGTTACGATGGCACGAGAAGGCAGCAATTGATATGGTGGTTATAAACATTGAAAGCGGAAATTAAATACAGTGATGTTTGCTTGGTTGTTTTTTTTTTTTTTTTTTGGTACAGTTGTGGTAACGCGTGATTTAATCGGGCTTCAGATGAGCGGCAGGCCAAATACCGATACTTTTTCCGGCTAAATCTTGCAGTTCGTAGGAGGAAGAACCGATTTTAGCTTTGACTCGGCAAGGCACGAACTGTGGCCCATATTTGGCATTGTAGTGGTTCGCTGCGCTAGAGGGCTTCATGTTTCTGCGATAAACTAGCTGCCCCTCCACGAACGGTTTTGCAAAGCGACGACTACGCAAGTTGTACCTGTGTTGTGAAGATTCGTGTGCTTTTTCCAGGTTTTTACGGACGACTTCGAAAATGCGGGCAAACATTTGTTTACGTCGGTCTTGCAGCTGTTCGGGAGTGACGTTTTCGTTATCGCGCTCGATTTTATGATCCGTTCCGACCTCGTATAACTCCTGGCCGTGGGTTACGAAAAATGGTGTAAAGCCTGTCGAAGAATGGACACTGGTGTTTAGAGCCATCTCGATTTCAGCCGTTCGCGTATCCCACAGTCGCTGGTCTTCCTTAACGTACGTGCGGATTGCGGCATTAATTGTTCGGTTCACCCTTTCTACAGGATTAGCCTGAGAGTGATACCGTGAATTTAGCCAGTGTGTTATTTTGAAGCGGTCTAGTAGCTCTTTAAAGTCCTTCGAAGTGAAGCTGCTACCGTTATCCGTTATAATAACCTCTGGGACTGAATTCCGGTGGAACCATTGATCTTTTAAGACCGTGCACATCGGTAAACTGTTCACATTTCTAGTGGGGTGGATCATCACCCACTTTGAGAAGTAATCACACACCACTAACATGTACTGATTACCACGACGGCTACGGGGAAGAGGGCCAATGAAATCAACCGAAATTATTTGCCACGGGCGAGTGGCTATTTTCATTTTTCCCATTTCAGGTACCACTGGAACAGATGCAGCTTTCACTTCTTTGCACATTCCACACTTTTTGACGTAGGTTTTAATTTCAGTTGCCATTCTAGGCCAATAATACCGCATTCTGATTCTCGCAAGTGTTTTGTCGTAGCCGGGATGAAATATTTCATCGTGGCACTTTTTCAGAATTTCTGTTTTTTCTGAATGGAGCGGTATTCGCTTCCATTCGAAGCGTGAATCGGGTATGCCGTTGGGATCATTCACAAATTTAAACAGTCTGCCGTTTTCAACTTTAAAATCCACAAAATTATCCGGTTGCTCAGTAACTTTGTGGAGCATTTCCGAGTACCACGTTGAGTCTGCAACAGCCGCAATGCTTCTCGAGAGGGCATCGGGTACTACGTTCTCTTTTCCCTTGCGGTGTCGTACGGTCATATCAAACTGTTGCAGATTCAACGCCCATCGACTGCACCTCGAACCCACTTTCCACTTTGTGCTTAAAATGTGCGTCAAAGCTGAAGAGTCCGTTATCAGGGTGAAGTGGTAGCCCTCAACGTACCCTCTGAAAGCATCAATCGAAAGAACTGCAGCCAATGCCTCTTTTTCAGCAGCATGATAGTTTTGCTGCGGGGTGGTCAATTTATGGGAAAAGTAAGATATGACACACTCAGCACCTTCATGCTCCTGCGTGAGTATCCCCGCAACAGCGACATCACTGGCGTCCGTCTGGATAGTGAATTCCCTTTCAAAATCGGGACTACCTAGAACGGGCGACGAGATTAATCGCTCTTTAATAGCGCAAAAGGCTACTTCAGCATTATCATTCCACTGAATGGTTTTCGTTTTGCTTTGCAACAGGTCAGTTAATGCAGCAGTCACCCCACTAAAGTCCGGAATGAATCGGCGATAATAATTCGCCATTCCAAGGAATCTTCTGAGCTTCGTTATTGTATTTGGCCGTTCGTATTCAACGATTGGGCGAATCTTGTCGGGATTGACACGCAGACCGTTAGTACTCAGAAGATATCCGAGGAATTGAATTTCTGATACACCGAATTTAGACTTTTCGAGGTTTATGCTTAGATTGGCCTCTTTTAAGCGACGCGCGATTTCTTTAAGAAGTTGCAGATGTTGCTCGAACGTTTCTGTCACCACGACGATATCGTCTAGGTAGACGAAAACGTACGGCTCTAGTATACCGTGGCCAAGAACTTTATCCATGAGTCTTGCCAGGGTGGCGGGACTGTTGATCAAACCAAAAGGCATCCGTGTGTATTGGAATAACCCTTTCCCTTGCACACTAAAAGCTGTAAACTTTCGCGAATCTTTTTCCAGGGGCACTTGAAGAAAAGCTTCCGAAAGGTCGATGGTGGATAAGTATCGCGCCTTTGGAAGCTGTCCCAAGATACGACCTGGATGAGGCAACGGATACGCGTCTCGCACCGTCCTCTCGTTAATCTTGCGCGCATCCAGACACAACCGAACCTTATTTGGTTTGATTACTGGCACACAATTCAACGACCAGTCTGACGAGCTTCGTTCCAGTATTCCCAAGCCTAGCAGCCGGTTGAGCTCAATCGCAACAAGTTCCTGCGTCTTAGGGGACATTACATAAGGAAACTGTCTTACTGGGGGTTTACTTTTCCACTCTTCGCTTATAACTATCCTATGTTCAGCACCGTTAGCCAACGTTAATTCTCCCTCACGGGCAGGCAAAAATAATTTTTTTACATCGTCGATGGCCGCGCTCTCTTCTTCGGTCAAACTTGTATCAGAAGTAGGCTGGGCACTATCGGCTAATGTGGCAACAAACTCTTCCCTAGCATCCCGTATTGTAGGCTGAATTCTGAATTTCCTCCAAAAATTCATTCCACAAATGCAATTTATGGAAAGGTTTTTAACAACTAAAGTAGGAACTATTTTTACTGATCCTTGAAAAACGAATGGAAGTTGAGCTTCGCCTAAAACATTAAGCTCATCTCCGCTGGCGGACCGCAAAATCACGTCTTTACGAAGACGTTGCATTTTTTTATTTTTAAGCTTCAAAAAAACGGTTTCGTTGATAAGTGTGTAATTGCTACCACTATCAAGAAGCGCATGCAGCGAATATCCGTAGATGTGGACATCGACATACGGTCGGTTATCATTCGCTACTGGGTATGTAATGTGTAAAACTTCTTTGGCACGTTCGTACAAATCATCGTGCGCGGCTGTCCAGTACGCGGGTGGACTTTTCGCTTCGGAAAAAACATCTCCTACGCATCGGTGTTCTGCGAACCGCGATTTTGGGTCGCACGAGAACCGTTTTTTAAACAATATGGACAATAGTTGGTTGGAAAACCGCGAAGACCACAAAAGCTACAGAAAATACCCCGTGGCTGCCGACACATAGCCATGTGATGTCCGGCTCGGCCACAATTGTAGCACGTATGAATGGATGGTGGCACGTGTGAGTTGACCACGTCTTCCAAGCTTAACTGCGGACGGTTCTGGTATCCAGAAGGTCCTGCTACTGGCTCAGGTTGGGCCGAATTAGTCGGTACTTTCTGGTTCTGTTGTGAGATGGCGGTCGGCTGAACATGTCTAGAAGAAGATTGGTTATGGCGAGAGTTATCTTGTGTGTTGGCAGAGGTGGTATTGAGGCTTTTGTTGGGATGCGAAACAGTGCTGACTGGGGCAGCAGTTTGCTGAGAGGATGGTTGGGTTTTAGCTTTCTTTTTCGACTTCGTACTGGTTTCATCGACTGTATGGACAGTTTTTTCGTTGCCGAAAACTCTGTTGTAAGCTGATGAGTTTATCGAGTCTAGTTTCTGTCCCGCAGACACCAGCGTGACTAAATCTAGTATCGGAATAAACGTCAGGGCCCGTTTGTAATCCTGTCGTATATTCTGCAACAGAATTTGTAATTTTTCATACTCAGGAATTTGTACGTTCATTGTACGGAATAATTTTTCTATTTCAAAATAGAAATCATGGAACGATTCATTCCTTTGTTGATGTCGTTGGTAAATTTGTTTCTTTATCCAAGCATCAAGCTCTGGATGCATAAAGGTACGTTTCAACTCGAAAACCAGGTGTTGCCAATTAAGCAATCTGCCAGTTGCCCGCTGGGTCATGTACCACTTAAGAGCTGATCCAGTGAACAAATGAATCGCAGATTCAAAAAGTTCGTTTTCCGAAACACGTTCAGCTTGAGCTAAAGCCTGAACAAGTTCCAGGAATTCATTCAATTTCCATCCCTGATCCTCGCCCCCATATTTCGTTATATTCCACTTGGACACAGGTAGAGTGTGCCGATTTGGGATAGGTAAAGCAGGTTGGTGAGGAATAGGTAGGTTTGAAATTGGATATGATGGTTGGGCAAAATTTGAAATGTTGCGCTGAGTTGACTGTTGGTTGTTGTTCGGAAAATGGGATGTAGTGAGAGGATTAGGATTCTTAAAAGGACTAAGGTTAGGATTAGGAGTTTGAAAATGATGGTTGGGGCTCTGATTTTGAAAATGGGTATTATTCGGAATGGAGTGATGATTCGGGATAGCACTGGAATAAAACGGAAGGTTATTATAGTTGGAAAAATCCTGGAAAGCTTGACCAGTTGGAATATCGTCTCTAACGGTTTGCGTGCCAGCATTTTGCTTGGATTTCACTTTTAACAGCTCAGTCTCTAATTCGAAAATTCTAGCTTGTAAAGAGTGCATCCAGTCCAAGTCTTCCTGACTCAATGTAGTTACTCGAGTAACTAATCTGTCGTTTGCAACACCGTCAGAACTATTTTCGTCCCCAGAGGGTTCTATTGGTGGAACAGGTCGTGGTACAGTTGAGTTAATATCAGGGGGAGCAGGGGTTTCCTCATCAGTCGGTGAAACAGACCTAAACAAAGCCTCAATACCCTCAGCAAACTCGACAAGAGCGTTTTGCACCTGACCGTGCAAATTTGGTGATCCCCGTGAGTCAGTCAAAGCCGTTATCATGCGAATACTGAGGCACAACATTCTTGTATGAATGACTTTCCGTGCATCTTCACTCACTTCCAACTCGAACTCATTTTTCAACTCGGAAAACTTAAGCATGCATTGTTGCAGCTCTTGATTTGGATCTCCCCCGAAAGTTCGCAAAGATATATCACCATTCCCTTCTTTTTCCGCTTTTAGCTGATTTCTCAACCATTTGCGTTTGTGCGATCTGTCGAGACCTGTTGAGAGATTAACTGCACGAGAAACCAATTCGTGATCTAATTCCTCATCAGTCAAATATTCCACTCTTATTCCATAGTACCATTCGAACAACAGCTCACTAGCTTGATCAAATGTGAGACGCGCTACAGCCATCTCAATTTTTTTTCATTCACTACTAAATTATAAACGGAATTATAAATTTTTCACCCACAATTTAAATAATAAAACCCAAATGCACTTATTGCACCAAATCACACAACCGAAAATGAAGCAATATAAACAAGGCTGATTGATTGCTACTGCCAAACGCAAGCGATAAAAACGATCAAACGGTGTATGACATTTCTACTCGAACTGGCACGGAACTGACGGAACTTCTATAGTATGATTTCTCATCACTCGCAACGATTCGTTTTTTCACACATAATGACCTTTTTTCCGGAAAATCTTTTAATTATTAAATCGATCTAATGACAATGAATGAACGATTGTGAAATGAATTTTCTCCAGGAGACCGTCTGAAAAAGGGATTTGCTTCTGGTCTAGGAAGCAAATCACTTTTTCTTAAATTTTACGTTGGGCGCCAATTGTTACTCTTAACTCGTTTCTAGTTGCTTTTTTCTTCCCAGCTTCGGGTCGTTACTTTGGTCTCCTGTAGAAAATTCAATTGGGCGGACTTTCAACCCACCTATACCGTTGGTCACTGAGCGAAATTCACGGATTACACACTAATACTGAGCGGAAACAAGTCAAAAGGACTCACAATTAATTTAACAAAGAACAGCTTGAAAATTACGAGACCATACAATAGTTTTATTATAATTACTTTTCGCGGGAAGGAAAGGTTAGTAGGGATAATATTACTTGCGCATATCTTTTTTTTTCGCGATGAAACGTCCGTCGGGCACTCCGCTCGCTGGGGGTGTAGATGCTGATCGGGTGGCTGATTCGTTGCCTTAGAGATGCGGTGGATTCTTCGGTCGGATCCGGTCTTCTGGCCAGCTGGGCGTTGTAGTATCGGACGCAGCGGCGTCGGTGGTCACCAGTGGGGCGTCACAAGCGTAGCACCGGCTTGTCGATCGCTGGATAATCGGCTGGCGGGTAACCCGGAGGGTGTCACTGTTGCACTCTGGATGGCTCCAACTGGCTTTAACTTGCCTTTCACCACGGCCGCGGTTTTCAACGACGCGCCAAAACTAAGCGTACAAAATGGCCTTCCAATTTGGCCACAAAAGGTCTCACTAAGGGCTTTATTCCGCCAAAACTTCGACACTGGTTCTTTAACGCGCGACTACACTCCTCCGGGTTATAATCAAAAATTCTCCCGCATATTTGCTATCCGACCTTTTTATTTACAACCTGTCCGCTTTCCATCGTAGACCCTCCCTGCCGCGTAGCGCACCGCCCCGTTGTTTGTACCCGACGACTCGAAGCTTTTATAAACTTATCGTTTAGTTTGGTGCCAGGGTTTTATTTATCATTATTTGATTTTTTTAGAACAATTTATTGATTTTACCTAATTTACGACTTGTTTTCTCTTAAATTTAAATTTTATATACATGCAAAATACAACAAAATAGTTTAAATAAATAATTCATATAAACAAACAATAGAAATAATTTATATACAAAAACTAAGCAAAAGGGCACTAAACCGAGGCTATTAAACAAAAATTAAACAAAACTCAAACATAACATTGGAGTATGTAAATGCATAATTTTTGCTTAGACATTTACTGACAATTATTCATACGTGTAAACAAACAACAGGCATCGTCAAACACAAATTGTGGACCTGGCCCTGCGGTCTGCTGACACTAAAAAAAAATACAATATAAATACGAGTAAAGATCAAGCTGGCTCAGCGACCAATGGATTTTATTGTGACCGTCAAAGAGTTAGGTCACAATACTTGATTTTTTAAAAAAGGTGTATCAAAAGTTATTCAGCTTGCTTAAAAAATAGATACTTCAGGAATGTTTTCATAGAAATTCAATTATTATCTGAATCGAAAAAGTAGAACCAAAGTTGTAATATTTTCAAGCGCTTTGTAATTTCTTATTTGGTGTGCCGAAAATTCAACCTCGACCTGTGGTTTGTACGATATTTGGAACTCCATTCTAGAGTAAAAAGACTGACAACAGTAACTTTCGCAGTAAGGTATGTTCATCTTTCGAAACAATTTACGTACGCCATCAGCAATTCACAGTTTTTCTAAATATTTATACTGTCGCTTCTCTTCAAAATTTAGCGAATAAGCGATTAGCGTTTCGATGCCAAAATTTTAGCGACGCTAACAGTTTCGCTAACCAGCTCAAACATTAGCGAAATCACTAAACCGCTAACTGAATATTAGCATCGCTAATTAGCGAATTAGCGGAATGGTGCCCACTACTGGAATGTTATAGAACACCAGACGAAGAAAACCGCGAATGTTAATAATGCTTAAACTAACAGAGTTGTGAAGAAAACTGAACTCTATCATTATTAGTTGTAAAATCATGCCGAACCGAACGTGAAAATCGGGGATTCGCCATGTGATGATATGTTTATCAATAATATTTTTTCCAATACTTTGCAGATAACAAATTCTAAACTTGAGAAAATCGTTATCAATTATGTTTTCGACATATTTAGCATGTGCGAGTTCTGAAGGAAACCATTTTCAGGCTCTTGGTACGACAGTGTCAATTCGTTGAATTGAAAGTTGAAATTGAAATCTATCGAAGGGCCAGTGAGAGTGTCTGAAAACAATGCTCCACAACTTTTTGCTCTTTGTACTTTATGTTACATAATACCTATTCGACATTGCTCAATGTTGGAGTAGATTAAAGTAACGTCCACTTTAGCAACCTGAAACAATTATATAAATTATCGCTTTCGGTGTTTTCAAAATAGATCAAGCCACTTATCAGTGAAAGTAAAGTATGCGCTCACCATATGGCCTTTTACAATACTAAATTTATCTGTATTTAATATTGTGTAAACTTGTGTTAGTTGAAAACATCGAAATATTTTTTTTGCGTTTTATGAAAGGATATGTACCTCCAGATAAAGCAATAAAATTATTTCTAGAGCATCTTTTCTCAAAAAAAAAACATAAACGTCTAAGCAGTAGAACCGATTTGACAGTGATTGCAAGCGCGTAATCTGCTGCGCGCTACACGCCACGAACGATATTATCTCGAAACTATTTTCTCCAAAATATGTGGCTGTGTTAAGCACTGGTTCTGAAGAACCATCAACTCGTTCAGCCTGAATTCTAGACAGGCTCGTTTATAACAATAATAGCGTACTCGAGAACGAAAAAGTTTTAATTTAAAGCTTTTTTTTCTACTGCAAAAACCAGTTTTTATTCTTGAATAATGAAACTTTTTATGTTTGTCTACACCAAAAATGATAAAAATTATTTTTTATCGCGAGCACAAGTTTATAACCTTCTAAGACGACTGCTTTTTCAACCAGATGGTCATGAGTTCGAGTCTTAGTAGAATCAGACCATTCGATATCGAAAAGGATTTTAACTATGGGTTTATTCTCAGGCTCCCCCAACACTTACCCTCGCTTACCGCTGAATTCTATAATACCTTCTTATTAACAAAACTGGTGAGGGGATTTGGCAGGAGGAACGAGGCTCGGTATAGTAGAGCATATAGCGTGTAATAGGAAGGGTAAAGTCACATTACTCACAAGCAAGGATAACATAATAATAACCATGCCACTTTTCAAAAGCGGTATTGCTTATAATAGAAGTGCGGAATACAGCAGACACCCGGGCATATCTCACAATAGTTCAACGATCCTGGTCGCAGTGAGGAGGTCCATACAGGAAAAAACCTCCTAAAAACATCAAATTAAAAACCCTTGTTTATGTATTTCTATAAACAAATGTCCTAGAACATAGTCCTGGAATCTAACTGGCCTACCAGATGAATATGTTTTCGAATCAAGCGGTACTGGAAGAACTTGACTTGATGAGTGGCCGAGGTAATAAAATAATTTAAAGGGTAAATTGGGAGGATTGTAATTGACACATGAATGCGTGCTTGACTTGATGCAGTTTGCTGCATTAGAATTTTGTGTTTGTAGTACCAAAACTAGTTTCTGAATAACTCTGATGGTTACACAAGTACTTTGGTTGAAGCTATATATCGTCGGCTGGTCTAACTGTAAACTGTTTGTTTCACGAGAAATAAAAAAAAGTTTGTGGTCCCATAAGCTTCTGTACTGGTTAGTAGAACAAAACGGAGATCACAATCTGTCTTACGGCAGACTATTTTATGAGGTATCGGAAACACCCGACTTTTCAGTGTAAGTAAATTAGAAAATAATTGTAATTGATGTAAAAAATGTTCTTTTTTGTCATTTTGATTAGCTTCAAGTTAATTACTAGCGGGATCTGTTCGTGGCAGCAGGGTGCACTTCAAGCTTCCAATGCCGTACTTAAGTGAAACAAACCAGCACGAGAGCATGGTGGAGGTTGGTCTTACTCTATGTGTGTGTGTGTATTTTTTTTGTTATTTTGACCAGAGTAAATCTTAATCCAGAGACTGCTGCTGGGCTACTGCTGCTGTTGGGACTATTGTTGTTGCCGGGACTGTTGTTAATGCTGCTAGAACTGCTGCCGAATTGTTGCCTCCAAGCAGTTCCGTGGCAACTTTAGGAGCATCAATTACATTATGGTCCAACGATTAACTGGAAGGTTAGGAAAGGTTGCTTCGGCAGAAAAAAACAGAGTAAAAAATTAATGTTCCCGTTATGAGAACAATTGCTTATGTTTTTCCTTTATTTTACTTTTCAGACTAATACGAACAATTCAGCGTTTGCGATCGGGCAAGCAAACCTGCACAATTGAAACGCTGCATTCATACACGTGTCCTGACGTCATACACACGTTTAGGGAATGATTCAATTAAATGAGAAAACAGAATAAAATTAAATTCAATCTATTGTCCCCGTTTTTAAATGATATAATAATCAAAATGAATAAAAATTATAAAAAAACTCGATATATTGTTATATTTTTTAATGATCACAATACCCTTTCCAATAAGTCTAGCGTAGTAGTAAAGTTTATTTGCTTCGCTCGTTTGGTTCAGCGTTTGACGGTTCGTTTGATGGTTTTTCTTGCTTCAGACTCTGCGCCACTCTATCTTTTCACTCCTGTTCACCTATGGATTGTTTATATGAGCCGTTGCGGAACAGAGTGGTCTAAAGACCATTTTTTTCGAAAATGAGTTTTTTGCATGAACCACATCTACTCAAGAAGCTGAAGTTGGGTGATTAAAAAAATTCGAAAAATCGAACTTTAAAGCTGATTTATATCGTGTTAAAATTTCGTCCGAAACAGAATGGCCATTCTGTTTCGGAACAGAGTGGTCTATGTACATAAACCGGTGTAATACTAACATGTAACACGTAACACGTAGCATATTACATGTGATAAGTAACATGTCACTTGTTCTGTACATGACACACATAAAATGTAACATGTTACACGTAATGTAATACGAGAAATGTAACATGTAAATTATTATGTAACATGTAACATGTTGTGTTACATGTAATGTTACACGTGACATCTTATATGTATATGTGACATGCTATATGTATCACTAGCCATGTGACACTAGCCATTTTATACGAGTTACCATCATTTTCATTGTCATTTACCAGGTTTGTGTAAATAGACTACTCTGTTCCGAAACGATTTGAGGATTCCAGTGAATATATATATGAAGTGGTCTGTGTACATTGGTGAGATAAAGGGAAAATATTTCACTACAACATAGTCACATCTTCGCAAGTCGCTGCGATGCACTCTCCGGGAAGCACAAAATATCGTTGGCAACGATATTTTTCATTCGCACGGCGGCAACACGACACTGGCCCACCTGGATATGCGGATGACCTACACTATTGAAACAAACAGGATTTTTTTTATGAAATATAAACTGGAACTATGCTGTTATGCACCCGAAACACGCAGGCCCAGTGACTCGCTGTAGCTTTCGCAGACAGAACGAATCAGTTTGAAATTGCCAAAATTATTGTAGCTTATTTAGAATTTGAATATAACTATCAAATTTCTGTGCCGTTTCAATGAAAATTGTACACCCTGATGAACTGAAGAATAAAAAATCAAATCATATTGAGTCTCCTCATTCATGAATTCAAACACCTGCAGCCTTTTGATATTAATACACACTTCTTAATTATCCTAAAATAAAATAAAGTGCCAATCAATATAAATTTTTTAAACCTTCAGAACAATCAATTATTTCTAATACACTCGCTGTATAATCAAAAGCGATTCATTAAATAAAATCAATTTTATCAATATCATTTACTAGCTGAACGTTCCCGGCGATGCCCGGAATAGATTCAAAATTAACCGTTATGTGCTCGACAAAAAACATCCCAACTTTGACAATTTTCATCCAATTTTTATAACTCTAGTACTTAAAGATTCAGCAAGTCTACTATCTACTTTGAAATCAGCGGGGCTCCGAAAGAATTTTTTCATTCTCGGAAATCCGGTTTGTTTCGGAGATATGTTTCAAAGCTGAGGATTTTTATGAATATTTGATAATTTTATTGGTATAATTACAATAGATACCTCTTGTTTCGGAAATACCCATCTTGGCTGCTATTCGGTAATTTTCAAATCTATTCCAGAAACCGCCATTTCGATATTCAAAATGGCCGCTAGGGTCGTTTTCAGGTATATAGACATCATTTAGATTTGGTCAATTTTGGCTGTTTTCCAAAAACTGGAGGTCACCATCTGGGATTTCGTCTGCAATTGATTTCCGGGCTCTGGGCATCATTCTAATTCCAGAAATATCCACATTCGATGGTATTCGTTACCATCACAAAATAAATACACTATAGTCGCTTTTTACGCGGGGGATACGTGCCGCGTAAAAAAAACTGCGTAAATTCCGGAATCCGCGTAAAAAAACTGCGTAAATTCCGGAATCCGCGTAAAAAAAACCAGCGTTAATTCTGCATTTCAAGTGAAGGGAAACCGAAATCCGGGCAAAAAAAAACCGCGTAAATTCCGGAATCCGCGTAAAAAAAACCGCGTTAATTCCGGAATCCGCGTAAAAAACCGCGTAATTTCCGGAATCCGCGTAATAAGCCGCGTGAAAAAAAAACCGCGTAAAAAAACCCGCGTAAAAAGCGACCTTAGTTAATGCCAGCTGGAGTTGATGTGGGAATCAAGAAAAAACTTGCGACATTCGATTTTTCTACCTTATGAACAATCCGCATTAAGTAGCATTTAGTGCGCTACTTAGCGTAAGAAAACCGCGTTAATTCGAAAATGCGCGTAAAAAACCACGTAAGAAACCTGGGAAGAATCCTGACCATACTATTCTTTTCTTTGTCAAATATGTATATTCAAAAACTTCTATTCGTGTGCACATTTGAATCAAACAATTTGATGTAGTTAAAATTTATTACTTTAGGGGTTACTAACTTTCATGATTTTGCATGTCTACGGAGTTTCATAAATAATATCTCATTTTTTATTTATCGGATTCAATTATTTATCAAATATTTCCATATTTTCTTCATTTGCAAGATATCCTCAAATTGCTTTTCTAAGCATCACCGAACATTTTTCAGTAGAAAAGCACTCTATGTCATCGCTTTGAATTTTGAGTTAGAGGCGAATCACGCATTAAATATCATTATTATGAATGTTATATGTAGTGAATAATATCTCAAATTTTAGTAATTTACTTAGTTTATTGTAGTTGAAAAAAAAATCACATCATTGTTTTGAACTTTGATTCCGAGGCAGATCAAGCATTAAAAACATGGTTTTGTATGTTTCACGCCGTTTTGTGAATAATATCTCAATTTTTAATAGTCAGATACTTATTATTTCTTCCTAAAAATCTTTTCTCAACATCAACGAAGATATTAATGTAGAAAAATCACATGTCATCTTTTGAATTTCTATTTAAAAGCATATTTTACATAGTTCTGTGAATAATCTTTAAATTTTTAGCAATCGGATATCTACTATTTCTCCTCAAATGTATCGCCTGAATATCAACAAACATTTCAATATGAAAAAAAACCACATGCCATTGCTTTGAATTTCGAATTATAGGCGAATTGAACGAAAAAAAGACAGGTTTTATTCATGTTTTACGTTATGTGATATCACAATTTTTTTATTGAAAACCCCTAACTGTTTCACAAATATATCGCTTTGACCTCTAAGAATATTTTCTTGCAATAGAACGTACATGTCACCGTTTACTTTATTGATTTAGAACAATTTGAAATGATGGTGATTATTGTGCACCTGCGAACGAAGGGAATATCAATATGATCTGCGTTTCGCAATTCCATTTTTATATAGTAGATAAAAATAATGAATCACGAACCATCCTATGAATGAAGTGCTCTAATTCAATATTGCGCTATCAAAATAATCAAAACAAAGCAACCTGTACACCGCCGCTGCTGCATTGCACACCACGAGATATAAATTGTACAGCCCCGCCGCCATGTTTCACAATTTTGTGAGTGATATCACAATTTTTATTTTTAAAATACCCTAACTGTTTCACAAATTTATTGCTTCGACCTCTACGAATATTTTATTGCGATAAAACTTACATGTCACCGCTTACTTTTTGATTTAGAGCGATTTAAAATCAAGGTGCTTTTGGTGTAACTCAGAAACGGCGGGAATAACATCAATAAGATCTGCGTTACGTAATTCCAATTTTATATAGTAGATAAAAATAATTAATCATGGACCAGCCTATAAATGAAGCGCTCTAATTCAATACTGCGCTATCAAAAAAATCAAAACAAAGCAATTTGCACATCGCCGTTGTTGCATCGCACACAATGAGGTTTGAATCGCACAACCCCGCTACCACGTTTTACGTTATGTGAATAATATCACAACTTTTATTATTAAGAAACCCTAAATGTTTTACAAATATATTGTTTCGAACTCTACGAATATTTTCTTGCAATAAACCGTACATGTAACCGCTTACTTTCTTGATTTACAACGGTTTAAAAAAAAATACCATTACCGTTGCACCTCAGAAATGGCGGGAATGATATCAATATGATCTGCGTTACGGAATTTAATTTGAATATAGTAGATGAAAATAATTAATCATAAATCACCGTATGAATGAAGCTCTCTAATTCAATACTGCGCTACCAAAATAATCAAAACAAAGCAATCTGTACACCGCCTTATATATTTAATATTTTCTTGCATTAAAACGTACATGTCACCGCTCACTTTCTTGATTTAAAACGATTTAAAATGATGGTGCTTATTGTGCACCTCAGTAACGGCGGGAATAATATCAATAAAATCTGCGTTACGTAAATCCTTTTTTATATAGTGGATTAAAATAATTAGCTATGCACCATCCTAAAATAAATGAAGCGCTCTAATCCAATACTGCGCTATCAAAATAATCTAAATAAAGCAACCTGCACATCGCCGTTGTTGCATCGCACACAATGAGGTTTGAATCGCACAGCCCCGCCACCACGTTTTACGTTATGTGAATGATATCACAATTTTTATTATTAAGAAAACCCTAAATGTTTCACAAATATATTGCTTCGAACTCTACGAATATTTTCTTGTAATCAAATGTACATGTCACCGCTTACTTTCATGATTTAAAACGATTTAAAATGATGGTGCTTATTGTGCACGGCGGGAATAATATCAATAAAATCTTCGTTTCGTAAATCCATTTTTATATAGTGGATAAAAATAATTAATCATGCACCATCCTATAAATGAAGCGCTCTAAACCAAAACTGCGCTATCAAAATAATCAAAACAAAGTAACCTGCACACCGCCGTTACTACATCCCACACCACTAGGTATAAATTGCACAGCCCCGTCGCCACGTTTTACATTATGTGAATAATATCAATTATGTATTAAGAAACCCTAAATGTTTCACAAATATATTGCTTCGAACTCTACGAATATTTTCTTTCAATAAAATGTACATGTCACCGCTTACTTTCTTGATTTAAAACGATTTAAAATTATGGTGCTTATTGTGCACCTCAGTAACGGCGGGAATAATATGAATAAAATCTGCGTTACGTAAATCCATTTTTATATAGTGGATAAATATAATTAATCATGCACCATCCTAAAATAAGTGAAGCGCTCTAATCCAAAACCGCGCTATCAAAATAATCAAAACAAAGCAACCTGCACACCGCCGTTGCTGCGTCGCATACAATGAAGATTGAATCGCACACCCCGCCATCGTGATCTCTTTGCGGCAGGAGAAGTTTGGTTGTGTTTGTTTTGACCAAGTCCGCATGCCAGCCGCACCGGACTTGCTTCAAAACAAACACAACTAAACTTCCCTCTCGCCCGCGACGCACGAAGACGAATGAACCCCTAGGAGCGAATGAACCCTGGTCCGACATTTTTGTTGCATTTGAGCACGATATCGGACCGATGTTGAGCCAAATGTCCACCCGTTGTCGGACCGATCTATCGGAGAATCGGACGCGAATTGGTCCGACATCGGCCCGACAATTCTTACTGGGGAGTGCGATGCTATTTTCTCTCTCGTCATAGTCAGCATGTTGCTTGGATTAATCGCAGCTCTGCGTATCGCATACCCAGTAAGAATTGTCGGGCCGATGTCGGACCAATTCGCGTCCGATTCTCCGATAGATCGGTCCGACAACGGGTGGACATTTCGCTCAACATCGGTCCGATATCGTGCTCAAATGCAACAAAAATGTCGGACCAGGGTTCATTCGCTCCTAGGGGTTCATTCGTCTTCGTGCGTCGCGGGCGAGAGGGAAGTTTAGTTGTGTTTGTTTTGAAGCAAGTCCGGTGCGGCTGGCATGCGGACTTGTTCAAAACAAACACAACCAAACTTCTCCTGCCGCAAAGAGATCACGATGGCGGGGTGTGCGATTCAATCTTCATTGTATGCGACGCAGCAACGGCGGTGTGCAGGTTGCTTTGTTTTGATTATTTTGATAGCGCGGTTTTGGATTAGAGCGCTTCATTTATTTTAGGATGGTGCATGATTAATTATTTTTATCCACTTTATAAAAATGGATTTACGTAACGCAGATTTTATTGATATTATTCCCGCCGTTACTGAGGTGCACAATAAGCACCATCATTTTAAATCGTTTTAAATCAAGAAAGTAAGCGGTGACATGTACATTTTATTGAAAGAAAATATTCGTAGAGTTCGAAGCAATATATTTGTGAAACATTTAGGGTTTCTTAATACATAATTGATATTATTCACATAATGTAAAACGTGGCGACGGGGCTGTGCAATTTATACCTAGTGGTGTGGGATGTAGTAACGGCGGTGTGCAGGTTACTTTGTTTTGATTATTTTGATAGCGCAGTTTTGGTTTAGAGCGCTTCATTTATAGGATGGTGCATGATTAATTATTTTTATCTACTATATAAAAATTAATTTACGTAAGGCAGATCTTATTGATATTATTGCCGCCGTTTCTGAGGTGCACAATAAGCACCATCGTTTCAAATCGTTCTAAATCAAGAAAGTAAGCAGTGACATATACGTTTTATTGCAAGAAAATATTCGTAGAGGTCGAAGCAATATATTTGTGAAACAGTTAGGGTTTTTTAATACTTAAATCTGTGATATCATTCAAATAACGTAAAACGTGGCGACGGGGCTGTGCGATTCACATTTCATTGTGTGCGATCCAGCAACGGCGGGGTGCAGGTTCTTATTTTGATTACTTCGATAGCGCAGTATTACATTAGAGTACTTCATTTAGAGGATGGATCATGATTAATAATTTTTATCTACTACATGAAAATTAAATCCCTCAACGCAGATCTTATTAATATTATTCTCACCGTCCCTGAGGTGCACAATAACCACCATCATTTTAAATCGTTCTAAATCAAAAAAGTAAGCGGTGACATGTACGTTTTATTGCAAGAAAATATTCGCAGAGGTCGACGCAATATATTTGAGAAACAATTAGGGATTTTTAATAAAAAAAATTGTGATATCATTCACATGACGAAAATAAATAAAACCTAACTTTTTTTCGCTCAACGTTCAACCTATACTTCGAAATTTAAAGCGATGGCATGTGTTTTTTTTTATTTGATATTCAGACGAGACGTTTGAGGTGGAATACTGACCCCGTTCGATTTTGGCAACACGTCTGAATTCTACATGTTGCCAAATTCGATCCATGCCAGAAACGAACGGTTTATTTTCATCATATTTTGTTACTTTTAATGTGACCAATGACTTAGACTCTAGATATGGCCACCAATGAACTAGTTTGTGGATTCCAAGTCGTTATAGGTGACGCTTGATGGGTTTTGGTTCAATAATTCTGATGTATCTGGAACACATTCGGGATAGGTCCGCATGTGGCCTTCGGCGACCTAGACACTTTATATGACCACCGAAGTAATTAAAGGCATGGTACGGTTCTAATCACTGTCATTATATTACCCGAGCATGGTCCGGTCATATATCCGGAACCAGTTGACCGATTCTGACAAGCCTCCTTTGCAACATTAGGGACCATAATATCGGTAATTGAACTTAAATCGGTTAAAGTAAAAACGTACGTTTTTTTGGCCTATGCGCCAAAATCGAACAGTGTCAAAAATGAACCGTACCAAAAACGAAACAAGCCAAAATCGAACGGGGACTGTAATTGGTATCAGATTACTAAAGATATTATTCACGAGACTACGAAAAATATACAAAACCGTGACTTTTCATGCTTAATTTACTTCTAAATCAAAATCTGAAGCGATAATATGTGTTTTTTCTATATTAAAATGTTTTTTATTGTTTCGGATAGACATGTGTGGGAAAGTTATGGTATTTTCTTCTTCACTAAAAATTTAGTAGATCATGCTGAATCAGGATTTTTTATGCTCAATTTTGCTTCAATTCAATGTTCATAGAGATGATGTGTGTTTTTGCTACATTAGAATGTTTGGAAAAATTTTTGAGGAGAAATTATACTTATACTGACTATAAAAATTGAGATATTATTTACAAGACTACGTAAAACATGCAAAATCATGACTTTTAATACTTAATCTACCTCTGAAACGAAATTCAAGGCGATGATATGTGATATTTTTTCAATAAAATGATCGTTGATGTTAAGAAAAGACATTTGAGGAGAAACGACAGGTATCTGTTCACTAAAAATTGAGATAACATTCACTACATAAAATATTCATAATGATGATACTTAATGCGTAATTGGCCTCTAACTCGAAATTTAAAGCGATGATAAATAGTTACATTCAAGTGTTCGGTGTTTTACATTGAAATACTAGGAAAAAAATTTGAGGATATCTGACATATGAAGAAAATATGGAGATATATTGCAAATAATTTGATCTGATAAAAATAGAGATATTATTAATAAAACCACGTAGACATGCAAAATCATGAATGTTAATCGCCCTTTAATTGATGAATTTCAATGACATCAAACTGTTTGTTTCAAATGTGCACGCGAAGTGATGTTTTTGAATATCCATATTTAACGCAGGAAATAGTAGTACGGTCAGTTTTGATTCCGCGGTTTTGTACGAGTTTTTTTTAACTCGAATTTTCGAACTAATGCGTTTTTTTACGTGATTTTTTATGCTTAACAGCGCACTAGATGCGACATTATGCGTATTTTGTATAAGGTAGAAAAACCGAATGTCGCAAGTCATTGTTTTTGATTTTCAGCTGGAACGGTACTGTATGACAAGTAATGTGTGCCACACATCCCAGACACATGACGATATTTTCATTAAATACGTAACTACAATCCCAGCTGGTCTCGAGGTACGATGCTGGCCTAACAAGCCAGTCGCCGTAGGTTCGAGTCTCGGCTCGGGAGAGACTGTTAGTGTCAGTAGGATCGTAGCGCTAGCCCCGCAATTGTCCTGTACACTCAACAGTTGGCTGCGAAGTCTGTGTATAATAAAAAACAGAAGGTCGAGTTCCGATACGGAATGTAGCACCAAGGCTTTGCTTTTTTTACGTAACTACAAACATTGTAACAATCATGATTAATCTTGCAGATTATTTGACCTAAACTTATGAATGTTAAAAAAACAGCAGATGACCATTTACATCCTACATCAACTCCAGCTCTCATATTTTTACTTTGTGGAGGTAATTTCCGGTATCTGGCGGACAGCCCAAGGTGGTCAAATTCAATCCAATCGTAGTGTTTTCAGAAACAGAATGATACCCAGCCGTGCAATGTCCGGGGCAGTACAGTGTTGTCGTCGTGCGAATAAAAAATATCGTTGCCGACGATATTTTGTGCTTCCCGGAGCGGTTCACGGCAGCAACTTGCGAAGATGTGACTATGTGGCAGTGAAATATTTTCGTTTTTTTTTTGCATTCGCTTCACGGCTTGGACTCTGCCCGACAGCAGTGGGAACAGCGCTTAATTCGCATATAATTTTGTATAAGCAATCCGAAGGTGAATAGGTATGACAAGAGTGAATACATAGAGTGGCGCAGAGTCTGAAGCAAGAAAAACCAAACGAACCAAACGATCAAAATAAACAAATTTTACTACTTTGCTAGACTTATCGGAAAGGGTATTATGATTATTAAAAAAAGCTTACAATAAATTGAGTTTTTTATTTTTTTTTTATTTTTAACTTTTAAGAAAGCGTACAATATATTGCATTCAATTTAATTTAATTTATTTTTTTTTTTCGTTTATGTATATGTGCATTCAATTGTGTAGGTTTGTTTGTTCGATCGATGTCGCAATCGGTGAATCGTTCGTATCAGTCTAAGAAGTAAAATAAAGTAAAAACATAAGTAACTGGTCTCATAATGGAAACATTGAATTTTTTACCTATGCTTTCCCGCAGAAGCAAGTCTCCCGATCCCTTTGAACCTTCTAGCTGATCGTTGGACCATACTGTAATGTTGTAAAGAGTTTTCAGAAAACAGTTTGGAGGCAACAATTCATCATCGGCAGCAATTCCAGCAGCAGTAGCAATAGTCCCAGCAGCAGCAGTAGTCTCAGCAGCAGCAGTAGTCCTAGCAGTAGCAGTAGTTCAGCAGCAGTAGCAGTCTTAACGTCTTTTGTTGTTTTGTTGTTGAATCTACCACCCGCAATAATTTTACCATGAAAAACACTGTCGGTGACTTCTGAATGCATATAAAAAATGCCTAAAAATGGCTGTGAAGATACATAACAACCCCTCTTTTCATTGTTAAAATGACAAACACAGTGTTTTTTATTGTTCTGAACAATGATATTTAATGTAGAATTGATGTATTTACAATAGAAAACATAGTCAAATTATGATAAAGCTATATACAATTACAGCAATCGCTAAGGTTTTTTGATGTTACTGTTTTCGGGTGCTCTCGTACTGGTTTCTTTCACTTGAGTTTGGCATTGGAAATCTTGAAGCACACCAGGTATAGGTCACAGCTTCCCGTTGGCTGCGGCCACGTACAGATCCCGCTCGTAATGATCATGAACCTATTCAAAATGACAAAAAACATTTTATTCATCACTTGCAATTATTTTCTAGTTTACTTACACTGCAAAGTCGGGTGTTTTCGGTAGTAAAATAATCTGCTGAAAGACAGCAAACGTCCATGCGTAGCTTTGTTACTATCGGATTCTTTGGAAACCGTAGTGTATCGCCAGAGTGTTTATCTTCAAACAAAGTGCATTATGGACCAGTAAATACACCTCTATATCATCGGTTGAAGGAAACACTAACACAACTCAAAATTTTAAGTATTTGATGTCAAAAACTGTCAGCTCACAAAGCATCTAGCATAGTTGTGTCCATTTTGTTCCGCTAACCAGAACAGAAGCTTATTAGACCACAAACTTTCAAACGTGTGTTTCCCGAAACAAGTACGTTGATTGATCGTACGCACCGTCTCATTGTTTTTCAAGGGACCCTAGGAATGTATGCAAGATTTTTCTCAACTAAAAAACTAAAAACTTGGTGTCTAGTAAATATTATTGATATGAATTTTATTACAACCGAAATTTTGATCCTGATTCGTGCCATGTTTATCGTGGTTCGGGCCATTTAAGATTTTATTTCTTCCTAATAATAAATAGAAGTGGAGCATTACAAATTGATGGAATACGTGATATAAACGTACTTTTGTGTCAAATACAGTTATATTCTTCATACTATAATAAAGAATAATGTAAAACATACCCACATGCATATGAGCTGTTGCGGAACAGAGTGGTCTATGTGCCATCGAGCAAATTTTTCAGGAGAGGCAATTTTCAAAAAATCTCTGAATAAAATTCTGTTCAACGGAATCTTTCGGACAAAATGTTCTAATATAAAAGTTATGAAGTGGTTTAACATGTGAATACATAAAATTACCATTTTTTTGGCGAAATGAGTGAATTTACCATACCAATGCACGTAGACCACTCTGACTTCATACATATTACTGGAATCCTCGTATCGTTTCGAAACAGAGTGGTCTATGTACAAAAACATAAATAAAAATGACGTTAACTCGTACTAGTGGCTAGTGTCACATGTTATTTGATGTACATGGCATGTCACATGTAACATGTGACGTGTAACATTACATGTAACACAAAATGTTACATATAACATGATATTTGACATGTTATATTTTTCGTGTTACATCACGTGTAACATGTTACAGGACAAGTGACAAGTTACATATCACATTTAATATGTTACATATATGTCACATAGCCATTCTGTTTCGGACGAAATTTCAATATAGTAACAATCTGCTTTAAAGTTCGATTTTTCGAAATTTTTCTAGTCTTCTAACTTCAGTTTCTTGGGAAGATACGGATTATGTGAAAAACTCATTTTTGAAAAAAATGGTCTTTAGACCACTCTGTTCCGCAACGGCTAATATATGGGTATACAAGAAGATTTTGCAGTCCCGTTAGGATAGGCTTTGTCGTATTGAAAATTGTTGAAGTTTATTTTGAAAAAGAAATTTAATGTGAGGGTTTGACACTCTTTTTCTGTACGGACTTCCTCACTGCGATCAGAATCGTTGATCTGTTGTAAGATATATCTGGGTGTCTGCTGTATCCCGCACTTCTATTATTAGCAATACCACTATTGAGAAGTGGCATGCTTAAAATTAATTTATTGGTGCTGGGTTCGATGATGGCAATTTCGGTCACGGGTTACTTGAAAACACGTTTTATTATGTCAAAGCCGACGTTTCAAGGATATATATATAACGATATATACGTCGGCTTTGACATAATAAAACGTGTTTTAAAGTAACCCGTGACCGAAATTGCCATCATCGAACCCATTAACTATTTATTGGTCAAACAACGCTTAACATTTATTGGTGCTTGTATGTAATATGATTTTACACTCTTTTTTACTCACTATCGGCTCTACTATACCGAGCCTCGTTCCTCCCGCCAAATATTTCCAATAAAATTCCCTGGAAAAGTTTCATCGTGCGTCCTTCTGACCAGTTTTATTTATATCGAATGGTCTGATTCTACTAAGAATCGAACCCGTGACTAAATGCATACTTTTTTACACTTCCATCTTTTTTTTTTTTTTTTCAAAACAAATTATCAGTCACTAGAGTCACTGACTGCTTCTATTCGCATAATAGTGCTATGTAAAATTTGAGTGTTCTTTTGTTTGCGATATTGGGTTCATTTTGGGATTCTTTTCAAGAAGAGCCATTAAAAAAGTAAGGTTTGATTCTCACAACCTCGATTTAAATGGCTATTCTTGGAGACCACGCCAAAATGGACCCAATTCCGCAAAAAAAAAAAAAAAAACAGGAAAGCTTAGGACTTCAACATAGGACTGTTGTGCGAATAGCGGCAGCGCAGTCATTGTACCAAAACATAATTTTTCCAACGGCTCTCGCGAACGGAGGATTTTGCATAATTTACTTTTTTACAAAAATAGTGGTCTTTTTTCGTTGTTCACGTAAAATATTTCGGTTTTTGTAGTAAGAAAAAAATATTGCTTCAAAAAAAACTGTCGTTTCCGAGCATGCTATTATTGTTATAAACAAGCCAGTTAATGGTTCTTCAAAACCAGTGCTTACCACAGCCACATTTTCTTGGAAAAAATAGTTTCGAGATAATCGTGGTATGTGGCGCGCAGCAGCAGATTACGCGCTTGCAATAGCTGGCAAATCGGTTCTACTGCTCAGACGTTAATGTTTTTTTTTAAATATGCTCTAGTTGAAAAAATCGACATGTTTTTAATGCTTTATCTGAAAGTACATATCCTTTTAGAAAATGCAATAAAGAATATTTCGATTTGTTTCAACTAACGCTAGTGTATAACCAACCCCTAATAGTAAATACAGATTAATTTAGTTTATTAGTACTTTCACCTTTACGTGGCTATATCTATTTTGAAAATGCAAAAAGCGATAATTCAAATATTTTTTTCAGGTTCAGGACGTTACTTCGATGTACTCCAGCATTGAGCAATTTCGAATAGGTATTATGTAACATTGGTGTAACACCGATTTACCAACAACAAAAAGTACGAAAAGCAAAAATTTTTGAAGCAGTGCTTTCGGACACTCGGTCTTTTGAAAGATTCAAAAATGAATTTTAAAACGATGTAAAACGAGTTTGCCATTGGGGCAATTCAACGAATTGGCACTGCCGTACAAAGAGCCTGAAAATGGTCTCGAACAGAATTCGGACGTGCAAAATGTGTCGGAAACGCTATCCATTGTTGTAACCGATATTCGGCTATTCCGATTGAGTGGCTACCCTGATTATTTAAGTATTACATACTATTTTACAACTAATAATGATAGAGTTCAGTTTGCTTCACAACTCTGTTAGTTTAAGCATTTTAAAAATTAGCATTAGCTTAGCGAAAATGCGAAGGGTTTGGGACTATTTCAGCAGCAGACGAAAAAAGTCTGGTTTTCTACAGCATACTAATGCAAAATCTGCCGAAAAGCGACCTCTGTCGGTGTGATGCAATTCCTTCCCGATACTCTAGTTATTTTTCTATTTTGTGTTCATCATTTTTACTGGATTTTGTTAACCCTGGAAAGAAAAGCATATTTTGATGTGCGTAAAAGAATAATAATACGTCGAATTGACTCCCGGCTTTCAAATAATTGAAAATGCAATTGTTACTTCAAAAACTATCATTGAATGGTCATTACAGTATTAACTCATCGATAAACAACAAACACCAGAACTCAGGTTTTAATGTTTCTTTCTTCTCCATTTCTTTTACCATTTAAAAAAAAGTTAAAAGAAAAATTAGAAACTAATTAGAGTGATCTATTGGTAATTAAAAATATTTTAACAACCAAAACGGTTTCTTTGATAGTGGCATAGTGTTTTTGGAAAAGTTGTAGATAATTATTTCGACATTAAAAAAAATATTAGCTGCGATTTTTTTTTTAAATATTGTTTTTTTTTTCAAAAGTACAATTTTTTTTTCATGATTTCTCCATGAGCGGACAGTCCGCAGTGTTTAGGTAATCTTTTGTAGTTTTCATGAAAAAATATGATTTTTTTAAAAATGAGCTTTTTTCAATTGTTAAGTTAATATTTAAAAAATAAATAAATTTGAATAAATTAAAAAAAAATACAAAAAAAATCCAGAGTAAAGATAAAATTATTATCTACAACTTTGCCGAAGACGTCACACCGATCAAACCAACCGTTTTGGTTAATCATCAAAACCTTTCCAATATAGCATTTTTCTGTGCCTTCTCGAAAATGAGCCGTGTTTCAAAAAACCAAACCAATAACAAAATTGCGACTATGCAAAGTTTAAAACTGGGACATTTGTTGTGGAAGTTTCTTCAGATTGCGTTGAAGTTTATGTCTTTAAAATGACGAGCCAAATGACCGAATACATAACCTGAGCTCACATTGTCCTAGAACAACATTTACTTTCTAAGAAAGTGTTCTACGCTTGCACGTAAGAGTTTTCTAAACACTTCCGGTTTTTTTTCCAGAAAACAACTAACATTTGATTCTTTTTTGGAAAATTTGGCGAAATCGACTGAAATAAAATTATTTACAAAGTCCTACATACGTTTTTGGTATGTAATAGCCATAAAAAAATAAATTGACTCCAGTCGATTGTAAAAATGTTGTTTGAAGAAGACCGCATTTTAAAAGTTTAGTATCCCAAAATCGTTCTTCATTCGTTGGAAACGTAGCTTCCAAAAAACGCGAAAATTTAAAAATCCTCGTGAAAATACCGGGTAAACTCTGAAATCCTCGTGGAAAAATTTTATTTGTTAAATTTTTTTGAGCATGTCTGCTGAATACTTTTTGAAAAAGATTAAAAAGCAAACGGCTTTTCTGGGTAACTCGAGTAAAAAACGCGGTAATTTCGAAATTCACTGTTTACCCACTTTTGGGAGTACACTAAGGTCGCTTTTTAAGCGGCTTTTTTTACGCGGATTCCGGAATTTACGCGGTTTTTTTAACGCGGATTCCAGAATTTACGCGGTTTTTTTTACGCGGATTCCGGAATTTACGCGAATTCCAGAGTTTACGCGGTTTTTTTTTTACGCGGATTCCGGAATTTACGCGGTTTCTTTTTACGCGGCACGTATCCCCCTCTCATTTCACCGAAAAAGTAGTCAAAATTACAAGATTCCTCACGGCTTTCGATATTTCCGAAAGGAGACAGATTCAGGCAACCGATTTAACGTATATTCACAAACAAAACAATAGATTTTTAGACAAAAAAAACCTTAAGTCCCGTTGCCGCATAACAATAGCGCATTGACCGGTTGCCAGCCAAAAGCTTGTTTTTGATTATTTCTGTGACCGTTTGCGCACTATTAAAGCAGAAAAGGGTGTTAAATGTTATGTACTTATACTGTAAAAGACACGCTAAAGAAATTTGTCAATTATTATATAACTTGGTAGTAAAACTACGGTGGGCGGACTTACCCTGTTTACCCCTAATAAGAGTTTAAAGTTCATTACTTGAGGTAAAAACTGATTTTTCTCCACCAGGAATGGGTTAAGCTTAAATCCGCTTGAGAAAATGTCTTGAGGCCAGAAATTTCAAAAGTCGATTTCGAAGAATTCACGTTTTCAAAGATCAGAAGCAACGAAAATAATTTGAAATTCAATTCAAAATTTATGAAATGGTAGAGGTTTAAAATGCAGAGCCTGTCTTTGTTTTTTTTTTCTCAAATTGCTTGCATACTCCTCCAAAATCAGAAAGACTTATTTTTCAAAAAAAAAAAAGTCAAAACTATAAGGGCCATAGCGAAAACTATTCGCTTAAAATAAACCTGGAAAAATACCACGATAACAATGGTATCAAATTAGTCCTTTCTCTATTGTCGAGGCAATGACTGAGCCTCAAGAAATTCTAAGAAAACGGAAAAAATATTTTGAATGACAGAAATACACACAATTGTTCATAATTCAGCTCACAATTGCCATGAAACGTTTACAGAGACTAGAAAAAGATAATGAATATGTTCAAATATTTCTGAAGCTCTTCGATAAAAGTCAGCAATCAGATTTTAATTCAAAGTCAGAAATGCACCAAAAACATAGAAAAATCAGTTATAATATGAAAGTTATAAATTCAATTTTTTTAAATAGATTTTTGTTGAAAAATCGGAAATTTAGAACGCGGATTTAGAAAACACAAAACAAGCTCATTTAGCTCAAAAAGGCGCAAATTAATTCTAAGTAGCAGCAAAAATTATATTGAAGCCTGAAAGAAACTATTTAATTTCAAATTTAATCTAGAAAAGTGTGTGCAAAAATTTATTCTCAAACAAATTTAAACATGCCAGAAACGGCTATCATTGCAATTTCAGGCAAGGCGAAAAACTATCTCGATCCGGAGTCAAAAAAAGTGCTCTAATTATTATGAAAACTCTGAAAAATAACAAGAATGTTTCTTCTCATTCACTAAAAATGACTATGAAAAAGTTATCAGAAAACAAGAAAAAAAAATTAAATAATTATTAAAGCCAATTCAATAAAAAAATTTAAAGTTAATTCAATTTAAAATTAAGTTTTAAAATAGAAATGAATAAGGCTAAAATCCGTAATAAAGCTTAAAAACAATTGATGAAATTTCTCAAGGCTTGAAATAATAGAAAATGATTTGCAATTGCATTCCTCAGCCTTCATTCGAAAAATCAACAGCAAACAGATGTTGGCCGAAGTAGTTAGCCCTTTTGAGAGTTTTAAATGAAATAATAATACATATTGAAATCCAAATTCTCTCACAAATTTATTTTGTCAATGAATGAACGTGGTTGAACTTTTATATTTATGCGTTTTAAAACCGGGAAAAACACCAATTTCTAACCGGGAAAACCAGGAAAAAGCGAGAATTTGAAATTGGAAATCTGCTGGCCACCCTGTAATCAATTAAAGTTTATTAAACATATCTGCTTTTCTTCTGATAATTTATATTAGCATTAGCCAATGCTTTATTTTTTTCAAAGAAGCAGTAAATTAACATAACGAAAGAAAATAAGTATTTCACGTTCGCTAACGGCAAATTTGTGAGAAACAATTTGGTGATTCGATCATCTGGAAAATTCGATTATCCGGAGTGAAAAAAAATTCGACACTTCGGCTAAATATTGTACAGTCATACCTCGATATACGGCAACCTCGATATAAGGGAACCTCGATATAACGTAACTCGATATACGGTAAATTTTACCTCTATATAACGTAACTTTTTAAGATGAATTAAAATTGAAAATAAATGATACAGCAACTGTATGGGTATAAATTGCTTCAAAAAAATGTTTGTAGTAAGTTTTGGAACCAATGAAACCGATGCGAAAATTGTTCTAAATAAGAAAGGTTTAAAAATACTAACAGGTGATGAGAAATGAATTTTCACGCTTCTTCAGTAACAATTCACAGTCTTGCAACAATTAAAAAAAAATATTTTTCATTGCTTGTTTTGATATTTTCTTTAAATGGGCATAAGAAAGATTTAAAAATACTGATAGGTGATGGGAAATAGGTTTTCGCGCATCTTTGAGTGACCATCAACAGTTTTGCATCAATCAAAAAAAAAATTGTTGCTTGTTGAAAATTGTCCTAAATCTGCATAAGAATGGTTTGAAAATACTAATAGGTAATGGGAAATAGGTTTTCACGCTTCTTCGAGTAACCTCTTGTATCACTTGAAAAAAAAAATTTTATTTGCTTCTGAAAATATTTCTAAATGAGCATAAGAAAGGTTTAAAAATACTGATAGGTTATGGAAAATAGGTTTTCGCGCATCTTTGAGTAACCATTAATATTCTTGCATAAATTAAAAAAATGTTTTTTTAACGAAACGAAAATAAAAATAAAGTTGCCTTATATCGAGGTATGACTGTATACGAAAGCGAATTTTTCCTCGATTTCTAATTAATGTTTCAAAATAAAATAATCAAAAGTCCACTTATCAATGGCTAAGAAACAACGTGTCGCTCTAATTTTGAGAAAAAAAAAGCTTCAAAAAGTGAAGTTCATAGCAGAACTCGTTATGTATTATTCTCCAAAAACACTAACCTGGCGAGTGCAATTGCACTCTATCGATGAGAAAATTGAATCCGTTATCGAGGATATCCAGCAACCACCTCTTGCTGAAAACCACCAAAACAACACACTTGCTGGTTGCGAACCAGCATTCTTTTCTAATATAGCTTGGATTAAATCCAAGTTACTTTTCCACTACACTTTTCCATAAACACCACACTTAACCCCCCCTGAGTTTCACAATTCTATTCACCAGAATATAAACAGTTTTTCACACTGCTGCATTGCAGCATACTTGGCACCGGGAAAAACTACGCACTGTTTGGCAGCAGCCCGATTAACACTTCCGACACTTAAGATTACGCCGCGACAATCAAAATACGCGAATATAAATTTCTAACGCGACACGAAATAATCCAACTTTTATAACAACTCGATTGAAAATTAAAAGTGCATCAAACCGTAATGCTACCGTATAAAAAAAAGCAAAACAAGCAAGCAAACAAGAGCGCGTTGCTCTACCCCGAGTCTGTACGCAATGACAAAAAAAAAAGCGTTCAACACATACACATCGTGTATCTGTATGCGCATACGTTTATTACTAGACGAGAATGAAGAGCGTTTTCATGCGAACCAACAT
This sequence comes from Wyeomyia smithii, assembly GCF_029784165.1. Taxonomy (NCBI): domain Eukaryota; kingdom Metazoa; phylum Arthropoda; class Insecta; order Diptera; family Culicidae; genus Wyeomyia; species Wyeomyia smithii. Next base: position 242,844,486 of record NC_073695.1, on the reverse strand, counting down.
GCCCGGCGCCAAAAGAGAAAGACGAAAAAACAGAAATAGAGCGTCCAGCGCACACACCAATGCGAGAGATCGTGTATTTCGAGCGAATTTCGTTCAACCCGCATGAATTTTGAGAGAAGCGGGTCCGATGGTCCGAATCGCGTTCCATGAAATTCTGACTGGGTATGGAATCTAAATGTAGGAATCGGGTTACTTTCGACAGAATCGTGAGATGAATCGTTTGTGCGATACAGACGGAATATTTTTACGCGGCTTGCTTGCCAGGGGTTTTACGCGGTGTTTAGACTGAACGCGTATATTTTACGCAGATTTTCGAATCGATCATGTTGTTCACGCAGAACTTTGAATTACCGAGGTTTTTTAACGCGGATTTTTGAATTACGGCATTTTTCTACACGGAATTTTGAATTACCGAATTTTACGCCGTTTTTTAATGAGGTACGTTTCACCCGCGTAAAAAAAACCTAACACATTTTTGAATTACGGCGTTTTTATACGCGGAATTTCGAATTAAAGAGTTTTCTAAGCCAAATTTTATGAGGTACGTTTCTCCCGCGTAAAAAAACCTAACTGTATAACATAACACTGAGCAATACGTATCGTAATGTGTCTATCTCTTTTCCAGATGTAGTTGAAGAATGTAATGCGAGAGATAGAATGGTAAACTTGCTTCCATTTTTAGATCAAATTGTGCTCCGGCGAAGACGGTGGATCTAATTGAGGAAATAAAAGATTTCAACTTGATTTAGATTATCTTTTTCTCAGAGTATTCTGCTTGTCAATTTAATTCTGTAACTTGTTAATTCTGTTTTGGAAGTATACAAAACCTATGTTTGGAAATAATATTGACCAAACACTCGTGTAACTGATGGTTAACAAATGAAAGTTGTTCATTAACTAAACTCAATTTCAGCCAAACTAGATTCACCAATATTTTTATTTGGCTTTCTTTGATTTGATTCTGAAATGATATGATTTAGAAAGACTAAAAATCAAACATATATACCGTGAGGCGTCCTAATTCTGCGCGGCTCCTAATTATGCGCACTTCGTACCAAAATGTTGATGCCGTTTAGTAAGAAAGGAAACATAAGCAGAAAGTTAACAGTTAATATATAGGAAATCACTTCCAAACTCCATTTTTGAAAATCTGCTTTTAATTGATATTTTTTTAACATTTTAATATGAAGTGCGCAGAATTAAGAACCGCGCAGAATTAGGGCGCCTTACGGTATTAACGACGTAAACTGAACACTACGACTGACCATGAACTTTACGTCCAGTCGTACATCAAGCCGAAGTACAAATTTCAAGGGTTGTTTATGCAAACCGGAAGTCGCCATCTTGGAATTCAAATTGCTGTCAGGGATCGTTTATCGGTCTTTGGACGTCATCCCGGTTCCGAAAATACCTATTTTAGTGGTATTTGATCTCGTTTTATTTATTTGTTTTCACCAGAAGCCCCAGTGGAATCTATCCCGGAAGGACCATTTCGAGGTTAGTGATATGCCCTCAACACTCAAAACCATAGAAATGGCCTGTGAAAGTAATTTTAGAAAATTTGAACCAATTATTGTGAGATTCTTTTCAAATACTCATAAAATTCCTCAGTTTTGGAACATATCCTCGGAAAACCGAATTCCCGGGAGAGGAGAATTCTTAGGGGGCTAACGCTCATTTGAAAGTTGATTATTTACTTAATTTTTTAGCGTTAAAACTATCGAGATCGGAAGAAAATTGCAAAAGGTGCAAGAATTTGAATTTGTGGGTACCCTGGTACTCCGTCGAGCAGTAATGGGTAAAGTGAAAAATTTTGTATCCGAAGAATTATAATATCACGATTCTCATTCAAGAATCCTAGTCCCATAGACAGGGCATTCCTGAGGATTCTTTTTTCAGGATTCCTTTTCACTCACGGTCACGATTCCAATGTGAGGAATCCCAGAGAATTAATGCGAAACCTGTGTGTTCGTCCGGTTGACGTCCCGGGTAGAATTAATTCATATACATTCGAACACATACGATTCGCATAGACTCCCTAGGATTCTTCGCATTGGAATTGTGAGCGTCCGTGAAAAGGAATCCTGAAAAAAGAATCGTCAGGAACGCCCTGTATATGGGACTAGGGCTTTTGAGTGAGAAACGTGTTATGAGAAGTCTTCGGACTCCAATGTGGAATCCTGCAGAATCCGATGGATTCTCACTACACGATTCTTATTCAAGCATCCTAGTACCATAGACAGGGAATACCTGAGGATTCTTTTTCAGGATTCCTTTTCACGGACGCTCACGACTCCAATGCGAGGGAATATATGCGAATCGTATGTGTTCGTCCGGGTACGCATGGAAAACTAGACTATTCAGGCGTACCAACGTCACTTTTCGTGCAAAACGTTGAAATGGTTTTTCTATTTTGCAGAAGAAGTGACGTTGGCGTTAGAACTCAATGCATTTACATAAATAAACATGTTAAAGCAATGGGATACGTTTTTCAACATATTTACTCAGGATCTATCAGATCAGAATGCGTAATTAAGCGCCTCTGTTCATTTGGGAACGATTAAAAATAAATCGCTTCTGGAGCGGTTTTGTGCTTCTGGCGCTTACGTCAAAATCTCAGCCAACGGCAGATCTGCCGATGAACACATGTCCGAACATGTGTTCGGAGAAATCTGCAGAGGAATAAAGAAACGACATCGCAATTTACGACGCAAGTGAGAAATAGATGCCAGATAATTGTTTACGAACTAAGCAAGTGCGGTGGCGGGTTGAAGCTGACAAATTTTACAGTGCGCTTTGGGCAGAACTTCCAGGTCAAAACGAGGTGAACTGGTGGAATAAAGAAATTCGCTATTGACAAACAGAAAGCAGTCAACCGCTGTTCAACCATTGTTGACCTTAGCCAGGTTTTCACCCGACGTAATGTGCTGAACGAGCGTTCAATCGTGGATGTTGTACATGGTAGAACAAGTGCAATTTTAATTGCTTTCGCAGTCGAAGGGAAGAAACAACGGGCTTCAGCAAGCAGGTCTATAAGGTCTAGCTCTTCCAAGTTCTTACGGTCTGCTCTCATGCTGCTAGAATGTTGATACCAGCCTCCTGCCTCTCCAACAAAATTGTCAACTTCGTAAAAAATTACGAAAGCTTCGGTTTTGCGCTTGAACTCTTCCAACGACATGCATATTACGTTAGCACTCTAATAATTTTATGTTTTTCCCCTGTTTGTGCCCTGTTACAACATGTTTTTTACATTCTCAGACTACTTTTTTTTGGTTTAAACTTTCAAAAGTTTTGTTAGTATTGCTTAATACAATATATATCAATCTGAATACAGCAGGGCGTGAGGAGCTAGTAAATTTTTAGTGACTGTCGCTTATAATATTAAAGATGTTTACCAGTCCAGTATCGCAAAAATATATAAAGAAGAATCCGAATTGGTACTCTTTCCTCGTTTTCTGATTAGGTGTAAAATCGACGTACTTATATATTTTATACTAAGTTGCAGAGCTTATTAAGTTATGAGTAGTATTTTGAAAAAAAAAAAAAAAAGTTTTTTTTTTAAATTTCAGAATCAATCATTCTTTATATAGGAACCAATTTAAAAATCTTACAAATGAGAAAAACAATTTGATCAACTTTCCATTTTCCAATTTTCTAAGTTTTTAACACTACCGCAACAGTTTGCGACAGTTTTCTACATTTGCATTCGCTGAATTAGTCGTTTCGAATGTTATCATTCATATCCCTATCACAAACGCACTGAATACCACCGTCAAAACAAGTACCATCGCTAATCCCACTCGCAAACGTCTTCGGCGTTCGTTTCGAAAACTTGAATAACCTGTCGCCGGTATTGAACGGCAAACCGGAATTCCCAGTGGAACACTTCTCCGAGCGCTTCCATCTAAACCGCATGCAAACGAAGCAGGCTGTCCTTTCGCCGTTGACAGCCTACTTCGAGCTCGAGTCAGCGCGACAACGGACTCGAAGGCTCGAAGCCGACATCAATAAGATCGGGCTGACAAGATAAGACGAACAGATCCAAGCCACGAACGCGGAACGGATTAAAATCGAATTTAAATTTTTCTCGACTCCCTCTACACTGTGCACGTTTGCTTACCTTCCTCGCATATTATCATTGTTTTGCTTTCCTCATCTCGCTAGAGTGATAAATATCGGGAAAAACAGATGACACTTTTCGTTTGATCGAAGCGCTCGTGATGCCGTCGATGACGGCCACGAAAGAGATTGGTGTGAGAGCGAACATTTTCGGTACGTTAAACTTAAATTTGAACGACTGTCATTTGTTTTGTTTGTTCTTCGTCAGGGAATTTCAGCAATTGATTGGTGCCGCCTATCGCAGTAGCCAAGAAAAGTACGCGCGAACAGAGATTTTCAATTTACCCAATCCGAATTCCGTTGACGTCCAGCACCGGTCTACTGCGTTCGAAAAGGAGATGATAAATGAGATTTCAATCCCTTCAATTATCGATTCGAGGCTTTGCCTCTGCTTGCCGAAGGCGGTGGTGTACCTGAGACAGGGTGGAATTTGTGAAGGTGCCAGGATAATAGCAGTCACGGCCGGAGAGCACGCGCCGGAACTGGCGCTTGTATGGTTCCGGCGGCGGCTTGCTGCGGTTTCGAAGCAGGATAAACGCTAAACAGATTGCGCTCCGAACTGTGGTTGTTACGTAATTGCAGGGGTGGCCGACAAACGGACAAACAAGTGTGCATCATTGGTCCTTCGAACGGGAAATAATTTGCATTCGAGAAGCTCGGGGGCAATTCGATTGGAAATTGATAGTTTAGATTACGATAAGCGGGCTTCCAAGTGGGCAGCCGTTTAGTAGCTTTTTTGCACTTTGAGAGTAGGGATATAGTATGTATATGATATTTTTTAATTAGCATATATAATCGAACATGTTTTATTCAAGTGTACTTTCACGGTATCATTGCGTTTACGTTTACTTTTATTTATTTACATTGTTTAAATTAATCATTGGTTTTTATTCTTCTCCCACATTTAAAAAACACTCAGCTTCTTAGTTTTTGGTTCTATTTTATTGGTAGATTCCTTTGAAATGAAAAAAAAACATATTAATGAAAAGCAAAAAAGAAACAGATAAAGTATTTATAAAGGATTACTCATATCTTATTTCGGGTTTTGAAACAACATGGAAACACTTCTAATTTTCCGTTTTCATATGTGTAATCTCTAGTCCACAACTTTTCCCATTTCACGCGACTGGTAATCTAGATTGGCCATCAAAATATTAGCTGTCGATAGCGAAATAACTTCCATAACAAGAAGATTAATGTCAACTAAAATCATAATTCCATCGCCAGCAGGCGAATTGCGTAGCATAAAAACATATTCACCGCTCCGTAGGCAACAGTCCCCTACAGTGAGCAGGCTGTCGACATGCCACTGCTGCTGCACACTTTAACACGGATTACGATCCCGGAGATTAGACTTTGATGAAGTCGAACTTGTCAAACTTCCGGCGATGCAATCGATCGAACAGAACCGGCCGTAGTAGCTCTCCGGTTGGAAGTCACAACGTGATGTCACGTGTTTGTGGTAAGGGAAGCAGCAATGTGAGATTTCCACCTCCACCACCTCGCGTGTCACCCAACCCTGACCAACATAGGAATAGATAGGATCGGAACGCATGTCCGCCCTTCCCGGAACTGTGGAGACGGTACGAAAAGCAAGCGATGAAAATTCATGGGAAAATGCGAACTATCATCATCATCATCATCGCTGTCGTCGTCGGATGCGACTCATCATAGCAACCTGTGCGGGGGAAGCAGACACTGCGCATGATTTTACTCGCTTTATGCTAGATGAAAAGGATGTTTTTTGTCTTGTTTGTCGAAGACCCAGAAGAAAAAAAAAAAGTTCTGCAAAAAAAAAAGAAAAAAACAACCTAGTGTAACTGATTCTAGCCAATCCGGGCAGGATTCGGTGAAGCTTGCTTGTGAAGTTTGAGCGCAAGCAAAAAACAGCGGCAGATCGATATTCCAGGACTCGCAGTTTTGCTTCTTTTTTTTGCAAATTTAGGTTGGGCACATGTTAAATGTTAAACGTTCCAACTGTATCTAAATTGTTACCTTTTTTTTGCTGATAGAAGGTTATGTTTGCATTTCAAAACAAATAGTTTTTGCCTTGCCAGGAACTTTGAAAGTAATTTCAACTGGCTGTATTCACTCTGAGAATTCAATGAAATACTGCCCTCGGTCATATTATTAGACAAATTAAAAAAAAATATAATGACAGTATTGATTGTTTAACTTGGACACAGTCGAGGGCAACTCAAGAAGCTGCACATCTTACATCATTTTATTCGAAACTGAGTGTTTGTAGTACATATATCAAATTTCTTGATTAAGATTTTTAATTTCTTGATTGATATTTTTGGTGTCCTTCTCGGTATACACTTGCAAGACTGCCTGTTGGAATTTTACTTTGTGAAATATACTAAAACTATGCCAAAACCGGTTTCGTAGAACCACCGTTTTGAGCTCAGTTTTTGTCCGATTAAAGATCTGTTTTTTTTTTCGAAAGATGGGTAAAAAGATGCTAATATGTGGACAAACTCTTAAAATTTTGATATTTGGTCCTAAAACAAAATGGCGTCGAAAAAACATCAAAAATTTCCAGTTTCTCAAAAATTCAAAATGGCGCCATTGTTGCCCCTTAAGTTGAAATATGTTCAAACTCCGGGAAATTTATTTTCGCATCAAACTCCATCAAAAAATCATACATGTAAGCCAAGGCAAAAAAAAAATGTTGCACTGTGTTATAATTCCTTATTGAATCTGTCATGTAAAAAACAATATCGCACGCTTAGCCTTGGGGCTAATAGCGGTCTCGATCAACAGATTAGTTGAGAGAATTCGTTATGGATATTGTTTTTTGGCACATTTTGCATGTGTAGGATAAGTACAACCGTGCCACCGTGCCACAGTGCTAAGTCGAGAAAATTTCCAGCTCGAAAAGATCCTCTCGACTCGATCGGGAATCGAACCCGATATCACAACCGTGTGGTGGGAGAGCTAGCCGACCGACATCGCTAACCACAGAGCCACGGGGATCACAAATCTGTCATGTGCAAAGTTTATTTCTGTCCAACATTTTAAGATCATACGAATCGCAATACAGCGATTCAGTTTCAATGGATTGCAACATGAATCGGGGCATGTTTTTCACCAAAAAGCAACTTGAGCTGATAGACAAAAGTTCGTTCGACAAAGAGTCTACAATAATTTTTTTCTAGAGTCCACGAGGAATCGAGGCAGACCGGTAGGCCACAATTCTGAACACTTGAATTCCACTCATCCCAGATGCTGAGGAGGATTTCTGGAAACAGTTAAAAAAAACTTCACTATAGCTTTCGATTTTTTTCTAAAACACACATTAGTTTTAATGAATTTTGATATCCCTAGCTCATTTTTAATTGTACACCCAACGCAAACGGGGAATATTTTATTACTTTAGGGCAATTTTTTATTACTTATTGAGTCTTATGACTGCGCATTATACACAAAGAGTAAAAAACAAAAAGTAAAAAAAAATATTACGGCCACACGCTTGTATGTGTTTCTGCAGGAGAACATACAGCCAAGAACCGCAATGCATGTGTTAGCAAGACTTCGCTCGCTGCAATTGTATTGATGCAACGATCAGGTTCATTTTGTCCCCTTCATCCACACATAATCAGAATCTCAACCGTCAACCTCAAATGTCTAATTAGAAACACTTTCGTTTCGTCCCCCAGTGTTTACTTGAAATGGGAATATGTAATACTGTCTGACCAGAGTTGCCGAAGATGCGAATATTATCTGGTTAGGCACGAGTATTGTATTTTCAAACAGGTGCAAATGAGTTTCCATGAACCAATGAGTATGTGTTTTAGATATCTTGCAGGAAAGCGAATGTTTTTGTTTTTCTCTAACGCAGTTCACAGATCGTGATGTCATTTCAAGACGCATTTCAAGTCTTTGAAATCATCAACGTTTGCATACTCTATGACGGGGAAAATGCTGCTTGTCATATTTTTTCTCTACTCCGTATGCGAACTAATACACGCACACCGGATGAATTGGAGATTGAAGAAACTTATAACATGTGCAACATATGCGACGGTGTGTGATTTTTTTTTGCTTGAGATGGAAAGGGCGCAGTTTTCGACAGAAAAAATCTTGCATGTAGTTGAAACGACCATTATTAGATAGTCGTACTCCCGTAACACGTGCTAAATATATGGCAGTATGTGTTGTTACCTGACTGGGGAAGAATTTTATTGCCTTTAAAGTAATAGGTTTGTTACCCAAAAGGCAATTTTGCGCTATTGCTTCTAAAGTAATAAGGAAAAGTTTTGCGTGTACCTTGCAAAAATCACCTGTGTTTTAATTTATATAAGTCAATGACGTTTTTATGTGAACACTATTCTTTTAACCCTCTAGTGCCCAGTACCGCCTTTAGACGGTCTTCAGTTGAACCTCTAAAAAGCTAATATACTAAGAATATACTAAGGACAAGGTTTGGTATTTTTTCAGTATTTTTCAGTACAAACTTTCAAATTTCATCAAGGCATACGAAAATTTGAACAAAATTAGATACATTGACAGCATAAACTAAAATTTGCCAAAAAGTCATATAGCTTTCATGGGCAGTATAGAGAGAAGCAAATAAGGCTCATAAAGATCTAAATTTAGTAGAGTAGTGAGGGGCAAAAGTACGCATTGGACTTTTTGAAGCATACGAGCAAAATAAACTGGCAACATTGTATGAATTTGCAGCATTATTACGTCAGTTAATCACACATGTAAACACATAAGATTCCGTTTAAATGAGGCGTTGAGAAAAGTTGTGTTTCGAGCTGTTTTGATCAAATTTTCTTAGTTGGGCAATTCTCGCTGAAACCAGGCCACTAGTAACACGAGGTCTTTGAAAATTGTTTATTTTTATTTTAGTTCGATTAAACGCAGTAAAAAATTAATAACTGCACATAAATTTGTTCCATTTGGTGGACCCCTTGTTCACCAAGGGGTGAACAAATTTTTAGAAAAATGAAAATCGAATATTTTTATCGAGCTATATTTCAAATATTTGTCGCAAAACCCTCTACAAACAGCATTTCATTATACAGAAAACATCTAGGGCTTTCATGTGAAGTATTCAAAAGTTTGACCGCCATCTGAAAAATCAGGTGTGTCGCAAAAGAAACATGGCCGTCGAGCCAATTTTCTATACCGAGTTGTAACATTTTCAACGCGCGCCGCGCGATCGATATAGCAGCAAGCGCTGCTTGCCACGCAGCGCACACTGAACGCACATCGTTTAGTATGCGCGAAGTACATCTTTTGAATAGGTCTTTATAAACAACTTATTTGGATAGGGTAGAACTGCCATAAATGGACTACTTTCTTTAGTGGACAAGATACTTCGCCAGACAACTGGTGACCACTCACCCATTCGTAATTCACTAATTGAAAAATGGGAGGTTAGAGCATAAAAGTTTAATCATAATAACACCTGTTCTCGACCACAACTATGTGCTTGTTCACTGTTGCTTCAATGAATTGTTTAGTTACATGAAGAGAAATCTGTCACACGTATCAAAAACCAGGCTTTGTTTTGCTCATCTTCATCTTAAAGAGAAAGAGTTTTCTCCCCTCTTAACAACTGCGAGCTTACATTCAATGTGCATCACACCGCTGTAGAGAGAGCGCAGAATAATAGTTTCTCTGATGAAAAAATGCTCCTAATTTGACAGAGCAGCCGCGCACGCAAGAAAAATGAAATAAATTGCTCGGCGACCAACTGAGCATTGCGTTACCGTTCTCATCGCTCTGGGGTGCGGCAAAAACAGTATAAAATCGAACTTTCTGCAGAATACGCACCCATGGTGAGTTGTGAATCTTCCTATAATATTAAATTCGAAAACGGTTGGGATGTGGCTTCAATGTGAACCTGAATGTTTTGATATTTGGTCAACTTCTCTTTTAGTAAAGGAGTAGCTAACGAACTCCCTCTTAAACTGAGAGAGCACATGTTTATCCCTAACACGTGATGATAAAGAGTAAAAGGAACGCTGCGACTGAAATACTCTACGCCTAAATGTGGATAATTACTCACTCTGTGTGAGAGAAAGTCTAGTTCTCCAAGGGGTTTAGCAGGTAGAAAAGGAAATTTGGACAAAAATCAAGAGAACGGAAGAAGCCTGTCAAAAACGTATATTTTCTCTGACGGCGCTGGAAGTCAATGCAAAAATAAATATAATTTTACAAACATTACGTTTATGAAAGATGATTTCCAAATGGACGTGGAGTGGAATTTTCACGCAAGCGCGCACGGGAAATGCCCATGTGAAAGAGTTGGAGGAACCATCAAGCGAGCTGCCTGTAAATATAGCTTATATCCCAACAGAGACAGGCTGATTAGAGATGCGGTATCGTTCTACGAATGGGCTGTGGAAAACCAAAGCAAAACAATGGCATTCGCTTGCGTCGAGCAAGCGGATTACGAAGCGGCTCAAACTAAACCTAAACATCGGATGAAAAGTGTCAAAACTATCAAAGGAACGCAGAATTATCACTATATTTTACCTCAAGAACAATATAATTTGTTTGCTAAACAATATTCCAATAGTTCTGAAAGTGAAGTCAAAAACCTCAAATGCAAAGCTTAAGACGTTGATAAATGTATTGGTAACGATTGAGTATTTTCTTCGTGTTTTCATTATTTCACTTGTATCTTGTCCACTAAAGAAATTAGTCCAACTATGGCAGTTCTACCCTATCCAAATAAGTTGTTTATAAAGACCTATTCAAAACATGTACTTCGCGCATACTAAACGATGTGCGTTCAGTGTACGCTGCGTGGCAAGCAGCGCTTGCTGCTATATCGATCGCGCAGCGCGCGTTGGAAATGTTAAAACTCGGTATAGAAAATTGGCTCGACGGCCATATTTCTTTCGCGACACACCTGATTTTTCAATCGTATCTTGTAGGATTTTTTCTTTCCAATGGTTGTCTCAGAATTAAAATCGGTGGTTGCCAACTCGTTCAAAAACGCGTTTTAATGATAAATTTCAAAATGGCGGTGAATCCAAGATGACGGTCAAACTTTCGAATACTTCACATGAAAGCCCTAGATGTTTTCGGTATAATGAAATGCGATAAATATTTGAAATATAGCTCGATAAAAATATTCGATTTTCACTTTTCTAAAAATTTGTTCACCCCTTGGCGAACAAGGGGTCCACCAAATGGAACAAATTTATGTGCAGTTATTAATTTTTTACTGCTTTTAATCGAACTAAAATAAAAAAATCAATTTTCGAAGACCTCGTGTTACTAGTGGCCTGGTTTCAGCGAGAATTGTCCAGTTGTGAGAAATATGATTGACCTATTCCAAATATCTTAAAAGAGCGAAAAAGAGTAACTTTTGACAATAATATAACCCTAATGGGTACACTGAAAAAAATGCACATATTATTGTGAAGTGGATTCGGCCGACTATTTTATAATAATAAAGTTCGCCTATGTATGAGGCAATTCATGGGTGGTGTTTCACGGTTTGTACGTTTGTCGACCTCCGACAATATTTTGAGTTGTGAAATGGCGACTTCCGGTGACTGGAAAACTGCCGAAAATTACCAAATACCACCCAATATGAGGGTTTTTTTTAACCAGAATGACGCTCAGAGGCCGAAAATTGTCTCCAAATGCCATTTTAAAATCTAGGATGGTGACTTCCGGTTTCTGGAAAATAGCCTAAAGTGATCAGTGCGTCTTGAACTGTCCTACAGATTAGACGTTTTTTCGGTTGCTTGTGGACTGGTCTTTGACTGCCTATAGCTTCAAAGTTTGTGTTTTGTCAGTGTGTCTTTTAAAGACTACCTGAAAGTTATTTCCCATCAGTCTTTCTCAACATTTGTTTTAACTTTTTTCGTATCACCTGAAATGGCTGGACGGAAAAAGAAACCTCGCATCGCTGCGGGGAGGAAAAGAGAGGCATCTCTTTCTGACACTTCGAGTGTCTGTAGTGACAATCCTTTTGATATTTTGCCTGAGCAAGAAGCTGGTGAAATGGAAGTTATTAGTAATGAAACTATACAAAATATAAAATCTTTAAAAAAGGAGAAAGTTCCACCTATTGTGGTAACTATTTCTTATGAATTTAATATACTCAAAAAGGAACTTTCAACGTTTGTTTCTGACGTTAAAGTTACCTATCAGATTGGCCGTAGAGGTGAATGCCGCTTATTAGCCGACTCAGTAAAGGGTCGTGATCGTCTTGTTCAGTATTTAACTGACAAGATGTACAAATTTTTTACATATGACACCAAGAACGCCAAGCCGTTCAAGGTCGTATTGAAAGGTCTCACCAACGATCAAACCGTTGATGAGATCAAACTTACTTTAACAGAATTACTTGGCATAGCCCCTACCCAAGTAATTCTAATGAAACAAAAATCACGAGGCGAAAACAGTCAGAGAACTGGAATTTCCCTTGTTAATTATTTAATTCATTTTAACCGCAATGAGGTTAACAACTTAAAATTTTTTGAAAAAGCACATGCTTTGTATAATGTGCGTGTAAAGTGGGAAATTTATAGGAAGTATGGCGGAGGTGAAAAGCATATCACCCAATGCCGTACTTGCCAACGTTATGGCCATGGTTCCAAATTCTGTAACATGGACCAAAAATGTCTTAATTGTGGAGACTCTTCTCACAAAAAGGACACATGTCCTGTGAAAGAGAGTAAAAATTTTCGCTGTGCGAATTGTAACGGCAACCATATGTCAAATTTTTATCAATGCCCAGTCCGTTTAGCAATTGTTAAGGCAAGGCAAGGTAAACAAAATTCAATTTCTCAATTAAAACCAACTTCAAAACAAAGTTCTCCAAGCGTACCAGTGACGCATAGTTTACCTACTCCTTTGCATACCCGTTTAACTTATGCACAGGTTACAGGTAGTTCGAACATTATACCGCCTAGTGTTGGTAGTTCGAAAATGACCGTTAATATGGGTAAGCAAAACACGCTAGAAAATAATTGTACACCTATTACTCCAGCTAATATTGCTGCCGAAAATATTTTTTCTAATGTCAACTGCCTGGGGCCTATTACGGCAGGTAAACTTTCTTTTTTGCAACAGGCAATGTTCGATCTTATGAACGCCATGTTGCAGGCAATCAATGTTTGAAGCCATTCAAATAGGCACAAATTTTACTATTAAAATTGTTTCTAATTTGAAATTTAACCATGATTTTAAATAAAACAATTAAAATATTAAATTGGAATACTCGCTCATTGAAGGCCAATGAGAATGAGCTTTTTAATTTTTTAACAGTAAATAATGTGCATATTGCGATAGGCTGGCAATCACGGCTAACTAATAATACGTGCCCCGAAAGCTATCCGTTTAAGTTATTAATTTATAGGTGAATTAAGTGGCCAAACTTGTTAAAAAGTGTCAAGTTGTGATCTGTGATGCTTTGTCTAAGTGAGAAAAGTGAAGGTTTTGTGAAAAACACTGTGTTCCTTGCGTGAAAGTAATAATTTTTCCTCGAATTGCAATTGAAAATTGTAAGGCCAGCTAAGTTGCGTGAGTGTGAGTGCCTACTTTGTGCGTCGCGCTAACTAGCGGTTCGTTATTAACATGCGAAAATGGAATGCATGGCAGTGTGAGCGAAGAGAACGATAATATCTGGAGAGAGAGTGAAGAGAGTAGTGTTGCGCTGTGCTTGTCGGCGTTTGTTTCGCTGGCATAGGCATAACCAAAATAAAACAGATGAGTATAAGTTTTTGTATCAAACATTTTAAGAATGCATAGGCTCTGTGTGTAGTGGTTTTCAGCGGGTTTTGGACTTTGTCAGAGCTGTAAATGTGTCATCTGTTGGGTGCACAAAGTGTGGTAGCTTTTCGGTTGCGGGTAGAGTTTTTTTATATTTACAAACCAGATTGTGCGATGCACTCTCACAGGTCAAAATTGGCAGTTTTACAATATAGTTTCAAAATTTATCATTCGAGCATGACAATGCGGCATGCGATTGATGCATCGTCTACAATTGTGAGTCCTGGCAGGGCGGTGACATTTTATTCAGGTCTATGTTCTTGTTTTATGATTTTCCTAGCTTTTGGACAAATGTTGATATACATAAGTAACTTTTATTTAATTATGTTGAAATCGTTTTGGGCGTGAAAATAGTTCACGACAACTGAACTTTGATTGCAATTATTTTGGCATTTTAATGATAAATTTGGAACTCTGTTTCGTTTAATATGCTTTTTTGCATTTTTTTAAGTTTTTGGGCTATGAATGCATGGAACTTTGTCAGTTTTTATACTCAGTAGGTGTCTTTGGTGCGAAAGGTCGTGTCGCGTATGCGTCGGTAGGAGAAAATGGAGCGGTCGTGCATAATGCCCCGCTGAAACGCATCATCGGCCCGGGTGAGTTTTGTTTATCTAAGGGTTTCCGGAGTGTAGTGGGCACGCTACAGTTTGTTTTGGGGAGGTCAGCTCAGTTTCGCGCACGTTATTTTGACAGCGCTTAGTGTAACTATCTTAATACAGCGGTTTCGGAGTTCAATGACCATTACATCGTATGATGCTCGGGTGTGCCTTGTGGGATTTTTACTCGCTCTATCGGTTTTTTGAGCAGTAGTAGTTTGCATTCGGCGTGCGGTGCGTTTTACGAAATTCATTCGTTTCGAGGTAAATTTTAATAGTTCACAGGATGAAACGCGAAGTTTGGTGTGATACAGACTGTTAACGATTGGTTGCCGATGATACCTAGAAACTTCGATTCTCCTATATGCCGATACAGCGATCGTGATGCGGTTCTATTCATATCGTCTTCTGATGGCCGGTTGCGCAGAGACCGAGAAATATCCATATCGGGCGCGAATTTGTGTAGAAAAGATCGCACCATCAACCTCGATGGATCCAGATCAATTCCTTTCCACTAACACTAATTCCTTCCTTTGATACTTGTGGATGATGCAGAGGATTCCTCGGTCTCTAGTAGCAACAAGTATTAAATTAACACTCCCGATATCCCTTCCTCGTTTGATCTGCATTGGGCGTGGCCAGCTACTTTATTGACCAGTGAAAAGAAAAATCACCAGGAATTGTACACTGAAAATGACTTGCTACTCCTAGGCACCATTTTGACGGTTCTTTGTGCAATTTCAGCTGATTCTGGTCAATCGCGGGCAACACACGGGCGATCAAATATGCTATGCTAGTAAATAATGTGCATATTGCAATTATTACTGAAACATTTTTTTAACCTAACATAAAATTAAAATATGATCCCAATTACGTGGTTCATAGATATGATAGGATTCAGGGTTCCGGCGGTGGAGTTGCAATTGTTGTTCATCGCCGAATCAAACATCGTGCTCTTCCCCATCTTGAGACGAAAGTTATTGAAACTTTGGGAATTGAAGTTCAAACTGAACTTGGGATTCTATTTATTGCCGCGGCATATTTACCATTTCAATGCACACGCGAGCTCAAAAATTATTTTAAAGGTGATTTACAAAAACTCACCAGAAATCGTTCGAAATTTTTCATAATCGGCGATTTTAACGCTAAACATCGTTCATGGAATAATTCTCAAAGTAATTCCAATGGCAAAATTTTATTCAATGCTTGTTCTTCAGGATACTATTCTATTTTGTCTCCGAATAGTCCTACATGCTTTTCTTCTGTAAGAAACCCTTCAACAACTGATTTGGTGCTAACAGATCAAAGTCATGTATGTAGTGATTTGATCACACATGCTGACTTTGATTCTGACCATCTTCCAATAACTTTTTCTTTATCACATGAATCAGTTTTAAACCCTATGAGCTCTGTTTTTAATTATAACAAGGCTAATTGGGAAAGATACAAAACTCATATTGAGAGAAATTTCAATAATGAGCTTGATTTGCAAAACGAAGTGAATATTGATTCCGCTTTGGAAGCATTAAAATGTGCAATTGTTGATGCCAGGAATTATTCTGTTCCAAAGGCTCAAATGAAATTTGATTCACCAATAATTGACGAAAATCTTCAACTTCTAATTCGTTTGAAAAATGTCCGCAGACGTCAATATCAACGTTCCCGTGACCCTGTTTTTAAAACTATTTATAAAGAATTACAGAAAGAGATTAAACATAGATTTACTCTTCTGAGAAATCAAAATTTTGAGACTAAAGTTGAAAAATTGAAACCATATTCAAAACCATTTTGGAAGCTGTCGAAGATTCTTAAGAAACCTTCAAAGCCTATTCCAGTTTTGAAAGATGGTGAACGTTTTCTTGTATCCAATGAACAAAAGGCTCAAAGACTTGCTCAGTAGTTTGAGAATGTTCATAACTCAAATTTGAATTTTGTGAGTCCAATTGAAAATGAAGTCACACGTCAATTTGATTTAATTTCTTCCCAGAATTTTTTACCTGCAGAAATAATTGAAACTAACTTGAATGAGATTAAATCAATTATTAAAAACTAGTTGAACTTTCCCGGTGATGCTCGGGATCAAAGGTGTCAAAGATAGTTTTTTTTTATATTTCATTGCTGCATTAGCTCAACTCACTTCAAAAATATAATTTACATCTTATACTTCCATCATCACTTTAAGTACTTCAATATTCTGAGAACGCACAGAGCGGAAATACCCGTATTGGATTGTTTTTTGTGATTTTGGGCAGATTTACAGAAACTGGAAGTCACCATTTTGGATTTGAAAATGACGTATGGAGTTCAACTTTCGAAAGTATTGAAATTGTTGGCCAAATATCATTTTAGAAGTCATAAATTTGCATGTTTCACGTAGTTTTGTGAATAATATCTCAAATTTAGTAATCAGATACTTGTTATTTTTCTTCAAATCTTTTTTCTGAACGTTAACAAACATTCTAATAAAAAAAAAACACGTGTCATCGCTATAAAACGACGTATGGAGTTCCACTTTCGGAAGTATTGGAATTGTTGGCCAAATATCACTTTAGGTTATTTTCCTGAAGCCGGAAGTCGCCTTTTTTTAATTCAAAAAAACTTCGTAGAAAATAAGTAAATAAAAGATTTTTAATGCTTAAGCTGCCTCTTTATCGATATTCAAACCAATGAATCTTAACCTTTCCTCCAGCTAAATGTCCCAAGAGTTCTAGTTTGGATTAACGTAAAAAAAGTAAAACAGTAAGGCGTCTTACACAAATTACGTAACGCATGAAGGGGGGGAGGGGGGTTGAGTCTGCATTACTTATTGTTACGTAGGGGGGACGGGGGGTAGTAGAGACAGTTACGTAACTGTGATGTTTGCTCGAAATTGAAAATTTGATCAGCGTTACGTAATTTTAGGGGGGGGAGTCATGTCGAACGTTACCTATCGTTACAAAGGGGGGAAGGAAGTCTGAAATCTAGATCATTAGCGTTGCGTAATTTGTGTACGACGCCTAAGGTTAAGAGCTGAATGACCTTCTGGTTAAAAGCTCTCTAATAAAAATCGAATTCAAATTCAAAAGTACAAAAGTAAATCGAATGCCGTAATATGTAACTATTCACAAAACCACGAAAACATCAGAAATGTAAAATGTTTATGCTTGAGACATGGATTATTCTGCAAAAAAAAATGTAAATGGTGAAAGAACAACGAACATTGTATTGAAAAAAAAAAAAAAAAACACAAATAATTTAATTTTGATTGCGCATAAAAAGTCAAGATTTCGCATGTATACGTATAATACGTATAAATTTAAAAAAAAGTATTTTCAGGTGTTTTTCTGTATTCTGTATGCTGTATATGGTCCTCGTGGCTCTGTGGTTAGCGATATCGATTGTCTCCCACACGGTTGTGATATCGGGTTCGGTCCCCGATCAGGTCGAGAGTCTTTTCGAACTGGATTTATTTTTGACTCAGCTCTGGGGCACGGTGTACCGTTGTACTCGTCCTACAACATGCAAAATGTGCTAAAAACAATATCGATAACGAATCACATGTCATCGCTTTAAATTTTGATTTAGAGGCAAATTCAGCATAAAAAGTCATGATTTTGCATGTTTCACGTAGTTTTGTGAATAATATCTCAAGTTTTAGTAATCATATACCTTTAATTTTTCCTCACATTTCTCACCTGAACGATCACAAACATTTTAATTAAAATAGAATCACATTTCATCGCTTTGAATTTTGATTTAGAGGCAAGTTCAGCATAAAAAGTCATAAATTTGCATGTTTCACGTAGTTTTGTGAATAATATCTCAAGTTTTAATAATCAGATACTAATTATTTTCCCTCACATGTCTTTCCTGAACGTTAACAAACATTTTAATGAAAAAATGATCAAATGTCATCGCTTTGAAATTAGATTTAAAGGCAAATTCAGCATAAAAAGTCATGATTTTGCAAGTTTTACGTAGTTTTGTGAATAAAATATCAAGTTTTAGTAATCAGATACTTAATATTTTTCCTCAAATGTCTTTCCTGAACGTTAACAAACATTTTAATGTAAAAAACTACCATGTCATCGCTTTAAATTTGGATTTAGAGGCAAATTCAGCATAAAAAGTCATATTTTTGCTTGTTTTACGTAGTTTTGTGAAAAAATCTCAAGTTTTAGTAATCAGATACTTTTTATTTTTCCCCAAATGTCTTTCCTGAACGTTAACAAACATTTTCATGTAAAAAACCCACATATCACCGCTTATTTTTTTGATTTAGAACGATTTCAAATGATGGTGGTGACTGTACACCACTGAGACGGAAGCAATAACATCAATAAGATCAAACGTTACGGAATTCCATTTTTATATAGTAGATTTCAAAAATATGAAAGCACCTGGTGACGATGGAATCTTTAATATACTAATCAAACATCTCCCTGAGAGCACAATGGAATTTTTAGTGAAAATTTTCAATTGCTGCTTCAAAATTGCATATTATCCCAAATTATGGAAAAATGCAAAAATTACTCCCATTTTAAAACCGGATAAGAACCCAGCTGAAGTTTATCTTTAAGTTATCGACCAATCAGTTTGCTTCCTTCAATAAGTAAACTGTTTGAGAGAATTATTCTTAACAGAATGATGTCACACATCAACGAAAATTCAATTTTTGCAAATGAACAGTTTGGATTTCGCCATGGGCATTCCACAACTCATCAATTGCTCAGAGTTACTAATATGATACGAGCTAACAAATCTGAAGGTTATTCCACTGGAGCTGCTCTTTTAGACATAGAAAAAGCATTCGACAGTGTTTGGCATAAAGGTTTGATTGCGAAATTGCAAACTTTTAATTTTCCAATTTTCCTAATCAAAATTTTAAAAAATTATCTTACTGATCGAACTCTGCAGGTTGTCTATCAGAATTCAAAATCTGATAGATTTCCTGTCAGAGCAGGTGTGCCTCAAGGTTCAGTCTTGGGTCCAGTCCTGTACAACATATTCACTTCAGATCTTCCTGATTTGCCTCCAGGATGCACAAAGTCATTGTTCTGCGATGACACAAGCATTTCCGTAAAAGGAAAAAGTCTTCGTGTCATATGCAGTCGATTGCAGAAAAGTTTAGATATTTTTTCTTCCTACTTGCAAAAGTGGAAAATCGCTCCCAATGCTTCTCAAATGATAACTTTTCCGCATAAGCCTAGGGCTTCTTTCCTCAAGCCAAACACTAATCACGTTGTCAAGATGAATGGGGTTATTTTAAGTTGGTCCGACAAGGTTAAGTACTTGGGACTAATTTATGATAAAAAACTTATTTTCAAAGAGCACATTGAGAGTATACAAGCCAAGTGCATCAAATATACGAGATGTTTATATCCTCTCATTAACAGGAATTCTAAACTTTGTTTAAAGAACAAACTTTTGAGTTACAAACAAATTTTTAGACCAGCAATGCTTTATGCAGTACCGATCTGGTCAAGTTGCTGTTCAACAAGGAAGAAAACGCTCCAAAGGATTCAGAATAAAATTCTGAAAATGATTTTGAAGCGTCCTCCTTGGTTTGGTACACTCGAATTACATAGACTTACTGGTGTTGAACCATTAGAAGCTATGTCAAATAAAATTATTAACAATTTTCGACAAAAATCGTTGCAATCCTCAATTGCTACGATAAGCTCACTTTAAAGCCAATAAGTTAGCAATTAAGTTAGTTGTAAGTTTACTTCCCCTTTTCTGACAAGAAGGTTTGAATCCCTACGAATGATAAGTCCTAATTGCGAATGCAAACAAATCCTAACAATTAAAATTACAAATTTCTAACAGTGTTGAGAAGTCACCATTTGTGATTGGTCACACATACTCATTATTTACATATATTTATCATAAATACTTAAGCTACTAACAAATCCCCCCTTAAAAAAAAAAACAAAAAAAAAGCCTAAAGTGATCAAATACCACCCAATATGAGTGTTTCTTTAACCAGAATGATGCATGGAGCTAAAAATTGACCTCAGACAAAATTTTGAATTGTAAGATGGCAAATGGGATGGTTGGCGAATGGTTGGACACGTGTCACTTGAGATCCTATTGTGGTCATTCACCTCTGTCCAGCAACTCCTATCCCAACCTCCACGTGGTGCCGACCGGGATACGAGTAACCTTAGCGGAGATCGGGCAACCAACCCCGGTGGAAAGTTTGGTCGTATGCTGACTGGGAAGAGGGAACGTACGCGGCTGTTTCCCCATGTTAGGGGCGGCGTACAACAGCGTCTGATCCGGAGCGGGCGGCTGAATCATGAAACGCGGTGTCTCGTCAGCTATATCAAAAACGGCAGCCCCGTCGCGAGACTAGGTATCGCAGCCATAGTAAGGCAGCATACTGAATATTGAATACTACGAACAATCCAGATATAAATACGGAACGGAATAATCGGCATGGACCTTGGCGAACGAAAAAGGACAACGATTATTGGAAACTTGGTACTTGGAATGTAAGGACTCTACTTGAACCGGCACGCGCAAGTATCCTGGCTAGAGAGCTGCGGAAAGTGAATGTGGAAGTTGCAGCTATCCAAGAGGTGCGGTGGCCGAAATCGGGAGAACGCGAATTTCGAGCAGTATATCCTTTTGCGGACACTTCATTC
Organism: Wyeomyia smithii; assembly: GCF_029784165.1. Taxonomy (NCBI): domain Eukaryota; kingdom Metazoa; phylum Arthropoda; class Insecta; order Diptera; family Culicidae; genus Wyeomyia; species Wyeomyia smithii. The sequence goes on along the minus strand of NC_073695.1, from coordinate 242,823,389 downwards.
AAGTACCACATCTTCTATAGCGGCGGCATGAAGGCAGAAAGAGGAGTCGGTTTCTTGCTAATTGGAAAACAGATGAATCGTGTCATTAGATGGAGGCCGATCAGTGACCGTATATGCGTGTTGAGAATTAAGGGCAAATTCTTCAACTACAGCCTAAAAAATGTGTACGCACCGACCAACGAGAAACCCGATGACGAAAAGGAGGAGTTCTATGAGCTCCTGGAAAAGACATACAATGAGTGCACAAGACACGATATAAAGATTGTCATCGGAGTTGCAAATGCACAGGTCGGGCAGGAAGACTTCTTCCGCCCTGTAACTGGTAGGGAAAGCTTCCACTCTACTACGAACGACAATGGCCTGAGGCTTGTATATTTCGCTGCAGCTAGGGGGATGGCTATCTGTAGCACTTATTTTGCACGCCGGAACATACGTGAGCACACCCGGATGCACCCGAATGCAGAGCTTTGCTCTCAAATTGACCACGTTCTGATTGATGGACGGCACTTTTCAGACGTTACAGACGTGAGGTCGTTCAGAGGACCAAACGTTGACTCGGATCACTATCTCGTAGTAGCCAAAATCCGCGCCCGGCTGTTCAACGTGCTGAAATTTAAGGAAACGAGGAGGATGCAGTTGAACATCCAGCGGCTATCAACTGAAGGAGTGGCTGCAGAGTACTCGCAGAAGGTTGATGAACGGATTGAGGAAAGATTTGAAGGGAACCTGAATAAACAGTGGAGGCACATCCACAGTCCGATCAGCACTACAGCGCGAGAAGTGTTGGGTACAACTGCGGCAGGTGCGCCCAATGAGTGGTTTGACGCTGAGTGCCAGCGAGTGACGGAGGAGAAGAACCGCGCTAGGGGTCACATGTTGGCCACGGCTGTGACTCGTCAGAGCATGGGTAGATATCGAGATGCAAGATGCCCCTGAAAAGAGACTCCATTGCCGGAAGAAACGACAGCATTGGGAGCGTATTCTTGCGGAGGCGGAAGGTTGCTTCTCCAGGCACGATGCGAGGAGCTTCTACAAGAAGGTCAACGGAATCAGGAATCGAAACGTGTCAGCCCCTGTCATGTGCAACGATAGGTAGGGGAACCTGATAACCGATAAAACAGAGGTGGCCAGGCGTTGGGAGGAACACTTCAGTGTGCTGTTGAACGGTGAGGGAAACAGTGAAGTCGAAAGGAGCAGGATGACTATCGTGAATGATGGTCAAGCTGTGGATCCACCATCCATGGACGAGGTGAAGAAAGCAGTGAAAGAGCTGAAAAACTGCAAGACAGCCGGAAAGGACGGCATTCCCGCCGAACTCTTCAAAGTCGGGAGCGAACAGCTGTATCGTGCCATCCATCGGATCATACGCCTGGACTGTAGCAATTATCGGGGCATAACTCTAACGGTATTGAGCGTGTACAAAATTCTCTCCCGCATCCTGTTCCACAGACTGAGGCCGTTGCAGGAGACCTTTGTTGGCGAGTGCCAATGCGGTTTTCGAGGGGGACGCTCCACGACGGACCAAATGTTTACTTTGCGACAAATCCTCGATAAATTTCGAGAATACAGCTTGCAGACGCATCATTTGTTCATAGACTTCAGGGCAGCGTACGATTCAGTCAAGATAAATGAGTTATGGCAGATTATGATTGAACATGGCTTCCCAACAAAGCTGATTAGGCTGATACGTGCCACCCTTGAAGGTTATACATCAAGCGTCTGGATAGCCGGTGAGATATCGGACTCGTTCGTGACGTTAGATGGTTTGAAGCAGGGTGACGGGCTGTCGAATTTATTGTTCAACATCGCATTGGAAGGTGCTATACGGAGGGCTGGTGTGCAGGGAAGCGGCACCATCATTACGAAGTCTCACATGCTTCTAGGTTTTGCGGATGATATTGATATTATTGGTATTAATCGTAGAGCAGTGGAGAAGGCCTTCGGACCTCTCAGGAGGGAAGCTGCGAGATTAGGCTTCGTTATAAACTCTGCCAAAACGAAATACATGGTGGCTGGCAGAGTGCGTGGTAGTCCGTCGGAGGTTGGTGCTGCGGTGGTGCAAGATGGGTAAACATTTGAAGTAGTCGACGAATTTATTCACCTGGGAACATTGGTGACATGTGACAACGAGGTTAGCCGTGAGATAAAGAGGCGAATAGCAGCCGCAAACAGGGCCTTTTACGGATTACGTAACCAGCTAAGGTCCCGCAGTCTGCAAATCCGTACTAAACTTGCACTCTATAAAACACTGATTCTTCCGGTGGCTCTCTACGGCCATGAATCATGGACGCTAAAACAGGCTGATCCGCGAGCTCTTGGTGTTTTTTAGCGTAGGATTTTGCGTTCAATCCTTGGCGGTAAACTAGAAAATGGTGTTTGGCGCAGACGCATGAACCATGGAGTGTACCAGGCATACAAATCGGCGGATATAGTCAAGCTTGACGGCCGCACATTTCGTAGTTGCTTCCCATGATGGATCTGAGCTAGTGAAGTTCCACAGGGAACCACGTCTATAGCAACTTGGTATTAGTTTACCATTTACACGTCGTTGCCTGATTATTTGAATATTTCTTCTTCGTGCCCCGATAAGCTACATCTATTATATTATCAATATTCAACTCCCGGAAAGGCATTAGTTTTTTCCAGCTTTTTCCAGAAAAGTTTGTATAATGAGTGTTAGGACGAATTTCAACAATCTGATCTGTACATAATGCATTAATATAATCACAAAACATTGTCAACCGTATGATTTGTGGGAAAAGGTTCATCAACTGAAGTTATGTTACCTACGTCATTTTGTTGTAGAAACAGCGATTTTTATTTCACTGTTTCTACAACCGATTGACGTACATCCATCGTAGTATGTGACAAGTCGCTCAACTTTTTTTTCATAATCAAGTAAAAAGTCGCGATTCAAGAATCCTTTTTTTGGAAATGAATTTAGTTTGGAATATGATAGCATTCGTAGCCTCTGTCATGTTCCATCTGAACTTCTTCCGTACAAAAAGCAAGTGTGCTTTAGTTGTCCACGAGCACCAAGCATGTTCAAAGTTTTGTAGATAGTCAACTTCGTTCCGCGGTGAGTTTTATTCGAGAAGTGCGTCCTCCGGAGTCCAAAAAAAACACGATTTTCCGCCATTGGACCTCGACGAATTTCTCTGCTAATGTCGTTCTCGGTAATCAGCAGTTAGCCTCGGTGCACGCATTTGCCAACTTCCTCGATTTCATCCCCGCTAAGTGGAATCCGTGGTCGGAGATTAACACGGTCTTCTCTGAGGTCAATTGTAGGCTTCTGTTCATCATCCCGATTCGGGAAATATCCATATTAAGTGGTATTCGAAAATTTTGGGATGTTTTCCAGAGAGCAGAAGTCGTCATCTTGGCTTTCAAAAAGGCTTAATTTTTTGCCTCTGGGTATCATTCTGATTGCGGAAATTCACATATCCGGTGGTATTTGGCCATTTTGGTCTGTTATTAAGAAACCAGCCATCTGCCATCTTAGAATTCAAAATAGTCTCTGGGGGCAATTCTTGGCTCCTGGACATCATTTCGATCATTTTAAGCTATATTTTGGAAAAATTGTCACCAATATGTGTTTTACTTGGACGGAACCCTTCTTTTGCAGAGAAGAGAGAGGTGTCGTACCACCATAGAAATATTTCCTGCTCCCAAAAACATCCACATGCCAAATTTGGTTAAATTTGCGAGTCGTTGAATGCAATAAAAGCATCACAAACATAGCTGGGCTGGATTTACGTCACGTTGAGTAGAAATGGCGGTTACGTCATTTCGTTTTCGTGAATTAATGACGCTATTTTTTGCACTTTTGACAAAAATTCGGTGCCTATGGGTCCGGTTTGGTGTGTTCTATCATTTAATCGCAAAAAACACAAATCGGCCATATTGGCGCTTACGTCAGTTTGCGAGATTACGGCCGTATACGCACGAAATCTGCAACATATTTTTTTCTGAGAAAGTATGAAATTGAGTCAACTAAATCTAAAATTGAAGTAATTTAGTTTCGTGTGTGAGAATGTCGGTCACATGCTCACAGAAATTCAACAACAATGCACAGTGGTACAGTAAGGCAATGTAGGCGGACATGAGTTTTTCGATGCGATTTTGTGGTTTTAGAGTAAAATTTTTTCTAAGAATTTATTTCTTATATTTAGTCTATTTTTTATGTGCAAATGAAAATTAGGGTGGTCCTGAAATCGACTAAATAAAAAAACTAACTTTTTTATTTGCAGAAATAAATGTATACATTCATGGGCACAGTAGTAGATCAACTAATTTTAGGCAACTTCCGGTATTTCTTCACAATATTTATACAATATTTGTTCATTCAAATGATACCAAAAAATGTTATTTATGTTTGCCCTAAACGGAGACATCAATATATCAAAAGTGCCTATTTTTAAAATAGAAATAGTGAAAACTCTTCATCTGTACTATATATCGACAATGTTTTTTCGTCAAAATTGGCGAATTTTTGATTAAAGTTACCGAAGAAAACTTTGTTTTTAAATTTGAATTGAAAAAATAGAGCGAAAAGGCTGTTTTTGGAAACCAAATTTAATGTCTACAAAAAAGTTTTCTGACAAAGTAACTTAGAATTAGTTGGTCTACAAGTTTGCCAAAGAATGTTTACAATTATTTATGCAAATAAAAACAAGTTAGTTTGTTTTTATTTCGTTGATTTTACGACAACCCTAATTTTCATTCGCACATAAATAGAGGACTAAGTATAAGAAACAATTTTTTCAAACACTATGGCTTTAAACCGCAAATCGCAACGAAAAGCTTATGTCCGCCTAAATTGCCTTACTGTACCACTGTGCAATGAGTTTAGTTACCTTTTTCACCACAAGACGGGGTGTTCCCTGTCTGTCTTCACGGAGATATATGGGAAATTAGCGAGTGAACTATATTGTTATTTTAAGATATTTGCCTATTTGGAAACTACAGAAACTCGAAAACAACAGAGCCAAAAAAACTCTTGTATAATTGTGGTTTGTAGGGTGAATACGATTTGCCGGAAATATTTTGTTTAGTGTTTAGGGTTAACACATTCTCCGAATAGCAAAGGTTACGCCTACATCCCTATAATCTTCCCACCTGATCGCAAGGACGTGGCCAGCCCTATTCAATTAATTTACTGAGCAATTTTACTGATTCGGATCCATCACGGAGTAGCAACCATTGATACGTGCAGTTAGTCAAGTTAAACTAAGCTAATAATAGTAATTGGTTTAGGTTACTCTTAATACTCTCAAAATTCAATTTTTTCATCAACAACCCCACCTCACCTCCCGATCGGAATTTCTGTTTACGCCACTGAATCAGGCAAATCAATTTTCTTCAGATTCTTAGGGCAGCATAGGGTAGAACGACACCTCAGAATAGCGTAAGCAAAGGATCACTGTGCAATTTTGATTTATTGGTTCATTTGTTTTATAATAAAACATCAGAATTAGAAATGAATTTTAAAGAAATTATTATTTCTGAAGTGATACACGAAATCAACACTTTTAGCAACAACAACTTTGTTGCTTTCCAATCCAGTTTCGTTTCATCAATTGAAATCAACAAAGTGCACTCTACCGTGTCTTCCTTGTCGATACCCTTGAAGTACCGCCACCTACAAACACCACCGACAGTGGATGAAAGGACCACTTTTGTGATACCGCGTTACACCGTCGGAAGAACCGACGGAAGAAAGACCAGCCAACCAGCAATCTTCAGTCAAATGTGACGACACAAAGGACATTGCAATGACAACATAAATCGCACCGCAGAAGAGAAGACCGAACCGATTTCCCGCACCGAACAATCGAACAACAGGCAAGTCATCGCAGAGTAGGCCTTGTAGGCCGTAGCGTAGCAAGGAACACTTTCTCCCTGACGGTGTTCATTCCGTGAGTCAGGATACGACCCTGTTTTAACCGATAGGGGAAAAAAAGCAAACCATCAAGAAAGCTGTAACAAGTAGGCGACGACTTTTGAATCACCATAACGTTGATGGCAGCCATACGGGCAATTGATGATGTCGCATCGCACAGTTGCCCTGCTGCTTTGCGTGAAACGATGAATTGGGGTTAGGACGGCAAATAAAAGCCAAGGGAATTGCCGGTTTAGGTTAGGCTGCTCAGTTGTCAACTCGCCGGGTGCCGCACGCCGTCTTCCTAGTGTTTATTGTGTTTGCATAATCATATACATAATATATTATGTTTTAGTAATGTTTCTTTCTCCTCTTGTTCGGCTTGTCATCGGTCTGTTTTGTTTACTTTTACTGAAGCTGGTTTTTTCCTTCTTTTCTCTTTTTTTTTCGCTCTCAGTAAACTGCCGTCCTTTATTGTCCTGCTTTTAATGCTCCCATAATGGTCTGCGCTCGGAAAACATGTGATGAATTGCTGATTTCGGTAGTCGATTAAAAGGATATTCAAATTACTTTTTCTACCTCCGCTTTAAGCTGAATGGATTCTTTTGACAGAGTAGAGCACCGAATTGATTTGAATAAAACATGTCCCTTTGGTGCCATATGGAGGTGGACATTTGGAAAAGTGGGACAAACACTGGCCGGACAACAAGTGGAAATGCATCCCGGTAATTGAAATTTGCATAGTCATCAGACAAGGGGGAATGACAGGGAGGTGCTTTGTCGTGCTTAAACGTTGAGATCTTCACCGCTCGCTCAGGCTCTACTGCACTTACCCCTTCAATTGATCCGAAGAAAAACATCCGACCAAAGTGGGCCACCCCTTGCCCACCGCCTACTTTCCGAGCCGCGCCCTGCACTCCGGTGAATAATTGCCCTCGCAAACTTTTTCGCCGGAAAGGCACTCGATTCCATCCTGTTTATTCAGCACGAGAACGACGACTTTCCACAGTTAGTGTTCGGTTGTTTGGTTTTCCGATTACATTTATGTTTGTCATATTATCATTATTTGTGTAATCGATGAGAAACGGAAAGAGGTGAGACAGATGAATGGCTTCTGAAGGATCTGCAGGCGCTTTTGTTGGGATAAACGGGGTTGGAGGACAGTTTTTGTTTGGCAGTGAATCGCTTTCATGTCATGTGACGACTTTTGTGTATTTCGGTGGAAGAAAAGATGATATTTGGTCAAAGAAACTGGTTATTTTTTTTTTTTTGAAGTTAAGAAATGGATAGTAATAGTGAAAGGTGAACATGTTTTATGATTCACTTCTTGTTCACTTGAAGATCTCTGAGCAAAATTGAACAATTTTTTTGGACGTCTATAGCTTATAAAAAAACGCCTCATACTGGATCTTTTTTCATGAAATTGCAGGTAATTTTTTTCGGTTAATTGTGTATGCAGTAAATTGAGATTTAACTTCTATCTTCGAGTCGAGATACTAAATTGATTTTAAAATTTTTCTAAAATGATTTTTGAATAATTCTTTAATAATGTAATGGACTTATTCCAAGCACCATTTAGAATATAAGTAAATATAAAACAAGCGGTGCGATCATATATCGCATCAGCATAAAACGACGGTGCGATCACCCGCTGCATCAGCAGAAAAGGGTATTGCTACCGACGTGTACAATAAACTGATCGCTGAGTGCGATTTATTCAAGTACCAACGTTCGTCGTGTCTTGACTACTAGATGACACTCCCGGGTCCGGCTAGGAAGCCGGACCATTTTAGTTACCACATGGCGACCTGTGACATATCGGACAGTATTCACGTCGAAGCGAACCAAAAGTGGAAGAAAAAGGGCCGAATAGGAATGCGATACGTACGATTTGTGAAGGAAACGAATTAGCTCAACTTACGCTCCCATCAAATTAACACGAAATTTACACCGTGAGCAACTGACGTGATAAGTGTTACGATGATATATGAATGTTCTCATGCCCATCACACCGTTGCTAATTAATGGATTTTAGTTAAAAACAAAAATAACTATGGCCGTTATAACAAGTGCTACAACAAGTAATAGTTTAATGCATGTCAAATAGTGCTCGAAATTACTGAAATGTGGTCTATTGGTAAGCGGGCGCAATTCGTCGCATACGGTGTAAAATAATAACAAAAACCGAACAGTCAGCGAAATGCAGCCGAATGCCGACCTAGGAAACGGAAATATTTAGCTGATGCAGAACACATTCATCTAACGTGCCTTCTCCAGCCAGACATTCACCTAACATCTATTACATACATGCCAACGAGGAAAATTTGTTGAGCCAGAAAAATACTAATCCAACAAGTTAAATCAACGACGAAAAGTTATGATAAGTTTATTCCGAATATCTATTGAGTTTGGAAAATCATAAGACGCGGTGAGCCGCAGAATTTCCAGCTTTTGCTGCCCTCACCAACTAATCAACACTTCTGATGTACAGTCAATTTCTCGAGCGACACCCAGCATATACCTACAACAATATGCACACATTTTGCACAGCATTGCAAAACGATAACGATGTACAGCAACGTTGCTGAAACTTCCACAGTGGACCTTCCTACTTATTTGATTGAACAAACGGATAAACACCGGACTTACCTACATAGCATCGAGGAAAATTTATTGAACAAATAGCGAAACGTAAAAAGGTAATTACAGTTAACTAGATATAGAGGAAGTTTAGATTTTTCGTTCACTAGTGACGATGATGCAAACAAAGTCATACATTTATATATATTTATATATATTATATATATAATCGCGATAAAATCGTAAATCTTCGATAAGTGAAAGACTATATACTATTTATGTTATATCAATTTTTGACAGCGCCAGTTTGTATCGTGTTCAGTTTTAGTTTAATTTGTTTCCATTAATACAGACCGATCTTTCTGTGCAATCAAACAAACAAAAATAATAATAACCGATGCCCGCGGTGAAAGCATTGTAAGTTGTGCGTGCGATATTTAGGTCGGTATGAAGAAAAAAAAAACAAATGTATGCCTGCACTCATTATTACTAAACTGGTGAACTCGAAAAACTATTTATATTACTATTTACGAATGAAAAAAGTTAGCTACTATATTATTATCGACATAACCCCAAAAAAAAATAGAGATGAAATAATTTCGTCGGTGAGCAGGTTATGAACTGACACAATTTTTTTTAATTATTTTAAAAAATGAAGTGAGTGAAGTAAAAACAGGAAAATCTGAGTACACAAGCACAAATAACATGGAACAAAACGGATTATTCATTTAGGAGCAACTGTGAAGCAAAGGAAACGATAATACGAAAATAGTAATAGTTTAAAGTTACTGAAAATTGTAGAGAATAGGTTCACCAAAAATATCATATCTAAAGCTTTACGAAGAATGAAAACACAGTGAAAGGATAAACTCTTAGAAGCAAGCAACAAGCATAACTCGAATTATCAAACAATAAATTATTTAAAAAATGCAAAAAAAAAAAAAACAAATAATGAGAAATGCAATACTAACAGTAAACAGTAACAGAAAAAAAAAACAGCTTCAATATTTTCAAATTTTGCAAAAAAAAAAAAACAAAGTGAATCAAGATTAGTTTTTGGTTTTAGTGACATCATAACATACATTCCAAAAATTCAAAATTAAATAAATTTTGACAAATGCAATTAGATTCTAATTTGAATATTTCTCTATCTATCTTAACTGCATGGTTCAGTACCATATATTCTCGTTTAAAAAAAAAAAAAAAACATGATTTTCTTTTTATTATAAATCGCCTTGTTCTGGTACACGAAGCTGGTCACTTCTGTGTACCCGAATAAAGAAACAGCTTTCACCTTGAGCCTGACCAGCCTAAGGTGGGAGTAACGTTTTAACTTTAGCTTGTTTTTGTCTCATTTTCACTTACCAAAATTCTTCCTTTATTCAAAATAATCCTTTTCCTCGAGCTCTAAAACTAAACTAAACTAAAATACTACGATTAAAAATTGTCGTTATGAGAGCGCGGTGAAAGCCCGCAACAATAAAAAAAAATATATATATATATATTTATTTATTAAAGAGCTGCTAGGTGAATAGGCTCAAAATCCCTAGCAGCCTGCCCTGCTATGCGAATAGGCTAAAAATCCATAGCAAGGCATAGAAATTAAGAAAAATATATTCCTGGGAGCCATGTTATAAAATATAGTAGAATAGGGTATCAATAAATAAAATATTAAAAATAATTGGATGGAATTTTGCCCCAGATGCCCGAACCAAAATGGTTATCGGATGCCCGGGTGAATAAGAAGTGCACGGACTCTAGCGTCTCGTAGCCATAATAAGTTAATTTTTTTAATACCCCGGATGCCTGGCACTTTAAAGATTACCAGAAGGACGTCATAAGATTAATAAGAGATTTAAACTTTAATTCTTTACGATCATTTTCAATAACTATTGTTTAATAAACATAATTATAACTTTATAATATCATAAAAATATTACAAAGTTTTAAATTAAACACAGCAAATAGAAAAGCAGTCCAATTATATACCTTAAATTAAGTAATTTCATAACCTAAAATTTATATAACCATAACATTACAAAATATGACACAAAACCAATTCTCATATTTTCCTTATTTTCACAAACAAAGCAATAACCAAACTAAAACATTACATGACATTAAAACAAACGTAAATAAATAACCTAACCTAAATTTAAAAAAAAAAAACAGTTTTTCCATAGTCACGAAATATGTGCTAAACAATTCTGCTAAGCCTAACTTTAGATAATATAAATTTATGTGTTTATGTAACATTGTTAGAAATATTGGATTCATATATTTTTGTTCTCATCTGATTATACTTCGAGTATAGTCTGACAGAGCAACTATATCAATGCAAATTCTACCAAATTACATAATCATTGTCTCACTAATTTAAAAAAAAAACTCAAAATCTAATACAAGTTTTTCAATTTTAAAAAAACATTTATAAAACAAATTACTTAAATCAGTCATAAACCGAACAGATTAGCAAAAGACTCATCAATAACACTGTAATATTTTCTTAGATTCTTAGATTTTTTAAGATCATGTAATATTATTTTCATTTAATTATAATCCGATAACTTTCACAATACTAGCAACAACAACAAAAAGTTGCAAATAAAATACAGAATAAAAAACACAAGACGAATCTAACATCCTAAAACAAAAAAAAAAAACGTTATAAATATCTATAAAAATATTTTTCTTAAAAAAAAAATCTTTAAATTTAACTTTGAGACCTCCTATAACAACAATAAAAATAGATATTAAAATAAACGAAATATAAGAATATTAAACATTTAAGAAAAAAAAAATTTTTTTGTTTATTTTCCTTTCGCAAATGACTAAATTATAATAACCCATAACAAAACTTATTCAACTTATAACGAAAACAAATTACCCCTATTTAAATAGAACTAATTATGTAGATTAATTATAACACCTAGAATTCAAATCATCCTTAAGTACAAAACCAATTAAAAAACCTTAGCCAACCCTACATTAATTACATAAACACATTTCATCAATTGCACATTTATTATCTTTAAAGCAAAATCTTATCCTTATATATGTGATCAAACACATAATCAAAAATAAAAAAAAAAACAACAAATTCTTTTTTCAACACATAGCGATTCAACGTTACATAACTTCAAATTTCTAGACAATCTTCATCATCCACAATAGATTGGAGCGTTGGAGAAAGATCACAGACATCTCAATAAATATCTGAGATCTTTACCCAATAAGCACCAATGGATTGGGACGATACGACGAAAATTCTTAGCTACACCTCTAACTACTATACCACAATACAAAATTTGAAAAAATAAACTAACAGCGAAAACTAGAAAAAAAAATCAAAATAAGCAATAGGCAATAAGAATATAACATTAACAAAAAAAAAAAAAAAAAAAAAAAAAAACAAAATAAAAATAATAAAAATTTTCAAAAATTACAGTCAACGTTCGACAAAAATCGACATCGACATTACATTAAAAATATATTTTTAGGCATGTTTTCGGATATGAAAAAATTTCAGAGATAAATCAATAAGAATTTCAATAGCAGGATCTGATTTTGGTATTTCTGATGTAGATTTCGAAATAAATGAAGAAGAAAGTATATATTTTAAAGAATATTTGAAAAAATTGAAAAAAAAAACAAAAACAAAAAAAAGCTGCATCAACATATTAAGGAAATAAGATAATACATCTTTTACAATTTTTCTACATAACCAATTACACGAATATAAATTTTTAACAAATTTGAATTTATAAAATTCAAATTTTTCCCTAAGAGGGGTGGTGTAATGGACTTATTCCAAGCACCATTTAGAATATAAGTAAATATAAAACAAGCGGTGCGATCATATATCGCATCAGCATAAAACGACGGTGCGATCACCCGCTGCATCAGCAGAAAAGGGTATTGCTACCGACGTGTACAATAAACTGATCGCTGAGTGCGATTTATTCAAGTACCAACGTTCGTCGTGTCTTGACTACTAGATGACACTCCCGGGTCCGGCTAGGAAGCCGGACCATTTTAGTTACCACAATAATGTAAGCATGATTCTGCAATGATTCCTTAATTATTTATAAATGTTTCTAAAAGGATTCTGCAATGATTCAAAAATGATTCTAAAATGATGTTAAAATGATCTTTTCATAATTTTAGAGCAGTTCTAAAATGATTCAAAAATAACTCCAAAATGATTCTAAAGTGATTTTCTAAAAGATTTCTGAAATAATTCTTTTAGAATGTTTTTAAGCGATTCTGAAATTATTCTAAAAGGATTTGTTAAGTAATCGTAGTATTGAAATAATTGTATAATAATTGAACATCCCAAATTAGTACAAAATCAGCGATCTCACTCGATCAGACGCTATTAAATTTATCGCTTTCTTTGTCATCGCTAGCCTCAGTTGTATGAGCGAAAGGTCACGAAAGCGAAAGGTCCACTCAGCAGATAATAAAAACCGCTTATCATTGCCAGCAGAGATCAGTCGAAATAAAATTGTCTTACAGAACGAATCAAACTGTTTATCTTACGGTAAGAAGCAGATCGAATAAAACCAAACTTAAAGCTAATACTTTGACTGACAAATTAATAGTACGAAATCCAACATAAAATGGTCCTTCGAGCCGGATTGCTTGGAGTATATTTGGCGATTTGTAATTGCGTTTGAGAACTACCGGAATTGAGCGAATTGGTATGTGGTTTTGGAATTTGGACATTATTTGAGTTACGATTGCTAGTTTGTTGATGTAGAATTGTGTGATGTTTCTGGCTACAAACGCGACACGCGCTAGAGGAACATTTTTTGATTTGGTGGTCTGGCGAAAGACAGTTTATGCATAACGATTTTTGTTTCACCAATTCGAATCGTTGAGGAACCGGCAGGTTCCTAAAAGCTTCACATTTGAAAGGCGAATGTATAGGTTGTTTGCAAAATGGACAAGATTTTGTGGAGGAATTCATAACGGTATGCACGTTACCGTATCGGGGTTTTTGCGACCGATTTGGTTCTGACCGTGGGAGATCGTTAGCTCGCGCCTTGCCAGGTGCGATAGACTGTAGAACAGTGGTATGACGGCGTAAAAATGCAATTAAATTATCATATTCAGGAGCGTTTGTCGATAAGTTGTAATTTTCCCACTGCTTTAGTGTCGATGAATCGAGCCGCGCAATAACCATGTGAGCCAATAAAACACTCCAACCCTTGGTATCGATCTCCATTTTTTCGACCATTCGAAGGTTACGTTCAAAGTCGTCTATCAACCGGGCTAACGACTCATAGCATTCTCGCTTCATGGGTTCCACAGCGAACAGCGAATCTAGATAAGTTTTCACCACCATCTTCTTATTGTCAAAACGTTTGTTCAATAATTCCCAGGCTACAGAATAATTAGCTGCTGTAATTTCTATAGCTTCAACCACACGTTTCGCATCCTTGGACAATGACGCCACGAGATAGGAGAATTTATCGATATCCGACAGTTGAGGGTTAGAATCTATCAAACTTTTAAAGGTATCCCGAAAAGTAAGCCACCCAGTGAGAGAACCATCAAAAGTGGGAAGTTTAACTTCAGGAAGCTTTATTTTAGAAATGGCTGGCTCAGCATTGCGAACGATCGTAGACGTAGAGGGATTAACAAGTTGCTGGGTTGGCGGGGTAGGATTTACTTTGCGTTCCGCTGCTACAAGAAAACTTTTCGCCATGACATAATTTAACTCAAATTCATCACGCGCCTTGCGACTAGCTTCAGCTATGAGTAAAATATCACCATCGCCGTCGGTTTCGTCAGCTCCTTGCACCGATGTAGCATCATGGTATTGTGCATCTTCCTCAAGAAGATCCATTTGCAAACGGTTGCTTTGGAATTTTTCAAAAGTTTCCTCTAAACGATCTCGCCACACGGGAAGGTGATCTTTATCTCTCTGCTCATTGTAATTTCTTACGAAAGCTAACACATTTTGCATTGTATCTCAGCGAAAGCGTTCTTGCTTACTGAGTGATCTCAAGCTGGGTGTCATATTGCTGCTTGATCACGCTTAATTTTCACCAAAAAGCAATCAAAATCTGATACTCGCTTTTACGAGCCGAAATTCGATCTATTGATATTGGTTGTTTGCAGTCCGGCTACAACTTCCTCGCAAGCAAATCCTACAAACAATCAAGCTCCGTCCACGTCGCTCAGCCACTGCTCCACGTCCGCCAATTTTCGCAAAATTCCGTCAACGGTCCTACTTCAGACAGCTATAGTAAAGGTGTTCGATAGTACTGGTTACTGTTTATGGGCGAGAGCGTTATTAGATCCCGCATCACAACTTAATATCATTTCGGAACGCTTCGTGCAACGGTTAACCCTGCAGAAAGTAAAGGATTATCATGTCATCGGAGGTATAAGCAAGACTTCAGTTGTCTCCATACACTCTCTCGTAACCTGCATTCAGTCTCATTGCACGGATTTCAATGCTGACATCAAATTCCATGTGCTCAGTGAAATTACCCGTGAGTTGCCGTCTAACTATGTGGATGTATCTCAATGGAATTGGCCGGAAGATGTTGTCTTAGCAGATCCTAAGTTCAACGATCCAGCTTATATCGACATGATAATAGGAATGGAAATTTATTACGATCTTCTTCTTGATGGATTTATTCGTCTGGGTCCTGGAAAACCGGTTCTGCAAAATACAGTGTTCGGTTGGGTCGTTTCTGGAAAGGTAGGATTTTCTCAGACCGACCAAGAGAAATTCAGTCTTGTCCATGTTTGCAACCTAGAATCGATTGAAAAGCAGCTTGCCAAGTTCTGGGAACTAGAATCGTGCCAATCCTCTAATGTCATGTCGGTCAAAGAGACAACTTGTGAAGCACATTTTGCGAATACTACGACCAGGGATGAATCAGGTCGCTTTGTTGTGGTCCTGCCAAAGAAGCCGTCTGTTCTTCCACTATTGGGAAATTCATATGAATTTGCCAAACGTCGCTTTCTTTCACTGGAGCGTCGTCTCTTAGCCAATCCACCTTTACGGTCAGCATATTCAGAGTTCATTGACGAATATCAGAAGTTGAATCACATGAAGCCAGTGGGAGAACAGATGCCATCTAAATCTAGTTTAACTTACTATTACTATTTTATCTCAATTATCTTACGATTTCGCATGCATCGGTATGCGATTATTTCTGACGTAGAAAAAATGTACCGTCAAGTTAAAGTGCATCCCGCAGATCATGCTCTGCAACGAATTCTTTGGAGAAATGACCCGTCTGCACCCATACAAGCGTATGAATTAACCACAGTCACTGATGGCACCTCTGCGGCACCCTGTCTAGCTACAAAATGCCTCCAACAACTTTCTAGAATTGGAAGCTCTACACACCCTGAAGCTGCTGCTGTTGTTGCCAAAGATTTTTACATGAACGATATGATCAGTGGAGTCAACAACGTTGAGGAAGGAAAGGAATTGTGCAGCCAGCTTTTGAATCTTTTAAACTCCGCGGGTTCAGTTTACGAAAATGGTCATCCAATTGTCCACACATTTTGGCCCACATACCTGCGGAATTACGCGACGAACGTACTGTTTTAGAATTCGATTCTACTACCACAGTTAAAACTCTGGGTCTCAAATGGGAACCCGCGTCTGACAAATTTGGCTTCCAAGTCTCTAAATGGAACACCGCGACAGTCATCAGTAAAAGAATCGCCCTATCTGACTCTGCTCGTCTGTATGACCCTTTAGGACTTGTTGGTCCTGTGATTGTTCTAGCAAAGGTTTTCATGCAGAATCTTTGGAGAAACAAGAAAGACTGGGATGAACCACTTGAAGCAGAACTTCAACAACTCTGGCTGCAGTTTAGAGACTTGCAGCATTGGATAGTCTAACTGTACCACCTTGTCCGTTTCCGATCCCATCAGCATTGAAATTCACGGATTTTGCGATGCCTCAGAGAAGGCATATGGCGCCTGCATATACTTACGCACTGTTGCGGTTAATAGAGAATCTGTCGTTCGTCTACTGACTTCCAAGTCCAAAATTGCTCCCATGGGCAAACGCAAAAGGGAGAAGAAAATATGCTTACCACGGTTGGAACTTTCATCCGCGTTAATCCTAAGTCATCTTTATCAGAAAGTTCAAAATAACCTGAAGACACGTATGAAAAGCTTTTTCTGGACTGATTCAATGATAGCCCTACATTGGATCTCTGCAACACCCTCACGGTGGAAAACATTTGTCGCTAACCATGTCTCTGAGATTCAACACGCAACGAATGACGGAATCTGGGCTCATGTTCCCGGAATCGAAAATCCTGCCGACGTCATTTCTCGGGGAATGCTGCCCACTCAATTAAAAGAAACGCAAATGTGGTGGGAAGGCCCACCCTGGCTACGCCAATCAGAACGATTTTGGCCTCCGCTAGTTCGCACGCTTGCTCAAGAGTTTCCAGTTGAACCGTTAGAAGAAGCAACTATCAGCCTACCGGTGCAAGTGCAACCACCGAGCTTCATTTCTGCCTTGCGCTCGTCATACATTTCACTTATCCGTCTCGTAGCTTATTTGTTGCGATTTGCATACAACGCAAGAAAAGCAAATCGTCTAAAACGCCGCAAAAGTTTTCTTCAAACCGAGGAACTAAACGAAGCAGTTTGTGTATTAGCTCGTATCGCCCAGGAAGAGTCTTTTGCTGAAGACATTAGAAGCGTTGTTGCTAGTGGCCAAGTCAAGTCCAATTCCCGATTAAAAACTCTAGCACCGATTCTTAAAGATGATATTTTGCGAGTCGGTGGTCGGCTTAGATACGCACCAATATCAGAAGAGAGAAAACATCCCATAATCTTGCCACCAAATTATCCTTCTACCGAGTTAGTTATGGTTTACTATCACGAAAAGTTGCTACACGCTGGACCCCAACTACTCATAGCTACTATCCGAGGAAGATTTTGGCCTCGACGAGTACGTAACCTAGCGCGCAGAGTAGTACATCAATGCATAAAATGTTTTCGCTGCAAACCGACAGTTCTCGAGCAGCTAATGGGAGATTTGCCTGCTGAACGAGTGACTCCAACCTACCCGTTCATAAAAACGGGCGTCGACCTCTGTGGACCAATCTATTATCGTCACACGGGTCGAAAATCCGCTCCAATCAAAGGTTATGTCGCTATCTTCGTGTGCCTAGTTACGAAAGCGGTGCATATTGAATTAGTGGCAGACCTCTCTACCAATGCGTTTATCGCTGTTCTGAAGCGCTTTGTAGCACGTCGAGGTAAACCAACCGTAATCGAATGCGATAATGCCAAAAATTTCCTCGGAGCATCAAGAGAGTTAGCAGAATTATCTCGGCAGTTTACTTCCCAACAACATCAACACCTGGTAACCTCGCACTGCAGCGAGTCCGGTATCCAGTTTAATTTCATCCCACCGCGCTCCCCAAACTTCGGTGGCCTCTGGGAGGCTGCCGTGAAATCCTTCAAAAGACACCTGAAAGCCACAATGGGAGCATCAGTCCCTTTGAAAGACGATTTTGAAACCCTCCTAGTTCAGATCGAGAGCTGTTTAAATTCTAGACCGCTAACGCAGCTCTCCGCTGACCCAGATGAATTGGAAGTTCTCACACCTGGTCATTTTTTGATTCATCGACCACTGGAAGCTATAGCAGAACCATCGTACGAAAGCATACCCACCAGTCGTTTGGATCGTTATCAACAAAACCAGGAATCTTTACGCCGCATCTGGAAACGCTGGAGCTCAGATTACCTGTCCGGATTGCTCCCACGTACCAGGTGGACCCAGCAACGCGACAACATAGCAATTGGGACAATGGTGCTAGTAAAAGACGACAACCTCCCGCCCCTCAAATGGCGGTACGACCGTGTCATCCAAATTTTCCGCAGTGACGACGGCAATGTTCGAGTAGTAATCGTCAAGACAAAAGATGGCGAGCTACGCCGTGCTATCTCGAATATTTGTGTGCTACCCGTGAGATCGTCAGCAACCGCTGAGGATGAAGATCGACTTTACGATATGTAACAACCCTTCGTATTTGTTTGCCATCCGGCAATGCATGTGCATGTCTTACTTTAAAATTAAGAACTAATGTTTCTTGTATTTCATGATAACTTGCTGCAATCCTTATTCGAGTCGTCTCGGACAATAACCAATTGGGTCGGCTTCTGAACGAAACAAATCGAACCACTGATGTTAAGGATCCCACGAGCAATATGACGTCAGCTAGGAAGTTCATTCATTGTGCCGGCTCTGTTCGTATGTGTAACAATATCACAAGCAGCTGTCCTGATCATCGAAAGGAACAATAGCAGTCAACTGATTTGCAGTCGTCGATGCCAGACGATTGATGCCAGACGACGTCCCCTAGACGGTCGTTGCTCACCCGAGACATGCTGAGAAGGAACGTAAACAACCCGAGGTAGCACGTGGGCTGCTTTGCATCGTCGAAGCCGAAGATGATCCGAGTCAAAAGCCTTTTGTTGAATTCAGTCAGCTATCTCTTTCGCTATGGTCACCCAGTCAGTTAGATATAGAATTAGGTTGAAAATGAGTTTTCAACGGTGGCCGGCTATGTTAAGTAATCGTAGTATGGAAATAATTGTATAATAATTGAACATCCCAAATTAGTACAAAATCAGCGATCTCACTCGATCAGACGCTATTAAATTTATCGCTTTCTTTGTCATCGCTAGCCTCAGTTGTATGAGCGAAAGGTCACAAAAGGCTCTAGCTTGCTTGCTTAGAATTCTCCACTCAGCAGATAATAAAAACCGCTTATCATTGCCTGCAGAGATCAGTCGAAATAAAATTGTCTTACAGAACGAATCAAACTGTTTATCTTACGGTAAGAAGCAGATCGAATGAAACCAAACTTAAAGCTAATACTTTGACTGACAAATTAATAGTACGAAATCCAACAGGATTCTAAAATGATCCTTTATTGATTCTTAAATGGTTCTAAAATAACTCCAAAATTATTCTAAAGTGATTCTAAAAGGCTTTTAAAATAATTCTAGAATAATTTTCAAACGATTCTCAAATAATTCTAGAAGGATTCTTAAAAGATTCTGAATTGATTTCAAAATGTATTCTAAACTAATTTTGATATTTCACTGCAGTCGCTTTTTACGCGGTTGATTGTACCGCATTTAAAACTACTTACTTATACTAAATTTATTTGATACCGCGTACAAATGATCTTCCGAATCGAGTAAAAATAATCCGCATTATTGTGAAAATATTCCGTTTGAAAAAACGCATAAAAACAACCCGCGTAAAAAGCGACCGCAGTGTATTCCAAAATAATTTAAAACGATTCTTGAATGATTCTTAAATATTTCTAGTACGATTCTACAATAATTCCGAGATGATTTCAAATTGATTCTAAAGAGGATTCTAATCGTACTATTTTTTTCAGGACCTAAATAACTTTATAATGATTCTACGGTGATTTTAAGGTCGTTTTAAAATAAATTCAAAATGACTTTGATATGATTTTAAAATAGTTCTTAATTGATTCTAAAATGATTATGAAGTAGGGTAGCGAACGGTTTCGGCAGTGGTTTTATTCGGCAGGCTTCTGCATAAGATTGCAGCAGAAAACCTGCCGAAGAAAACCACTGTCGTAGCCGTTCGCTACCCTAATTCGAAATTGATTCCACAGTGCACAGTGGTCCAATAAGGCAAAAAGTGGAATTTAATTCCATAGCGCCTTCCACCTTTATCCTAGCTTAAAAGTGTCTTCGAAGCAATTGTTTGTATAAATAACCCGCATAATCGCAAATCATCAAAAAATATGAAAAGTTTACTATACTAAAAATAAAACAATTAACTTTTTTGTGTTAAGAGATAGAAGAATAGTTTATTCGGCAAAGTTGTAGAAAATTCAAAAATATGAAACTTTGTTGAACAAATGAAAATCCTATCTTTTTTCGGTACAAAGTTATAAAGTATATTACATGGAACATATAAAAGTTAGTTTTTTGTACTTAACTTTTGTTAGTTGCATTTTACACGAAAGTGTAGTTCGAAAGAATTGTTAGAGCATACAAAACACACATTTTTGCCGAAGATCGTATATCTCTAGGACTTTTCATTACAAAGTTATATCATATTTTAGCCTATTTTTCGGATAACTTCAAGAACGTTTAAGTTAGAAAGGGGCAAGTGGAATCATGATATCAATACTTTTTTTCGAAATTAGGCTGAAGTACTGTAAACTACTTAAGGTTCCATTTGTCCCTATACACCCATATTAGAGTACGGTGAGCACAGATTACAGTAGGTTTTCATATATCAAAAATACTAACTTTTTTGTGTTAAGAGATAGAGGAATGGTTATTTCGGCAAAGTTTTAGAACGTGCAAAAATATGAGACTTCGCTGAACAAACAAAGTTCCTATCTTTTTTGGATACAGAGTTACAGAGTATTTTCTATAAAAGTTACTTAGAAGTTAATTTTTTGCACTAAACTTTTGCAAGTTACATTTTACAAGAAAACGTTGTTCTAAAGAAACATTTGGGCATACAAAACACACATTTTTGTTGAAGACCACACATCTCCAGAACTTTTCCTTACAAAGTTATAGCATATTTTAGCATATACTTTTTTCGATAACTTCGAGAACGTATAAAGTAAAAAGGGGCAAGTGGAATCATGATGTCAATACTTTTTCTCAAAGTTTAGCTTGAGTGTTCAAAACTGTTATAAGTTTAATCCATACCAATCCAATCTTTTTTCTATACGTTGTTAAAGTTATCGGAAAAATATGCTAAAATGTGCTATAACTTTGTAAGGAAAAGACCTGAAGATGTGTGGTCTACAACAAAAACGTTTGTTTTGTACGTCCAAATGCTTCTTTAGAACAACGTTTTCCGGTAAAATGTAACTAACAAGAGTTAAGTATAAAAAACTATCTTTTAAGTAACTTTTATAGAAAATACTCTGTAACTCTTTCCCCAATGAAGATAGGGATTTTGTTTGTTCAGCAAAGGTTCATATTTTTGCACAAACTAAAACTTTGCCGAACAAACCATTCCTCTATCTCTTAACACAAAAAAGTTAGTATTTTTAATATATGAAAACCTACTGTGACATATGCTCACTGTACTCTAATATGGGTGGATTGGGACAAATGGAACCTAAAGGAGTTTTTAGTACTTTAGCTTAACTTCAAGGAAGGGTATTGATATCATGATTCCACTTGCCTCTTTTTAACTTATACGTTCTTGAAGTTATCGGAAAAATAGGCTAAAATATGATATAACTTTGTAAGGAAAAGTCCTGGAGATATATGACCTTTGCCAAAAATGTGTGTTTTGGTGCCCTAACAATTCCTCCAACAATACTTTCGTGTAAAATGCAACTAACAAATGTTAAGTACAAAAAATTAACTTTTAAATAAGTTCCATTTAATAGACTTTATTGCTTTGTACCGAAAAAAATAGGATTTTCATTTTTTCAACAGAGTTTCATATTTTCGAATTTTCTACAACTTTGCCGAATAAACTATTCTTCTATCTCTTAACACAAAAAAGTTGACTTTTTTTATTTTTAGTATAGTAAACTTTCCATATTTTTTGATGATTTGCGATTATTATTTAAAATAATTTTGGAATGAAAAAACAATTTTATAACAATTCTCAAGTCACTGTAAAATTATTATAATGTGATTTTAAATTTTTTCTAAAATCATTTTATTATCAGTAATTATTTAATAATTCAAAAAGGATTCCAAAATTATACTTAAGTGATTCTGATTTGATTCGAATTAGGATTTCAGAATATTATTAGAAAGATCCTGAAGCAATTCTAAATTAATTCAAAAAGGGTTTTTGATTTTTTTCAAAATAATTTTAATTAAAACTCCTCAAATAATTCTTAATTAATAATAATTCTTAAAGCCCTTTTAAATATTTGCAGAAATAAAGATAATCCAAAATAATTCTAGAAAGATTTATTAAGGTTTCTCAAATCATTTTTAAATGCCTCTCAAAGGGTTATGACATATCTTCAAAATGTTTTCAGAGTTCTTTTGCTGAAGATTATTTTTAATTCGTCTGGATATATCCTTTTTTGAGTACAAAATATTTTCTTCATGACCGATTTTTACAAATGATTTCATCTACATAAAGATACGTAAATTTGAGATGAAACCGGATCATAAGCAGTTAACTGCAGTTCTGAACTCATGCCACAAGTCATGAATGAGTTTTTGATGTATAGCTTTTCGATTTAGAAGTTCATTTAATTTCCATACATTATTCCTGACCCTACAGATATTACGCCAAACTCATCGAAACACGCTTCTGCAATCAGAAAAATCTGTGACAACACACATTAGCTTCACTGTAGCAAAAAGTACCCTGTTTATTTCACCGTTTCAGATAAGATAAACAAATTGTGTCTTGCCCGGATGCTGCATCCGCGTTTTAGCAGCCTCGGTCCGCACCTCGACCCGAGTTCGCTTTGTCACGCTGCCGTCGCTGTCGTTCTCTGTACTCTTCAGACCTTTGTTTACAATTGCCAAAAACTTGCTCCCTAAACAAACTTTGCCCGTACCGACGACGGCGTACCGAGAGTCGTTTGAAGTTTTGCACCGATTCAAAACAGTCTGCGCCGAAAAAAGGCAAGATAAACAATTCCGCACTGTCATCTTGTTAATGAGAGACTCGAATCGAAAACGTCAACGATGGGAGAAAACCCTGCGAAGCAGGGAGGAGGTAGGGAAAAAACGGCTTTACTTAATAATTACCGTTAACGAGATTCGCCATGATATTTAACCTGAGAAAAGTTTTCAACCAGGGAGAAACATCATACCTCTCGAAACAATCGCTTCGCTGCTGATCCCGAAGGAAATGCAACCCGATGAGTAAATTTACACAAATTGTCTCCTGGGGAAAATTCAAAGCGAATCACAGCCCCCGCCAAGGGGTGTTCCGTATGCTAATGAGATGCGAACACTGTTCCGCTGCCGCACGGGAACTTCAATGGCTTGGGTGCGCTGCCGGAAACAAAAGAGGAGAGGCTAAAACAAAGGAGGAAAATCACGAATCACTGAACAGACAATGATCATCATCGGTCCACGTGCGCACAGCAGCAGCAGCCGCTCATCTTCACCGTTGGTGAGATGGCATTGTTCCTCTCTACCCCTGAGTTTTCCACATTCGGTGGAAAGTGGCTAGATTCATGCTTTGTGAGAGCTATTGTTACAATCCGACCACGTGGCTTCTGCCAACGTGCATCCTAGTAGGCTCTAAAGAGCCGAAGCTTTTCTTCTAAAACTTTGTGTTTCTTTTTTATGCTCTCCCTTTCACCGCCTGCCTTTTTGTCATCGAAAACACAATCGAAAATCGGATGCATTGTGTGTGAGTCGGAGACCGAGGAAACCAAGCAACGACAAGAGCGAGAGAGAATGCGACTCAACCTGGCCGGGAGAAGATTGGTCGGAAAAATCATCTAACGCTCCACGGTCGGTGGCAAGAGATAGCAACAATTGCTCGCGCTCGATAACAATAAGCTTCGGGGAAAATCGCAGTGTTGAAAGCGGGGTTGTGGCACACGACGGTGGGTGGAGCCAACAACGTGGTTGATTGGGGGCGGTTTTCCGATGCGCACAAATTTGCGGTGGTGGTTTGGTTTTGCTGAATAGTGGAATAGTGGAATATAGTGGAGAATGTATGATTGGAGTGATTTAGACTACTAAAATATAAAAGTGTACCATGAATAATTTTATTTACATTTGTGACTTCACGTGCCTTAACGAAGTGATAAAGCAGGGTTGCTAATACCGAGTGACGTCTCGGATATAAATAGGTCAAATAATAAGCCATTGCTCGCAATTGATACAGAACAGTCCTTCATATTTCTTCACTTGACAAACTTTTCAAACAAATGTATTCCACAAAAAATTTATTTGGTATGAGCCTTAGTTGATACAGAAGCCTTTGGTTACAAAAATGTCATAGTATATAGTTTTTTTTCTCACGCTGAACGGATTTTTTTTTCAACTTCTTCAATAAATTAAATTAAAAATGAATAAATAGACTTTTAAAAAGACTAAAGATCAATTTGTTTGAGCGATCGATAATTCGATTCGAAAGATAGTCTCAGCAAACGATTTGGACAAAAAGAATTATTAACATGAAATTGGATGGAATCCAAGCATGGAAGGATCGATGGCTTCTGCTGAATCTGCTGAACCAGCATCAGAGCACCTAATTTAATCAGTTTGCTCATTTGGTTCATTTGGTATAGCGTTTATAACGTTTCAGTGTTGCTATTTTTCGCATCACTATTTTCTGTTTATATTTTCGCGCCGGTAGCGACTAAAACATTTTCCATAAATACCGGCACTTAAGAGTCACGTAACCACTCAAACTAAGTATACTTTTCTTTTTACACTTATAAACAGCGCGATCGTAACCAATTTCCGCGATTTTCGTTTCTAAAGTGCAGCGCCTCGTAAAATTCCGGTTTTTGCTTCTGTTTAGTTTCAAGTTAACTGCGTGTGTCAAATTTTGAGCCCGTGTAGTCAGCGCTGCTAGCAGCAGGCTGTGCTAGCTATAGAAATGTTCAAATTGTTTATGATGCTGTTGAATTTTATGGCCTCATAAATATTAAAAATTTGGTAACCTTGTATCGTTGACAATGATAAAATATTGCTTGGATTCAGTCCCGTTTTACCACATTATCCTCAATACAACAAATTTAGTAAAAAAAATTGTAACTGCTTTGTTTTTTTTTACAGACGAAATAGGTATAACATTAAAAACTATATTTTTTTTTAAACATTGCAATTTAAATAGTGCTACCGCCAGATTTCTTAACAAATGTTTGCACAAATAATAGCAACCGCAGACGGTATTTGTTTACTAACATATCCAAATATTAACTATATACTCTTCTGAGTTATTTTTGAGTGAAACATCATGAGCGACAGTTTCAAATGTTCGTTTTATAAGAAAGAAAATCGCTGATCAGAAAAACTGTGGCGAATAAATGTCCAAAAGGCCAAAAGCAGATATACCTATATTTCCACCTTTATTCCTCTCGTTTTTGTCATATGAAATGCAATGCAACTGTAATAATAACAGAGTTGAACCAGAATTATCATAACTACACAATATACTCAATTTCTGGAATAAATTTCTATATACGTTGTTAAGCTAAAATCACGAATTATTTTAAAAATTTTAAAATACTGATTTTATCATCATTTTACCCAGCTCTATTTATCCCTTCCAAGAAAAAAACGATTACAAAAATAAACTGAATGTACTGAAAAGCAAGGTTTATACTATGTGAAAACCGTATTGATGAGTCGTGTAATATTTAGGTATATTTGCTATCATTTAACTGAGATATTAGTTATGCCATTCAAGCAGCGTTTGACGCGCCAAACAAATTGGAAATTGAATTCGATAGATTGAATTCGATAGATTTAATTTGTTAACAATTTCAGTTTGAGTTATATTTGTACAGAACCAATTCTTCAAGCGCGTGAAATAGTTATTTATTTTACATAATATTCATACTCTTCTTACAACTGTAGACAGCGTTTCTTGTCTAATAAATTATAAGGTGAAATTTAAAAAGAAAAAGAAAAACGTTCAATTTTAATATCCTCGGTACAAAACTCAAAAGTTACTTTTTTATTCAGAACTGGGTCAAAAGCGATTTTTATGAAATAGTCCTAGATGGCGGCCGAAATTCTGTTCACTCCAAATGAAATCCCTATCATTCCTCTTTACAGGAAAGTCCTACTTATATGAGGTTCCATAACGAATTTCAGAGATATAGCTTAAATAAAACATCGAGGTTGACGAATGACTGGACCAAAGGCGCGATATAGTTCCCAGATGCGAACCATTAGCCTTCCAGCTACCAAACCCCAACCTCCCCATTGGAGCCAACTGGGATACGAGTAACTTGTAAGAAGATCGGGTAACCAACCCCGGTGGGACTACCGGTTGTATGCTAACAGGGAAAGCGGGTTTCCTTCCTTGGAAGGAAATTTTTTGGACAGGTAACGCCACCGCAAGCGTTATGTCCAAATCCTGGTTGTGTTCGGGACTCAAAACATTAGGAGAGGATTGTAAAAAACGCACCAGTTAAGCATTTTCGCGATTTACAGCGCTTCTAATCATTTTGAGGCGACATTGAACGTGTAGGATGATTGTTGGGTCTGTCTAATGCATGTTTATGACGAAGTTTATTTTAAAATACTCGAATTCAATGTCTTTTTAGGTAAAAATTACCATCGCCACCAAACAAGCCCGTGTCCAAAACGCACCACAACATAGGCCAATATGCTCCAAAGCAGAAGGCTAACATGCCACTAGCAGAAATCAGCACACGAAGTGAGAAGTGATTGAAGTCTTAGAAGTAAAATCAAACGCAATGAAACGGCCAAGCAATCTCGTGCAAGCATTCTGCCCCAATTTTAATTTTGATCGTTTTTAGGTTAAAGTTGATGAAAGTTAGTGAAATAAATTGAAATACTCATAGTGTTATAAATTTCAATAGTGTCGGGGAATCATAGTTTTTTGTATTATTTACAAGTCAGTTAATCATAAAAGCTTATATAAAATTCATGAATAATTACATGTTGGACAGAGCCACAGCCAATTGCACAGTTTTTTAGGTATTTTAGTCATTATGGCACACTTTTTTATATGAGAAGTGCAGAAAGGCTGGATTTCTATGAGAAAAGCAAAGAAATTCGTCATAAACAGCCACATGTGTGTGTATTTTGGGGAATTAACAGCATGGGCCATCTTACCCAACTTGTACGGTTCTCCCCTACAACTACGTCGGTCCTCCTGCGAGGAAGTGGGGTTGGTCGTTGGTCTTGCATGCTCGCACCGCGAAAAACAAAAACAACGAACGTTAAAACAGAAAATTCGAACCAGAATAATCGGCAAAGACCCAGGCGACGATTGGATACGCGGAACATGGAACTGCCGTTTTCTCAATTTTCTAGGAAGTACCCGAATACTTTCCGAAGAATCGAAAAACCGCAAGTTCAATATCGTAGCGCTGCAGGAGGTATGTATATTTTAGTTCTATTACATAGGCTAAAAAGTCTTTTTTTGAAAAAATGTTGGAAGAAAAATTAAAAATTAATATCTAAAAAAGCTCATTTTAAAAAGTCTGATTTTTTTGACGTAGAACTACGTTTTTCTTTAGCCTGCCACATAGGGATGTAAATAGGAAAACTATTATCGAAAAGGGGACGAAAAATGTCCCTTTTTAAATGCTTATAAATCGGTTTGTTTTCAACCGATTTCCTTGATTCTTGCAGCAATTGATTGGAAAATTAAACACGTATCCTCCCAAATGTAGAATCGTACTATGTTGTACTATTGAAAATTGTCAAGCCTTGTTGAAGCGAAAATTATGTCCTCTGATTGGTCGCTTGCTGCCTTTCCCAAAAAAGGTCGATAGAATAGTATAACCATCGAATTGCGGGAGTAGCAGCAGCGGGTTGCGCCAGTAAACAAATCACATCACGTATCTAAGCAGCAGCGAGGTAGCACCAAACGTCTCGATACGCCAGTTAAGGGCTTCGGCCTTCTGTGATCTGTGATCTGCAAGAGGTGGTGTTTTGAAATGTGTAAAGAATGCTTGCGTAAGTGAAGTTAAGGTTATCTACATTTGTTCTGAAGTTAACTGTGTTTGGTCTGTTCTGGGTATGACACATTTCGAGTATTGGTAGATCAGAAGATTTGTAACTGCGATCTATTATTTATTTATTTACCTTATCCCCCCCACTGTTGAGGCAACACGAAGGCTGCGATCAGCATAACTGATTTTGAACAACGAACTGCCCTGTTCTGTTAAAAAACCTTAACAAAAGTGATTAATTCGACTCTATGAACAGAATGTCATCGTCTCCCAGCTGCTCAGTTACAACATGATGCAACACGCAACAGTGAGCAAACGAAATCGCTTGATGTTACAAACCGCAACACGTTACGGGTTAAAATCGTTGCGTGTGTTAGAGCACCATCGGTGTTTATGCGCTGTATACAAAAATCAAATGCGAATTGTGGAAAAATTCGACTAAAGAACATAAGAGAATGGTAAAACTGAACAGAAAGGCGTGGCCTATTTCGTAGCAACCTCCGACTATAAAAGAGTGTTTCTGGTAAAATCACCTACATTCATTAGCCGGAGGGTAAACTGGCAGGACCGTCCACAACGTTGACAGCAGTAGCAGCAGTAGCAGCAGTTTTTTAAGGATTAATTAAACAAATCACTTGCCCTGTGGTTGGTCACCATGTCTCAGGAACAGCGCGGTTCTTCTCACTTCTCGGCGTGTGTCGCCAGACTGCCGTTATTGCCCCACTACTGAGGCAACTTAGAGGCTGCCATCAGAAAATCCAATTTTGAGCAGCAAAATGCCTTTTTCAAGGCAAATAAACAAGTATTTGAATAATAATTTTTTAATTAATATTTTTTTAACAACTCAAGCGAGCCATCTGTGCTGGATACTAGCAATTTAAATCTGTAGCGGCCGTCTAATTTACTGAATGTGAAACAACTTTTACAGCTCGTGTTTTCGGTGTCTTTATTCCCCCACTGTTGAGGCAAGGCAAAACAAGCATTAGTAGCCTTTATGACTCATTAATGAAACACTTACAACAATGCATTTGTTAATAGTGTGCGTAGTTTTTCGTTAGCGGTCGTGTCTTGTATATAACCCCTACTTTTTTATAAAAACTACAAAAGATTACCTAACCAATGGAACCGGTCCGATCATGTAGAAATCAGAAAAAAAAAAATTTTTCACAGGGTACTTTTTTTTATTGAAGGACAGAATTATTATCTACAACTTTGCCGTGTCTTCTAATGTCAATTGAACGAACCGTTTCAACTAAAAATATTTCTGATTCCCCATAGAGAGTTCTATTGCTCTATAAAATATTTCTACAGCCAAAACGGTTTGTTGAAAATAATTTTGTCCTTCATTATCGTCAGGTTTACCTTATTCTCGTCCGGGGGGTTAATGAAGTCATAGAGTACTAATCTTCTGCAGGAAGATGCTCTGCATTATAAAAAACCATCAGGCAAGAAATTAATGATCTAGGACATCATTAACCCCCCGGACAGGGAGCTGCGTAGCCACAAGGTTACAGAGTCCGCTTTGTCAAGCGGATGGTCGTGGGTTCGAATCTTAGTAAAACCAGGCCATCCGATGTCAAAAAAGGATTTAAGCATGGGTTTATTCTCAGGCTTCCCACCAGTTACCCTTCCTTTACGCTGAAATCCACAATACCTTTGCGTCACTTCCTCTTAACAAAAAATAAGTCCCTCTTATCAATAAAACTGGCCAGAAGGACGCACGACGAAACTTCTCCAGGGAATTATAATTGGTGATATTTGGCAAGAGGAACAAGTATCGGTATAGTAGAACAGTAAAGCGTGTAAGGAAGAGTATCACATTACACACAAGCACTGATGAACAATAACAATAAGCATGCCACTTCTCAATAGCGGTATTGCATTAACAGAAGTGCGGGATACAGCAGACACCCGGGCAAATCTCACAATAGATCTACGATTCTGGTCGCAGTGAGGAAGTCCATACAGGAAACAACAAACCCCCCGGACGATAATAGGTATAACCTGATGATTTTTTTTTTGTTAGGGAATTAGAATACGTTGTCCATTGATGTGAACTTTTGTAATATATCCCAGTCAATTGCTATACGTGTCCCCTTGCAAAATACAATGACCACTATTGTTGAGTGATCAGGCACCTGGACCGACACGCTCCCAGTAAGGTAAAATATGGTTTATTAAGCCAAACCTTCCCAGGACTCAAAGACCAAATCTTTTTGGGCTGTAAACAGCCACTGCCAAGAAACCTTGATCTGCGTTTAAATAATGCAACCTGACGATAATAGAGCCGCCCAATTAATTCAAAAAAATTTTTTAGCCCGTTTTTTGTGGAATTGCTCAAAGATGGAATTGCCAAGAACAAATCTTCAGAGCTATCCGATTGTACCGACCTGAATGCTGACAAACTTTCATGGCATATTATTATTTTGCTCTCAACTGTTTGTTCATGAAATGATGTTACCTCTGTTTTTTAATTACCATGGAAAATAGTTGAAGAGGTTGTTTATAAGACACCACCGCAAGGTTACCGTAGAATTACGACAGCCTGTCCTATGTCAACATATTTCTTTCAATAGGTTTGGAAATATGATCGATTAATTTTTATGTTGACCCTGTTGAAAAAAGGTGAAAAGAAGCAATTATTATTTTTCTGTGTGTTATTATATTCTGTTATCTATCTGCTAGCTGTAATGGATAACTAAGCAACTGAAGTTCTGAAAATAGTAGAAAATATTACGGAGGTGAAACGACAGAACGAGAGTCATCCCACACGTCATGCAAAAGGCAAACAATAATGAAGAGAAATTAGTTGCTTAGAGCCCCAACATCATTTGATTGTGCGTGAAGTGGGGTGAGAGTGGGTATTTTCGGCAGTTTTTTGCATGATGCTTCTTTTCATCTCAATGTACCATACTGCAAAAAAAAAAAAAATAGTTTCGCAGAATGTTCCTAACTTCTGCGATTCTTTTTAAATCACTGCCGAAAATCCCTCCCTTATCCATTACTAACTTTTTTCTGTCACTCGCTAAAACATTGATGATAGTGGTAAAGCTCAATTTTATCCAGAGTTCTACAAAAAGATATTATTTCTTCGCATGTATTGAAAATTAAATATAATACCTGTTATTTGTTTTCAAAAGTCCTAATAATAATAGACCCAAATGTGTTCCATAAGAATGAGAAGTTCCAAATTTTCTTGGAAATGTAAATAGTAATTTTTGTTAATTTTCAAAGCCGTTTTTCTCGACACTATGAAATATGAATTGTGCAAGTTTTGAACGAAAACGACGATACGCCAATTTTGTGACAGTTTGTTCATTATACGGTGTTGTAAAATTACTGCGAACCAATCACGGATACTGTATTTTCTTACCATGACACTTTCCGCAGTAAATAGCACTACGTTTCTTGATAGAAGACTCACTATAACTGTAGTAGTACTCAGATGTGAAAAACTCATTTCTGCTACTTCAATTTAAAATTTGTGATCGTCCTCAAAAGGACAGTTGGTTTGGGTTTTATGCCTGCATATCGCCGGTGCTTACCGCACAGAAGGTAGATGTAAGATCTAGTGCTGTGAAAGACGTTATTCAATTTGCTGTCGGAGATGAACCAGCCGAAGGCTGAAAATCTCCTTAAAAAAATAAAAAAAATTAATTTGCTGGTCTGACCGCTATGGAAGATAGCGAGATATTTGAAATCGCCGCCAGCTCCAGCTTTGCTTGCTGCTAATCGATTCAGTTCGCATTAAATCAACCTCTTGCAACCGGGTTGGATATACCGTTGCTGTCGTTACAGCTTCTTATTCAGGACTGTCCTTGTGGCCATCCACTAGTAAACTGATTGATTCGAGCAGGAGCAGGGTCTTATATAGTCGAAAGAGTTAATTCTCGGTTAAATAGGTATAATATTCTGTCGACCGTGTTAGGGAAAGTAAGTGGTAGAAGTCTGCGTTTCAATATAGCTAGATTATATTCATAATTTATTTGCATAATTAAGGGTTGACAATATTCAAGGCTTGATTATGCATTTTAGTGTCTTCGCTGGAAGAAGTGCCTCCAGTGTCTGATGCCAATTTTATTTTGTCCAAATAAAATTCGTACCAAAAATAGTTAATATTTGCTTCGTCTAATATGTACCTGCTTTACGAAACAATTCACAATACGAAACTGTGCCGCGTTTCTTGACAATCGATTTGAAAGACCAGCGTGTCAAAGTTTCGACGAAAGATTTGGCATAGATTACACCCAATAGAAGATAAATCCTGCTCAATCTAATCAGCAGTCGGCAGAGTGGTTTAAGTCTGGTAAACACAAAAGAAAAATACAACAATCAACCAGTGAAGTGTTGGCCAGTATTGCTAGGGATTCATAAAGCTTACTATTTGCTACTATGAATATGGTAAAACAACCAATATACAACATTATTGTACCCTAACAAATCGGTTATACATTGAAATTAAGGCGAGATAACCGCTTATGGCGAAGAGAAAGTACTCTGTCACCAAGACAACGCTCCCGCTCTTTGTATTCGCAATACGACCAATAAATTGAAAAAATCGTGCTGCCACCCTTTGGTTTGCCACCCTTTGTAATCACCAGTTTAAGCCCCGGGCGACTATTTTTTGTTTACTAAGTTTAAAATGTGGAAATTTCTGCTAGCGACTCTCTTGCATGAAGCGGTAAAATTGTTAACAAACAAATATTTTGCAGGAATTGCCGCGCAATACTACAAAACTGGCATCGAAATGTTGGAGGATGGGTACCTGTACATAGAGACTATTTCCTGTATGTACTTGTAGATAAAGACTATTTCGAAGAGTAAATCAGTTATTTATTATTAATCGTCCATGTGGCATAGAAGAAAAAACAAAATCAATATAACTTAGAAGTCTTGAAGTATGAAGCATTGTTTGCACAAAGAAAGTCATCCTGTAAGTTCAATATTAATAGTGTAGAGATTCAAAAAAATGGTTGAAAAAAAAACTAACAAAAAAAAGCAATAGAACGAAATAGAGCTGAATTTGAAACAGAGCAAAAAGAGGTAGAAGAGAGAGAGAAAAGAAAAGAGAATAGAAAAAGCTGAAGCAGAAAAAGGAAAAAAAATAAAAATTCTTATGTAGTTTTCGTTTTTGTGGTGTAGCTACACCGCGGACTACACTTTGTCCTAAATCTTTTTTTTCAATTTTTCAGACTAGCCCGGACTACCCTTTTGCTACCCGGACAGTCCGCGAAAGAAAAACAATACAATATCGCATGCTTAGCCTTGCTTGGGGCTAACAGCGGTCTCGATCAAGTAGATTAGTTGAGAGAATTCGTTATCGATATTGTGTTTGGCACATTTTGCATGTATGTGTAGGATAAGTACAACGATACACCGTGCCCCAGTGCTGAGTCGAGAAAATTTCCAGCTCGAAAAGATCCTCGACTCGATCGGGAATCGAACCCGATATCACAACCGTGTGGGAGAGCTAGCCGACCGACATTGCTAATCACAGAACCACGGGGACCACAGTCCATATTCTTGCAAATCATTATTAAGTTTCGTCATTTTTCAGTAAATTGGCAAATTTTTACAGTAGCACAAACGCGACTAAAAGACAATGGCGATAATGACCAAAACAAAACAAAGTGATAGATACCTCTGGTATTACGCACACCATTGCAACGCAGTGTTTTTTTTATGTCGTTTTCGTTTTCGCGGTGTACTACACTCAAATGACACTCAAATGACACTCAAATGACACTTTTGACACCGAAAATGTTTTATTTGATTTTTCGTGTTACCCTTTTTCTGTCTCTCCCTACACTTTTTCTGTCACTGATGACACCCGAAAAAAGCAGAGTGTACTGTAGGAAGTTACCAACACATTCACACGTATGTGTCAAAACTGGTTTGTTTTGGTTTTCGTTCCACGTGGTAAAGTGTCAGGTAAATTTTTTCTCAGCACATTTGCGAGATGGACATATGAAATGGAAACGAGACAAAATGACGAATGCGATTATGACCAAAACAAAACGAATTGACAGCTATCCCATTATTACGCATACCAATGCAATAACACTGAAAATGTTTTATTTGAAACCGCAAAGTATAGCACGGAAAAAGTGTAGTACACCGCGAAACCGAAAACGACATTAGCTGCAAAGTGTAGTCCGGGATAGTGATGGGAAATATCGCCCAAAACGTACATCGATAACAATCGATAATTCCGGGGGTTTTATCGATTTTATCGATAAATATCGATAATTTGACAGCTAACGTTTGCGATAAAAAAAAATATTTTCAGATGGTGAAAAAAAAAAAACTATTTCAGATTGTGATTAAAAAGAAACTATGACAGATAATTGAGTTGGATGAATTTCCCATGCAAGGTTATCATGTTAGCTTCCTCGCAAAAAAATATTACGCCCTTGCGTGAGGCTTTCTGGCAGTTAACCGTAACATTTGCCATGGCGGACGAAAACATGCGTGTAGCCATGTTTTTAAGCTCTTTCTTCGTTTTTTTTTTATTAATTCCTCCTCCGTTTTCGCGACAAAATTGTTGGAATAGATCTTGCGCTTCAAGTTTGCCCAGAAATTCTCGATGGGAAGCAGGTGGGGGACATTGGGCGGATTCACCGACTTCGGTACCACATCGATATTCAGCCGCTCCATCTCCTCCTACGATCGCTTCGAGTAGTTGGCCGACGTCAAATCTGGCCAGAACACCGTGTCTTCGCGCTTATGGTATTTCTTAATGAACGACGCAACGTCTGTCAGGCACTTCGTACTAAAAATTTCCCCGTTCACGGCCAGCCCGGAGCGAAAGAAGAGTAACTTTGACATCCCTTTCTCGCTGATTGTCAGCCACAGCCGCACCTTCTTGGGGAACTTGGTCTGTGAAATAAACTTTACCTCGGTGCTCACTTCCTTTGTGGGGGAGGTAAAATACGAAGAACCCTGCTAGTCGTTACCATCCAGGGTGAGACAGGTCTAGTCGTCCATCACCACTGCCACGTCGCGATTCGCCGGGAAAATCGACTTGACCATCTTATTCAACCGCTGTCGCTGCGTCATTGCTTGCAGCTCCGAGACCAGTGGTTGGGACTGCAGCTTCTTGTATGCATGTCCTTGTTCTCCAGATACTTTTTCACTGTTTTAGAGCATGCACCAACCTCTCGGCCAAGTGCACGCAGCGATTTAGCCACTTTTCCCTCGGTCTTCCTCTTCAGCATCCTTTTGGTTATCAGCAAGCTTCTTGTCACTCAGGGGGTTTTCTTTCGATGCTCTGATCATTGTCCAATAGTGTCAAAATGTTGTAGATGCCAGAACCGGCATACCCGGCGTCCACAAAGTGCCGCACGATGTCTGTTTTTGACGCTATTTTGAAACCCATGAAATCGGGAATTTTTTGTCCATTTTTTTACCGCAAACGTAATTGCGGTTATAGTAACGGCCCAAACAGAATGGATACGTTTGCGTCAATTTGACAGTAAATGTATGGGCTAACTGTCAAATTGCCGCAAACACAGCCGCAACGTATCCATTGTGTTAAGGCCTTGAATAACAAATCTTACGATACTGCGAATGATAATTCAAACTACCGGACGAGTTAAACAGTTTGTTTTGGAAAGTCTTTGAGTTTTACGCCGGGAGTGCTTTCTACGGAGTAGTTTCAAGCCGAAGTTCATTTTGAAGGTTGTGTAATAAGGGAAATAATTGAAGCAGGCAAAATTCTGTCAATTTTTAAATGGCCAAAACTTCACGAAAAGTGAATCAATTCAGACAAAACAGGTTTCATTTTACTGGAAAACTGTCCTAGATTCCTAGTATAACTTGAGAACTGGACGTGACCAAGGGTCACTGGAAATGTTTCAGATTTCCGGAGTGTGTGCCAAAGTGTACATTTTTGCAACGCGTAGAACTTTTTCTGACATTCTTTTCACATAGGTTTATATGTTGTCAATAAATCAGAATTTATTTCAGGTTCATTGGTAGCCAAAGATTGAAAATTCGCCAAGGAATCATCGAGGTATGAATTTATTAAGTATGGGTGTTGATTTTGGCGGTTTTTTCCCTGTCGGGTACTAATTTTCTTTGAGCTTGCAGCACTCTAGCAGAATTCAATCGAACATTGTGGGTGTGTAGGTCTTATTAAACCAAGCAACTTTGCAAACTTGCGTTTGAAAATTTATCTGGATTAACATTTAAAAAGGTCAGATTGAAAGTTGAGACCATGATAATTGTTAGTCAAAATTTCGATCATCATGTGACGAATTTCAGGAACTCATTGCTGAAAATTGCACTCTTCAGGATGGGGTAAGTTCATCGAAGCAGTCCCATTTGTTTGCATGCTTTGGTTGGAAAAAAATTTCAAGAATAAATGTTAACATGTGTACCGTTTTTTGAACCCGTTTGTCCCGTTTTTATCCCGAGAAAATCTGGTCAGCCTACTTCAAAAATATAAAAAAATGAGTTTAAGATCCTACTCTGAAAAAAATATAATTTTAAAACAAAAAATGATTTTAGAAAATATCGGTGATCTCAGATTTTTTTTAAATGAAGTATTTTAGATAGACAATTTAGTTGCCTAAAACGTTCTATGCGTTGCAAAAATGTACACTTTGACACACACTCTTGAAATCCGAAACATTTTCGGTGTAGGATGGTTACACCAAGTACCCAAGTAATACTAATATAATACTGTTGGCCAGTGGAATGAAACTGGTTATCAAAATTGATTCATTTTTCGTAAAGTTCTGGCCATTTAAAATTCGAGAGAAATTTTTTTATCTCAATTATTTTTTCCACCCCCTGTATAAATCAGGATCCTTTTTTTGGCGCAATAATTTCGTTGATTTGGATTTTTAGTTGAAATAAAAATTGTTTGTTGGGTAACAGATACTTTAAACTTAAACAGTTCCAAGTTAAACTAAACAATTATCAAGACTGCCGCTATGCATGTCCATCATATTATAAGAGTTGGCAAGCCAAAGAAAATGCATTTTATTACAATTTCGTGTCATTGCTTTTTATGAGATGGTGCGAAAAGTTTGGATATTTTTTTAAAGTTCTCCATTACTGAGTTGTCGAATTCATCTGTTCATAGGAAACTAAAAACCATAAATACCTTTTTAGTTACCATTATTTCTCAGAAACTCAGTGACATCCGGGGGGAACCTTTACACCACCCCCAACAATGCTAAATCTTGTCGAATAGCAACAAATACCTAGCGGCAAAAGCAACTCCTGGGGAAGGGTAGGTGAGGTCTCCTTCTTTTGGGTCTCCTCCAGTAACCAGCCGCACTGACTTGTGCTCACCCTTATAATATCGATAATTATCGTTAACGTCAAAAAATAACGATAATACCGATGTCAAGCACTTATCGATATTATCGATAAGTATCGATAAGTTTCCCATCACTAGTCCGGGACGGTATAGTCCTGCCGTAAAAACTGGAATGGCGAAACATGCAGTTGCTGTGTGCAGATTAGTTCTCACTAAAATTCAGTTTCAAACAGTAAATCTAGGTATAAAAAGTAACACAGTTTGTAGAATTTTATTTTGCCTAACTTGTGCTAGTACTGGCCTCCTATGATACATATTTTAAAATACTTGCGACACCCCGGAATCGAGCCACAGATTGGAACATTCGCCGAACTTTGAGCTACAGTTTTCGAGTCGCTTTCTTCTCTCGACCCTGACCGGCCTCAACGCGATCGACATTGTCCGCACCGGTTTTCGCTACTGTCTGAGTCTGCAAAACTGCGAAGATAGTGAAACAACCGAAAACAAACTGAAACGTCTCTCGTCAAGTCTCACACGTCAATCAGCTGAAGCTAATTTTTGTCTCCCTTACCTCGGCCACGCAATCTTTGGTCTGTTTCTGTGTGATGATAAATGGTACCCAAGAACTAAAAATAAATGCCCCACGTTAAGGTATGTCAAATCTAGTTTAACATCATTTAGTCGAAATTTTCTACAATGTTGCAATAACTAATCTGTTCTACTTCTACTCATGCAGTGCAGCATCAGTTGCAGATGGTAATAGCGAAAGTGGGTCACATTGTCTAAATTTCGCCCGGCAGTCAAATGACGCCGCGATAACGGCCTGGGGCTTTGTGTTCCGGACTGTGCGCTCGAGGAAGCTGGTTTTGTTTTTGTTTTTTCAATTGAGTTCTAGCTGCTTCCAGCGATAACCTCTGACCGCGACAAACGCGCGATCTAGAAACTAAACCCAGGCGGAGGACAATCGATCACTTTGAGGGACAGCTTCGTTTGTGTCTCTGGTTGCGGTAATGATAATTAGTAGGAAATGTTCTTCAAATTGTGAACCATGGAAAATGTTTCCCTTCATTAAGCGCTTGTTCTATTTGATGATGACATTGACTGATCGCATATTGAATAATTAAGAAAGCGCATCGAACGAGGAAATGGATAGAAATTAGGGCGTCATGGTTTTTTGATTTTCTATGCCAACGAAAATATTGATTGGCTTCCAACTCTAGTGCAAGAGGGCAGTGCGAAAAAAAATGAATTTAAAAGTTAAACATTGACTTGAGGTGCAGAGCATCGCGTACCTAGAAACGCACAATCAGCGAACCTGCATTGCAGCAAGGTCACTCACTTACCCTTCCCATATATGCGTTTGCGGTGAAACAACTTGCACCTAGAGTCACTCTGTTGCTAGTCTGGCGAAGTGGATTCTGGGAATACGAATTTTAACTGCATCTTAAAGTCATAGAAAATGTATAACAAAATATTATAGTGTCGAAAGTGGAATTTGGTTTCTCAACTCTGCCAGACTGGTAATACAGTGACTCTAAATCTACCTAGCCACAGCCTGCTGCGCTGCTGAAGATTAAACGCTCCTCTCGAAGTCCAGCAGGCTTATCAGCCAAACGAACGGTCCTCGACCGGTCCAGATCCAGTTGCCCGACGGCCAGTAGCATCTCCATCTCTGTAACCATGGTGAGTTCGTTAGTTTGCTATGCTCGCGTGTGCACCACATAAAGGTAGCAAACATGATAAAAGAAGTCACATATAGCGAGTAAAGAGAATAAAAAAAAACACTAACGAGAAAAAAAACAACAACAAAAAGGTGTTTTCCGCAGTAGCCCGCGCGCAGGTTCGCGGCACAGCATCCTTGGATGTTATAAAACTTTGCTCTCTTGCTGCTGGTGTTCCAGGCACACGTGAACCCAATTGCTTTGCTCTCATTTTATAGCAACGCTGCAGTCTGTGCGATTAAGGGGAAATGTTTATACACTCCCTACTCTTCGGGTTCTCTGTTCGATCAACCTATCCGGTTTCTGTGGTTAAACGAGAGGGGAATTAGTGAACGTTGTCAAAACAATACAAATGTTTTTGAGTTAGTTAGGTGCTTTTTAGCTTTAAACGTTCGTTCCGTAGGAAACTGAATAAACTTAATTGAAATCATACTTGTATGCAATTTAACACAAAGTTTATATTAAAAACTTAGAGCAGTGGAGGCAAAGAATCTGACAACACTGTTTAGACTTAAAGATGATACTTGAATTACTCAACTGATGATTGAACGGTAAAAATCGGATAATAGATGGATCTACAAACAAAATTAATACCCCTCACGAGGAATACATCTGGGAGAGATGGACGTGTTTGATACACGTAACATCGTCGAACAGATGAATTCTCTCTTGTATTAAGGGGGTTCAAAAATTACCTTCGGCCTATCGTTGTCCCATCCCACTTTGGGACAACAATTGACACGGATTCATTAATTAGTTGGTTTGGTTCTAGCGACAGCTAATCGATGCAGCCCTTCGGCCTAACGCTTTTATCCGATCCGAAATCATAATTCTTTATTGATTTATGAGCTCCAGAAAAAAACTGATTCGGGGATATCAGGCGTTCTTATCTGATCCAGGTAGCATGCCCGGCATGCAAACCGATATTAAATTTCATAATTCAACATTGAATCTCTTCGGCAAAATCAATCAACAGCGATCAACTTAAACGCCGCTCCGCTCGGCCGGACGCTGGATCGGGATCACGACCACGATCAGAAAAATGGGTGGGGAGTGAGGGGCCTGAAAAATGCCCGTGTGTACGGCAGAAAGTGTCATGTTTCATCGAAATCCCACAGTTTGACATCGGGTGACGTTTTAATTAGTGCGCGTTCGCCGCTGGATTGCAGACTGATTTCGAAGAGATGAATAACAGCTAAAATTGATGGCAGTGAGATCATTTGGGCAATGCTATGCAGTGCATTTCTCGGAAGTTGCAGCAAATTTTGAGGAGCTCCTGTCAGGTCGTAACTGGTTGCAGCTGATGCATTGGATTCACATTTGTCAGCAGCAGCGAATAAATTTTGAACATGGTCAAGTGAAACTCCAGGCCTTCGTCAAACGTTTGCTAAAAGCGTAGAGCAGCCACAGTTGCACTTCAGGATGCTTTGATTTACAATTATAAACAAAAGGTCAAACAAATCTGAAAGTATGAATAGCAGTTCAAGGAAAAAGAAATAAAAATGTACAAAAATAAAAACAAGCAAAAAGTCAAATAAAATAAAAAAGCTTAGAACCAAAAAAAAAGTAGGAGGTTGTATCCAAGACACGACCGCATAACTGACGTAGAACTACGCACACTATTAACAAATGCATTGTTGTAGGTGTTTCATTAATGAGTCAAAGTCTACTAATGCTTGCTTTGTGCTGCCTCAACAGTGGGGTAATAAAGACACTGAAAACACGAGCTGTAAAAGCTGTTTCACATTCTGTAAATTAGATGGCTGCTTCAGATTTAAATTGCTACTATCCAGCACAGATTGCTCGCTTGAGTTGTCAAAAAATTATTAACCTTCAAATATTTGTTTATTTGCCTTGAGAAAAGCATTTTGCTGCTCAAAATTGGATTTTCTGATGGCAACCTTTATGCTGCCTCAGTAGTGGGGCAATAACGGCAGTCTGGCGACACACGCTGAGAAGCGAGCAGAACCGCGCTGCTCCTGAGGGCAAGTGTTTAATTTGAAGGCAGCCACAGGCGCGACCCGCTGCTATGGTCTGTTACTGCAACTGCTGAGTGCCGATATCTGCTGCTACTGCTGTCAACGTTGTGGACGCGTCCGGTCCATCCAGCTCACCTTCCGACTAATGAATGTAGCTAGTTTTCCCAGAAACACTCTTTTGTAGCCGAAGGGTGCTACGTAACAGGCCACGCCTTTCTTTTCAGTTGTTTAATTCTCTTATATTCTTTAGACGAATTATTCCACAATTCGCATTCGATATTTGTTTCCAGCGAATAAACACCGATGGTGCTCTCACACACGCAACGGTTTTAACCCGTATTTTATTGCGGTTCGTAACATCAAGCGATTTCGTTTGCTCGTTGTTGCGTGTTGCATCATGTTGCAACTTGGCAGCTGGAAGGCGACGAAATTCTGTTAATGCTGATTGATAGAATCGACTTTATATCAGTACTGCATATTCGAATTAACTGCCTTTGTGAATGCGTTCTAACAGGGCAGTTTGTTATTCAAAATCGGTTATGTTGATCGCAGCCTTTGTGCTGTTCCAACAGTGGGGGTATTAACTAAATAAACTACAACAGAATTTGATTGCTAGGATCCCGCGAAGAATGTTTGCTTGTGTTGATGCTAGGAAATTTTCACCCTTCAATTACTTGTTTATTTGCCTTGAAAAAAGGCATTTTGCTGTTCAAAATCGGTTGCTGATCGCAACCTTTGTGCCCCAACAGTGTGGGAGTTAAGATACACGGACAACATGCACTGTGGAAGCTATTTCACCTTCTGTAAATTAGACGGCCGAGACAGATGTAACTGCTGGAATCCGCACAGAATGCTTGCTTACGTTGTCAAAAATTATTAACTTTCAATGACTTGTTTATTTGCCTTGAAAAAAAAAGGCATTTTGCTGTTCAAAATTGGATTTGGTGATGACGATCTTCATGCTGCCCTAACACGGGGGGAATAATGGCAGTCTGGCGACACACGCTGAGAAGAACCGCACTGCTCCTGAAACGTGGTGACCAACCACAGGGCTAGTGCTGCTGCTAAGGAAGGACGACTGCTATTGACAACTTGTCGCTGTCCAGAACTATTATGAGCGGCTCCGGCTGAAACAGGCTCTTAAATAGGCCAAACAGCAGGTTTTCAATTGCAAGGTATATGATTCTGTCGACCGTGCTTTTGAAGCAATCATATAACGACCAATCAGAGGACGTAATTTTCGTTTAAACAAGGCTTGACAATTATCAATAGTACAATAGTTTGTATAATCAATCAACAATTTTCTACATTTGGGTGGATGC
The DNA here is from genome assembly GCF_029784165.1 of Wyeomyia smithii. NCBI lineage: Eukaryota > Metazoa > Arthropoda > Insecta > Diptera > Culicidae > Wyeomyia > Wyeomyia smithii. The sequence goes on along the minus strand of NC_073695.1, from coordinate 242,781,007 downwards.
GTGTATAATTTTCCAAACAATTACTGCAAAAATGAAGGAAATCGGTTGAAAACAAACCGATTTATAAGCATTTAAAAAGGGACATATTTCGTCCCCTTTTCGGTAATAGTTTTCCTATTTGCATCCCTATGTGGTAGGCTAAAGAAAAACGTAGTTCTAGGTAAAAAAAAAAAAAAAAAACACAAACTAAATTAGACAAACAATAAAAACAGAACAAGTCAACTAAAATGAAACATAAAAAATGACAAAAAGTTAAAATTGTTGAAAAATAACGGAAGGGTTGTATGCAAAGGCACGACCGCAAGGTTGACGTAAAGCTACTATAATATATTGCCATATCATCCTGGTGATGTTAGCTGATGCTGCCACTAAAAGCAGTGCGGCTTTACAAACCGCTGATTCTGCTACCACTAACACTGCCGCTACTGCTGCTACCCGATGCTGCTTAGTTAGGGCCGTCCTAGTGGCCATCCACTAGTGAAGTGATTGGTTTGGGGAGAGGCTGACTCTTACATAGCCCAAAGAGTGCATTCTCGGTGTACTAGGGTGGTATATAATTTGGTCGATTAAGCAAGCATTAGGAAACCAATCGAAGGTCGAAATCTGCGTTCCGAACCGTACAGGATACACCATCAAATATACTTTGACTGTTACGCAAATCGTGCATCGTTTAAACTTATGTCGAGTTCGTAGTTCGATAGTGCTATATCTTTAAGCACTTTTACACTAAAGTTATTCGTTTTTAGCTCTCGAGCTACACAGAAACTCCAGTCAGTCAGTCAGTCAATCAGAAGAGAGCCGTGGTGGCTCGTGCTCTATCAAGAATTTGTCGCCATGTTGCTCGGTTTTGGGCTGTGTTTCGCCAGTTCCCCAGGCGTCTCATCACCCGCAAGTCTCCTTCGATCTGGTCGAGCCATCGTGCACGCTGCGCTCCTCTATTTCTGGTGCCGGCAGGGTTGCTAAAGAGAAGTGATTTCACAGGGTTGCCGTCCGGCATCCTTACGACATGACCGGCCCACCGCAACCTATTAACTTTCGCCAGGTGTGCAATGGGATTCTCTCCAAGCAGCGCGTGCAGTTCGTGGTTCATGCGCCGTCGCCATTCTCCGTCGTCCGTCTGTACTCCACCGCAGATAGTCCGTAGCACCTTCCGTTCAAAAACTCCAAGAGCGTTAAGGTCCTCCGCGAGAAGCGTTTGCGTCTCGATCCCGTAGAGGACTATCGGTCTTATCAGGGTTTTGTACAGCGTCAACTTCGTGCGTCGTCGCACTCGATTCGATCGAAGTGTCTTCCGGAGTGAAAAGTAGGCACGATTTCCTGCCTGGATGCGTCTCTGGATCTCTTTGCTGGTGTTATTGTCGGCGGTCACCAGTGACCCCAAATACACGAACTCATCGACCACCTCAAGCTCATCACCGTCCACAGAGACTTGAGTTGGGAGGCTGATGTTGTTCTCCTTGGAGCCTCTCGCTCGCATGTATTTTGTTTTCGACGCATTTATCCGCAATCCAATCCGTCCAGCTTCGGCTTTCATTCGGGCGTAAGTTTCCTCCGCCGTCGCAAAGTTACGTGATATGGTGTCGAAGTCATCCGCGAAGCCCAGAAGCTGAACAGACCTTGTGAAAATTGTGCCCCTCGTGTCGATGCTGCCCTCCGGATCACACCCTCAAGGGCGATGTTAAACAGCAAACAGGAAAGTTTATCACCTTGTCTCAACCCTCTGCGCGATTGAAAGGGACTCGAGAGTATCCCCGAAACACGCACGTAGCAAATCATTTGCGCCATGGTAGCTCTAATCAATCGAGTCAGTTTATCCGGAAATCCGTTGTCGTGCATGATCTGCCATAGCTGTTCTCGATCGACTGTATCATAGGCCGCCGTGAAGTCAATGAAGATGTGATGTGTGGGCACGTTGTACTCGCGACATTTCTGTAAGATCTGTCGGATTGAGAAGATCTGGTCCGTGGTGGTACGGGCTCCCATGAAATCCGCCTGGTACTGGCCAACGAACCTCCTGGTTAAAGGTGATAGATGGCGGAACAGGATCTGTGAGAGTATTTTGTAGGCGGCATTGATAAGCGAGATGCCGCGGTAGTTGCGGCACTCCAGCTTGTCGCCCTTCTCGTAGATGGGACAGATAACTCCCTCCATCCACTCGTCTGGCAGTTTTTCCTCCTCCCAAATCCTGGAAATGACCCAGTGCAGCACTCTAGCCAGCGCCTCTCTTCCATGTTTCAAGAGCTCGCTCGGCAGTCCGTCTTTGCCTGCGGCTTTATTGTTTTTCAGCTTCCCGATCTCACAAAGGACTTCGTGAATATCGGGAGCTGGTACTCGGTCATCCGCTGCTGGTGCTCCTAGGTCAGTTCCTGCTCCGCTTCTGTTTGCTGTTTCGCCATTCAGGTGTCCATCGAAGTACTCCTTTCACCTGTCGACCACCTCGCTGGCATCCGTGAGAAGGTTCTCATCCGCGTCGTTGCACATGTCGGCTTGCGGCACATAGCCTCTGCGGGACTGGTTTACCTTCTCATAGAATTTCCGCGTTTCACTGGCACGGTATAGCTGCTCCAGCTCCTCATGCTCACGATCCTCTTGCTGGCGCTTCTTTCGTCTGAGAACCGTGGTCATGTCGTTCCGTGCCCGTTTGTAATTGGCCTTGTTCTCTCTCGTTGACCTGCCCAGGTATATCGCCCAGGTCCGGTTCTTCTCATTCACCGCTGCCTCGCACTCCCCGTCATACCAGTCATCTCTTCCACTCCTAGTGTCGCCGTTGCGGTCTTCACGATAGCTGTGCGAATGCTGCACCAGCCGTCTTCGAGAGGCAATGCGCCCAGCCCCTCCGCTGTGGGTAGCACCGCTTCAAGCTATTGCGCGTATTCCTCCGCAGCCTGGGAGCTCCGGAGCTGCTTAATGTTGAGCCGCGGGGTTCGGCGATGTCACGCGTGATATACGGTCGACAGTTTTGAGCGCAATGATACCGCAACTAGGTAGTGGTCCGAGCCAATATCTGCACCGCGATAGGTACGTACGTTTGTAATGTCAGAGAAGAACCGGCCGTCGATGAGAACATGGTCAATTTGATTTGCTATACGTTGGTCAGGTGATCTCCAGGTGGTTTTGTGGATGTCCTTACGGGGAAAGAAGGTACTTCGGACTGCCAGTCCTCGGGAAGCTGCGAAGTTGACGCATCGCTGGCCGTTGTCGTTCGTCACGGTGTGCAGGCTATGTTGGCCGATCACCGGCTTGTACATTTCTTCCCTACCGATCTGCGCGTTCATGTCCCCGATGACGATCTTGATGTCTCTACGCGAGCAGCTATCGTAGAGTTTCTTCAGCTGTGCGTAGAACTCTTCGTTCTCTACATCGGGTCTTCCTTCTTGAGGGCAGTGCACATTGAGGATAGTGAAGTTGTAGGACCGGCCTTTTATTCTCAACAAACACAACCTGTCGCTGATCGCCTGCCACTTGATCACACGACTCTGCATCCTGCCCAGCACTATAAAGCCGGTACCCAGCTCATTGGTTGTGCCGCCGCTCTGGTAGTACTGTGCCTTGCGGCCACAAATCCTCCGTACCTTCTCTCCTTTCCGGCAATGCTCCTGGAGCGCAACGATGTCGAAGTGGCGGGGTTCTAGCTGATCCAGCAGAATCCGGTCGCCACCCGGGGCGTTCAGCGATCTACAGTTCCATGTACCGAGCTTCCAATCGTCGTCCTTATTTCGTCGCCTAGGTCGTTGCCAATTGTTCCGGTCCGTATTCAATTCTTGATTGTTCGTAGTATTTTAATGTTTCGGCATGCTGCCTTACTAGGGCTGCGGATGCCTAGTCTCGCGACGGGGCTGCCGTCTTGGGTGTAGCTGGCGAGACGCCTCATTTCATAATTCAGCCGTCCGCTCCGGATCAGACGCTGTTTGAGCCGCCCCTAACATGGGGAACAGACGCTCGGATAAGCTGCCCTCCTAGGAGAGCAGCTCCCTCTTCCCTGTCAGCATACGACCAAGTTCCCACCGGTTCACCGATCTTCCCTTGGTTGCTCGTATCCCAGTCGGTACCACGTGGAGGTAGGGATAGGAGTTGCTGGCCATTATGCTATTGACCACACTGGGGTCTATTTTATGCCAACTAGTACGGGTGTACTGCTGGTACGCACTGACCAGCCGTTTACCAACCAACAGAAACTCCACTCTTTGTATTATACCGCGTGAAAAAGTGTAGTATGCAGCAAAAACAATTTTCACATTATATGTCATCGACACGTGTTTGTTTACTTAACGACCGCCTCGACAACGACGCTAGAACAGCTTGAATTTGTTGACTATTGTATGCAACCCAGAATCATAGTAATCTGATGGCGTTGCTCTTGCAGTGAAAGGCGGGAAAAACTGAAAATAATTTTCGAAGTTTTCATAACTTCTTCATTTGATTTTTGTTATTTTTATGGCATGGTGACTAAAACTAAACTGAACTAAATAAATATAAAAAGAATCATTCGAATCCATTGTTCCTATTTCGTGTAATATGCTTTCGTACGGACACCAAATGATATTTATGTAGCTTAACTTAGCTTAGGTAGACTGCCCGTAGTTGCACTCCGTGATTGGTCGAACCGGAAAAAATACCAAATGAACCAGATGAATGGTGCTTGGGACTAGCATTACATGCTTATTGTGCAATGTTTACTAGATCACAATACTTTTACCACTGACCAATAACGACGTCGGACTCGACCAAAGGCTGTACTACTGGGAAAAAAAGGCATGATGATGCTTGTTTTGTTTAGAGACAGCGGGTGCCACTGCGTGTCTACGAGTATCACAGGATAGGATTGATTTATAATGGATGCAAAGCGCTGGTCACAATTTGGTAAATGGTGTTATATTTTACGCGAAACTAAAATTTGAATATCACAAAGCTTATTGCGCGAACAAAACACTTGTTGGGCGTAGCTGACAAACAATATGTGATGTGTGAAATATTTAGGTTTAAATATATATTCTAAGAGACTCGCTCAAAATTGGAAATATTTCAACTAGCATTCCCAGGTGTACAAAGCCTGACAATCCGATCAAACAAACCGTGATAAACAAAACGATCGAATATGTCCTAATCCCACAAATATTAAATTTAAATCAAACTATCGATATAAAAGCCTACCGAAACGATCAATTGACAGACTCCGGCCAATTTGGTGCACTAGTACTAAAGAAAAAAAAAATGCAAATATGCATATGGAACAAAACAGAGCTCGAAGTTGATTTACAAAATGCCAAAAACAAAATTAATTTGGACTATTCTCAGATCGGCCAAAAAAGTGAAATAATAAAATAAAATTGCATTTCAAATTTGTATAAAAACTTATATGGGAAAACCTACTTTTTGCATTTACCTTTCTAGAGAGCTCAATTATGCTCTAAAAATGCACTACATTATGTTCAAGTATAGTATTTTAGATGCCCAACAACTTTGCAGAAGACACTGAAGAGCTAGAATGTCCCTAAGAAGAGCTATAGCTGTTCAAAGTTGAGTATGTCGATTTAAATGCAGAAAATCTTGTTTTCTGCCAACATTACCAATGTACCGGCGTCAGTAGGATTCCCATCAGAAGTAACCTGTCGTAACGAGTTTGTACACCCAGCTGGATCAAGCAAACAAACTTAGGTCATTTTTCTAGGCGTATATAGAATCTACAACGTGTTTCAGAGGTTACCTCTGATGGAATTCTGGCTGACGCCGGTACACTGGCAGTGTTGTCAGAAAAAATGATTTGCAACATGAATTTCGACATAATCAACTTTGAACAGCTCTAGTATTTTTTGGGACACCCTAGCTCTTTAGTGTCTTCGGCCAAGTTGTTGGGCATCAAAAAAACCTTTGAAGTTATGGAACCTATGGTTTGAGCCATTTTGAGCTCTTTAGAATGGTAAATGCAAAAAAGCTGGTTTTTGCATACAAATCTCCATATAAATTTGGAATGCTATGCGCCAAGCGGAGACAAAACGAATCGGCTTCCGATAAATCTAGGATTGTTCGTGGCCCCAAATAGAACGAAAAAATTTGGTTCTGGCTTTCTTCTATCAAGTTTAGTTTTTCCATATAACAATTCCCCACCCTAATACATACAGCGAATCGAAGAAAATTTTTTTTTTCAACTCCTTCAATTCTGCTTAAAATTGCAGAAATTTTTTTCCCTCTGTGTGGACTCATCACTGCGACCAGAGACATTTTGATCTATTTTGATATTGCCCAGGTGTTTTCTGTACTCCGCACTTCATATTATTGGCAGTATCACTATTGAAGTGAATGATATGCTTTTTGCCTTTCTCCTAGAAAGGTATAGCAATCACTTGCAAAACCGAAAGTATAAAAGTGCTCCAAAGGGCCGAATGGCATATATCACTCGACTCAGCTCGACGAGCTGAGCATTTTCTGCATGTGTGTGTGTATGTGTGTGTGTGTGTGTGTGTGTGTGTGTGTGTGTATGTGCAGATTTTTATTCTCACTCACTTTTCTCAGAGATGGCTGGACCGATTTTCATGAAATTAATTGCAAACGAAAGGTCTTGTTGCCTCATAAGACCCTATTGAATTTCATTGTTATCGGATTTTTAGTTTAGAGGTTATGTGAAAATCATGAAACATCAATATCTCAGAAACTACCCAACCGATTTGAACAAAATTGGTCTCAAAAGAACGGGCTACCTAGAAAACCTTTAGGTTTTGAATTTCATATAGATTGAACTTGTGGTTCAAAAGTTATGAAAAGAAACGTGTTCTGAAGACTGTTTAATCTCACTCATGTTTCTCAGAGATGGCTGTACCGATTTTCATAAAATCAGTGTCAAATGGAAGGTCTAATTGCCTTATAAGACCTTATTGATTTGTTTTGCAGTCGGACTATTACTTTGCCTGTTATGTTTAAAAATGTAAAATCCAGCTATGCAAAGTCACATATTCCGAAGACTACTTGGACTCACTCACTTTTCTCAGAGATGGCCGACCCGATTTCCACAAAATTAGTGTCAAATGAATGGTCTAGCTGCCTAAGAAGACCCTATTGAATTTTACTGTTATTGAACTGTAACTTCATTTGTAATGTGCCGACTTGTGAGAATCACGAAACTTCATTATCTCAGAATTACACAACCGATTTGATCAATATTATTATCAGATGAGCGGGCTAGTTAAGGGTAAACTGATGAATTATGATTGAACACGTGATTTCAAAGTTTGGCTGCCCTACACGTTCCCATTTCATTTGATTATAATCGAACTTAAGCAACCGTTATGTATTATATTGTTGATAAAACAACGAAAGTCTATTATCTCAAAGATTACATGACTTATTTGAACATAACTAGTGTAATACGAACGAGTCATCTCTCAAACTTACAAATAACAAACTTCATAACAATTTGGTATGTGGCTCAAAAGTTATGGAAAGAAGAAAAATTCAAAGACTATTTAAAACTATACCTGCTTTGATCGATATATGTGGCCTCAACATAATTTAAATGTGGTGTCGTACTATTTGAACGTTCCAAGTTCATTGATTCCTTGCGGTTTGTTTGAAGTCTGCAAATGCACGACGAATCGGCCATAGGATATGATAAAAGTCAAATAACAAATCGTTTGAAATGATTGGTTTTATCGAAATGACAACATCTTCGTCTTTTGGCTTTTGTACATCGCCTTAATTCTGAATATATTCATATTGGGTGGTATTCTATCATTATCAGCAGACTTTCTGGCATCAATCTGACACCGGAAATACCCATATTGGGAGTTATTTTTGGTTGTTTTCCAGAAACTAAAAGTGGTCGTCTCCAAATTCAAAATCGTGTCCAGGGTCGATGTTTGGTTTCTATGCATCATCACGTTTACGGAAATATCCATTTTTTTTTCTTCATAATACGGAAATATCCACATTGAGTATTATTCGGTCATTTCCGACTGTTGCCTATAAGTTGCCATTTAGCAATTCAAAATGGTGCCTGAGGTCAATTGTTAGCTCCTTGCATCATTCTGGTTCCAGAGATACTCATATTGGATAGTATTTGTTTATTTTTGGCTGTTTTTCACAAACCGGTAGTCGCCATCTTGGATTTCAACATGGTATTTAGGATAATGGTTAAAGAAAAACTCATATTGGGTGATATTTGGTCACTTTGGACTGTTTTTCAGAAGCCTAAAGTCGTCATTTCGGACTTTAAAATTGCCTGTGAAATCAATTTTTGTCATCTGGGCGTAATTCTGGTTCCGAAAACATTCATATTGAATGGTATTTGGTCATTTCCGGCTGTTTGCCAGACACCGGAAGTCACCATCTTAAAATTCAAGATTGTGTCTGTGATCAATTTTTAGCTTCTGTGCATCTTTCTGGTTCCAGAAATACTAATATTTAATGGGAATCGTCCATTTCAGGCTGTTTTCCAGAAACCGGAAGTTGCCATCTTACAATTCAAAATGTTGTCTGAAGTCGATTTGTGGCTCCAGTGCATCATTACGGTTCCGGAAATACCCATATTGGGTGGTATTTGGTCATTTGCCGCTGTTTTTCCGACACCGGAAGTCGCCATTTTGGATTTCATAATGGCATTTGGAGACAATTTCTCATATCTAACTCATAAAACTCAATAAAACTCATATTAGGTAGTATTTGGTCATTTTCTGCTGTTTGCAGAAACCGGAAGTCGCCATCTTAGAATTTAAAATGCTATCTGTGGTCGATTTTAGCTCCTGTGTATTATTCTAGATCCGGAAATTATTATATTGGGTGGAAATCGGCCATTTTCGGGTGTTTTCCAGAAACCGGAAGTTGCCATCTTACAATCCAAAATGTTGTCTGAGGTCGATTATGGAACATATTTGTTACCACTAAAAACATTCACCTGCCAATATGGTTCCATTTAGTTGATTAGTTCGCGAGATGTGCAAAAAATTGTGAAGAAACATTATCTTCCAGAAGAAAGAGGGGCGTCAAACCATTATAGACATACTTGTTACCTCTAAAAACATTCACATACCAAATTTGGTTGTATTTTCTTGATTGGTTCTTGAGCTGTGCGAAATTTGTGTTTCATTTTCATGGGATTCCTCCCTTATAGAAGAGGGAGTCGGGTTTCAAACCATTATGTACATATTTGTTACCACTAAAAACATTTACCTGCAAAATTTTGTTGCATTTGGATGATTAGTTCTCAAGATGTGCACAAATTTGTGTTTCATCCAACTATTATGGACATATTAGTTACCCCTTAAAACATCCACATGACAAATTCGGTTCCATTTGCTTGGTTTGTTCTTGAGTTGTGCAGAAATTTATGTTTCATTTGTATGGGACCCCTCCCTTCCAGAAGAGGGAGGGGTCTCGAACTATCATAGGAACCTTTATCGGCACCAAAAACCTCTACATACAAATTTTCACGTCGATCGGTTTAGGTAGTTTTCGGGCCTATATGAATCAGACAGACAGACAGACTTGACTGCATTTTTATATGTAAAGATTACAACATCAATATTTTAGAACCTAAAGAGTGAATATACATTTATTAGATTGAAGCGTTCATGTAAATCTATTTTTACAAATAAAAAATTGAATGAGAAAGGCTGGGTCTGACCGCTAGGTGCATTAATTTAGGTTTTTTATTTATATCCGTGCTTGTGTGTGAGAGTTACCCTTTCATTTCGAGCTTACTGCACTACTATACCGAGCCTCTTTTCTATCCTACCAATATCGCCAAATTACAATTCCCTGAACTGAGGCTACACCTAACGTTCCTCTCTGACCAGGTTTATTCTAAGAGGGACTTATTTTGTCAAGAGGAAGGAGTCTTATCGAAACCTCGTTCCTCCAGCCAAAACCGCGTCATAGTTACAATTCCCTGAAGAGAACTATTATACGTTACTCAGAACAGTTTTATTATAAGAGGGACTTTTTTGTTAGAATGAAAGTTAGCAAGGGTACTATAGAATTCAGCTTGAAGGAAGTGTATGTTGTGGAGAGCTTGAGAATAAACCCATGTTAAAATCCGTTGACAGCCAAATGGCCTGATTCTACTAAGATTCGAACCCACGACCACTCGCTTATCAAAGCGGACTCTGTAACCTTGCGGCTACCCTATATCACCCTATATCTTTGATTTTGTGTGATTCCAAGAATGACCAAAAATTTTCAAATCGTTCCAAATCGCTTGGTCGCAGCCCTAGCAACAATATTGGTTTTATCATAGATTTATAGCCTAGGTGGCCACAGCAAAATTCTCACGAACTTGTTTGTAGAAACCTGAACCTGGAAAATAAGCAAGGACCCAACCCCGAAGCTCCTGAGAATAGAAAGATGCCGTCCAATAAAGTTGAAGATGAGGTTTTTTCTCATTTTATATTTTTTGTTATGCTTTATCTTCTTATTTTAACCAAAATTTTTTTTCGTTTTGGTATCATGATCAATTTTTTTTAGATTTTGTATATTTCTTATGCAAGCCAAAAATTTTCAAAATGGGTCGAAACGCTCGGTAACAGATGATCACATCTGCGTTGTTTTGAAATGGTTAGCACACACCTGATATTTGAGAAAAAACCTAAAGGGTGAACCAAAGACGACCATTGAATTAAAGCTTGACGTGGTTTTCGCAAATATTATGGATGTTGTCACTGGAGTATGTGAGTCTTATTTTTTCGATCCAAAACCAGCTGGCTAGAAGCAACTTAATTTTTTTGAAATGATCGAACGTGGTGAAACAGTAATAGATAACAATGATGCTGATTTCATTATAGAACAGCAAATATGTATGTTAGTTCGAGGCTGTTCTAATTTTTCAATTCCCCATAGTCCAGGTTTGAATACCACATTCGCATTATTTTCAGAATTCGCAGGACCTAGAATTATGAATCAGCATCAGGTATTTGATTGAAAAGATTTTGATTGAGAAATCGAACATTGACAAAAGTTTGCCAATTTTCAGAGTGTAATCGAGAACATTATTCTTTTCGAAGGCCTAAGCTGTATTATAAAATCCAAAATAGAGACTTTATAAAACTTCCTGCGATAACGAGAAGTGGAATAACATGTTTGAACTTTGTCTGAAATTAGAAAGCAATATTCATATCTTACATGAGCATAGTGTATCATATCATAGAGATAAGATACTTTTCACCTGCGCACACTAGTAAACGTCATGTCTAAAATAAACTTTGGTCAAAACTATACAGTTCAGGCAACCAATAAATAATCGTACTCAGTATGATCTTCAAAGAGCTCTGGGGCTTTCATTGGAGCAAGCGAACATCACAATCGGAATATGCATTTTGTAAAAAGAGTGTTTTTTGTTATTTTTATTGGTTCGATTCGGATATCCCGGACGAACACATACGATTCGCATACATTCTCTAGGATTCCTCACATTGGATTCGTGAGCGTCCTTGAAAAGGATTCCTGAAAAAAGAATCCTCAGGAAAACCCTGTATATGGCACTAGGATTCTTGAATAAGAATCCTGAGTGGGAATCCTCCGGATCGTGTTTGCGATTCCTTTCACGATTCCGTCACCGAGTTAAAGGTATCCTGGGGATTCTTACTTAGGATTCTCTGCGTGTTAGTAAGGGATACTACACATATAAACAACATATGGTCAGTTGAATTCAAAACTGGCACAACTCAAAATTTCGCAGTTTTGAGTTATTGATGGCAAACGATGCCAAATACTATGAAGTTTCATCTCACAAAGACCCGTTTCAAAATTCAAAATATTTCCAGAAATATAAGTAGATGTGCCTTTATTGCACAAATTTAAAATATTCCTTAAAAGACAGAAAAATGAGGTTGAAATTCTTATAACTTGCTTATTAAATGCACATGATATACCCAAACAAGTTCAATAAATATGGGAAATTTTAAAATTGGAATTTTTCACGAAAATGAAAAAAAGAAATTTCCGACGCAAATTTTCAAACGCGTTTTTCTCGAAACTATGAATTTTGAGTTGTGCCAGTATTGAATTCAACTGACGATATTTACACATACATACGTACAGGCACACATACACAAACATACATAAATTGTTCAATTCGTCGATCTGAGTTGATTGATATACAACACATGGCCCTCCGTGCCATAAATTTTGCCTTCAAAGTTAAATGTCTCATATAAAAAATACTCTTTGATCAATATTTTAAAATCTAAACCACTTATCAAAAATCCGCTCTGTAGCGTTCTGGGAGAGCACAGTAGCTTTCGTTTGCGTATAAGACCATCGAAATCGAATATTGCATTCTGTAAGAAAGGTGCGTTACTATTTTGCAACACATACATACAGACAACACACATACACACGAACAGACATTGCTCAGTTCTACGAGCTGAGTCGAATGGTATACAGTAACTGTTCGCTTACTGGGTGCTGTTTAACTGGGCTGCTTTTTAACTGGGCGTTCGCTAACTGGGCTGTAGCCCAGTTAAAAAGCAGATGAACGTCAAAAATTGGCGTTTGGCATGTTGCTGTCAAAGCGAGATAGGGGCACATGAATAGTAAATTGAGATTAATTTTTTCAGTTCAATGGATTTTGGTTGTCATCACACATGCGATCCATTAGATATTCATCTATTCGTTTCCAGGTGAAATAAATGTTTTATGAAAAGAACATGTTTCCAGGCAACAGTTAGTGCAAATAAAGCACACGCAAGGCTAACAATTTATTTTTTCTCATTATACGTTCAGTGATCAGGATTTTTAGTGTATTTGTTTAAAACATTTTCCAATTTTTGCTGAGAGTTTTGCCTAGCGCCATTACATCGAAACCCCCCTCGATATTTGACGACATTTGAAACGTCAGCCCAGTTAGCGAGCGACATTTGTTAACTGGGCTTGGCCCTAAGTCCAGTTAGCGAACGAACAGTGTACTCGGTTTTGCCCTCCGGGTCTACGATCTATTTTGCGTTTTTCGACCGATTTTATAGCCTTTGTTTAGTATAACAAAGGTAAAAAACAAGGGCCCGGGAATTTCCTGGAGTCATATTTTAAACGCTTGGTCGCGGGTGGTCGCAGCTAAATTTCTTTGATACTGTTTGTAGATACCTGAAACTCAGAAAAAACAAAGGCCCAGGAGCTCCTGGGAGTAAAATAGTGCCGACCAACAAAGTTAAAAATAATGATTTTTTTTTTCTCATTTTCTTCTTTCTTTCATCCATAAAACAACCTAACCACATGTTTCGACGTAGAATTACGTCTTACGGCAACATATACAGAGTCCAATTTAAATACAGGGATCCAATTTCAAAAAACCGAAAACAGCGAGAGCGTCACGAAAATTATCCTAATTCAGACGTTTTAAATTCAGTCAGTTTCCAACCGATTTCCGTCATTTTTGCAGTAATCGATTGGAAAGTCATCAAGCACCCGTCCATATCTAGAAAATTGTAATCTGATTATTTGAACTATTGTACAATTGAAAATTGTCGAGCCTCGTCGAAACGCAAATGTCAACGTCTGATTGGTCGCTTAACCCTTAAATGCGCAATGTTGCTTTAAAACAACACTACTAAAAAAGTTTTAAAATATACGTATTTTTGTATTTTTTAAAAATATAATTCATTAGACCAGCTCTCTTGACTCTAACGAAGAAAACTCAACAGCTGGAAGTACTGTATTTGAATGTTTTGTTTTTATTTTTGCTGTCAAAATCTCGTAAACGAAAAAAAACATGGCGAGATTCCCGACTGGTGCTGACTGTCTTTGTAAATAAATTTTAAAATAAGGTTAGTGGTTAGTGGAAATGTCTGAATTATCAGTAATTATACTAACAAAAGGTCAATTTTAAAGTTACTGTTAACAAAAGTAATTGTTTCGACTTTATTCTGCGATAAAGTCACAGTGTTGTTTAAAAACAACATGGTAATATTTGCACATTAAAAAGTAAATCTTTCAATTTTTTTATGCATATTGGTTAGTTTTAGAGCAGTTAACCTGTTAAACAAAGATTTTATGTTTTTAGATGATTTTTTTTACGTCGTGCGCATTTAAGGGTTAATGCTTCTTTCCCTAACAAAGTCGACAAAATATACCTAGATGACTAGGAATACGCGCTTTGTGTTTTTTTGTATAATTCATTTCATGGCTGCACCAATACCACACGAACGTTGAATGCTAATCGTGGCGAAGAAAGAGAAGCAGGGCTTCAATTTCTGACTGATAGCGCTGAGCGCGTATATTTCCGTAAAGACAGACAGGAAACACCCCCTCTTGTGGTGAAAAAGGTAACTAAACTCATTGCACAGTGGTACAGTAAGGCAATTTATGCGGACATAAGCTTTTCGTTGCGATTTTTGTTTGCGGTTTAAATCCATAGTTTTTGTAAAAAATTGTTTCTTATACTTAGTCCTCTATTTATTTGCGAATGAAAATTAGGGTTGTCGTAAAATCAACGAAATAAAAACAAACTAACTTGTTTTTATTTGCATAAATAATTGTAAACATTCTTTGGCAAACTTGTAGACCAACTAATTCTAAGTTACTTTGTCAAAAAACTTTTTTGTAGACATTAAATTTGGTTTCCAAAAACAGCCTTTTCGCTCTATTTTTTCAATTCAAATTTAAAAACAAAGTTTTCTTCGGTAACTTTAATCAAAAATACGCCAATTTTGACGAAAAAACATTGTCGATATATTGTACAGATGGACTCTTCACTATTTCTATTTTAAAAATAGGCCCTTTTGATAGATTGATGTTTCCGTTTAGGGCAAATATAAATAATTTTTTTTTGTATCATATGAAAGAACAAATATTGTATAAATATTGTAAAGAAATACCGAAATTTGCTCAGAATTAGTTGATCTACAACTGTGCCGATGAATGTATACATTTATTTCTGCAAATAAAAAAGTTAGTATTTTTTTTAGTCGATTTCAGGACCACTCTAATTTTCATTTGCACATAAAAAATAGACTAAATATCAGAAACAAGTTCTTAGAAAAAATTTTACTCTAAAACCACAAAATCGCATCGAAAAACTCATGTCCGCCTACATTGCCTTACTGTACCACTGTGCATTGTTGTTGAATTTCTGTGAGCGTGTGACATATTCACACACAAAACTGAATTTACTCAATTTTAGATTTAGTTGACTCAATTTCATACTTTCACAGAAAAAAAATATGTTGCAGATTTCGTGCGTATATTGTTGGTATGTAAAACTAACGCTATTCCAGGAGTTAAATATTGATAATATAATGTGATGTAGCTTATCGAGGCACTAAGAAGAAATATTCGAGTAATCAGGCCATGACGTGTAAATGGTAAACTAATCCCAAGTTGCTATATACATGGTTCCCTGTGTAACTTCACTAGCTCAGATCCATCATGGGAAGCAACTACGAAATGTGCGGCCGTCGAGCTCAAGCTCAATGATCAGGCCGCGAAGTGTACAATTAAATAAATGTTTCAATTACCTCGTGGGAAAGATAAAAGTAGAAACCAAGTGCAACTTTCAGCTTAGATAACACTTAAATGTTCTGTCAATTTAACAATTTAAGTATGGATACATATAATGATGTAATTGGTTTTAAAGCTTTATTATATTATATATAAAAGATGTTCAACAAAACAAACATAATTAGTGATAACAACTGTTATGCAAAAACTATTATTTAATGTTTAGTTTTCTTCGCTTTGAAAGTTTTTTTTATCCATCCAAATTTTTTGCTTTCGAGTTCTAATCTTCGTACTAATCACTTGCAGCTTTGCTTTAACCAGCATATATATGTATTTACTAGCTGACCCGGCAAACTTCGTCCCGCCTATTTTTGTGTTTAATTTAATAATTTTCAACATTCCAAATTCATTGATTTCTTGCGATTTGTTTATATCGTTTGAAATTATTGGTCGTAGTATTCGGCTGTTTTCCAGAAGTTGCCATCTTACAATTCAAAATGGTGTCTGAGATCAATTTTTAGCTCCATGCATCATTCTGGTTAAAGAAACACTCATATTGGGTGGTATTTGGTCACTTAAGGCTATTTTCCAGAAACCGGAAGTCACCACCCTGGATTTTAAAATGGCATTTGGAGACAATTTCTGGCCCCTGAGCGTCATTCTGGTTTAAGAAACACCAATAATAGGTGTTATTTAGTCATTTTCGGCTGTTTTCCAGAAACCGGGAGTCACCATCTTAGAATTTAAAATGGTGTCTGTGGTCGATTCTAGCTCCTGCGTTTCATTCTGGTATCGAAGCATCTCACATTGGATGGAAATCGGCCGGTTGAAAAAATACCCATATTGGGTGGTATTTGGTCATTTCCGGCAGTTTCCCATTCACCGGAGGTTGTCATCTTACAATTCATAATGTTGTCTGAGGTCGATTTGTAGCTTCAGTGCATCATAACAATCCCGGAAATACCCATAATGAGTGTTATTTGGTCTTCTGCCACTGTTGTTTAGGAACCGGAAGTCGCCATATTGGATTTCAAAATGGCATTTGGAGACAATTTCTGGCCTCTGAGCATCATTTTGGTCAAAGAAACACCCATATTTGGTTGTTTTTGGGTCATTTTCGGCAGTTTTCCAGTCACCAAAAGTCGCCATTTTACAATTCAAAATGTTGTCTGAGGTCGATTTGTGGTTTCAGTGCATCATCACGATTTCAGAAATACCCATATTGGGTGGTATTTGGTCATATCTCACTGTTTCTTAGAAACCGGAAGTCGCCATCTTGGATTTCAAAATGGTATTCAGAGACAATTTCTGGCCTCTGAGCGTCATTCTGGTTAAAGAAACATCCATATTAGGTGGTATTTGATCATTTTCGTCTCTTTCCAGTCACTGGAAGTCGCCATCTCACAATTCAAAATGTTGTCTGAGGTCGATTTGTGGCTTCAGTGCATCATAACAATCGCGGAAATACCCATATTTGGTCATTTGCCGCTGTTTTTCAGAAACCGGAAGTCGCCATCTTGGATTTCCAACTGGCATTTGGAGACAATTTCTGGCCTCTGAGCGTCATTCTAGTTAAAAACACTCATATTAGGTGGTATTTGGTCATTTTCGGCAGTTTTCCAGACACCGGAAGTCGCCATTTTACAACTCAAAATATTGTCGGAGGTCGACAAACGTGCAAACCGTGGAACACCTTCCATGGATTGCCTCATACATAGGCGAACTTTATTATTATAAAATATTCGGCCGAGTCCACTTCAGAATAAAATGTGCATTTTTTTCAGTGTACCCATTAGGGTAATATTATTGTTAAAAGTTACTCTTTTTCGCATGTCGTGTAGAACAAAATCAGAAGTGGCGCACCTAGCGGTCGAAAAGGTGACTAACGCTTCTGTCATCTTCAATTTGTCTTCATAATTTCACGTAAGTGAACTATGTTGGTATTTAAGATATTTGGCACCTGTCTATCTGGCGGCTGTTATGGAGTTTTATTTGAACAAACTTGCCAGTGTTGTTACTGTTATTAAAATAATAGCACCTTGCTTAATAATTCTGTGATTTAAGTAGTTCAGATTTTTCATCGTGTGTAACAAACGTAAAACTGCACATTTCAGCAAGAAAAATTTAAAATTGCCACAAGAACGTGTTGGGGGCCTTGCGAAGGGCCGGTTGTAATTTATACTTGTTCTCGAGCTGGATGGCAGCTGATAATAGAAATGTAGCACTTACGCTAATGCGTTTTAAAACAAAACGGTCATAATTTGACATCACAGCAGAATTTCGACCTTCATACTCATGTCCACCGTCGGTAATATCAAACACGCAACAACCTGCTTCCATTCGACACGGGAACGGGAACCTTGTCTCCTTGCAAGCCGCAACACGACACGATTCAATGTTATTTTGTTGCCTTTATGAGAGCACTTTCGGTCCGGCTCGACAGAATGTCCACAAAAAATCATTTTTCGTACATCCGTATTACGAAAATGAGACAAACTGTGGGAATTTGAAATTAAGGCGAGGCTATCAGAATATAGCCTTAAACCAGGATAAAATAAGATTCATTTTTCGTACATTAGTATTGCGACATATGAAGAAAATTTTTTCGAACGTTGGAGAATGGTATGACTGGAAATAAAGGAGTGACTGATTTATTATATCAGTGCGGATACCGTACGCGATTTTTCGCAATTTTTCGAACATTGGAGAAAGATATAACTGAAAATAAAGATGTCATGCCTCTATTCCCAGTTATATCATTCTCCTACGTTCGAAAAAATTATTATGTCAGAGCGGATATCGCACGCGATCTGACCATGAAGCATTTATGCGATAATTGAATGAAAATTGAAATTGCAGTATCCAAATACATGGCAAGAGCATAATGAATGGTTATTATTAACTGCAACTTCGTTTTGATGTTGCTGCAAATGCATAGCAGTGGGATGTTTATTAGGATTCGTTGATACTGTGCATAACCGGTGGTATATACGAAACAAATCCGATTTCAAACAGAAAAGATCGGCACGTTTTGCTCACGGTGCTGAGTCCGTTTAAGAAAATTCACAATACTTCATTAACAAGGATGTAACGTTTAGAATAAGACGGCTATAGATTGACATCACAGCAGAGTTTCGACCTCCATACTCATGTCTACCATCGGCAATATTAAACACGCCACAATATGCTTCCATTCGGGAACATTGTCTCCTTTCAAACTGCAACACGACACGATACGTGTTATTTTGTTGCCTTTATGAGAGCTCTATCGGTCCGGCTCGACAGATCTGACTTGATTTTTATCAGAGAGCCTTTAATCTGAGGGGTCATTCAGCTGCATCCGTATTTTGTGCATCCGTATTACAAAACTTGGACTAACTGTGGGATATTGAAATTAAGGCGGGGTTATTCAGAAGATAGCTCTAAACCAGAATAAAATGAGATTCATTATGCCAGAGCGGAGTCATTTTATTTTCTTTTGATTTTTCATTTTTCTTTCAACAGAGTCAACTTAAGCACATCGATAAGTGTGCTTTTGACGTAGAATTACGGCTTATGGCAACATATATAGGGGTACAAATTGTGAAACCGAAAACATCGAGAGCGTCACGAAAATTGCTCACTTTTAAACGTTTTGAACTCAGTCAGTTTCGTTTTTTTGAAGCAAAAATGGTATAGAAAAAAAATACGAAAAATATATACTAAAAAATATACCGCTTTACACCATTCGATTGATTAACCCCAATTTAGTGTATTTCCGAACCTATTGTAAAAAACTTAATTGACATGATATAGGCTGTCGTAATTCTACGTTAACCTTGCGGTCGTGTCTTATAAACAACCTCATCAACTATTTTTCAAGAATCAATAACTTTTGAAAAAATATAATACACTTAATACTTATTCTGTTATTATGATCGAAAAATATTTTTAAAATTTTGTTTTTCTCAAAAAAAGTGCAATTTTACACCATTTTTCATCTTCATTTCTCGATATCTCAGGTATGGTACCTGATACAGTCCTGAGAGTTGGAACTTGTCCTAGTTGAAGTGTCTACTTTCTATTAAAAAAATATAAGAAAATAGATAAGCGGCAGTCACTTTTCCGTTTTTTGTTCGTCTGAAATCCTATAGTGGGTGTTTGTCTAGCAAGGAGCTGCAGGAAGCCGAATTGACCTTCGGGCGTCTTTTACAGCAGGAAACTTCTGAGCAAGATGTTAAATACACTAAGGTCGCTTTTTACGCGGCTTTTTTACGCGGATTCCGGAATTTACGCGGCACGTATCCCCCGTGTAAAAAGCGACTTTGGAGTAGAAGAGAGCGAAGCAGCTGGTCAAACTGCGCGAATTAAATTGTGTTTTTAGTTTTAAGACTTTATCGTTATATCAGTTTACCAGTTTGTAATAAGAACCCAAGAACTGACCCATTATGAGCCCATGGTTCATATTTGCTTTTGTACATTTTCCGTATAGAACTTCTGTGGCTTCACTGGTATGATGAAATTTACTTTGAATGAATTTAATTTAATTTTAATGCCTAGAGATATTTTATTCTCTTAGTGGACCTGAAACATTCCGCTCTGATCCTGTTATGTATTTCGCATTTTGAGGATTTTACCTAGGATTTTATCCTAAATTTAGCACAATTGATTTTCAGTACAGCTTTGTCCTGCTTCCGAAATGTAACGTTCACTCTGCCATTGTCGTTATCTGAGTCAAGTATTAACCCTCAAATTAATTTTTAGACGGACTTCGAAAAAATCACTATGAAGCTTTATAAACATTTTTTAAGTTCTTATTAAAGCTTTTTAGAGGTTCAACTGAAGACCGTCTAAAGACGGCACTGGGCACTAGAGGATTAAGGGGTTATTTACCTTTTTAGTTTTCAAAAAACCGAAAATATTTTAATTGTATTATCTTCAAATACAACATCTTGAGAACGTTTTCACAAATTTTGATAAAGATCTGAGCAATAGGAAGAAAGTTAGAGCGATTTGCAGCGCGCTTCGCCACGGCCGCATAGGCTAAACTTGAACCTTCACACGCGATTATCTCGGAACTGTGTTTTCCGAAAAATGACTTTGCCGTGATCCTGATTGCGGGAAAACTACTGAACCGATTTCCTTCATCTTTTTTTTTTTTTTTAAATTTTCGTTATTAAATTCGCCGGTCCTTGAACGATCGCTTTTTGAAACATACAGTTAAATTTTGCCGCAAAAAAATTTTCAATGCAATTTTTAGCGCTCAAAACGTGCATTTTTTGGGAAAAACGTTCCCATTTGCACTGAAAACAAAATACTCATAAAAGCGATCGTTCAAGGACCCGGCACACTTCTAAACTAATGAAATAATATGAGTTTTTTGATTTCGGTTGAACCGCTGAGTCTCTATCAGGATCACCGCAAGCCTCTGCAAAAAAATAGCGTTCCGGGGAAACGGCCATTACTCCAGTAATAATTGGTATATCTCAAAATCAAACGTATTTTTTTGTTGTTGATAAACTGTACTTTTAGAAAAATACCCCTTTGATGCAATGAAAATGGTGCTATGCACTTAAAAATAGATTCGAACTTCCCTAATTTTTCTCGACCAAAAAGGTATATAACCCCTTAAGGACGATATAGGTGCGCCCTTTTTAGTTAGAAATCTTTGTTTAAAAAAAGAATGCTTATCTGACACATCACGTTTGCTCCTGCACTCTTTCTCACTTGGCCTGATGGTGTTAGATCAATACAAACAATCTTCTTCGTCCGATTTATAACTCTTTATAATCATGTGGTTATATTGTTCACTGAAAATGAATGATGACTGGATGGCTCTCACTCTCCTCCACTTCTTGCCATCCACTTTGATTTGAGCAATTCTCGCTGAAACTAGGCCACTAGGTGCACAAGGTCTTTCAAATTTTATATAAATGCACATAGTTATTATAAATAGAGAAAAAATGATAATGCCATTTTTGTTTGATCGAATTTGTTGACCCCTTTGGAAAAGTTGAAATTTTAGCAATTCTTGATGTATTATTTGAGCTATATCTCTAAAATTCGTTATGTAAAGTACTACAAGTAGCACTTTTCTGTAAAGAAGAATGATATGGCTTTCATTTGAAGTGATCAGAATTTGGGCCGCCATCTTGAATTTGGACGCCATCTTGGAATATATCAGAAAAATGCAATTTTGACCGTGTTCGCAACTACCGATTTTCGATCTGAGACCAACATTGGAAAGCTGAGAAAAAATGCTATAAGATGCAAGAAAAAAATTTGGTGAGCATCAGTGTTAACCCATCAATTGAACCTATTTTCCAAGTTGAGTTTCAAAATATTCATCGTACAACGCGCGATCAACGTAGTAACCTGTCTACTTCTTGCATCTTATTGCATTTTTTCTCAGCTTTCCAGTGCTGGTCTCAGATCGAAGATTGGTAGTTGCGAACACGGCCAAAATTGCATTTTTCTGATATAATCCAAGATGGCAGCCAAATTCAAGATGGCGGCCCAAATTCTGATCACTTCAAATGAAAGCCATATCATTCTTCTTTACAGAAAAGTGCTACTTGTAGTACCTTACATAACGAATTTCTGAGATATAGCTCAAATAATACATCAAGAATTGCTAAAGTTTCAACTTTTCTGAAAACTGTTCCGCCCCTTGGTGACCAAGGGGTCAACAAATTCGATCAAACAAAAATGGCATTATCATTTTTTCTCTATTTATAATAACTATGTGCATTTATATAAAATTTGAAAGACCTTGTGCACCTAGTGGCCTAGTTTCAGCGAGAATTGCTCATTTCTACTTTTAGTCTGACTACATTTTTATTGCCTTCTTGGATTACGTTTTTTCAACTCGTTCTTTTCGATAGAAAAGCGTATTTCCTTCTTACAGTACTCTACTTGTTCTGTAAACTACGGCGTTAAGAGCCAGTTCGCGAAGACCGCAACTAGGTCTTGTTTCGAAGTTCTCCGATCGGACTGAAACTTCCAGGGTTTGTTTATCTATATAATAGAACAATGTTTTGCATAATGTCAGATTTTTTTCAAAAGGGGTAAGTGGGGTAAAAAAGCACGTCAAAAATTGATGTCCAAAAATTGCTAAGAACTTAAAATTGATATAACTTTGTGAAAACTGAATTGATTTTCATGAAAATTGGCATGTTTATTCTACTTTATAAAGGGAACAAAATGAAAGTCATTGGAAGTTGCTATCGAGAATACATGATGAGATATTCCCATTTTTCTAAAAAATAAAGTGATTTTCACAGCAGTTTTTCTCTTGCCAACAGATCTAGGATTGAAATCCAAATAATACGTTTTGTAGTGCAACTCAAGAGCTTTCATTAGATATATTTCAAAAATGCGCTGCTATGAAGATGCCTGAGAAAATCCAGTTTTTCTATAACATGGTATTGACCATCATTTCGAACCCATTGTGCGAGAGGCGAAACTCCGTTTTGTGTCGTTGTTCTTCCATTGGGCTATAGTTTTCAGGTTATGTTTGTTTATGGACTAATGCAATAGTTTGAAGAATTTGAGGTTTTTGGAAAAGGGGTTAGTGGGGTAAACAGGCTCTTCAAAATCTTGTTCTGAATACACTGCTCAATCCGCAAAATCGGCTTATTCTTGAAGCAAAGATAACTAGAAAAAGTAAAAATCGGGTGCCCCGGCGAACCTGACCATATGCACAATGGTTCTAAAACCTGGCTTGCGACATATCAAACTTTAAGTTTTAGTAGAATGTAACCTGAAAATAAATATAACCCCTCAATATAAACCCCCACTCTGACAGTCAATTTCACACTTTTCTTTCGTACTTTGAAATGCAAAAAATATGGCAATAGCATTATGTGCAGAAAATGACAATATCATTAATCTGCATGTTATCTTAAGCTACACCTGCTACACCTTTTTCATATACAATCTTGAACAGGTCAACGATCGATGACGGACTATACACGATAAATCGGTTTTGCTCATTTTATGAGAATTTAAGTCATCAGTTGGCAGCACTAACCGTCGGAAATCGGTCGTGTTCAAAATGTATGAAAAATATGGAAGTTAGGTACCTTGTTCTAGTTATCTTTGCCTGAAGTTACACGATGAAATGAGAGGTTAGTTCTGGTTATTTGTTCTACCAATAAATACATTTCCGGTTTGAATTGCCTTATTCCTGCAGAAGGGTGTACTTTTGACCTCATTCCTTCATGAGCATCTTCCGGTGAAGCTTTTTTCTTATGGTAATTTAATTTTTAAAAAGCACATTTAAAAAAAAGTTCAACAAAAAGTATCGCGTGGCATTGTTGACATTCGTTCATTCTCTTGTTGGCTTCAAAATAACCTCTCATTCCATCGTGTAACTTCGAGTGTAAGCCGAGAGTAATTATTTTACGATTTGAGCAGTTTCTGAATATAAAATTTTGAAGAGCCTGTTTACCCCACTAACCCCTTTTCCAAAAACCTCAAATTCTTCAAACTATTGCATTAATCCATAAACAAACAATACCTGAAAACTATAGCTCATTGGAAGAACAATGACGCAAAACGGAGTTTCGCTTCTCGCACAATGGGTTAGAAATGATAGTCAATGACATGTTATAGAAAAATTGGATTTTCTCAGGCATCTTTATAACGGCGCATTTTTCGAATATACCTTATGAAAGCTCTTGAGTTGCACTACAAAACATATTATTTGGATTTTAATCCTAGATCTGTTGGCAAGAGAAAAACTGCTGTGAAAATCACTTTATTTTTTAGAAAAATGCGAATATCTCATCATGTATTCTCGATAGCAACTTCCAATGACTTTCATTTTGTTCCCTTTATAAAGTAGAATAAACATGCCAATTTTCATGAAAATCAATTCAGTTTTCACAAAGTTATATCAATTTTAAGTTTTCAGCAATTTTTGGACAACAATTTTTGACGTGCTTTTTTAACCCACTTACCCCTTTTCAAAAAATCTGACATTATGCAAAACATTGTTCTATTATATGCATAAACAAACCCTGAAAGTTTCAGTCCGATCGGAGAACCTCGATACAACCTCCCTTGTAAAGGTGGTTGCGGTTCTCGCGAACTGGCTCTTAAGATTTGGCCAATAATGTTGTCCCAAATGGAATCATTTTTAATGGATGATTCACGAAAAACTTAACGAGCTGTCCAAATCGCTGAGTGACGTAATTCACTATTGGTAAAAAAATCTTTCCGATATGAACTTGGAATTGTTTTAAGTTATGTATAGAATTTTAAATTACTGCTTACGATTCTCTGAATCCTAAAAGACTCTTTTCATTTAGTGTCACTACTTCCCATTTTGTACTGTCGGATTACGGATTCTTTTTCGAATGTTTATGAATTAGAAACATCAATTTTGTTTTCAACCTTTGGGGATTTCATGTTTTGATTTAAAATCTGAGATTTTAGAATTTTGTTAGAATATTCTACTATAAATAGATTAGGTTTTAGATATAGGTTTAGATAACAGATTTCCAATAACGAATAACGCAATGTTGGGTTTTCAATTCCGATTTTTAAATAAGTGGCAATTTTTCATGGAACCAACGAATTTCAATGTTCCATGTTGGATTCCAGTTTGCGAATTTTGTAACTCTGGTATTTCGTTAACTGAAACATTCCCCAGCTAGGAAACTAAATTCTCTTCTGCGGTGGGGATGTACAAAAACAAATTACACATAAAGTGATAAGATTCGAAAACCTTAGGGAATGACTCATGATTAGTCAAGTAACGTGTGCTCGAAAAATTTTCCAACTTGCCACCCATGGAAAACATTCTCCCCTAGCGACTGACGCTGGATTTTCTCAGCTGAGTTTTTCTCAAATATCGAAAGCTTTTCCGAGAAAAGTTGTGTGTGTGTGTGAAGACGATTCATCTTTAGCTTCGATTTGTATTGATACGCAGCTTCACCACAGACGGGAAAATGCTTCCGAAAAGCATGAGAAACTTGTGGAAAATACAATTGTCCTAGCTTATTTCGATGACTTATACTGCTTTGACGAAATATAACTTTAGAGGAACCTGGAGAAAACTTCTGTATCTCATAATTTCCATCCGAAATTTCTAGTCAACAGATGTTTTGTTGTCCAGCCAGTCGGACCGTTGTAAGCCCGATTCTCACATTTCCATCGGAGAAGTTGGCAACGCTGAACAGAGGAATTTCCAATGCGCATGTCGGTTTTCACAGAATTTTCTTCCGTTTTTGGTGTGTCTCTAGCACCACTGCTGAAAAACAGATTTTCATTATAATCGAACAATTTGAAAACTAATCTCTATAAAAATTGGTGGAAATCAATCAACCGGCCTTCCACGAGGAAACCAAATTCGCTTCTGTGGGAGGAATTCCAAAAAGCTTTTAAAAAATTCCAATAAGTTACATCATGCATTAAAAAAACACACAGATATAACTATTATGCTAGGCAATATATACCATGTACTTTCTTCTTGTAACTCGGGCCAATCGGAACGGAAGATAGGGATGCAGATTGGGAACCTTCCATTAGCGATGGTTAGCCGGTGCTTTCGACCTGGAATACCGATGGTTTAAGCTGTGGTGGTGGGCCTAGCCGATGATAAGGGAGGCTTGGCAGCAGCATCAATGAAGTTGAGCGGAGTTTGCGCAGATTGGAAAAGTTACTGTAAAACTTCACAGTACTTTTTGCAGCTTTTCTCGCATGCAAGACCTTATGTTACTTGCATAAAACATGAAAGTTTACTCTCTCTCTCTCTCTCTCTCTCTCTCTCTCTCTCTCCTTATATCGTCAGTTGAATTCAAAACTGGCACAACTCAAAATTTTGCAGTGTTGAGTTATTGATGGCAAACGATGCCAAATACTATGGAGTTTCATCTCACAAAGACCCGTTTCAAAATTCACAATATTTCCAGATATATAAGTAGATGTGCCTTTATTGCACAAATCTAAAATATCCCTAAAAAGACAGGAAAATGAGGTTATAATTCTTATAACTTGCTTATTACATGCACATGATAGACCCAAACAAGTTCAGTAAGTATGGGAAATCTTAAAATTGGATTTTTCCACGAAAATGAAAAAAGAAATTTTTGACGCAAAGTTTTGAGTTTTGAGTTATGCCAGTATTGAATTCAACTGACGATACACTTCTTCTCTCTTCTCATCTACCTCTATATGTGTCTTATTTTTTGTTTTCTGGAATTACTGACTCATTTTTCCAAAATAATTTGTTTATTTTGCTAGATTTTTACTGAACTAAAAACTTTTTGTTGAAGTAGAATACTTCTCTCAGGATGTGCCGTGGATACCAGCGATGGCGGATAGCGGCCACAGCTGTGGCGTAGCACTGGATAGCGCTCTAGTTGCAGCGGATCTCAGCATCGATAGCAGCTGATGCAGGGACAGCGGATACCAATGGCAGCGTACAGCGGCCACAACTGTGACATGGCTACGAATAGCGTAGCAGTTGCAGCGGGTATATCTGACCATGAAGCATTTATGCAATAATTGAATGAAAATTGCAATTGCAGCAATCGGACTTTTTCAAGGCTACTAAATACTTTTGGAAGAGGTTTCTGGCAGTACGGCCATTGGTAGGCGTGTTAAAAATTACTCCGTAATATTCTCGCGTAATTCAAGTGTATTCCGCTGGATTTATGAAAAGAGTCTGCAGTTTAAATTAACATAATAGTTCAAGTTTGTATTGTGTGAAGTTGGCATGAAAAAAGAACGATATCAAGTGAAAATCGCCCGGCAAAATGTGTTTTATTTTTCTGTTTTTTTTTGTAAGCCAACATCCAACGAAAAAAAAAAAATGTCAAAGTGTTACGTCATACAGTGGCAAGTGCTATAGTAAATGTCGAACGAAGGCGGAAAAGGGGAAGAACCTATGTAAAGCTAAGTATTCTGCTTTTATTCGTTCAATTATTGTTTCATATGACTAGCGCCAGTTAAAAAAAAATTGTTCCAATGAGAAAGCGCTAGAAAGATAATTCTAATTGGAAAATTTTGCTGTAACACCTGCATTGTCTGTCTGTAGGGATGCGCAAGTTGTTACGTGTTAATCGATATTTCTTCGATATACACACAGGAAAAAAAATTATTTTAATTTTAAAAGTGAAATAAATCTACGAGCAGTAAGTGTTATGTTTAGTTTTTGCGTTTCATTCGTCTCGTGTGAGCAGTGCACTGACGTCGGCAGGAATACTTTAAACACCCTGCCTGCGTTGTCAATTAGCCGTTTTGAAAATAATTGGTCTATTTATTTGTTTATTTTTTTGGTAGATGCCAATCTGGGTGCGTTGCTTACAATATGTCGAGTTTTATTTTAGCGTGGTTTTGTGGAGTTGTTTCATTTGCTAAAGCTCTGATTGAATAATCAGAATTGCCCCAATGGGTGAGAGCTTTAAACCTTTGTACACGCTGGCTCTCACAACACGGAACTGGTAGCATTAGAATATAACTTATTGCGGCCTGACCGAACGGTTACGAATATTTGGCCCAGTTAAGGGTATAATGATCTTTCTAGCTTTATGATTTTTCTAGCTTTTGAACAAATATTGAAACACATAGACAATTTTTATTAATTATGTGAAAATCTTGTTGGTCGGAATAGCAACAAAATTTTGATTGCGTTTGCTTTGGCATTTTATCAATAAGCATAGAATTCTGTCTTGTTCGATATGCATATTGCATTTTTTTTTAATTTTTTAGCTATGAGTGCATGAAACTTTGCCAGTTTTTATACTCAATAGGTATCTTAATTTAAATACAAAACAAAAGATTATCGGGGCGGAGCACCGTGTCCTCTCGCGTATGCGCCGGTGAGAGGGAATAAAGCGGTCGTACATAATGCTCCGGTGTAAACGTGTCTTCTGCCTTGGTGAGCTTTGCTCATCTAACGATTATCGGTGTATTGTGATTTCCGAGATGTACCAAATCATTATTTCGGAGACTGTACGCCCGTTGGTTCTTTTTTAGCACGTTACGATTCGGTGTCGGAATAGGTTTCGCTCGTTCGATAAATATTGTAAATTTTCAAGCGCGACAAAATCAAACCCTGCATTGATGCCAAATCTATTCCTGTTTTGCCGGTTCCCTTTTTTTCCTTTTTATTCTTTTTAAAAAAACCGGGTGTTTTGGCTTTTCCGTCATACCACGCTCTTGTTTGCTTTCGGAGAAGGCAGTTCAGTTTCGCGCGCGGTATTTTGACTGCGCTCAATGTGACTAACTTAATACAGCGCTCTATCGGTTATTTGAGCTGGTACCATTAGTTTGCGTTCCGCGTGCGGTTGTTGCGTTTTACAAAATCCATTCGTTTCTAGGTCAATTTGAATTAAGTTCACGGCATCAAACGCGAAGTTTGGTGTGATACAGACTGTTAACGATTGGTAGGTTGCCGAAGATAACTAGATCGTGGCGCGGTTCTATTTATAACGTCTCCTGGTGCCCGGTTGCCCAGAGACCGAGAAGTAACCATATCGTGCGCGACTTTGTGTGGAAAAGATCGCACCATCAACCTCGATGGATCCAGATCACTTCCTTTCCACTAACACTAATTCCTTCCTTTGATACTTGTGGATGATGCAGAGGATTCCCCGGTCTCTAGTAGCAACAAGTATTAAATTAACACTCCCGATATCCCTTCCTCTATTGATCTGCATTGGGCGTGGCCAGCCTCGTTATTGACCAGTGAAAAGAAAAATCACCAGGAATTGTACACTGAGAATGGCTTGCTACTCCTAGACACCATTTTGACGGTTCTTTGTGCAATTTCAGCTGATTCTGGTCAATCGCGGGCAACACACGGGCGATCAAATATGCTATGCTATGCTATGCCCTTAAATACTTTTGGAAGAGCATAATGAATAGTTATTAATAAACTGCAACTGAGGTTTGATGCTGCTGCAAATGCAAAGCAGCGTGATATTTGTTACGATTTGTCGATACTGTACATAACAAGCGGTATATACGGAACAAATCCGATTTCAAACAGAAAAGCTCGGCACGTTCTGCTCACGATGCTGAGTCTGTTTTAGAAAACTTTCAACACTTCATTGAGAAGGATGTAACGCCTTGAAGAAGACGGTTATGGTTAGACATAACAGCAGAATTTCGACCTTCATACTCATGTCTACCATCGGCAATATCAAACACGCAACAATTTGCTTCCATGCGACACGGGAACGGGAACTTTTTTTTCCAAGCCGCACAACACGACACAATACATATTATTTTGTTGCCTAAATGAGAGCTCTAACAGTCCGGCTCGACAGAATGTCCACAAGAAATCGTTTTTGTACATCCGTGTTACGAAACTGAGAAAATATGTACGAAATGAAAATAAAGGCGAATCCAGAATGAATGAGATGTATTTTTCGTACATGAATATTACATACGAAATAAAAAATTAGTATTACATAGGAAATAAAATTTTTCGAGCGTTGTAGAATGGTATAACTGGAAATAATTTAGCCACACCTATTTTTCCAGTTAGATCATTCCACAACGTTCGAAAAATTTATTATGTCAGAACGGATATCGCACGCTATCTGACCATGAAGCATTTATGCAATAATTGAATGGAAATCGCAATTGCAACAATCGGCCTTTTTTAAGGCTACTCAATATTTTTAAAAGAGCATAATGAATGGTTATTAATAAACTGCAACTGAGGTTCGATGCTGCTGCAAATGCACAGCAGTGTGATGTTTATTACGATTTGTTGATACTGTGCTTAACAAGCGGTATATACACGCAAAAGTTCAAGCTTACATCATCCGATGTGTCTGCTTGTGCTTTTACACAACAAACGTGTCAAAAGGATAACACAACAGTTGCGTAATGAATACATTGACAGAGATTGAAATCAGAATTTGTATCATACACACAAAATCGTGGTGTTTCGGTAGACTTCGGTTTTGGGCAAACGATCAGTTTTGGGGCTCTCAAAAAACCGCTGGTTACTTTCGTGAGTCGGTGCGTATGAAAAGCTCGTGCATCCCTAATCACCGTCAGCAACCGAAACAGCCAACAGCGAGCCTCGTTGCAGAGGAATTTACTGACGCTGGTGCCAGTAACGTGGAATCGAATGCATATGAATAAAACCAGAATCGTCGTTCAATACAAAATGTTTGAAACAAATCCAATGTCTTTTTAAATGTTATTGATTCGATGATGTTTTTGAATGACCGGATTCATGATAGTGAATCGATCAACTCATATATACGTTAACCTAGTCAGTACCAAAATCATCAGTATTGATTACTGCTTGCACTGCTTTAACGATAGCAGCATTCTGGAAAATATTACCAATACCAGTACGAATCCAAGGCTTTGCTTTGCTTTTACCAGTACGAATCCTCATGGCAATACTAGCACCGGTTAATACTTCAAAAGTGTTTTGATTTTGAGCCGTCCAATACATTGAACATTCGCTAGAGCACCAAATGCGTTATGAACAACACACTTTCGTTGTACTGGTTCCGAAACAGTACAGAAATTGCTTTGAAAAGACGCAATATTGATGTGGTTACGCACAGTACAACTTTTGCGTGTACGAAACCAATCCGATTTCAAAATGACTGACACGCAAGCAGCCGGCTTATCTGTCTTGTAAAAGTATTCTACTTCAACCTTGCGGTCGTGGCTTTGCACACAACCCTCCTGTGATTTTTTTTATTTTTTTTTTCAACTCCAAATTTCAACCCAATCTGAATATTATGGAATAGATTTATCTAGTTAATCAACTGACCACCTGAATATTACTCATTCCGTTACACTCGATCAGTCTTAAATGTCGCGAGAACAAAACCCGACCACGGAATGAGTTATCACATCGGGCTTAAGTGAGACAAAAAGTCACCAAGAGTGCTGCAATTTCTCGGCGAAATCATTAATGATGACAGGGGTGTGATTCTTTCTTCATTTTATTTCGTTTCTGTTGGCAGGAAATCGCCCAATGATTAATGTCCCCGTCGGTCGTTGTTTTTTTGTTTCTACTGCGAGATGAAACGTACACTTGCGTTTCTGCGCCAACTGAGATGACAAAGCAACGCTTCGTTATGTGAAATGAGAGTACGCGAACGAGGACTAGTAGGCCACGAAGATTTTAGTTCTAGCTGCTTCAAGGGTATGGCAGTCTAAATAAATATTTGAGGTTGATTGGTTCGGGCGTGTTTATTGGTTCACGTTTCGAAATATTTTCCGCGCAGATTCCGACTGGCAGCTGGATGCTTCCTGTGAGATAATTGAACATGTCTTTCGCTCGCGGTTCTTTGACCTGATCGAACAGGTGTGCTGTTATGGTTCGAGCTGAGCTCTACTGGCATGGTGGGATCGAACGAGGAATTTTGCGTAATAATTTGTAAATTTATAGAAACATTCAAACCCACTTTGAGCCGAATCTGTTTTCACCGTGTGAGCAAGAAGGAAAGCAAAGCGGTTGATGGTCAGTGAAATGTGACTCTCAAAATAAATTTTAACGCTTGCCGAGCGGCAATAGCTGCCTGCAATCGATTGAGTCAGTCAACAGATGCGAAGAAAATGCGGCCAATATTTTCGAACAAGTTTTGAAGCAGTAGAAGCACAAATCAATGTTCTGATGCAAAAAAAGAAACCTCTAATTCGCTGGCAAGGTTCTTCAAAGCAAATTTTTTACGGGTTTTCACGGTCTGCTTGAGACCATCAATTTTCGGAATATTTTTCAAGTTTGTTCTCGGCGGATATTATTTTGCACAAACCGTCAGCTAAACACACAATAAATTAGTCCCCGAATGCCAGCCGAGAAATGCAGCGGCGTCAAAATTTTGTTTGCTTGCCTGCCTAAACGTTTAGTGTAGCGCCATTTACTATCTTTTGAAGTACAATTCCGACTATTCAAGCGAACATAATTGCCGCAAATTAAGTGAATTTTCGTCACATTTGTTCACACCTTTTTTCTCAAGCGCGGTAAAATCAAGACTATGTCAAGCATGCAATTAAATTGCTCTTGGAAGATTTAGAAGAACAACGCCTTAATCTTCGCAGCACGATTAGGCGACTAAAACGCGTGGCCAGCCTCATCCGAATCACTAATTGCTCGAAATCAGTCCCTCGCGGCTTTTAATTACCAATAAAAAAAGTTTTGATTCTCCCACATATAATAACAACGTCGCCTCCGGTTGTCATTTTCCCCTGTACCCAAAACTGATACCGCACATTTGTTTATACATTTTTAAACTCGAAACACGGCCTAAAAATAAACCCATTTCCGTTCCGAGTGACTCGAATGCCACGCACGGCTCAGATTGTTTATCGACGCTGTTCGTGCTGTGTTCAGATGAATGAAAGAAAAAATCTGCGCTTTTCCGACAGTATAAACAATCACAGCAAGCTGTGCGCGGAATTTTTAATTGGTGTGTTGGGATGGGGGGTTTCGTTTGATAATATTGCTAACAATCTATTCGGAACTTCGTAATCGATAGATCATTTTGGGAGACGTATCACCGAAAATATAAAATCTGATTGTTGATGCTCTGTCCGAAACTATCGACTATATCTTTGTTTTTATTCAGCTCTTTGCAGCTTTTACTTTTTGGTCATGTGCACTCAAAACAATGTTCACATTCGCTATGCATTAAAATTCTTAGTCACTGATTGACACAGTTGTGACATTTTTAACATTTTTGACTTTTTTGGTAACTTTCAAATTTTTGACCTTTGTGACATTTTTGACATCAATTTTTGTCATTTTTGGTAATTATGGCGCAATATGCGAACGTGCCTCCATTTACAACTGAATCCCCATTGGGAATCGGCACCACTGATCAAAAGTATTGGAGTGGTGTAGAACGAGAATTAGAACAACCACTTTATTATTGTCTCGAAATGCTTTGTAGTGTACAGATGCATGACGAGTTTTTGCAGTAAATTTCAAAAAGCAATTTCTCGTGCACGCGGAACAAGATTCAAGAATGTCTGGCAGCACTAGATAGCTTATACTGTCAGGTGTCAGATGTAAACAAAGAGAGTAATCGGTCAGCGTTAATGTGTCCAGAACAGTGCTGATAAAAGTCATTTTCCCCAGCAAAATTCTTCGAAAATTACAGACAATCATTTTCAATTTTCACTTCCAATGATCGCAGTACTCTTTCAGATACACTAGATTTTCGTCCTAGTAACGTGCTGTTATACTCAGATGAAATAGATCGCGCGCATCGTTCACGGTTACGGAATAAAATTTGACGACAAATCCAACCAAATGATCTTCACTTCAAAGCGAAAAAGAAAAACAAACAGTCCACTCAACCAAAATGAACCTCACCGAAACACTTTTTCACTGACACTGACCGATGCCTTGACAATCTTCGTAAACTGATAAACTGATTTTGTTGTCTTGCTTTCATCGCATGAAGTATAATGAGGTGTTTTGACAGTTCACTTCCATACGAAAAGCGGGAAAGGAGAACTCCGAAAGAATTGTAAAAAAATAACGTTTATGGATGCTCTTTTTCACTTTCACTCAAGAGCGTCAACAAATATAAACCCTGGTCCAGAAAGAACAGTGTATTATATGAAGATAGCTTGGGAAAGTTATCATACGGTCAACAAGGCCGATTGTTTGTGCGCGTTTTTATCTCCACGTAATTTCTTCATTACAAGTGTGTTTTGCGCGAAAATAAATGGTGGAATCAACTAAATTTACTAGTGTTGGTGTTCCAAATAATAGAACTATCGGAATATGCAGCCTAAGGAGGATTTCGTGCTAGATAAGTGATATTATTTATTAAGATTTTTTTCTGTTCGAGTTGTTTGTGTTGGCATACTATATGCTCAACTGCAATTGCTTTTTGACATGTAGGCGGCGTTGTATTTTTTTTGCTTTGATCATCGACGTGTAGAGGTAGATTCATACAGATCTGTTTCGTATTTATTTTTGGTTGAGGGTAGAGAAAAAATAAACTTATTATTTACTAAAATGTTTGTGAATAAACAGAGGATGTCTTGTTCATACGAATACGTCACTTAGCACATATTTTTAGTGTTTCGGGCTTATGTGTCGGAGAACAGTGGACTTTGTTCGCGTAGGTCTTATTTGACAATGTTCAACTAAGAGGTGAAGCCCCTTTAGGCTGGCTGACTAAAGATTGATTTGCTACTAATGAAAGTTACGTCAAACCGGTGGATAAAAATAAGCGTATAACGAAATTATTAAGAGTCTAAGCTCTACGTATTTATTCACCCACAACCACAAAACATAAAACAGTAAAATTGCTTTTTAAATTCAAACTGAACTGATAAAATACAAATTAAACTAAAAAGTCGATAAATCACAATAGCTTCAGCTCTTCGCAGCTCTCAAAATTCATACCTATAATAATTACCGACCCGCAACATCTAACAGATGAATCCCAGGGTCTCCCTTGCCTACTAAAATTTCCCATCTCACGTAACATTTATGAGGGCACGTAGAGTTCTCTGCGGTTCTCTTAAGTAAATGTTGGACTAACATTCCTTTTCCGTTCCCCAACAGTTGCAAGGACGTTGCCAGGGCGGTAACATTTCTCTGGAGACATCTGACCTTTGTGTAGCAACATTTGATTAGATCCCAAATTTCATGTTGCTGCTCACAAACGAGGGTAATTTGTTCTCGTAAACAGAGTATTGTTGCTGACACCACCTACGAAGTTGTGCAGCTGTTTATGCTATGCTATGCTATGCTATAGCTTGGGAAAGTTATCATACGTACCTACCTGAAAGAAATACGAGTGCCGATCCAATATCGCTGAACGGAGCAGGGTCTGAAAAGTGGAAATAAATGTGGGTCATTCCATGTCAAGTGTCCGAGGAAATGCATCGACCATCTCCGATTTCGATCAAAATTTGTGAGTCGATGTATTCTGGGCCGGAACTTATCAGTACAAAGTATTGTACCGATTGGTGGACTCCTCGGCCAACGGGACTGCCTCCACTTTTTGCGAATTTAGCAAAACACCTTTTTTATTTTGTGAATATCTCGGGACCCTGAAGAGCTACAGGTGATATTGGCATATAATTTTGAAGGGTTTGAGATGTAGAATCGAACTACGTGATAAATTTTTTTCTACAGTGTTGCCAACAATGCACTTTTTTCGATTAAAAACTTAATTTGCAATTTCCTCAAAATACACCCTCTTCGATTTTTATTTTGACCACGCCAATGTGTTTAGGAGACGATTTTACATCGGAATCACTTATCAGCAAAAAAACAAAGTGTAGCGTTTCAGAGATACAGAATTTTCAAAATTGCAAGATTTTGGATTTTGTCTACGCACGAAAGCGCTTCTACATAAATTGCTGCATTCTTAATGGTATCCTAGCAGGCGTTTGTTATAATACTACGTAATTATCTTTAGGGGTCTGACTTTGTGACGAAATGCTACGATGGGAGAGGGGGAAGGGGATAAAAAGCTAATAAATCTCATCGCGTAAGCTGCTGTGATAACCAATACCGTTTTCCAGCGACACAAATCTAAAACCCTTCAAAATGATATGTCTCTCTTCAGGGTCCCGAGATATTCACAAAATAAGAGAAGTGTTTTGCTAAATTCGCAAAGAATGGAGGCAGTCCCATTGGCCGAGGGGTCCACCAATCGGTACAACACTTTGTACTTATAAGTTCCGGCCCAAAATACATCGACTCACAAATTTTGGTCGAAATCG
This sequence comes from Wyeomyia smithii, assembly GCF_029784165.1. Lineage (NCBI taxonomy): Eukaryota > Metazoa > Arthropoda > Insecta > Diptera > Culicidae > Wyeomyia > Wyeomyia smithii. The sequence goes on along the minus strand of NC_073695.1, from coordinate 242,744,923 downwards.
GAGATGGTCGATGCATTTCCTCGGACACTTGACATGGAATGACCCATGTTAAAAAAGTATCCAGCCAAGCTGGATTATTTTGAATGGGTCATCGTTGAGTGGTATACCAATAGAACGTCTCACACCACACTTAGTGTTGTTAGCGTCTAACAACAATGATCGAAAAGGGAGGCGAAAAGAAAACAAACCGGACTTGTTAGATAAACCTCGGCAAGCCAACAAGGGTTCCGTCACCTATCAACCAGGAGGTTCGTGGGTCAGTACCAAGCAGGCTTTGTGAGGGCTCGCACCTTCACTTGCTACTGGTTATTTTGTTTACCTTTGGGCGATGAACTTTTGGTCTCAATTATAGCAGATCATTACAATTCTGACCAAAATGCCCTTTATATGTTGTGCGTGAGGTGCCAGCACATAAAAAACAACTATAAATCGAGCAGCATTTCCACAACGTACACGATTGCTCCACCAGAAAAAATGCAAGCAAAGTTACCACTAGCTGTCAGAAAAGTGAGGTTATAGAGATTCGGTGAGATGGTCTATTGCTGTATTTTTCTCGTCACTGTCGGTAGTGGTGGCTACGGGATCTTCCACAACGGGTTAGTCTTACCAAAGTGGAACAATCTTCGCTCTACGCACAAAATACAACACAAACTGTAAAATAACAACAGTTGAGACTGCGCTTAGTAACTGAGCGAAAATGACGCGTATCCTTTACTGCGATCGTAGCTAGACTGAGTTATCCACTGCCGACCAAAACGAACCGCCGAGACATTGAAGTTAGCACCACTAGTTATAGTTGTAGTGTGCAGAAACCAGCACGTGGCCGACTTCGATTTTTCTAAACCATGCGACTCATTAATAGTTAAAGCATCACCTGTGAAAATTCGTAGTTGGCCACCTGATGGCTCCAACACAATTCAAACTTATGCTAACTTTCGTGAACGATATGGGAATGGTGCGAAAGAGGTGGCCAGCGAGAATGTAAATTATTTTTTCGCAAGACGATAGCACATTTGCAAATGTGCGGAATGCATTTGATATTTTGAAACTTCGTTCGGAAAATTCGTTCAATTGGTAGGTTAACACTGATGCTCTACTAACTTTTTTCTTGCATCTTATAGCATTCTTTCTCAGCTTTCCAATGCTAGTCTCAGATCGAAAATCGGTAGTTGCAAACACGGCCAAATTGCATTTTTCTGATATAATCTAAGATGGCGGCCAAATTAAAGATGGCGGCCAAAATTCTGATTACTTCAAATGAAAGCCCTATCATTCCACTTTACAGAAAACTACTACTTGTAGTAGGTTCCATAACGAATTTCAGAGATATAGCTCAAATAAAACATCAAGAATTGTTAAATTTTCCACTTTTCTAGGAACAATTTCACCCCTTGGTAACCGAGGGGTCAACATATTCAATCAAACGCAAATGGCATAATCATTTTTTCTCTATTCCTAACTAATATGTGCATTTATATCAAATTCGAAAGACCTTGAGCATCTAGTGGCCTGGTTTCAGCGAGAATTGCTCAAATAGGAAAAGATTCAGTGAACCTCATGCAATTGATACTTTTTGCCTTCTCTGATACTTACTACATTGTATGCCGCCCTTATTATCTGAGTCGTTTACAAAGGACTTTAGCTATCTTAACCTCGGTATTTTTAGAAGCGCATACTTACTTTTATGGCGATAGATCGTTGAGATCCTGTGCCGAACCCAAAATACGCCTCCACAAACCCGGTCTTGGGCTGCTCCTCTCCAATCTACCCTTTCACCCGCTGCTCTGGCATCCTCGTCGACAGCACACATCCAGCGCGTGCGAGGTCTGCCTCGAAGTCGTCGACCTCTATCCGGTTCTCTGCTAAATATTATCTTTACCGGTCGCTCATCCGCCATCCGTGCTACGTGGCCAGCCCACTGTAACCTGCCGTGTTTCATCTGCTTGACAATATCAGCGTGTTTGTGTACTTCGTACAGCTCGTGATTTATGCGCCTGCGCCACACCCCATTTTCTAGTTTGCCTCCAAGCTCGCAGACCCCAAGCTCTCGTCGATCGGCCTCCTTCCACGTCCACGACTCATGTCCATAGAGCGCTACCGGCATGATCAGAGTCCTACAGAGCGCGAATTTTGTACGGATCTGTAGCTTACGGGACCTAAGCTGGCTAAGCAATCCGTAATAAGCCCTATTCGCTATCGCAATCCGTCTCTTCACCTCACGGCTCACCTCGTTGTCGCATGTCACGAGAACACCAAGATAAACAAATTCGTCGACCACTTCGAAAGTATTCCCATCCCACCGCAGCACCAGCACCTGCAGAACTACCATACTCTCTGCCAGCCACCCCGTACATCGTTTTGGCAGTGTTTATGGTGAGTCCAATCCTCGCAGCTTCCCTTTTGAGAGCTGTGAAGGCCTTCTCAATTGCTCTACGGTTTACATCAATTGTGCCAATGTCGTCCGCGAAGCCTAGAAGCATGTGGGACTTCGTGATGATGGTGCCACACCTCTGCACACCTGCCCATCTTCTAAAGCTATGTTGAATAGCAAGTTCGAGAGCCCGTCACCTTGCTTCAGACCATCTAACGTCACGAACGCGTCCGAAAATTCGCCCGCTATCCTGACGCATAATGTGAACCCGTTGAGGCTCGCACGTAACAGTTTAAACAGTTTTGTTGAAAAAACAAGTTCTAGCATTATTGGACACAGCTCGTTGCGTTTTACTGCATCGTACACCGCCTCAAAGTCAATAAACAGATGATGTGTGTGCAAGTTGTGTTCTCGAAACTTGTCGAGCATCTGTCTCAAGGTAAACATCTTGTCCGTTGTGGATCGTCCCACTTGAAAACCGCATTAGTATACTCCAACAAAAGTTTCCTGCAACGGCCTCAGTTGAACAGGATACGGGAGGGATTTATAAGCGGAATTGAGGAGGGTTATGTCTCGATAGTTATTACAGGCGAGTTCTTTCTTGACGATAGGGCAAATGAATCCTTCCAACCAGTTCGTAAGTATTTGTTCCTCAGACCATACCCTTAGGATTATCTGGTGAATTGCACTACACAACTGCTCACTCCCGACTTTGAAAAATTCGTCCGGTAAGCCGTCCTTTCCAGCGGCTTTGTGGTTCTTCGGCTCTTTGCAAGCATTCTTCACCTCGTCCAACGTTGGCAGGTCCACAGCTTGTCCGTCCTCCCCAATTTCTATCCTGTTCCCCTCGATGACTCTCCTACCGTCCTCATCGTTCAACACATCTTCAAAATGTTGCTTGCAACTCCTGGCCACCTGCGATTTATCAGTAATCAGGCTCCCATCCCTGTCATGACAGATACTGGCACAGTCCGGTTCCTGATTCCGTTAATCGTTGTATAGAATCTCGTCGTGTCGTGCCTGGTGAAGCAATTCTCCATCTCCGCGAGAACGCGATCGTAGTGCTCACGTTACTTACGGCGGTAAGCGTAGCCGCAAGGTTACAGAGTCCGCTTTGTCAAGCGGGTGGTCGTGGGCTCGAATCTTAGTAGAATCAGGCCATTCGATGTCAGAAAGGGACTTTAAGCATGAGTTTATTCTCAGGCTCCCCACCAGTTACCCTTCCTTTATGCTGAAATCTACAATACCTTTGCGTGACTTCCTCCTAACAAAAATGAGTCCCTCTTATCAATAAAACTGGCCAGAAGGACGCACGACGAAACTTCTCCAGGAAATTATAATTGGTGATATTTGGCAGGAGTGAACGAGGCTGGGTATAGGAGAACAGTAGGCATGTAAAAGGAAAGGTAGCACATTACACGCAAGCACTGATAAAAAATAATAATAAGCATGCCACTTTTCAATAGTGGTATTGCTAATAATAGAAGTCCGCATCATGGATGTGCTTCCACTGTTCGTTCAGGCCCACTCCAGCTGGTTCACCGATCCGTTTATCAACTTTCCGAGTATGCTCTGCAGCAACTCCTTCCGCTGATAACTTCTGGATTTCCAGACTTATCTTCCTCACCGTTCTCGATTTAAATTCGTTGGACAACCGGGCGCGGATCTTGCCCACCATGAGATAGTGATCCGTGTCGATGTTTGGTCTCGATTAGCATGTGGTCGATCTGGGAGCAGGCCTCTCCTTTGGGGTGTCTCCAGGTGTGCTTCCGAATGTTCAGACGTGCAAAATGGGAACTATAGATGGCCATTCTCCTGGCCACGGCGAAGTTAACTAGCCTCAAGCCGTTGTCGTTGGTGGTAAAGTGAAGGCTTTCCCTACCAATAATGGGATGAAAGAACATGAATTCCCTACCAATAATGGAATGAAAGAACACCTCGTCTGACTTGTGCGTTCATATTTCCGATCATGGGCGTAGCCAGAATTTCGATAAGAGGGGGGGGGGGGTGCAAGTTCTTCAAAATTTTAAAAATAAAAAAATGGTATTTTGAAAAATAGAAATAAATACTAGTAGTTAGTGCTCAACACGGATTTGCCAGGTACTTTTGCAACTGCAATGTCCTTAGTCAACTGAACAACCTGTGCAATTCCACGCAACATAGACCAAGCATTTCAATCAATTATTTTTGATCTGGCTGATACTTTACAGAGATGTTTCAATGGGCTAAAAATGTCGTTTTGTGCTAACGTATGTGTTAAAATAATGGACTTTTTTCGCATGGTGGTAAAAAAATAAATAAGACAGATAATTGAGTTTCATAAATTTCCTATGGAAGGTAATTATGTTAGCTTACTTGCAAAAAAATCTACGATCTTGCGTGCGGCCTTCCGGCAGTTAACCGGAACATTCGCCATGGCGGATGAAAACATGCGTGTAGGAATGTTTTTTGATTCTTTTTTCGTTTAATGTATCAATTCCTCCTGAAATTCGCGGCAAAATTGTTGAATTAAAACACACGCTTCAGGCTCACCAGAAATCCTCGATGAGACGCAGCTTGGGAACGTTGGGCGGGTTCGTCGATTTGGGTACCACATCGACATTCAGCCGTTTCATCTCCTCGAACGATCGCCTCTAAAAGTGAGCCGACTCCAGATCCGGCCAAAACGGCAAGTCTTCGGCCTTATAGTATTTTTTGGTGAACGACGCAACTTTCGGCAGGTACTTCGTACTATAAATTCCCCCGTTCACGGCCAGTCCGGAGCGAAAGAAGAACAGCTTCGACATCCCCTTCTAGCTGATTGTCAGCCACAGCAGCACCGTCTTGGGAAATTTGGTGTGTGAAAGAAATTTCACCTTAGTGCTTACTTCATTCGTGGTGGAAGTGAAATACAAAGTGCCCTACCAGTCGTTGCCATCCATGGTGAGACAGCTCTCGTCGTCCATCACCACCGCCACGTCGTGAATTGCCGGAAAAATCGATTTGACCATCTTATTCAGGCGCTGCCGCTGCTTCATTGCCTGCAGCTCCGAGACTAGTGAACAGGTATCGGCCGTCCATGTTCGCCTGACATGTATGTCCATGTTCGCCAAACACTGTTTGATCGGTTGCACAGACCTCCAGGCCAAGCGCACGCAGTGATGTAGCCGCTTTTCCCTCGGACTTCCTCTTCAGTATCCTTTGGAGCTTCTTGTCGCCCAGGTTCGTCAGCCATCCGGAACCGCGTTTCTTTCAATGCTCTGATTGGTGTCCAAAACTGCCAAGATGTTGTAGATGCCGGAACGGGCGTATCTGGTCTCCACGAACTGCCGCACGATGTCCGTTTCTGACGCGGCGGGGTACCGTTATTTAAACGCGCAAATCAATTTTTTTATGACTTATGGGTGAATATGATTGTTGCTGCATGCGTAGTTTCGTCAGTGGGTGTGAAGGTAAACCCATGAAAAATTGAGATTTTTTGTCCTTTTTTTAGCGCAAACGTGATTAGAGTTATTGAAAACAAAATTCTGCACCAATATCAACAATAAGGAGAGGGGCTCAACGCCCCCCCCCCCTGCCCCCCTCTGGCTACGCCTGTGTTTCCGATGACGATCTATATGTCATGTTGTGGGCACGTTCACTCCTTCAAGAAGCTCAAAGAACTCCTCCTTTACGTCATCGGTTTTATCGATTGTCGGTGCGTACACGTTGATAATGCTGTAATTAATAAATCTGCCCTTGACCCTCAATAGGCATAGACGGTCATTAAAAGGCGTCCATTTTAGTGCGTCTTGAACTGTCCTACAGATCAGACGTTTTTTCGGTTGCTTGTGGACTGGTCTTCGACAGCCTATAGCTTCAAAGTTTGTGTTTTGTCAGTGTGTCTTTTAAAGACTACCTGAAAGTTAATTCCCATCAGTCTTTCTCAAGACTACCTACTTTTGAATTTAACATTTGTTTTAACTTTTTTCGTATCACCTGAAATGGCAGGACGAAAAAAGAAACCACTCATCGCTGCGGGGAGGAAAAGAGAGGCATCTCTTTCTGACTCTTCGAGTGTCTGTAGTGACGATCCTTTTGATATTTTGCCTGAGCAAGAAGCTGGTGAAATGGAAGTTATTAGTAATGAAACTATACAAAATGTAAAATATTTAAAAAAGGAGAAAGTTGATTTCTTCTGAATTTATTATTTTCAAAAAGGAACTTTCAACGTTTCTTTCTGACGTTAAAGTTACGTATCAAATTGATCGTAGAGGCGAATGCCACTTATTAGCCGACTCTATAAAGCGTCGTAATCGTTTTATTCAGTATTCAACAGAAAAGATGTATAAATTTTTTACATATCATACGAAGAGCGCCAAGCCGTTCAAGGTCGTATTGAAAGGTCTCACCAACGATCAAACCGTTGATGAGATCAAACTTACTTTAACAGAATTACTTGGCATAGCCCCTACCCAAGTAATTCTAATGAAACAAAAATCACGAGGCGAAAACAGTCAGCGCACTGGAAGTTCCCTTGTTAATTATTTAATTCATTTTAACCGCAGTGAGGTTAATAACTTAAAATTTTTTGAAAAAGCACATGCTTTATATAACGTAGGAAGTTTATAGGAAGTTTGGCGGAGGTGAAAAGCATAACACACAATGCCGTATTTGCCAACGTTATGGCCATGTTTCAAAGTTCTGTAACATGGACCAAAAATGCCTCATTTGTGGAGACTCTTCTCACAAAAAGGACACATGTCCTGTGAAAGAGAGTAAAAATTTTCGCTGTGCGAATTGTAACAGCAACCATATGTCAAATTATTACCAATGCCCAGTCCGTTTAGTAATTGTTAAGGCAAGGCAAGGTAAACAAAATACAATTTCCCAATCAAAACAAAATTCTACAAGCGTACAAATGACGCCCACTTCTACTACCCCTTTGCATATTCGTTTAACATATGCACAGGTTACAGGTAGTTCGAACATTTTACCACCTAATGTTGGTAATTCGAAAATGACCGCTAATATGGGTAAGCAAAACACGCTAGAAAATAATTGTATACCTATTACCCCAGCTAATATTGCTACCGAAAATATTTTTTCTAATGTTAACTGCCTGGGGCCTATTACGCATAGCATAGCATAGCATATTTGATCGCCCGTGTGTTGCCCGCGATTGACCAGAATCAGCTGAAATTTCACAAAGAACCGTCAAAATGGTGCTTAGGAGTAGCAAGCCATTTTCAGTGTACAATTCCTGGTGATCTTTCTTTCCACTGATCAAAAACGTAGCTGGCCACGCTCAATGCAGATCAATCAAGGAAGGGATATCGGGAATGTTAGTTTGATACTTGTTGCTACCTGAGACCGAGGAATCCTCTGCATCATCCACAAGTATCAAAGGAAGGAATTAGTGTTAGTGGAAAGGAATTGATCTGGATCCATCGAGGTTGATGGTGCGATCTTTCCTACACAAATTCGCGCACGATATGGTTTCTTCTCGGTCTCTGGGCAACCGGCCACCAGGAGACGATATAAATAGAACCACGCCACGATCGCTGTATCGGCATACAGGAGAATTGAAGTTTCTAGTTATCTTCGGCAACCTACCAATCGTTAACAGTTTGTATCACACTAAACTTCGCGTTTCATCCTGTGAGCTTTTTAAATTTACCTTGAAACGAATGGATTTCGTAAAACGCAACAACCGCACGCCAAACGCAAACTAAGCAAACTACTGGTACCAGTGAAAAATATCATACCGCGTTGTTTCGTGACATGATGGATAAGCGCTCAAATAACCGATAAAGCGAGTAAGGGGGAAAAGTCTCTGACCAAAGAGCCAATACGAGGCACACCTGAGCTTTGTACGATGTAAGATCATTGATGCGTGGTTATTGGACTTCGAAACCGATGTATGAGGATAGTCACACTAAGGCTACTGACATACTGGAGCGTCAAATGAAGCGAAGCAAAAAGCGTCGCAAAGGCGTCTGAGCTGCTTCTTCGGACGTCTATATGAAACGCTCGAACCGGTCATACTGGAGCGGCAACGACGCGTCACTAGAAGCGGCGAAACTGAACGAGAAGTGTTTTGACGCGCGTACACGCACGTAGTAATACTTTGTTCAGACTAATTCTGATTCTTGTCACCGCCAGGTTTTTTATATTTGCTTTCTTTTGCTTGATAAACGAAACAAAGAAAAAGAACCAATTTCCGCTTAATTTTTCAGGTCTTCGAGAAAATGACATTAAATGTTTTTGATTAATTTGATAAACTAGGTTAACGTTGCTTGGAATTAAAATGAAAAAAAAAAAAAACGAGACACTGTTACTTCTTGGTTTATTTTAAACTTAGTTTCGATTCTACACATCACTTCAAATACAGATTCTACACATCACTATAAATTTTAATACAGTTTTATAAACCTGGAAGAACGGCCAAAGGATCTGGGTCTTGTATCCGTATCAATCACGAGACTAATTACACAAACCGTAACACGACATTGAAACCTATTTTTCTTAAGTTTGTAATACTTATAGACTTGAAAAAAAGCCGTTACTAGGGGAAACTAGAAGCTCGATTGGCATCGCATCCGGATTTACCTCATGCAGGACCATCTGAACAGGTGCAGCATACAGTACCTGTAAAAATAATTGTTCAATTCATTATCTTTCATATATAAATTATGTACATTGAAATCTAACCTTTGCATTCGAGTCCGACATTCGATTAGATGATGATTGTGGTGTATCCTCTTTCGTAACCGTCTCCAAATCGGCACTGTCGACCTGCTGGTTCATTTCCAACAGATTCTGGATCGTGTTTTGTCCGGGAAGTGTTGGTAGCTGGATAACAGGCAACGATGAGGTGGCAGTAGCAATAAAGGTTTGATCGGTGTAAATTTTTGTCATTAAACAATATTTTTGTTTCTCATAAGCTTGTGCTAGCTTGGTTAGATCACTATACTACCGTACTTTATGCTCCATTGACTGTTTAATTTGTTTCTATGTATTGTTCGTATTGTAACGAAACTGCTGGTTTAAAGGTACGTTTTTAGGGTAATTTTTCGACCGATAAGACATTACAGGATACATTTTGCTGTGTCTGCTAAAGTTCCAATCGCAGCCGTCGTAATTTTTCTGTTGTTACTGCAGCACAGCAATATCGAATTTTAAGTTTTCGATGGTTTTTGGACAGCGACCATTTTCACTATATCCCCTACTCCTTATTTAGTTTCACCTAAGTGACCGTCTGAAACATGAGATAAAATCAACTTATATAAACATCATTGCATTCGACCTTAACTTACCTCACACCACCAATTTTGCAGAACAAATTTACCAGCACACCTCAGTACCGCCTGCTTGGTTTATAAAAAAAAAACACAAGTTCTATGATACTATAGTTGATGCGGGTGTTTGGTTGTCTCAGTTCATGCTATATAAGTGTCGTTTGTACTTGGTTTCTCGATAGCAAGTAGTATCGATATCGAATTCGAATTGATATTTAATAATATGCAAATAAATATGTTATGAGTTATGTTCTGTGAAACAAACATTATTTCAAATAACGATGTTTGTGTTTTTCTAAGTGCTTTGCGCGGTCAAACAATTTGGCTTGTGGTCATCTTATCCGATCTTGTAAGCCAAAATGTTTTCGAAAATATAAGGAATTTCAAACTGTTAAAAAAAATATAAGGAATTTCAAACTGTTAAAAAATGCTAGTTGTAAAAAAAGTGAGCAGTTGTAGAGTGGTTCCGCTTTTTACGAAAATGTGTTAAATCTTTGTCTTTTCGAAGTCATTTTCGCGAGCGTGTGTGTAAAAATGTATACTACAATGGGTTTTTTACTCTAATCGTGTAAGTCTGTTTACATCAGAATGGAGAGTGAAAACGAAAATTTAATTGCGCTAGTTTTTGCAAGAAAACCGTTATGGGACAAAACTCTCAAGCAGTTCAGGAATCGCATAATGGTGGAGAAACTTTGGAGGCAAGTGGCCAATGAACTAGGAGGTGATCTAACAAGTAAGTTGAAAAACAAAATAAACAGAGTGTTTGATACATCAATTTATTCTCTGGTTTTAGCGGATGCAGTTCGTAAAAAGTGGAAATCGCTTCGCGACACATTCGCAAAAGAGCTCAAAAAGGTTCCGATAGGAAGATCGGGCGATCCGGGGCCATCTAACTATGAAGTGTATTCGTCTTGGCCTTATTTCCAAACAATGCTATTTATCAAAGATCAGGTGAAGCCTCGTAAAGCAGGTGGAAACCTGATGGTCAACGATACTGATATTATGGAGTTTGCTAAAGATTCTCAGCCAACATACCCTGAGTCGAATGAGGAAGTTCTCGTCTAGGATATCAATATGAGCAACTTGGAAGTTCCCGACATGTCGTCAAAACAGAAAAACCAGAAAAAAGGAGTACAACAACAGCTGATAGACATCGAGGCGCAGAAGCTAAAGCTACTAGAAAAAAAATCACCAAAAATCGCCATTGCTGTGACGATGAAGATGAAGCATTTTTTAAAAGTCTCCTACCTCATGTTCGAAAATTGAGAGCGGAAGAGAAATTCGACCTTCGCATGGATTTAGAGAAGGTGGTCCAAGACCATGTCTATAAGAGAAACAGATTTCTGAATGATACTAATATCATTGATTTGAACCATCATTCTACGCCTACACGTCCTGCAGAAGATTCTTTTCTCGAGGTACTAGGAACACTTCAGCCATGTAATATCAGCTATCAACATTCCGACGAACCAAACGTTGTTATTGTGCAATACAACAATGATGAGGAGAGTAGCACTTCAAAGCGACAATATTATTCCGTGATAACATCTCCCATCTCTAGTGTTCGATAAATTCAAGTACTTTCTAATTTTAATAACGTTTTATTTAAAGTAATCTTCAACGCAAAACTAAATAAATCCTGTTTTCTAAAATTAATTTAGTTTATTTTTGTTCACAAAAACATCAAAATAGTTTCGCACGAAACGTCCAGTTTTAGTACAAATTTTATTGGATCCGCAACCTTGATTTTTTTTACCCTGCACTCTATTTATGTCAACATTTTCGTCCAGAATGGAATCAAGTCCTTCATGATCTAATATGACGTTATGTAGTACACATATAGCTTTCACGATCTCATCCGCGAATTCTATTTCCACCTCAATTGGTTTCCAAAGGAGTCTCCACTTTGCAGTCATAATGCCGAATGCACATTCCACACACTTTCTGGCCCTGGACAACCGTGAATTGAAGTACTCCTTTTCCGAATCGAGTAGTGAACGGGGATATGGGCGGAGCAAGTTTCTAATTAAAGGATATGCTTCATCTCCGACGAAAACGTGCGGCATATCCAAGCTGAACTCTTCATCTGGTAATGGGGTGTCCGGAGGGATGTTCAATTGGCCATTTTCCAGTAGTTTGTACAAATCGGAACTACTAAAAGTTCCTCCATCACTCTGTTTTCCATATCCTCCCACTTCTATCACCAAAAATTTTGCATTGGCATCTGCTACTGCTTGTAGAACTATTGAATGGAAACCTTTGTAGTTATAGCATAACGATCCAGTTCCTTTTGGGCATTTTATTCGTATGTGTTTCCCATCAATAGCTCCAATACAATTTGGAAAATTCCATTTTAGCCAGTATTCTTCGGCTACAGCTCTATACATTTGTTCCGTTGGTGCAGGCATATAAATAGGCTGTAGAACTTCCCACAAAGCATTACACGTTTCTAGCACTATTTGTGCTACCGTAGAGCGGCCCATACGGAAAGAAAAGCTGAGTGTTGTGAACGATGAGCCCGTTGCAAGATACCTGGGAAAAAGATCGCTCAGGTAAATATTGTACAGGTCAGAAAAGATTGTCAAATTTTCGGTACAGCATGCAAATCGTACTAACTGTATATCATGGTGACTCCAAAAACATTCATTTTTGCTACACCATGATTCCGAAATATTTGTATGAAACCAATTTAATATGAATCAAAAATTAATGTTTTCAAATATGTGTACAGGTATAATTATGAATTTTGTAGTCTATCGTGGAACGTATGTAAGTGAAAATGTCGAGTTTCTCGATCACTTTAATGTTGAACTCAAATAAATAAATGCCTGGTTCAATTTACAATAAAATTTAAATATTCAATCATATATTACCTTAGAGTAATCACTAATCGTTCACAAGGAAAAATTGGTTCACTATTGCAATTTGTCCAGTTTTTTGTTAGTCTATTCTGCACCAAATTTATAACGTATCGAAAGTTTCCATGGTCATCCTAGTGTATGAACGAAACTTGTCCGGGTTTTTTCGGAGCTCTTCATAAATTCGGTGGTGTTCTCCATCATTCCTTCTATTTCGGTTTATTGGGTGTACCGAAAAATCTTTTTGTTTGCCAAAAACGAAATTTATCGTGCTTGAAGAAGCAAAAAATTCTTCATCGGACGAATCCATCTTTACTTCATACGAAACCGCTACTAAATATCAACGATAATGACAGCACAACAAAATTGCGAACGCGCGTAACGACGCTCCAGTATGTCATAGGAAGCTTTACCCAACGCTTCTATTTATTTCGCTTCTTATACGCTCGACGCTTCGCTTAATTTGACGCTCCAGTATGTCAGTAGCCTAAGCGCGGTCAAAATACCGCGCGCAAATCCTAATGTAAAACTAGGTTACTCATGCACCATTCTTGTCTTGAGTAATAATGCGGTTCGGGGAAGAAAACCGACCAGGGTTACCGGCTAAGAATATTTGCCTAAAAACGTGGACTTCGCGGAAAATTTTATATAAACTATAATACCTCCTGAGTATAAAAACTGGCAGAGTTGCATTCCTTCAAAGCAAGAAAACTTAGAAAAATGCCAATATGCATATCAAACAAAACAGAGTTAGAAGTTCATTTACAAAATGCCAAAACAATCGCTATCAACATTCAGTCGCATGGTATGATGTTATACCGACCAACGAGATTTTCAAAATAGATTTAAAAAATGTTGTTCAGGTTTTGCAACATTCGTCCAAAAGCTAGTTAAATCATAAAATTGGAGCGTATCATCGAATATAAATACCCGTAAAGACTTGGAATGGATCAGATAGCTTAAATTTGAGCTGGATCTACTGAGCTTGAGCTACTGATCAGAATCAGTCGCAATTGTACATCAGATAATAATTTATTCGCGCCTGCATGCTAATCAATACTGACACCTGGCGGTCAAATAAAGGAAGCAAATGTTAGATCAATGCTAGTTACTACTAGTTATACAAGTTTATAAAAAGGCAAATATGGATACGAAACAAAGTAGAGTTCTAAGTTTATTTGCAAAATACCAAACTGATCACAATTGAAATGCGGTTATCATGGACGGCGTGTTGTATGTTTCCAACTTAACTATTTAAAAAAGTGTATATGTACAAATATTTTTTGACCGAACTAAGCAAAGCTTTTTGACAAAATGTTAAACTAATAACGATTAGTTGGTGTGGACAGTGTGGACTCATGTTGGCCCGACTCACACGAATTGAACATAATCATCCAAGAGTACACTATTTGTTCAAAAGCTACGAAATCATAAATTGAATTTTAGTTTCAGGTTCATGAAAAATGAAAATAATGAGCAATCCTACTGCGCACGCATGCCGAGCAAATTGTTGAAAACACGGCATCACTTCGCATCGACTTCTTCATGTTTCGACACACACACACACACAAGCAAACTTCAATCCAAGCAACCATCATCTCACTCCACGCCTCACACGCAGCCAACACAAATGTACACGAATGCACTAATCACCACGCAGCACAAAAGGCAGAAAAAAACAAATTCTCTCTCGCTATGCTGTTCAAATCGAATGGAAGAAAAGTTGTGTGCTTTAACATAGGTAGTCAGGCCTGAAACACGTCGTCTGTTCACCAACCTACGGCAAAAATCCTACCGGACCGCCCGCGCCAGCGTCCAGCATGTTTCAGGCCTCACAGTTTCACTGTAAATGTAAAATATTATCAACACCAATACTAAGCTTCTGATTCCTGTCTCTCCAGTTGCATTTTACGAGCCAGCTGAAGCAAAAAGGTTTGCTCTTTGCTGCGTACAAAGCTCAATGGGGGATAAAAAGAAATAAACAAACACAATCCTATAATCGATGTCAGGAGAGGACGTATGATAGAGCCCATTTCTTCTCAATTTACGGCTTCCACTTCACTCTCAATTCACTAACACTACCGTTCACTTGGTAGAAATGAAAGCGTACACGAATGGCGAGCGAACTATATCTTCTGTGCCAATTTATACTGCATAATCAATTCCATTTTTGATCTTCTAATTTTCACTCCACTATAATTAATTTGTATCTTACACACGCGACACTCCATAAACTAGAGATTTTTCAACTTTTTATAACTTCCAGAGCGAAAATACAAGTGAATTTTATGAAAAATTTACGGACCGATTTAATGTGCGTTTGTTTTGTTAGCCATGTTGCCAGTCTCCCCCTTAACTGCCTGGAGCCTATTACGGCAGGTAAACTTTCTTTTTTGCAACAGGCAATGTTCGATCTAATGAACGCCATGTTGCAGGCAAAATCAATGTTTGAAGCCATTCAAATAGGTACAAATTTTACAATTAGAATTGTTTCTAATTTAAAATTTAGCAATGATTTTAAATAAACCGATCAAAATTTAAAATTGGAATGCTCGCTCAGTGAAGGCCAATGAGAATGAGCTTTTTAATTTTTTAACAGTAAATAATGTGCATATTGCAATTATTACCGAAACATTTTTGAAACCTAACATGAAATTAAAATATGATCCCAATTACGTGGTTCATAGATATGATAGGATTCAGGGTTCCGGCGGTGGAGTTGCAATTGTTATTCATCGCCGAATCAAACATCGTGCTCTTCCCCATCTTGAGACGAAAGTTATTGAAACTTTGGGAATTGAAGTTCAAACTGAACTTGGGATTTTATTTATTGCCGCAGCATATTTACCATTTCAATGCACACGCGAGCTCAAAAATTATTTTAAAGGTGATTTACAAAAACTCACCAGAAATCGTTCGAAATTTTTCATAATCGGCGATTTTAACGCTAAACATCGTTCATGGAATAATTCTCAAAGTAATTCCAATGGCAAAATTTTATTCAATGATTATTCTTCAGGATACTATTCTATTTTGTCTCCGAATAGTCCTACATGCTTTTCTTCTGTAAGAAACCCTTCAACAATTGATTTGGTGCTTACAGATCAAAGTCATGTATATAGTGATTTGATCACACATGCTGACTTTGATTCTGACCATCTTCCAATAAATTTTTCTTCCTCACATGAATCATCTCGTGACCCTGTTTTTAAAACTATTTATAAAGATTTACAGAAAGAGATTAAATATAGATTTACTCTTCTGAGAAATCAAAATTTTGAGACTAAAGTTGAAAAATTGAAACCATATTCAAAACCTTTTTGGAAGCTGTCGAAGATTCTTAAGAAACCTTCAAAGCCTATTCCAGTTTTAAAAGATGGTGAACGTTTTCTTGTATCCAATGAACAAAGGGCTCAAAGACTTGCTCAGCAGTTTGAGAGTGTTCATAACTCAAATTTGAATTTTGTGAGTCCAATTGAAAATGAAGTCACACGTCAATTTGATTTAATTTCTTCCCAGAATTTTTTACCTGCAGAAATAATTGAAACTAACTTGAATGAGATTAAATCAATTATTAAAAATTTCAAAAATATGAAAGCACCTGGTGACGATGGAATCTTTAATATATTAATCAAACATCTCCCTGAGAGCACAAAGAAATTTTTAGTGAAAATTTTCAATTGCTGCTTCAAAATTGCATATTTTCCCAAATTATGGAAAAATGCAAAAATTACTCCAATTTTGAAACCGGATAAGAATCCAGCTAATGTTTCAAGTTATCGACCAATCAGTTTGTTTTCTTCAATGAGTAAACTGTTTGAGAGAATTATTCTTTTTCCACTGGAGCTGCTTTTTTAGACATAGAAAAAGCATTCGACAGTGTTTGGCATAAAGGTTTGATTGCGAAATTGCAAACTTTTAATTTTCCAATTTTCCTAATCCAAATTTTAAAAAATTATCTTACTGATCGAGGTTGCAGGCAGGTTGTCTATCAGAATTCAAAATCTGATAGATTTCCTGTCAGAGCAGGTATGCCTCAAGGTTCAGTCTTGGGTCTAGTCCTGTACAACATATTCACTTCAGATCTTCCTGATTTGCATCCAGGATGCAAGTCAAGTCAAAGTCATTGTTCTGCGATGACACAAGCATTTCCGTAAAAGGAAAAAGCCTTCGTGTCATATGCAGTCGATTGCAGAAAAGTTTAGATATTTTATCTTCCTACTTGCAAAAGTGGAAAATCTCTCCCAATGCTACTAAAATTCAAATGATAATTTTTCCGCATAAGCCTAGGGCTTCTTTCCTCAAGCCAAACAATAATCACGTTGTCAAGATGAATGGGGTTATTTTAAGTTGGTCTGACAAGGTTAAGTACTTGGGACTAAGTTATGATAAAAAACTTATTTTCAAAAAGCACATTCAGAGTATACATGCCAAGTGCATCAAATATACGAGATGTTTATATCCTCTCATTAACAGGAATTCTAAACTTTGTTTAAAGAACAAACTTTTGAGTTACAAACAAATTTTAGACCAGCAATGCTTTATGCAGTACCGATCTGGTCAAGTTGCTGTTCAACAAGGAAGAAAACGCTCCAAAGGATTCAGAATAAAATTCTAAAAATGATTTTGAAGCGTCCTCCTTGGTTTGGTACACTAGAATTACATAGACTTACTGGTGTTGAACCATTAGAAACTATGTCAAATAAAATTATTAACAATTTTCGACAAAAATCGTTGCAATCCTCAATTGCTACGATAAGCTCTCTTTATAGTCAATAAGTTAGCATTTAAATTAGTTGTAAGTTTACTTTCTTTTCTTGACAAGTGGGTTTAAATCCCTACGAATGATAAGTTCCAATTGCGAAAGCAAACAAATCCTAACAATTAAAATTACAAATTACTAACAGTGTTGAGAAGTCACCATTTGTGATTGGACACACATACTCATTATTTACTAATATTTATCATAAATACTTAAGCTACTAACAAATCCCCCCCTTAAAAAAAATACTACAAGGTATACAGCCCTAGGGTTGTATGAAATGGTGACGTGGGGCTGAACACTGTAATTAGGGGATTTTTTGTTACAAAATTTACAAAATCTGCAGACAGAATCAATGTGTTTGCACAGCGACTGTACGTATTTTTATTTTCAGCTCCCCCAGCAAATCAATTTTTGAAATATATTCAACAACTCTCGAAAGAATATCGTTTATATTTGGCGATAATATGCCTGTAGTATTTTTTTGTCAAAGTCAGAATTAACTCTATATCATCAAAAACTAAATCCAATAATACTTACGTTATCATAATGAATGGTTTTGTCTTATTTAACTCTGATTAAATCAAATCTATAATATGGATCTTACTTTCAAAATAATATGGAAGCCCTTACAAAGGTTCATTAATTGGCAAACATAAGCAAAATATCGTAGCAATCCACAACTACATTTTTGTTTATTACTAGACAATTTTTTCATTTGCCTACAACTACATTCGCTGTATGAAGAAGAAAGCTAATATACGTTTATAATGGTAAAGCATAGAATAATAATATATCATCTAACAATTTTGAAATGCAAAAAGAGATTCTGAATGAATCTTAGTAAATAAACAAAAAATTCACAAGCATTCGCAGGCTCTCACTCTTCTATAAATGTATATATTTAGGAATTTACTCTTTCGATACTATCCGGTCACGATTATTAAGTGAATATCGAAGATAAAATTAAATAAATATCAGTGGTGGGCACCATTACGCTAATTCGCTAATTCGCTAATTAGCGACGCTAAAAATCAGTTAGCGATTTAGCGATTTCGCTAATTTTTGAGCTGGTTAGCAAAACTGTTAGCGTCGCTAAAATTTTGGCCTTCGAAACGCTAATCACTAATTCGCTAAATTTTGTAGAGAAGCGACAATAGAAATATTTAGAAAAACTGTGAATTGCTGATGGCGTACGTAAATTGCTTCGAAAGATGAACATACTTTACTGCGAAAGTAACTTTTGTCAGTTTTTTTTACCCTAGAATGGAGTTCCAGTTATAGTACAAGCCACAGGAGCATTTTAAAGAACAAGCACAAGGTCTAGATTGAATTTTCGCCACACCAAGAACTTTGGTAAATTGCAATGAGCTTGAAATTATGACAACTTTGGTTCTACTTTTTCGATTCAGATAATAATTGAATTTTTATGAAAACATTCCTAAGAGCATCTATTTTCAATGCAAGCTCAATAACTTTTGTTATTCTTGTAAGTAATTGTTTTCGTTTGTTTAACCAAAACAGATCAAAGTGGTCCAAATCTTACAAAACACGAGCAATAAATATTGCGATATGACTATTTACATATTAGAAAGTTAGCGATTAGCGAAAGTTCCGTTAATGTGGGTTTAGCGTTTAGCGTTTAGCGATTATCGAGCTAAATTTTCCGGTTAGTGACTTAGCGATTAGCGTCGCTAAATTTTCGGTTAGCGGTGCCCACCACTGATAAATATCCGATGCTAAATTTACAATTCTTGTTAAGTAATTTATGGTAATCCTATTTATGAGATAAACTTTCAATCACCATCAACAGCAGCATTGCAAACGAATAGAAACGAACGAACAAAAGTGTACCGCTGCAGTACGAATAAAAGTGTACTGCTGAAATGTACGAATAGAAGAGTACCGCTGCAATCATAGACGACGAGAGACCTGCGGTTCTTAACTCTTATGGTACTGTTGCTTATACCGGCATGTTTTCTTTCAAGACATCAGTTTTTATAAGGTTCTGAAAGCAGGTTTAGTAATTGTTCTAGAATGGGGATTGTTTCAAACTTTTCGGAAAACTTTTGCCTTCGAGACATCATATTAGTCTAAGCTCATGGAAGCAAAAATAAATTCACTTATTGGGACGGGGGGACTCCGTCAACTTTTATTTCAATATTGATACAGAAAATTTCGCAGGGAACGGATTATGTCCATTCACGTCGTCTGTGCTAGGAACTCTCGCATGTAATTGGTTCGTTATTCGCGTAAATTTGTCATTGAAACTTTTTATCAGTTTCACCGCCTAGCAATGAAATTAGAGGGATAACTAGCATATTACTAAATTGTTCTACATTTTATCTATCCAACAACATATTGGTTATTGTTTTCCATCATGCGGTTATGCTGTTATTAACGTTTGAAATCTGACGCAACATTTGCCAGTTTCATTTCCAATTTTACAGAATGCATCCCAGTATAGTGAACAAAGACGTAGTCCCACGTCAAAAAAAGGCGTCCACCTAATGACACGCTTCATTTGGTTTCCGAATTGCACGAAACCGACTCCCTGTTCCCTTCTGTCGCCGCCACTGTAGTAGATGCGGTACTTGAAAGAAATACCCGGTCGAATCAACCGCCCGGAATTCACGTTCTCCGTTTTTAGGCCAACGCACCTCTTGGGTGGCTGCCACCTCCGCTTTTGCTTTTGGCCAAGAATCCCGCACGTGCCGGTTCGAGCAGAGTCCTAACATCCAAAGTGCCAAGTTCCTAATCGTTGTTCTATTTCATTTGCATAGGTCTATACCGATTGTTCCGATTCGTATACGATGCTACCATTGTTATCCAACAGTGCTAAGATGTTTTTTTTTTATTCTCGCTTATTTTCCGTCGGTCTAGTTCCGCCACTGTTGTGGCCAATCACCGACGCCCAGGGAGGCGGCTCCACACCCAGGACCCTCACTCACGAAACCGTTTGTTAACGGACCGGCGCCAACGGCTTTACTTCCTCATGCGATGGAAGGCGTGATCCCAGAGATTTTTCGCCTCAGAAAATCTCCCGGTGTCGGCTAGGATTGAATCTAGACCAGTTGGGTTGGTTGTGAGTGGATCACGCCACCTCACAACCACCGACACCTATGTCGGCGGTGGGATTCGAACCCAGGCGTCGAGCGTGGTTGGCGGAGACGTTACCAACCGCACTAGGCCCCCGCTCGGTGCTAAGATGTAGATGCCGGATCGGGCATATCCCGACGTCCGTTGCAGCGCGGTGTGGTACCGTTTCTTGAACGCGTAGGGTATTTTGGGGTAATTTGGACCCCCTAAGGAAAACTTCTGTTATTTCGTAGCCTGTGTTTTCTTTCCCATAAACGTAGTGTATTACAGTAATAATGATCTGTTTTCTATGTTTTTACACGAAAAAATCATGATATTGAGGTCAAAAGAAAATAAAACTAACTGAATTAAAAATAATGATTTTCGTACATGAAAAAATCGTTTGGAGTGAAATGGACCAGCTGTTGGGAAAATATGGACAGTGTTTGGGGTAATGTGGACAGGGTAAAAAATGTGAGTTTACACAGTAGAAGGTGGCATTAGGATTACGGAATGATAGTTGCAGTTCTTAGGCATTGCACAGTGATTACACCATAGGCAAAAAAACATTACCCTTTCCCAATTATTCAAACTAGAAACTGAGTATGGGTTCGTGCGTCGAGCGTGCGTGTGTGTGTCAGTGTTTATGTGTGAGTCAGTGTGTGTGGCAATGTATGTGATTTATTTCTTTTCCCAAAATTTCATGAGAAATTTTCATCAAAAGGCCTATCAAATACCTTCAATTTTCCATTAAATCTTTTAATCGTTCAAACGGCTCAACAGCTACAAATTTTTGAAAAATTATTGTCGATTTTTGGCAACTTTAATCCAAAAAAATCACCCTAGGGACCAAACGAAAAACAATACGGGTATGAAGTTTTTCGATAAAGAACAAGTATACCAATGTTGAGCATGATATGAACAAAAAATAAATATGATAACAAGAGGAGTTTAACGACATTTCAGGTGAATAACATTTTCTGACATCAGAAATAAGTTCAGCACCCCAAAATTGGCATTCTACGTTATTTTCAATCATTTTAGAAAGACTTTTGGTTTTTTTTCCAACTTTTGTCCTGAAACTCGCCACTGTTGCAAAATCAACTTTTAATGTTTCCTTTGTTTACATTGGCACTGCGGTGCACCTATCACAGCAAACCATGAAATTTTTATGTTAGGTGGGGTTTGGTAGTTCAAGGAAAGGATTAGGTAGTACCTGGAACCCAAAAAAGTAATACTTTCCAAGATAAAGCACCTGTCCATTTCACCCCAGGGGTCCAAATTAACCCAAACTACCCTACACTTCTGAACGGGGAAGCTTCACTGTTTCCGGCATAACGGTTAGAGTTCGACTGATAGAGCTGTTAATTTCTTTCTGTTGCGTCTTGGATTACTATGATTGGTGCTGCATGGGAAGTTTCTTCAGTGCATGTGAAAATAAACAGTTTTAACAGTTCTGCTCAAATTACGGAAGTATTCTCTACATAAGAAATAACAGGTCACGACTCAGCGTTTGGTATGTTTCTCTACAGATAAAAATTTTGAAACTTTCCAAAATAAGTAACATCATACCGTTGTGATAGGGTATCGAACGTCTTCGGTTTTCTTCGGCAGCTGTTGTGCAGCAATCTTATGCAAAAACCTGCCGAAGAAAACCACTGACGAAGACGTTCGATACCCTACATAAAATCCTGAACAGTGTTGACAAATGAACTGTTTATTAGCTGTTCAGGATAATAAAACTATCAGCATATATTGAAATAATTCGATTTATCTGCGAAATAAACACGGAAGTCGCTACCAAATATGGATGGGATTCTTATCTAGATGCATCGTAATTGGTCGCTATCGCAAGTCCGCAGTAGATAGGCGAGCGTTAAGAGTGAAGATGTTAAAAAGAATAATAACATAAAAACTGTAAATCCTATCCAAATGACATTCTTTTTTTATGTTTCAATGTTTTCCTAAATTCTAAATTTTGCATTATTTCAAACTTATTTCTGAAAACCAACTATTGCATTTGGAAAATAAAAAACCCTATTGAAGATCGTGTTTCATCCCCGGTGGAAGTTTGGGTCGTACGCTAACCGAGAATTGTTTTCGTACGCATCTGTAACCATTGAGATCAACGCATACAGATTTAAAGGCGACGTACGACTTAGTAACGCGCAACGAATTATGGCACATTAAGCGTGAACAGACAGGAAGAGCAGGCATCTAAAAACTGTGATATCATAGTGTCGTTTTTTATCATGCTAGATAAGCACGCTCCGAAAAAAAAATCTACACCATTTTTTGTGTTTGTAGTTGATTCGAGTTCATATATTTCAGAAAGATTACGGTAATATTTACAACTCAAATCGGTTTAAAGTTTAACCAAAGCCCGCCAGCAGCCACGGTTAGTAACTGTTTCGGATCAATTTGTAGCGGCTGCTTGGTCTTCGGGTCAACAGTAACTTCAAAATTTCTTATAATTTCGTACAGTCCCCGTTTGACTTGCACTCGTGCGAATCGCATTCCAAGACACTGCCGGGGACCGTCACCAAAAGGAATGAAACACCCCTTCTCACGGTACGGAGCAGTGCCGCCTGTGGCGGGATCGAAGCGATCCGGATTGAAGGTAAGAGGATCATCGAAGTTATCCGAATCCCGATGCAATGACCATAGCGAGATGTAAGCACAAACGTTCTCCTCTATGCGTACAGTTTGGTTAGACGTTAAATTCAATTCGATTGGTTCAACACATCGTTTAGATATAAATGAAACTGGGGGCCAAAGACGAAGAACTTCGTTGAGCACCTGATCCAGATATGGTAATTCTGTCAACACGTCAAACGCGATAAGACCATTGTCCGTTGCTGCTTGTGTCAGTTCCTCTCGAAGTCGTGTTTGAACTTCAGGGTTCTTCGCCAGTTCATACAGCGCAAAACCCATTGTAACGCTGGATGTTTCGAAACCATCGATAAAAAATGTCACACCGTGTGCCGCCATGTCCAGGTCTGATATCACTTTTTTCTTCCGTAAGCTTATCAGATAGTCGAGGTAGTCAAGCCTTTTGATTGTACTAGCTTCACGAATGGTAATCGCCTCCGACATCAAATTTAAGAAAAAATCTTGCACCGATTTAGATATGAAACCAATTTTCAGTTTTCTCGCAATAGTCGGAAACATTTCCATGAAAACCAGACAAGCGAACGAGAAAAATGAAAAATCCATCAGCTTGCTACCCATTTCTCGGATTTTTGGCTTTTCACTGGTGAATGATTGGGCATCGGCAGCAAATATGCAGCTGGAAACGACATCGGTTGTAAATTTTGCCGACAGTTCTCTGGCCTCTAGAGGAGAGCCCGTGTGTGTTTTAATGTAAGTCGTCATTCGAGATCCTACATCTTCGACGATGGAAAATAACGCTTTAATCTGTGAATAGTTAAACAAATTTAGAACCAATGTTCATATGTTTTACAAGAGGTATTTTACCCTGGATGTGGTGAACGCCGGTGTTATCTCAGCGCGTTTTTCTTTCCACTCAGCGCCATCTAAGATGAATGGATTTCGGCCCAAGATCGGGTCAGCTTCTTTATTTACGCTTTCACTAAACTCATTGTCGTGAAAATGTTTGAAATCTTTGGTTAGAATATTTTTCGCCAAAGCTGATGAGAGAACAAATATCCGAGGCGAACGGATTGCAAACACTCCGATAAAGTTGTATGCACTTTTGTATCGTCTAAAAACGCTTGTGACGTTATTAACTTATAATTGATATAACGAAAATTTCAAACCTGTAAACTTCATCCATCTCATCCTGAAAAGGTCTATTACGAAGTAAAACCGATGGGAAACTTCCCAACAATGGCTTAGGGTCGGGTCCAGGAACATTTCGGTCCTTCCAGTAATTGAATTTCCACACTAAGTAAACGTAAAGCGTCCCGAGGGCACCCAAGACTAGACTAACTGTAAGCAACATTCTGAACCTTGACCGTGAGTCGACTGAGCGGCAACTTAATCGGGTCACTTGTTTTCAAAGACTATAAATATATTGCGTTGAGCATTACGGTGTGATGAGAAACGTATACATATACATACATCTACACTAGAGCTGTGCGCCGCGCTTGTTTATATACTGCCGGCCGATGCCATCAGCCTGTTATATTTTTTACACACCGGTTATGAGCTGTTGATCTTACGTTCTGGGCGTCTCCATGTCAAATGACCTAATGGTTGTAATTCCATTTTTCATTTGAATCAAACTGCAAACTGCGTATTTCTCACAGGTGAAGAAATTTTGACGTAGAACTACGTTTTACTTTAGCATACCACACAGGGATGCAAACTGAAAAACTGGGACGAAATTTGTCCCTTTTCAAATGCTTATAGGTCGGTTGGTTTTCAACCGATTTTCCTTATTCTTGCAGCAACCGATTTGAAAATTATACACGCATCCATCTGCTCAAATGCAGAAAAATGTTGTTTGAATCTAAGAACTATTGCACTATTGAAAATTGTCAAGCCTTGTTGAAATAAAAATAACGTCCTCTGGTTGGTCGCTTGCTTGCTGTGTGTGTATGATATGGTATGATGTGTGTATGATATTGTGTGATGTGCAGCGATGGAAGAAAATCGTTTCTAGCGATTTTTGAATACATATAAATCTCCTTTCCTGCATTAACATCTCTGTCAGTGTGCGATACACATTTACTCTTCTCACATTTGCAAGCAGATCTATGTGTAAGAAGAGCTACGAGGATTGCAAAGGAGCACCATGTATATTAGAGTGACCATTGTTGTAACATCATGCGATTTCGATGAGCGCCGGGCGGAAAAAGTTTCCTTTTTACTCCAAAAATAAGCCATGAAAATTCGAAGTAGATCCGAGTTCATTTAATGGGCCCACAAAACGCTTATATTAAAAAAAATAATAGATTCTCATAAGAACTGTTGTTTTTTATCTCTTTTTGAAGTTTTTCGCCTCAGTTTCTTAAAAAAGTTGTATATTTTGCGTCGAAATGCTCTTTAATTATAAAATCATATCATTAGGGATATTCACATATTACGTAACGCTAAATTATAGCAATTTTGAACACCTCCCACCCCTAAATAACGCAATTTTGCATGGGGCCTCGCGCAATGGAGCTCTTCGTTGAATATCCCCTTCTCTCTAGTACGTTACGTAATAAATGAATGACTTCTCATATTCGTTAGAGGTTTTGAAACTGCCATTCAGTGATTATATCCTTAACCGTACTTCATTGCAGCAACTGCGTGAAGTGAACCGCCACAATCGGATTGGTGAAGAAAAATTATTAAAATTATCAAGAACTTTTTTTATAGATTCAATATTATTTTTAGTATTATTATTATTATTATTTTCTATGAAACAGTTCAGCACTAGTGATCTGAATGTACTAAGATGGTGATTTTATCAAATACGGTCGGTAGATCTCCTGTTGATCGAATAGCAATCCTCATGAGTTTCGATGGAAGTGCAAAGTTCTTGGGCGCGCTTAAAATTGATTCAAGCTACGGCAAAAATATCGCCTAAGAAGTTCATAATACGCTAGTGGTTTGAAATATTTCGGAAGAAGACCTTAAACACTTTTCTTTAACCGTTTTACAAGAGCATCAAACGAAATCAACTCATTCTCAGCCAAACAACTCACTCACAGCTTCAATGATCCAAAAGTTCTGATCATTGACCATAAATTGCATTCAAGACATGTCCCTGTTGGTAATTAAACTTCACATTCAGGTGTTTTTCGGATGTACGAGTGCTGTCTAATGTATTATTCAAGTTATGAATTCTCTACGTGATTCTTTCGCTTATGCCGAAATTGATAGTCGTCTCAGACGCTGTAACTGAAAAGATGAAGAATCGCTTGTGGTATTTAAGCCTTTTTGGATTGGCTGATACCTTACCAGTCAGCTCCAGGCCGAAGTGTCCCTTGCTGTTCGAAGAAGTCGTCTCCATTGGCTGATATCTCGTTTGAAATTAAACAAAAAATTATCAGGCGATTAAAAGCGAATGGTCCTTAAGGTGAAACGGTAAACAGCCAATTTAGAATCACCACTGCGAATTTTCAGAAGCACAAGACTCGGAAATAGATAAAACAAAAATGTTTGCTTCACCGCAGCAAACATGAAATAGCGTTTTCACAGGTGACGCATTAACTGTTACCGAGTCTTGTGCCTTTGAAAATTCAAAATGGTGGTTGGAAGCCGGTCATTTTTTTTTTTGGTTTCAACACCTAATGTTAAACTTATGAAAAATTCTAACCGTGTTTCAACACATAATTAAGACGAATTTCAGTTTATATTGCATGTTGTTGATTTATACCGAAAAAATACACACCTCATTCAATATACGAACTTTTTAACAAACACCAAAAGTTATAGATTTTTTTAAACTTAAATTATAGGGTGATAATATTACTGTTTCATGAAAATACAAGTGCATTTAAATAAGTTTATCGAGAGATATATGTTAAAAAAAGAAAAAAAAAACTCCGTACAATTTTCATGTAAATCGATTTCTCAAACATAAGCACTTTGTGGGTCCATTGAATAAACTCCGATGAACTTCAAATTTTCGTGGCTTATTGTAAAGGTCAAAAGGAAACTTTTTCAGCCCGGTGCTCATTAAGATCGATAGTTTCAAAAACGGCCATATAAAATATGGCCATTCTAATGTATATAGTATCCCTGCTGGCGTACTCTCTTTCTCTTCCTTCGCCCAACGCACAACATCTGTATCTAAATGTGCACAGCTGAGTATATGGGGTTAGTCGCAATATGTACATATGATAAACAAAGATCATTCATGATCATTCAGCCAATGATTGAGATTTTTGTCAAAAAGAGAGTGAAAAAAAAGTGTGTTGTCTCCTACTCCCATAATGAGATTGTTTTGGTGGCAGGTTCAAGTTCCCAGTTGGTTTAGAGATCTTGCTCGTATAAAACGTGTTTAAGGATGGACAAAAAGGTAGAAAAAGTTAACAAATCCGCAAAAAGTTCGGCAAGTTTTCGCAGTAGAGAATGGCGGTTTCAGATGCGGAAGGCGGAGTTCAAAATATTAAGAAATTATTTAATGAAATTGATCGCTAGTCTTTCGAAATAACCTGTATAATGATATACACTATAACTAGCATCGAAAACATTATGTTTCATTAGGGTGGTTCATTTATTTGACATAGAGTGGTTTATAATATTGTGTAAAAATGAGTATAAAAAGAAAAAAATCACTTTTCACTCAATACCAATAGAAAAATTCCTGAAAATATAATATTTGCTACATCATTGTCGTTAGGGTGGCAATGTTGAATTGAAAAAAATACCATGTAAAATGGCAAGATATATCAAAACAAATTTACAAAATGTTTCAAAAAACTACTTTGTGCAAAAAAATATAACTCAACCAAAATTAAGATTGTGTCTCGCGGAAAATGTTGAATGCTTCCATGTCATTTACAAAATCACACACGGGAGGTGCACGGAATTTGAATAATGTTTTCTATTCCAAGTGTCTTGAAAATACATGAAACGGTGGATACTGATGGAATATGTTTTTTTGATTTTGTTTGAAAAATATACTCTCTAGGACACTTGTACTTGTTTATGCGAATGCTGTACCAGACAATTTATTCGTTTTATTTAGGGGCCGTCCACATACCACGTGGACAGATTTTTAACGATTTTGACATATTAACGGACCGGCGCCAACGGCTTTACTTCCTCATGCCATGGAAGGCGTGATCCCAGAGATTTTTCGCCTCAGAAAATCTCCCGGTGTCGGCTAGGATTGAATCTAGACCAGTTGGGTTGGTTGTGAGTGGATCACGCCACCTCACAACCACCGACACCTATGTCGGCGGTGGGATTCGAACCCAGGCGTCGAGTGTGGTTGGCGGAGACGTTACCAACCACACTAGGCCCCCGCTCTTCGGCAAAGTTGTAACTCATAGTTTTGTCTTCCAAAAAAATATAGATTGTAAAAACATATTATTGATTTTTTTAAAACAAATTAAAAGAAAATTAAAAATTAATTATCCAAAACAACCCATTTGAAAAAAAATCGTTTTTTTTTATAAAAACTTCGAAAGATTACCTGAACAACGAAACCGGTCATGGAGGAATCAGAAAAAAAGCTATTTTTTTTTCGCGGGGTACATCTTTTTTGGAAGCACAAAGTTATTATTTACAACTTTGCCAGGTACTGACATACTGACTGACAATCAAATAAACCTTTTTGACCGTAAAAATATTCTTAATTCCTCATACAGTGCTCTATTGGAAATTAAAAATATGTCTACAGTCGAAACGGTTTGTTTGATTGACATAGTGTCTTCGGCAAAGTTGTAGATAATATTTTGTCCTTTCAAAAGAAAAATATTCCTTTTGAAAAAACGATTCAAACAATTTGTTTTTTCAAAAAAATATTTTTTTTTTTCAAAAAACGATAACTTTTTTTTCTTAACTTCTAAATGGTCGGACTGGTTTCATTGTTTTGGCAATCTTTTGTAGGTTTTATTAAAAAATCAGATTTTTAAAAAATGAGCTCATTTGAATACATAATTGTTTTTTAATTTTTCGTCTTATTTTTTTTTTTCAATAAATGTTTTTTTTAAATGTATTTTTTTGGAAAGACAGAATTATTATCTACAACTTTGTCGAAGCGTCACACCAATCAAACGAACCGAAGTGGTTTTTTATTTTATACTCATTTTTCACAATATTATGAATTATGATGTATTCGATGCTACTTATAGTATATATCATTATACAGGCTATTTCGAGAGACTAGCAATCAATTTCATTAAATAAATTCTAAATGTTTTAAACTCCGCCTTCCACAATTGAAAAAAACGATTAAGTCCCAGAGAGTCGATTTTTGCAATTTTTTTTTCAGATGACACCAATTCTCGACGTTTCATGCGTTTCTAAGTCATTTGGCATCAAAAACCATCGAAAACCGATTTTTTTTTGGATATGAAAATACAGTAATCACCCGATTATATCAGTACCCGATTTTATCTGCCCCCGATTTTATCACCTTTTTCGCCCAATTTTATCATCATATAACATTGTATGTCCACCATCACCGAATCTCGCAATTATTTACAAGTGCCAGTTCCACTGTCAATTAAGATACAAACTTTCGTCTTTTAATGTCTGTAGACAGTATCCTCGAATAATTTTTATTTTTAAAATCATTGGTGTTGTTTCAACTACTTCATCGATTTTTTTCCCTCTCTAGTTTTGCTCAGGCTTATCGGTCCAAAAAGCCAGGGATTGTGACTGTTAGATACGTTACGTACGTCATCGATTTGTTTCTGCTTCTGGGTGAATGAAGAAAAAGTACAAAAAGTCTCAATTTTCATGTGTTTTGAAATGTATTGAAGAGATATTTTGTGAAAGGGCTATCAGTAAACCACATAAACACATTTTGGGTCATTTCTGATCCCTCTTCCGTAACCTTAGAAAATAGCTGAAACTAATTTTTTGAGCTGCTTGAGATATGTATGACACTAAGAGAACAACTTCACAGCTTTATGCAAACACTAGTACCTATCCTACGAACTAGTAGTGAAATTTATGTTTTACTTATATGAGAGCCCTCCCTCTTCCAGAGGAGGGAGGGGTTTCAAGTGACCATTGACATATTTCTTACTAAGGCTGTGCGAGATTTCGAATGATTTCGTATAATTTCGCAAAACTCGGAATTTCCCGAAATTTCGCGAAATTTCGGTCTCACGAAATTGCCGAAAAATTTCGTTGAATTTCGCTAAATTCCGCCTAAAATTTCGCGAAATTTAACTTCCAATTTCGACAATTACGAAATTTTGCGAAATTTCGTACCAAATTTCCGATGCACATTATTACATAATTTTGGTTTGTGCTCATTGCGACTATAAATTAAATTGAATATATCTCAACAGATATCTGGTATACTTAGTCAGACATAGAAGAATAAACTCTCAGCCGGTAATTTTAGTTTTTTTTAAGACAAAACCGTAATATCATGCGGGAGGTATTTTTCATTCACGCAGAGCATAAAATTCGTGTCATCACTGAAGTCATATTCGAGGAATATGAAGCCGTCCAAATGCGCTACAAGATGTCTAGTAATTTGTTTGTAGGAATAAATTTTACGCATCTTTTACGTACATCAAAATGTGGTTATATTTGCAGTGCACAAGGTTAAAGAGTTAACTTTTTGTCTTTCGTTCAGGAGGGCATAGCAATTTCTGTCAAAACTATAGCTCTGAAGTAGAGATGGTCGGGTATGGGAAATTTGTTACCCGTACCCGACCCGTACCCGACTCATCGAGAATTTTCAAACCCGTACCCGACCCGAACCCGAAGTCGGATTTGTTTAAAAAACCCGTACCCGCGCCAACCCGTAAATTTTTTTTCCAACTACCCGTACCCGACCCGTACCCGAAAGAAAATACCCCGAAATTGCCGGTACCCGACCCGTACCCGACCCGTCCTGGATTTTTCCTTATTTTATTTTATTTCATTATTATTTTTTTTTTTAAATACCTGGCTACCTCGCACATTTTATGCACTGATTGTCATATGTGGTTTTTTCAAGATGATGACCGGAGTAAGGCTAGAACTGAGTGTTCATGTGAACGAATGTTAATGAACCCAGAGTTCCAGGCGATATATTGGTTCTCCTAGAAACCAGCATAGCATCTGTCACTGAGAACGTCCGCTCGTCTGATGTTGAAAAATTTGACCATTTTCTTTCACGCAGCAAAATATCTATTCATAAATGTGTACGGAGAATTTGAGTTCTCTTTTTCGTGTTAATTACCTCAGATTAAAATTGATCAGGGATTTCAATTATTTATTTTGTACGCATACGTATGATTCATATAAACTGCTGAAAAATTTTATTTTGTTTTCGAGAGATTATTAAAAATTCAATAGATTTTTTTTAAAGATTCATGATAACTTCATGATGAACCAGATCGAAACAACAAGAAGGATAGGGTAAATTAACCTATAGTGGACCCCTTTATTTTATTAGTCTTTGTTTGTGATGCAGACTGGCTGGACAAGATGTTCTTCGATGGAAGTTTTCGGAAAATCGCTCGAGTTTTCACATAAATTGAATTAATCTGGCGGGTGGTCCACTATAGGGAAGGTGTCCACTGGTGAATTTTGCATGTCTGGTAGAGTTTAAAATAAACGACGAGTTTTATGTGCACATCTTAGCAATCTAGAATCTAAAATTCGGTATAACACAGATATTTCTGTACATGCGGACCAAGACCAAGACATGCGGTACCAAGACCTGGGACGGAGAAACGAATACTACACCAGAAATTGATCGAAACAGATGACATACACATTCGTCGGTTTTTGATAGCATGTAACTCTCCTTCTGCTGTGACCCGAGCATGACTCGAACTAAGTTTTTAGTAACATCAAGAATACTAAATGTGCAAATTCGTTTGTAAAACACAGATTTCTCGAGTCAGTTTCTTCAGATTTTTAAGATTGTATATACATATTTACGCACTATTTTGTGAAACGAAAATCAACTTTCAACCGTCATGAAGTGTATAGTTCGAAATTGTTACCAAACGACATTTTTTTTTATACCCGAGTAATAATTACGTAGGAGGTTGTAGAACATTTCGCTGGATTTATCAGCTGTTGAGTTCTCGGCAATTAAATCTAAGTGCACACTTAGATTTGATTGCCGAGAACTCAACAGCTGATAAATTCAGCAACTTTTCGGCAGAATTTTCAAGAACTTCGGCAAACAAAATGTCAATACATGCTGGTTTACGGTAGATCGATATATTTGCTGAATGTTCGTCGAAATATATTGTTGACATTTGTTAAAAACTTCGCCGAGCTCGTTCAGCTGTTGGGAAGTTTGCCGAGATAAATTAAGTGTGTGTGTAAAACTGAAGTTGGTTAAGCAATTCCTCAAATTTCAAAAGGCAGCAAGCTTGGACCGTAAATCCAGAAAGCGCAAGTTTACTAATCGAAATACGCTTGTAGGATTATTACTGAAAATTTATGAAATTTATTATTTTACGTAAAATTGAACCCAAATATTTTGTGTAACCACACTGAATAGAAAAAATGCTTACGTTGTATATTTTTTCAAGTAAGACGATACTTTCAAGTCATTACAATACCTGCTACTAAAAGATGCTTTTTTTCTCCTGGTGCAAATTGACAGCTCACTCTGGTTTACTAACACTCCCACAGCTTCGTATCCGTTTCTCCCTCCCAGACCAAGACTATGCTAGAAAAGCTAGGCTTGAAAAGTTAATAATTAAATTCTAATAATCCACGAAAATCGAATTACCCGTACCCGACCCGCACCCGACCAGTTGAGAATTTTTCAAACCCGTACCCGACCCGAACCCGAAGACTTGGTTTTTAAATTACCCGTACCCGACCCGAACCCGAAAAATATTTTTTGGCGTTACCCGAAACCCGACCCGAACCCGTCGGGTACGGGTCGGGTACGGGTATCGGGTAAAAATACCCGTACCCGACCATCTCTACTCTGAAGCTCTATCTTACAGGCCAAATGTTCTATGCTACTCGACTTGTAAAAATTTTCAAGCGTTTTTACGGATTTCTCTGTGTTAGAGAACTCCTCTTCGCACACCGTAGTGTATTTAAATGTGTTTTTTCAGATAGCTCATTGCTATCACTAGACTGACCAGATATCATGCCTTATAGTGTGCAGACAGAATGATCGATGTGTCAAGCAGAAAAAGTTGTAATTGCCTGAATGTTTAGTATTGTTTCAAAACACTCTGACTTCAAAGGCAGCATTGTTTTCAAAATTGCCAGGTACCTTATCAAAAATATTTCAAACGTGTTAACAAAAAAGTATACTTTATCACTGAATAAATAAAAAGTACATGGTTCGCTCTCGTTGAACACATAACTGAGAAATGTTACTCTTGTTTTAGGGGACACAAAATTTTACAATGTCAAAAACAAGTTCAGATTATAGCATAAAAGTGATTCTGACTTTGCACTTGATGAATATACAAGGTAGAAGAAAAGAAAGGTTAGAAAGAATGATAAATAAGAGAACGAGGATGATTACGAACAACTCAATTGAGTAGAAAGAAAACCATTTGTTTGTTGCATTACAACATTCCATTCTAACTGTTGATTGGTTGAAAGAAAAAAAGAAAAATAATTTTTGGTTCGTTTCAAATGGGCCGTTCCCAAACCACGTAGTCATATATAGGGAAACCGGGGGGGGGGGGGGGGGTGGCTTATCAAAAGACCACGAAAAATTACGCGGGGGGTTGTGGGGGTTAACGAATAGACCACGTAGTCTTTTTTCTGACTTATAATTTATTATTGCCACTAAGTCAAGACGAAGCTTTCGCAATTTTTTACTTAAATTTATTTGACACGACTCGATAATTAATAAGTGTCACGGAAAGTTTGAGAGTTGCCAGCAATTGACTGTAATCAAATTTTTGAAACATATATCAAATTTATCCGAACGAAGAATTTTTTTTTGTTTTAAACAGGCTTTGCCTTATATAGCATTTACTTCTTTAGAATAATAGTTCTATTCTGCAATGCGTCGGGATTTATGCCATTTTTCCTGGAATTTCAATACTCAACGACCGGTAAAAAAAATCAACGTTTTGGTCTTAAAAACAATATATAAGGCCTGGATGTTCGTGAACTGAGGGAAGAAAGAAAGATGTTTATATTTTGTTCGACATTCAAAAACTTTGTTATTTATTAAAAACTAAGTTACAAATCCGATACCTGAAAATCACTAAAAGTAAGGTTTCACTTATTATCAACTAAATATTTTTCTAGATGATTTCTAGATGAGTATACAATTTACCATAACTATAAGCGAAAAATTTATCGTAGATGATCAAATTGCTTAAACAAATTTTATTTATTTTGATACTCAACAACAAATTAAAAATCATTTTGAATATACTCAACAGAATAGCGTATTTTAAACTACTTGCAGGTAAGGAAATCATTATATTTGTTAAAGACAATAAAATATTATTAAAAATTAAACAACCATTATCTATTTGTTATTTTGGTTTTGAGAAAATGATATTACTGAAAATTCTATTTACAATTTGCGCAATAACTTATAATCAGTTTTCTTAAACCTTCATTTTTTATAAATTTTTCATACTTTATTGTACATATATTTGCAGAATAAGATCACAAAACAAAAGACCCGAAAGACCACGGGGGAGTAGGAGGGTATAAAAGGGATCAAAATATGACCACGTAGTTTAGGAATGGTCCCAAATGCATTTTATTATTTTTGGTGTCGCAGAAACTCACAGGGCATATTTTTTAGGACAAAACTATTGTCTACAACCTTACCAGAGACACTAGTTATGCCAGTCAAACAAACCGATTTAGCTGAAAAAAATAATTCAATCTCCAATTGGGCACTCTGTGGGTAATTAAAATATTTTTATAATCGAAACAGTTGGTTTGATTGGCATAGTGCTTTTAGCAAAGTTGTAGATAAAAATAAACCTGTTGTAATTTTTTTTTTTTTTGAAAAAATATAACTTTTTTTTTGATTTCTTCATTGCTTCGGTAATTTTTTTTCTAATTTTTATACAAAAAAAATAAGAGTTTTTGAAAATAAGCTTTTTTATATTAATTTTAATGTTTCTTTTACATTAAAAAAATGAATTTTTTGAGTTTTTTTTTATCGGAAAGATAAAATTACCATCTAAAACTTTTCCAGAGACGTCACACTGAACAAAAAACTTTTGGCTCTGAAAATATTTATAATCACAATAATCCTCCCAAAATAGCATTTTAAATAGCTTCTCAGCCTATAGAAACGTTTATGCAATGTTTAAGCCAAATCGAAAATTACAAAAAATATTGAAACTGGGACATTTTTTGTGGAACTGCTCAGTTAAAAAGTAATTTTAAGTTATATTAAAAAAATGTGCAAACATATTGAAAACTTCAAAGTTCACAGAATAGTTAACTTAAATTATGTTTTCCTCGAATTGGTAAAGATGTCACTTAGTCCAGTCTGACTAAACGGTGTTAGAAAAAATTCAATGACACTGGTCGACAAAAACGAAAAAAAATTGCCCTAAAGCTCAAAATGGTTGCCCTCCAAAGGTTTTACAGCTTTTTAACCATTCCTGTGAATTTTGCTGCTTTTAGAGAATGCAGAAATGCATCAGAAGGCCGCCGAGGAATTGCTTATCGGATTCGTCGCTTTTACGTTTGCATAGGGAAAAACTCTTTGCAAAAGTTATCTTTGCTAGGGACACCAAAACTCACAGGAATGGTTAAAAAACCTACCTACCATCTCTCATGTTTTCCAGTTCGAGCTCTAGGACAAAACTTTGATTTTAAATGATGAAAGTGCTATGAAAGAAGGATTACTATTTTAAACATAGTTGCATTCAAACCAAAAAAATTAGTTCAGAAGATTATTAAATTATTATTTACAAAGACATTTCGAGTTTGACCTTTATATCATTTGTATCTATCGCGCTACTATTACCTGCAATATAATCTGTATAACTGAATGCATCAAGATTTTAGTTTTTAACATTTTTGATTTTCTCGTCATTGTCGGTTTATCGATATCTGAATACCTACGTTACTCTTCGTCGACCAGGTAAGCACCTTGCGATCAGCTGCTGAAGGGTACTTCGTTAGCGTACGCTCCAACGTTACAAATCATTGTTATGCTATGTTTCAGAAACATTTATTCTATTTTCCGAAATTTCGTGAAATTTCGCGAAATTTAGAGACCAATTTCGTTTCGTCTCGAGAACTCGAAATTCACCTTGATTTCGTTTCGACTAATTTGGCGAAACCGAAATTAAGGGTTAATTTCGTTTCGTTTCGTTTCGACACTAGAAAAGCCAGTTTCGCACACCCCTATTTCTTACTCCTAATAACCTCACCATGTCAAATCTGGTTCCATTTGCTTGATTAGTTTTTAAGTTACGTAGAAGTTTGTGTTATATTTGTATGGAAGCCCTCCCTTTAAGAAGAGGAAGGGGTCTCGAGCTACTCTAATAACCTTTTCCGGCCTCAAAAGCCCCTACATAAAATTTTTCACGCCGATTAGTACAGTAGTTCCCACGTCTATAAGGATCAGAGAAGCAGACAGACGGATAGAACTGCTTTTTCATATGATTCGATTTCTTGTAGTAATCAAAATCGCTAATTTTACGTGTTAAATTATTGGTTTACCATCTTTTATAACAAAATAATAATAAAAAAAAATTCCCGATTTTATCACTTTCCCTATTTTATCACTCCAAACATCATCAAGGGGGTGATATAATCGGGTGATCACTGTATTTGCAATGGTCGACTAAATTGATTGCCCGGTTTTGTGATGGAATTGCTCTGATATGAAACATGATGGTGCAACATCGACGTGTTATATTACAAATTACGTAACGCTGAAAATCTAGATTTCAGACCCCCCCCCTCCTATGTAACGATAGGTAGCGTTCGACATGACTTCCCCCCCCCCCCCTAAAATTACTTACCACTAATCAGTCTGACTCCTCTCCGAAATTTTCAATTTCGAGCAAACATGATAGTTACGTAACTGTCTCTACTACCCCCCCCCTCCCTCCCTTCCTCCCTCCTACGTAACAATAAGTAACGCAGTGATTCTTTGTAAAAAGTCAATCCGAAAGAAAACGATAAAAAAAAATTTTTTTTCACGTAGGTACCCTGAAACTTATTGTTGCTTGAAAAGAATTATTGTTATGTTTACTAAAAATCTTAGTTCAATACGACTAAAAAGAATTTAGTTTTAGGAGATAGGTTCAAGCATTTGAATTTGT
This sequence comes from Wyeomyia smithii, assembly GCF_029784165.1. NCBI lineage: Eukaryota > Metazoa > Arthropoda > Insecta > Diptera > Culicidae > Wyeomyia > Wyeomyia smithii. Next base: position 242,707,763 of record NC_073695.1, on the reverse strand, counting down.
ACTATCAATCACGCAAACTATGCCAAGCTTGCGTTTTTTAAATTTATTTATATCACCTTCTCTCTCTCTCTCTCCTCTTAGCACTACCTCTGAAATTAATATGAGGAAAATGTTCCATTCACCAAACCATAACCAAAACGAGAGATAGATAAATTCTTCGGCATAACCGCAAGCTTAACGTAGGATAATTCGGTTAATTGAATAATAGCAAAGTTTGGTACCTATTAATTTCTGTATTACCTGCTTGAGCAGCCTTTTTTTTTAATGAATAAAACAAAAAAATATTATATAATATCATGTTTCACACTACTCCCGCAGTTTTTCATTAATTGGTGTAGCAAACCTGCTGAAAACAATCGTTGCCCAAGCAGTCCGATAGCCTAAAATAACTCTCCCTCCCGCCGTCACCATACCACATCATTGCTACTGCGTCACTGTGATGCGAAGGGGACAAGTCAAGTTTATTATTCTCTTTTGCTATCGTTTTTCCTCGTGCGACGAGCCACGTACGGAGAAAAAAACACAACGAGTTGCGCGGATCATTCTCTTCTAAGGTATATAGTCTAGTTATGTATTTATTATTTCCGAGTGAGCAATGCATCAACATTTTGTTACGTACTGAGAGGATTCAAGTTTATTCATTACTTGAACACATCGCAATCTGTACAGTTTGGGACAAAACGACAATCGGGTCATAGTCGTTTCGTTTCCATCGCTGGTGATGTGTGTATGATATGGTATGATGTGTGTATGTGTGTATGATATGGTATGATGTGTGTATGGTATAATGATATGGTATGATGTGTATGTGTTTGTATGATATGGTATGATGTGTGTGTGTTTGTGATATGGTATGATTTGTGTGTTTGTGCTGTGTATGGTTTTTAACTCGGCACGTTCTGCTCAATACAGCCAAAAAGCGCTATAAAACTTTGATAAAACCAGTTGTGTTACTAGGGTAATGAAACACTCAATGCATTTGTTAATAGTGTACGTAGTTCTACGTCATTTATGCGGTCGTGTCTTGGATACAACCTCCTACTTTTTCAGACTCAAAGGTAATTTTCTAAAAGGGCGTATGAATTCTGGCATAGGTTATGACTTGAAAGCATTATAGCTCAGGAACCTTCGGAACTTGAATACGATTTATTTTATTAATTTAACAAAAGTTATAACAAAACATCAGTTTTCTCTAAAAATATCTTCAAAAAATTTAGGAAAAATATAATCCTTTTTTTTATTGTTGCATTTAGAAACAATGCTTTGAAATGAAAACCAAAAATGCAAGGGCGCTAGAAAATTACTTTTGAGTCAAAAAAAATCCTTCACGTGTGAAAATTACGCAGTTTGCTGAACCAAATACGTTTGCAAATTTTTCTTCAATTCAAAAATAGTGGAATAAATTTTTGGGAATTTCTAGATCATTTGGCATGGAAACGCTCTTCTATCGAATTTGCTTCAATATTTTTACGCTTACAACCATGTGCACCTAGAGAGGCGGCTCTTGTTAAGACCATTCTACGACCTTTTTTTATGAGTGAATCAAACATCAATATTATAGAACCAACCCATTTCTTATTTATTCCGTATTTGGTAGTGTAGAAGAATCGAATTATTTCATTATATGCTGATAATTTTGTTATCACAGACAGTCAACAAATTATTCCTTGCAAAGTGGGCAGCGCACAGTGGTACAGGTCGGACTCGATTATATTGAGACTCCATTATATATTGACTCGATTATATGTGATTCGGTTATATATAATTTTAGACTCGATTATATATAGAAGCACAAAAATATTTTTTTCTTAAATTTCAAATATGACTTATCTAGAGCTAATATATCGTAAGAGAATATCTACAAAATACTTAACGCTTGGTAATAAAGGAAAAAAATAGAAAAAAAAATTTAAAAAAAAATTTGAAAATTGTTTAAAAAAATTTAAAATTAAAAAAAACTAAAAATTCTCAAATAAAAATTCCTGAATAAAGATAAGTTCAAAAATAAAAAAAAAAAAATGAAAAAAAGAAAACATAAAAAAAATAAAAAAATAAAGAAAAATAAAAAAAATAAAAAAAAATTGTTTATAAATTTGAGAAATTAAATACAAACAAGTTGACAAATCTACATATACTTTTATAATTTTTTTGAATAATTTTTTCTTAACATTTGACTGCAATAACATTAGGAATAACTACAAGATATGTATTTTTTTTGTGAGAAATGTGTTTTCTGACTTTTGGTTATACCGCATTAAAAGATTAGATAAGATATATTCATACTAAACGCGGTATACAAACCATCTTTCGAATCGAGTAAAAATAATCCGCATTATTGTAGAAATATCGCGTTCAAAAAAACGCATAAAAACCACCCGCGTAAAAAGCGACCCCAGTGTACGTAACGCTTGATTAGGAGGGAAAAAATAGAAAAAAAATTTTCAAAAATAAATTTTGAAAATTGTCTCAAAAAATTTAAAAATAAAAAACTAAAAAAACTTAAACAAAAATACCTGAATAAAAATAACTTCAAAAATAAAAAAAATGAAAAAAAAAATTTAATTTTTTAAAATTTGAGAAATTAAATACCAACAAGTTGACAAATCTACATTTTCTTTTATAATTTTTTTTGATAGATTTCCTTTACATTTGACTGCAATTTTTGAAAGAAATGTGTTTTCTGACTTTAAGGTGGATGAATCAAAAATAAGATTCTTCTTATTTATACGAAAACAACAAACATTTTATGAAAAATAAATATAAAACATTTTTTATTCTGATTCGATAATTAATAAAATTCGATTATATATAGTGATAAAAAATCGGAGACTATATATAATCGAGTCCGACCTGTAATATAAAATTCGATTATATATTGGGTATCGAACGTATTCGTCAGTGGTTTTCTTCGGCAGTTTTTCTGCAGCAATCTTATGCAAAAGGGGGCCGAAGAAAACCACTGACGAAGACGTTCGATACCCTAGGAAAAAAAAATCCGACCTGTACTTATTTCCTTAACATACTATCTTCAGAAGATATTTAGTATATATAAAGTCCTAAAGGATGAAAATAAGTTTTAGTTTAAAACTACGGTGAAGTGACGCTGCAAAATCGAACTTCTCTTACTTACAGTTATTGTGAAAATATGTAAAAAATGCTTTATATCTCAGTAAACAGATGTCACATAAATTTTTTTTTGTAAAGTTTCATAATTTTCTATGTTCTGCAGAAGAAACTTGTCATGTACTGCCGCCATATCAAAAGTTGAATTTTTTATTTTTATGATAGTAAGCCATGATCAAAAATTTTTCTTATAAATATTTTGGTTATATTATTTTAAACAATTGTATTGGTCAGACATCAACAATTTAAGCACAAATGAATTGTCAAATTACCTTTTACGACCACTGTGCGCCTGTTATCTGCGCTACCAAATACGGAACGGTCGTTACCAAATATGGATGGACTTCTTATCTAGATGCATCGTTATCTGTCACTATCGCATGCCTGTATCAGATATACGTGCCTTCTAAGCGTTAACCATATTTGTGTATTGAGCAAACAACGATGACAATACTTAGTTGGTGTGCAGCCAAACCAAACCAAGCGCCAAAAACATTATTTTGAGTAATCAGCATTTAGAGTTTAATCACCCCGTACGTTTTTTGCAAGTTGCTACAGAGAGTTTTTGTTGTCATATTATTATGAACTATTCAAATTATTTCGTTTGTTCATGGAATACCCGAACAGTCCAAAATACCTGGATGTTAGCAAATTTTGATATTTTGTTACGAACTTCTTTGTATCAACATGTGTTCTAAACGGGGACGGGACACGAGGCCTGATCTACTGGTTTGCTAGGTCTACTCAAACAGAGTTTTCTTCCCTTAGTTAAGTCCGAACGAGCGGTAGCGAGTAAGGACAGCATTCGCTCGAACAGCGAGTCGGCCGAAGGCCACGAGTGTATTGCTTTCCAAATGACACTTTGAAACGAAATACATGTTATTAAATGCTGTGATGATGATGACGATAATAAAATATTCCGCATCAATTCCCCTTGGCCTTGTGTCCTTTCGGCCTTGTATCCATTCGGCCTCGCGACCATTCGGCCTCGCGTTCATTCGGCCTCGCGTCCATCCGGCCTTGCGTCCATTCGGCCTCGCGTCCATTCGGCCTCGCGTCCATTCGGCCTCGCGTCCATTCGGCCTCGCGTCCATTCGGCCTCGCGTCCATTCGGCCTCGCGTCCATTCGGCTTCGGGTCCATTCGGCCTCGCGTCCATATGCATCGTGTCCGTATGCCTGCCGTCCATTATGCCTAGCGTACTATGCCTCGCGTCCGTATGCCTCGCGTCTGTATGCTCAACGGGGTGTCATCGTTCTAAACTAGGTCTTGTTAATAGTTAAAATATCAAAATTTCTATCAAAATTGCTTGCTGATTATTACAAATTATAGCAAGTTTTGTAAGGTTTTTGGCAGAAAAATATCAGAATTAGTTAGAATGTACAATATTTTAATATTTGAATTACAAATTTTGTTATAAATATGCTTTAAAAACACACTTTTTTTTCTTCATCTATAGTTTATTTGACACGGCATAAATACAATTCAATGTTTAACGGCGCCAATTATTTCTGGTAGCTTACTTTCTAAAGTATCTTAATAACTAAAAGCAAATTTTTTATCCTCGCTGCCGACTACGAGCTGAAACTAAATCTAACTTAAAGCTAGAATATTTTGCAATAAAAGCACAGGTTTGCTGTTTGATGGTTTTTATTGCCATAGGTAAGCAGCATATTAAATTTGTTCCGCTGCTGGGCCAAGATATTACGGACTGGCATATTGGGTTGTTTCCATCGGGCCTTAAGAGTATCGTGCGGGTCTGATTGCTGTTTCCGGATCCGGGGTCTTAACGTGTTCTTGTCGTTTGGTTGGATGTAGGCGAAAGGGGATAGGATTAAACTGGGGCGTGGATGGATTTCAGGAAAACGTATATAAGGGACATGTAGGATAGGTCACGGCTAGCCAAGACATCACGAACAGGAACAGCCGGCTGCCTACCTTCGGCCTGCAGGGAAGCTATTTATCTAGACCTGGCGTCACGGTGTACAGGGCATGACCAAGCAACGTGCTCTATGTCGTGATAACCTTCACCACAGGCACAGATACCACTTTCCACGAGCCCAACACGACGGAGATGCGCGTCAAATCTATAGTGATTGGACATAAGCCGGGACATCACGCAAATGAAATTCCGACCTACATCCAACCCCTTGAACCACGGGTTCGTCGATACCTTGGGGATTATGGAATGTAACCACCTTCCCAGCTCCCCCTTGGTCCAAGAATTTTGCCAACTGATGATCGTATTCTGACGTACAAATGCGAAAAATTCAATAAAGGCAATTGGTCTTTCATAAATATCACCGTTTGTTGCGCCCACCTTAGCCAAAGAGTCCGCTTTCTCATTACCCGGTATCGAGCAGTGAGAAGAGACCCAAGCTAGGGTAATCTGAGTAGATTTTTCGGATAAAGCACTCAGATGTTCCCGTATTTTCCCCAGGAAATACGGAGAGTGCTTAACATCTTTCATCGATCGGAGAGCCTCAATGGAACTGAGACTGTCCGTAAAGATGAAATAATGGTCCGTGGGCATTTTTCCGATAATCCCTAGGGTGTACTGAATTGCAGCTAATTCTGCGACGTAAACAGAAGCAGGATTATCGAGCTTATGGGAGACGGTTAAATTGTTATCGAAAATACCGAAGCCAGTGGACCCATCAAGAAGTGATTCGTCAGTGTAGAACATATTGTCGCAGTTGATGTTTCGATATTTATTGGAAAAAATTTTGGGGATCTGCTGCACGCGTAAATGATCCGGGATTCCACGAGTTTCTTCTATCATGGATGTATCGAAAAACACAGTAGAATCAGAAGTATTTGATAAGTCGACACGATTTGAAATATTCGAAGAAGGGTTAATATTTTGGGACATGTGATTGAAATACAATGTCATAAAACGGGTTTGAGAATTGAGTTCGATTAACCTTTCAAAATTTTCAATCACAGGACGGTTCAAGACCTCACATTTGATAAGAATACGAAAAGACAGGCTCCAGAAGCGGTTTTTCAATGGTAGTACTCTAGCTAAAATCTCCAAACTCATCGTATGGGTCGATTGCATGCAACCCAAGGCGATACGCAAACAACGATATTGTATTCGCTCCAGTTTGATCAAATGTGTGTTTGCTGCGGAGCGGAAGCAGAAACACCCGTACTCAATAACAGACAGTATCGTTGTTTGGTAAAGCCTTATAAGGTCTCCTGGGTGGGCTCCCCACCATTGTCCGGTTATTGTACGAAGAAAATTCACTCTTTGTTGACGTTTTTTCATCAGATACCTCACGTGACAACCCCAGGTGCTTTTAGAGTCGAACCAGACACCAAGATATTTGTGTACCAAAACCTGAGAAATCGTTTTACCCATTAATTGTGTTTGAAGCTGAACAGGTTCATGCTTCCTAGAAAAAACTACTATCTCAGTCTTCTCCGGAGAGAATTCGATACCTAGCTGTAAAGCCCAAGCAGACAAATTGTCCAAGGTATCTTGCAATGGTCCTTGCAAATCGGCAGCTTTGGCTCCTGTAACAGAGATTACACTGTCGTCTGCAAGTTGTCTTATCGTGCATGAATTTGCCAGACATTCGTCGATGTCATTTACATAAAAGTTGTAAAGAAGGGGGCTTAAACATGAGCCCTGGGGAAGACCCATGTAGCTAATGCGAAAAGTTGCCAAATCGCCGTGCGTAAAATGCATGTGCTTTTCGGACAGCAAATTGTGCAGAAAATTGTTCAAAATTGGAGAAAATCCTTGTCGGTGAAGTTTACCTGAAAGAATGTCAATAGAAACGGAATCAAAAGCCCCCTTAATGTCCAAGAACGCAGACGCCATTTGTTCTTTGCGAGCATACGCCAGCTGAATATCTGTTGAAAGCAACGCAAGACAATCATTCGTCCCTTTGGCGCGGCGGAAGCCAAATTGAGTATCTGATAGTAGACCATTTGATTCGACCCAGTGGTCTAAACGACGGAGTATCATTTTTTCCATCAATTTCCGGATACAGGATAGCATTGCAATCGGCCTATAAGAGTTGTGATCAGAAGCTGGTTTCCCTGGTTCTTGGATGGCGATCACCTTCACTTGCCTCCAATCCTGCGGTACAATGTTTTGCTCCAGGAACTTATTGAACAAGTTCAACAAGCGCCTCTTGGCATTGCCGGGAAGATTCTTCAACAAGTTGAATTTGATGCTATCTAACCCAGGCGCATTATTGTTACAGGACAGGAGGGCAACTGAAAATTCTGCCATCGTAAAAGGTGATTCTATCGCGTCGTGGCCCGGAGACGCATCGCGAACAATGTTTTGCTCAGGAACAGAGTCCGGACATACTTTCCTAGCAAAATCAAATATCCACCGACTTGAAGACTCCTCGCTTTCGTTGACCGTTACGCGATTCCGCATTCTTCGGGCTGTGTTCCAAAGAGTGCTCATCGATGTCTCCCTCGACGTCTCGTTCACGAACCGACGCCAATATCCGCGTTTCTTTGCTTTAGCCAGGCTTTTAAGCTTGGTATTAAGCTCCGAATACCGTATATAGTCGTCGGGTATACCTCCCTTCTGGAAGGCCAAAAATGCGTCGGATCTTTGCGTGTAGACATCGGAGCACTCTTGGTCCCACCACGGAGTGGGAGGCCGTTCTTTAATCGTTACGCCAGGATATTTCTTCGTTTGGGCTTGCAACGCGGCGTCGAGAATCAAGCCCGCAAGGAGGTTGTATTCTTCAAGTACTGGATGATGTTGAATCGACTCGACCGCTTTTGAACTCATTTCCTCGTATAACTTCCAATCGACATTCCGTGTGAGGTCATACGGAATGTCAATTGGTCGCATGCGAGTTGACCCGTTTGTAATTGAAATAAGAATAGGCAGATGGTCGCTACCGTGAGGATCGAGGATTACCTTCCATGTGCAATCCAACCGTAGCGACGTCGAACATAAGGATAGATCCTAAGCGCTTGGGCGCGCTGGAGGTTTCGGGATACGTGTCATTTCACCGTTGTTTAAAATAGTCATGTCGAAGTCATCGCAAAGGTTATAGATTAAAGAGGAGCGGTTATCATTGTAAGGGGAACCCCAAGCCACACCATGAGAGCTGAAGTCTCCCAAAATCAAACGTGGCGAGGGAAGAAGTTCTTTTAAATCAAAGAGCAGCCGTTGCCCAACCTGTGCTCTGGGAGGAATATATATTGAGGCAATACAAAGCTCTTTACCTTGTATTGTCATTTGACATGCGACAACTTCGATGCCTGGAATCGAGGGGAGGTTAATACGATAGAAAGAATAGCACTTTTTAAGCCCTAAAAGTACTCCTCCATATGGGGTGTCTCGATCAAGGCGAATAATATTAAAATCATGGAAGTTGAGATCAATATTTGAAGTAAGCCAAGTTTCACAAAGGGAAAATGCATCGCATTTGTTTTTATTTATCAAAACTTTAAACGAATCAATTTTTGGTAAAATACTTCTACAATTCCACTGTAAGACAGAGATAGAATCCTTCATATACGCAGTTGAATTAGGTATCGAAGGATACAATCGCTGCAAGGAGGGGCCATTGGGCAGTCAACTGCTTCAAAAATGATCTAACTGTTGGGAGGAATGCTGTAAGAAAAATTTTAATTGGATCGGGTACGTTGAAATTTTCAAAAATCCAGTCCACAATGTCAGAAAATTTCACTAATCCAGAGTTTGTTTCATCAACTGGGAGTACAAAAGGAACAACTGGGGTTTTAGATGTTCCTGACAGTGCTGGAAACTCCTTCTGGGACTTTAAATTTGCAAGCCCAGGAGGAGTTTGCTTCGGTTTTTCCGCAGCACTGTTTGGTTTGTTCGTACTTTTCATTACACTTTGGGAAATCTTAGGACCTTTACGGGGAAGTTTAGGAGGAGAAACATTTTTCCTCTTCCTAGACTCCCCAGGATTGGCATAAGATGTTCCCGCTGATGAATCGTCAGAATCAGTTTCATCAGAGGACAACAGATCAAAGGGGTTCGATGTTATGGTAGAAGTGGTCACGGTCTTCTTCAGCATCTCAGCATAAGAACGCTTTGAACGCTCCTTAAGTGACCGCTTGATTTTATCTCTGCACTGCATGTACACCGGGCATGTGGAGAGCTCATGCTGGTTTTCCCCACAGTGAATACATTTTTCAGCATTAACACTGCAAGAATCGTCCGCATGAGTCTCCCCACACTTGCTACATCGTGCCTTATTGCAGCAGAAGGCGGCTGTGTGGCCTAACTGCTTGCAATTGGTGCAATTCATAACACGGGGTACATACAATCGCACAGGCAGACGAACCCGGTCGATCGAGACGTGGCTAAGGAGTGCAGATCCGGCAAACGTAACGCGAAACGAGTCTGACGGAGTGTAAACTTTTTTACCGCCGACGAGAGACATGGACCGCAATTGCTTACAATCCAAAATCTTCGCCTGTGTTTCGGTATTTTTGAAGCAACCGGTTGCGCTTTTTAGGATACACTCGACAGACAGACTCGAATCGGTTATGACACCGTCGATCTCCACGTCTCGTGCGGGTATGTAAACGCGATACTCGCGTGTGAAGAGCTCAGAGCAAGCGATAGCATTGGCCTGTGTCAGATCACTGACCACGACACGGAGCTTGTTAGGTCGGACCTTGGAAATTTCGGTCACGGCCTTGTACCCCTTCGTCAGGTCTTTAGAAATTTGCAGTATGTTTAATCACTCCTGCCTTTGGACGAAAATAAACAGTATAGCTGCCCTGTTGAGATCCGTCCGGGTAAAGCCTGGGGCGAGGGGGGACTGGAGAATGAACAGGGGAGGGGGTAACAGAAGGGTCAGGGTCAAGGGGGTTCGGGGATGGTGGCACGGGAGGCGAGAGATCTATATTCATCGCGCTAAATGTAGCGCACTAGCGCACTAGCGCCGACAAGAACACGTACCTATTTACTTCTTCCTTCCAGCAGTGGTTGTCCGACCGTTCGAAGCTGCACCCAAAGCAGCCAGTAGCACCAGTACAGCAGCACCAATACAGCCACCAGCAGTGAGCCGGGTGTGAGATCACTCAGCACAGCGACACGGACTCGACTGTCAACTGATGGCCTTGAACTCGAAAGATCTATTCACTGTGCACAGATCAATACTGCAGCTGGTATTTTGCACCAATACAGCCAAAGTTGCGAGCCGGGTACAGAACGTATCGACACAACTCACAATCTAGTTGGCCTTTAGCGCGAATAATACACTCTTTTGTTTGGCTATTCGTACACACGGACCGGATTGTAATAGAACGACCACTTTGCACGTCCGTTTCTGTCGAGTGTTCGACGCGGAATGGAAAAAAAACACACACACACACTTTTCAACATTCAAGTGCATGATAACCGAATTTGATATAATTCTGTACGTTTTATCATTCTGGCATATCAAGAATATTACAGGCTTTGTAATTTTTGTCAAGTTCAGATATATTCGTGTTATCCGTTTGTTTTATTCGTTTGATTGGGTATAGATTATAACCTTTCACACTCACTAGTGCTAAAAACTCAATTTTTGAAAATTGGTGCTTGGTTTGACTTGGTCGCACACCGACCATTTATAGTAGAGCAGTTCCATAAGAAATGTCCCAATTCTAATATTCTTTGTACTGTCTAATATAAAAAAAATTTGAGGTTACTGTTGACCCGAAGACCAAGCAGCCGCTACAAATTGATCCGAGACAGATACTAACCATGGCTGTCGGTGGGCTTTGGTTAAACAACAGACAAGCAGACGTTCCACGAGATTTATTTCCGTGGATCAAAATAACGGTCATTTTTTTTCAGTTATGCGGAATATTCCCGTCGCAGCGGTGGTGGCGCTGATGTGCCTTTTCCTTTGAACTCAGTTGACAGTATTCGAGCACCGTGCTGCCAAAATCAGCAGAAAAGCTGAAAGTTTATCTTTTGCGGAATATGTCCAGTAGGTGTCGCACAAGTTAGTCGGAACCACAATTTCCTTAGAATTTTGTATGCAGTGGAACGTCTGTTTGTTTGTGGTTAAATTTCAAACCGATTTGAGTTGTGAATCAAACCGATTTGAGTTGTGGATAATAATCTTCCTAAGGTATAAAAACGGAAATTAACTACAAGCTAGGGTTGCTGATATTTTATCGATATTTGATATTATCGATATTTGCTAGTCACAATATTGATATTCTTGAACGATATTGGCGCATTTGATATTATCGATATTTTGATATTGCGACTCGATATTGCTGTCCGAAATTCTCGGTTGCCATCAGGGGAGTGCTGCCGTCAAAATTTCGTCTACCAATCATAAATTCATCATGGCATCAAAATTCAGGGTGGCCACCCAACCGGGAGAACCGGGAAACAACCGGGAATTGTTTAGAACCGGGAAAACCGAGCATTTCACTGAATATCGCCAAGAGAACACAATACTGCTAAGTAAGGCTTGTACTCGAAAAAAACGCACCAGACAAAAGTGTTAAATTTATTTAATTTGGATTTTCTTGTAACTTTCAGGGAATGAACTAATACATATAAATTGCGTTCCGGCATAATTACTTTATTCAATTTCCTTTCCATCGCAGAAATCTCGCACTATTCCCTTAAGACCCCTCATAACCTTTTACGCAACAGTGGAGTCGACCTTTTTAGTCACATGCATCCATTTCTGTCTCAACTCAAACTCGGTCCTATTAGCTTGGACGTTTTTCGAACTTTGGCTTTCATTATGAATTGGGGGGTGGTTTTTGGTACAAAAAATACGTTATTGTCTCTATAGCAATCCAACATCGATCGCGCGTAATGGCATGATGCCAGGACCGGCCAAAATAATGCCTCGCCTCCGTGGTACCACAGAAAGAGTAATAGATGCTTCTGGAGGCACTCGGTGCGGTACATTTTGCTGTTGATGGTACCCGTTGTGATGTACGGTTTACTTAGTTTACCACCAGAGCATGTATTTTTTGGCGAATTTGTCCACTTTCTTCTACCTAAGGTCTTCTGGAACATCAAACTGTGATTTGGCAACGTAGAACTCCAGCCCCAGTATCTGTTTTGCGTCTGTCTCGATGTTGGTTTCGTTATCGTTAACCACTCTGTTTTGTTGATCACGCCGGTTCAGTGCCTTCCGAACCTTAATATACGAAGCCCAGCTCGTTTCATTGTTTGCTAAACGAACTAGGCGGAACACTTTGCCTTCAGAGCCGGGCCGCGAATCGAAAGGTTCGGAATACGCTTGAAATAATTCAACATCTTTCGGAACTTCACAGGGTCAGCTGTCTTCGATTTTCTTCTCGCCCGCCGCTCGGTCGCTTGGGACTCCTTGAACGACTTTACCAGCCGAGACACAGTTGTATGGGTGATTCTCAGTTGTCTTCCGATCAATCTTATGATCGCAGTCGGATTTTCCATGACGGCGTGCAAAATGGTGCATTTGTTTTGAGTGCAGGCGCTATGCAATCGATGAAGAAATTACTGATTTCCTACCACCGTAGCGAGAAGTGCTTTAATAGTTTTTGGAGAGATCTGATGGCCTGTTCAGGCAAGAACCTTACTGACTTGACCATATTTATTAAGAGGACTTTGATTATATCCCATGGCAATTCCACACGGATTAGGAAAGCCTTGTAGAACAGCGCTTGGTGTACGATGCAGTACAGGATGCCGGTGAAGTGTACGAAATTGATACCACCAAGTCATTGATGTTAAATCGATGAAGACAAAGAAGAAGGAGCAGTCAAATCAAGATGAAGAAGCCAAAAAAATGCCAGTGCCATTAAAGCGATAGAAGCCAAAAAGGCCAAATTTTTCGCGGACATTCATTAAAAGGCATGGATTATGGATGAGGAGACGCGTGCGCTGCTGAAGTAATGTGTTTGAAGTGTTTTGAAAATCTGATTGGCCTGATTAAATTGAAGTTTGTTTTGCAAGAAATGTGTAACATAATTCTTTTATATATTGATTCTTATATGCTTGAGGTAAGAGTGGTTCCTTCAAACTTAATTTGGCCTTGGAGTCCCCGGTAATGAGTATTATATGCGTTGTTTAAAAAATTATCGTAGACAAGATCTTCTCTCGAAAAGATGAGTCCGTCACATTCCTCGAACACGTTTAAGTAGTGACTTTGAGCATATTATGATGTAAATCGAAAGTCACGTTTTTTTTCCAATCCTTAACTTGTGGAAAACTCCAGAATTCAGAAGTACAATTATTCGGGCAAAATATGGGAACTAACCGGGAAAAACCGGGAATTTCATTTCGGGTTTTGAGTGGCCACTCTGAAAATTTAATTTAAAATGCTTATACACAATATAAGATATTCATTGAAAGTGCACATTATACTGAAAACAAACGTTAAGGCTTGGTTTCTCCATTGATTCCATTTTTATTGACAGTATGTATAGAGCGAATTTCCAGAAATTTGGGTGTGGAACTTCTCGGGACAATAACCACCACATTAAAAAGATCAAATGTGATGCCTTGGTGTTGCATTGGGATGGCAGAATCGATGAATTTCAGTAAAGAATCGGTGTTACATAAGCGATAACATGAATGTTCAGGTAGGATGCTTCAGTAACTGGCTGGTGATTAGTCAATGGATCAGTGACGATTAGGAGACGCGGCTCACGAAACGTCGGTTTAATCTGATTGGAAAATGCACCTTGCGTAAAGCGTTCAGCAATCGACCCGCTGTCCCAACGGACGAGATGAAATAGCAAACACTTCGCCGGAATATGCAATACTAAGGCATGAAACATGCTGAACGCCAACGCGACCGATCGGGTGAGATTCTTGCCGTGGGTTAATGAACAGCTCTACTCACGGCTGTTTATTAACTTTCGGTAAGAATCTCTCCCTTTCGCTCACGTTGGCGTTCAGCTTGTTTCAGGCCTAACTGAAAGCCCAACAAAAAATATATGAAGGAAAATATCGATATCGGCGCGTAATATCGGTTTCAATATCGATGCTGCTTTTAATATCGATAAAACAAATATCGATATTCTTTTTTTAATATTGACAACCCTACTACAAGCACAGAACATGGTGCAGACTTTTTTTTCAGAGCATGCAGTGTGACTTTGCAGATTGTATAACAATTCCTCGAAAACCATTCCCCAGAAAATAAACCGCCGAAGCTTTTTCCCCAGAAAACAAAATCCCAGAATGTACCAATCACCAGAAAACTGCTACCCAGAAAGTACAAATCCCCAGAAAGTTATTATCCGGAATGAACCAATGCCCAGAAAACTATTTCCCAGAAAATACCGTTTCCAGAAAACTGTTATCCTGAAACGAAAAAATATGCATTCTTATTTTTTAACATGCAAAAGCTGTTAAAACTGAGTTTTTGTATATCTGAAATGTATACATATGTGCTTAATCATAGAAAACTGAAAATCGAGCTGAAAGCCTGAGAAGTTTTGTGTTTTGCGATTCTATCATTTGAATCAACTTATTGTCAACTAATACATTTGTTCTTTCATGGAGTAAATACACCTTTTTTATTTTGTGAATATCTCGGGACCCTGAAGAGTGTTCGGAGATTTGTTTGAACATGTGGTCTTGATTGTAAATATGCAATATTATGAAATGAAATCTGAAATCAGAATTTTTTTCACGGTATTAACAATGTCACAAGTTGGTTTCAAAACTCGAATCATGGACAAAAGTGTACATTTAACAAAAAACAGTATGAATTTAAATACGAAAAGTGTAATCAAAACTGTCCTGTAACTTTTCGTGAAAATGATTCTAGAACGGGATTTTTGCGTTACATCATTAACGGACGCTCCTCTAAGGAACATCTCTTCGATAACAAAAACGCCTGCTAGGATACCATTAAGATAGCAGCAATTTATGTAGAAGCGCTTTCGTGCGTAGACAAAATCCAAAATCTTGCAATTTTAAAAATGCTGTATCTGAAACGCTACATTTTGTTTTTTGCTGATAAGTGATTCCTATGTAAAATCGTCTGCTAAACACATTGGCGTGGTCAAAACCAAAATCGAAGGGGGGTATTTCGATTAAATTGCAAATTAAGTTTTGTATCGAAAAAAAATTAATGTTGGCAACACTGCAGGAAAAAATTGACCACGTAGTTCGATTCTACATCTCAAACTCTTCAAAAAAATATGCCAATATCACCTGTAGCTCTTCAGGGTCCCGAGATATTCACAAAATAAAAAAGGTGTTTTGCTAAATTCGCAAAAAGTGGAGGCAGTCCCGTTGGCCGAGGAGTCCACCAATCGGTACAATACTTTGTACTGATAAGCTCCGGCCCAAAATACATCGACTCACAAATTTTGATCGAAATCGGAGATGGTCGATGCATTTCCTCGGACACTTGACATGGAATGACCCAGTAGCGAATTGATTTTTGAGACTCATTGACCAGAAATCTAAACTACCCCTTCTTATCTTAATTCGGTAAATCTAGTTTATATGGGGGGCGTCCGACCGTGTGGTGGTGTGGGCCACCCGTTCGTCCGCTCGCCCGATGAATTTATGATCTTTCGAGAAAGGTTCGATCAAATTCGGTTTAGATCTTGCGGAACGGCAGGTAATTTTTTTTTTTCATTTATCCGGCTCTGGGGTCAGGTACGCACGTGTTAATTAAAAATGTCAAATAATTTGGAAAGTTAACAATATAATAACTGAATACTAATGTTTTTTCTGGTTACGGTGATGCTAGAGAATAGTTTTCTGGGCATTAGTGCATTCTGGGGAACGGTTTTTTTGTAACTAGTACTTTCTGGGGTTTAGAATTCTGGTAACTAGTATATTCTGGGATTCGGTATTCTGGAGAATGGTTCATTCTGGGGAAAATCTTCCGACACTTTATTTTCTGGGGAATGGTTTTCTAGGAAAAGTCGGAGAACCGACTTTGCATTCGTATCCAAGTGAGTTTTAAAACTTGCTTGCATATTTAATTTCGGTTTGCACGTAAACCCTACTAAGAGTACACTTGAGTTTGAATCCTACACAACAACAATTGCATAAAAATCGAATTGCGATGAAATTCGCGCCGCGTCTGCTGCAACAGTTTGTTGCATTGTCCTTCGAAAGAATAGATTCGATCTAAAAACAAAACTCATCGCGTTACATCACGAATACATCGTGCACTGCATGCATTGCACGCATTTAAACTCAATCAATCAGAGTGTGCGGTGCAAAAAAACTCAAACTATCGAGGGGAAGCAGATTCGAGTTTAATTCAAATCTGGAGAAGTGTTACTCAGTTCAACTTTGCATGAGTTCATGTCATCACTGTTTTTTTTCGAAGCGTGCTAATCGGGCATGATGAAAAAGTAGGAGGGTGGTATTCAAGACACGACCGCATGACGTTGACTACCGTATTCTTAAAAAAAAAAAAATATTCCATTGAAGCAAATAGTAGAGGGAATTGCAACGCTTCTTTTACAAAACTTCTGTAACAAAATTTCGAGGCTCCAAAAGGTACCAGTTTCCGATTATTCTCGTCCAGAATTCCAGCCATTTTAGTATTTTGCAGTAGCCATTTATTACTAACAGCCACCAGCATAACGGGTGAAACCGGCACGAGATGACCGGTACTATTTTGTCTTTCCTCCTTTCAGCTGCTAACACCTAGCGCTGTCGTGAAATTAACATCATCATAAACATGCATTTTTGCAAGGTTTTTTTTCCGCTAGCAACAGCAATTGTAAAACATAAAATAAAACTAACCGCTTCTATTATAAAACTGCGAGGCACCAAAAGGTGCCAGTTGCCGATTTCTTGTTTACTGGTTTCCGTCCAGAATTCCAGCCATTTTAGTATTTTGCAGTAGCCACCAGCATCACGGGTCAAACCGGCACGAGATGACCGGTACTATTTTGTTTTTCCTCCTTTTAGCTGCTAACACCGAGCGTCCGTATGTATCCGGTACGGTTTAATAATGAAACTGATGGGGTGAAATGTTCGAACGATACGTTTTATACCAAGGCTTCGTCAGATAAATAGAAAGAGAGATGGGCTACATAGATGATGGAATGGTAGAGACAAATGTTTCTTGAAAGCTGCGCCGGCCGCTGTCATAATATTAACACCAACACAAACATGCATTTTTGCAAGGTTTTTTCCGCTAGCAGCAGCATTTGGTAAAACAGAAAATTCAATTTGCCGCTTCTGTAACAAAATTTAGAGGCACCAAAAGGTGCCAGTTGCCGATTATAGTTTCCTGGTTAGTCCGTCCAGAATTCCAGCCATTTAAGTGTTTTGCAGTAGCCATTTACTACTAAAGCCACCAGCATTACGGGTGAAACCGGCACGAGATGACCGGTACTATTTTGTATTTCCTCCTTTCAGCTGCTATCACCTAGCGTCCGCATGTCACTGGTGCGGTTTTGGAATCAGAATGATGGGGCGCCGGCCGCTGTCGTAAAATTAACACCAACAAAAAGATGCATATTTGCAAGGTTTTTTCCGCTAGCAGCAGCATAAACATCGGAAACAGAAAGTGACAACAACAATAACAACAAAGTCAGATTGATTGTATCCGTTAGTGTCGACTGTGCTTGGGAAGAGAGGTAGTGATTGGCTGCGCGGTATGATTTAGACAATCGATATTAATTACCAATTTTTCAATAGTGTATCTCAAACAATGGTTTGTTTTTGTTACATAAATTTAACCGTAAAAGAATTTCTGATCGATTGATGCCAAAACCTCGAAAACCTGATTATAGATGACTGCAAAATAAGCGCTCAAAACCTGACCACTTTTCTCTGGTTTTCCCTGGTTGAATTACTAGATTTTTAAATTCAGGGGTCTAACTTCGATATAGACGTTAGTCAACGTCAAAACGATACCATGATATCACAGTTTTTCCACGCCTGCGCTCCCTGTCCCTTCACGCGGGGATCAAACACTATTTTCAATGAGGTTTTCTTATATTCCAGTTGACTGGAAGGTTGAAATCAAACCGTTCTAATTTCTAGTAAAGATTACAGAAATGCAGCACTTACGCTATTGCGTCTTAAAACAAAACGGTTATAGTTCGACATGACAGTAGGATTTCCACCTTCATACTCATGTCTACCGTCGGCAGTATCAAACACGCAACAATCTGCTTCCATGCGACTATAGTCACACTTATTTTTACAGTTATCCCATTCCACAACGTGCGAAAAATCTATGTCACAGCGGATATCGCGCGCTATCTGGACCATGAAGCATTTATGCGATAGTTGAATGAAATTTGCATCTGCAGCAATCAGCCTTTTCAAGGCTACTAAATATATTTGGAAGAGCATAATGAATGGTTATTACTTTTTTGCAGTTTGATGCTGCTGCAATTGCGCAGCAGTGTGATGTATATTACGATTCATTGATACTGTGCATCACAAGCGGTATATGCGAAACAAATCCGATTTCAAACAGAAAAGCTCAGCAAGTTCTGCTCACGGTGCTGAGTCCGTTTTAGAAAATTCATAACACTTCATTAACAAGGATGTAACGTCTTGAAGAAGACGGTTATTGCTTGACATCACAGCAGTATTTCCACCTTCATACTAATGTCTACCGTACTAATGTACATGCGACACGGGGAAGGGAACATTTTTTCCTTCCAAGCCGCGCAACACGACACAATACATGTTATTTTGTTGCCTCCATGAGAGTGCTATCGGTCCGGCTCGACAGAATGTCCACAAGAAATCATTTTTGTACATCCGTGCTATGGAACTGAGGAAAAACTTTAAAACTAAAAATAAAGGTGGAGCTTATCGAATGATCGCTCTGAGCCAGAATAAATGAGATGTTTTTTTTTCGAACGTTGTAGAATGGTATAACTGGAAATAATATACAAAACATACACGGAAAAATATATCGCTTCACACCATTAAAATGATTAACCCTAATCGAGTGTATGTCCTAAGCTTTTGCATAAATTTATTGACATAAGACAGGCTATCGTAATTCTACGTTAACCTTGCGGTCGTTTCTTATAAACAACCTCTTCCACTTTTTTTATAATTTATCAAACAGATTGAGGAAACGCTGCGAATTTTCAGACGTATCATGTATGAAAACATGGTAGTACATCTGTTCAACTGAAGAACCAAAAACGAGACAGAATCTCTTTATTTTAGGTATCGACATCTAGCGGTGGAGATAATGCATTTTACACTCGAAATTTCATCACGCTTATATTCCATTCATTCAACAAAAGGACCGTATAAGCTCTCGCCGCTTCCTCGTCGAGGGAATCCTTTGTTCTCCCCGGTGCTAGTATAGCGAGGGTGCCTTTTCATGATAATCGTACAGTGCCACCCGCATACGTGCAACAGTTTTTATGTAGATATATTTTTAATTAATTTCATTGTTGCCCAAGCTGAAAACTGAATATCTTGACTAACGACAATTATTTTTTTATATAGTACCTAATGTCGTTTTGCCTTTTGCCTGGTTATAAAAGGAAAAAAAGAGATTTTTGGTTCATGTTCAAACTATTGGAGCGAACTGTTCGAACGATGCACTGTAAAATCAATGTAGGATGGAACAGCAAAAATTGAATGCGAAAGCTTGGGCACCAATTTGCTGCAGAGTTTTGTTCGAAGTTGCATATCTGTTCTGTGATGGTAGGTAGATGAAATATGGTATGTGAGAGGGAATCGGGAAGTTTCTAGATTATTTCTGTACATAATCATAAAACAACGTATTTTCATAAAATTTCAAATAACATAATCATCCTTCAAGTTTTTAGCAATGCTTTTAATAATCCTTTTCTTAAAACACGTTTCTCGTTTTTCGTTCAGTGGCATGTTCTCTTTTTTTGACGAACCTTCCGCCCACGTTCAACTTTTACACATCTGCAGTCAGGGTTGCCACATTTATTTATGTATTTATTACTAGCTGACCCGGCAAACTTCGTCCCGCCTATTTTTGTGTTTAATTTAATAATTTTCAACATTTTAAATTCATTGATTTCTTGCGATTTGTTTATATCGTTTGAAATTATTAGTTTTATCGGAATGACAACCTCCTCGATTTCTGCCTTTAGTACGTCACCTCTCCGGAAACACTAATATTGGGTGGTATTCAGTTATTTTCGTTGTTTTTCAAAAACTGGAAGTGGTCATCTTCGAATTCAAGATGGTGTCCAGGGTCAATGCTTGGCTTCTATACATCATTTCGATTACGGAAATATGTAGTAGTATTCGGCTGTTTTCCAGAAGTTGCCATCTTACAATTCAAAATGGTGCTTGAGGTCAATTTTAGAAATTGAAACGCTCATATTGGCTATTTTTCAGAAACCGGAAGTCACCATCCTGGATTTTAAAATGGCATTTAGAGACAATTTCTGGCCCCTGAGCGTCATTCTGGTTCAAGAAATACCCATAACAGATATTATTTAGTGATATTCGACTGTTTTCCAGAAACCGGAAGTCATCATCTTAGAATTCAAAATGGTGTCTGTGGTCGATTCTAGCTCCTGTGTATCATTCTGGTATCGAAGCATCTCATATTGGATGGAAATCGGCCATTTTTGGCTGTTTTTCAGAAAGCGGAATTCGCCATCTTGGATTTCAAAATTGTATTTGGAGACAATTTCTGGTCTCTGAGCGTCATTCTGGTTAAAAAAAACACCCATAATGGGTGGTATTTGGTCATTTTCGGCTATTTTCCAGTCACCGGAGGTCGCCATTTTAGAACTTAAAATGTTGTCGGAGGTCGATTTGTGGTTCAGTGTATCATCACGATTACGGAAATGCCCATATTGGGTGGTATTCGGTCATATTCCGCTGTTTTCAGAAACCGGAAGTTACCATCTTGGATTTGAAAATGATATTTGAAGACATTTTACGGATAGAAACCGGAAGTTTCCATCTCAAATATAACAATGGCGTCTGGAGTCAAAAATTTTTCTTGCTCTCAGAAACCTCAACATATCAAATTTGGTTCCATATGCTTGATTATTTCTCGAGATGTGCAGAAATTTGTGTGGAACCCCTCCTTTCAGAAGAAGGAGGGGTGTCGAAACATTATGGACATATTTGTTACCTCTAAAAACATTTACATGCCAAATTTGGTTCTATTTGGTGGATTGGTTCTCGAGCTGCGCGAAATTTGTGTTTCTTTTGCATGGGACCCCTCCCTTTTAAGAGGAGGAGGGGCATCAATTTGTTATGGATATATTTTAAAAACATCCACTTGCCCAATTTGGTTCCATTTGCTTGGTTTGTTTTCGAGATGTGCATGAATTTGTGTTTCATTTGTATGGGATCCCTCCCTTCCAGAAGAGGGAGGGGTCTCGAATTACCTTAGTCACCTTTCTCGGCCCCTAATACAAAATTTCACGCCGATCGGTTCAGTAGTTTCCAATCTATTATGGAACAGACAGACAGACAGACAGACAGATAGACAGACAGAGCTGCATTTTTATATGTATAGATTTTCTGCAAATATCTGTATATCTGTAATTCAGGCCAAAAAACCTGTATTAAAAATCTGTATCGAGCAACCTGAAAATATTGGATGGAAAAATTCTTCCTTGCAGAATATAATTTTAATAAGGCGATAATCATATGTATTAACTGAACATGGTACAGGTCGGACTCGATTATCCGGAACATCAGAAAATATTTCATTCCGGATAACTGATTCACAAAAAAATATTCAAATTTGTGTTTAACGACCATGAAGAAATATTTCCCTTTTTTATTTTACTTGTACGATGCAGTGGCGTAGCCAGAAACAATTTTTGAGGCGAAAAGAGCTAAAATCTTGAGAAGCGAAAAAAAAATGGACTATGAAAATTTTTACTCAATTCGAACATGTCCCAAACATGCCGGAAGTGACATAAATGATAAAAAATACGCCAGAAGAGATGGTGAAGGTAAAATTTCGGAATAAAAATTAAAAACGTACACCGAAAAATGAAATTCCGGATAATCGAGTCCGACCTGTATTTTTTCTCTACGTGTAGTTTATACATGTTTTTGTTAAATTTATCTTTTTCGTTTATGTCATTTTGATATTAGTAGCGCTTCCTTGGTCTACAACGTAGCTTTAAGCTTTGAAAATTGAGCCCCTGAGCTTAGAGGCCTTGTGACACTCCTGGTTTTAGACTTGTTGAAAACTCGAGCTGATAAATGTGAAATTATTAATAAAATTCTCACAAATGACCTTAGTAACAGAAACATTATTTTACCATCCCGCCTAGTGGTTTCCAACAACTCAGACCAAGCTATGTCATCTGTTCCGAAGAATCTTCCGGTCAAAAAGTTTGTTTTTAGCGTGCGAAACAGTCCTTAACGGTCAGATACTGATACGAATTTAGGGAATTGTCGCATCAAATCATTCAAAGGAGACTGGGCGATTTTGGTATTCTGGTGTATACCGGTGTGTCATATATGGCTCGAAAGGTCTCGATA
Source organism: Wyeomyia smithii (assembly GCF_029784165.1). NCBI lineage: Eukaryota > Metazoa > Arthropoda > Insecta > Diptera > Culicidae > Wyeomyia > Wyeomyia smithii. The sequence continues at coordinate 242,685,260 of NC_073695.1, read as the reverse complement.
AGACCAGAAAAAGTTCCTATGAGACCTGTGGGAGGAAAAAGTTAAGAAATAAGTTAAATGATGTATACCACTTCTTCTGCATCGATACCAACATAATCATAATGTTGTTTTCACAACGTTTCAGTTAGACGGAATAGCAAAAAAAAATCTTTAAAATCTGTATTTTTGGCAATATTCTCTAACTCTGTAATACAGACTCTGTATTGCCTTTCTAATTCAAAAAACTGTGAAATACAGAAAAATCTGTACATGTGGCATGCCCGTCTGTAGCATGTTCCCAAACGGTTCTATTTTGAAATTTGCAACGGGCTGCGTGCAAGGTTGCTTCCCCAAAAGAACCACTGCTTTGGCATTCTAGTCCGTCGTACAATCCTCTGCCAGCATTCGCATAGCATTTTTCGTTTGCATTCATGATCGACCGAAAAAATAGTCAATTAGTCTTGTTGGTCGCGGTTCACTAGCTCCCTTTCGTAGAGCTTCCAACGCTAAGACGATGTCTTTCTTTCCGCGGACTTGTGTGAATCGTTTCTTCAGCTTGTAAATTTTATAAACAAGAACTTTCAAGTCTTCGGGCGAGATCTCCTTTTTTCATATCCTTTTCATTTCACTTTCGTTCTCGTTTGGTCTTAACTTTATTCAACTCGCCTGTTTCTGAGTCAAGTATGGATTTCAAATAATGACGATAGCATACGTTGCGTAACAAGTCTAAAACATTCTTATATCCCGTTCACACTACACAGCATATTACCTGATATCAGGTGACTCGTGCTATCGTGGCCATATCACCATCCATACCACCGGGTATCCCATACAATCGAACTGTCATCGGATATCGCGGATATCATGTTCGACGGCTAAAAGACATTTGACGCATCCCTAAAAATTTCGCAATTCGCGTTGTATGCGAAAAAGAAGGAAAGAAATATTTTTAATTTTGTCATCCCGCACATTTTGACAATCGCGTATGAAAGTTTGCCTTGGTGCGAGCCAACTAGCTGACATCTCTATCCTAATTGCATTGCTCTTGTTGTCTTGTTTTCGCTTTGACCTGTTTTTGTTTTCTTCTCTTTTCAATTACCAACGCGAATGTCAAACCATATCATCTCACTGTAGTGTGAACACTCAAAGTGATTTCCGATATCATCTGGCGATATCAAGTAATATGCGGCGTAGTCTGAACAAGGCATCTGCGGTTCGTAAATTACGTTCAATATAGTCATCGCTCAAGCCACGTGGTAATGACTTTATGAGTTAGGTAGTATTTGGTGTGAGATAGGTGGGGAGGAAGATATGGTAGAGCGGGGCTAGTTGGATGCTGGGTAAGTTGGTCAATAAGGAAATCTTCTAATCTACGCATCGAAAAAATGTGTTTTATGCGTGCTATGATCAGATAACCAAAGAAACTAAATGACAAAATGAAGCACAGTTGTTCTACAAAACAAAACATTATTTTTGAAAAATGTTCATTGTCCTTGAGTTTTTAAATGGAGAACAAAAGGTTGGTCGAAATGTGCTAAATGACAATTCGCCTATCTACGTTATTCTAAGATTTCGGGATTTGCGCGGTTTATTAACGCGAATTTTAGAATTTACGCGGATTTCATTTTTTATGCGGATTTGGGAATTGTGTTTTCACCCGGATTTCGGAATTTACATGTTTTCAGCACGCGTTTTGTATTCAGTGTTACCTATGTGTTTGAGCACTAATTGCGTCTCCTAAGAAGTTTACTTAATGGCACGTGTCTCACTGTTGCTCGCAACTGCTCATTAGGGTGCCAGCCAAAATGGTCATCTCGAATTTCAAAAAAAAAAAAAAAAAAACCCTATACAAAATGTTCACCTGCTCGAAAAAACACCCTGTGCAAAATTTCAGCTCAATCGAACTTAAAATGGCGTGGCGCAAAGCGATTGAAGTTTGCCTTTTTTGAAAACCGAAAAATCACCCAAGGGGGGGGGGGTACGTGAAATTTCGGTTTTCGAATTTTTTTTTTTGATGCCAAATGACTTAAAAATACATGAAACGTCGAGAATTGGTGTCATCTGAAAAAAAAAATTTTGCAAAAATTTACTCTCTGGGACTTTTTTTTCGTTTTTTCAATTATGGAAGGCGGAGTTAAAAATGATAAGAATTTATCTTTTGAAATTGATCACTAGTCTCTCGAAATAGCTTGTATAATGATATACACTATAACTAGCATCGAATACAATATGTTTCATTAGGGTGGTTCATTTTTTCGGCAAAGGGTGGTTCAAAATATTGTGAAAAATGAGTATAAAATGAAAAAAAAAGCACTTCGGTTCGTTTGATTGGTGTGACGTTTTTAACAAAGTTGTAGATAAAAAATTTTGTTTTTCCAAAAAATTACACTTAATAAATTATTTGATTATTTAATTTAAGAAAAATTAAAAATTATTTATTCAAAAGGGCTCATTTTTTTAAACTTTAATTTTTTTTAAAATACACAAACAAAAGATTACGAAAACAATGAAACCAGTTTGATCATTTAGAAATCAAGAAAATTAAGTTTTCGTTTTTTGGAAAAAACAACTTGTTTTTGAAAAAAAGAAATATATTTTCAATTTTTTTAGAGGCTTTTTTTTGGAAGGACAAAATATTATTTACAACTTTGCCGAAGACACTATGCCGTTTCGACTGTAGACATATTTTTAATTTTAGAGCACTCTATGAGGAGTTAAGAATATTTCTACAGTCAAAACGGTTTATTTGATTGGTATAGTGTATCTGGCAAAGTTGTAAATAATAACTTTGTTCTTCCAAAAAAAAAAAAATACCCTGTGAAATAAAAATTAAATTAAAAAAATTATAACTTATTTTTCGGATTTCTCCATGGCCGGTTTCGTTGTTCAGGTGAACTTTCGTAGTTTTTATACAAAAATCAGTTTTTTTAAATGGGCTGTTTTGGATAATTAACTTGTAACTTTCTTTTATTTTTTTTTTTTCAAAAAATTAATAATTTGTTTTCAGAGTGTGTATTTTTTTTTTGAAAAATAAAACTATTAGCTACAACTTTGCCGAATACGTCACACCGCTCAAACGAACCGTGTTGGCTCTAAAAATATTTGTAATCATCAATACCTATCCGAAATAGCATTTTCAATAGCTTTTCAAAAATGAGTTGTGTTTCAAAATATTAAACCAATAGCACAACATGGCATCTTTTGCCTATAAGAACGTTTATGCAAAGTTTCAGCCAATGGGCACGTTCACGTTCTGATGATGTAAACTTGACAGAAAATATATGGTCGAACTGTCAAAACGACGCAAACCCAGAAACAACGAGTCAATTGTGTTGCGTATCTGATTGAGATCCCTATACTCTCATTATCACTGAATAACATCGATACAGTCTTTTGTCCGATTATATAAGCCAGAGAACTGTGTGTTCAATCAAGTGTTGGCGAAGGACATTATTGTGGTAAAGGGAAATATGATAGGGAAATATGATTTACCAATAATTGACCAATATCTTTAACCGTTATGTACTCGACAATTTTAACACACGTACCATGGAACGGGGTGAAATTGATCAATTTTTATAAAAATTACCAATAAACTAGCTTCATGTACATTTTTCCCGAAATAGTATAATTTTAAAACGAGTACTGGTATGAGCTCCAGTAAATCTCTATGGCTATTGGTGAAATTTCTATCGTCTACTTTATGAAATAATAAATTCGATCATTCTATAAGGCACTATGAGGTAAATTGGGGTGAAAATGATCACCATTGAAATCCATACATTCTTTTGGCAATGTGCTTTTTTTCGATATGCTAGAGATAAATGATGATTTCTGTACTGAAAAATATCATTTACAGCTAGTTTGGACACGAAAATAATGATATTTCAGGTTAAAATTTGTTTACTTTGGTTCACGAGCTGCTTGTTGCTAAATATGCTCTTATTTGATCGTCGTTAGACCGATTTCAATTCAGTTTGTTGCAAAAGCTCAAAAACTAGCTCTGAAATTAAAATCTTTGTGGTTTCCTGAGAATTCAATAGTATTTCTTCAATGGTATAGAATGATCATTGTTGAAAGTTACATTTTTTGAACTTTTATCAAACTTTACTCACTTCTCCAAATTTAACGTAATTAACGCAGTATCTTTTGATTAGTATTTTTTATCACAAATGTTCAGGTGATCAATTTCATCCCACTGATCAATTTCTCCCCATTCCACGGTAAGTACTCGGCAGGGTACCCGGGTACCCACCAAAATGAAATGCTTCTTACTTCCTCGATTCTTGACCGATTTTCGATCTTGACCCGTCGAAAAAATGGAAAATTTGTCTATTTTCAGCATGTGGGGCCAAAAAAAATCATTGGTCCTAATATGGTTTCCGTAAATCCGGATCTTCGGTACCGTGTTCAAGGTCGGGAATCTGCTCCGAAATGGTCATTTCAGACAACTCATCAAATGGACTCAAAATGAATGAAAATCAACTCCGTGTCTTCGCGCTTATGGTATTTCTTGATGAACGACGCAACTTCTGTCAGGCACTTCGTACTCAGGGATGCCACATTTACAGATTAATCTGTATTTTACAGATTTTTGGCCCAAGTAACGGTACAGAATCTGTATATACAGATATACAGATTTTCGTTGGAAAGTACAGATTTACAGATTTTCGTCGAAAAGTACAGATTTAAAGATTTTTCGAAATTGACATTAATTTTAAAAAACAATCCAAATTTTATTTCATTAAATATTGAGCAAATTGAACATATTTTCAACTCCTCACACGTTTTAAGCTAAAAATTTGGTTTATGTACCATAAAAACTAAAAAAATACAAAGTTCTTTGTGTTTAAACAACACAGATTTTTTTTACAGATATTTTTGTTCCAGATACAGATGTTCAGATTTTTTCAAGGGGAAACACAGATTTAAATGTGGCAACCCTGTTCGTACTATAAATTTCCCCGTTCACGGCCAGCCCGGAGCAAAAGAAGAGCAATTTTGACATCCCTTTCTCGCTGATTGACAGCAACAGCCGCACCTTCTTGGGGAACTTGGTCTGTGAAATAAACCTTACCTCGATGCTCACTTCCTTCGTGGGGGAGGTAAAATACGGAGAGCCCTGCTAGTCGTTGCCATCCAGGGTGAGATAGGTCTAGTCGTCCAATACCACTGCCGCGTCGCGATTCGCCGGGAAAATTGACTTGACCATCTTCAACCGCTGTCGCTGCGTCATTGCCTGCAGCTCCAAGACCAGTGGAGTCCACTGCCGCTTCCTACATGTATGTCCATGTTCTCCAGATGCTTTTTCACTGTTTTAGAGCACGCACCAATCTCTCTGCCAAGTGCACGCAGCGATTTAGCCACTTTTCCCTCGGTTTTCCTCTTCAGCATCCTTGGAAGCTTCTTGTCGCTCAGGGTCGTTGGCCGTCCGGAATCGGGCTTTCTTTCGATGCTCTGATCGTTGTCCAATAGTGTCAAGATGTTGTAGATGCCAAAACCGACATACCCGGGGTCCACAAAGTGCCGCACGATGCCCGTTTTTGACGCGGCGGGGTACCGTTCTTTGAACGCGCACACTTCTGAACGGAGTAGCTTCACTTTTTTCGCCATCACAGTTAGAGTTTGACTGATAGGGCTGTCAATTTTTTTTTGCTAACTCATGGGTTACTATGATTGATTTTTTTTTACCGCAAACGTTATTCGACAAATGCAATTTTGCTATATAAATTTGTTAAAAACAGAGACAGTGATGGCCCAAACAGAATGGAAACGTTGCGTTGCGTTGACGTCAATGTGACAGTAAATGTATGGGCTAACTGCCAAATTGCCGCAAACGCAGCCGCAACGTATCCATTGTGTTAAGGCCTTGAATGACAAATCTTACGATACTGCAAATGAAATCAAACAACCGGACGAGTTAAACAGTTTGTTTTGGAAAGTCTTCGGGTTTTACGCCGAGAGTGCTTTCTACGGAGTAGTTTCAAGCCGAAGTTTATTTTGAAGGTTGTATAATAAGGGAAATAGTTGAAGCAGGCAAAATTCTGTCAATTTTTAAATGGCCAAAACTACACGAAAAATGAATCAATTCTGACAAAACAGGTTTCATTTTACTGGAAAACTGTCCTAATTTCCTAGTGTTACTTGAGAACTGGACGTGACCAAGGTTCACTGAAAATGTTTCGGATTTCCAGAGTGTGTGCCAAAGTGTACATTTTTGCAACGCGTAGAACTTTTTATGATATTCTGTTTCACTGAGGTTTATATGTTGTTAATAAATAAGAATTTATTTCGGGTTCATTGGTAGCCAAAGATTGGGAATTCGCCAAGGAATCATCGAGGTATGAATTTATTAAGTATGGGTGTTGATTTTGGCGGTTTTTTTCCCTGGTGGGTACTAATTTTCTTTGAGCTTGCAGCACTCTAGCAGAATTCAATCGAACATTGTGGGTGTGTAGGTCATAGAGCAATTTATCTGGATTAACATTTAAATAGATCAGATTATTTTCACACGGATTTTCTCTAAAAGATTATTTATGCAGATTTTCAAATTAACGTGGTTTTTATGCGAATTTTTGAATTAAAGCGGTTTATCAAGCGGATTTTTGAATTAACATAGTTTTTTCACGAGGCATGTATCCCCCGCGTAAGAAAACCTAACTGTATTTGAGCCTTTTTCTTATGAATCAATATATCTTAGTAAAAATTATCTGAACTTTCCTTCGAAAATATAAAAAAATGAGTTTAAGATCCTACTCTGAAAAAAATATAATTTTAAGAACAAAAAAGGATTTTAGAAAATATCGGTGATCTCAGATTTTTTTGAATGAAGTATTTTAGATAGACAATTTAGTTGCCTAAAACGCTCTATGCGTTGCAAAAATGTACACTTTGACACACACTCTTGAAATCCGAAACATTTTCGGTGTAGGTAGGTCACACCAAGTTCCCAAGTAATACTAATATAATACTGTTTTCTAGTAAAATGAAACCGGTTATCAAAATTGATTCATTTTTCTTAAAGTTCTGGCCATTTAAAATCCGAGAGAATTCTATTTATCTCAATTATTTTGTCTACCTCCTGTATACATCAGGATACTTTTTTGGCGCAACAATTTCGTTGATTTGGATTTTTAGTGGAACTAAAAATTGTTTGTTGGGTAACAGATACTTTAAACTTAAACAGTTCCAAGTTAAACTAAACAATTACCAATAGACTGCCGCTATGCATGTCCATCATATTATAAGAGTTGGCGAGCCAAAGAAAATGCATTTTATTACAATTTCGTATCATTGCTTTTTATGAGATAGTGCAAAAAGTTTTGATATTTTTTCAAAGTTCTCCAGTACTAAGTTGTCGAATTCATCTGTTCTTAGGAAACTAAAAACTATCAATACCTTTTTAGTTACGTATATTTCTCAGAAACCCAGTGACACCCGGGGCGAACCGTTACACCATCCCCAACAATGCTAAATCTTGTCGAATAGCAGCACCCAACAAATGCCTAGCGGCAAAAGCAACTCCTGGGGTAGGGTAGGTGAGGTCTCCTTCTTTTGGGTCTCCTCCAGTAACCAGCGACACTGACTTGTGCTCACCCTTATAATATCGATAATTATCGTTAACGTCAAAAAATCACCGATAATATCGATGACCAGCATTTATCGATATTATCGATAAGTATCGATAAGTTTCCCATCACTAGTCGGAATAGGAAGAATCGATTTTTTATATCGATTGATGAAGGTCGCAGTCATCGACGTGTATCTGTTTACTTTTTTCAATTGAACTAGATAGTTTAAGTGAATTTGGATAGGAGTCTAATATAGAATTTATCTAAAACTGCTCATTAATATGTTGTTGTGAGTATAACGTGTTTTAGCGGCTCAAGTATCTAGCTTGTTAATAGCTGGGAATTTACATACAATTTCTTGAAAGGTGTCTAGCTCACAATAAAACTTCTTTGTGTCTCTAGTAAGAATTCCAATGAATAAGTTAATTGTTGGTATAAAATTTGTGTTTGAAATACTTCACATCTAGCGGAACGCTTTGCCTTGTAGAAAGTGAAGTGATTGATCTCAGGTATTTTCATAAAATAGCTTCTATGAGAGCCAGTTATCAATGATACCAAACAGAATTTACTACTTTGAATGAAATCTTTTTCTTTTTTGCTGTGCTAATTCTAACCAGTCCTGATACATCAGCGCTTCGTATAGCCCCATATTATGCCTTATAGTGTCCCTCCAAGCAAATGAAGGTCTACATCGACGTAAATGTTTAGCTTGCAGACGAGTGGCAGCCTTAAATGGGTGTGATCTCCCGCGTCGTCGTACTTCACGGGTATTCACGGATCTTGCCATTTGTCCAGCATCTGGAGCACGGCATAAGCTAGCCATCCCACAAATAACTGCTTTTGATAGTCGCGAATCGAAAGGCGGCTATATTTAGTCAATACCGTCACCTGAGTTCCGTATATTATGCCAGGTGCAATCATTGTCTCATATATATCACGGGTAACTTCTCAGGTTGGTTTATATTTTTTGAAGTAGAATACTTCTCTCAGGAAGTTCGGCTACATAGGGTTGTGAAATGAAAATCTAAAACCGAAAAAAGTGAAAAATATGTCCAATTTCAAATGCTAATAAATCGGTTAGTATTCGATGGATTTCCTTCGTTTTTGCAGCAATAGATTGGAAAATCTTCTAAGATTCTTCCCAAAATAAGATAACTGTAATTTCATTATTCACACTTTTGTACTATTGAAAATAGTCAAGCCTTGTCAAAACGAAAATTCGACCTCTGATTGGTCGTTATATGATTGCTTCCCAAGCACGGTCGACAGAATCATATACCTTGCAATTGAAAACATGCTATTTGGTCTATATAAGAGCCTGTTTCAGCCGAAGCCGCTCATACTAGTTCTAGACAGCGACAACAGCAGTCGTCTTTCCTTAGCAGCAGCACTAGCCCTGTGGTTGGTCACCACGTCTCAGGAGCAGCGTGTGTCGCCAGACCGCCATTATTCCGCCCGTGTTGGGGCAGCATGAAGATTGCCATCAGGAAATCCAATTTTAAACATCAAAATACCTTTTTCAAGGTAATCAACACAAGCAGACCTCCTGTGCGGGATGCAATCAAATTCTGTTTTTTTTTTTTTCTTCACATAACATTTATTTGACACGGCACAAATACAATTTAATGTTTAACGGCGCCAATGATATCTGATTACTTAAAAACTAAAGCAAATTTTTTATCCTCGCTGCCGACTACGAGCTGAAATTAAGTCTAACTTAAAACTAGCATGGGATTTCCAATCAGTGTTTTGTTGTTCAATGGTCGTCTGATAATCGTCGAATGGCATGTATGGATTCGTTCTGCTGAGCCACGATGTCGTGAGTTGGGACAGAGGCTCGTAGTCCTTGGGTCCTGGTTCTATTATGCGGGGTCTGGTTGCTGGTTTTGTGCTTAAGGTTCAAACGTGTTCTTGTCGTTTTGTTGGGTGTAGACGGAGGGGAACGGGACTAGACTGGGGCGTGGATGGATTTCAGGAAAACGTATATAAGGGACATGTAGGATAGGTCACGGCTCGCCAAGACATCACGAACAGGAACAGCCGGCTGTCTACCCTCGGCCTGCAGGGAAGCTATTAATTTAGACCTGGCGTCACGGTGTACAGGGCATGACCAAACCACATGCTCTATGTCGTGATAACCTTCACCACAGGCACAGATACCACTTTCCCCGAGCCCAACACGACGGAGGAGCGCGTCAAATCTATAGTGATTGGACATAAGCCGGGACATCACGCAAATGAAATCCCGACCTACATCCAACCCCTTGAACCACGGGTTCATCGATACTTTGGGGATTATGGAATGTAACCACCTTCCCAATTCCCCTCTGGTCCAAGCATTTTGCCAACTGATGATCGTATTCTGACGTACAAGTGCGAAAAATTCAATAAAGGCAATTGGTCTTTCATAAATATCACCGTTTGTTGCGCCCACCTTAGCCAAAGAGTCCGCTTTCTCATTACCCGGTATCGAGCAGTGAGAAGGGACCCACGCTAAGGTAATCTGAGTAGATTTTTCGGATAAAGCACTCAGATGTTCCCGTATTTTCCCCAGGAAATACGGAGAGTGCTTAACATCTTTCATCGATCGGAGAGCCTCAATGGAACTGAGACTGTCCGTAAAGATGAAATAATGGTCCGTGGGCATTTTTTCGATAATCCCTAGGGTGTACTGAATTGCAGCTAATTCTGCGACGTAAACAGAAGCAGGATTATCGAGCTTATGGGAGACGGTTAAATTGTTATTGAAGATACCGAAGCCAGTGGACCCATCAAGAAGTGATCCGTCAGTGTAGTACATATTGTCGCAGTTGGTGTTTCGATATTTATTGGAAAAAATTTTAGGGATCTGCTGCACGCGTAAATGATCCGGGATTCCACGAGTTTCTTCTATCATGGATGTATCGAAAAACACAGTAGAATCAGAAGTATTTGATAAGTCGACACGATTTGGAATATTCGAAGAAGGGTTAATACTTTGGGACATGTGATTGAAATACAATGTCATAAAACGGGTTTGAGAATGAAGTTCGATTAACCTTTCAAAATTTTCAATCACGGGACGGTTCAAGACCTCACATTTGATTAGAATACGAGAAGACAGGCTCCAGAAGCGGTTTTTCAATGGTAGTACTCCAGCTAAAACCTCCAAACTCATCGTATGGGTCGACTGCATGCAACCTAAGGCGATACGCAAACAACGATATTGTATTCGCTCCAGTTTGATCAAATGTGTGTTTGCTGCGGAGCGGAAGCAGAAACACCCGTATTCAATAACAGACAATATCGTTGTTTGGTAAAGCCTTATAAGGTCTCCTGGATGGGCTCCCCACCATTGTCCGGTTATTGTACGAAGAAAATTCACTCTTTGTTGACATTTTTTCATCAGATACCTCACGTGACAACCCCAGGTGCCTTTAGAGTCGAACCAGACACCAAGATATTTGTGTACCAAAACCTGAGAAATCGTTTTACCCATTAATTGTGTTTGAAGCTGAGCAGGTTCATGCTTCCTAGAAAAAACTACTATCTCAGTCTTCTCCGGAGAGAATTCGATACCTAGCTGTAAAGCCCAAGCAGACAAATTGTCCAAGGTATCTTGCAATGGTCCTTGCAAATCGGCAGCTTTGGCTCCTGTAACAGAGATTACACTGTCGTCTGCAAGTTGTCTTATCGTGCATGAATTTGCCAGACATTCGTCGATGTCATTTACATAAAAGTTGTAAAGAAGGGGGCTTAAACATGAGCCCTGGGGAAGACCCATGTAGCTAATGCGAAAAGTTGCCAAATCGCCGTGCGTAAAATGCATGTGCTTTTCGGACAACAAATTGTGCAAAAAATTGTTCAAAATTGGAGAAAATCCTTGTCGGTGAAGTTTACCCGAAAGAATGTCAATAGAAACGGAATCAAAAGCCCCCTTAATGTCCAAGAACGCAGACGCCATTTGTTCTTTACGAGCATACGCCAGCTGAATATCTGTTGAAAGCAACGCAAGACAATCATTCGTCCCTTTGGCACGGCGGAAGCCAAATTGAGTTTCTGATAGTAGACCATTTGATTCGACCCAGTGGTCTAAACAACGGAGTATCATTTTTTCCATCAATTTCCGGATACAGGATAGCATTGCAATCGGCCTATAAGAGTTGTGATTAGAAGCTGGTTTCCCTGGTTTTTGGATGGCGATCACCTTCACTTGCCTCCAATCCTGCGGTACAATGTTTTGCTCCAGGAACTTATTGAACAAGTTCAACAAGCGCCTCTTGGCATTGCCGGGTAGATTCTTCAACAAGTTGAATTTGATTCTATCTAATCCAGGCGCGTTATTGTTACAGGACAGGAGGGCAACTGAAAATTCTGCCATCGTAAAAGGTGATTCTATCGCGTCGTGGCCCGGAGACGCATCGCGAACAATATTTTGCTCAGGAACAGAGTCCGGACATACTTTCCTGGCAAAATCAAATATCCACCTACTTGAAGACTCCTCGCTTTCGTTGACCGTTACGCGATTCCGCATTCTTCGGGCTGTGTTCCAAAGAGTGCTCATCGATGTCTCCCTCGACGTCTCGTTCACGAACCGACGCCAATATCCGCGTTTCTTTGCTTTAGCCAAGCTTTTAAGCTTGGTATCAAGCTCCGAATACCGTAAATAGTCGCCAGGTATACCTCCCGTCTGGTAGGCCTTAAACGCGTCGGATCTTTGCGTGTAGACATCGGAGCACTCTTGGTCCCACCACGGAGTGGGAGGCCGTTCTTTGATCGTTACGCCGGGATATTTCTTCGTTTGGGCTTGCAACGCGGCGTCGAGAATCGAGCCCGCGAGGAGGTTGTATTCTTCAAGTGGTGAATGATGTTGAATCGACTCGACCGCTTTTGAAATCATTTCCTCGTATAACTTCCAATCGACATTTCGTGTGAGGTCATACGGAATGTCAATTGGTCGCATGCGAGTTGACCCGTTAGTAATTGAAATAAGAATAGGCAGATGGTCGCTACCGTGAGGATCGAGGATTACCTTCCATGTGCAATCCAACCGTAGCGACGTCGAACATAAGGATAGATCCAAAGCGCTTGGGCGCGCTGGAGGTTTCGGGATACGTGTCATTTCACCGTTGTTTAAAATAGTCATGTCGAAGTCATCGCAAAGGTTATAGATTAAAGAGGAGCGGTTATCATTGTATGGGGAACCCCAAGCCACGCCATGAGAGTTGAAGTCTCCCAAAATCAAACGTGGCGAGGGAAGAAGTTCTATTAAATCAAAGAGCAGCCGTTGCCCAGCCTGTGCTCTGGGGGGAATATATATTGAGGCAATACAAAGCTCTTTACCTTGTATTGTCATTTGACATGCGACAACTTCGATGCCTGGAATCGAGGGGAGGTTAATACGATAGAAAGAATAGCACTTTTTAATCCCTAAAAGTACTCCTCCATATGGGGTGTCTCGATCAAGGCGAATAATATTAAAATCATGGAAGTTGAGATCAATATTTGAAGTAAGCCAAGTTTCACAAAGGGAAAATGCATCGCATTTGTTTTTATTTATCAAAACTTTAAACGAATCAATTTTTGGTAAAATACTTCTACAATTCCACTGTAAGACAGAGATAGAATCCTTCATATACGCAGTTGAATTAGGCATCGAAGGATACAATCGCTGCAAGGAGAGGCCATTGGGCAGTCAACTGCTTCAAAAATGATCTAACTGTTGGGAGGAATGCTGTAAGAAAAATTTTAATTGGATCGGGTACATTGAAAGTTTCAAAAATCCAGTCCACAATGTCAGAAAATTTCACTAATCCAGAGTTTGTTTCATCAACTGGATGTGCAAAAGGAACAACTGGGGTTTAAGATGTTCCTGGCAGTGCTGGGAACTCCTTCTGGGACTTTAAATTTGCCAGCCCAGGAGGAGTTTGCTTCGGTTTTTCCGCAGCACTGTTTGGTTTGTTTGTAACTTTCATTTCACTTTGAGAAATCTTAGGACCTTTTCTGGGAAGTTTAGGAGAGGAAATATTTTTCCTCTTTCTAGACTCCCCAGGATTGGCGTAAGATGCTCCCGCTGGTGAATCGTCAGAATCGGTTTCATCAGAGGACAACAGATCGAAGGGGTTCGAAGTAACGGGAGAAGTGGTAACGGTCTTCTTCAGCATGTCAGCGTAGGAACGCTTTGAACGCTCTTTGAGAGACCGTTTTATTTTATCCCTGCGCTGCATGTACACCGCACATGTCGAGAGCTCATGCAGATTTTCTCCGCAGTGAATACACTTTTCAGCGTTAACACTGCAAGAATCTTCCGCATGAGACTCCCCACACTTGCCACAACGTGCCTTATTGCAGCAGTAGGCGGCTGTATGGCCTAACTGCTTGCAATTCAGGCAGTTCATGACGCGGGGCACGTAGAGCCTCACAGGGAGACGAACCCGGTGGATCGAGACGTGGCTTGGTAGTGCAGACCCGGCGAACGTAACTCGAAACGAGTCTGACGGAGTGTACACTGTTTTGCCACCGATGATCGATGCTGACCGCAATTGCTTGCAGTCGAGCACCTTTACTTCGGGACACGTTTTGTTCTTAAAGCACCCTTTGGCACTTTGCAGTATACACTCGACGGACAGACTCGAATCGGTTATGACACCGTCGATCTCCACGTCTCGCGCGGGTATGTAAACGCGATACTCGCGTGTGAAGAGCTCAGAGCAAGCTATATCGTTGGCCTCTTTCAGGTTACCGACCACGACACGGAGCTTGTTAGGCCGGACCTTGGAAATTTCGGTCACGCCCTTGTACTCCTTCGTCAGGTCTTTAGAAATCTGCAAGAGGTTCAACTTTTTCGATTTCGGTCCTGCCTTTGGCCGAAAATAAACAGTATAGCTGCCCTGGGCTCCGTCTGGGTAAAGCCTGGGGCGAGGGGGGACTGAAGAATGAACAGGGGAGGGGGTAACAGAAGGGTCAGGGTCAGAGGGGTTCGGGGATGGTGGCGCGGGAGGCGAGGGATCTACATCCATCGTGCTAAGTCTAGCGCACTAGCGCTGACAAGAACACGTACCTTTTTATTTCTCCCTTCCAGTAAGGTTGGTTGTCCGATCGTTCGAAGTAGCAGCCGTTACAGCCAGCAGCACCAATACAGCAGCACCAAACAGCCACCAGCAGCGAGCCAGGTGTGAGATCACTCCACACAGCGATACAACTCGCTGACACTGATGGCTTCTTCTTTTTCCTCGTTTGTGTCTCGCCCACTGCTGTAGCACAATCCAGCCAGCAGCCAAATCGGCTTACGCACCAGCTGGCAGTCACGATGCGAAACAGTTGCACAAAGGCACGACCTTGAACCCGGATTTATTTCACTTGACCAGGCAAACAATGCCAACACTTGTTCACACGTCTTTTGTTTTATACTCTATCGGACCGATCACCAAACACGTCCAGTACTGATGCGTGTTCGGCACAGAATGCAATCAAATTCTGTTGTAGTTGTCTAATTTTTACTCAATTTAGTTAACCCCCCACTGAAAAGGCAGCGCAAAGGCTGCGATCAGCATAACCGACTTTGAATAACAAACTGCCCTGTTAGAACGCATTCACAAAGGCAATTAGTTCGACTATGCAGAGCTAATATGAAGTCGATTCAATCGATCAACATGAACAGAAATTCGTCGTCTCCCAGCTGCCAAGTTGCAACATGATGCAACACGCAACAGCGAGCAAACGAAATCGCTTGATGTTACAAACCGCAATAAGATACGGGTTAAAACCGTTGCGTGTGTGAGAGCACCATCGGTGTTTATTCGCTGGATACAAAAATCATATGCGAATTGTGGAATAATTCGTCTGAAGAATATTAGAAAATGGTAAAACTGAAAAGAAAGGCGTGGCCTATTTCGTAGCACCCTTCGGCTATGAAAGAGTGTTTCTGGGAAAACTAGCTACATTCATCAGCCGGATGGTGAGCTGGATGGACCGTCCACAACGTTGACAGCAGTAGCAGAAAATATCAGCACTTAGCAATAACAGAAGAAAGCAGCGGGTTGCGCCTGTGGCTGCCTTCAAATTAAACAAATCACTTGCCCTGTGGTTGGTCACTACGTCTCAGGCCTCTGCCAGGCTCAGCGATGCCAAACATTTTTTTAAAAAAAGCTGGAAGAATTCAAAATAAAAAACTGGAGAAAACTGGATGTATAAATTTGAAGCTTTTACGGAAATTTATTTGATTTTCGCTTCAAAAATGCTGCACCGTATAATAGCATGTAACCAAAAAGGCTGAAAGAAAAGTTTTTACTGATGGAGATTATAGTCACTAGCTTACTTGAAATTGAGTGGATTTCGATTAAAATCTTACAACCGAGGGGCATGAATGCACAAAATACTGAAAAGGCCATACATGTAATAGAACTGAGTTCAAAAAATTTGGTGATGAACAGAAAACTGGATAAACTGGAACAATTTTCAAAAAACTGGAAATATTCAACCTTCAGCTGATTCGCTGGCGATTTTCAAAAAAACTGGAGATATCCAGGAAAAACTGGAGGGTTGGCAACGCTGGCCAGGCTGAACGCCAACGCGAGCGATCGGGCGAGATTTTTGCCGTACATCAGCCGGCACTTCCTCTAATGGAAAAGTTGGATCATTTTGTTCAGAAGAATATTACTGTCGGTAATATTACAGAGATGCGATTGCATTATATCCGATATGGAATTGAACAATTGTTCTTTTGAGGACAAATAAAACACTTAATTTGAAGAGTTAATAGCTTTGGGTACAAGTAGCAGTATGGTAACAGCCTCAGCGGTAGGTGCAGCCGGTACTTCCCTAAGGCCGATGTTATAAGGAAGTAAATGGAAGCGGCACGGCGAAACAGTTCGGGTGTGCTTAGACGCGCGTCATTTTTCGTTGTTGAGATTATTCCACACATGAAACGACGCGCTTTCGTACGATAGCGGCGGTATTAGCGGTGGATGCATTTGCCAACACTTTCTCCAGTAAAGCCGAGTCTAATTTTCAATGTAAAAACACCTTTCTATTGTGTTGGCCGTGCGCATTAGGCCTCTGCCAGGCTGAACGCGAAAAGCGGCGCGAACCGATTCGCCCGGCCGTACGTTAAGGTACAGCCGTAAGTAGAGCTGTGTAAAAGTATTCTACTTCAACCTTGCGGTCGTGGCTTTGCATACAACCATCCTGTGATTTTTTAGAAATTGCATCACCGCTTTAGCAACTCGGACAGAATTCCTGCACCGCGTGTGTACTTTCATTGGTCGATCCAATTTCAAACTGAGATTAACACCTAGATAACGCAACGGGTCGGTAGTAGTATGCTAATATTCCACTAATATTTTTTTCCTGCAGTGTCACCTCTCGCTCTCGAACCAGTGCCTTGCACTCTTTGTCATTTAATTTTAATCATACATAGTTTAATCATTCTGTTAGCTTGGTCAGAATTAATTCAAAATCTTCAATGTTTTCTGCAATCAAAATTAGATCATCGGCAAAAGCCAAAACCGTGGGGAGAGTAATGCGGTCCTACTAATTAAGACGTAACGTAGGTACTTCATCTTGAACGGATTACAGAATAGATTCCATGATAAAATTAAAATAAAAGGTAACAGAGGGCACACTTGTCCGCGAATTCGTTCAAACTGCTCTTCTAATTGACACAATTTGTTGTTGCTGTTGAAGTAGCAACGTTTATTTTAGCTGCGGTAAGTCAAAATTGTTTGACCTGAAATATTCTAGTGAGCTTCGCCAGAACAACGGCCGCTGCTCCACTAACTTTTTCACTCAATTTGCGCCAGTTTTGATTCCACGGGTGAAACTTGATTTCATTTTATGATTTTCCTAGCTTTTGGATAGATATTTCTGTATATGTTTTCCAAACAATAATTTACAAACTTACTTTGATTGTGATTGGTTTGGCAATTTTCAAATAAACTAAGAATTCTGTTCGGGTTTTAATAACTACATTTATGCATATTGTTTTGGCGAACATGTGTATCTGCATTTTTTTAATTCTTATGGCTATGGGTTTTTTCTACTCAATAGGAAACTCGCAACGAGAGATAGATTTCATCAGAAAGATCGCTTCACTCGGACGGCTGCGACCATTTTGCTCGGTTTTATATTTTCAGCTTTGATGTTTTGAGCTTTGGATTCATGGAATTTCGCCGATTCCCATTTAAATTTATTATTATTATTATTATTATTATTATTTTTTTTTAAACAAAGCGTGTGTTTTGGCTTTTCCGTCATACCAGTGGTCGGCACGCTCTTGTTTGCTTTCGGAGAGGGCAGTTCAGTTTCGCACGCGGTATTTTGACTGCACTTAGTGTGACTATCTTAATACGACGGTTTCGAAGTTCAATGACTACGCATCAATGACCATTACATCGTACTATGCTCGGGTGTGCCTCGTGGTGGCTTTCTGGTCAGAGACTTCGCTCGCGAAGGTTTTTTTCCTTACTTTTTTTTTTTTTTTATAACTCTAATATTTATTTAGGCCCAACCGCGAAGCATAACGGGGCCGAATGTCTTTTGGAGTAGGGAAAAGCCAGCTTGAGTAGAGCCTGTATCCCGACTGCTCCTCCTCAAACAGGCATAAAAACCCTCTCATCTTTTCTTTTTTATAAATACAATTTAAAAATACATGTCATTTAAACCTACGACTAACAATAACATTAAATTTCTTCTCTATGTTAAATATCAATTCTTAATACTATTCATTGAGGTGTGATGGTTCCTTATCTCTTCGAAATCAAAACTTATACCTAAGTTTGGTGGATCATGTCTCTCAGAAAGAAGCAATGATTCATGTTTTTCTAAAAAGAATAGCACAAGAAAGAAGAAAAAAGGAACAGAATTAGTGTGAAACTTTTTGAGGGTAGTTGTGTTGGAAAAAATAGGCAGAAACAGCAAGGAGATAATCAAATTTGATATTTGATATCTTTTAAAAAGTCATAAATAGGTATTACAAGCGCGGGGTTGCGGCTAGCAAGCGCATCCCGTACCTGAATCGTAGACGTCACTTTCTGTTTTTTGAGAGAATCTTTAAGCTTGGTCCTTGCTCTATGATACTTTGGGCATACGAAAACTATGTGGTTGATGTCTTCGTATCCTCCACATTCGCACAGATTACTATCGACCAAGTTTATTCGATAGAGGTGTGCGTTTGCAACATAGTGATTGGACATTAGGCGCGAAATAACTCGAATGAAATCTCGAGTTAAATCTAACCCTTTGAACCAAGCTTTTGTAGACACTTTGGGCGAAATCGAGTGCATCCATCGCCCAAGATCGTCTTTATCCCACCTTTCCTGCCAGTTTGCCAGGGCCATTTGTCGAGGCAAGTGAAAATACTCGGTATAGATGATCGGTCTATCAAATATATCTCCTTCTATGGCACCCCTTTTCGCTAATAAATCAGCTTCTTCATTGCCTGGGATTGAGCAATGAGAGGGGACCCACACAAAGCGGATAATGAAAGACCGATCAACCAGCACTTCTAATATCCGTCTAATTTCCGGAAGGAAATAGGACGGGTGCTTGACCGGTTTAATCGATCGGAGAGCTTCGATAGAACTGAGGCTGTCCGAAGAGATGAAATAATTGCCTGGTGTCTTGAGCTCGATAATTCGCAGCGAATTGTGTATGGCAGCCAATTCAGCTACGTATATGGAGCAAGGTTGTGCCAATTTGCGGGATATGCGATGATCTGTGTTGAAAACGCCATATCCGGAATGTCCATCCATTACAGATCCGTCCGTGAAGAAGGAACTATCTTCTGGAAGGTGACCAAATATTGCCGAAAATATTGATGGCACAACTGTTGGTCTGAGGTGCTCGGGGATTCCATGAATTTTATGTTTCACCGTCAAATCAAATACAACAGAAGAATTGTTAAGCGATGGTGAAATCTCACGGTATGGAGCAACAGCCGAAGGGTTTATCTCCATAGACATGAACCGCTGGTATACTGACATACAGGGTTTCTGAACAACTTCCAAACATTTCTCATAGTTCTCGATTAGCATTGGGTTTGCTATCTCCGATCTAATGAGGAAACGAAGAGCCAACTCGAATAGCCTCTCTTTGAGTGGTAGTACTCCCGCAATGACCTCTAGAGACATGGTATGTGTCGATTGCATGCAGCCTAGAGCGATACGCAAACAACGGTATTGTATCCTCTCTAGCTTCAGCATGTGTAAGGCTGCGACTCCTCTGAAGCATATGCTGCCGTATTCTATTACGGGCAGAATAGTGGTTTGGTAGAGTCGTATCAAATCCTCTGGATGCGCTCCCCATGATGTTTCTGTTACCATCCGAAGAAAATTAATTCTCGGTTGGCATCTTTGCTTCAGGTAATTGATATGTTTTTCCCATGTGCACTTAGAGTCATACCATACTCCTAGATACTTGAAGCTAGGTGACTGAATGATGGGTCTTCCGGACAGAAGTAGCTCGAAACGAGGTGGTGGTCGCTTCTTTGAAAAGACTACCATCTACGTTTTTTCAAGCGAGAATTCGATTCCAAGACAACTGGCCCAACCGGTCAGATTATCTAGCGTATTTTGCAGGCTGTTTTTCATGTCTTCAGTTAGATTCGCCGTGACTGATACAACGCAGTCGTCAGCTAACTGGCGCATTGTGCAGCCGTCCGTCAAGCATGTGTCGATGTCACTGATGTAGAAGTTGTACAACAGCGGACTCAGACAAGAGCCTTGGGGGAGACCCATGTAGCTTGTTCGTGTTATTGTTGAAGAACCGTGGTTGAAAAGTAAATGCTTTTCAGACAGCAGGTTGATCAAAAAGTTTGTCAATATAGGGGAGAATCCTCTTTGATGCAGTTTCTCGGAAAGAATTTCGATTGAAACTGAATCAAATGCGCCTGTGATATCCAAGAAAACCGAAGTCATTTGTTGTTTGCTGCCAAGAGCCATTTCCGCTTCTGTGGCTAGCAATGCCAGGCAATCGTTAGGGCCCTTGCCCCTACGAAAGCCGAACTGGGTCTCTGATAGTTGGTTAGTTGATTCTGCCCAGTTGTCTAGCCTACGCAGGATCATTTTTTCCAGCAATTTGCGTATGCATGAGAGCATTGCAAACGGCCTGTACGAGCGATGATCTGCAGCAGGTTTGTCTGGCTTTTTGATAGCGATAATCTTAACCTGTCTCCAACCTTTCGGGACCATATTGTTCCTGATAAGTGTATTGAACAGTTTAAGAAATCGTATCTTGGCCGAATCCGGCAGGTTTTTCATCAAATTAAATTTGATCCTGCCCGGTCCTGGAGCCTTGTTCCTGCAAGACGCGAGGGCAATTGAAAATTCCAGCATTGAAAATTCTGGTTCTTCAATCGCTGTTGTGTCTCTGAATTTCTGCTGTGATGGGACAGCATCTGGGCATATCTTTTTCGCGAAATCATATATCCAACGTTCAGAGTATTCATTAGCCTCATTGTTGTCGGTCCTATTGCGCATTTTCCGAGCCGTATTCCAGAGGTAGCTCATAGAAGCATCTCTGGGTAACGTGCTTATGAAATTTTGCCAGTACGATCTTTTTTTCAGCTTGTGTAGTTTAGACTGTTTCAGTTCCAGCTCTCTAAACTGATCAAAAAGTTGAATGGAATGATCTTTCCTGAATGCTATGTATGCTGCTTTTAGAGTTTTTTTCATCTCGGTGCATTCTTTGTCCCACCATTGTTTGTTAGGACGAACTTTCAACTTGTTCTCAGGGGCGGGCCTCGTCTGAGATTGCAACGCGCTATCTAAAACCAATGTTGCAAGGAAGTTGTATTCGTCGGATGGAGAAAGCTCTTCGTTTGTTTCGAGCCCCTGGGATATTAAGTTCGAGAATTTTTCCCAATCAATATTCCGGGTGAGATCATACTCTACTTCGACTGTGGTAGCAGACTGGAGCCTGCTCATAATCGAAATACTTATTGGCAAATGGTCGCTACCATGGGGATCTTGAATAATCTCCCATTTACAAACCAAAGCTATTGAGGAGGAACACATAGACAAGTCTAAAGTGCTCTCTCGTACTGGAGGCCTTGCTATTCTTGTTGCTAGCCCAGGTATATTCAATAGGGTCATATCGAACTCGTCTAGTAAGCTTTCAATAAGAATAGCCCGGCTATCATCTCCAGGTGCTCCCCACGCCATACCGTGAGAATTGAAGTCTCCCAAAAGAAGGCGTGGTGTCGGAAGCAGTTCCGTTATTTGTGTTAGCTGCAGCCGATTAATATTAGCTCTGGGTGGAATGTAGATTGATGCGACAGTGAGGCTCTCACCAGCAATTGTTATATGGCAAGCAACAATTTCTATACCATCAATTGCTGGAAGAGGAATTCGGAAGAATGGGTAGCATTTTTTGATACCAAGGAGCACTCCGCCATAAGAGTTTCCGCGGTCTAAACGGACGATATTGAAGTTTTGAACTGTTAGTGTTGTATCAGTTGATAACCAAGTTTCCGATAGCGCAAAAATATCGCATTTGCTATCGTGAAGCAGGAGTTTAAATTTATCTAGTTTGGGAACCAATCTTCGACAGTTCCATTGAATGATCCTTGTTGTCGATTCGTCACTTCTGTTGTCTGGTTTAGACATCGAAGGATACGAACGCGAGGAGGGGCCATTTGGTGCTTAGTTGCTTACCCAACATGCAAATTGTTGGAAGCCAAGCCGAAACCATACTTTTAAGGGCATCGGATAGACCAAAAGTGGTGAATATCCATTCAACAATAATTTTGAATGAAATACGTCCATCAGAAGACGGTATTTCTGGTTCCGATGACAACTTAGCTGTGGGAGCAGCTCGTTTCCCTGGGAGTTTGGGAAATTCTTTTTCGCAATCAACCTTAAAACCTGGTTGTGGCGCTTTAGCATTTTGCTCAAGGGCGGGACCACGTGGGGTATCATTATGCGTTTTCTTCTGCTCCTTTCTAGGGATTTTAGGAGAAGATGCACTTGGCCGTTTTCGCACAGCTCCGGTTGACGGCAGAGGTTGATAGTCCTCTTCATCATCATTGGAATCAACGTTCTCCAAACTGGAGTAACGAGTTTCCTCCTGCTGTAACGCAGTCTTCAGCATCTGTGCGAAGGACTGCTTACTGCGTAGTTTGGTCGATTTTTTAGTGCGTCAGAGCGTTGTTTGTATTTTGCACAAGTTTCAATTTTGTGTGGGTCGCCACCACATAGAGAGCATTTTGCCTCCTGTTCGCTACAAGCGTGGTTACTTTCTTTAGTTTCCCCACACTTGCAGCATTTAGTTTTGTTGCTGCAGTAGGTTTTTGTGTGCCCTAGCTGCAGACAATTTGTACACGACATAACTTTTGGGATGAAAAGTCGTACCGGTAATCGAAGCTTGTACAGCTCGAAGAAATCGGGGAGCACTTTTCCTTCGAAAGTTACTCTAAAAGAGTCATTCGGGGAGTAGTTGCCCATGTTGTTCTTAGAGTACATTCTCCTGCACTCTAGAATTTTGATTTTCGGAAGATTTGGATTTTTAAAATACCCAAATCCTTTCATAACTTCTTCCTCTGTGAGATCGGGTTCTGTTATTACGCCCTCGATCTCGATTGCGCGTGCCGGAATATATACCCGGTATTCAATTGTAAAGTTTTGATCTTCGACGACCGCATTTGCATGTCCGAGATCAGAAAAAGTCGCTTTTAATTTATCAGCTTTGACCTTATAAACCTCAATCAAGCTGCTGTATTTTGTGCGCAGAGCTTTACAGATCTGCTCAACCTTGAGGGGTTTGTTTTTTGGCCGGAAAAATACTACCCAGCGGAGCCCGGGTTGACCCTCCTGGTACTTTTTAACCCGCGTTGGCGCACCAGTAGATGTAGTAACCAAAGCTGTTTTGCGAGGTCTTTTGCGCTTTTTCACAACGCCAGAGAACTCACCATTGTTATTTTCGGGTGTTTCCGAAAAGTCCATCCCGGACTCATCCACTTCAGAGGAAGATGAAAGGTCCGGGGTGATAGACAGTCCACCTACCGCCATTTACGGTCGTGAACTGTCTGTTCTCAAATGTTATCAAATGCACAGTTTTAATATGAATGTAAGGGTAATCACTTTATATAAAGAAAGAAATACAATGAGGGATCGGAATTTATATATATGTAAATATAAAATACTGCAGAATGTGTGAATGAATGTATATAAAGGAATAAGAGAGAGAATGAAAGCACTTATCTTGTATGTAGATGTAATTCGCTTGCACCGGTCGCGTTGCCGCTGCACTGAATGAACGCTGAGCGGCAGCGCCCTTTACTTTCCTTTGTTGGGGTTCCACCCCAGTTGAGTCGACCTTCACTGCTGCGGGACGGGCAATTTGAAGTCGAACCAGCGCGACACCTTTCAGCATTCGCGCCAAAAACAACCACGCCGCCACTACCACTACTGCGCAGGCGAGCACTAAAAGAAAACGGTATATGTATGAGCGTTAGCTGTAGAGCACACACGAAAATCAACTTCCCTGTACGGCAGCCGACTAAGCAATGAGTTTTTTCCTTACTTGTTCTATCGGTTATTTGAGCGCATTATCCATTTTTCCATCATGCCACAAATCAACGCGGTATGATATTTGTCACTGGTACCAGTAGTTTGCGTTGTTAGCGTTCGGCGTGCGGTTGTTGCGTTTTACAAAATCCATTCGTTTCTAGGTAAATTTAAAAAGTTCACGGGATAAAACGCGAAGTTTGCTATGATACAGACTGTTAACGATTGGTAGGTTGCCGAAGACAACTATAAACTCCGATTCTCCTGTATACCGATACAGCGTTCATGGCGCGGTTCTATTTATATCGTCTCCTGGTGGCCGGTTGCCCAGAGACCGAGAAGTAACCATATCGTGCGCGAATTTGTGTAGAAAAGATCGCACCACTAACCTCGATGGATCCAGATCAATTCCTTTCCACTTACACTTATTCCTTCCTTTGATACTTGTGGACGATGCAGAGGATTCCTCGGTCTCTAGTAGCAACAAGTATTAAACTAACACTCCCGATATCCCTTCCTCTATTGATCTGCATTGGGCGTGGCCAGCTACGTTTTTGACCAGTGAAAAGAAAGATCACCAGGAGTTGTACACTGAAAATGGCTTGCTACTCCTAGGCACCATTTTGACGGTTCTTTGTGCAATTTCAGCTGATTCTGGTCAATCGCGGGCAACACACGGGCGATCAAATATGCTATGCTATGCTAAATCAAAATTTTGAGACTAAAGTTAAAAAATCGAAACCATATTCAAAACCCCTCTTGGAATTCCAGTTATAAAAGATGGTGAACGTCTTCTTGTATCCAATGAACAAGAAGATTTGATCAACAGTTTGAGAGTGTTCATAATTCAAATTTCGTGAGTCATTGGACTGAAATCACACGTCAATACAATTTAATTTCTTTCCAGGATTTTTTGTGATGGAGTGCCCATGGCAAAATCCAATCTAAACTAAGCTACTAACAAACCCCTTTTTAAAAAAAATCACCCGATTTTGAACTTTTACCTATTGACACAAGGAGTTTTTTTGCGGTAGAAAACGGGTCCCACAAACATTTAAAAAAAAAAATAAGCCCCACCCCAATCCACACCCCACCTGACCTAGCACCAATTCTTGAATTTTTCAAAGCGAATCAGTCAACGGTTGCGGTTTTAAAAACTCTAAAACAATTAAACCCACGACTGACGACAGACGTCTAGGTCAAAGTCAGCCGCGCGTCTGTTGGTGTAAATCAGCCGGATCTTTTCACCGTCTGTTCCGAAAGTTCAAAGCAAATCGGCACCTTCTCACTTGACACTGAAGGTTCGCCACGGCACTGCACTGCTGCCAAAATGGAATGCTACGGTATCCGTCAAATTACGGGACAGGTGAGAGAGAGTAAAACTGAGCTCGTGTGCGCTGATCGCGCGACCGGAAAAATCTCGTCACAATTTTCCACAACCGTTCTCGCACCTGAGCCGCTGCCACCGCCGCACTGTTGATTGTTTTGACATGACTACGTCATTGCTTGCTTTGCGTCAGATGCCGGAAATGCACCGCCTACTTCAGGCGATTTTTGAGATTTATAACGTTGCACTGACTCTGGCGGGAACGCACTAATGACTTAGATTCGATGCACATGAGTAAAGCATCTATTTTAGGCGGAGTGAGGAGGCTATCAGATTTTTTGTTTTTAGCCGAACGTCGCGTGCTCACACGTTCTGCACCGAGGAGACGTTGCGGAAAATCTGAACGAACGCAGCAGGATGGCGATGATGTAAACATTTTTATGTGCCAACGTCGATCGTAAATCTCAATGAGACCGATGTTCCGCCAATGGTACCCCTTCCCCCGTTGCCCCAGGGAATCACTAGTCGCTTTCGCTGCCTGCTGCGGTTTTTCGGATCACTGATGGGGGAGAGAAATTTGTTAGTAATTTTCGTGCTGCAAGTGTGTATACAAAGTTCAATAGGACTTTCCCACTTGAATGAAGCGCGATCGTGTGTCTTTTTTGGGTCAAAATAAGGGGTTCGCGGGGTTATAGTCGAACGACGGGGGCAAGGCGAGGGGAGCTTGTCTAGTGCGTGCTATCGCCGCCTTGCCACACTAGCGGATCTCAGGCCCGGCAGGAGCAGCTTAAGCCGCGGCTGCGCTTGCCACTCGTGTATCACTAGTGGGACAAGTTTGCGAGATTTCATTTGGTCGTGCTATCGTCCCGAGCCTGCTATATCTCTCTCAATACATTTATTTTTAATTCAAAAGATTCAATTTTTTGAGCACACCCTTTTCTATCAGCATAAACTAAATGCGGGTAGGGGGTAATTAAACAAAAGCATTGTCTGTGTACTTGCTTGACAGCTTCGTGACGGTTGATTCGTGTTAACACTGCCCTCGAAATGGGAGCCAATTAAGTTGATATTTTGACTTTATTCTGTCAACGGGTAAGACTAATTATCTCTGTGGATGCTGTTTGTGATTGATCCCAAACATCCCAAATTGCTCGAGTGATGGGAATGTTTTACTCCTTTTCTCACTGAATTGTCCACTGAATTGGCATAGATTTGTTTATACGCTGCCGAACGACTGTTTATCGCAAAAAATTTGGTTTGATGATATTTTAATTATTCGAATTGTTCTTTTGCTCATGTCTTTTAACATATTTTTTCTATAAAAGCATAGTAGACGAAAAAATGAGAGGATCTCATCGGAACCGATGAAGAAAATGATTTTGAATAATTTGAACAGCGAGTTGATTTATAATCGAGGATCACCAGCGGGTTCATCATTTCAAACTAAGATCAATCTAAACAAACGGAAACAGACACCGAAAATGACAAAGACATCTCCTTTCTCTAGCAAGGTCGTTCATAGGATGCAAATGGGATAGTTACAAAACGGTTCCGTTTTATAACGGTAAATTTCTATTTTTGTATTTTATTTTATCTTAAAATTTATGTTTCAGTGAGCATAAATTCATATCATACATTCTCTGCGCGGAACGCAGAGCTCTCTGTACTTTGCGAAGCCAAAAAAGTTGGGAGAGAGCCGATCCAAGTTTTCTGTCCAGTTTATGGTTAACCAAATAGGATCCCAGTCATCCAACAAAGCGATTAGAGGTACCTAAACGCTCAATTTTAGCTAGCAATAATTTATGGTCAACACGATTGAAGGCAGCCTTTGGGTCTTAATAGATTGTATCGATTCGATTTCCGTCCTCCATAGCCGTGATACAAAGCAAAGAAAATTCAGCAAAGTTAGTGTCAATTGACCTTCCTTTGTAGAAACCACATTGAGCAGGTGAAATGTATGATCTGACAGCAGCAAATAGAACATCTCCAATTAAAAATCAAAAGTTTAGATCCAGTGCATAGTAAGTAGTACAGGTCGGACACGATTATGTAGAGACTCCATTATATATTGACTCGATAATATATGATTCGATTATATATAATTCTAGACTCGATTATATATAGAAACAATTTTTTTTCTTTAATTTCAAATATGACTTATCTAGAGCTTATATATCGTAAGAGATTATCTACAAAATACGTAACGCTTGATAAGAAAATAAAAAATAGAATAAAAAGTTAAAAAAAAATAAATTTTGAAATTTGTTTAAAAATATTTAAAATAAAAAAAACTAAAAATTCTTGAATAAAAATACCTTAATAAAAATAATTCCAAAAATAAAGAATAAATGAAAAAAAAAATTTAAAAATTTAATTTTTAAAAATTTGAGAAATTAAACACAAACAAGCTGACAAATATACATATACTTTTATATTTTTTTTAATAATTTTTCTTTACATTTGACTGCAATTACACCAGGAATAACTACCAGAGTTTTTTTGTTGTAAGAAATGTGTTTTCTGACTTTTAGGGGGATGAATCAAAAATATAATTATTCTTATTCATTCGAAAACAATGAATCATTTATGAAACATAAATATAAAACATTATTTTCTCTGATTCGATTATATATAAAATACGAGTATATATAATGAAAAAATTCGGAGACTATATATATAATCGAGTCCGACCTGTAGTTGTTCCATATTTCCGCAAATTTCGCCTGCAATTTAAGTTTTCTAATTGCTGAGTGAATCTCTTTAACGGTTGCAGGTTCAGCACTAAACACGCCCGAGAAATGGTCTTCAAAACGATTGGCGAATTTCCTCACGAGAATTAGTCATAAAGTCAAGAAATACAGTCAACAGGAGTCCATTCGTTTTACATTTATAAAGTGTCAAAAGCTTTTGGGGTTGCGTTTCATATCAGTTTCTACTCTTTGAACGTATCTAGTGTCGATTCAAAGTTCGACAATTGTTGCCAGCGATGTTGAAATCCCGCTTGTCGAAAAGGCTGCAACAGTTGGTATATCTTCTCAACGCAGCTTCTCGTATGCATTCCAGCACGCGAAGTTGGCCATTTGACCAAAGTGGATTCCTCTGGTAACGTAACAAAGGCGTAACAGAGAAAAACATTGGCAGAAAAGTCGGGAAAGCTGGGTAGTGTAGGTTTCAACGACTTTGTCGATATCGCTTTGATGATGAGCAGGGGATCCGCAGCTGCGGCAAAAAAAAATAAAGTTTTCAACACCGGATTGACCATGAATGGCCAGGTGTAAAAGGAACATAGCCTCCAGAAGCGGATTTTACCGTGAAGTTCTGGCATGACTTAGCCAGCTGCCACTACAGCCAGGAAGTCATGGATTGGTAGAAGGAGAACAGAGTTGATATCATCGAAAAAGTTATCAACCCACCAAATTGCCCAGATTTTTGTTCAAAAATATTGGGCGGTAATCAAAGAAGAAAAGTGACAGAACGATAAAAAAAACCAGCAAAACGAACGGACACACATGCTGGTCACCTGGTTACGAGAGACGATTTTGACTTGCGTGTTTAAGGTTTACCACGCGATGGCAGTCTCCCACAAGGTTTTCCAGAGTCACGTTGTTTCGTCGGTTTCCAGCTTCAAAATCAATATAATTCGGATGCTCGAGAGTGTTTTAAAGAGTCCTGCTTGGTGGATTTATCTTTTATGGCAATTTTATCAAGCATTACTATATATAAAAAGTTTTCTCGTGGGCTTTTTGGAGTACTTTTATTTTCAGGATCAACAGTTCTCAAGCGTAATTGAAAAACATTTGAAGAATTCTCCATAAAACTCCTTAATCAATAAATGTAATTTACCTTATGTGCGGTTGTAAAACACACTTGATATCCCTTCCAAAATATTTGAGGAAAAAGTAGTCCATCAATTTGTAGCAGCAGTCGGTTCATTGAGCCTCTCAGTGATGCCCCAGATTAAATTTATTCCATACAACCCGTTCTTCATCCTTCAATTATCCTTCCAAAGTTGCAAATCCATCCATAGAATTTACTGGGGTCAATATCGTTTGCATTAAAATAAATAGATAAAAATTACCAAATTTTTATGGGCATGGAAGCCCATTAAAGAAACTACTCAAGCAGCAGCATCAATCCTAGTTATCCATGAGTCAGCAGATAAAAATTGACAGCTCGAACTCTAACCGTGATGGCAGTGAAGCTACTCCGTCCAGATGTGTGTGCGTTTGCGATCCGGCATCTACAATTTCTTGACATTATTGGACAATAATCAGAGCATCGAAAGAAAGCTCGATTCTGGACAGCTGACATTCCCGAACGACAAGGAGCTTCAAAGGATGCTGAAGAGGAAGACTGAGAGAAAAGTGGCTGTCTGCTGCTTGTGCTAGGCCGGAAGGTTGGTGCAACCAGTTTAACAGTGAAAAAGTACCTGGTGAACATGGACATACATGTCAGGAAGCGGCAGTCCCGTCCACTGGTCTCGGAGCTGCAGGCAATGATGCAGCGGCAGCGGCTGAATAAGAAGTTCCAAAAAAGGTCCTGCTGTGGCTGACAATCAGCGAGAAAAGGAAGGTGATGCGGTGTTCTAGCCAGATCTGGCGTCGGCCCACTACTCGAAGCAATCGTTGAAGAAGATGGAGCAGCTAAATATCGATGTGGTTCCCAAGTCGGCGAATCCCCCTAACGAACCCCAGTTGCGTTCAACCGAGGATTTCTGGGCAAACCTGAAGCGTGACAATTTTTTCCCGAAAACTGAGGAAGAATCGTCCGCCATGATGAATGTTCCGGTTAACTGCCGGAAGGCCGCTCGCAAAAGCGTATAATTTTTGAAGTAGAATACTTCTCTCAGGAAGTTGGGCTACATAGGGATGTAAAATGAAAATCTAAAACCGAAAAAAGTGAAAAATATGTCCAATTTCAAATGCTAATATATCGGTTAGTTTTCGATGGATTTCCTTCGTTTTTTCAGCAATAGATTGGAAAATCTTCTAAGATTCTTCCTAAATGCAGATAATTGTAATTTTATTTTTCAAACTATTGTACAAGTGGAAATAGTCAAGCCTTGTCAAAACGAAAACGAATATTGAGAGCATTGATATGCTCTTTCATTTACATGTACGTTGAAATGTTATTCCTCAATTCATCGCGCGATGTCAGCTGCCTGCAAGAAACACCGCCGTTCGCAATCGGCAAAAATAAACGTTGTGTACATTCTAAAATAATCTGGGGCCTATAAACGTCAACATTTTGCCTACCAATCATAAATTCATCACGGCGGTAATATTTCATTTCAAATGCTTACAAAACTTATCTTATTGAAATTGCACATTGTACTAAAAACAAATGTTGAGCTCTTGTTTTTTCGCATCTAAAATGACATTTACTCGACAATAAGTCTACCGACAAAATGGGACATTTACTCTATTTCACTTGTTTTAGGGCAAACCAACCAAAAAGTGGGTACCAGAAACGCTGGCACCAGAGTCAATGAGTGGTAGATGGAAAATGTATGGAGTTTGACAGCCACAAGAGTCCCCTGAAAATAATGCAACGCATTTTTTTTTGTTTCATCAAGCAAAGCACTCGACGTTTCGTGCAATAAGTACATCACCCGAAAACAATACAAAAGCACACTGCCACTGAACACCGATACTGTATGCACGTATGAACACTGCTTTTTTTTCGTGTTTCGGTGAATCAGCTGTCAAATTACATGTAAAACTGATCCAGTGATCCAGCTAATGCTGGTTTCACTCGTGTTGAACGTAAACGTCAGTGATGCCACCGGGTTGGCTTTCTGTTAGGCCCGAAACAAGCTGAACGCCAACGTGAGCGATCGGGCGAGATTCTTGTCGGGTGAATCTCACCCGATCGGTCGCGTTGGCGTTCAGCATGTTTCATGCCTTAGTATTGCATATTCCGGTGAAGTGTTTGCTATATCATCTCGTTACGACAGCGGGCCGATTGCTGATCGCTTTACGCAAGGTGCATTTTCCAATCAGATTAAACCGACGTTTCGTGAGCCGCGTCTCCTAATCGTCACTGATCTATTGACTAATCACCAGCCAGTTACTGAAGCATCCTACCTGAACATTTATGTTATTGCTCATGTAACACCGATTCTTTACTGAAATTCATCGATTCTGCCATCCCAATGCAACACCAAGGCATCGCATTTGATCGGTTTAATGTGGTGGTTATTGACCCGAGAAGTTCCACACCAAAATTTCTGGAAATTCGCTCTAAGCAAGCTGTCAATAAAAATGGAGATATGGCAACCATATTTCTGTCGAACTGCTTACATTTTCCATCTATCACTTATTGATTCTAGTACCAACAATTCTGGTACCTATACTTTTTAGTTGATTTGCCCTAAAATAGCTGAAATAGAGTAAACGTCCTTTAATTGCTATTGACCTATTCGAATAAATGATGAATTTATGATTGGCAGGCTAAATTTCGACGGCAGCACTCCCCTGATGGCAACCGAGAATATCGGACAGCAATATCGAGTCGCAATATCGAAATATCGATAATATCAGGTGCGCCAATATCGGTCAAAAATATCGATATTGCGAGGGGCTGAAACTAAATCTAACTTAAACCTAGAATGTTTTGCATTAAAAGCACTGATTTGTTGTTTGATGGTTTTCCATCGCCATAGGTAAGCAGCATATTGAATATGTTCCGCTGCAGGGCCAAGATATTACGGACTGGCATATTGGGTTGTCTCCCTCGGGACCTGAGAGTATCGTGCGGGTCTAGTTTCTGTTTCCGGATCCGGGGTCTTAACGTGTTCTTGTCGTTTGGTTGGATGTAGGCGGAAGGGAATAGGATTAAACTGGGGCGTGGATGGATTTCAGGAAAACGTATATAAGGGACATGTAGGATAGGTCACGGCTCGCCAAGACATCACGAACAGGAACAGCCGGCTGCTTACTTTCGGTCTGCAGGGAAGCTATTAATTTAGACCTGGCGTCACGGTGTACAGGGCATGACCAAACCACATGCTCTATGTCGTGATAACCCTCACCACAGGCACAGATACCACTTTCCCCGAGCCCAACACGACGGAGATGCGCGTCAAATGTTGAGTAATTTATGGTCATCATAATTATGAGATAAACTTTCAATCACCATCAACAGAAGCATTGCAGTTTTTCATCGATTGCACACGTAAAGAGATGTACGAACAAAAGTGTACCACTGCAATACGAATAGACGTGTACAGCTGAAATGTACGAATCAGTGTTGATAAAAGTCATTTTCCCTAGCAAAATTCTTCGAAAATTACAGCCAATCATTTTCAATCTTCACTTCCAATGATCGCAGCACTCTTTCACATATACTAGATTTTCTTCCTAGTAACGTGCTGTTATACTCAGATGAAATAGATCGCGCGCATCGTTCACGGTTACGGAATAAAATTTGACGACAAATCCAACCAAATGATCTTCACTTCGAAGCGAAAAAGAAAAACAAACAGTCCACTCAACCAAAATGAACCTCACCGAAACACTTTTTCACCGACATTGACCGATGCCTTGACAATCTTCGTTAACTGATAAACTGATTTTGTTGTCTTGCTTCCATCGCATGAAATATAATGAGATGCTTTGACAGTTCCCTTCCATGCAAAAAGCGAGAAGGGAGAACTCTGAAAGGATTGTAAAAAAAAACGTTTATGGATGCTTTTTTTCACTTTCACTCAAGAGTGTCAACAAATATCAACCCTGCTACGAATAGAAGAGTACGGCTGCAATCATAGACGACGCGAGTTCTGCGGTTCTTCGCATCACTGGTACTGTTGCTTTTACCGGACTGTTTTCTTTCAAGACATCAATTTTTATTAGGTTCTGAAAGCAGGTTTAGAAATTGTTCAAGAATAGGGATCGTTTCAAACTTTTTGAAAACTTTTACCTTCGAGAAATCATATTAGTCTAAGCTCATGGAAGCAAAAACAAATTGACCTATTGGGACGGGGAGACTCTGATAATTTTTTTTGGATATTGATACAGAGAATATCACAGGAAACGGATGGTGTCCATTCACGTCGTCTGTGCTAGGAATGCTCGCATGTAATTGGTTCATAATTCGCGTAAATTTGTTATTGAAACTTTTTATCAATTTTACCGCTTAGCAATGAAATTAGAGTGATAACTAGCATATTACAAAATTGTTATACATTTTATCTATCCAACAATATATTGAATATTGTTTTCCATCATGTGGTTATGCTGTTTTTAACGTTTGAAATCTGACGCATCATTTGCCAGTTTCATATACAATTTTACAGAATGCATCCCAGTATAGTAAACAAAGACGTAGTCCCACGTCAAGAAAAAAAGCTGATTTTTTTCATTTTTTTTCAAAGAAACTTGACGTAAATACGCAACTTTGAAAAAAAAAAAGTCCAGGATGGAGAAGTGAAAAATAATTTTTTATGGTAGATTAACTTTTTTATGAAAATTCTTATTCAAACATTTTTCAAAATATTTGTATTCTGATGATTTTAGAAGATGCAGAGAGTCATTTTGAGTCAAAAAGCTCTTGGTAGTAAACATTCTAAAGGCATTGGTTTTCAAGTTATTTTTAATTTAAGCTCGAAAAATTATAATTATTTAGGAAAACAGACGTTTTTCATAATTTGTCCATGGTTCTCCAGCAAAAACCATACGTTCATTGAAATGCTTGATCAAAAATATATAATTCATTCTTTGACAACAAAACGATTGGACGAACGGTTCTCAAGAAATGAGCTAAATGTTCTAAGTGATATAAATATATATAAGAATCAAATATTTATTTTCGAGTTTTATTATCTTAGGAACATATTTTTTATGGCATAGATACTTTACAGAACTAGTTTCACCTTATATTTTATATACGTCATAAGTAAATGATTCGTCATCTTTTGAAAACAGCTTCGTTTGTATCTTATTTTCTGAAATCGGAACAAAAGAGTAATACTTTTGTGTGGCAGCTATTTTATTATAGATTTGTTGAAAATATTGCTCCATTCTGTTACTCCTTGTTCATATTCTCCATATGATACCCAACTGAATGACATTTTTGATGAGTTTTTCTTACAATCATACAATTCTTTTGCGCTTGAAAATGGATGTTCATGTTCTTTAGCTAAACTTGCATTTCCTACCATTCGTTTTAATATGCCACCAATTGTATCGCATGGGCCTTTGCCATGAGAAGTCGCGAAAAAATGCCACTCTGCATCGACGTTATATTTTGTTTCGAACTTGCAAAGACTTGCAAAGTTTTTTCTATTTTTATATTGTGAGGCAGCTCCATCAGATATTAATAACGCTTTTTTCAACTCTATTGTTGTTTTCAAAAAAAAAAAACTCATTAATTTGGCAATGAACACCTGAACCGCAACAGTAACATGATGGAGTACTTCCGATATTATGATGAAGCTGATATTTTTAAGTGTGCCAGATTTTGAATAGTAAACAACGAAGGGATGAATGGTGGCTTGACTATCATTCCAATAGCTACACGGATCACAAATTGATAAAGACGTATTAAAATGAGCTTGACTGTTCAATATTTTTAATTTTGCGATAACGTTTTCGTTTAATTTGCGTAAGCTTGATGAGCACAGATGATCAGGAAAGGGTTTACAGCATTTAAGCTTGGTGTATTCCATTTTCACTTTGTTCATCTCCACAAAATGCAAACTATTACTAACACATCTGGAGTAGTGCAATCGTATTTATATACGAAAACAGATATTATAGCTAACCCAGTAGTTATTGGTTTTGTACTTTACAAACAGTTATTATTAGTAAACACGTAGGTAGTGTTGCACGACAAACATATTTTTTTATAAAACATTCGGCAAGGGGGAACGTGTAGGTAGGCTAAGGTTTAGCGCTTGAGTTGTGTATCCAATCGTTTTGTTATTAAAGAATGAATTGTATATTTTTGATCAAGCATTCCAATGAACGTATGGTTTTTGCTGGAGAATGGACAAATTAAGGAAAACGTGTATTTCCCGAAATATTAATAATTTTTCGAGCTTATATTAAAAATAACTCGAAAATCGATGCCTTTAGAATGTTTACTACTAAGAGCTTTTTGATTCGAAATGACTCTCTGCATCTTTCAAAATCATCAGAAAACAAATATTTTGAAAAATGTTTAAATTAGAATTTTCATAAAAAAAATAATCCACCATAAAAAAATATTTTTCATTTCTCCATCCTGGACTTTTTTTAGAAGTTGCGTATTAACGTCAAGTATCGTTAAAAAAAATAAAAAAAGTTAACTCTTTTTTTTTTTAAATTGAAATTTAATGTTTATTTTCAGTTATTTTTGGTCAAAAAATGTTTTTGTACAGTGTATATTTTTTTATGGTGCATTTTCAATTCCCTTTAACTCATTCTCAGACAGTTTTTTTATACAACCAACGGTTTCTGGGCTACAATGCTTCGAATAAAACCTATGCCAAAAGGCATACGCCCTTTTAGAATGTAACTCATGGGTGTAAAAAATCTCTCCATCTGTGAAAAATGCTCAGTTTGCAAACACGTGTGCAAAGTTTCATTCAAATCAAAAATGGTCGATATTCGACCATAGGTCATTTGGCGCGATCTTGCTCATTACTCAAATTCTTTCCTCGAATGATCTGCATTGGGCGTGCGCAGCTACGTTTATTCGATCATTCAACAAAGTGAGATCATAGTCTTTTCGGCAGCCGAGCAGGAAAGTCGTTTTTCTTGAGTGCTCTGTGAATTACCTAAATTAATATCTCGCTTCTTTCTAGCGTTGGTGTTGTGTGGCGTGCGAATACGCGTCGTTATTGGTGGGGGAGCCCCGACTGCCGAACAGCGCCAGTGGTAGTGGTGCTAAGCGGCGCGATTGCTGCGTGCGCGTGTGAAGGTGGTGAGTCGTGCTTGTTTTGGCGCGAGTGCTGAAAGGTGTCGTGCTGGTCCAGCATCAGCGTAGGTCGATTCCCGCAGCAGAGGAGTACGGAGCTGTGGTAGTGGTTAGTTGGCGCGTGTGCTGTGGAACCCTGACGGGAGGAAATCGTACGGCGTCGCCGCTCTGCAGTTGAAGAGACAGCGCAAGCAGTGCTGCTGATTCACATACATATAAAGATAAGTGACACAACCTTTATATTTTTTTTTTTTTTTTTTAACTTTTTATTTCCATATATACATACAGATATATTTCGATTTCGTATTTCCTCTCCTATTTATATATAGTCATACTCTTTAGCTTTAAATATATAAGTATTTCAATATATTCCATATATTAATTAGTAGCGGCATATAGTTCACAACCGCTATGGCGGTAGGTGGATTGCCTATTCCACCGGACATCTCATCTTACTCAGAAGGTGACGAGCCCGGGATGGATTTTTCTGACATCCCGAATAATGAAAATAACGCTTTTTTCGATGTCGTTAAAAAGCGTAAAAGACCCCGTAAAACTGCCCCGGTTATCCCATCCAGTAAAGATGAGTCAACTCGGGTTAAAATGTATCAGGTTAACCAACCTGGTCTACGTTGGGTCGTGTATTTCCGACCCAAAAACAAGCCTCTCAGAGTTTTACAGATATGCAAAACTCTAAAGGAAAAGTACTCGAGCTTGACCGAGGTCTACAAGGTCAAAGCGGATAGACTCAAGGCAACATTCTCGGATCCCCGACAAGCAAATGCTGTCGTCCAGGATCCAAATTTCAATATCGAGTACCGCGTTTATATACCGGCACGCGTAGTTGAAATAGAGGGTGTTATAACCGAGGCTGACCTCACCGAAGAGGATGTTGTGAAAGGTATTGGATGCTTTAAAAATCCATCCCTTCCTGAAATAAAAATCCTCGAATGCAGGAGAATGTATTCGAAGGATAATAAGGGCAATTATTCCCCAAATGACTCGTTTAGAGTGACTTTTGAGGGAAAAGTACTCCCGGATTTTGTCGAGCTCCACAAGCTTCGACTACCCGTGAGACTTTTCTTTCCAAAAGTCATGACGTGTACGAATTGTTTGCAGTTAGGGCACACGAAGACCTACTGCAACAAGAAACCTAAATGCTCCAAGTGTGGTGAAATCTCCGAGATTAACCACGCTTGCGGCGATCAAGAGACAAAATGCTGTCTTTGTGGTGGTGATCCACATGAAGTCGAGGCGTGTCCAAAATATAAACAACGCTCAGAAGCGTTAAAAAAATCGACAAAACAACGCTGTAAGCAGTCATTTGCACAGATGCTTAAGACTGCCTTACAGCAACAGGAAAACCTATATTCCAGCTTGGAACATGACGATCCCAATGATGATGAAGAGGTATATCAACCTCTTCCGTCAAGTGGAGCCGTGCGTAAACGACCAAGCGTATCTTCCCCCAAGCTTCCTAGAAAGGAGCAGAAGAAAACACATATAGATACCCCAAGTGGTCCACCTTCCAAGCAAAATATTGCTAAGCCGTCACCTCCAGGATTCAAGCTTAATCCTGAGGGTAACAATTTCGATAAAGAGTTTCCCAAACTACCAGGAAAACAATCTGCTTCCGCCAAAAAACAGACATCGGAATCTGAAATACCGACCACTGATGGACGTATCTCATTCAAAATGATCGTTGAATGGATATTTACCACTTTTGGTCTATCTGATTCCCTCAAGAGTATGATTTCGGCTTGGCTTCCAACAATTTGCATGTTGGGTAAGCAATTAAGCACCAAATGGCCCCTCCTCGCGTTCGTATCCTTCGATGTCTAAATCAGACAGCCGAAGTGACGAATCGACAACAAGGATCATACAATGGAACTGTAGAAGCTTGATCCCCAAATTAGATAAATTTAAACTCCTGCTTCACGATAGCAAATGCGATATTTTCGCGCTATCTGAAACATGGTTGTCAACTGATACGACACTTGCCGTTCAAGACTTCAATGTCATCCGTTTAGACCGAGGAAACTCTTATGGCGGAGTGCTCCTTGGTATCAAAAAATGCTACCCATTCTTCCGAATTCCTCTCCCAGCAATTGATGCAATAGAAATTGTTGCTTGCCATATAACAATTGCTGGGGAGGGCCTCACTGTCGCATCAGTCTACATTCCGCCTAGAGCGGTTATTAACCGGTTGCAGCTGTCACAAATAACGGAACTGCTTCCGTCTCCACGCCTCATCCTGGGAGATTTCAATTCTCACGGTACGGCGTGGGGCGCACCCAGGGATGATAGCCGCGCTGTTCTTATTGAAAGCTTTCTCGATGACTTCGATATGACCTTATTGAACATACCTGGGTTAGCTACGAGAATTGCAAGGCCTCCAATACGAGAGAGCACATTAGACTTGTCGATGTGTTCCTCCTCAATGGCTTTGGACTGCAAATGGGAGATTATTCAAGATCCCCACGGTAGCGACCATTTGCCAATCAGTATTTCGATTAAGAGCAGGCTCCATTCTGCTACCACAGTCGAAGTAGAGTATGATCTTACCCGGAATATTGATTGGGAAAAATTCTCGAACACAATATCCCAGGGTCTCGAAACAACGGATGAGCTTTCTTCATCCGACGAATACAACTTCCTTGCAACATTAGTGCTAGATAGCGCGTTGCAATCTCAGAAGAGACCTGCCCCTGAGAACAAGTTGAAAATTCGTCCCAACAAGCAATGGTGGGACAAAGAATGCACCGAGATAAAAAAAGCTCTAAAAGCATCATACATAGCATTCAGGGATGGTGGTTCAATTGAGCTTTATGATCAGTTTAGGGAGCTGGAAATAAAACAGTCTAAGCTGCACAAACTGAAAAAAAGATCATACTGGCAAAATTTCATAAGCTCGTTACCCAGAGATGCTTCTATGAGCTATCTCTGGAATACGGCTCGAAAAATGCGCAATAGGTCGGACAGTAATGAGGCTAATGAATACTCTGAACGTTGGATCTATGATTTCGCGAAAAAGGTATGCCCAGACGCTGTCCCATCACAGCAAAAATTTAGCGATACAACAGCTATTGAAGAATCAGAATTTACCATGTTGGAGTTTTCAATTGCCCTCGCGTCTTGCAAGAATAAGGCTCCAGGACCGGACAGGATCAAATTTAATTTGATGAAAAACCTGCCGGACTCGGCCAAGCTACGATTTCTTAAACTGTTTAATAAGCTAATCAGGAACAATATGATTCCGGAAGCTTGGGGATAGGTTAAGATTATCGCAATCAAAAAGCCAGAAAAACCTGCCGCAGATCACCGCTCGTACAGGCCGATTGCGATGCTCTCATGCATACGCAAATTGCTTGAAAAAATGATCCTGCGTAGACTTGACAACTGGGCAGAAACAACTAACCAACTATCAGAGACCCAGTTCGGCTTTCGTAGGGGCAAGGGCCCTAACGATTGCCTGGCATTGCTAGCCACAGAAGCGGACATGGCTCTTGGCAGCAAACAACAAATGACCTCGGTTTTCCTGGATATCACAGGCGCATTTGACTCAGTTTCAATCGAAATTCTTTCCGAGAAACTGCATCAGAGAGGATTCTCCCCTATATTAACAAACTTTTTGATCAACCTGCTGTCTGAAAAGCATTTACTTTTCAACCACGGTTCTTCAACAATAACACGAACAAGCTACATGGGTCTCCCCCAAGGCTCTTGTCTGAGTCCGCTGTTGTACAACTTCTACATCAGTGACATCGACACATGCTTGACGGACGGCTGCACAATGCGCCAGTTAGCTGACGACTGCGTTGTATCAGTCACGGCGACTCTAGCTGTAGACATGAAAAACAGCCTGCAAAATACGCTAGATAATCTGACCGGTTGGGCCAGTTGTCTTGGAATCGAATTCTCGCTTGAAAAAACGGAGATGGTAGTCTTTTCAAAAAAGCGACCACCACCTCGCTTCGAGCTAGTTCTTTCCGGAATACCCATCACTCAGTCACCTAGCTTCAAGTATCTAGGAGTATGGTATGACTCTAAGTGCACATGGGAAAAACATGCCAATTACCTGAAGCAAAGATGCCAACCGAGAATTAATTTTCTTCGGATGGTAACAGGAACATCATGGGGAGCGCATCCAGAGGATTTAATACGACTCTACCAAACCACTATTCTGCCCGTAATAGAATACGGCAGCATATGCTTCAGAGGAGTCGCAGCCTCACACATGCTGAAGCTAGAGAGGATACAATACCGTTGTTTGCGTATCGCTCTAGGCTGCATGCAATCGACACATACCATGTCTCTAGAGGTCATTGCGGGAGTACTACCACTCAAAGAGAGGCTATTCGAGTTGGTTCTTCGTTTCCTCATCAGATCGGAGATAGCAAACCCAATGATAATCGAGAACTATGAGAGGTGTTTGGAAGTTGTTCAGAAACCCTGTATGTCAGTATACCAGCGGTTCATGACCATGGAGATAAACCCTTCGGTTGTTGCTCCATCCCGTGAGATTTCAACATCGCTTAACAATTCTTCTGTGGTATTTGATTTGACGATGAAACTAGAAATCCATGGAATTCCCGAACACCTCAGACCAACAGTTGTGCCATTAATATTTTCGGCAATATTCGGCCACCTCCCAGAACAGAACTCCTTTTTCACGGACGGATCTGTGATGGATGGACAATCCGGATATGGCGTTTTTAACACAGATCATCACATATCCCGCAAACTGGCACAGCCTTGCTCCATATATGTAGCTGAATTAGCTGCCATACACAATTCGCTGCGAATTATCGAGCTCAAGACACCAGGCAATTATTTCATCTTCTCGGACAGCCTCAGTTCTATCAAAGCTCTCCGATCGATTAAACCGGTCAAGCACCCGTCCTATTTCCTTCCGGAAATTAGACGGATATTAGAAGTGCTGGTTGATCGGTCTTTCATTATCCGCTTTGTGTGGGTCCCCTCTCATTGCTCAATCCCAGGCAATGAAGAAGCTGATTTATTAGCGAAAAGGGGTGCCATAGAAGGAGATATATTTGATAGACCGATCATCTATACCGAGTATTTTCACTTGCCTCGACAACTGGCCCTGGCAAACTGGCAGGAAAAATGGGATAAAGACGATCTTGGGCGATGGATGCACTCGATTTCGCCCAAAGTGTCTACAAAAGCTTGGTTCAAAGGGTTAGATTTATCTCGTGATTTCATTCGAGTTATTTCGCGCCTAATGTCCAATCACTATGTTGCAAACGCACACCTCTATCGAATAAACTTAGTCGATAGTAATCTGTGCGAATGTGGAGGGTACGAAGATATAGATCATATAGTCTTCGTATGCCCTAAGTACCACAGAGCAAGGACCAAGCTTATTGATTCTCTCCGAAAACAGAAAGTGACATTTACAATGCAAGTACGGGATGCGCTTGCTAGCCGCAACCCAGCGCTTGTAATACCTATTTATGACTTTTTAAGAGATATCAAGTATCGAATTTGATTATCTCCT
The DNA here is from genome assembly GCF_029784165.1 of Wyeomyia smithii. Classification (NCBI taxonomy): domain Eukaryota; kingdom Metazoa; phylum Arthropoda; class Insecta; order Diptera; family Culicidae; genus Wyeomyia; species Wyeomyia smithii. The sequence continues at coordinate 242,643,482 of NC_073695.1, read as the reverse complement.
TGCTTCTTCTTCTTATTTTTCCAACACAACCTCCATCAAAAATTTCACACTAATTCTGTTCCTTTTTTCTTCTTTTATTGATCTTTTTAGAGACACATGAATCATCGCTTCTTTCTGAGAGACATGATCCACCAAACATAGATATAAGTTTTGATTTCTAAAGATATAAGGAACCATCACACCTTAACGAATAGTATTAAGAATTGATACTTACTCATACAGAGAAGAACTTTATTTATTATTGTTATTGTTAGCCGTAGGTCTAAATGATATGTATTTTTAAATTGTATTTATAAAAGAGAAAAGATGAGAGGGTTTTTATGCCTGTTTGAGGAGGAGCAGTCGGGATACAGGCTCTACTCAAGCTGGCTTTTCCCTACTCCAAGAGATATTCGGCCCCGTTATGCTTTGCGGTTGGGCCTAAATAAATATTAGAGTTTAAAAAAAAAAAAACAAAGTGAGATCATCAGGAGCTAGTCACTGAGATTGATTTGATAACAAAGCATCATTTTGATGCTGATTTTTGTATGCAATTTCAATTTATTATTCTAAGTTTCGGATTACACTCGGTTAATTAATTTATGCTGTTTTGACTAATAAGACTGTAAAAAACAATAATTATATTGAGGCATACAGGTAACAGTTTCAAACTAATGATAAGTAGTAATTTTTTTAAAAAATTCAAAAGTGTCAAGCTGCTTATAGTAGAAAGGGGGATCGTACGTGTGTGCACGTTTCCCCTAAAAATGTTCAGCTTCGCGAAAGTATGACAAAAAAGCACAAAAAGCGAACGAAACATGAAATATTTCCAGGATAAACATGAAAGCAACATGCACGTGAAATATTTCAACAGGTTTGTCAAGCTTCCATGCATGCAACTTTTAATTTGCTTTAGCTTGTAGTTACGTTGAAATAATCATGAAGTTTGTCTCTGTTCGAAGAAAAAGCTTTCAAAATAGTTTACAAATGTTTTCGTAACACTATTGTAAGGTTACGTAAGGTTGTCATAGTAATTGATTCAGATCTGATGATCTCTACCAGTATTCAAATTATGTTATGACTTTCGTACTATACATCAATATCATACGATCTGTGACAAAAATTTGATTCTTACTGGAAATTAGTTTTTGAAAGGTTGTTGAAATTTGAAGAAAAGGTAGGAAAATTGATAAATTTCATTGCAGACTAATGAAAAAAGTAACGAACTTCGAGCTTTCAACGCATACCTTCATATTTATGGCAAAAAATGTGGGAACAAACAAAGACACTGAACTGGAATTATGCTCCACGTTCCCTCGCAGAGAATATAACAATAAAAATAATAACAGACGGTGGAGGTTGAACTGATAACTAAAGGAGCCATTAAAATCAATGCAACCAGTTTTAATAAAGCCACGCAACGTCGCCCCAAACCTTCCCATCCCATCTGTGGCCGCCCACCCATCAGTCATGCAGCGTTCAGTGCTGTCCCCCATACCACCTTAAGCACAAAGAAATCACACTTACATAGATACAGACTTGAAAACCGTTTTGAGAATCAGTTTTGGCAAAGTGTTGGTTGAAGCGGTGGCCCCAAAAAGCTTCGCTCCAATTCCAGCTGCATTCGCAGATGCAAGTACATAATGCTCACAGCTCGAAAGGTCCGTTTTCTTATTGCGTCGTGGATTTTTTTTTCCAGCAGAACCACGCAAACTCTCCCACGAAGGAGCGTGAGTTCAATCTGCAGTACAACAGCAGCAGCAGAATGGCTTCCTTGGATTCAGTCTTCGATCGGCTGCTGAATCGATCTGATCGGTCTGCTGGTATTTTGATTATTTTTGAAATTTTCTCGGCATTACCCACAAAAACTTGTATCGCTTTGCTTGCGTCGAACAATGCAGCGAAGGTAAGCCTGCCTGGCCAACAGTTTTTAACTAAAGTGAGTCTAATTTTCAGCCATCGAGGAAATAAAGCGGTTGGAAATTTGGCCCCGACGATGGCAGAGGTAAATTAGCGTGACTGGCAATAATTTCCTCTGCGGCTTCATTCTTCCTCCCATGCCGCGGTGCCGCGAAGGTCCCGAAAAGCCCGATGGCAGTCGAATTGTGTCGACGGATGATCGACGCTCGGACGCGGCACCAGCGAATCGTCATTAGCGATAATTGCCGGTTGATGAGGAAGCCCAACCCTGTCGCTGCCCGTCAACTGCTGAAGCACAAAGCAAGCCATGTTTCCCCCGGCTCAGCAATAAATCTGACGGGTAATTTAATAGTTTTACCAGCGCCAACTTTGTTTACCCGCTTGTCGACAGACAGTCGCACACCGCACGAATGAATGTCCCATGTTTAATGTTAATGCAACAAACGATAATTTTCCAGCACACCCGCAGCCGCTGTTTTCCAACAGTCAATTTCAGTGTAATGCGCGTCAAGCACGAACTGGCACCGACTATCATCATCATCGTCAGCTATTCAAGTCACTTTCCGAAATCTGAATACACAAAATTCCTCCCCCTCTTCCAGCCATCGGACCGAGTCGGGTCAAACCAATGTCTATTGATGTGGTCATTGAGCGTAATTCAATCAAGATCAATTAAAATTCATTTACGTCCAATCACCACCAGTTAAGCGCAACGACGTAAATCTATGCTCTGGTTCCATTGCAGAAGCACACGCCCTGATTTCGGTTTCCTGCCAGTGCTACACAAACGACGGTGAAGGCAGTGAATGCGCAGCCAAAATGACAATAAGAGAGTAGCGGAGCTCAATGACAGTCGGAAGAATTGTCTCTTAATTTAACGTGTGTTTTCGGCGGATATGCGGTCAACTTGTTTACTGTTTACTTGTTACGTTCCAATAGCCCCGAACAGGCCGTGCCTAGGGGAAATAACCGTTGAAAGGTTAGGCACGTATCGGAGGCCAGGAATGTGAAACATTTAATTGTCACACAAAGTACATTGGTAGGCTTTGGAATGTGACAGAAAATGCCACAGCCGCGCTTGCCGGTGGATGCTTAGTTGTCATTTGCGTCATTCTTCCATTTTTTGTTCAAGCATGTTCTGTTTTAAATTAATACAAGTTTTCAAACTGTTCAATGGAATCGTTTTAAATTTGATTGTAGTTTCTTCAGTTTCGCTATTTATAATATGAGTCAAATTCTCTTCAAATGGTTTACTGGGAGTCAAATGAGAGTCAAATGGTTTTCATTTAAACGCAGAATTGAAATCAAAATAGAAAATCTAGTTCAAATTGGAATTTGGTTTTTAACACTCAAATATTGGCATATTGGCGTGGTCTTACTTCGAACTCAACTATTCATAAACCAAAGACCCATACCCTTTTGAACAAATTTCCCTAAGACCGCAGTTTTTCAGTGGCGGGGAATACGAGATAATTTGGTTAAAAATATTACGTGCCGTGTATCAGCTGAATTTCATACCAAACACTCGGAAGCCCTCATTCCTCTGTCCAATTTTGCGGGAGTCCATAACTTGTTTAATTATTAGATTTACAAGAATTATGTTTAAAATACTCACATCTCAAACATGTCCTTGGCCTTCCGAACAACTTTACTAAAGATTGCAACCCTACAAGTTGTGGGATTCTCGAGATAAATTAAATTCAAGATACTCTAAACTATATGCACACTAGAGCTATTTTTCTGATAAACTTCAAACCATATTGTTCGCCGACTGCGAGCTCTTAACCTCCTGAACAACTTTGCTGAAGACCTCAACTCTCTAGGTTATCGGAATCACGAGATAGAGTTACGTAAGTCTGCCCATTTTAGGTGATGCTAAGCGTTTCAAAGTGTTACAATACTGAGTGGAGTAATTCCATAATATAATATGAACAAAATCAAGCAGCAAAAACATATAATAATATAAATTCAATATAAAGAAATCCAATGCACAATCCATAATCAAGAAATCTAAAAGTAAGCAAACAAAAAGCCAAAAGTCGCAAAACCAAAAACCGAACAGTAAAACTAATCAAAAAGTTGTAAAGTAGAAAAAATTGAAAAGAAAATAATTTTTAAAGTCAACAAATCAAATGTTGAAAACATAAAAACATTTAACATTAATGTCAAAAACACTAAAAAGTTATAAGATCATTAGGTCCTACAAACAAAAACTCATAGGATAGTAATAAAACCCTATACAGTCATGATGTCATGAAGTCAAAAAGTCAAAAAGGCAAAAAGTTATAAAACTATCGATCCAAAAGTCCAACTAAATAACAAGAAAAAGTGATGGAAAATGTTAAGTCGAAAATACAGAGAGGTGAAACAGCAAAAAATTGAGAAAAGACAAAAGCTCAAAATAATAAATGTCAAGAAGTCAAGAATTTTCAACGACAAAATGTCAAAAATGTTAAAAACGCCAAAAGTCAAACAATAGCCAAAAAAATCAGAAATTAGAATAGTAAAGATATCAGAGAATTAGAAGGTCAAGAGTCAAACTATTAAGTTTTCAAAAAAGATTTAATGTCAAAAATATAACAAACCACAAAGCCCGAAAATCGAGAAGTCACAACAAAAAGTAAATGTGGAGAAAGGTTTGAAAGTCAAAACATAGAAAGTTAAATATTCAAGAATACAGGTAAACACATTCAAAAAGTAAAACCAAAAAATCCTTAAGTACAATTGACAAAAACTGAAAAACCTAAAATTATACAACTAAAAAGTCGAAAAATCAAAAAAGTCACAGAGTAAACCAAGAACGCAAAGAGTCGAGGAGTTAAGAAATTGAAAGAAACTGAAAATTTCAGATCACAAACTCACACAGTTAAACAGTAATGAAATAAACTTCATTAGTCGTTTGAAAAGAAGAGCAAAAATCGACAGAAATGTTAACGACGGGTTTTTTCCCAAATCAAAAATGTCATAAATGTCTCATAAAGGTCTCGTAAACGTCCCAAAAATGTCACATAAATAAATGTAATAAATGTCATAAATTTCATAAATGTCATAAATGTTATAAATGTAATAAATATCATAAATATCATAAATGTTATGTAAATGTCATAAATATCAAAATTTTTCGAATGTTAAAAATCTCAAAAATGCCAAAAATCTCAAAGAACTCAGAAATGCTAAAAATGTCAAATATGTCAGGAATGTCAAATACATAGAAAAGTCATAAATGTCAAAAAAGTCAAAAATGTGAAATTTTTCAAAAATTCCAAAAATTTCAAATATGTTAAAAATGTCAAATATGTAAAAAACGTCAAAAATTTCGAAAATTTCGAATATGTTAAAAATGTCAAAAATGTCAAAAATGTCAAAAATGTCAAAAATGTCAAAAATGTCAAAAATGTCAAAAATGTCAAAAACGTCAAAAATGTCAAAAATGACAAAAATGTCATAAATGTCAAAAATGTCAAAAATGTCATAAACGTCATAAATGTCATAAATTTCATTAATGTCACAAATCTCATAAATGTCAAAAATGTCATAAATATCATAAATGTCAAAAATGTCACAAATGTCATAAATGTCATAAATGTCATATATGTCATAAATGTCATAAATGTCATAAATGTCATAAATGTCGTAAATGTCATAAATGTCATAAATGTCATAAATGACATAACTGTCATAAATGTCATAAATGTCATAAATGTCATAAATGTCATAAATGTCATAAATGTCATAAATGTCATATATGTCATAAAAGTCATAAATGTCATAAATGTCATAAATGTCATAAATGTCATTAATGTCATTAATGTCATAAATGTCATAAATGTCATTAATGTCATAAATGTCATAAATGTCATGAATGTCATAAATGTCATAAATGTCATAAATGTCATAAATGTCATAAATGTCATAAATGTCATAAATGTCATAAATGTCATAAATGTCATAAATGTCCTAAATGTCATAAATGTCATAAATGTCACAAATGTCATAAATGTCATAAATGTCAAGAAGTCAAGAATTTTCAACGACAAAATGTCAAAAATGTTAAAAACGCCAAAAGTCAAACAATAGCCAAAAAATCAGAAATTAGAAAAGTAAAGATATCAGAGAATTAGAAGGTCAAGAGTCAAACTGTTAAGTTTTCAAAAAAGATTTAATGTCGAAAAAATAACAAACCACAAAGCCCGAAAATCGAGAAGTCACAACAAAAAGTAAATGTGGAGAAAGGTTTGAAAGTCAAAACATAGAAAGTTATATATTCAAGAATCCAGGTAAACACATTCAAAAAGTAAAACCAAAAAAATCCTTAAGTACAATTGACAAAAACTGAAAAACCTAAAATTATACAACTAAAAAGTCGAAAAATCAAAAAGTCACAGAGTAAACCAAGAACGCAAAGAGTCGAGGAGTTAAGAAATTGAAAGAAACTGAAAATTTCAGATCACAAACTCACACAGTTAAACAGTAATGAAATAAACTTCATTAGTCGTTTGAAAAGAAGAGCAAAAAACGACAGAAATGTTAACGACGGCTTTTTTCCCAAATCAAAAATGTCATAAATGTCTCATAAAGGTCTCGTAAACGTCCCAAAAATGTCACATAAATAAATGTAATAAATGTCATAAATGTCATAAATTTCATAAATGTCATAAATGTTATAAATGTAATAAATATCATAAATATCATAAATGTTATGTAAATGTCATAAATATCAAAATTTTTCGAATGTTAAAAATCTCAAAAATGCCAAAAATCTCAAAGAACTCAGAAATGCTAATCAAATATGTCAGGAATGTCAAATACATAGAAAAGTCATAAATGTCAAAAAAGTCAAAAATGTGAAATTTTTCAAAAATTCCAAAAATTTCAAATATGTTAAAAATGTCAAATATGTAAAAAACGTCAAAAATTTCGAAAATTTCGAATATGTTAAAAATGTCAAAAATGTCAAAAATGTCAAAAATGTCAAAAACGTCAAAAATGTCAAAAATGTCAAAAATGACAAAAATGTCATAAATGTCATAAATGTCAAAAATGTCAAAAATGTCATAAACGTCATAAATGTCATAAATTTCATTAATGTCACAAATGTCATAAATGTCAAAAATGTCATAAATATCATAAATGTCAAAAATGTCACAAATGTCAAAAATGTCATAAATGTCATAAATGTCATAAATGTCATAAATGTCATCAATGTCATCAATGTCATCAATGTCATCAATGTCATCAATGTCATCAATGTCATAAATGTAATAAATGTCATAAATGTCATAAATGTCATAAATGTCATAAATGTCATATATGTCATAAATGTCATAAATGTCATATATGTCATAAATGTCATAAATGTCATAAATGACACAAATGTCATAAATGTCATAAATGTCATAAATGTCATCAATGTCATAAATGTCATAAATGTCATGAATGTCATAAATGTCATAAATGTCATAAATGTCATGAACGTCATAAATGTCATAAATGTCATGAATGCAATAATTGTCATGAATGTCACAAATCTCATAAATTTCATAAATGTCATAAATGTCATAAATGTCATAAATGTCCTAAATATCATAAATATCATAAATGTCATAAATGTTATAAATGTCATAAATGTAATAAATGTCATAAATGTCATAAATGTCATAAATGTCATAAATGTCATAAATGTCATAAATGTCATAAATGACATAACTGTCATAAATGTCATAAATGTCATAAATGTCATAAATGTCATAAATGTCATAAATGTCATAAATGTCATAAATGTCATAAACGTCATAAATGTCATAAAAGTCATAAATATCATAAATGTCATAAATGTCATAAATGTCATAAACGTCATAAATGTCACAAATGTCATAAATGTCATAAAAGTCATGTCATAAATGTCATAAATGTCAAAAATGTCATAAATGTCATAAATGTCATATATGTCATAAATGTCATAAATGTCATAAATGTCATAAATGTCATAAATGTCATAAATGTCATAAACGTCATAACTGTCACAAATGTAATAAATGTCATAAATGTCATGTCATAAATGTCATAAATGTCATAAATGTAATAAACGTCATAAATGTCATAAATGTCATAAATGTCATAAATGTCATAGATGTCATAAATGTCATAAATGTCATAAATGTTTTAAATGTAATAAATATCATAAATATCATAAATGTTATGTAAATGTCATAAATATCAAAATTTTTCGAATGTTGAAAATCTCAAAAATGCCAAAAATCTCAAAGAACTCAGAAATGCTAATCAAATATGTCAGGAATGTCGAATACATAGAAAAGTCATAAATGTCAAAAAAGTCAAAAATGTGAAATTTTTCAAAAATTCCAAAAATTTCAAATATGTTAAAAATGTCAAATATGTAAAAAACGTCAAAAATTTCGAATATGTTAAAAATGTCAAAAATGTCAAAAATGTCAAAAATGTCAAAAATATCAAAAATGTCAAAAATGTCAAAAATGTCAAAAATGTCAAAAACGTCAAAAATGTCAAAAATGTCAAAAATGACAAAAATGTCATAAATGTCATATATGTCAAAAATGTCAAAAATGTCAAAAATGTCAAAAATGTCATAAACGTCATAAATGTCATAAATTTCATTAATGTCACAAATGTCATAAATGTCAAAAATGTCATAAATATCATAAATGTCAAAAATGTCACAAATGTCATCAATGTCATCAATGTCATCAATGTCATCAATGTCTTAAATGTCATAAATGTCATAAATGTCATAAATGTCATAAATGTCATATATGTCATAAATGTCATAAATGTCATATATGTCATAAATGTCATAAATGTCATAAATGACACAAATGTCATAAATGTCATAAATGTCATAAATGTCATAAATGTCATAAATGTCATGAATGTCATAAATGTCATAAATGTCATAAATGTCATGAACGTCATAAATGTCATAAATGTCATGAATGCAATAATTGTCATGAATGTCACAAATCTCATAAATTTCATAAATGTCATAAATGTCATAAATGTCATAAATGTCATAAATGTCCTAAATATCATAAATATCATAAATGTCATAAATGTTATAAATGTCATAAATGTAATAAATGTCATATATGTCATAAATGTCATAAATGTCATAAATGTCATAAATGTCATAAATGTCATAAATGTCATAAATGACATAACTGTCATAAATGTCATAAATGTCATAAATGTCATAAATGTCATAAATGTCATAAATGTCATAAATGTCATAAATGTCATAAAAGTCATAAATATCATAAATGTCATAAATGTCATAAATGTCATAAACGTCATAAATGTCACAAATGTCATAAATGTCATAAAAGTCATGTCATAAATGTCATAAATGTCAAAAATGTCATAAATGTCATAAATGTCATAAATGTCATAAATGTCATAAATGTCATATATATCATAAATGTCATAAATGTTATATATGTCATAAATGTCATAAATGTCATAAATGACACAAATGTCATAAATGTCATAAATGTCATAAATGTCATAAATGTCATAAATGTCATAAATGTCATAAATGTCATAAATGTCATGAATGTCATAAATGTCATAAATGTCATAAATGTCATGAACGTCATAAATGTCATAAATGTCATGAATGCAATAATTGTCATGAATGTCACAAATCTCATAAATTTCATAAATGTCATAAATGTCATAAATGTCATAAATGTCATAAATGTCATAAATGTCATAAATGTCCTAAATATCATAAATATCATAAATGTCATAAATGTTATAAATGTCATAAATGTAATAAATGTCATATATGTCATAAATGTCATAAATGTCATAAATGTCATAAATGTCATATATGTCATAAATGTCATAAATGACATAACTGTCATAAATGTCATAAATGTCATAAATGTCATAAATGTCATAAATGTCATAAATGTCATAAATGTCATAAATGTCATAAATGTCATAAATGTCATAAATGTCATAAAAGTCATAAATATCATAAATGTCATAAATGTCATAAATGTCATAAATGTCATAAACGTCATAAATGTCACAAATGTCATAAATGTCATAAAAGTCATGTCATAAATGTCATAAATGTCAAAAATGTCATAAATGTCATAAATGTCATATATGTCATAAATGTCATAAATGTCATAAATGTCATAAATGTCATAAATGTCATAAATGTCATAAATGTCATAAATGTCATAAATGTCATAAACGTCATAAATGTCACAAATGTAATAAATGTCATAAATGTCATGTCATAAATGTCATAAATGTCATAAACGTCATAAATGTCATAAATGTCATAAATGTCATAGATGTCATAAATGTCAAAAATGTCATAAATGTCATAAACGTCATAAATGTCACAAATGTCATAAATGTCATAAATGTCATGTCATAAATGTCATAAATGTCATAAATGTCATGAATGTCATAAATGTCATATATGTCATAAATGTCATAAATGTCATAAATGACATAGCTGTCATAAATGTCATAAATGTCATAAATGTCATAAATGTCATAAATGTCATAAATGACATAACTGTCATAAATGTCATAAATGTCATAAATGTCATAAATGTCATAAATGTCATAAATGTCATATATGTCATAAATGTCATAAATGTTATAAATGTCATAAATGTCATAAATGTCATAAATGTCATAAATGTCATAAATGTCATAAATGTCATAAACGTCATAAATGTCATTAATGTCATAAATGTCATAAATGACACAAATGTCATAAATGTCATAAATGTCATAAATGTCATAAATGTCACAAATGTCATAAATGTCATAAATGTCATGTCATAAATGTCATAAATGTCATAAATGTCATAAATGTCATAATTGTCATAAATGTCATAATTGTCATAAATGTCATAAATGCATTAATATCATAAATGTCATAAATGTCACAAATTTTTCCAAAATGTCAAATATGTCATAAATGACATAAACGTCATATATGTAATAAATGTAATAAATGTAATAAATGTCATAAATGTCATAAATGTGATAACTGTAATAAATGTCATAAATGTCATAAATGTCACAAATGTCATAAATGTCATAAGTGTCAAAAATGTCATAGATGTCATAAATATCATTAATGTCATAAATGTCAGAAACGTCATAAATGTCGTCAATGTCATATATGTCATAAGTGCTATGAATGACCTAAATGTCATATTTGTCTTAATTGTCATAAATGCCATAAATGTCATATATGTCATAAATGTCATAAATGTCATAAATGCCATAAATGTCATATATGTCACAAATTTTTTCAAAATGTCAAATATGTCAGAAATGTCAAACATATATAAATGTTATAAATGTCAAAAATGTCAGACATGTCATAGATGTAATAAATGTCCAAATTGTCAAAAATGTTAAAAATGTCAGAGATGTCAAAAAATGACAAAAATGTCAATAATGTCAAAAATGTTACAAATGTCAAAAATGTCGTAGATGTCATAAATGTCAAAAATGTCACAAATGTCAAAAATGTCAAAAATGTCAAAAATGTCAAAAAGGTCAAAAATGTCAGAAATGTCATAAATGTCAAAAATTTCAAAAATGCCAAGAAAGTCAAAAATGTCAAAAATGTTAAAATTGTCAAAAATGTCAAAAACGTCAAGAATGTCACAAATGCCAAAAATGTCAAAAATGTTGAAAAATGTCAAAAATTTTGAAATTGTAAGATATGTCAAATATCTCAAAATATGTCAAGATATGTCAAAAAACAAGAAGAAATGTCAAAACATGTCAAAAAATATCGAAATATATAGAAAAATGCCAAATATCAAATTGTTGCATATGTCAAAAATCGTAAAAATGTCCAAAATGTCATCAATATTAACAAAATCAAATATGTTTAAAAATGACTATATTGTCAGAAATTTCAAAAATCTCAAAAATGACGAAAATATCAAAAATGTCAAAGTTTTCAGAAGTCAAAAAATAAAAACAAAAAAATTCAAAGTTGAAGCGTGAAGAACAAAAATCGCAATGTCAAAAAACAAAGAGATTAAATGCTAAAAAAATAAAAAGTCAGCAAATCGAAAACTAGAAGTCAAAAAAGCAAACATTCGCTTATCCAGAAAACTCGATTATCCGGAATGAATTTTTTTTGATGTTCCAGATAATCGAGTCCGACCTGTAATTCAAAATCTCAAAAAGGCAGAAAGTCAGTAAGTCATAATTAGAATGGTGAAATGTCAACAACGAAAAACCATTCAAAGTCACCGATTTGAAATACACATCAACCGCGTCATAAAAGTTCTAAAATTAACGTAGAAGTCTTAAGCATATGTATCAGTCCAAAATATCAAAACATAACTTTCGTTTTACAGTCGTACTCATCAGTCGAGACTACTGAAAGAGGTCATTATTTGACAAAAATAAGTTAAAAGGTGAAGATTCACGAAAAATACAATTTTATAAAGTGTGTTTTCTTTTGAGACATCAGTTTTAAGCAAATTGTAACAGTAAATCACTAAATTTATTGGAGAATGAGATCATCACAAACTTTTCAGGTTTCAACATATTAGTCGAGATCATAAAAGTAAACAATAAATGATTGAGATGAAAAGGTTCTATTGTTTTTTTCTACTGTCGCAGTTGTTAGAGCCTGTGTCATCGACCTTGAAATTTGTCTTTCAATTTTCGATATCTTTTATGTCGCAGGTAATATAATATTTTCATTGCAAAATCTTTTGAAATACACGATTTGATCGGTGTGATGAAGAAAAAAAAAGAATTACCATCGCTTGACTTTGGCACAATTATCAAAATTATGTATTATGTAAAATGTTTCCCGTGATGCGAGAAATTTTAGAAATGGTACCCATAAAGTTAGACGTATTCATTAAACGTCACTAAACACAAAAATTCCCTGCCCCCTCAAAAGCAACCAGTTGGCAACCCTAGCCGCGCCACATCGTCTAGCACAAGTGACCGACAGCAATTACTGATAACGTCCGTCGCGGCATTAAAAGGCAACCGAAAAAAGTGACGCGAACAACATAATTAATTAAGCGTTAATGTTTACACGGCTCCGGTCAAGTATTTTAATGTTTCACACTTCCGTGGCCAGTCGGTCAGTTCACCACCACCACCTGTTGTTGTTGTTGTTGCTGTTACGGTTACCTGCCAAGACACGAACGTTTTTTTTTTCTTCTTTCCTCTACTCTACCCCACAAGAAATGAAAATTAAAAGAAAAGTAACACGAAACAAAATAAAGAAACAATTCTCGCCTTTCTTCGGTGGGACGAGCCAGCCTGCTTTGTTTCATTCATTAACTTCGGTTTCGAATCTGCGAAAAACAAGCGAAGGGGGAAAGCGCTCTCTGTGCTCTACTATGTGTGCGGCTATGTACTACAGTGGGGGAAAAAGTTGTTAATGAAAAGCATCGAACCTAATCGAGGCAGCCTTGGCCAAGGTCCAGGATGCAAAGAACTAATGAGCTGTGTGTTGGTGTGTTCGTGAAGAAGAAAAAAAAGGATTGCCTGCTGCAATGTCATTTTAATACATAACCTCGCTTCGCACATAAAACATTCACCGGCCGGCTGCGGCGTCGAAACATAATTTCGCTGTTGTTGCTTTTGCTGCAATACTCGGTTCGGCCGAGGGGAGAACCAAAACCTACACAATGTCAACCCAACAACACCAACGTATAGTTTCTGCAGTACTCTCGGGCCCAGCCGGCTCGGTGCGGAGTGTTTTAATTTGCGGAAAAGAGAGATGAAAAGCTGCCAATGAAAAGCACAACGACCGACCGACGCCGGGGAGACGCTGAAATGAGAGTAATTATCTCCCTCGAACCCCACCTCCGGCGGCGCCCAACTCGTCCGTCACACACGCGGTCGATTGCGAGCACTGCTTGTGGGCTCACGTGGAAACTAAAACACTGGGGCAGAAAGGGATGAACATAAATACACTCGGACCAGATTTTGCACAGCACCAGAGACATACATCAGCCTCATCAACCGAGGATGGGTGCATTCGATTTCCATTGGATGGAAAGTGCCTTCCATCCCTTCCTCCCGAAAGCGTTCTTTTAGTGATGGGTTTGGGGGGGTTTGCACTAATTGAGAAGCGCTTGAGAGAGCACCAGTACCGAGGCTGCTAAATGCTGCTGCCGCATCCGTTCAAGAGAGACTCCGGTTTTAGCGGCGCACTAATTAAAACAGTTTACTCTCGCAAAATAGCGTGCTTTTGCACGATGATGAGACACCCGGGTTTGGCGTCGTTGTCGTTCGGCCAGTCCCCCTTTTTCCGTTTGTTTGTTTTTTCCCTCTGCTTTTGCTCGCTAGCTTAATTAATTAACTCGTTCTCTCATTGCTGGACCGCTGTGCCTGATAAGAGCAAGAAAGTGCATTTCTTCATCCTACGCGCAGCAGGCGCTGATTTGTCACGATCGGAAAATGTTTTTTGTTTATTTTGGGTGACTGATTTGGGGCGTGGTTTTGCCTGGCCAAGGATACGCTTACTTTGGCGTACTGGTTTAAACAAAATGTCGATTTTTGGATAACAAGTTGAAACTCTAATTTTCTGTTCATACCTACGTCTTTTTATTTTGTTTTATGTCACGCAACTGAAATTTGACCCAAAGTGTCGGACCAATAGCTAAGATAGCGAATTGGGTAAACAAGCTTTTCAATTTGGCAATTTAAATTTTGGATATTTGTTTTTCGCAATTTCGGGAATCAAACCGCGATTATCTGGTCCGTGGTCCACGGGCACCCATGAAAAAATGGTAATAGTCGACGGCAGAGTATTTGGAAGAGTTCCTTGTAGGCGGCGTTCAGCAGGGTGGTTGCCCGGTAGTTGCAGCACTCCAACTTATCGCCCTTTTTGTAGATGGGACACAAAGCACTTTCCATCCATTCCTCCGGAACTCGTTCTTTCTCCCAAATCTTGACAATGACCTGGGCACGGTTCTAGCCAGTGTTTCTCCGCCGTATTTCAACAGCTCGCTGGGAAGTTGGTCCACTCCAGCAGCATTATTGTTTTTCAGCCGGCCAATCTCCTTCTCCATCTCCAGGATATCGGGGGCTGGTATCCTGCTATCTTCTGCTCGTGCACCAAGATCGGTTGCCTTACCGTCCTGCTCTACTCCTTGCTCCTGCACATGTCGGCTTGCGGCACGTGGCCTTTACGGGAGCTCTTCTGCTTCTCGTAGAACTTCCGATCTAGGTTCTCTTGTTGGCGCTTCTTTCTTCGGAGTACTGAGTTTTGGCTCTTCCGTGCCTGTCGGTATCGTTCCACGTTCGCTCTCGTACGGTGTTGCAGCATTCTCGCCCGTGCTGCGTTCTTCTAGTCTACATATCATAGATCGTAATAAACTAATAACCCTCAAACAGAAAACAAGCGATTGGAGAATTCCTAGTTTTTGTTTTCTCGGGCATTATAATGCTTCGTCTAACCTTAATAATTTGCATTAAAATAAATTGACAGAAATTGCCAATTTTTCAAGGGTTCAACCTTCACACGCACTGACCAAACTACTCATGCAGTATAACCCATGAGTCATCCGAAAAAAATTCTACCGTGATGACGAAAACAGTGGAGCTACTCCGTTCCGAAATATGCAGGTTCAATGTCGAAATGTACGGCACTTTGTGTACGCCGGATACGCCCGTTCTGGCATTTTCAATATCTTTGCACTATTAAGCAACAATCAGAGCATCGAAATAAAGCCCGGTTCCAGATGGCCGAAGAAAAGTGGCTACATCGCTGCGTATGCTTTGCGGGGAGGTCCGTGTAACCAGCCGAACAGTGAAAAAGTACCTGGCGAATATAGACATACATGTCAGGAAGCGGCGCGGTAGTCCCGTCGACTGGTTTCGGAGCTGTAGGCAATGACGTAGCGGCAGCGGTTGAATAAGATGGTCAAGTCGGCTTTCCTGGACTTTTGATGGACGACGAGACCTATCTCACCCTGGATGGTAACGACTGGCAGGGCATTTCGTATTTTACTTCCTCCACGTAGAAAGTGTGCTCATTTCATACACCAAGTTCCCCAAGAAGATGCTACTATGGCTGGTAATCAGCGAGATGGGGATATCGAAGTCGCTCTTCTTTCACTCCGGACTGGCCGTGAACAAGGAAATTTATAGTAGGAAGTGCCTACAGGGAGTTGTGTCTTTCAAGAAATACCATAAGGGCGAATACGCGATGTTCTAGGCAGATCTGGCGTAGCCCCACTACTCGAAGCGATCGTTGAAGGAGATGGAGTGCTTGAGAATCAATGTTGTACTCGAGTCGGCGAAATTTTTGTCTTGAATCCCGCTTAGCAGTAAAAATTTCAGTTCTTAATCAAAAAAATTTTTTATATGTGTTTTGAAGGGTTTTATCTAAAAACTATGAGAAAAATTCACTTTTTTGTGATGTTTAATGAGTTCTGTGAGTCAAATAATTGAATGCGATGCTGAACCAAACCATGCAAAATATTCAAAAACAACCCCACAAAAATAAAAAAATATATGGAAAAATGTAGGAATCAAACAGGATTGAAAAAAGTGCAAAAGAGTGGGTTTGTAGCTTAAAAAAGTCATCTTCTCATGAATCACGTTTGGGCCAGGGTTTGCAATCCCGGGAACGATTTCCCGGGAATTGCCTTTTCCCGGGAATTGCCTTTTTCCGGGATTCCCGGATCCCGGGAAAAGGAATATTGATTCCCGGGATCCCGGGATTCCCGAGCTCCTCGGAAAATTTTCCATA
This sequence comes from Wyeomyia smithii, assembly GCF_029784165.1. Classification (NCBI taxonomy): domain Eukaryota; kingdom Metazoa; phylum Arthropoda; class Insecta; order Diptera; family Culicidae; genus Wyeomyia; species Wyeomyia smithii. Next base: position 242,626,816 of record NC_073695.1, on the reverse strand, counting down.
CAATATTGCAATAAAACTAAATATCGTATCAAAACACTAAACTTACGTCGTAGAAGTGTAGAGCAGCTTCATAGTGTGCATTATACGAAGCAAATATTTGCTTGAAACGACGATCAATATTTGCTTGCAGTGTAATATCAAATTATTTGCTTAATTTATTTGTCAAAAATATACGCTGTCTTATTCAGTAAATGATAAATTAAGAAATATTTTCTTCGTCTCATGTCTTTTTTTACTAGTGAGTTTACTACTAAGCGGATAGTTGCTTGATTTTTTCTTCGTTTATTGACAAAAAAATTTGAAACCTGTAAATTGATAAAAAAAATTGAAACCCGTAAATCAATGCGACCAGAAATAAATAAATTAATAAAACTCAGTCAGTTTACACTGACTTGGGTCGTGGCCGTGATTTCACATTAATTACGAAGGCATTCAAATGCTCTGAAATCTGGCTGCCAAACACTCAGCTTTATCTTCAACAAACTAAAAGTATTGGACTCTTCAGTTTCTCATGAAATGTAGCAAGAGCTGGAAAATTATCTTTTAATTTAGGGCTGAGCACCTTGACTTTTTCAACATCGATTTTTTTTTTTGGGAAACCTTATTGTACACCCTTTATAAACCAAACTTTGTTTCATGCATGTCTCCGGTTCCGGTATACGGTATATGGAATTCGGCTTGAGATTTATAGTCAAATTTGAAAATCTTTTGATTCAATTCTGTCGAAAATCCTTGTAAAGTCTCATGGGAAACAATATTTTCCTGTTTATACTGTAAATATATAATGCTGAGTTGTTTTCGACATGTGAGACACACTACTTCTTTCTCATAGAAGCGTTACGGGACAGCGCTGGTTGATTTGTAGGTTTACCCAGTGGCGTAGCTATGGTTTGGTGGGCCTGGTGCGGTAACAAAAATGTGGGCCCCCAATGAAAATGACTGGGCAGTTTTTTCTTCCATAGAAGGAATTGAGACAAACAAAAAACTTAAATTTTTCTACTTATTTATTCCGTTGACCGCAAAATCAATAATTTGGTATTTAGATACTCACTTTCCGAGCCGTTTGGTTGGCAAAATAAGAAATTACAGATTCAAAATCAATGGAATCAGTGATTTCACGTTCAATTGATAAAAAGGCAAGGTTTGTTAATCTTAAGTTACTCATCGTTAACCTCAAATAGTTCTTGATCAACTTGAACTTAGAGAAACTTGATCAGCTTTAATTTAGAGCCGACTGTTTCCGGGTGCATATAGCCTCGCGTTAACGCAGATTTTTTCCATTTGCGCTGTTTCATGTTTTCAAGTTAGGCACAGCTCAGCAACACAACAACACAGATAGACAGCGTTTTCCAGACTTGGTAAAAGCACCGCTTCGAGCCGCTCGGTGACATCGCCATATTATAGACACCAAGCACCACGAGCGTATTATCGTCTCATGTCACATTCGTAGCAAGCACCAGCTCGGCGCAAGAGCTAAAAAAGCTACAAATGCAGTGCGATAATCCTTTGTTCGTCACCTGGAGGCACGTTGAGCGTTTTTTTCTTTTTTGTTTTGTTTTGATCCATGAAGAGATATTTGCTGTGTGATGCTTTTCTTAATTTGTTGCGCACCAAGCTGAAGACCAAAGCACCTAGCCCGAGTGCGTGTGGGTTATGGAGTTAGAGCTACAATCTGCTTCAAATGCTGTACGTACTTTACCAAGTTTGATCAAGAATTTTGTAACATTTTTTTTAATTTAAACCCTTTTTCTGAATAAATATTGATGATTATGTTTCCTGAAACGACGGAAAGTATCAAAATAGTGTCTTGATTGTGTTCTACTGTATTTTCTGGCTGAAGGCAAATAAACTTTAGAAAAACACCAACGAAGCGATATCCGCTCTGTGGTGGTATTCTTCATTCTTCGCGTGCCGAATCATCGACCGAAGCACCCAGCTCAAGTGCATGATACCTAGCAAGCAAGAGCTCAATTTTTGTTCCGCTTCTAGTGCGGTGCGTGCTTTACCAAGTCTGGTTTTCAGCATTGCAAAAAATCGCTCCTTCGTTGCGAGTTTTCACGTTGCATCGAATGTTTTCTGCGATCGCAAAACATTCAACTTCGGTGTCAGTCGAATCACGAATTATGGTAAAAATGAACATCGGTATCACGTATACTTTGTCCGTGTGGATCACGAGAGCAGAGTGGCGAGCACAAATATATGGGGTTGAGTTCAGATGGGCATGTTGATCGGTTCGATGTTCGCAAGATTTTGGGGCCACCTTGAGTGGTGGGCCTGGTGCGGACCGCACCAACCGCACCCTTCTAGCTACGCTACTGGGTTTACCCCTATCTGAAATCAAATTTGGTATTCAAATTTTCGAAAATCGTTATGCAATCTTAGCTCTGCATTATATTTCACTGAAAATTAGTGTTGAGGTTTTGAATATTCATTCACTTCTGTCATGTTGGCAACGTCAGAAATATATGCACAAACAAACACACGTACCACGAAATTTATTTTCATGGATCAAAATAACGGCCAATTGAAATGAGTTTTGGTCACGCGAAACATTCCCGCCGCAGCAGGTGGTGGTGGCGCTGATGTGTTTTTCTCCCTATGACAGTTGCCGCGCGCCATGCTGCCAGAAACAGCGGATAAGGTTTATGGTTTCTAGAAATACTGAAATGTTATCTTTTGCGGATAAACCCGGTAGGTGTTGCACAAATTGATCGGAAATTGATTTTTTTAGAATTTTTTATGGAGTGGTACGTCTGTTTGTCTGTGATATATGGTTCGAACAACTACTTTATCCATTTGTTTTAGATATTAGGTTAGAACCGTAATTCACACTTCTATTAATGGGACACCCGAAAAAATGTTCAATGCTGAGAGATGGCGCTGTAGTGGTAGTGGTAGTAAAATCGAAATTTCCTCGAGCATTTTGCTTAATGACCGGAAAAACTACTATTAGTTACCTTTTTGCCTTTCTCCTAGAAAGGTTTAGCAATCACTGGAAAAACCAAAGGTATAAAAGTGGTCCTAATGGCCGAATGTCTAATGGCTCGACCCCTTTCGACGAGCTGAGCATTTTCTGTATGTATGTATGTATGTGTGTATGTGTGTGTGTGTATGTGCAACTTTTTTTTCTCACTCACTTTTCTCAGAGATGGCTGAACCGATTTTCATAAAATTAATTGCAAATGAAAGGTCTAGTTGCGCCATAGGTTGCTATTGAATTTTATTGTAATCGGATTTTTAGTTTAGAGGTTATGTATCAAAATGTAAAAATCATGAAACCACAATATCTCAGAAACCACATAACAGATTTCAATAAAACTGGTTTCAAATGATCGGGCTGTCTCCAGAACCCTTAACTTCTAAATTTCGTTATGATTGAACATATGGTTCAAAAGTTATGTAAAGAAAAGTTATCCTGAGGTTGTTTAAACTCACTCATTTTTCTCAGAGATGGCTGAACCGATTTTCACAAAATTAGTGTCAAATGAAAGGTCTAGTTGCCCCATAGGTTGCTATTGAATTTCATTGTAATCGAATTGTAACTTTGTCCGTTGTTCATAAAAATGTGAAATCACATAATGAAAGAAAACATATTGACTTTCTCCTAACGATCACTGGCTAATTAAAAGGTAGAAAAGTCCAAATGGCCGAATGTCATATACTACTCGACTCAGTTCAACGAATCGAGCATTTTCTGCATATATGCATGTATAGGTGTATATGTTTGTGTATGGGTGTGTACGTGTGTATGTGCACCTTTTTGCCTTTCTCCTATAAAGGTATAGCAATCACTGAAAAAACTAAAGGTATAAAAGTGCTCCAAAGGGCCGAATGTCGTATATCACTCGACTCAGTTCGACGAGCTGAGCATTTTCTGTATGTGTGTGTGTATGTGTGTGTGTAACGCTCTCCCAATCTCACTCGATTTTCTCAGAGATGGCTGGACCGGTTTCAATGAAATTACATGCAAATGAAAGGTCTATTTGCCCCATTAGACCCTATTGAATTTTATTGTAATCGGATTTCTAGTTAAGAGGTTATGTATCAAAATGTAAAAATCACGAAACATCAATATCTCAAAAACTACGCAACCGATTTGAACAAAATTGATTTCAAATGAACGGGCTACCTAAAAAACCTTTAACTTTTGAATTTCATTAAGATTGAACGTGTGGTTCAAAAGTTATGGAAAGAAACGTATTCTCGAGACTATTCAATCTCACTCATGTTTCTCAGAGATGGCTGGACCGATTTTCATAAAATCAGTGTCAAATGTAAGGTCTAGTTGCCCCATAAGACCCTATTGATTTTTTTGCAATCGGACTGAGGCAAAGTAATAGCCTGTTATGTTTCAAAATGAGAAATCCAACTATGAAAAGTAAAATATTTGCAAGACTACTTAAACACACTCTCTTTTCTCAGAGATGGCTGAACCGATTTTCACTAAATTAGTGTCAAATGAGAGGTCCAGCTACCTCATAACACCCTATTGAATTTATCTGTTATCGGACTGTAACTTCGTCTGTAATATATCGAAATGTGAAAATCACTAAACTTCATTATCTCAGAAACTACACAACCGATTTGAACAATATTGATATCAGTTGAACGGGCTAGGTTAGGGTTACCTGATGAATTATTATTGAACAAGTGGTTTCATAATTCGACTGCTCTATACGTTCCCATTTTATTCAATTATAATCGAACTTAAGCAACCGTTATATATTAAATTTTAAAACAGCGAGTTTATTATCTCAAAGATTACACGACTTATTCAACATAACTAGCGTCATACGAATGAGTTATCTCTTAAACTTATAAACAACTAACTTCATAACAACTTGATATGTGGTTCAAAAGTTATGGAACGAAAAGAAATTTAAAGACTATTTAAAACTATACCTGCTTTGATCAATATACGTGGATTCAACATAATTTAAATGCGGTTTCGTACTATTTGAACGTTCCAGGTATCGCTCGTGATGAAATTGTTCGAAATTAAAAGTCATTTCTTTTATTTCGCTACTTCTTAAGCACTAACATTACGTCAAATTTCATATTTTATACTTCAATTACATCATCAATATTTCAGAACCCAAAGAGTGAATATACCTTTATTGAATTCAAGCAATCATGTAAACCTATTTTTACAAATAATAAGTTTGAATGAGAAAGGCTGAGTCCGACCGCTAGGTGGATTTATTTAGGTTTTTTATATTATTCTAACTTTCTAATACTTACTTTTATTTATGGAATCTATTTTTATCAAAAAACTTGATTTTCCTATACAACTACATTGAGTCAATGGAGTTGTATAGGAAAATCAGTTTTTTGATAAAAATAGATGTCATATAGTAAAATAAGTACTAGAAAGTTAATATAATATAAAAAAAGTAACTAATACCAGCTTTCACGGTCATTAAGCAAAATGTTCGTGGAAATTTCGATTCTACTACCACTACCACTACAACGCCACCTCTTAACATTGAACACATCTTCGGGTGTACCATTGGTTACAAAAATGGCTTTATCTTTTTTTGGTAGTTAAAAATGTATACCATTTTGGTTCAAACTTGGAACAGTCTCAAACTTCGAACACTTCAAAATAAAAATTGAATTGTTATAGTTGGTGTGATAAAAAGTATGATTATTATATACCATTTCACTCCTTGGATTGTCCTTCACCCAGGGATGTATAGCTCTTTATTCTAGTTAAACATTACAAAAGGTTCTATCTGCTTTCATTGTTTTTCCGGAGCGTCTTTTAATTTTTGTAATGGTTCAGCTTTAGTTACTCGTGGTCGTTATTCAGAAGGCTAGAGTAATCCCTCCGCTATCAACTTGCACAAATAACGTGTCATAAAAAGTGTTTAATTTGTTGTGGTGATTTAATGAAATCGATCGATCAAAAAATCGATCAAAGCAGATAAGACCTTTTGAAATGTTTCTCTAGTGTTGTAGGGCCACTTCCAGGGAATCAGCAGGCGTTGAAAAAAGTAACAGTCAGCATTCAGACGGTTTACCTATCTATCTCTTGGCGAATACGTGAAGGTGTTCGGGTTTCATATACAAAACATGTTTAAATCTATATAAATAGCACCTCAATGCAACCAAAATAACATAACCAACATGCTAAACCTTTAGGATCGATGAAAAAATTCATTTTTCATTGATTTTTTAGTGCAAGAAGTTACAACATAGCTTAAGTATTCGTAATTTAGATGCACTACAGTAGTATCATGAAAAAATAAGTATACAATTGAGAAAACTACTTTATAGAATGACCTCCTGGTGTGGAACCGCTGAGAATGTGATTATATAGTCTTCAAATTACCCGCTTATATAGGGATACCATCCGTCCTGATTTAGAAGAACATGTCCTGATTTTAAGATCATATTTGGGCGTCCTGATTTATTTTTCATATTCTAGCATTTGTCCTGATTTTTAGAAGACAGGCAATTACCTTCAATCACCCAGCTCATATTGCGAGGCACAAGTCGGTAAGTTTTTAACAGAAACGTGAATGTTACCTGATATTAGAGATTATAGGAGATTGTATTTAGTATTTTTTTTTTTCATTTCTGTGGCAACCAGAAACGATCGATTTCGTCGCTGGTAAAAATAGAAACAAAAGGACATTTTTCTCCGATAAAATTCTTAAAGTAACATTTTATAAGGCAAAATTGTAAAATTTGAAGTGATGACCGTTTTGTGGGCTAAAGGAAATAAAGGGGCCTATTAAATTCAACGAAGTGAGCAGCGAGTTACTCGCCTGACCAATTTAGATATAACAGATGGTGAGTCGGCTGGAACTCGGACGAGTAGCTCGTCTGCGAAACTGCTCCACTCAGCTGTCACCAGCCAAGTTTCACTCGCGTTTCCTAATACAACATTTTGCTCGTCAGTGACTCTAGGCGAGGCAAATTGCTCGCCTTGTTTCCTGTAATCGGTCCCAAAATCAGGAAAAATTTGCATTAATTTTTTAAGTATCAGGGAGATTAAATATTAAACCTGTCTATCTTGATTCATGTTCAATAATGTGGATAATTCAGATAAATATCGAAACCTGACCACACAACGCCTACTGCGTAAATTATTTCTTTGGTTAAGCCTGAGTAAAGTGAAAAGTGTTAAATATTTGACAGTTTTTATATTTAATTTTAAACAGTTTACGTGTGCTGAATTCTTTGGCGAAACAAAAATTCCTTAAACTTCAAAGTTGCTTGATAAAATTGTATCGTTCGAGATACATGTTACAACCGAATAGCATTTTGAAGTGCAAATCACATACTACCAGTTTAAACCAGAATAAAAATAATTTGGATCAAATTTGTGCCAATAGATAGATGTCCTGATTTGTACCTCTGACCAGATGGTATTTGTAGGCTTATAGCAACTTCTTCTGAAAGAAATCACTTTGACCACAGCAGAAATCATCTAAAAGCAATGCAAAAATCAGCAATAAGTTAGTTGGGATTCATGTAGTTATGAAAACATTCTTTCAAAAACATAAAATTAGATTTTTAAAAAAGGTACTATTTAAAATATTTTAGATTTTGTGACAATTTGGAATTTTTTGCCCAGAAAAAAAAATATATTTTCACGGTGTATATATATATTTTAGAATAGCAATTTTATTACCTACACCTTTGCTAAAGACATGCTGCAGCAGTATTGCTAGTAAAACTCAATGGTGTGCCATTCGTCAAACATTCAATCAGTTTGAGGTGAATAACTGTTTATACAAGCATCGTAGCGCCTTACGGTCTTCAGAAGAGTTTTCCCAAGAAGATTTCCTACAAGGCAATGACGCTGGATTCGTTCAATTCGGTTGATCTGAACAGCGTCGTAAGTTGACCAAACGAGTATTCCATACTCGAGTATACTGCGTACTAGTGCACAGTCGAGCGACTTCAGGCAATAAACATCATTAAACTGCTGCGTATTCCATTTGATGAAGCCCAGTACAGCATAGGCTTTAGCAGTAATATCTGCAACGTGCTGAGCGAAACACAGTTTACTGTCCAGAAGAATGCCCAAGTCTTTCACCAAATTCGCTCTAGTGATACTGACTGTCTCCATCTTATAGTCGAGCAGCGTGGTTTGCCTGTTTCTGCAAAATAAACTGACGTTAGACATTCACTTCCATTCCGTTCAGTGTACACTAATTCAGCAGCAAATCAATGTCGGAGTGTAAAGAACAGCAATCGACTCTCGATGCTATTACACGGTCAAACTTCAGATCATCGGCGAACATATACTTGGGAGGAACACAAGTCGTTTACATACTGAATAAATAGTAGTGGGCCCAAGTGGCTCCCTTGGAGGAGACCTGATTGCATTCCAAATGGGAGTGAACTAGTACCATTCACACGAACAAAAGCACTGCGATTGGTGAGATACGACAGTATCCGGCGCGTCAGCTACACGGGAAATCCCATTTTTTGAAGTTTCGTGACCATCAAGATCGATTTGCTGGTGCTTTTGGAGCGCTCTCGTTACAGCAAAAACAAAGGCAATCATGTTGGTGACAGTTGACCGTTTTTCCATGCACCCATGTTGCCACTTTGAAATCATATGATGTACCTTCGGGTAAAGCGAGTCATGGATAAGGCTTTCAAACACTTTCGGCTTCGGCACTTCCTCGGTAGTACGTAACGTCATGAGTACTACATGCTTTATGCACGGGTGTAATTGAAGCAGTCTCCTATACGCTCGGGAAAATTTCTTCCGACATCGACAAATTTAAAATAATCGTCGCAGGAATAGCGAGCGTCGCAGCACAGTTTTTGAAGAGAAGAGGTAGTACTGTAGTAGCCTGTCAGGTCCAGCGCCTTTCGATCCATCAAGCTATTGCAGCTTCGACGATACATCATTCGGTGAAAAGACGAAAAGCGGCATGTTCAAATCGAAGACGGCACACTGTTCAAATACTTTTACTTAGAAAATGTGTAAGCAAAATTTATTTCTTTTGTTTTAGAAACTCCCTTACGAAATTTTTTTATAAAACATGTTTTTATTTATTCGACTAAGACGCTACTCCAGTTTGTATTCTTATTCTACCGAATGTATTACCTCCAGTTATTTAAACGACAAAATAACGTTTTACCTCCAGTTATTTTGTTGAAACACTAAGCGAGTTGATGAAGTTTGATTTATTTAGAATGGTCATGGACACCTAGAAATATATATCTATTTCAAGATTGGAACATAATTTTTGTTAAGGATCTTGCAAATATGAACTTAAATTGTGAGTCCATACTTCCATGCGCATTTTTACCTTTGATTTTTGCATATCAGAAGTTTTGATTTCGAAGACAATAAATCAAAAGCAAAAGTTGACTTCCGCACTTTTTCAATAACATGTGTCTGCTGTGAAAGATTCCGATACTACAGTTAAATCCTACAGAACGGCTTTGAATTTAAGATATACTGGTGCCCGGATACCTAGCGATACCACTAAACATTCTACGCGAAGTACGCGAATTCATAAAATGATTGCAACGCCTGCCTCTATATCTAGATAAACATTTCAAAAGGTCCTATCTGCTTTCATCGTTTTTCCGGAGCGTCTTGTCATTTTGGTAATGAGTCAGCTTTAGAAATTAACCCAAGCGTGGTTTTCGTTCAGAAGGCTAGAGTGATCAACTTGTGCAAATAACGTGTCATAAAAGGTGTTTAATAAGTTTTGGTGATTGAATGAAAGTTATCGATAAAAGAATCGATCAAAGCAGATAGGAACTCTTGAAATGTTTCTCTCGATATACAACATCTCATATCCTATTCCATATTAGTGAGGTATACGAAATATACGTGAGGTATACGGTATACGAAATATAGATTCAAATATAAATCTGCTTCGTGAACAAAAGAGACGAAAGAATTCGCACGATTTTTAATGTAATGTTATGTTGATTCTGAATATAAATAAGTATTCTTTGTTATGAAGATTAATTCACATTTTCGAGCCGATTAAATATTTCGAAAAATATTCACTGAAAAGCTCCCAACTGTAGTCAGTCAGAAATCGATTTTCTCCATTTGTGTGCACTAAATCGCACTGAAATATTCACTGCGGAAGGCAAAAGTCATCAGTATAAAGTTTTGTGCCACTAACGTCTAGAGCAACACACACACTCACACACTTGGCCTAATTTGTATTCCAGCCAATCCGCTTCGGCCAGCAAATCCAATTAACAATTCCCATTTGCGGAGGCAATTTACCATGAACGGGGTTTCACGGCAGCTTTTCTTTGTCCGAGTCGGAATGAAGCAAAAGAAGCTCGCGTCACATTCGTCATAAATACGCACATTGCGGAATGACAAAGCAGGCTGCGTTGGAAAGCATAATTTTTGTCGCATCACGATTTTTAACTGTACAACGGTAGATAGCGTGTACTAAACTACCTTTGTTGTCCCCTCGCGTTCTTGTTTCCCGATGGTGGGGATTGTGGAGGTGCACCAGCAAGCTTGGGCATTCAATTTATTCCGCTCCATCCACGATTCACTCGGGTGTACATATCGTTTACAGCGGATAAAACGCAATTGTCATCAAGGTCTCGCCGACCTCGTCGAAACCAGATGTCATTGAACTGAAATCTGCTCTCCGATGAGTGAAAAATCCCATCAATCACGCAGTAGTCTCAGTAAAACAGTTACGTAACGTCCTGTTCTCGTCATTTCACGGCTTAGAAGACGAAAAAATCGATCCCTTCCAAAATTCGACCCGATGGCACATGGGCCGGGGAAGAAAAAAACAAGCATTAAATCCGATTTCCAATCACCCTTCGATTGGATGGATGCACCAGCCAGCCGTCCTGGCACCCCTTGCGTGCTGGGTGGATTTTCACCCCCGGGGAGGACCACCTCAATCGAGTCAGCCTTGGCGGAACCATGGTGAAAGTAGTCGGCACCATGCAGCAGCTATCTTGTTAGGGCACGAAAAAACAATCGAAAAAAAATCTTCTCTCTCCCCTCACTCACACACCACACGAACGGTCGAATATCGATCGGGAATTGGAGTTACAAAATTATATGTACATTACACCGTTCTACAAACTGCGATCGGGAACAACACATCCTATAAAATAAAATAAAAAACGCAGGACGAACAACAGGAGGAAAAAAAACATTAAAAACGTTCAACGCATACACTCGTACGACCCGCGGTAGTGTGCCGATATTCTTCACACGAATTTTATTGACAACTGTCGACCTCTCGCTCGCAGCAGCTGGGTTCTCTCTCGCGGGTGGATTGCCCACAAAATAGTCTCTCGCATCACCCGACCCGGAATGGGAGGATTCGGAAACGAACGAACGAACGAACGAACGATTTTCTGTCCTCCCAGCAGAAAAGCACATGCGATGCGGGTTGCTGCGATGCGATGCGCCGAAGTCGGAGCACAAACGAGCTGAGGCGTGTTGGATTTGCCTGCTTGAAGTTGGTGGTTGTATGGGATTCAATTAAACTATGCATTCCTTATTTATTAAACCTTATTATTATTGAACCTTTTATTTTAAATCTAACGATTTATCACACATTAACACACATATTTGTGACATACATTGACAAAAGATAGAGAAAAGTTGTCAAAAGTTGGGGAATCATCTGAATTTTTATCTGAGAATATTGGTAAAATAAAACTTGATATCATTACAAAACTTTTTTTAACACCAAAAAATGATTTTCAAATATGAGCTTATTTCAAATTCCTTCAAACGTGAGATATTATAAGAAGACAATTTTGTTGCCTGACACTCTTCTTTACATTCCAAAATGGCCTTTGGGGACCAGGCCTTTCTCATAAAAAATCTATTATCGGTAAAATAAATTAGCACATAAACTTAAATTCCATAAGTAAACAGAAACATAATAGACTGTAAATATTTTCGTCTTTTTCACTTAAAAAACGGAGTACTACGTCTGGGTTCAATCCTGTTATAGAAGCTGTGGTTTCCGGATCAGAAAAAAAAACTTCGTGCAGTGTTTCCGTAGTTGCCAGTTCCTCCCGCCGACATGGGTTCACTGATTCGTAATCCAGTTTTTTTGACGTTCGCTATAAGACAATTATTTTATGAACATGAATTATATAATTAGTTTGGAATAGCTATTACCTCGTATTGTCCGTTGTCGTAGTTTGAACTCTTCATTATCTTTACTAATTCTCCATTTACGAAGCGTTATGCGACAGTAAACATTCAACAGAAACTCCCTGCTTCTTATCCAGGCGTGCAATATTGGAAAAATTTCAAATTCTCTGGGATTTGCAGTTATTGGCTTGGCCACAGGTAAGCCTAAAACTTTGCCTGATGCGCCACATAGATGACACGACTGAGAGTTGGTACCTGTCAAGTCATTCCCATCCATCATGCTCATAATTACATTGGGTTTGACAAGAACTTCGTTTCCCGTTAGTTGAAGAAAAGTTGGCTGTAGTTTACCTATTTGATCTTTCACAAGGTCAACCTCATTTTTGGTCAGTGCAGCCGTTTTCTTTTCAAAAATCATTTTGATGGGTTTACACAGTTACTGAAAATGGAAAGTCATTGTTCCAAGCCAACTCAGAAGTTTCGGAATCTGGATGGAAATTAATTCTTAGTGGTACTAAACAAACCATAAATATGTGATTGTCACTATAAGCCCGTAGTTCTCCATCGACCTCAGCGTTGAAAGTCATTTTGTACTGCGACTGGTTACTACACCCGTCACAACCCCATTTGACTATTATTGAAAAGTGGCCACGCTCGCCTAAGTATGGTGAAATCAGGTTGATTTGGGATTCGAACAGACGTTTTATGGTATAATCGAGAAGATTTTGCAATGACACTTCAGCAAACGATGGATGAATTATAATATCTGTTTAAAAGCGAAATTTTCATTCGTAATCTTCCTTTCCACTACAAAGTTCATTATACGTTGGGTAAATATCAGTGCCCTTGCGCAACGACATCATTCGAACATTTTGATACTGCCGTTTTGATAAATCATTTTCACAGAGAAATTGTAGTGCGTCGTTCATTGTCATCCGATCCGATTGTTCAGGTGAATCTGCGTCAAGGAAAAGTCTAACAGCAGTTGTCTTTTCAGGATGTTGCGTGATAAAATTAATAACCCATGCGACGTCCTTACTGCCCGACGACCTAACAGACGACGCAGTTGCTTGTGTCAGCTGTTCTAATGGCATTTCCTGCCGTATACAATGAGTTTCCTTCACCTTATTTTTTCTACAAAGATCTTCTCTCTGTCTCGCATAACGTCAAACCTTATCGCTGATTTAAGCCACATAGAATATTTTTTGTTGAATGTTGTTTTTTTTTCTATGACATTCGTTGTATCGCAATCGTGTCTTATAAAGGGTGATTTTTTTGCTATTTGGTTTTTTGTGTATTCAGATTTTACAGTTCACGCGGGAATTCTGACAGCTGTCAAAGTCTAATGTACTCAGTTTGGTTTGCCATTTCACCATGAACAGACTTACGCTTGAACAACGCTTACAAATAATTGAATTTTGTTACCAAAATTCGTCCTCTGTGAAAAATGTTTTTCGCGCAAAATTGTGTTCAGTGACGAAGCTCTTTTCTGGTTAAATGGATATGTTAATAAGCAAAATTGCCGCATTTGGATCGAAAAGCAACCAGAGGCAATACAAGACTCGCCAATGCACCCAGAAAAATGCACGGTTTGGTGCGTTTTACACGCTGGCATCATTGGTCCGTACTTCTTCAAAGATGATCAAAATCGCAACGTTACGGTCAATGGCGCTCGCTATCACGCGATGATTTCTGATTTTTTTGCCGGAATTGGAAGAGCTGGGTCTTGTTGACACGTGGTTTCAGCAAGACGGAGCAACTTGCCACACATCGCGCGAATCAATGGACATATTGCGGAATGAGTTCGGTGAGCAATTCATCTCACGAAATGGACCGGTGATTTGGCCGCCTAGATCATGCGATTTAACATCGCTAGATTATTCTGTCTTGGAAGACAGATACCAGCCGAAATGCTCGAAAAATTGACCCAAAATTGAACTTTTCGTATGGACCATTTAAAACGTAGCTGTGGCCAACATTTGAATGAAATTATCTTTAATAAGTAAATGGCATAAACCAATTTATCGGCTCAAATAAAGATTTCATACAGTTTTGCAATTTTTATGCGGTTTTTTAAAGAAAAACCAAATTCTTAAAAAATTATCCTTTATTTAAAAAGTTTGATAATTTTCATGGCTTTACTTATACCTACTTCATTTCCAATATGCTGCTTCACGTACAGAAACGCATCTTCTACATCTTCTCCTCAAAGAAAAAGATCCACCAGTTCTTGATAGTAAATCGATGAATCAAAATGCTGTTTTAAAACTCGTTTTGTGTAGTAAAACTTAACTTACCTCTTGCCATGGTTATCCGTGGAATATATAAAGGTCAACAATGTTTTTAAAACTCGTAGCCGTATGTTATTTAGAGCCAAAAAGAATATCGAGCAGAAAAGAATATCGACAGCAAATGAACTTCACGTGACACAATCAAAACGTAACCATGAATGCAAGTTGAAATTTTCAAACCATGTCTACTGTGATAACATCAAGATTGTTTACGTGTGCTACAAATGCATATTTTCTGATCAAAAGAGTTCTTATTTAATTATCTTCAACATCCCCGAAGACATTAGGCATAATATTGGAAAAAATACCACGTTTTTTTCTAATTTTGTAGAATTTCACGAAATTACTCACGGAGTAAAAGCTCCAAGGAGCTCCGGGCTGAAATTTTGTCTACTTACACCTAGTTTAATATTCTTTTAGCCCTGAATGTTTCAGGTTGCGCTTTTTTGCGCCAATTGAGATATGACATTTAAAAAGATCATCAAAATTTTTGTTTTTTCAAATATCTCGAAAACTATTGGCCGTAGCCATCATTTTTTTGCGGCGAAGTTCAAAGTTCAAGAGGTTCATAATTAGAAACTCCTAGAGTTTGTTAATACACTTAGAAAAATAATATAAAATGAAATTAAAAGTTTTTTGTCCAAAAAAAAATCAATAACTCAGATACTGTGGCTCCTAGAATAGCTGTGACTTTCTAAACTATCCTTCTAAAAAATCTAGTACTACTTTAGTACACGTTAAGTACAAATGTTTTCATACAAAAATGTTCCTTGATTATTCTAATTAACACTGCCGAGAGCACTATCTCAAAAAACCATCACGATCCGGAGTTATTGATTTTGTTCTGCTAGTTTGCATTCCTGGACCACTGTGCGAAGTTGGGACAGCATTAAGCGGCCTGTCAGCGCATATGCTCTACGAAACGTGGCTCGCAGAACTAATTTTCACGGTCGAGTTGCCCGTAAAAAGCTGTTAGTCTCGAAAGTAAATATAAAGAAATGACTGGAATTCACAAAGAAGCATTTGGACAAGTCTCCAGAGTTCCGGAAAAAGTTAGATTGCTGATAAGGCAGAAATTAACCATTTTGAATCCGATGAAATTACACACGGTGCGAAGAAAATTTGGGTCAATTTTGCGGCACGCATCAGAATTGACATCCGCATTCGTGTCATGCATAACAAGACATTGTGCGGATGTTGAAAAAAATATCGCTTCATAAAATGTTGTGGCAATAACAAAAAAAAAATACCAGGGATATTACGAATATTCGCATTCGCATGCGGAACATCCGCATAAATACTGTTATCCGTATCTGCATCAGAACTTAAATATCTGCAAATGTCCAAAAATCACATTCGTAACATCTCTAGGGATAGACAATTTCTGAACATTTCAAAGGAAGGAAAAAAAATATTTCTTACAACTTTTTTTCATGTTTCATACCCGAAAAAAAAGTAACATCAAAATAACATTAAAAACTACCGAAATTTACAACAGTTCAACGCAATTTTTTATTGTTGGATGTACAACAAGCGTACATTGAAAATTATGGTCGAAAACAATAAAAAACATTGTATTTGCGACTTCTTCAATAAAAAAGGGGTGTTGTTTTGTATCTTAACAGTAACTTTTCGGGGCTGTTGTCCATATATTTTGAATCTGGAAACGATAAATTGGATTGTATAATCACTGCCAATAATACACCAAAGCAACAATAATAATTATGGCGAAGTTATCGTTTTTCCGGTAAGATAATTATTGTTGTTAAACGACTATATCATGGTGTATTTATATTGTTGTTTTCTCAGGTTTCGTATTTTGTTCACAAAACATTAAACAATCATATAATTTACTAAAATGTTTATTGGTATTGACATTGCCTATTAATAGTAGTTGGAACTAATAATAAAGTTGTAATATAATACAGAGCTCACTAAAAATTAAAAAGCATGTTCCATGCTCTACAACAAGTATTAGATTAGCAACAAAAACAAAGGTATAGCAAGGTTTTTTAATAGAAAATCAATAACAACTATCAAATTTGAAGTATGGTATTGTTCGATTACTGACTTTTGGATGTAGTAGAAGCAGAAGCATTCCGAAGTGAAGCAAATTTTCGAGCTTTATTGATACTTGCGATCTTCTCAGCAAGGGCTCGGTTGATGAGTGACTTATGAGCCTTATGAGATGATTATTTATCACATGGTTATATTTTCTGTTACTTACTATAAATAAAAGCCAATTTAGTTGGAGAAATAGCCTTCTTGATCTCATATCCGCTGTTTATGCCTTTGTAAATTCGACCAGTCACAGATCTCTTGCTTAGCTCCTCAGCTCCGTGAAAGTTTTATTCATCGAATTGATACATTCAATATCTGAAGATGATATGTTTAGATTCTTATCAAGGGTGAATGTCTAAAATAAAAATAAAAACTATTAATTTCAAGTCAAATATAAATAAAAGTTTAGAGGTTTCTAAGAAAACAGAACATTGAAATAAAGTGAAGCAAAGTAAATTCTCCTTTTCATACAACCTAGAAAAAAAAACAAATGATCTGGTATAGGAGAGACTTAATTGAAGAAGGGCCAAAAAATTTAAAACATCACTTATATTTTTGGCATCTGGATTTTCTTGAGCTGCTTTCGCTTTTGAAACTGCATGTTCAACTAAATCCTTTAGTTCAGCAATCTGCTAATTCATAGAGTTGAGTTTCTTCTTGTACTTTTGAAGAGATTCCGACTGTTTATTATATGGTTTCAATAGTGCGTTTTGATCATTCGTGAGTTCAGATTCACTTCCAAAATCGGAGCCAGAAACCAACAACAAACTTTTTTTCTTTCTGTGTGTTTTTAGGAACAGTTAGGATAAGGAACGGCTTAAGCAGTAGCGCCTATTTTAATCAGTCGAAAGAAACAGGCCTCAAACTTCTGCATTTTGATCAATGCCGACAATTTCAATGATGGAAACGAAAACTTTGATAGTCTAGCTGTCTTACGAATATGAGAAATACCGTTAATCACGAAAAAATCTGTGAACAAACAGCAGTTGAAACAAATCTACCTATATTGCAGCCATTCAGGAGCTACTTCGGGTGCTGAAAAAAACGCCTGCAAAACAGATGGAAACTGCTTAAAACAGGTTCGTGGTGATTGGAATAGTGTCCCTCGATTGGTAACTTTGATTGATGATTGTTAAAGTTTGCTAATTTAGTTTTACAATCTGAAAACAAGTTCTGACAGAGAAAACGATGAAGAACAGATTGATATACTACTGTTTGAATTTCACCCAACACATATCGAGTATTTCGTCTGAATACACAGGCGGTTCCTTAAGCTGCTTAGAATATGTTCCCTACCCTATATTCAATTTAAAAACATGACACAAACTTTATTAATTTTATATATTTTGCGTGTGAAGGCACACAGATTTATGTTTTGGTATTTTTTCTTAAAACTAGAAATAATTACTTTAAATTTCCTGTTAATCCAAGAAAATCGAAAATCGATGCACTAGTTTAAAAGTTATGAATTTTTGAAAATAAAATATATCGAATAGAGCTGTTTTCATGGCCACCCTATTTCGAAACTGCGCTCACAAAGTACTTTTTTGGTGCTCAAAATTGCAGGGATAGATCTTTTTCGAAAACAATCAAACCCATATTTTTTCGTAGGGTCTTTAGGGCGACTAGCTCCGAAATAGAGTGGCCATAAAAAACGGTTTGCCTTTCTTGCAATAGGTTGTCGCCCTCTTGGGTTTTAAAATGGCTTCTGAGGTCGATTTTTGCACTCTGTGCATCATTACGATCACGGAAATACCCATATTATATGCTTTCCGGTAATTTTGGGCGGTTTCCTGGAATCCAGAAATCACCATCTTGAACTTCAAAATGGCGTCTGAAGTCAATCTCCGGTCACTGGTTCTGAAAAAAAAAAACATATAGGACGGTGGTTAGCTTTGTTTTTAGCTATGATCGGTCGAAATTCGCGTACAAAACAAGGCTCCACATTTTAAATAATACAATATCGCCTATAACCGCATATCAGTCCCATCTGGAAAATTTTCGAGTTGAGAAAACAGCGCTTGAAGATATTTTCCTTTTTTTGGGTATTTCACCTATTTTGGGTGGGCTATTCTTATATTTTCGACATAATGTACTGAAATAGACCTCAATCATAAATTCTTAATTGAATAATTGCCTTTTTTTGTGAAAATTACAATGAAAAATAAGGAAGAAACTGAAATGCGATTGTTCAGGCCATCGAGTGGCATAATAATCGCATATCAGTCTCACTTTCAACCGCTCGGTGTAAGAGTAGTCATATTTTTCTCAAGTATTTTGAATATGGGTAGACGTTTATGGCCGCAGACAGTTTCTAAATATGCTGCATGGAGAATGGCGGAAACGTTCACCCATTACTTACCTCGACTTTGTGGTCGTTGTTGAAAAAGCAAGTAGTGAAATACTAAATATGCTACTAAATAATTTCCTTTCTTACGTCTTCAGTGTTTCGCAATACCTGCTAAGTAAAATTATTCTGCATTAGCCCGTGCATTTAGCATATTGGAGAGGTGGTATTGAGAAAGGGAAGTTTCCATTTTTATTACAACAGTTACTTGACGGAAGACGACGGCGATGAAAAGAGCTGTTTTTTTAGCTAAACAACTAAAAACGGTTTCCTCAGAGTTCTGACAATTTCAGCTTGAATGATCATTGGAAGTAAGCAAATCATCCACAGGAAATTTACCCCCTTTTAGAAAGCAACTTTGCTCAAGGCTATTATCCCTCTGATTGACGAAACCTATAACCTTTCGGGAACGAACTTTCAGAAAAAGTTGCAGTTCCAGTGTCTACTTAATATAACTTTTGTGTGGAATTTAAATGAAACAACCCTGCATTTATTGATTGTTTAAGGATTTTTTAACAGTAAAAAGCATGAAAAACAGCAAAATATGGCCATACTCAGTAGAAACATTTTGTGGGACTGATATGCGACTATCCGGACGAACATTCCACACATTGGATTCGTGAGCGTCTTTGAAAAGGATCCCTGAAAAAAGAATCCTCAGCAATGCCCTGTATATGGCTCTAGGATTCTTGAATAAGAATCGTGAGTGGGAATCCTTCGGATCGTGTTTGCGATTCCTTTCACGATTCCGTCACCGTGTTAATCGGTATCCTGGGGATTCTTACTCAGGATTCTCTGCGTGTTAGTAAGGGTATTTTTAAGATGGGACAATTTGACCTCACATTTTTTTTCTGACTTTTTCGAATAAAACATACTTTTTTTGTTTCCTTAATCGATAGTATAGCAAGAAATAGATGGAATGTGATATTTAACTCAAAAACGATGAAAATCCATATGGGACTGGTATGCGATTATAGGCGTTATATAACCACCCGCATTTCGGTGGACGCGTAGTTATTTTCCAATCGATTGCTGTAAGTATGAAGGAAATTCGTTGAAAACTAACTGAGTTTATAACATTTCAAATTGGACAGTTTTCGTGACCCTCTCAATGTCAAGATTTTCAATGTACACGCTCTATCAGTGTCAGTGTATTACGTAAGACGTAATTCTCCGTTAAAATTGTGCATGGAATTTGAACTTTGACCCAAGCCACCTGATTCTAAATGTTTTTCGCCACTAACCAAGACATCGCAAGTGCTAATCTGCTTCTGAGACCTTTGTGGTTGAGACGATTTCACATTGTTTGAGGTCCGACTTTCTCGGTTCAGAATCAATAATAACCGACACTAGGAGGTTTCTGAGGTGTAGGATCTTTGGGATCATGCTGTCTACAGCATGAAAAACTAAAGTGGAACTAAACGACGGAAACTCGAAAAAAATCAAGCCGAAATTTAAAGCCGTAAAACGAAAGATATTAAACTAGCTAAACATAGACTCACAAGGAAAATGATGATTAAAACGAATTGAGTTGAATAGTACATAGGAGCCTTAGCCAAATTTAACAGCCGAAAACCAGAACAACACAAGGCAACCAACATCTCTACTCCACTGGCAAATCTACTTTAAACTTCTTCAACCTGCACGCAGTATGTACTGCCTTTACCATTCAGCAGCGCGCTGTGTTCCCCCTGCGAAAGCTCTCCGGAACCCTCTTCCCGTGGTCGATCACTTCAGCAGCCGAGCCAGTGCATATCGTGTCGCCTACTCGTGGGGACTTCCCGGTGGCCATCGCTAGCGTAGAAGGGTCGCGAGTTTTGAAGAACCCTCCGTCGCGAGCTTTCCCACCTTTTGTATGTTTTAGTTCGCGCCCGAGTGTCCGGTATCGGTTCGTTTTGTTTCGGAATCCCACCGCCACCTGTGCCTGCCGTCCCCCGGGCCAGGGGGTTGGCAATCAGGCTGGCGGTCCGAAGGCCCACAGAACGGAACGGCTGGGCGGTCCACAACACCCCACCCCTGGTGCACGGAGGCGCAGCGGCTAAAACTTACGAACGATCAGCGTGGAGAAACACATTATTATAGCAGCAGCCAAAGCTTGTTACTACTAATGAAAGAATTCTAAAAAGCAGTTTTTTGAATGCCCTCAAGTCACAAAAGAGAATTTGATTTCCTCGTGAGGGATGATTATCGCTCGGTTTCGCGCGGGTTCGCTCCGGCATCGCCTTCTCCGGTCAGCGCGGAAGGGACCGATCGACCGGTCGAACCTGTGCGTTAACCGACACAAAAAAAAAACAAAAGATCGAGAAAGAAAAAAAATTATTATAAATTACTATAATTAAGCTATTGTTCGACGAATTTACGTTGATTTTTATTTTTTTTTATTTTCATTGCTGTCTTGCATGATTGCCCGACTGCACGGATGGTGCTCCGTTTGGTTCGTCTCCTGCGTTCTCTCCCCTGTGACTCAGCAGCCGGTTGCCGACGGGACTTCAGCATGAATTTGGAATACGGGTGCTAGTGAAGTGGAACCAACCGGTGAAGAGGCCCCTATGCAGTGAATAGTGTGTTGGTGTTCGATACCAATTCGAAACTGAATGTGCTCGAGAATTAATTACGCTTTGAGTGTATTTTGTTTTGGAAGAATCTAATAGGAACTGACCCATAAATTGTGTAAAGAAAGGTCCTAATGTGGTGCACTGGAAACTAAAAAGCTGAATCGATTTGTGCCAACCAAAAAAAAAACGTACTTGTGTGGAAAATTTTGTGCCACCCATTTTGCGATTTCGCAACGCCCCCAAACCACTCACACTCGGGAAGGTGGAGCATCGGATGGGCAAACGGGAGTAGCAGTAAAAAAAAATCGATTCATATTTTGCGGAGCAGCTCGACCTCAATAGGCTTTAAATTGGATACGTAAAATGTGCGCGATGAAAAATTCCACAGTAGCTGGAAAATAACACAAATCCTAGCTAGGAATTAATGAATTACGGAATAAAGGATCGTGGTTTAATAATTATAGAACAGCACAGTTTTGTGAAAAACGTTCGGACTCTATTTGGATTGATGTGATAAAAATCACACTTTTCTTTATTTATGACAAAAGGACAAATCTTGTGCAATTCTGTAGTGTGTAATGAGGAAGATTTTTGGCCATTTATAACGCATTTTTATTTGCAAGTTATTTATTATTATTTTATAGTTTTCATGTCGTGAGTGCATCGCAGATTAACTCTTCAGAATGAAAGGAATGCAGAATTCGTTAAACTGCAACGATTGCAACATATGTTTGCTTCAACGTTAACCTAGGTTCTAATTAGAATTTAAAATTAAACACTAGACTGAAACTCGAATTGGACTTCGACTGGAGTTCTGAAGAGAATTTTCAACATTGTATTCAACTTGTACCTGGACACAGGACCGTACTATGAATTGAGCACTCAGGTGGATACAGCATTGAAATTCATACTTGACTGGAATCTTTACTATAGTGAACTGGAATCTTTACTATAGTGAGGATTTATCTCTGAGCTGAACCCTGAACTAAACTCAAACTGAATATTAATTACTATTTTATTTTGGACTCTTTTGCAAACTGTAGTCCAAGATGCTGCTTATAACTTTGAAAGAAACTCTGAACAGGACTTCGAAGTAGAGAAGATTGTGCATTTTAATTTCACTAAAGTTACGACAAAATTCTTAACTACACTTTGTAATGAATTAGAGATAACATAAGAAACTATGGTCTGAACTGTATTAGACTTGTACCAAAACAATGAGACCTTTTTAGCTCAGGGTCTGGACTGATCACAGTTTAACAACACTCTGGACAAGAATCTACTCTAAGCCTCAGAATTATCTTGAGATTAGACAGTGAACTAGACTCGAAAAACTTGTACCTTAACTGTGGAATAGAATATTGACTGCCCTCTGGGCCAGATTCTACCTTATGCTTTAGAATAAACTCTGGAAGGTACTTTTAACTGAATACTGGAATGAACTCTAAACAAGGATCTGGACTAAGTTTGTGGTATTGTTCGGGCGTTTTTGCTGTTTGCACATGTTTTGAAGTAGAATACTTCTCTCAGGAAGTTCGGCTACATAGGGATGTGAAATGAAAATCTAAAACCGAAAAAAGTGAAAAATATGTCCAATTTCAAATGCTAATAAATCGGTTAGTATTCGATAGATTTCCTTCGTTCTTGCAGCAATAGATTGGAAAATCTTCTAAGATTCTTCCTAAAATAAGACAATTGTAATTTTATTATTGACACTATTGTACTATACAGCTCGTAGTCGGCAGCGAGGATAAAAAATTTGCTTTTCGTTATTAAGATACTTTAGAAAGTAAGCTACCAGATATAATTGGCGCCGTTAAACATTGAATTGTATTTGTGCCGTGTCAAATAAACTATAGATGAGGAAAAAAAAAACTATTGTACTATTGAAAATAGTCAAGCCTTGTCGAAACGAAAAATTCGACCTCTGATTGGTCGTTATATGATTGCTTCCCAAGCACGGTCGACAGGATCATATACCTTGCAATTGGAAACATGCTATTTGGTCTATATAAGAGCCTGTTTAAGCCGGAGCCGCTCATAATAGTTCTAGACAGCGACAACAGCAGTCGTCCTTCCTTAGCAGCAGCACTAGCCCTGTGGTTGGTTACCAAGTCTCAGGAGCAGCGCAGTTTTTCTCAGCGTGTGTCGCCAGACAGCAATTATTCCCCCCGTGTTGGGGCAGCATGAAGATTGCAATCAAGAAATCAAATTTTGGAAATCAAAATGCCTTTTTCAAAGCAAATAAACAAGTCATAATTTTTGTCAACGCAAGCAAGCATTCTGTGTTGCATCCTAGCAATTTAAATCTGTCGCACCCGTCGAATTTACTGAATGTAAAATAGCTTCCACAGTGCATGTTGTCCGTGTATCTTAATTCCCCCACTGTAAGGGCAGCTCAAAGGTTGCGATCAGCAACCGGTTTTGAACCGCAAAATGCTTTTTTCAAGGCAAATAAACAAATAATTGAAGGTTAATAATTTTCTGGCATCAACACAAGCAGACATTCTGTGCGGGATGCAATCAAATTCTGTTGTAGTTGTCTAATTTTTACTTTTACTATATTCAGTAAACCCCCCACTGTAGGGGCAGCACAAAGGCTGCGATCAGCATGACCAACTTTGAATAACAAACTGCCCTGTTAGACCGCATTCACAAAGACAGTTAATTCGACTATGCAGAGCTAACATGAAGTCGATTCAATCAATCAGCATAAACATAATTTCGTCGTCTCCCAGTTGCCAAGTTGCAACATGATGCAACACGCAACAGCGAGCAAACGAAATCGCTTGATGTTACAAACCGCAATAAGATACGGGTTAAAACCGTTGCGTGTGTGAGAGCACCATCGGTGTTTATTCGCTGGATACAAAAATCAAATGCGAATTGTGGAATAATTTGTCTGAAGAACATAAGGAAATGGTAAACCTGAACTAAAAGGCGTGGCCTATTACGTAGCACTCTTCGGCTATAAAAGAGTGTTTCTGGGATAACTAGCTACATTCATTAGTCGGAAGGTGAACTGGATGGACCGTCCACAACGTTGACAGCAATAACAGCATATATCGGCACTCAGCAGTGACAGGCCAAAGCAGCGGGTTGCGCCTGTGGCTGCCTTCAAATTTATTTATTTATTTATTTATTTATTTCGTCAAGCAAATGTAGACTACAGTTATAATAATACAATGTTTTCTTATATTCTATACATTATTTCCAGAAGTTAGTCGTTTTTTTTGGCTTGATTTCTGCCCATGGTGATGTCGATATTTTCGCAGTGCTGATTATAGTGACGCATCATGCGATTTATTGGGCCATTTTTTGAGTAGTTTGTTCTGTGAGAATTTTCCGAAAATATTTTACGATTTCTTAATTGACGACTGGGTGCATAAAAATTTAGTTGTGATAATAATTGAGTAGATTGCACGCGTTGAGAAATAATGTCATTGATATAATAAAGCATTGAAAGATCGCGGCGTTCTTTAAGTGCTTGTATGTCTATAAGCATGCAGCGTGCTTCATATGATGGTAAGGGAAATGATGTCCAATTTAGCTTACGAAGCGCGTACAAAAGAAATTGTTTTTGGACAGATTCAATGCGTTCTTCATGTGTGGCAGTATAGGGATCCCATACAATGCTACAATATTCCAGAATTGGTCGGACGTATGTAATATATAATAGTTTGATTGATTATGGGTCTTGAAAATTGTGGCCGAAGCGTTTTATAAAGCCCAGCATACTATTTGCTTTGTTGATAATTGTATTATAATGTTCTATGAATGTAAGTTTGGAGTCTAAGATTACGCCTAGGTCCCTTGCGATTTTGCATTTTTCTACTGGTTGGTTTCCCAAGAAAATATTTGTAGGTGGTGTTACTGTTTTTCTGCTAAAGGCTATTGAATTACATTTTTTAATATTGAGTTGTAATAGACTTTTGTTGCACCAAGTGTAGAATACATTAATTTCATTCTGGAATATTTCGAAGTCTTCTGCATTGGTTATTTCTATAAAGAGCTTCATGTCGTCAGCATATACAAGCACATGTATTGACTTAAGAAGAAAGGAAATGTCATTTACGTATAATATGAAAAGAAGAGGGCCCAGGTGAGAACCTTGAGGAACCCCAGAAGTTACTTCTATTGGGTTTGAAAAGGAATTTTGAAAGCGGACTATTTGTGTTCGTTTTTTTTTTTTTTTTTTTTTTTCTTCACATAACATTTATTTGACACGGCACAAATACAATTTAATGTTTAACGGCGCCAATTATATCTGATGACTTAAAAACTAAAGCAAATTTTTTATCCTCGCTGCCGACTACGAGCTGAAATTAAGTCTAACTTAAAACTAGCATGGGATTTCCAATCAGTGTTTTGTTGTTCAATGGTCGTCTGATAATCGTCGAATGGCATGTATGGATTCGTTCTGCTGAGCCACGATGTCGTGAGTTGGGACAGAGGCTCGTAGTCCTTGGGTCCTGGTTCTATTGTGCGGGGTCTGGTTGCTGGTTTTGTGCTTAAGGTTCAAACGTGTTCTTGTCGTTTTGTTGGGTGTAGACGGAGGGGAACGGGACTAGACTGGGGCATGGATGGATTTCAGGAAAACGTATATAAGGGACATGTAGGATAGGTCACGGCTCGCCAAGACATCACGAACAGGAACAGCCGGCTGTCTACCCTCGGCCTGCAGGGAAGCTATCAATTTAGACCTGGCGTCACGGTGTACAGGGCATGACCAAACCACATGCTCTATGTCGTGATAACCTTCACCACAGGCACAGATACCACTTTCCCCGAGCCCAACACGACGGAGGAGCGCGTCAAATCTATAGTGATTGGACATAAGCCGGGACATCACGCAAATGAAATCCCGACCTACATCCAACCCCTTGAACCACGGGTTCGTCGATACTTTGGGGATTATGGAATGTAACCACCTTCCCAATTCCCCTTGTGTTCGTTTTGTTAAGTATGACTGCAGCCATTCCAGAAATTTTGTTTTAGTTCCGCATTTTTCGAGCTTGAAGAGTAATAATGGTATGTCGATTCTCTCAAATGCCTTGCTAAAGTCCGTATAAAGAGCTTCTACGTGGTTACCGTTGTCCATTACAGTCAGAGTGAGAGTTATGAATTCCAAAAGATTTGTGGTAGTTGATCGGCCTTTGTAAAAGCCGTGCTGTTGAGTTGTAATTTGGTTTTTTACTTGCTGAAAGATTTTTTCATTAATTAATGATTCAAATAATTTTGGAATGCATGAAATAATGGCAATTCCACGATAATTACGAATGTCAGATTTAGCGCCAGATTTGAAAATTGGCACTAAATATGAAGTTTTCCAGAGTTCTGGGAAAATTCCATTCTTCAGGGACATGTTAAAAAGGTGTTTTAAGGGTGTAGATAGTTCTTCTGCCAAATTTTTGAGAAAAATTGGAGCTATTCTGTCAGGTCCAGGACCTTTCGTAGCGTCTAAATTTTTAAGTGCGTTTTGAATTTCGAATTCAGATATTTGATTGACAGATAAAGAATTCGAAAATTAAGGAAAATACGAGAAGTCTTCGCGGTCGCGATCTGTTTCTTCAATTAAACAAATCACTTGCCCTGTGGTTGGTCACCACGTCTCAGGCCTCTGCCAGACTGAACGCCAACGCGAGCGATCGGGCGAGATTTTTGCGGTACATCAGCCGGCACTTCCTCCAATGAAAAAGTAGGATCATTTTGTTTAGAAGAATATTACTGTCGGTAATATTACAGAGATGCGATTGCATCATATCCGATATGGAATTGAACAATTGTTCTTTTGAGGACAAATAAAACACTTAATTTGAAGAGTTAATAGCTTTGGGTACCAGTAGCAGTATAGTAACAGCCTCAGCGGTAGGTGCAGCCGGTACTTTCCTAAGGCCGATGTAATAAGGAAGTAAATGGAAGCGGCACGGCGAAACAGTTCGGGTGTTCTTAGACGCGCGTCATTTTTCGTACGATGGCGGCGGTATTAGCGGTAGATGCATTTGCCAACATTTACTCCAGTAAAGCCGTGTCTAATTTTCAATGTGAAAACACCTTTCTATTGTGTTGGCCGTGCGCATTAGGCCTCTGCCAGGCTTAACGCGATAAGCGGCGCGAATCGATACGCCGGCCGTAGGTTAAATTACAGCCGTAAGTAGAGTTGTGTAAAAGTTTTCTACTTCAACCTTGCGGTCGTGGCTTTGCACACAACCCTCCTGTGATATTTCTTTTTAATTGGCGCTTGGTTCGGTCTGGTCGCACGCCGACCATATAAAAATGAAAAACGAGAAGACATAGCAAGTAATAATTTTAACTATCTGAGGTGAGCTAAGTATATTGATTATGTAATTTCAGTCTATATGACTTTATTGTAAGTTATTCGATACCGTCGAAGATGCTGATGAGGCAATCCATTTTTCAACGGAATTTTTGAACTCACTCGACCAAGCTGGAATGCCTCCGCATCGACTGTTAATCAACGATAAAGGTGGTATTTAAGCAAGTTAATAACTAAAATAGAAATATTATTTGAAATGATGGGTTGGAAAATATATATGAAATTATAGAAACTTATAGAAAAAGCAGAAATTTTTACACAAGCAAGGCCGGGTACATTCAGCTAGTAACTATTTAAAAGTGAGGTCAACAAACGTACGACAACGTCGAATCTCGAGTACATACCAAATTAAGTCTGGATTTCTGTTCAGTCTAATCAAATTTCAGCCCGTAGTCTGCTACAAAAACTAGTACAAGTCTACTTCACAGTCCATTCTAGAGTCTTCTCCAAAGTTCAGTAGGGAAATTATTGCACAGAACAATCCAAATCTAGTCCGGGGTTCAGTCGGGAATCCAGTCTTAGAGTCTTATCTAGTTTAAAACATATCAAAGAGTCTAATATCGAGTTCATTCCACAGTCCTGCTTAGAGTTTGGCTCAAAGTTTGGTCTAGATTTCAGTCCAGAGCCCAACATTAAATACGAATATTTGGTGAAGCTCAAAATTCTGTTCTGAGTTCAATGAAAGATTCAATTCAAGATGTATCACAAATTAATTTACCTTGAGCAGCATACAGCTTAACCTCCCATCATTGACAGATAAGCGGATTGAAATTTATTGAACATGAAAATTTATTTTCGAAAACTGACAATTTTCGAATAATATAAGACGTTTCATATTCAAAATATATAATTTTATTTTTCTAGAATTCTCTAATTCCTATGTTTTTAGATTTCTCTAATTAATATTTATTTATATTTCTCTATTCTGGGATTAACTAAAAATCACAGGAGGGTTGTGTGCAAAGCCACGACCGCAAGGATGAAGTAGAATATTTTTACAAGAAAGAAAATCCGGCTGCTTGCGTGTCAGTCATTTTTTGATTTGTTCAATTCAATATCGGATAAGATCTTAGCGTTATCACTGACAGTGCGAATAAAGTATTCCTCGAGGTAAAATAAACAGTGAAAAGCTGATTCAACACTCAAAACTAGACGGCTTATGTGTTGTCAAAATGAGTCAACATTTTTAATTGAATGCATTTACTAGTGCCCGCTATCGCACAGAGACTGCATTTCACTAAAGTGCCTCACTGCATCAGCAGCTATCGATGCTACGCTATCCGTAGCCATGCCAATGTTTTAGCCGCTATACGCTGCCATTGGTATCCGCTGTCCCTGCATCAGCTGGCCCAGCTGCTATCGAAGCTGAGATCCGCCGAAACTAGTGCACTATCCATTGCTATGTCACAGCTGCGACCACTATCCGCCTGGTATCCACTGCACTGCTACTGCTGCTGCTAAGGGAAGACTGCTGTTGTCGCTGTCTAGTATTATGAGCGGCTTCGACTGAAACAGGCTCTTATATAGGGATGAAAAACCTCTCGATAGTAGTAGGAAATCATCGATAACTATCGTAGCCATTTCAGTCGATAGTTCCCATCCTTACTCTTATACAGACAAATAGCAAATTTAAAATGGCAAGGTCTATGATTCTGTCGACCGTGCTTGGGAAGCAATCATATTAACGACTAATCTGATCAGTCGAATTCTGCGCTTCAACAAGGATTGACCATTCCCAATAATATTGTTGCTCGTCATGATTTGGACTTGATAATTTTTGAATTTCAATTATGCGAAAAATTAATTTTTATGCTGATAATGAAAGCTTTTTGGATGAGCACTCATGACTGAAGGAAAAGATATTTCAGTACGTTCTGAGACACGGAGTAGAAGCCACATATATCTGTTCCAAATTTCTTGAAAGTGTAAATTGATTTGAGAGAAAATATTAACTCTTCAAAAAGGTTTTTATTTCATCCTGAAAAGGACAATTTGTTGTTTAATTCAATGTCTGATAAGATGCCGATCACATCTTTGCGTTATCACTGGCAGTGCGAATAAGGTATTCCTTGGGAGAAAATAAACACTGAGAAGCTTTCCAGAACGTTCTTTTCATTGGATGCATTTGCTAAAATGCCGCACTGCATCACCTGGCCCTGCTTATATTGATGCTGCGCTATCCCCGTTGCCACAGTAGTGGACGCTTCCGTTGCCTTTGGTATCCGCTGCCCTGCATCACCTGGTCCTGCTATCGATGCTGAGACGCGCTCCGCTATCCATTGCCATACCACAGCTGTGGCCGTTACCCGCTGCATTGCTACTGCTGCTGCTAAGGGAGGACTGCTGTTGTTGCAGTCTAGAATTATAATGAGCGGCTTCGGGTGAAACAGGCTCTCATATAGGCCAAACAGCACATTTCAAATGGCAAGGCCTATGATTCTGTCGACCGTGCATGGGAAGCAATCATATAACGACCAATCAGAGGCCGAAGTTTTCGTTTTGACAAGGCTTGACTATTTTCAATAGTGCAATAGTTTGAAAAATAAATTTACAATAATCTGCATTTGGGAAGAATCTTAGAAGATTTTCCAAGCTATTGCTGCAACAACGAAGGAAGTCCATTGAATACAAACCGATTTATTAGCATTTGAAATTGGACATATTCTTCACTTTTTTCGTTTTTAGATTTTCATTTCACATCCCTATGTAGCCGAACTTCCTGAGAGAAGTATTCTACTTCAAAAAAAAAAGAAAAAAGCTGAAGTAGCTATGATTTTGTGCTTGTGATTGCTGATGCGAATCTAGAATATGGCTCTGGTTCTCAGTTTAATCCGTATTGTCTTTGATTTAGTTCGCAACCAAACTATTAGAGAGATTTAAACATATACTTCTCATCAGGTATTAAAGAGTGACACGATTTTTTTCATGCAATTATGAGTTACTTTTTTCATTGTTTGGGATTCCGGAAAGCAAATGTATGAACAAAAAACCGGGTGCGGTTTGACCTCCGCTGGGGCGCCACGGCTGCCGCAAATGCAGCGAGGAAGAAAAACTGTATTTGTCCTTCCGAAATATAAATGGCCAATTTACCCCACACCCTAACCAACTTACCCCAGCTGAGGGGCTAGTTGGCCAATTTGACATCCACTCAAAAAACATAGAATATCCGCAAAATCATAAACTGTTCTGTACAGTTTATATTTTTCCTAGATGCTATAGACTTAACACAACCATAATATTTCCCACAAAAAGTTACAGAACATTTTGACCAAAAATGACCAACTAGCCCCGCTCTACCCTATCGCCAAATTACAATCTCCTGGAGAGAGACGTCACCGAACTTTCTGCTCTAGCCAGGTTTATTCTAGGAGGGACTTATTACGTCAAAAGGAGTCGTACGAAACCCCCCATTCCCACGTCAATATCGCCAATTACGATTCCCTGGATATGATTGATATACCTCGGGTCATTCTTACTATAAGAAGGACTTATGTTGTCAAGAGGAAAAAATCTTATCAGAATCTCGCTTTACTGCCGCCACCAATTAACTCCAAACTTCTGGTCGATTTAAATAACGTTTGCATTAGAAAAATGGGCAAAAATTGTTGGTTTTTAATGGAATTACCCACACGCACTGACGAAACTACCCATCAATCATAGTAACCCATGAGTCAGCAAAAAAGGTGAGCTTTAACCATGATTGCGATAGCAGTGAAGCTACTCCATTCAGAAGTGTGTGCTTTCAAAGGGTGGTACGCTGCTGCGTCGAAAGCGGACATCGGGTGGCACTTTGTGGACGCCTGATACTCCCGTTCCGGCATCTACGATATCTTGGCACTATTGGACAAAAATCAGGTCAAAATCCCATGGTGGTCAGCCGCTCAATCTGGTATCGGTCCACTACTCGAAGCGATCATTAACCCGTAAAGACCCGGGACGGAACTTTTTTTTAGAAAATGGTCGTTCTCAGCGATGCTGCGGCCGATTTGAGTAAACTCGAAATATTATTCAAGGGGAATAGTTGCTCTAAGTTTTAGTAAGGGTGCCACTCCTCTGAACCCCTCCCAGTTTATGTGAGACCCAAATATGTCTGTGCCTTTTTTTATTTTTTCCTACTGATTGAACAAACGCATGGATTTATCATACGTATCAAATGTCCTTTGCATCAAATCATGTCGAGTAGATGAAATACGATTAACAAAAGTAAATTTTGAAGTTACCAAATTATTTCAGTGTGAAATAATAACATAACTACGTATTTTCATAGAAAGTCAAAAAAGATGTTCTACTGAGGGAGATTGTAGCTGTGTCCTTCAAGTTTTCTACTCTACATTTTTAGAATTAGGTCTTCTAAGTCCAAATATGTTAAAAGATTCATTCTAGCATATACAGATTTTGAGAAAAACAAGTTTGAATTCACTAAAGTACGAATTTTCATGGAAATTCGATTTTCTCAGTCTCTCACAGTAGGTTTCTATTTTGTTTTTCCATTTTTCAACTTTACATTTTTAGAAAAAGGTCTCCTGAATTCGAATATGGCGAAAGATTTATGCTAGCATGAACAGATTTTGAGAAAAACAAGTTTGAATTCACTAAAGTACGAATTTTCATGGAAATTCGATTTTCTCAGTCTCTCACAGTAGGTTTCTATTTTGTTTTTCCATTTTTCAACTTTACATTTTTAGAAAAAGGTCTCCTAAGTTCAAATATGGCGAAAGATTTATTCGCTCGCGTTGGCGTTCAGTCTGGCAGAGGCCTGAGACGTGGTGACCAACCACAGGGCAAGTGATTTGTTTAATTGAAGAAACAGATCGCGACCGCGAATACTTCTCGTATTTTCCTTAATTTTCGAATTCTTTATCTGTCAATCAAATATCTGAATTCGAAATTCAAAACGCACTTAAAAATTTAGACGCTACGAAAGGTCCTGGACCTGACAGAATAGCTCCAATTTTAAAACACCTTTTTAACATGTCCCTGAAGAATGGAATTTTACCAGAACTCTGGAAAACTTCATATTTAGTGCCAATTTTCAAATCTGGCGCTAAATCTGACATTCGTAATTATCGTGGAATTGCCATTATTTCATGCATTCCAAAATTATTTGAATCAATAATTAATGAAAAAATCTTTCAGCAAGTAAAAAACCAAATTACAACTCAACAGCACGGCTTTTACAAAGGCCGATCAACTACCACAAATCTTTTGGAATTAATAACTTTCACTCTGACTGTAATGAACAACGGTAACCACGTAGAAGCTCTTTATAAGGACTTTAGCAAGGCATTTGACAGAATCGACATACCATTATTACTCTTCAAGCTCGAAAAATACGGAATTGAAACAAAATTTCTGGAATGGCTGCAGTCATACTTAACAAAACGAACACAAATAGTCCGCTTTCAAAATTCCTTTTCAAACCCAATAGAAGTAACTTCTGGGGTTCCTCAAGGTTCTCACCTGGGCACTCTTCTTTTCATATTATACGTAAATGACATTTCCTTTCTTCTTAAGTAAATACATGTGCTTGTATATGCTGACGACATGAAGCTCTTTATAAAAAATAACCAATGCAGAAGACTTCGAAATATTCCAGAATGAAATTAATGTATTCTACACTTGGTGCAACAAAAGTCTATTACAACTCAATATTAAAAAATGTAATTCAATAGCCTTTAGCAGAAAAACAGTAACACCACCTACAAATATTTTCTTGGGAAACCAACCAGTAGAAAAATGCAAAATCGTAAGGGACCTAGGCGTAATCTTAGACTCCAAACTTACATTCATAGAACATTATAATACAATTATCAACAAAGCAAATAGTATGCTGGGCTTTATAAAACGCTTCGGCCACAATTTTCAAGACCCATAATCAATCAAACTATTATATATTACATACGTCCGACCAATTCTGGAATATTGTAGCATTGTATGGGATCCCTATACTGCCACACATGAAGAACGCATTGAATCTGTCCAAAAACAATTTCTTTTGTACGCGCTTCGTAAGCTAAATTGGACATCATTTCCCTTACCATCATATGAAGCACGCTGCATGCTTATAGACATACAAGCACTTAAAGAACGCCGCGATCTTTCAATGCTTTATTTTATCAATGACATTATTTCTCAACGCGTACAATCTACTCAATTATTATCACAACTAAATTTTTGTGCTCCCAGTCGTCAATTAAGAAATAGTAAAATATTTTCGGAAAATTCT
Organism: Wyeomyia smithii; assembly: GCF_029784165.1. NCBI lineage: Eukaryota > Metazoa > Arthropoda > Insecta > Diptera > Culicidae > Wyeomyia > Wyeomyia smithii. The sequence continues at coordinate 242,592,908 of NC_073695.1, read as the reverse complement.
CACAGAACAAACTACTCAAAAAATGGCCCAATAAATCGCATGATGCGTCACTATAATCAGCACTGCGAAAATATCGACATCACCATGGGCAGAAATCAAGCCAAAAAAAACGACTAACTTCTGGAAATAATGTATAGAATATAAGAAAACATTGTATTATTATAACTGTAGTCTACATTTGCTTGACGAAATAAATAAATAAATAAATAAATAAATTTGAAGGCAGCCACAGGCGCAACCCGCTGCTATGGCCTGTTACTGCTGAGTGCCGATATATGCTGTTATTGCTGTCAACGTTGTGGACGGTCCATCCAGTTCACCTTCCGACTAATGAATGTAGCTAGTTATCCCAGAAACACTCTTTTATAGCCGAAGAGTGCTACGTAATAGGCCACGCCTTTTAGTTCAGGTTTACCATTTCCTTATGTTCTTCAGACAAATTATTCCACAATTCGCATTTGATTTTTGTATCCAGCGAATAAACACCGATGGTGCTCTCACACACGCAACGGTTTTAACCCGTATCTTATTGCGGTTTGTAACATCAAGCGATTTCGTTTGCTCGCTGTTGCGTGTTGCATCATGTTGCAACTTGGCAACTGGGAGACGACGAAATTATGTTTATGCTGATTGATTGAATCGACTTCATGTTAGCTCTGCATAGTCGAATTAACTGTCTTTGTGAATGCGGTCTAACAGGGCAGTTTGTTATTCAAAGTTGGTCATGCTGATCGCAGCCTTTGTGCTGCCCCTACAGTGGGGGGTTTACTGAATATAGTAAAAGTAAAAATTAGACAACTACAACAGAATTTGATTGCATCCCGCACAGAATGTCTGCTTGTGTTGATGCCAGAAAATTATTAACCTCCAATTATTTGTTTATTTGCCTTGAAAAAAGCATTTTGCGGTTCAAAATCGGTTGCTGATCGCAACCTTTGAGCTGCCCTTACAGTGGGGGAATTAAGATACACGGACAACATGCACTGTGGAAGCTATTTTACATTCAGTAAATTCGACGGGTGCGACAGATTTAAATTGCTAGAATGCAACACAGAATGCTTGCTTGCGTTGACAAAAATTATGACTTGTTTATTTGCCTTGAAAAAGGCATTTTGATTTCCAAAATTTGATTTCCTGATGGCAATCTTCATGCTGCCCCAACACGGGGGGAATAATTGCTGTCTGGCGACACACGCTGAGAAAAACCGCGCTGCTCCTGAGACGTGGTGACCAACCACAGGGCTAGTGCTGCTGCTAAGGAAGGACGACTGCTGTTGTCGCTGTCTAGAACTATTATGAGCGGCTCCGGCTGAAACAGGCTCTTATATAGGCCAAATAGCATGTTTTCAATAGCAAGGTATATGATCCTGTCGACCGTGCTTGGGAAGCAATCATATAACGACCAATCAGAGGTCGAATTTTTCGTTTCGACAAGGCTTGACTATTTTGAATAGTACAATAGTGTCAATAATAAAATTACAATTATCTTATTTCAGGAAGAATCTTAGAAGATTTTCCAATCTATTGCTGCAAGAACGAAGGAAATCTATCGAATACTAACCGATTTATTAGCATTTGAAATTGGACATATTTTTCACTTTTTTCGGTTTTAGATTTTCGTTTCACATCCCTATGTAGCCGAACTTCCTGAGAGAAGTATTCTACTTCAAAATGAGTTATTAACACCAGTCGATGTGAGAATGGATAATCTGTCTTTTATGAAGAAACGAAATCATTTGAAAAGTTCATTATGACATTATATCAAAAATTGTGTATAGCAGCTTGCAGGAAACATACGGGGTGGTTAAACTTCGATCGCCGATTACTCGAAATAATATTTTTGGCGCTTTGCTCGGTCTTGCTGCACGTCGACCATATAAACAATATCAATATCAGCCTTATAGTTGAACAGCAGTCTTCATGAATTAATTAACAATTTGGAGATACGGGGACTATCTCCACATCTTCCTCAAGTTTTGATTAATTTCCAATGCAGAAAAACAACCCTCACTATACCAAACGTTCGGACACCAATTTTTGGTTTTGGGGAGTCAGCTCTGACCAATGAACCTAATATCAGGGAGTATTTGAATATTTTTTTTCTTGAATTTGAAAGTAGTTTTGGACTCTCGTTGTCATTTTCTGAACATAGTTCTCTTTCTAGAAATATTGACATTATTTAACCATTTTACTCAGTTTTACACAGCTTGACAGAAAGCAGAAATCGCGGAATTGATTTCAAAACAACGTTTCAATATTACGTCCAAGCCTTCTTCTCTGTTTTAGTAACCTTACCAGAAAGTGATGGCGACTTACCCATGTACGATTTAAAAATTTGCACCGGACATAAATATTTGGATTCTGGGCGTCATCTTGATATCGAAAATATATATACTGCAAAGCATACATTCATTTTTCACAAAATTCTGAAACCGGAAGTCGCCATATTGAATTTGCAAAATGTCATTGGACTTTTATTTCTGGTTTCTGAAGGTCATCATGGTTCCGGAAATACCAATGTTTGGAGGTTTGTAAACGTTTTCTACAGTTGTATACAGCTTCCCAGAAACCAAAAGTCGCCATCTTTGTGTTAGAAAACCATCGGACATCATATTTCGGTCATCCCAGACATCAACTTCTGGCCATGACCGACCGAGGGCATGAAAGTTATCGTACCTTTTCAAAAAGTTCTAAAAGTCCTGACTTTCTTATAAATTAAGACCGCCTCCCTCTTTGATAGCTGCCCCTTTCTCTTTTCGACATCATGTTCCGGTCTATGGAAATCAATTTCCGGTCTCCAGACATGACCAAAGGCCAAAAAACTGTCGTATTTTTTCAGAAAGTTCCAATAATGCATGAAAAAACTTGATTTTCTAACCAATTGAGATCCCTCCTTTTTTGGGGGTTGCTCTTTCCTCTTCTCAATATTTCTATGACCACTTTCTCTGTACAGAGAACACGAATGCCAAGTTTGGTTGAAATCGGTACAGTCATTCGAGAGTTATGCTGAAACATACATACATACAAACGAAACTTTTTTTTGAATAAATAGCTGGATTTTAGGAGCTCGTATCTTATTCGATCGATGCTCTCAACCACATTTTTATTCGGTAATATTTGAGCTTCAGCAACTTTGCCAAACACATTTTTTATCCAAAACGCTAGATTGGACTCTCCGTTATCAAATTATAAAAAAAAAAATTGTCAAGAAATCGTTCCAAAAACGGATCAAAGCAGGTTGGATGTTTGAAACACTTCTCTAGAAACATTTGCACGAAAGCGGATTTGCGGCTGCAAACAGACGTCACTATTTTTCAAAAAAGGCCAATATTTGGAAAAATATCATCGATTTTCGTATGACGACGTCATTCCGATTCGGGAAATAACCATATTGCCAAGTATATAATTCAATTATTAATTTTCACAGATTTACAGAAGCCGGAAGTCGGCAACCCAAGTTTCAAAGAATCGTCAGACACCGATAACCGGCCCTTAAGAGTCATTTTTGCTCCGAAAATACCAACATTGGGGGTTTGTGAGCGTTTTCCACAGTTTTGAATGGCTTCTCAGAAACCGGAAGTCGCCATTTTGGATTAGAAAATGGCATCGAACATCATGTTTCGGGCTCTGGACATCAACTTCCGGCCTCCAAATATGACCAAGAATCCGAAAATCATCAAATTTCAATGAAAGATTTCCATTATGTATGAACATTTATTCCTTTCGACCCCCTCCTTCTTTAAGGGTGACCCCTCCCCCTGTCCATTATTTCTATGACCACTTCCTTTGTACAAAGAACACGTATGCCAAGTTTGGTTAAAATCGGTTCAGGCCTTCGAGAGTTATGCTGGAACATACAAACATACAAAACTTCTCTTTTATATAAATAGATTATTAAGTTTAGTTATAAGCTATGGGCTAGACTCTGTGCCGGACTGTGTATCACATTCTGGACTGCACTCTGGATGGAACTCTCATCTGTAAATGGAATTCTGCACTGAAACACGATGAGACTCTAGATGGTAGCGTAAAAGCGGCAAACTTTGATAGCTTTTTTAAGTATTACTCAAATATATGACACTTTAACAAATTTACTCCGGGTTTCGTATTTTTAAAATAAGTACTAGGTATACGACAATGCATGTACAACATCGAAATTCATCAGTAATGTTTCAACTACGCTATTGATTATTTTTTGTAACCTATGACTAGTTTTTCGTTTTCGGGTCACTTTGATAATGCTGGAATAATTAAGGAAAATGTTAGAAAGGTCCACGTTTATGGACCACGTAGACTCATTTTGTTCAGTTTAGGCCTCTCGCATCGTTAGACTTTAGTCCATACAAGCATAAATAAGAAGCATAGACTTTCACCTGAGGTTAGTTCATGATTTTTTAGTTCACAACAGTGTTGCATGAAGAACTCTCAATATGCAAAAGGAATCAATTATATTCGGGTTTTGTATAAGTATGTTTATTTGTCTCGATTTATATAAGAACTTGCTACGGGTGGTAGAGATATGGTTGCTTGCTACTTCCTGTTGGTTATATTTTTCAACGGACGACGGTTTCGAGTTGCTAGCATCGAACCCTTCTTGGTGGATTTCGCTTCGCCTTTAACTTTCGGAGGGTTCACGACATTGGTATCATCGTCAACTTCTGTTTCAACTTTAATCTTCTTGATCAATAAATGTTGAGCTTGCTGTTCACTAACACTGGAACCTGGCTGAACATCAATCAACCGGCGCTTACGTGGAATGGTTCGTTCCTGCGCTAATCCGAACCGCTCTTTCTTCATCATTATAATCAGCTGTTCTGAAAACGAAGATGTGACTGCAGTTTCTCCGGTTTTAGGCTCATCAGCATTGCCGGGCATTCTCATTCAATGGGTAAGTTCCAGATGCTCTAAACCCAGCTTTCATATTGGTTTCACTATTCTCCCTAATTTTCACCAAAGACTTCTTCAGAAGTCGAGGAAAGATGTGTTTTGGAATGCATCCTTTGTTTTGTTTCTTCCATTCGCTCAATGTATCTTTCCAGGCTTTTTTGAGAGGTCGAAAATAGGCAACATCGAGAGGCTGGCATAGGTGAGTAGCGTTAGGCGGCAGCAGAACAAAGCTGATATTGCTGGCCATGCAGGATTGTAGAACACGGAAGCTTAAATGTGAAGCAACATTATCGCCGATGATAATACGTTTTTTATCGTTACGTAGTCCGTTGAAGTATGGCAGTGCTATCGTGAAGAACCAGTCTTCGAACACCATAGAGTCGAACCAGCCTAATAATGCATTATGATTAAGAAAATGGAATTTATACTTATATTTCACATGTTACCAGATTTTGTGCGGTTGTATCTACAACCATCTGGTCCCCCTTCAGTCCAAGTTGGATACATGTGGAGAGCTGCATAAACGAACTACGGTGTCAGCATTTTTCCATTGGCTGCCCCCGCAAACATTACAGAAAACGAGGATTTAGAATGGTCCATTACTGTGTCTACGTGTTTTTGGCCACTTTGCACTACGACGCGCTTCGATCCCGGATCATCGCTGAAGTTGGTTTCGTCGTAGTTTATGATGTTTTCCGGAGGGACACCATCCACAGTTGTCGCAAGATTGTCGATCGTCTCAAGACTCACTTTGGCACGACTTCGCTTAATGTTTTGAGACAAGCGCGAAACTAATGTGTGCCTTTTCAGGAATGAGTTGATCCAATCTTTCCCAGGAGTGTTGTTCTTGAATTTGGTCTTCATGTTGTTGTGATCCAGGAATTGCTTGACGAGCTTCTTTATACAATCTGCAGTCAGCGGAAATCCCCAAACGCCAGCGACACGAACGGTATCAGCAAGATCGCATTCTTGTGCATCGGTTAGAACGGTTGGTGAACCAGGTTTCTTGCTGTACAAACCGTGTATTTTATGATACAACGTACCATACGGTATGCTAAAGCTCCGGGAAGCCGCAAATATAGATGACCTTTTCCACTGCACTTCAGCTACAGCTGCCTGTAATTTTTCGGACGTGTAGTCTAAATAGGCCCTTTTTTTGTTTTCACACGACATTTCAGAGGTACAAATGCGCTAATGTTATCAGAAAGCCAAAAAGAATTTGGAAATCTCGAATTTGCACTACCGGAGGAACTGGTGGTGAATGATTTGTCTATAAACAATGTGTTGGTCGTTATGGTTACGGTAGTGTATGGTAGCTCATGCGTTCAAAGGCCGTCTGATTCTAATAAATGGAGCAACCAGAATGAACACACCATGGTCAGATTTTGATCATTTTGGGATTTATTTTCAAAAGTGCAAGTTTAAGGGACACATTCACATTTTTATGAATGGATGTTTGTGAAAAATTTGACACTAATATGTCACTGACTCTAGAAACTTTATTCAAATATTGCTTCTTGGGACAGTTATATAAGAAATATATGATTGTTTGAGCACCTTATAAGATAGTTCTAAATCAGGAAAACTGTTTTTTTCAGTTTATTGCAAAATGTATCACGCAAACAACACAAAATCCAAACTGTATACAAACAGTAACACCTCAACTATGAAATAGTAGTAGAACAACTATTGTAAATATAATGTCTCATAGGTAATAGATAGTTATGCACAGGATATCACGCGCTATCAATGTTACCCGCACTATCAAAGTTTGCCGCGTTTACGGTACTCTGAATTGACTTTGGACTGAAATGAATAAGAAGTATGATTTTTTTCTTGTTTGACCATGGTACCAGGACTGTTTCTAGTACAAGGTAGCAATTTTTCGATCAATGATTTTTTTTTGCTATTAATTTAGTAGAATCTTGTCTAGACTTGATTCCAAAATAAACTGGATTTTGAATTTAGTTCAAAGTTTGTGTTGGACAGTGGACTAAAATCTGAGCCGAATTCCGGACTGGACTTTGAACTAAACTCTGTAGTAGACTATTGTGTAGAGTTTAATTAAGCTCTGAACCTCAATCTAGGCTAGACATTGAATTAAACCCTCTGGAATCTGGAATGAATCCTAGATGATACCTTGTAGTCATTTTTGGACTCAATTTTCAACTCCTGATAGCATAAACTCTGGACTAGAATCTGAATCCTAGGTTGGATTTGGTACTGGATTATAGCGGATAGGCTGACAAGACGTACCGATTTTCGACCGGTTTTAAGTGTCCCGTCTGATTACCATTTTCTCGACACTCCTATCTGAAATAAAGCTCTGCAACAAAATTTTCCAAAATGGGAAAAAAATTTCCTTACTATCCTGAACCTCTAATTTCAAGAAATTTTTGAAAATCAGTCTTCTCGTGTGTCCCGTTTTTAAACCCATTCGTCCCATTTTCCTCCCGAGAAAGTTTGTTTCCCTTATTATTGCCGTATGACTAAACTGTGAACAGGAATGAATGAAGATTTTCTATTACAAACGAGTAACTATCAGCAAAATCCATACAAATTTTCGTTTATTTATCAAAACTAGAAAACAGAGAAGAATGATTTAAAAAGGTAAAAAATCATCGACTATTTTTGATTTGAATGAAACTTTACACTCGTATTCAGCTTAGAAATAAAATTGTTAAGTTTAAAATTGTTTTATAGGTATACCACGGGAATATTGATTATTATTTTAGATGAAAAAGTGATTCAAAAACCATCAGTTGAAAGATTCTGAGTAATAATAAAAGATTTAGGCAAAAAATAAAAACCTAATCTTTCACTTCCTAAAACAACTGAACTCCCTGAGCCACATCCAAAGCTCGAATCATTCGCCATCCAGTTAATAGGTGTAAGAAGATTGCTCATTTTGATGAAAATAAGTATAAATAGTTCAAAGCTCACGAGTAATCGGCGGAATTAGGTCCTGCTTAAGTCCACAACTTTGCAACCATCTAACGAGGCACCAAAACAAAACAAAACGAGAGAGAGAAACCATAAAACAAAACCCAATTTGGCCGTGGATTATTCCCGCTATCGACTATGATCGGAGATAATAATCATCGATCCGAGGCCGTGGAAGAGAACCAACGTAAACGTCTAACCACCGCAACAGGTTGAGCTCTAATTGCCGCAATTACGAAAATCATGCGGTATAATTGTTCGCGATTATCCTTTGAAAATTTGATTTGATTTGTTTATTTCCTGCGGTATGGGGCTCGGCGTCTACTTTTCGGTAATTACGCATCAGCACACCCGGTTGTTGAAGAGCTGAGAAAAAAATATTAGATGCGTATGAGAATTAACCAATCAAACAAGTTTGTACTGATTTGCAGGTACTTAGGAACTGAACGGTTTGGGAGTGGGATTTTTTCCTACACCCCGGGATTAAATTGAATCTCGCGAAGCGAGGAACAATTCTTGGACTTCTCCGTGGAAGGAGCGAACCAACGATCAGAGAAGACTGAGCCATCATCGTTGCATTCACCGCCTCAGTTCCAACCTATCCTCGCATTTCGGAGAATTGTAAAAAAATGAATACACAGAAATCAATCGTCAAAGGCCTGCCCGGAGAGCCCTTTTGGATTTGCAACAGAAGACCCGATCCATCTTCGAGCCGCCCCGACCACATCCCGTTCGCGTCAAGGAAGGTGAAAAGAATCGAACGGAATGTTTTTTTTGTGCATATCGAATTAAAATAAATTATTCTGTCGTTTTCCCTCTCCCCCTCTTCTTCCGTTCGGTCATCCCTGCTGGACAGTGGAACGAATTACCTCGCAAGCGTGCCACAACTGTGAGTTGAGCACCACATTTTCTGTCCAGTTTGGAAGCACAGTGCATTTGGGTGGCAAAACGGGGCGCAGAAAAAAGCTGCGGTGTAATGCAAAACAAAGGCGAAAAAAATTGTATAGAGCTTACCACCATCATCATCACCGGCATGATCTTCTCTTGTGGGCTTCCACCTGAAAAGGGAAGACAGAATGAGTCTCACTCTTAATTTTATGACCCTCGAGCAGTGTGTCTTTTGCCCATTCCGATGCCCCCACCTCAGTGAGTATCCTCCGGAGTGGTTCCTCGATATAATTTTTAATGGTGTTTTATGATTTATGCAAAAACGGAATTGGAAAAAATGTGCTAAACGTGATAAACATTTTCCCGCTCGCAGTGCACTCCCGCTTTCTTGAACCTTCGACCGAGGAGCAGCGATGATTGCCAATATGCTTCGATTTTTTCTCCTTCCCGTCGTTCACGACTTGCACCGGAGTTCCCAGTGCAGCTCTCCAGTCCAGTCGAATTCCAGGCTTCAAACGGACTGTGAGACGCTGATTAAAAAATACTTTAGGCACAATAAAGCGGAGGAAAGATCCAAAACTGTAATTACACCTGCGATTATGCGTGCGTTCTTTTCTCCGCTCTGGCCATCGCCATCACCATCATCATCATCATCATCTCCGGCTCCCAGAAGCAATCCACTCGGCTCTCAGTCAGACTTAGCATCCCCGAGAGATGACGGGGTGTGGGGGAGAAATGGTTCCACGTTTATAATGGCCAAAATTAGCCTCTCTAAATTGATTTAATGATAGAGAAAAGAATGTAACTCCGATTGTAATTAATTCTAGGCTGGTCTGCTTGGCAAATCCCTGACTGCTCGCTCGACTGGCAATGGAACGGCGAACGGTCCACAGCCGCACGTGAGGATCTGAATCCGGATCGGCAACGGCGGTATTTCTTCAATAAAGCCCCGCCGCTGGCTGGAGAGATGGGAACAATGGTCTCTTCCAGGCATAATCCAACCTCGGACCGACTTTCCCTGCTGCTGCTGCTGCTGCGTCTTTTTATTTCTTATTATAAAACATGCCCGATTCTGCTTCCACGAACACCCACTTATGAGTGGCTTTATTAAACATTTTCGCTGCCGGGCCCTGGACTGTGGGTAGGAGCTTTACAAATGACAGCTTCTGTTGATCATTTGACGAATTCATCTGAGCCAGAAGAAAATTCAATCTCGATTTTATCTCGCTCTGTATCACGAAAACAAGTCTGAGACTGAATGTCGAAAAAACACCGCTCGACCAACCGTTACTGCAGCGCAACCTGGCCCACTGCTCTCATCTCGGAGTCGTCCGTAAAAATGCACCGTAACCTCACGTTCCGAAAATTATTTTTTGTTCTTTATCCGCGAAAAAAATCAAACCGGCAATATCCAAACACTGATCCACGTTATCCTCGCCTGCGCCTGGAACCGTTTCATCTCAGTGTTGCGGAAGCGGTCTGCGAGAAAACATCCTGATTCGAATCATCTTGCAGTGCAAACTGACGTTTGGTCAGAGTAAGATTATAATATCATAAAATCATAAAATCATAAAATCATAAAATCATAAAATCATAAAATCATAAAATCATAAAATCATAAAATCATAAAATCATAAAATCATAAAATCATAAAATCATAAAATCATAAAATCATAAAATCATAAAATCATAAAATCATAAAATCATAAAATCATAAAATCATAAAATCATAAAATCATAAAATCATAAAATCATAAAATCATAAAATCATAAAATCATAAAATCATAAAATCATAAAATCATAAAATCATAAAATCATAAAATCATAAAATCATAAAATCATAAAATCATAAAATCATAAAATCATAAAATCATTAAATCATAAAATCATAAAATCATAAAATCATAAAATCATAAAATCATAAAATCATAAAATCATAAAATCATAAAATCATAAAATCATAAAATCATAAAATCATAAAATCATAAAATCATAAAATCGTAAAATCATAAAACCATAAAATCATAAAATCATAAAATCATAAAATCATTAAATCATTAAATCATAAAATCATAAAATCATAAAATCATAAAATCATAGAATCAGAAAATCGTAAAATCATAAAACCATAAAATCATAAAATCTTAAAATCATAAAATCATAAAATCATAAAATCATAAAATTATAAAATCATAAAATCATAAAATCATAAAATCATAAAATCATAAAGTCATAAAATCATAAAATCATAAAATCATAAAGTCATAAAATCATTTAATCATTAAATCATTAAATCATTAAATCATTAAATCATTGAATCATTAAATCATTAAATTATTAAATCATTAAATCATTAAATCATTAAATCATTATATCATTAAATCATTAAATCATTAATTCATTGAATCATTAAATCATTAAATCATTAAATCATTAAATCATTAAATCATTAAATCATTAAATCATTAAATCATTAAATCATTAAATCATTAAATCATTAAATCATTAAATCATTAAATCATTAAATCATTAAATCATTAAATCATTAAATCATTAAATCATTAAATCATTAAATCATTAAATCATTAAATCATTAAATCATTAAATCATTAAATCATTAAATCATTAAATCATTAAATCATTAAATCATTAAATCATTAAATCATTAAATCATTAAATCATTAAATCATTAAATCATTAAATCATTAAATCATTAAATCATTAAATCATTAAATCATTAAATCATTAAATCATTATATCATTAAATCATTAAATCATATAATCACACATAACCAATTTTACATGTCAGGCTTCCCTATACTAACTTATTTGTACTTGCGAGCGGCCTTTCGGCAGTTAACCGGAACTTCCTTAGTTTTTACGCTTCAGGCTTGCCTAGAAATTCTCGACAGATCGTCCATCACCAACGCTACGTTGCAATTCACTGGGAAAATCGACTTGACCATCTTATTCCGCTGCTGTCGATGTGTCATTGCCTGCAGCTCCGAGACCAGTGGACGGAGCTGCCGCTTTCTGACATGTATGTCTATGTTCACCAGGTACTTTTTTACTGTTTGGTGGATTGCATCGACCTCCCGGCCAACCAACTTTTCCGTTGGTCTTCCTCTTCAGAAACCTTTGAAGTTACCTGCCGCTCTCGTCATCGTTTCGTCGGTCGTCCGCAACCGGGTTTTCTTTCGATGCTCTGATTGTTGTCTAATGGTGCCAAGATGTTTCAGATGTCGGAAAGAGCAAACCTGCCGGCCACAAAGGACTGCACGATGTCCGTTTTAGACGCGGCGGGATACCGTTGAACGCGCACACTCCTGAACGGAGCAGCTTCATTGTTTTCGCCATAACGGTTAGAGTGCGACTGATAGAGCTGTCATTTTTTTCTGCTCACTCATGGGTTACTACGATTGATGCTGAACAGGTAGTCTCGTCAGTAGGTTTAGTTTCAACCCATGAAAAATCGGCAATTGCTGTCCTTTTTTTAAAGGCAAACGTTATTCACCTTCAATTCAATCTTTTCTGCTACACGTTTCAGTTTCGTGTATTGTTCTACAACCGCCTTGAATATCCTTCCAACAAGGTCCACGTCGTCAGCGAAGCAGATCAATTGGTTGGATTTATTGAAGATCCGCATGCTGAAAACCACACGTTTTATAACAACTTCGAGCGCAATGTTGAACAAGAGGCATGAAACATCATCGCCTTGTCGAAGTCCCTTGCGCGTTTCAAACGGGTCTGATACCGCACCCGGAATCTTCACACAGCGCTGTACACCATCCTTTGTGGCCTTAATTAGTGTTAGTTTCGCAAGCAAGGCATGTTCATCCACACGGTCAATGGTGTCGTAAGCGGCCTTATTTACTTACTTTACTTTAACGGCGACAGACCGATTATCGATCCAATGCCGAATCCAGAATACGTCGCCATGTCACTCGGTCTTGGGCTGCTATCCTCCAGACTCTCCTTACACCTATTTCGCGGGCATTCTCGTCGACAGCAAACATCCAACGGGTGCGAGGCCTACCTCGAAGTCGACGGCCTCTATCGGGATTTCTGCTAAATATAGTCTTCGCTGGTCGTTCTTCCGGCATTCTAGCTACAAGCCCAGCCCACTGCAACCTGCCGTGTTTTATCCGTTCAACTATATCCGCCGATTTGTACACCTGGTACACTTCATGGTTCATGCATCTGCGCAAATCACCATTTTCTAGTTTGCCGCCAAGGATTGAACGCAAAACCCTACGCTCAAAAACACCAAGAGCTCGCCGATCGGCCTCTTTCAACGTCCATGCCTCATGGCCGTAGAGGGCCACGGGAAGAATAAGTGTTTTGTAGAGTGCAAGTTTAGTACGGGTTTGCAGACTGCGGGACCTCAGCTGGTTACGCAACCCGTAGAAGGCCCTGCTTGCAGCTGCTATCCACCTTTTTATCTCACGGCTAACCTTGTTGTCACAAGTCACTAATGTTCCCAGGTAAATAAACTCGTCGTCTACTTCAAAAGTTTCCCCATCCAACACCACCTGAGCACCAACATACGTCGGACTACCACGCTCTCTACCAGCCACCATGTATTTCTTTTTGGCAGAGTTAATGATGAGCCCTACCCTCGCAGCTACCTTCCTGAGAGCTCCGAAGGCCTGTTCCACAGCTCTACGGTTGATACCAATGATGCCGATATCGTCCGCAAAACCGAGAAGCATGTGAGACTTCGTAATGATGGGGCCGCTTCTTTGCACGCTGGCCCTCCGTATGGCACCCTCCAATGCGATGTTGAACAATAAGTTTGACAGCCCGTATTCCTGCTTCAAACCATCTAACGTCACGGAGGAGTCCGATATCTCACCGGCTATCCTGACGCATGTTGTAGAGCCTTCAAGGGTGGCACGTATCAGCCTAACTTGTTTTGTTGGGTAACCATGTTCGACCATAATTCGCCATAACTCATTTCTCTTTACTATATCGTACGCTGCCTTGAAGTCAACGAACAGATGATGCGTCTGCAGGTTAAATTCTCGAAATTTATCGAGGATCTGACGCAGGGTAAACATTTGGTCCGTAGTGGAGCGTCCCCCTCGAAAACCACATTGGTAATCACCAACAAAGGTCCCCGGCAACGGCCTCAGTCTATGGAACAGAATACGGGAGAGAATTTCGTAAACGATGTTGAGAAGGGTTATGCCCCGATAACTACTACTCCCGACTTTAAAAAGTTCGGCTGGAATGCGGTCCTTACCAGCAGCCTTGCAGTTCCTCAGCTCTCTCACTGCTTTCTTAACCTCGTCCATGGATGGTGGATCCATAGCTTTGCCATCATCCTCAATCACCATCCTGCTTCTTTCGACTACGCTGTTTTCTTCACCATTCAACAGCATACTAAAATGTTCCTTCCAACGCGTGGCCACTTCCGTCATATCGGTAATCAGGTTCCCCTTCCTATCATTGCACATGTGTAACAGGTGAAAATGCCGATAAGCCAAGAGTGCCGCGATTTACGCGAATAAAGTTTAAAATGTTGAGAGAAAAGTCAAGTAAACCTTGAACTAGTTAAAAGCGGTACTCTCAGAAATCAGACGTTGACGAAATGCACCTAGTCGCCACCAGGAGACACACTCCGTAAAACGACCATGGGGGCGGAGGCGAAAAAACCTCCGGAAATGAGGGCGGAATTAATGGGTGAACCGGTGGAGAGCGCCAAAAATCAACCGCCAACCATCATTTGGATTTGACTAATCGACAAAAACTCGAAGTGAAAGGTTGTACTAACGTAAACGAATTCGAATTAAAATAAGAGCGACAGTGCGACTATTGTTTGCTAAAAGATAAAATAGAAAAAGAGAAGTTGGGAAGTGAAGTAAAGGCATCGTCGAAAAAAAACTGGTCAATCAAGACCTCATGTTCCTGCATGAAAGCTAAGAAGAAGAACGTAAGCAGACGTCGGAAAAGGGGCCCCGAATGCTAAGAAAGTGAAGAGACGAGGTAGGAGATAGAGACTAAGAAAGTGGGAGTGACAGACGAAATAAAAGAGTTGTTTGAGACGAAGTTCAAGTGTTTAATTTGACCAACACACGAGAGCCGACCCTGAGGCGGTGCAGAAGGGAGTCTCAGCATTGCTGGCTCTACCGGCCCGCTAGTTACACATGACAGGGGCTGACACGTTCCGGTTCCTGATTCCATTTATCTTCCAGAAGCAACCTTCCGCCTTCGCAAGAATCGGCTCCCAATGCTGTCGTTTCTTCCGGCGATGCAGTCTTTTTTCAGCAGCTCTAGCTTTCCGGTATCTTCCTACGCTCTGACGAGTCACAGCCGTGGCTAACATGTGAACTCTGGCGCGGTTCTTTTCATCCGTTGCTCGCTGGCACTCAGCGTCAAACCACTCATTGGACGTGGCTGTCGCAGATGTACCCAACACTTCTCCCGCTGTGGTGCTGATTGCACTGTGAATATGCCTCCACTGTTCATTCAGGCTACCTCCGGCCTTCAAATCGATAAATGGGTGATGCGTGGGGACTTGATATTCGCGGCACTTTTGAAGGATCTGCTGTAGTATGAAGATTTGGTCCGTCGTCGATCGCCTATCCACAAAACTGGCTTGATAACATCCCACAAATTTTCTTGCTAGCGGCGGAAGACGGCGAAAGATCTGGGAGAGCACTTTGTAGGCTGAGAATCGTAACCGCTCGGTATTGTCGCCTTTCTCATATATTGAAAATATTTGTGGAAGGATACACTCCTCCGCTAGCTTTTTTGTATCCTAGATCGTGACTATCAGCTGGTACAGACAGGAAACCAACCTATCCGGGTCCAGCTTAATAAGCTCCACTGCCATGGCATCCTTTCCAGCTGATTTGTTGTTATTGAACTGATTGATAACATCCTTAACTCCTTAACTTTACGTATCGTGGGGGGCAGTATGACTCCCTCATCCGCTGTGCTAACGAAATCGTTTTTCTACCGCCTTGGTCCTTTGGCTGGAATAAAATGCTGATACTAGACACCTTGTTTTCCACGGAAAACACAAATACGACCGCATGATAGTGAAATGGTGAGAACTAATTTTGCAGGGTAGTTGTCAATTGTTTGCGCAACGTGCCCTGCCCAACGTATCCGTACAGCTATGGCCACTTACTGGCTGCTGAATCCACCGTAGAGTAATTTTTTGTAAACCCCACAGTAGGCACAACTCCCGCTGATCTCCTGTGGGATCCGTGTGGGTCGGATAGACCACCCAAAATCCTAATACAACACTGCACATCCTCCATCGTAGCCTTTATCAGTCTGGTAAGCTCCCCGGGGAAGCAGTTCTCGTCGAGTGTTCTCCATAGATCTTCACGAATAATCGTGTCATGAGCGGCTTTTAAGTCAATAGAGAGAGATAATGCATAGGCACTTTGTATTCGCGGCATTTTGGAGGATCTGCCGCAGAGTAAAGATCTGGTTCGTTATGAACCTCATGAAGCCGGCCTGGTAACTTCCCACAAATCTGTTGGTTAGTGGTGACAGTCGCTGGGAAATTATTTTGGATATTACTTTGTAGGCGGCATTCAGGATAATGATCGCTTGTTAGTTTCTAGCTTGTCGCCTTTCTTATAGATCACTCCTCCGGTAGGCATACCGTTTACTAAATCTTGACAATCAGCCGATGCAGATAACTGGCCAACTTGCCCGGGCCCATCTTGAGAAGCTCCGCTCCAATACCGTCCTTTCCAGCTGCCTTGTTATTCTTGAGCCGCCGGATAGCTTCATCAACTTCACCTGTCGATGGGGGTGGCTCCGTCGTTTGCTGCACCGACAGAGTCTCCTACGTCGCTGTTCTGGTCTCCGGCCTGTAAGCCAGTCAGGTGTTCATCGAAGTGCTGTCTACCTCATTCGATAACCTCACGATCATCTGTCAAGATACTCTCATCCTTATTCCTGTACATTTCGGCTCGCGGAACGAAGCCTTTGCGGGATGCGTTGAATTTCTGATAGAACTTTCGTGTTGTATGAGAGCGGTACAGCGGTGTAGTTCTTCGCACTCCTCCTCCTCCTCCTCCGTTTTTGTTTGAATCGCTTCAAGTTCTGACGGGTGGCTCTTCGCTGCATGACTGCCCGGGCTGCGTTCTTTTCATCTAATATCTGCCGACATTCCTCGTCAAACCATTCGTTATGTCGACTCGGTACTTCGCGACCTACGACGTTCTCCGCTACATTGCTGATGGCTGAATTGACAGTCTGACGGCTGAGAATGTGCCCAAGTATAAAAAAAAGACTACAACCTACGTCGAAAAGATTTATCGCAACATTGGTTTCAAAAAACATGCTAGTAACACCTTCTCAAAACATTATAAAAAGAAAACAAAAAACTAGTCCAATGACTTGGGCTTCTAGTGATGTTCAAAAACTTGAAGAGGTTGTGTATGAGACACGACCGTAGTTTCAACGTAGCACAACGACAGTCTGGTTTATGTCAATGTAATGTATTATAGAAAAGTTCTATCGTGAGCGGAAAATGTATTAAATAAAATTTTTCTGGTGGCTATGGAAAGAGTACGAGAGCAAAACACTGATATTTTGAATCAAGTTTTAATTAGTATATGAGCAAGAAACTACAGTACAATGATATCATATTTATATCATAAAAATTTTCTCTTACGAGACACACTCACACATCTAGTAAAATAATAAGAAAAAGAATCCAAATCCAAGAACTTTAATTGGCTCAAGAAGGCTCAAGTGTGAAATAAATGGTAAATGAATAAAAGGCATATAATTATTCTCTCAATAGTAGTAATACTAATGCAAGTTGGACTCGATTATCCGGAGACTCGATTATCCGGAAACTTGATTATCCGGAATTCGATTATCCGGAATTTTATTTTTCTGGTGTCCGTTTTCAATTTTTTTCCGTAATTTTGCTTTCTGGCATATTTGTTACCATTTAAGTCACTTCCGGCATGTTTGGGTCATGTTCGAATTACATGATGTTTAGATTACTATTTATTATTTTACTATTTTACTATTTTTTTTACTATTTTATTATTTGATTAGATGAAAATAATCAATGTCCAATTTTTTTTTGCTTCTCAAGATTTTACCCCTTTTCGACTCAGAAATAAATTCTGGTTACGCCACTGCATCATACAAGTTAAATAAAGAAAAGAAATTTTTTTTTATGTTCGTTAATCGCAAAATTTCTGTAGTTTTTGTGTGATTTTATTAGCCGGAAAACTCGACTATTCGAAATGAATTTTTTTTTATGTTTCGGATAATAGAATCCGACCTGTAATAGAACGGAATACAGCAGACTCCATAACAATTTCCCAATAAATGAAAGTTTCTGGTCGAAGTGATGAGTCCACATAGAAAAATATGGATAAAAATGAACGTTTCTTCCTAAGCAGCGTTTTGTTTAATTTAAGGGCGAATTTTCGGTGTCGGCAGAATCAATTTCAGCGGACTGCACAGCTTTCTTAGCTTTTTCGACAGAAGGGACAACAAACACACTTGATTTGCGACCCAGCTCTCCGTTCAACCGGGGAACGCCAAAAAAAATTGTCTTATAATTCTCCATTCTCCTCCTTGCGCTCGATCTTCGTTAGGGATTTTTTTTTGTTTTGCTTCATACTCCCAATTCACAAGTTGCACCCGACCGCGATTCGTTACGTTTCGGTCAGATTTATGCAGTTATTGTCCTTTCGCCCGGTGTATTACAGGAAGCGGCTTTTTATCGGTATTGTTTGTGTTTGTCGTTTGCGAGGCACTTCGTGGGGTTGAATGGGGCACACACAAAAAATACCGTTTCAGACCTTCCGATTTGGGCTTTTCTACCTTTTCGTTTTTTTTTATTTTTGGGAACAAAAATAATACGAGAAATCTACCGAAGACGCATCGCGTCGGTACTTCACGAGTGAAAATAAAAAGCGGAGGACAATTGCCAGGGCATTATTATCGTCGTCAAGAGATCATCAGCCAAAGCACCGCGTCTGAGCTTGCTTTGAATCTCGGTCGGCGGCGGCTGCGACGACAACGACGACGACGACTACGGTCCGGTCGATCCAAGTCGGCGAGTGCTCAGAATCACACATTGTTATTATTAGCGATTCGGCAAAAACTATGTTCACGCAGAGTGTGTCAGATTCAATACGCCAACGGAATCTTTCAAGACTGCTGCGCTGCTGCGGATGCTGTGCTGAGGGGGCATTGTAACGTAAAGAAAAAAAAAGAATCAAGATTCCTGCGTTGTCATTGTGAAGTGAATCACAGCCCACCACAGGGCAGGGGGAAAAGTAAGAAAGAATGAAGAATGAATTTATTATAGAAAAGATTTTTTTGTCTGATTTGGTTTGTGCAAACATTAGGGGAGAAGCGGGATTGATTCCAGAAGGGAAATTTGATTCCCGAAGCGGCACAGTAAAGTGGCTAATAGTGTCACGGCGGATCATCTTAATTAAACATCGAACGCATCGCAGCCCGGAGAAGGTTTCTGCAGCATTCAAGCATCGAAGTTACTAGTAATTAAAACAGAACGGCTCAGTCTATTTTCATTAGGCACACGCCTTCCTTTTCGTCTCTCGGATTTTTTCGCTCTCGCGTCCGAGTAGGCAAGACCAACTGCGGATTAATTAACAGCAGAGCAAAGCACATTCCACAAGGCACCGCAGGACACAGAAGGAAATAGCTGAGAAGCGTTCGACTCTCCGCCAACTTTGATTGGTGCTATGAATTTGTGTCTGATGGAATTTTATGTTCCGATTATTGACTACAATCGAACAGCATGCTTCGATTTTGAATTACCTATCCACTAAAATATAAGTCATAAAAATGATGGGAATTATCCACCAAACCATAATTTCAACAATAAAAAAGAAAAACACATTCAAAGTCAACATCAGCCGAGTTGATTTACGACGCTTGTACCGACTGGGTGCCTCCTCCGTAGTTTTACCATAATAATAATTATTCCACTCGTGGCTTAATCCGCGTGTAATAACCGCACCTTTTCGCCGGAATTGGACTGTAGTGGACTCCGGCTCGAGCTCAAGCTCAGGCTCGGTCGAGATTATTCAGCTGTTGCTGCTGCTGCTGTCCAGAGCCTACACCGGAACGACCAACTTCAACTGTCTGTAATTAATTTATCCGCATGTTTCGTGCTTTCTTCCTACGTACTTCTTTCGTCTCTTTTTCCGTGCTGAGGGAGTAGAGTAGCAGCTTTCGTTTGGATTGACTTCATCAAGCAGTTCAACCTTTGGGACTTGGAAACCTCGGAGCAGGGAGAGACACGCGGGAGGCGGGGCGAAGGTTAGTATTTAACAAATCACTTATCACCTCTTCCACTGCCGATTCTGTGGCTCGGAACGCGGATTTTGAATTCACGGAATCCGGTTGGCGATGGCGGACGGATGGAAGTTATTTATCGTGAAATTAGTAAATTATCACTTTGGTGCGAAATTCAGGTCCCCCCGTTCTTTTCCCCCCTTGGCTTATCACAGAACACGCGGCTAATGGTGTTGCTGTTGTTGACCACATCGGACACCAAACGACTTGCCGTTTAACATACGTGATTAAACAAGGCAAAATTTGTCCCCGCGTGGTTTGGGTCATTTGTATGCACCGCCTTCGTCTGAAGTTGGACGAAACCCGTTGAAAGCCAATGTTTTGGTTATATTGATTTTGGACTGTTCAAACTTCAGCTACCGAACTCCGCTCTCCGATTGATTGAATAGTTGAACTTAGGAACTTTACGTTATAATCGACAGCAGCTTGAAGAAAAACACTTTTCCCTGCAGGTAATTTGACACTTGACACCTGATTTAGTAAAGAAAATATTTCACAGGCTTTGTCCGACAAACCAACAAAACAGTTATATTAAATATATCTCTATACTGTTTCTTTTTGAACTACATCATACTGTATTATACTACATCGCCTTTCAACATACCTATAAATACCATGTTTAATTTTATATTTCACTAGTTGAACGTTCCCGGCGATGCTCGGGATCAAAGGTTTCAAAGATAGAACTCACATCAAAAATATAATTCACATCTTATACTTCCATCATCACTTTAAGTAGGGTGTCGAACGTCTTCGTCAGTGGTTTTCTTCGGCCCCTTTTTGCATAAGATTGCTGCAGAAAAACTACCGAAAAAAACCACTGACGAAGACGTTCGATACCCTACTTAAATATTTTGAGAACACGCAGAACGGAAATACCCATGATGGATAGTTTTTTTTGTGATTTTGGGTTGATTTACAAAACTGGAGGTCACCATTTTGGATTTCAAAATGACGTATGGAGTTCCTCTTTCGAAAGTATTGAAATTGTTGGCCAAATATCACTTTAGAAGTCATAAATTTGCATGTTTCACGTAGTTCTGTGAATAATATCTCAAATTTAGTAATCAGATACTTGTTATTTTTCTTCAAATGTCTTTTCTGAACGTTAACAAACATTCTAATGAAAAAAAAAACATGTGTCATCGCTATAAAATGACGTATGGAGTTCCACTTTAGGAAGTATTGAAATTGTTGGCCAAATATCACTTTAGGTTATTTTCCTGGAACCGGAAGTCGCCATTTTTTAATCCGCAACACTTCGTAGAAAATAAGAAAAAAAAGATTTTTAACGCTTAAGCTGCCTCTTAATCGATATTCAAACAAATGAGTTGTAACCTTTCCTCCAGCTAAATGTCCCATGTAAAACAGTAAGATTAAGTGCTGAATGACCTTCTGGTTAAAAGCTCTCTAATAAAAATCATATTCAAATTCAAAAGTACAAAAGTAAATCGAATGCCGTAATATGTAACTATTCACAAAACCACGAAAACATCAGAAATGTAAAATGTTTATGCTCGAGACAAAAAAAAATTGTAGATGTTGAAAGAACAACGAACATTTTATTGCAAAAAAAAAACAAATTATTGAATTTTGATTCAGAGGCGAATTGCGCATAAAAAGTCAAAATTTCGCATGTAATCGTATAAAACGTATAAATTTGAAAAAATCACAGGAGGGTTGTGTGCAAAGCCACGACCGCAAGGATGAAGTAGAATATTTTTACAAGAAAGAAAATCCGGCTGCTTGCGTGTCAGTCATTTTATAATTTGCTCAATTCAATATCGGATAAGATCTTAGCGTTATCACTGACAGTGCGAATCAAGTATTCCTTGAGGTAAAATAAACAGTGAAAAGCTGATTTAACACTCAAAACTAGACGGCTTATGTGTTGTCAAAATGCGTCAACATTTTTAATTGAATGCATTTACTAGTGTCCGCTATCGCACAGAGACTGCATTTCAATAAAGTGCCTCACTGCATCAGCAGCTATCGATGCTACGCTATCCGTAGCCATGCCAATGTTTTAGCCGCTATACGCTGCTATTGGTATCCGCTGTCCCTGCATCAGCTGGCCCAGCTGCTATCGAAGCTGAGATCCGCCGAAACTAGTGCACTATCCATTGCTATGTCACAGCTGTGGCCGCTATCCGCCTGGTATCCACTGCACTGCTACTGCTGCTGCTAAGGGAAGACTGCTGTTGTCGCTGTCTAGAACTATTATGAGCGGCTTCGACTGAAACAGGCTCTTATATAGGGATGAAAAACCTATCGATAGTAGTAGGAAATCATCGATAACTATCGATAGCCATTTCAGTCGATAGTTCCCATCCTTACTCTTATACAGACAAATAGCAAATTTAAAATGGCAAGGTCTATGATTCTGTCGACCGTGCTTGGGAAGCAATCATATTAACGACTAATCAGATCAGTCGAATTCTGCGCTTCAACAAGGATTGACCATTCTCAATAATATTGTTGCTCGTCATGATTTGGACTTGATAATTTATGAATTTCAATTATGCGAAAAATTAATTTTTATGCTGATAATGAAAGCTTTTTGGATGTTGTGCTCATGACTGAAGGAAAAGATAATTCAGTACGTTGAGACACGGAGATGAAGCCACATATATCTGTTCCAAATTTCTTGAAAGTGTAAATTGATTTGAGAGAAAACATTAACTCTTCAAAAAGGTTTTTATTTCATCCTGAAAAGGACAATTTGTTGTTTAATTCAATGTCTGATAAGATGCCGATCACATCTTTGCGTTATCACTGGCAGTGCGAATAAGGTATTCCTTGGGGGAAAATAAACACTGAGAAGCTTTCCAGAACGTTCTTTTCATTGGATGCATTTGCTAAAATGCCGCACTGCATCACCTGGCCCTGCTTATATTGATGCTGCGCTATCCCCGTTGCCACAGTAGTGGACGCTTCCGTTGCCTTTGGTATCCGCTGCCCTGCATCACCTGGTCCTGCTATCGATGCTGAGACGCGCTCCGCTATCCATTACCATACCACAGCTGTGGCCGTTACCCGCTGCATTGCTACTGCTGCTGCTAAGGGAGGACTGCTGTTGTTGCAGTCTAGAATTATAATGAGCGGCTTCGAGTGAAACAGGCTCTCATATAGGCCAAACAGCACATTTCAAATGGCAAGGCCTATGATTCTGTCGACCGTGCTTGGGAAGCAATCATATAACGACCAATCAGAGGCCGAAGTTTTCGTTTTGACAAGGCTTGACTCTTTTCAATAGTACAATAGTTTGAAAAATAAATTTACAATTATCTGCATTTGGGAAGAATCTTAGAAGATTTTCCAAGCTATTGCTGCAACAACGAAGGGAATCCATCGAATACTAACCGATTTATTAGCATTTGAAATTGGACATATTTTTCACTTTTTTCGGTTTTAGATTTTCATTTCCCATCCCTATGTAGCCGAACTTCCTGAGAGAAGTATACTACTTCAAAAGCATTTTTAGGTGATTTTCTGTATTCTGTATGTTGTATGTGGTCCTCGTGGCTCTGTGGTTGGCGATGTCGATTGGCTCCCACACGGCTGTGATATCGGGGTCGATCCCCGATCATGTCGAGAATCTTTTCGAACTGCAATTTTTTTCGACTCAGCTCTGGGGCACGGTGTATCGTTGTTCTTATCCTACAACATGCAAAATGTGCTAAATCAATATCGATAACGAATTTTCTCAACTGATCTGGTTGATCGAGAACGCTATTAGAAGGCTACCAGATTGTTGTGCTGTATACAGAAAATCATCTTCAAGCATACATTTTATATCTTCTACTATATAAAAATGGAATTCCGTAACGCTTGATCTTATTGATATTATTCCCTTTGTCTCTGAGGTGCAGTGGTTAAAATTATCAAATGAGTTTCACAACATTGAAACTATGCTTTTTCGTCGTGTAGGTGATACATATTACCATGACAATCGGTTTCACTATCCGATATGCGATGTAAACAAAAGTGTTCAACGTTACTTGACGTCTCAAAATGAATATAATACCCAACAAGAACGAAACAGAAGATATTCGTATTGGTTCATCTATCAATTCAAAAATAGCAACCGTGAAAATGAAACTCAAAGCCAAAAAATTAATTTCGATTTGAGGTACTGATATTTTTTGAAGTGCAGTTACATTTTTTTTATTTCGAAAATAATCTGAAATGGATAGCAATACCAACTGGAAGCTCTTCTCGTGATAACGATATTATCAAAACTAGAAAGCTTTGTGCAGGTATGGTTATCGTCTATATGTTTTCAACGTTGTAAAAAGTGCTTCAACATTGAAAATCTTATTTTGGGGAAGCGTACGCTACAGGAAGTTGCTTTACCGCTGATTGCACGTGGGCAATGTCAAATTGATGTTGAGAGCGAATGCAAACATTCCTAAGTCGTTTTGGACGTCGGGAAAATCATCCGGCATATCCGTACTAGTCATTCTTTTGAAGCGTATGAGCATGGTTTATTCAAAGATGATGAAATTACACAGAAGAAACTAAGAATCATCACCAATAGACAGGTCGCTTTAGCTGATCAATTGTTCATGAATTCAAATAATAAGTTTGTGATTATGATTGAACTCATTTATGAGAAATATCATTTATTAGAATAAACGTATTAAACGTTATAACTTAAATAAATTTTATGAATTATATACTATGATGGCTGCTGTAATTACGTATGAACTGGTCTAGGTCAGTCGGTTGCTTGTCGAATCCCAGAAATTTAATATTGAATATTGCATCTGAGCTGAACGTAACACAAATATTCAGTACAAGTTACTGACACTGATATTCGTTCTCATTTCCGTGGTGATGATAATGAATTTCAACTTTGACAACATATAAACGAATGTGAACTTTGACTGAGGAATGAATACCAACAAACGTGTTCATCGAAAATCAACATTTCGATCTGTCTAGCGACCGTTGTCTAGCTACAGTTTATGTTTGTGCATAGAAAAGATATTTGACGCTAAGGTTGGCTTGATATCAGTCTGTTTGAGTTTCTAGGCGGTGATTTTTCCCTGCACTGCTGAGGTGTACAGTAACCACGTGAAACATACACAATTATGACTTTTTGTGCTGAATTTGCTTCTAAATCAAAATTTAAAGCAATGAGATATGATTCTTTTTCAATTAAAATGTTTGTCAATGTTCAAAAAAGACATTTGAGGAAAAATTATAAGTATCTGATTACTAAAACTTGAGATATTATTCACAAAACTACGTAAAACATGCAAAGTTACTATTTGCGCTAAATTTGCCTCTAAATCAAAATTTATAGCGATGACGTATGATAATTTTTTTAATAAAACGTTTGTCATTGTTCAGAAAAGACATTTGAAGAAAAATGATTAGTATCTGATCACTAAAGCTAGAGATATTATTCACAAAACTACGTAAAACATGCAAAATTATGACTTTTTGTACCGAATTTGCCTCTAAATCAAAATTTAAAGCGATGACATATGATTCTTTTTTCATTAAAATGTTTGTCATTGTTCAGAAAAGACATTTGAAGAAAAATGATTAGTATCTGATCACTAAAACTTGAGATATTATTCACAAAACTACGTAAAACATGCAAAATTATGACTTTTTGTGCCGAATTCGCCTCTAAATCAAAATTTAAAGCGATGACATATGATTCTTTTTTGTTAAAATGTTTGTCAATGTTCAGAAAAGACATTCGAAGAAAAATTATTAGTATCTGATCACTAAAACTTGAGATATTATTCACAAAACTACGTATAATATGCAAAATTATGACTTTTTATGCTCAACTCGTCTCTAAATCAATTCGCGGTGATATGTGATTCTTTTTTCATTGAAATGTTAGCTGATGTCCAGGAAAGACATTTCAGGAAAAATATTAGGTATCTGATTACTCCAATTTGAGATATTATTCGAAAAACTACGTAAAACATGCAAAATTATGACTTTTTATACTTAAATCGTCTCTAAATTCGTTGATGTTCAGGAAAGACATTTGAGGAAAAATAATAGGTATATGATTACTAAAACTTGAGTTATTATTCACAAAACTACGTGAAACATGCAAACTCATGACTTGCCTCTAAATCAAAATTTAAAGCTATGATCTGTGATTTTTTTACAATGTAATGTTTGTTAAGGTTAGGGAAGTTATTTGAGGAAATCACGTGAAAAATGGAAAACCATGATTTTTTAAATTTGTTTATGTCAGAATTCAAAGCGATAACATGTGATTTTTTTTAAATAAAATGTTCGTTGTTTCTACAACTTTTGCAAATGTTTTCCTGCAAAAAAACTCATTTTTTGATTCAGTGCGAGTCGAGCATAATAATTTAATATGTCTGATATTTTCGTAGTTTTTTGGATAGTAACCCAATACCGGATTCGATTAACTTTTTCACTTTCATTTTACTTTTATTCAAACTATATCTTGGGAGATTGATTGGAAGAAAGACTACATTTCATTAGTTTAAACATCGATTAAGGGGCGACTTTAGCATTAAAACTCATGCTTTTTAATTTCTACGTAGTTTTGTGAATTAAAGCACAATTGTGAGTTATCAGAAAACCTTCACTTCTTCTCAGACGTGTTCCTTGGACACTAACAAACCTTTTTCATTTTGAAAAAAAAAACCCATGTCATCTCTTTAGATTTCATTGTAGAGGAAACCTAAGCATGGCTGGTCATGCTCATGTGCAATTCTTCTCACGTTAATTTCTTTCTTTCAAAAGAGACACGAAAAGAGGTTTTACTGTAAACGATTGTGGAGTTGCCCGAATTTCACCCAATATAGGTATAATCGGAACTGGGATGGACCCACTCATTTTCCAAAATGGCGACTTTCGGTTCCAGGAAAATAGTCTAAAGTGGTATTTGACCAACAATTTCAATACTTCCGAAAGTGAAACTCCATACGTCATTTCGAGATTCTAAATGATGACTTAAAGTTTACGATCTGTGCGTTCTTAGAATATTGGCAGTCCCACTACAATTATGGGTCAATACACATGTTGCCTAAATGTTGAAAAATGAATATAAAATCGGAAAAATTATCAACTATGAATGTTTTATTTTCCCTTTCTGTATTCTGATGTATACTTTCGATCGACAATTAGTTTCACTGCAGCTGATGCGTGTAAATCGGTTAATAAGAAAAATAGTACTTGCATAGCAAAAGACACAATTATGGGTCACTTTTGCCCTTCAAGATCATTGAGTTTATAAAACCACCAAATCCATCACAAAAGTTATTTTATTGTTGTAAAAGCTGGATAATAAGTTATTTTATTAGATCGTGATGTATTTTCATGCAAAAGTGATAAAAATAGCCAAAATATGGACTGACCCACAATTGTGCACCGCAAAACGTAACATTACTACAATTACGGGTGATTCACTTATTGCAACCGAGCAGAATTATTGTTTTTAGTAACATTTTCAACATTAAATCATTTTAATCGTATGAATGGGGTTACAGTTGAGTTATAAAAAATACCACTGCTAATGAAAATTGTTCAGTTTAATGAGAATAGACGTATTTGTGTAAAAGTGACCCATAATTGTAGCTGACCCATAATTGTGGAGGCACTGTATACGATGCGAAATATTTTTGAAGTATGTTGTACTAATGCATCAATGAAATATAAAAAATGATTCTCAATTTTTAAACCTTTGATCCCGAGCATCGCCGGGAACGTTAAACTAGTTTTAACATAAACAAACATTTTAATGAGAAAAGAATCACATGTCATCGCTTTAAATTTTGATTTAGAGGCAAATTCAGCATAAAATGTCATAAATTTGCATGTTTCACGTAGTTTCGTGAATAATATCTCAAGATTTAGTAATCATATACTTTTTATTTTTTCTCAAATGTTTCTGAACGTTAACAAATATTTTAGTGAAAAAAGAATTACATGTCATCGCTTTAAGTTTTGATTTAGAGGCCAATTCAGCATAAAAAGTCAAAATTTTGCAAGTTTTACGTACTTTTGTGAATAAAATCTCAAGTTTTAGTAAACAGATACTTGTTACTTTTCTTCAAATGTCTTTCCTGAACGTTAACAAACATTTTAATGTAAAAAAAATCACATGTCATCGCTTGAAATTTTGATTTAGAGGCAAATTCAGCATTAAAAGTCATAATTTTGCAAGTTTTCCGTAGTTTTGTGAATGAAATCTCCAGTTTTAGTAAACAGATACTTGTTACTTTCCTTCAAATGTCTTTCCTGAACGTCAATAAACATTTTAATCTAAAAAAAATCACGTGTCATCGCTTGAAATTTTGATTTAGAGGCAAATTCAGCATAACAAGTCATATTTTTGCTTGTTTTCCGTAGTTTTGTGAATAAAATGTCAAGTTTTAGTAATCAGATACTTTTGATTTTTCCCCAAATGTCTTTCCTGAACGTTAACAAACATTTTCATGTAAAAAACCCACATGTCACCGCTTATTTTTTTGATTAAGAACGATTTAAAATGGTGGTGGTGACTGTACACCACTGAGACGGAGGCAATAACATCAATAAGATCAAGCGTTACGGAATTCCATTTTTATATAGTAGATTCATTATATTACATCACACACCATGTACAGCTTTTAGTAGGATACTGGCCTTACAACTCAGTCATCGTATATTTAAATTTTGACAAGAAAGTTACGATCTAGAATTCAACCAAATCTCTTGCATTCTAATGGTTGGTTGACTGGTCTGAACCCAGTTAGCAGAGGGTATAGTTTTGAAAACAGATCGATCACTGTTTTAAGACGACTTCGGTTCAACAGAAATGAGCACTCTTCGTAATCTAGAAATGCAACCAAACGAAAACAGATGAGGTTTTTGCTGCTTATATCTGAGTTTAGTTCAGTTCTCATCTAATCCATGAGTTTACTCAATCGATCAGTTTTTTTTTCTACGATTGGCTTCTTGAAAGAAAAACAGTAAATTTTCAAATATACAATTATGATAAGTTGGTATATCACGAACGAGTAATGCCTGAGTCAACAAACAACAAGTAAATATTGTTGTTCCTTCCTCCATTCATTCCTTCATTCTAGAGTAGTAGGACATGCACATAGCAGGTTCTATCAAAGCAATCGAGGCTCTTGAAGAGCAGATATGTTTGCCAGTAAAACGCAAACGGAGCTTCTTAGCGCCCCAAAAAAAAATTGAGTAGTTTGACATTTACTGCAGCACTTTGCGATTTTTTTTCTGTGTGGACTCATCACTGCGACCAGAGATTAGATCTATTTTGATTGTGATATTGCCCAGGTGTTCTGTACTACGCATTTCATATTATTGGCAGTACCACTATTGAAGTGCGCGATACACGCTTAATCATTCATATCCATGCTTGTATGTAAGTTTTAACTTTCCGTTTCAAGCTTACTGCTCTACTATACCGAGCCTCTGTTTATCCTAACAATATCGCCTAATTACGATTTCCTGGAGAACTTTCAACTGGTACAGACACCAGTTTTATTATAATAGGGACCTAGTTTTTGTTAGAAGGAGAGTCAGAATTCAGATTAAGGGAGAGTACGTGGTGGGGAGCCTGAGAATAAACCCATGCTAAAGTCCATTGACAACCAAAATGGGCTGATTCCAATAAGATTCGAACCCACGATCACCCGCTTACCAAATCGGACTCTGTAACCTTGCGGCTACGAAGCTTGCCAGCACTTTGTGATAAGTGTTTCGTTGTTATTGAAGCCAACAGTGTAAGTGGAAGACAGTTGAACAAGCTAAAGTTGTCTACTTCCTTCATCTTCGATCCAATGCTCGTAGCAGCAGCAAATAGTACCGACAACAAAACGGTATATATCGTTTTTCAGATGCACGAATCCTTTATCAGCAATCAAATCAAAGAACCATAAAATTATTAAGAATAAGTAATATTTATGTCTCTTCTAGCATTCATGGTTCTAATGCGAAAAATGTCTCAACATAATTACGTCAAACACTCATCTGTGACTCGCACATAACTTCTATATTTCTTTCAGATTCTATTCAGGTGTCCATTTACAAATGATGTTGCATTCCAGAATTCATTCTTCGGCTACAGTATGTAGTGACTTCAAATATAACAAAACATTTCCAATATTTTCAATAACTATCAATGGTATTTTGTGATTAAATGTTTTGATAGGTTATTTGTTTATTTTGTTGCATAAGAGCAAAGATGCGAGGGTGTTGTGTCTGTTGCATAAAAATATATTTGGAAGGCGTGCCTACGGCATGACTATTTACTAAATATACTTAATTTATTTTTCATTGAAGGTGGAACACGACAATAATACGGTCACAATAAAACCGCAGCTATTGAAGCATTTTTGAGTATTTTTTAGATAGACTCAAACACAAGACGACTCGCTTGGTAGACCAGTATCGAACCTCGAGACCAACTGCGTGATTACTTTATATATCAACACGATTCAGCCTGCTAAACAAAAGTCCTTCAACGAACCCAGCTTCCGGCCGCGTTCTCTAATTCTGCGAGCAACCAGTACTTGCCAAGCCTTGCTCCACTTGATCTAACAACTTTGCTCGATAAGCCTATGTTCATCGTCCGGCTTTGGCCACCTTCGAGATACTAGGATTGCCAGCGAGAACCGCCTATGTCCACGTCTCGTGCCCGTTGAGGACAGTTGGTCCTAAGACTGTTTTGTACATGGTACCCTTTGTGCGGGGACTAAGTCTGTTCGACCGCAGATGTTTGTGGAGCCCCTAGTAGACACGACTTCCATTGACAATGCGCCTCCGGATCTCACGGTTGGTATCATTGCCCGAAGTCGACTACCTCGAGCTCACCGTCGTCGATCGCCACACTACTGCCGAAGTGATTCTTCCGTGCCCTGTTTTGTCTGGTATACTGCTCTGCTTTGCCGACAATATCCCGTATGTTAAACGCTGTTCGTCGCATAACATTTTCTAGCGCAATGTTGAACAACAGGCAAAGTAACCACTGATAATCTATAATATTACTCTACTTAATTCCATTGCATTATTCTTCATGCACATTTAATTACAGGCAGTACAGGATAATAAATGAATTGAAAAACATGATGGAGAAAGCGAGTTTACCACTCGTTTCAGACTGTAGTCATCTACGATCAATAATTTTTTTTAGTTCGAAATTATCGTGAGTACCGTACTGTATTAAATTTTGAACACTTATACTATAATTTCACATCGTGCACTAAAAAATCAGCTAGAAATTAGTTTCTATAGATTCAAACATGTTTTGTTTATTAAATTAACGAGAATTCAGAACTCGGTTTTGATTCAAATTCCGAACACTTCTATGTAATCACTAAGAGATGTAGTAAGGGTGGTTTTCTGGAAGTGGTCCTACTGTGAAGAGCTATACATCACTGGGTAAAGAACATTCCGAAGAACGAAATGGTATATAATAATCATACTTTTGATTACTTTAGCTTTAATAATGTGGTTTTTATTCCAAAGTGTTCGAAGTTTGAAACTGTTCTATATTTGAGTCAAAACGGTACGTTTATGCTCTTATGCACAAATATTTATATATCAAGTGACCAACACGATTTTATGCGTGGTCGCTCAGTAAGTACAAACTTGCTTGATTTCCTTTCGACTTGTATATCGCTCATGGAACAAAAAGCTCAAATCAACGTAATCTATACAGGTTTGAAGGCAGCGTTTGATCGGATTGACCATAAAGTTTTATTACCAAAAATCTTAAGGCTTGGTGCATCGCAGAGGTTTGTCGGTTGGCTTAGCTCATACTTATGTGGTAGAGCTCTACAAGTACACAATAACTCCTGCTGTTCGTCACAGTTTTCGAACACTTCTAGAGTTCCACAAGGTAGCAACTCAGGACCTTTGCTGTTTACTCTGATTTCTCAACGACGTTCCCCTAACGCAAGATGTTGGCTGTAAACAATTATACGCACACGATCTTCGGCTGTATTTGATAATACGCTCTATCGACGACTGTCGGCGGCTACAAGGGCTTTTGGGCAAGTTTATTTTTTAATGCCGCAAAACTGGCTGACAGTTAGCATTAGTAAGTGTCAAGTGATGACCTTTCACTGCAAAATTAATCCTATTGCATTAAACTATCAAATTGATAATCAAAACCCAACAAGAGTTGGCCACGTTAGAAGTTTCGATGGATACCAAACTTACGCTTAATGTGCAACGTACCAACATAATATGGTTCCGTTTCGAAAATTGCTCGAAATTTATATTGTGGTCTCGTCCTCGAAAATGCTAGCTTGGTTTAATCCTCCCAACAACTAGTCTGGAATTTGCGACTTGAGCGAGTGCTGAGAAGATTCGTGCGGATTGCGTTGAGAAATTTTTTGTGGCGTGCCCGATTAACTTGCCTCCATATCCTAATCGTTGTTGTTTACTTGGGATTGACACATTGCAACAAGCGATGTTCGTTGCAAAATTTCTTAACTCCGAAATTGACTCACCAAAAATGCTTTCTACGTTGCACTTTCGGGCTTCCCAACGTCTTCTTCGCTATACTGGATTGCTGCAACCTAGCTTACACAGTACTAATTTTGGATTTAACGACCCGTTAGCTTGCTGAATTCTAACATTCTCCATATTTGAAAAAAAAAATTTGATTTCAGCTCACTATCACACTATTTCGCGAAGAGAGTTCGTTGTAGTTTTTAGGTCAATTGACAAGTGTATATTCATTAAGACTATTTTTGTCAGATGAATTTCAAACAAATAAAGAATAAAGAATTGAAATTCACAAGAAAAACATACACCATTACACTGTGGTTTGAATTATGTGTGATGTTTTTATACCATCACCTACATGCTAGAATCCGGAACAAATGAATTAGCTCTATCTCGGGGTTGTTTTTTCTTTGTTCACACAACATTTAATCAACACGGCACAATACAAATTAATGTTTTACTGAACCATCTGTATCTAATGCCTTATGGTTCAAAATTTCTTATAAGCTAAAGGCAAATTGTTCATCCTCGCTGCCGACTACGAGCTGAAACAATATCTAATACTAAAACTAACATGTTTTTTTTTATCCGAGATTCGTTTCGCTAGTAAATGGATACCTTGATGCTTTTCAAATAGCTATAAACAAGTAGCATGTATGGCAAGGTTCACTGAGCGAGGATATCACGAACTGGTACATAGGGCTGTATTCCTCGGGGTATCTAAAAGTAGAGATCTGGCGACGCGGAATTCAGCACACACCCAAACTACGTGTTCAATGTCTTGATACCCCAATCCACAAACGCAATGATTACTGCTCGCCAAACCAATACGCAGGAGATGTGCATCTAACCCGTAGTGGTTGAACATAGTCCGAGACATCACGCGAAATAAATCTCGTCCTACATCCAACCCCCGAAACCAAGGTTAGGTGGAAACCTTGGGGATGATGCTGTGTAGTCACCTCCCCAGTTCTCCCTGGTCCCACGAGACCTGTCAGTTGATGAGAGTACTCTGGCGTGAGAATTTCAAAATTTATTGTAGGCAATTGGTCTGTCGTAAATATCACCGTTTGTTGCGCCCACCTTAGCCAAAGTGTCCGCTTTCTCATTGCCCGGAATGGAACAATAAGAAGGGACCCACACTCGGATAAAGCACTCAGATGTTCCCGTGTTTTCCCCAGGAAATACGGAGACTGCCTTACATCCTTCATCGATCGGAGAGCCTCAATAGAACTGAGACTGTCCGTAAAGATGAAGTAATAGTCCTGGGCATTTTTTCAATAATCCCTCAGCTATACTGGATTGCAGCCAATTCTGCGACGTAAACAGAAGCAGGATTATCGAGCTTGTAGGAGACGGTAAAATTACTGCTGAAGATACCGAAGCCAGTGGACCCGTTGAGAAGTGATCCGTCAGCATAAAACGCATTGTTGCCGGGGTTGATTTGACTTATGTTAAGTAGTCTAAATAAAGGTATTTTGTTGTACTTTCAGAGAAAAAAATATGCCTGGTCCACTTTAGCGGTTAGTTTATTCCAATTTCTCACAATCTGTGCAACATCCCGCATTACCTCTACCATAATCACCATTAGCCTCTTGATTATTGCCCTTACCTTACCCAGGGCCGGTGTCACATTATTTTTCCGAGTGGGTAGTAAGGAATAGGGAAAGTTCATGGGTAACAAAGGCGTAGTTTGGGCGCGGGGAATGGAAAGGGGGTGTAGTGTTACCTACTTATACCTGAACATAATTTTTTGAAAAATCGACAATGCATCAACAATAGGGTGCCAATTTAATGTTTGAGAAAAATTAGATTTTTGTCAGTAGTAATTTTTGTATTGAAAAAGGAACTTTTTCCGGATGGTGATAGAAACAAAAACTAAGACAGATAATTGAGTTAGATGAATTTTCCAACTTCACGTCCTTGCGAGTGGCTTTCTGGAAGTTTACTGAAACATTCGCCATGGTGGACGAAAACATGCGTGTAGGCATGTTTTTGATTTTTTTCTATGTTTTATTTATCAATTCCTTCTCAATTTTCGCGGCCCCTTCTCGCTGATTGTCAGCCACAGTAGGACCTTCTCGGGGAACTTGGTGTGTGAAATGAACTTCCCCTCAGAGCTCACTTGTTTCGTGGGGGTAGTAAAATGCGAAGTGCCCTGCCAGTCGTTGTCATCCAGGATGATATGGGTCTCAACGTTCATCTTATTCAATCGCTGCTGCTGCTTCGTTGCCTACAGCTCCGAGACCAGTGGACGGGACTGCCGTTTCCTAACATGTGCATCCATGTTCGCCAGGTACTTTTTCACTGTTTGGCCGGCTGCACCGACATCCTGATCAAGCGTACACAGCGATGAAGCTTCTTTTCCCTCGGTCTCCCTCTTTAGCATTCTTTGGAGCTTCTTGTCGCGTATCCGGTGTCCACGTACTGCCACACGATGGCCTTTTTCGACGCGACGGGGTACCATTCTTTGAACGCGCACACTACTGAACGGAGTAGCTTCACTGTTTTCGCCATCACGGTTAGAGTTCGACTGATAGAGCTGTCAAATTTTTTCTGCTGACTCATGGGTTAATATGACTGAAACTGCATGCGTAGTTTCGTCAGTGCGTGTAAAAGTAAACCCATGAAAAATCGTCGAATTTTGTCCATTTTGTTAACGCAAACGTTATGCCGAAAAAATTATACACTTACTTACTTTAATTTATTTACTTTCATGGCAACAGATCATAGAGCTTTTTTGTAGAACTCAGAATACGCGTCCATAAAACTTCGGCGATCCTCCTTCCACGTCCACGATTCATGTCCGTAAAGCGCCACCGGAAAGATCATCGTCCTGAAGAGAGCAAATTTCGTGCGGTGTCATCCGTAATGAGCCTTGTTCTCTACCGTAATCCCTCTATTCATCTCGCGGCTTACCTCGTTATCATACGTTTCGAGTGTCCAAGATAAACAAGTTTATCTACCTCTTCGAAAGCAACTACATCTACAGCATCAAAGCCGTAGGATTATAACGCTCTCTGTCAGCCACAATGTACTTCATTTTGATAGTGTTTATAGTGGTATTAAATATTCGCGGTTTCCCTTCTGAGAGCCGCAAACTGCCGTTCCAAGCACATCTGTCCCATGTTCTACGCAAACTTCATGGACGCTGGGACAGTTATGCTTGGAACGGTAGTTGTAGCGTCCAAGTCCGCTCCGTAGACAACCCGTCTTTACGCCTTTAGTCTACTTCCAAGAATGAGCACACAACGGGTTTCTAACAGTCGTTTGGCTTTATACTCCAATACCTATACAGCTAGCAGGGGTGTAATCTGTGGTTCGGAACTTCTTGTAATATTATAACTCTACATCCTTCTTCCACTCTATCGAGAAAAAAAATACATTTAAAATAAACAAGTTTGTTTTCAGAGAAAGATCAATGTTTATTCAAACTTAATCCCATTACGGACTATATCGGGTTGGAGATTTTCTCATCCTAACCGATCGTTTCGGTTCTTTAGCTGAGTAATTCGATGAATTCCGTTTATTTCTTATTGAGGTTTGAGATTGATTCGCTGATTCTGTATCCAAAATCATCGATTCTGTATCCATCACCCTTATTTGTCCTGGCCATTTCTTGAGGTGGCTGATCGGCCGTCTATATCTTACACCTTCATCGTTACACATCCTGTTCGTTCAATAACTTTAAAACGCTCTGGTCGAAAATTGGGTTCCAGTTTACCAATGTCATAATTTCTTATCATCACCATATCTCCAACAGAAATATCAGAGAGCTTAGCATTTCTTTTTTTGTCTGCGTATATTTTTCCTGCCAATTTTTTCATCGCATCGTGATCACGAATATCTTCGCTTCGCAACTCCGGTTCTGTCCTGCGACATGGCAACAAGTCCTTAACCGGTTTACTCATCAAGAGCTCGAGCGGTGCTTTTTCTGTAACAGAATGAGGAGTAGTGTTGTATGTATACACGTATTTAGCAAGTGCTTTACGCCAATCTCTCTTCATAACTTTGGCGATACGTAAAGCTCTTAAAATGCCCCGGTTCTGTCTCTCAACAAGCCCGTTCATTTGAGGCCAGTACGGGATCGTGTTTACTAGTTTGATGTTTTTCTCCCTGCAGTACGTTGAAAACTCGTCGCTCGAAAATGGAGGACCGTTAACGCATCGGACTAACTCTGGATAGGATAGATCAGCAAATATGATTTCCAAGACGTCGATTGTTTTTGCAGCTGTGTTGGACTTTATCTCAATGACCTTCAAATACCGACTATAATAGTCCACCAACACAGGGAACGTCGCGCAATCCTTCGCCGAGAAGAAGTCAATGGCAAGATCTTGCCACGCTCTCTCCGGCATTCTCTTCCTATGCATCGGCTCTGGCGGAAACTGATTACTAACAGCTGTGCAACCCAGACACTCTTGAACCTTTTCGGTTACATCACGGTCCATACAAGGCCACCAGTCTCTTTCTCGAAGATTTCGACGCATGGCGACAATACCCGGATGACCACGATGTGCTATGTCTAATGCTCTAGACCGCAGTTTTTGAGGAAGTACAATTCTGTCATTCCGAACAACAACTTTATCGATGATCCCCAATTCATCAGCAAATGCCTGATAACGGAAAAGTTCCTTGGGCCAATCATGGGTTTCGAGAGCTGTGATGACTGCCGACAGAATTTCATCATGACAGGTTTCAGTCCTGATTTCTTCCAAAGTGATTGCTATCGGATCCTGTCCAATTGCAAACAAAAAATGCTCAGATTCATCGTCAAACGATGGTTCACTCTGAGGACAAAGTCGAGACAGGATGTCGGATATATTAGATGACCCCGGAACGTATTTCACCACAAAGTTATAGGGCTGCAAGCGCAATGCCCAGGCTTCTGCTCTCGAGCATGCTCGTCGGCCGTCTCTATACTTTCCACCAAAAATGTACTCGAGAGCCTTGTGGTCAGAGAATATGGTAAACTTCAGCCCAAATAGGTAGAGGTAAAACTTTTCTACCGCCCACACAACAGCCAAAGCTTCACGTTGCGTTTGGGAATAGATACGCTCGGCATCAGACAAACCTTTCGACGCAAAGCTGATCACTCTAGGTGTACTTCCGGAATCCCTTTGTACAAGGACTGCACCCAGTCCTACAGGGGAGGCATCAACATACAGCTCCGTGATGTCATCTGGATCGTAAAATTCTAGCGTTCTCACATTTTTAGACAGCTCTCAAGTCGTTGAAGGCTGTCAACTGATCTTGCCCGAACGAGTTAACGGCTCCTCGAACAAACTGGCGCAATGGTTCTGTCCTAGTCGACAAATGAGGAATGAAGTGTCCAACGAAATTGACGAGTCCAAGGAAACTCCTGACTTCCTCTTTGGATTGCGGAACACGGAAATTCTTGATTGCCGATGTTTTCTCCGCCGACGGACTGATTCCAGCTTCACTCACTTTAAAACCGAAAACCTAGATATCCTTCACGCGGTAGACACACGTGTTTTTATTCAACAGAGCATTATTTCGTTTCAAAACCGATAACACTTCTTCCAACCGAGCATCATGTTCTTCAAGCGTTCGCCCGGATATGATCACATCATCGATGTAAATAATGATTCCCTAAATCCCTGCGAGCATTTGAGTCATAATTCGCTGAAAAATTTCAGGCGCGCAGTTGATGCCAAACATAAGTCTTTTGAAGCGCATCAATCCTTGACTCGTCATGAAAGTGGGTACGCTGCGGGAATCTGGATGAAGCTCCACATGATGGTAGGCCGAAGTAATATCCAAGCGAGAAAAATATTTGGATCCCTTCAACTTATTGAGCAACGTTTCAATCACCGGTAAAGGAAAATGCTCGCGTTGGATGGCTTTGTTTGGAAACTTCATGTTGATGCACAATCGCACATCATCTTTTCCCTTTGGTACACAAACCATCGGCGAAATCCATTCGGGAACTCCGTCGACCGGTTCAATGATATCTAACCGCAACATTTCATCGATCTTTTCGTTAACCTTCTTGGCCATAGGTTCAGGTACACGGAGGTAAGAAATCTTTCTCGGAGAGATGTTCTTGTCGATGGATAATTTGACCAGCACATCCGGAAATTTGGGAAAAGAAGTTCTTTCAGTGTCGACACTTTGTACATCTAGTCCCACCTTTAATACTTTGAGGTCCTCCGCCGTTCGCTTACTCAACAAGCATCTATTTGCACCTTCAATAACGAAGAACTCTGCGTAACTATTTGGTTTCGATGGATTAACCGAGATGAGCCGGATTGATGAGCCGGAGTCAACCAAAAAATCCACCAGGCAACTGCCAACCAAACACGTTACGATGCCATCATTACAGGGAACTTGGTATCTCTAAATGATCAACCGAAAATAAGAAGAAATCAGCTTTACTTTACTGTCAAATTTAAATTTCATACAAAACAACGTTTAATGGTGAAAATAATCGAAATTTTTCTAAAACTTATCTCTATTATACCTTGGATATATCCTCCGATTTAGAACGACGGGGAAGCTCTTCAATCCAGCCACTATCATCCCGCAACGAGTTTGCTTCATCAGTCGTTCGCTTCCAAGTGATGCCCTTTTTCGGTCTGCTTCACGACACTTCCGGACGAAGTGCCCAATTCGGCGACACTGATTACACCGGGCTTTTTGAGCCAGGCAAATAGATGAGTACGAAGAGTGTCTGTATGAGCCGCATCGACCACACTCCGCTTGGTAACGTTCTCGCTGGTTTTCTCTGTTAAATTCAGAATATTTCGTACCACTCTTCATCCGAGAACGCGATGCCCATTCCTGTTTTACAGTTGCCACAGAACCGGAAGGTAATTCATCTCTAAAAGGCTTTGATTTTTCCTTCTGTCTGATGAGAATCTCGCGATTGACCGCGTAACTAATAATTTCGTCCAGGTTCATCACATCCTCCAGTCCTTTGTCTCGCACACGCTCGTCACGCGCCCCCATAGTGACTTGCTGATGAATTTCTTTCTCTTCCCTGTCCTTGAACTCGCATCGCGCCGCCTGTGCACGAAGCCGTAACAAATAGTTGTTGAATGTTTCTTCATTCTTTTGTTTCAGGGAACGAAATACCTCTAGTTCAATACGGTCATTGCGTTTTCCCACAAAGAATTTTGTCAATCTTTTTATTGCGTTGTCATATTCCGGTACTTCTTGAGGACAATAAGGCACCTTCACTGGTAGCGGATGAATTTCCTCCGGGGAAGGACCAAGATTGTAATGAAAACGTTGCAATCCACGACCACCAATAGTCATGAGCAACACGAACTTATCGCGTTGTCCTTCCACCTCCCGTAATTCTAAAAGCAGCTCGAATGACCGGTGCCACTCTTCCCACTCTCTCCTCAAATCTTGCGAATCGACACCATCGTTGAATGGCTCCAGTGGCCATTTCGATTCGTCTCTAAAGCTCATCTGCATCGATAAATTTATGTATGGAAAATAAAGTCAGTCCACCGAACATAATGCAACTTCCAGATTGCAGATTTATTTAGATGTTCTTAATTCTTCACAAACAGTAGCTTAATATTTCAACTAATCTACCTGCATTTCGATTTTATTTCACACTTGTGTAATGGCGTAAAGTCGATTGAATCACAAATTCAGCTTGTACAATTTACTTCTATTCTCACGAACCGTTCAACTAATAAGAGTAACTGTATATACAAATTGCACTACCAGCCGCAGCCTGCAGAGGCACAGAGAGAGAACAAATAAAACTCTCTGTTGCAGTTTTTTTCCGATGGCACGCATACTCCACCACAAATAGAATTCGTTTGATTTCTCTTGCTCCTCTTTCTGTATTAACCTCTCCACCTCACCTTTCCGTTATTGTTCATACTTCGGCTTAGAACATGTCAAATCTCACCAACACTAATCTCTCTATCTACCAGCGGACGTTTTATAATTGCAAGTTTTTTACTCTCTTTTTTCTCATAGCTTTTCAAGTGTGAGTTGGAACTGGAATCTTTCCAGGAGAGATTTTGCTCATGCTCTGCAGCGTCTTGCTGGTCTAGCAGATAAAACACTCTATGCGCTTCGGTAAAAAAAAACCGGAATCGCCGCCTCATTTACTATCCCACAACTACAACCTCATCTATGTTCTGCAGCATTTTACTGGTCTAACAAAGAGAAAAATGATCGTCACAGTGCGCTGCGGTACAAGCCGGTCTCGCAAAAACCTCTATTTTTGCTTCCTCGCGCTTAGAATTATCGGTCTCGCACTTTCAGGTTTGCACTCTTCAACTTTTAGTTGGACTAGTGTTGTTAACTGATAAAACTGGCTACAGCTCACGCACTTCTCACAACTTTTGATCCTTCCGACTGCGCCAAATGTAGTGTCCAAGTCCGCTCCGTAGACAACCCGTCTTTACGCCTTTAGTCTACTTCCAAGAATGAGCACACAACGGGTTTCTAACAGTCGTTTGGCTTTATACTCCAATACCTATACAGCTAGCAGGGGTGTAGTCTGTGGTTCGGAACATCTTGTAATATTATAACTCTACAGTAGTAAAA
Source organism: Wyeomyia smithii (assembly GCF_029784165.1). NCBI lineage: Eukaryota > Metazoa > Arthropoda > Insecta > Diptera > Culicidae > Wyeomyia > Wyeomyia smithii. The sequence continues at coordinate 242,551,849 of NC_073695.1, read as the reverse complement.
GCCTCCTCCATATCTCTATGATTAACACCGATGTTATCGATGTCGTCCGCAAGCATGTGACAATGGTGCAGCTCCTCTGCACATCTGCCCTCCGTACTATATTGAAAAGCAAGTTTGAGAACCGCCTCCCCTTGCTTTAAACCATCCAACGTCACAATCGTCGCCCGCCATGCTCAAGCATAATCTGCCACAGCTCATTGTGTTTCACTTTATCGTACTCCGCTTGAAGTCTATAAACAGATGATATGTCTACAAGTTGTGTTTAGGAAGTTTGTCTCAAACTGAACATCTGGTGCGTTATAGATCAATCGGCAAAAACGGCAAAGATCTAAACGACGAAATAAGGACAACGACGACATGGAACTGTATGTTGCTGAGCGTCCCGGGTTGCAAGCGGATCCTACTTGATCAGCTGGAATCCACCTCGACATCGTTGCGCTCCAGAAACATTGCCTGAATGGAGAGGAGGTACGAAGGATTTACAAGGGAAGTTCTAAAGTCGAGAAAGAAATGTTTTACGTGCAGCTGGAGAAACTCTACGACAGCGGCTCGAATCTAGACATCAAAATCGTCTTCGGGGACATGAATGCTTAAATAGGTAAGGAAGAAATTTACAAACCGATGATCGGCCCGCACACCAAGGCAGACGATGACGGCCACTTAGTTTCGGTAAGCGCTCGCAATTATCGACCGTCTATCACATACGTGATAATTGAACCACCTGACTCAACGACAGGCAGCTCCGGAACCCTCAGGCTGCCAAGAAATACGCGCATCACCTCGCAGGAGTACAACCCACACCGCAGGAGCCTGTCGTTCAAGCACGACTGGGGCAGGATTAGTACAGCTTTCAGGAGGACTGAAACGGCGACACTAATAGTGAAGGCACCGATCAGCAGAAACGACTGGTATAACGGGGAACGCGAGGCAGTAGTGAATCGAACCTGGTCTATATACTTGGGCGAGTCAACGAAGAGAAACAAGGCCAAGTGTAAGCGTAATGATCACGATTTTTAACCGAAAGAAGCAGCAGCAAGAGGATTGGGCGTATGAGGTTTTCGAGTACCGGTCTTGTAGAGGATATGTGCGGCAAGTCGATATGTGCAACGACGCGGTCGGGAATTTACTCGCGGGTGCCAGTGAGTTAGTCGACAGGTGAAAGCAGCACTTCGATGGACACCCAAACGGTGATACAGCAAGCAGAACAGGATCTGACCGGGGAGCATCAGCAGTACCAGTCTTCGATGTTCATGAAGTTCGTTAAGCGATCAGGAGGCTGAAGAACAACGAAGCCGCAGGCAAAGACGGACTGCTGAGCTAGGTCACTTCTAGGATTTGGGAGACGGTGAAGCTACTAGACGATTGGATGAAGGGAGTCAATTTCATATACAAGAAGGGCGACAAGCAAGAGTATCACCATTACAATTTCTGAGATGTATGTATATGTTCGCCAGGTACTTATTCACTGTTTGGCCGGTTGCACAGACCTCCCGGCCAAACGCACGCAGCGATTTAGCCACTCTTATCTCGGTCTTCCTTTCCAGCTTCGGTGTTTTCACGAAGCCAAACCCCTCGATTCCGGTGTTTGCCGAAGTTTGAAACACCCGTGGCGAAAATGAAAAACAGCCACTGCCACCGGTGGTTCGGCTATCGCTCTGCGTGTTGTCGATTCGACACTAACACTCAGTGGCAGTTGCAATACACGCCGTGCCGTGTTTCGATGTAAAAGTGGCAACCGGGCAGCACAGTTCGGTGTTTCGACCATGGCTGGATCCGATGTTATCTCATAATTGTTCGGAAAAAAATAATTTCCAAGGACATGAAAACTTTTGCGTCGGAAGACTCGAGTTACACCAGAACATACAAGAGACTCTCTCAGCCCGAACATATTTTTCATCGATCAAAAAACTGAAACTTTTACCGCTTTGAGGCTGTACTTCCCAAAGTCCGATTGAGCTCAAATTTGGTATGGGAAATTTTTACGAGGAGATAAAACTTTAGAACCCTATCGTAAACGAAATTCGATTTCCATTGAAACCATAATCAACGGTCAAAAAATGGTGAAAATAAAAATTATTCAGGTTGGTGCAAAATGCAAAATATATTAAATCTAAGACTAAAATATTGCTAATTGCTGTAGCTCTACAACCTCAATTTTAAGTTTCGAACATAAAAAAGCATTACTTTTTTTTTGGTTTTGTCCGATAGTTCTGTGTGGGTAAGTACCCATAGGGATATTTTCCGAGTAGGTACTGCTACCCATACTACCCACATGAACCGCCGGCCCTGACCTTACCGAACATTCCCAAGATTAAGACGTAAGATTCGTCCATTTCATTTTTCCAAGAATCAAATTGTTACATATTGTTTTTAACGTGTGCAATAATATTTACAATTTGCACAATCTTCAGTAATGGTTCACATATTCGCTACAAAAAATAAAAGATTATTTTGAAGTCTCATGGTTCCGAAAGGGTTAGATAGCGCTGAACGCAACTTGGCGGCCAAGAAAACTACGAACCACACGAAAGCAAGAAACCCAACAGACAAATTGCGAGGAATCTGCTGGAAACAAATTCGATAATCTTGTAGCGAAGCGTTAAATTATTTGATTTTTCCATTTGCAGGTTGCGCCCCTCCTTGGTCGGACCCCATCTGAATTCGAGCATTTTGGTGCGTGTTTTTCCTGTAGGTAGGTGCGGTGGCGACGGAGGATGACCAATCGGACATGTTCCACGGTGAAGCAGGCGTCACGAGCGAAGGTTGATCGAAAATTTATGAGCGTTACCCACCGAAGAGAGCTGCAACGAATGTGGCCTTTCCGTTGATGAATACTGGAAAGGCATTATGGAGACAATTAGATCCGCTGCTTGCTGGTATCATGTTTTTACGGTGGGGTTCAGAAAAGTTCTTAAAGAACGCCATGGTGTGGTTTCGATAATTAGTCAAAAATTAGTTGTAGTATTGGTAAAAAACTTTGGATAAAATGATAGATGGGGTCTTTTTTTGTTTCATTCCATTCCATCAAGTAAATAGTTATTGTTTTTTATTAATGTAAAATTACGCTTTCGTGTTAAACTCAGTGTTAAAGAGATAGGACCTTGAGTTGTGCATGGAGGTTTTACGACTCGTTTTAGATTGACTAACGATTTAGTTTCATTTTAAAGCAGATGGTACTCAAAATACTTATATAATGAATCCTATATTCCAGAATTAACCAACGAGAGCTCCGTAGCCGCAAGGACTTTAGCTTCTCAGGCTTCCCACCAAGTACCCTTCCTTCAATCTGAATTCTACAGTGCCTCTGTTGACTCCAACCCGGTGGCATCGGCCTTGTTTCCTGAAGCTGCCGTGAAAGAAAGTGGCGTTAGTCTCATCTATGTTTTTGAAGGTTTGTTCACACAGCAGTGTAAGCATGACGAACGAAGCATAATATATGTTGTACAGAATTATGCGCTCGAATCAATTTATTCATGTAAATAAAAGCTTAGCTTAACTTTGATAATGTTTAAAGGTAGCGTTGATATACTATCTCATTTACATATACGTTGAGATGTTAATCCCTAAATCATCGCGCGATGTCAGCCGCCTGCAAGAAACACCGCCGTTCGAAATCGGCAAAAATAAACGTCGTGTGCATTCTATAATGATGCAACGCATTCATTTTTTGTTTCATCAAGCAAAGCACTCGACGTTATGTGCAATAAATACATCACCCGAAAACAACACATAAACACACTGCAGCTGAACACCGACACTGTGTGCACGTATGAACACTGCTTTTTCCCGTGTTTCGATGAATCAGCTGTCAAATTGCATGTGAAATTGATCCAGTGATCCAGCTAATGCTGGCTTCACTTATGTTGTACGTGAACGTCAGTGATGCCACCGGGTTGGTTGACTCTCCTTCAAGGGAATGGTATGGTAGCCTTCAAGCGTTACGAACATCTATTTCTGTACCGTTTGTCCCAAAACTAGTTTTTCTGCTGTCACAGTTTGCTTCACTTTGCTTTGGGACACAATTAATGTACTAAATATCACTTAGAATATCACATACCATGTGAAAACCTTAAGAAATTGCTCAAAACTGTCTGATATGCTATTAATAATTGCAGTCAACATTTAGCCGGTTTGCCCGAATCAACATAAGATAAGGGTAAACTGCCCATTTTTCGGGTGCCAGTGATGTTGGTAACGCGTCAAATGTATGGTAGCTGACAGCGATGCCATTCCCGTGCTCTCCTTCTAACAAAAATAAGTCCCTGTTATAATAAAACTGGTGTGAGTAACGTATGAGTCAACACAGGAAAAAAAACGTCCTGCTTTGCTCACAAGATTTAGGAAAATTTAGGTCGGATAGACAATTTATTATTGATAACAAAATATACAAACAAACACATAAATGCGAGAGAAAAAAAAACAACTCGACGTTCGTTAGTGAGTGTCACCGTCTACTGCGATGTCAGCAGTAAATGTTTACATTTAAAATTTATGCTGCCAGTCAAATAACCGAGAGGATCTGATTGACGCACTGTTTTTTCTACACCAATTATATTATTGGTATTTTTTCAAAAATTCTTGCGATTTGTAACCAAACATAGACGCATAAATCTCGTTGAAATTTTCAACGAGAAGTAAGCTTTGCTACGCGAGAAGAGCAGAGTGTAATCTCCGTGCAAACCAAGGTCAACACACGCTCCCGAGAAAATCGATAACGAGAGTAACAATAACAGCCAAATAGCATAAAAATGAGCCTCATTGTGCTGGAAATGAATTCCCTGCCGGGGCCTGCACCTCCGCCACCACCACCAACAGCAACAGCTTGCCTAACGAACCCTCGACTTCCACGTACGTCTCGGTAACACTGAGTGAGACAATGTTAGATTTATATTTATTTATTCCAATCTGGATATTCTTTACGTGCCCGCTCCTGGCGGCCTGGCTGTCAGTTTATCTGACGAAACCGGCGTTGATTCCACAGAGGCTAGTTGCGATGGGGGAAAAGAACGAAAATAACAAAAACCCGAAGCCTTCCAAACGAAGCAACAAAAAGCAACCAATACCGCACCGCCGCTCGTTGATCATTTTCATAATCATCATCAGAAATAAATCACTGTCCGGGCTTTTTGCCTTCTTCGTAGGACTACATTTGTTTTCGATTTTGATCACGCGGTTTGTCATAAGTGAGATGGAAATATGCGGCTCTGATCGAGCCATCATCGATTTTTCGACTCCGCGCGCATCAAAGGCAACAGACGGTCGTCCGATACGTCACTGCGAGCCGGACCTGCTTTGATTTGATGCGATTTGAGCGAGAGGAGAAAACAACATTAATTCAAACCACAGCAACTCGGTAAAGTGTTAAGATAGAATGCCAAGCCCAGAACCGGATCCAGTCACAGTTCGAGCCTAGTTGGTATGCTGATGGACGTTCGTTCGTCCGACGGGTGTGACGCGAACGTTGCGGGATGATGATCAGGAAAGTTTCTTGACGCCGAGAAGCAATTCGATATGATCCGTTTCAGAATTCTAATCACACATGCAACCCGAATAATCGCTAAATTCCGTGCTAACCAGAATCGTCATCAACTTGAAATTTCAAATCACTCACTGCGGGGGAGGCATCCGAAATCAACTCCCCTTTCTCTTCCCCCTCCTGCTTAACACCATGCCCAGTCAAAAGGTTATACCAAAGTCCGTCACTTCCAGCACGAGGAGACAACATCAGCCACGTACCACCGCCGTCGAACGAAGACACCAACGTCGGCCGATCGTCATTCCGTCGGTCCACAGTGCTCTGCCCGGGCTCAGGCCCAGGTGTGGCGGGATGAGATGAACTCAAAACCGGGAAGCGTCAAGCTGGGTGGAATCATCAATTATAGCAACATTATCAATCGCTTTTCTCTCACCTGGGACCGGTTCTTCGCCGGGCTGGCTCACGGAACGCTCGGATGTTTTCTTAATCCCGTGCTTAAGACCCCCGCACTCACACACACCCACCCCGTGTCGACTGGGGGATCGTTTTTAAAAATTCTCAACGGCTCATTTTTTAACGCGCCAACATCGCGGCCAACAAACAATTATTTTTTTCTTCCTTTCAAACTCGTTTCCATTCCATCTCCTCGGGTCGAGCCATGAATTTAGCTTTTGAATGAATTGAAATAAAAATAAACCATGACAGCGGATAAGAGATAATGGTGGCAATTCAGCGTCCACCCAGCAGGCCTGGAGCAACCGGCCGGCCATCGCACGAGGTGTGGGCAGACGCATAAAGAACAGCCCGAAATTGGACGAAGCGCGCGAGAGAGGCACCGGTGATCGAAATAATAATAACAGTGATAATAATAACAGCGAATAATGGTAACTGGCTTACCGTAGGTGGAGTGGAATGCGGACACTTTTTGGCATTTTTAACATCTCTGATATTGTTGAAATTTTGGACAATTTTTGTTCATTTTAAGAATTTTTCCATTTTTAAACACTTTTGTCATTTTTGATATTTTTGACAGTTATGAAATGATGAAGAAAATTATAATTTTATCTCACCTCAATATTTGGTTTATTATAGAGGTTTTATACCAGAATGGATTCAACAGCCTCTTGGATCCTCCTATTGTACTAATAAAGCAAACATTTTAATTTTCGACTAATCGAACTTAGCGGCTTTCGTCAGTTGACCCCATATTGACTCTCTTTAAAACGAGAAAAAAGCTCATCTTTTTTAACTGAATCAATCTTACAACCCTTGGAATAGATTACTTTCAGTTTGCTTTGGTTTTATTAACATAAAATTCATTTAGGAGCTTTAAATTTGGTGAAATTAGTCATGGCGTCATCCACAAATAACGTAAGGACTTTTTTCGAAATTTAAGACCCCCACTCCCCCCATAATAAGGCTTAGTAAGATTTTGCATTACCCTCTCTCCCCCATAAATCTTATGTAAGATTTTCTTTTCCAAGGAAAAAATGTTATTGAAGAAGTTTGACTGAGTTTTTTCTACATATGGCGTATTCGTGAAGAAAAAAAAAACAATTTAACCAATTCAGGCAATTTCATGTTAAAATTAACTAACGTTAAAGTTAACTGATGTTAACTCATGTTAAAGTTAACTGAAAATTAAGTGAACAAAGTAAAATACATAATCATTCAGCTAAGGTTATTTCACGCCTTCCCAAAGTTCAACTGTTAAGATTTCAGCGAGAAATAGTTCAACTAATTTTATTTTTTTTAGGTTTTGTAAGTTTTTGTTTGTATTTTGATTTTTTCAATCTTACGTAAGATTTTCTCAAACCCCCCTCTCTCGCTCGTAAGCATTCGTAAGAAATTTGGATACTCCCCTCCTCTCCCTAAACTCTTACATAATTTGTGGATGACCCCCATTAACACTCCTCAGGAAACACATCCATCACATATTGTAGAAAGCTATACAAAGTAGAAATAGAAAAGCTGAGTTTCCACAAATCAAGTAACGTTTCCAGTTGAACTTATTCGAAAGCGAAAAAAATGCCCTAAAGCTCAAACTAGATAAATGAAAGATTATGTTGAGATTCCAGTGGATTTCGAATCCCTCTAGCATGTCAAAAGGTCAACGACCGCACACATTTTTTTTGTTTTTTGCTTTTGTATAGTTGTCAACACAGGTTTACTCTACAACTTAAAAACTGGAAATATTAGAGCTTTTTAACCTTTTCGCCAAATTAGTCTATGAAAAAAAAATTTCGGCATTCACGTTAACTTAGGAGTAAAATTTTTCGACGTAGAATTACGTTTTACAGCACCATAAAGGTGCAACTTGAAAAACCAAAAAGATCGAGAGTGTCACGAAAATTGTTCACTTCTAAATGATTGAAACTTAGACAGTTTCCAACGTATTTCCTTCATTTAAACAGCGATGCACGAAAGTGTGATTTTGTGATGCTAGTTAATTGACCTTTGAAAAACGTAGAGCCTTGTGAAACTCATATTACTAATCAGAGCTGAAAACAAGGTTTCATTTTAGTTTCATTTTAAATCAAACTAAGCAATCAAATACCTTCTCCGGCAAAGCCGATTGTCGCGATCTTTCATCGCTTCGCACTTCGGTCCAACCCTTTCAATGCGAAACGCAGCGGTCAAAGTGACACACAGCCCTGTGCGTTGTCAAGGCGCCACTGGCTGTCACTACAGAACGTCAGCAGAACGGAAGAACGAGGGAAAAAAAGATTCTGACGACTGGAGGTGTGAACGAAAACGTGCGGCTATTAAAATTTGCTAAACTAACAGTTTACTTATATATCTATACACGAATAGTTACTAAAATTATTAAAAACTGGAACACTAAATAAAACTAAGTGAAAAATTAAAAGCATAATTAAAATTGTGAAGCTAAAACTTACGATCTAATAGTACGGTCCTAAGTACGGTCTAAAAACGAGGTTTGTATCATGCAATGACTAGCTGATACGTTATTAAAAACGAAGCTAAAAGTAATACCTTTCATATTTACGGTGCTCAGCTGCTGCCCGAATGTCTACGAGAGAATTCAACAAATAATTAACGAAAACAGAACCGGAAACAATATTGTCACTGATTGCCTAGGAAAACGAGTTAAAAAAGAGGCATTAAACGTAAGCTTTTCGACTTATCTTTCATTCTTATATAAATTACCTATTATATACTATATATTAGTCATTACATGCTATATTGTACATTACCCACATAAACTCATTTAAAACCCATATACACATGTAAAATTTAGTATTAACTTAACCTAATAGTTATTCACTACCGTACAATTATGTTTCTCCGGTAGGAATTTTTTAACGTTACGTTGCGTACGCTACAATCTACAAAATATACGTTATCAAATCGGAAAAAACTGTCTTTCTCGTTGCATTTGCAACATTTTAAAAAATTCGTTTAGTCGCGATCGGGGTGAGCTTAAATATGCCGAGAGATAGTCGTGCTAAAGGGCCTAAGCCGGGTGTGAGTTGTGGAGAGTGCAATGATCCGGATAATAGTCAAATGGTGTGCTGCGACGAATGTTGCCGATGGTTTCATTTTAAGTGCGTAGGTGTCGATGAAGGAATCGAAGACGTAGACTGGAGTTGTTCGTTGTGCGAAGCGCAGCGTACATCCCAGGACGCATCGATCCCCACTACGATACCTGCACCGGGTGGAGCGGACAAAAAATCGTCAAGCAACCAACAACAACAGAGCTTGCAACTTCAACAGTTGCAAAGAATGATGGATCAAATGCAAAGTAGGTTCGAAGGACAACAACAAGCGTACGAAAAATTGCTACAAGAAAAGGACCAAGAGATGCAGAATGCAGTAAGTGACCTGCAGCGCCAATTCCAGATTCGATTAAGGGAAAAAGAGCAACAGGTCCGAGAGGAGTTGAAGGCTCAGACTGTCGTACCTTCACCAAATGCGAATTCAACTGCAGTAGAAAGTGGAAACCATGTAGCTGCAGATATGTGCAAGGCGGTCGAACGAATGGAGAAACAGCTTCAGGAGATGGCAAACAGACAGGATTCCGTAGCCAAAAGTTTAGATGAACGTTTGAGGACGATAGAAGTGTCTCGTCATGCTTCGGTACTGAACAACCGCAGTAATCTAAACGTCAATGCGTATCCTTTCGACCCGAACCAACGTTCGGATTTGTCTCATGAGCTGAGCGGAAGTCAACTTGCTGCGCGCCATGCAGTGGCAAAAGAGCTCCCGATCTTCACTGGTAATGCTGAGGAGTGGCCTCTGTTTATTGCCTCCTATGAAAGTACCACCAGAATGTGTGGCTACAGTAACGAGGAGAATCTGCTGCGACTTCAACGTTGTTTAAGAGGAAAGGCACTCGAATCAGTACGTAGTCGTTTGTTATATCCAGCGGGGCTTGAAGGCGTTATAAACACATTGCGAACGCTATTCGGCAGGCCGGAAGTAATCGTCCACTCTTTGGTATGCAAAATTCGGGAAATGTCATCGCCGAAGACCGAGAAACTCGGAACTTTAATCGATTTCGGAGTCGCAGTACAGAATATGTGTGCCACAATTGTAGCCTGTGGGTTGAATGATCATCTTTGTAACGTGGCACTCCTTCAAGAACTTGTCGAGAGACTACCACCATCCATCAAACTGGACTGGGCGAGACGACGCCAGACATTGAATGCAGTTACGCTAGCGGATTTTAGTGACTGGCTCGGTGAGCTGGTTGAAGCAGCTTGCGTGGTTTCAGTCCCGTCATCGATTGGCCCTTTCATTGGAAAACCTGAGAGACGTGGTCGTAAGGAAGAGGTATGTGTACACCTTGAATCTAGTTCGAGCTCAGGGTCCAACACAGGGACCCCTACAGTCAGACGGCGAAACCGGCAAATAAACAATGCGTCATCTGTCACAGTGAATGCAGTAAGGTGGAGAACTGTAAAAAGTTTCTGGCATTTGATGTGGGAGCCAGATGGACAGCATTGAAGGAAAATAAACTATGCCGGAAGTGTCTGACGAAGCATTTTGGAGCGTGTGCGATTAAACAAGTTTGCGGCAGAAACGGTTGTTCTTATCTACACCACAAGCTGTTACACGATGACTCTAGATACCAGCGGAATGCAAATTCTCCACCATCAACTTCATTAGATGCCACGAAAAATAATACCGCAAGCTGCAATGCTCATGTCAGTAAGACCTCTGAGATTCCTCCGATAGTCGTTTATGGAAGGGGAAAATCTGTTCACACTTTCGCTTTCCTGGATGAAGGCTCGTCAGTAACTTTAATGGAGCACGGCCTTTTGGAAGAGCTGGGAATCGAAGGCGAATCATATCCGTTATGTCTGGGATGGACAGCGAATCAACAACGGCAAGAAGCTAATTCCGTAAAACTTGCGTTGGAGATTTCTGGAGCGCACAACACGAAGAGGTATTGGATTCCGAAGGTGCATACTGTTGAAAATCTTGCTCTACCGCGACAAACTTTGAACATGAACGAACTGGTACACCAATACGATTATTTGACGGATTTACCAACTGACTCATATCAGAACGTTCAACCAAGGATACTCATCGGAGTAGATAACTGCTACCTGGGACATGCGCTGGATAGCAGAGAGGGAATGATACATGAACCGATTGCTGCTAGAACACGTCTAGGTTGGATAATCTTTGGACCGTTGTCGATAGCTGCTTCAGCGGTATCAGACTCTCCGGCGTGTAATAACCTCCATATATGCGCGTGCTGTGAGCGAAAGGATGCGGAACTACATAACACGGTAAAAGCATATTTTTCGTTAGACAGTCTCGGAGTTGCGCGCTTTACCAAGCCACTTTTATCAAAAGACGATGATCGAGCGGTACGTTTGCTGGAATCGTCGACCCAGGTGAAAGGTAGGCGATATGAAACCGGATTACTCTGGCGTTACGACAATGCTCAACTACCGGACAGTAAACCAATGGCAATGAAGCGGTTGGTGTGCTTAGAGAAGCGTATGCAAAGAGAACCCGAACTGGCACGAATTTTGAAGGAGAAGATCAACGATTATCAGCGAAACGGATACATCGAGAAGTTGACAAAGACTCAACTGTCCGAGGAATTCCCGCTTGTCTGGTATCTCCCAATATTTCCCGTGGTTAACCCAAACAAGCCTGGAAAGCTTCGCATAGTCTGGGATGCGGCTGCAAAGGTGGCGGGAACTTCGCTGAATTCATTTTTACTCAGTGGTCCGGACCAACTTACTTCTCTTCCGTCTGTGTTACACCGTTTCCGGGAGTTCCGAATTGCTGTTACGGGTGATATCCGCGAGATGTTCCACCAGGTGTTGGTGAACAGAACCGACCAGCAATGCCAAAGATTCCTGTGGCGCGATGGCGATCAATCCCGAAGTCCAGATGTCTACGCGATGAAAGTTATGACATTCGGGGCGACGTGCTCACCTAGTTGTGCGCAGTTCGTTAAAAACCATAACGCACTACGATTCCAATCCCGCTTTCCAAGAGCGGCCGAGGCTATACTGAAAGAGCATTATGTTGACGATATGCTTTCTAGTGAGGAGTCGGAAGAGGCGGCGGTGAAGCTTGCAAAAGACGTCCGTTTTATCCACTCACAGGCTGGATTCGAAATACGTAATTGGCTGTCGAACTCAAAGCGAGTACTTCAAGAATTGGAGGCGGAGCCGGGCGAAAAAAGCTTAAATCTGTCGAGCGAGTTGGGGACGGAGAAAGTTCTTGGTATGTGGTGGTGCACCGCTTCCGATACTTTTACTTTCAAAGTTTCTCCGAGGATAAGTGCAGATTTACTACAAGGCCGCGTCATACCGACAAAGCGTCAGATTTTGAGCACCCTGATGATGGTGTACGATCCGCTTGGATTACTGGCAAATTTCCTGATGTTCTTGAAAATCTTGCTTCAAGAGATCTGGCGCAGTGGTGTTAATTGGGACGAGCACATCGCAAGTGAGCAATGGGAGAAGTGGCAAATGTGGCTAAGAGTTCTTCCTCACGTGGAGGATGTACGAGTTCCAAGGTGTTACCGAGAGAAAACTGGCATTGGAGAACACAATCGGATACAGCTACATATATTCGTCGACGCGTCTGAAAACGGATTCGCAGCAGTTGCGTACCTACGCTTCGAAGAACATGACACCATTGAGTGCGCGATAATCGGAGCTAAGACCCGAGTGGCACCCCTGAGGTACGTGTCGATTCCTAGGCTGGAACTTCAAGCGGCAGTAATCGGAGCCCGTTTGGCGAACGATGTAATGGAGTCGCACACATTGAAACCTACTCAAAGATTTTTTTGGACAGATTCACGTGACGTGCTTTGCTGGATAAATTCGGACCACCGTAAATATAGCCAGTTCGTTGCAGTACGAGTCAGTGAAATGCTGGAGTTGACCGAACCAACTGAATGGAACTGGATTCCGTCGAAACTAAACGTTGCTGATGATGCCACGAAGTGGCAGAGGTTGCCGGATCTGTCTCCTACAAGTCGCTGGTTTCGAGGTCCTGAATACCTGTGGGATCAAAGGGTTGAATGGCCCGTTACAACTTTGAATCACGGGCACACCGTCGAGGAAATACGTCCAAACGTGCTCCATCACGTCGAAGAGCGTGCGCTGTTTTGATGGGAGAAGTTCTCACAATGGAAACGGCTTCTACGCCAGGTGGCATTTGTGAAACGGTTCCCAGCGAACGTTCGTAGGAAAAAAGCGAAGCAGAATATCGTTACTGGAGTGCTGACTCTAAAAGAGCTCAAGGAAGCAGAAATTTTCATCCTCAAACTGGTGCAGAATGCTGTGTTCGCTCCTGAAATAGAGTCACTGCACAAACCGAACAAGGTACCCTGGAAGAAAGCATTACCGAAAAGTAGTCCGTTGTACAGGTTGAGTCCATTCATTTCTGAAGATGGGATTCTACGTATGAAAGGCCGAATAGACGCGTGCGAATTTGTGGACGAGCGTACCAAGCATCCGGTACTGCTGCCCAAACGTCATCCTGTTACAGACCTCATTATCGCTGAAATTCACCAAAGATATTGTCATATCAACCACCAGACCGTGCTCAGCCAAATTCAGCGTAGGTTCTATGTGCCTCAGCTTCGCTCAGCTTATAACCGGGTGCGTGCAGGATGCCAGTATTGTAAAAACCACCTTGCGAAGCCGTTTGCCCCAGAGATGTCCGCACTTCCTTCTACGCGGTTGAAGGCCTTTTGTCGCCCCTTCTCCTACATAGGCATCGACTATTTCGGTCCGATGTATGTTGTTGTTGGAAGACGAACCGAAAAACGTTGGGGGGTATTGATAACTTGCCTCACCGTTAGAGCCATACACCTAGAAATTGCACACAGTCTCACAACAGATTCATGCATACTTGCCATCAGGAATTTTATTGCCAGAAGAGGTACGCCCCTCGAAATAGTGAGTGATCGGGGAACTAACTTCGTTGGAGCCAGTCGCGAGCTAAAGCAAGAGCTAGAGAAGCTGAATCAGGAGAAGTTGATGGAATATTTTGTCACTAGTGACACAAAATGGACATTTAACCCACCTGCATCTCCACACTTCGGCGGAGCCTGGGAACGTCTCGTTCAGTCTGTTAAAAAAACCCTAAAGCACCTCCAAATTTCGCGCACACCCACCGACGAGCTTTCAAGAAACATGATGGCGGAGATCGAACTAATCGTAAATTCTAGACCCTTAACCGAGCTACCGCTGGATGACGAAATGTCATCCCCACTCACACCGAACCATTTCTTACTCGGATCGTCAGACGGTTCTAAGCCCCCGATCGCGTTCGACGATAAGTATCATGCCCTGAAACACACCTGGAAGATGTCCCAGATCTACGCAAACCGGTTCTGGGAACGATGGATAGCAGAATATCTACCAACGTTGACGCGAAGGACGAAGTGGTTTCAGCCGGTGAAGCCTATCGCCGAAGGAGATATTGTCATCGTGGTGGATGAGACGCTACCGAGAAACTGTTGGCCCAAAGGTCGGGTAGTGAATGCAATCCGGTCGAAGGATGGACAGGTTCGTCGCGCTCAGGTGCAGACAGCTAATGGTATCCTGGAGAGGCCGGCCGTAAAACTTGCGGTGTTGGACCTTAGTGCAACCGTAAGTACGTCGGACCCTTGACCACGAAGTACTGGGGGGAGTGTCGCGATCTTTCATCGCTTCGCACTTCGGTCCAACCCTTCCAATGCGAAACGCAGCGGTCAAAGTGACACACAGCCCTGTGCGTTGTCAAGGCGCCACTGGCTGTCACTACAGAACGTCAGCAGAACGGAAGAACGAGGGAAAAAAAGATTCTGACGACTGGAGGTGTGAACGAAAACGTGCGGCTATTAAAATTTGCTAAACTAACAGTTTACTTATATATCTATACACGAATAGTTACTAAAATTATTAAAAATTGGAACACTAAATAAAACTTAGTGAAAAATTAAAAGCATAATTAAAATTGTGAAGCTAAAACTTACGATCTAATAGTACGGTCCTAAGTACGGTCTAAAAACGAGGTTTGTATCATGCAATGACTAGCTGATACGTTATTAAAAACGAAGCTAAAAGTAATACCTTTCATATTTACGGTGCTCAGCTGCTGCCCGAATGTCTACGAGAGAATTCAACAAATAATTAACGAAAACAGAACCGGAAACAATATTGTCACTGATTGCCTAGGAAAACGAGTTAAAAAAGAGGCATTAAACGTAAGCTTTTCGACTTATCTTTCATTCTTATATAAATTACCTATTATATACTATATATTAGTCATTACATGCTATATTGTACATTACCCACATAAACTCATTTATACACATGTAAAATTTAGTATTAACTTAACCTAATAGTTATTCACTACCGTACAATTATGTTTCTCCGGTAGGAATTTTTTAACGTTACGTTGCGTACGCTACAATCTACAAAATATACGTTATCAAATCGGAAAAAACTGTCTTTCTCGTTGCATTTGCAACACCGATACTAGAGTATATAAATGATTTGTAGCTGGCTCGAGTGCCCAACAGGATATATAACGCTCAGTAATCACGTATAAAAGCTAGCATGCAAAAATTTAGTCTTCATTGTATACCTGACCACTGCAGCAAGCGGATGTTTTACTGAAAACGGGCTCGACCCGCAGCAGTCAGATCAGCAGGGCTGAGCAGGTGACCATTGCAAAAACATGATGTTGTTTGGTTTTTATAACCGCTCATGCGATCGCAACCTTTCACCAACAGAGGAAACCAGTGTATCGCACTGCATAGCATTGCTGAGCATGTCCGGATATGTTGGTGATTCTGTCCAGAATATGTGTTGTTTGCTTGCTCGATGATACTCGTATAACAATCGTAACAGAATCCACTAACTATTAAAGGCTAGTAGTCTTCCGGTTCTGTACCTATATAAGGCCCAGCAGTGCCACACTCTTTCCTTTTATTCTACCTACACTCACCATTGTGATAAGCAGATAGTTATTAAGAAAGTTTTACTTTAAAGTCGTCGTCTTTTCTTCCGATCCTCCATGGCAAAATCTTGCAACGAATAACGGAGAACGCGTGTGAAATGTAGATAAAATAGATTTGAAAGTCCAATCAGTATATGTCGTGAGTATTGTTAGGAAGTCGAACCTAACCTCACTTTTGAGTCAAGAAGTAGTCTCGAGCACGTGTTTGTCACGCGCGTTGTTATAAGGCATGGCAACGGGAGGAACAGTAAAGCAGGATGGTCAATCAGAAGCCAGGATGTTGGGACCATTGCTAGGTCATATGGAGCAGTTTGTGATTGGTGACATATTCGGAGAGTATGTTAACCGATCGGAACAATTCTTTTTTGTCAACGATGTTCCAGGTCACAAGAGAGTTGCGATGTTAGTGACGATGGCTGAGGCTGGGCCAAGTCACTATTACATCGCATCGCGGATCTGCCCACCCGACGACGAGCTGCTAAAGGAGCACTTGGCACCTTCAGTCAACGTGGTTGCTGAGTGTTACAAGTTCCGGAAGATTGAGCAGTCGTCGAGTCAAACGATTGCGGAATTCATCATTCAGCTCAAGGCTCAGTCGCATTCCTGCGATTTCAAAACATTCCTGCCGGAGGCATTGCGGGATCAGTTCGTAGCCGGAGTTCAAAATTCAAACCTCCGGACAAAACTCCTCGGTGAAGCAGATTTGACTTTCGAAAAGGCTTGCACCTTTGCACGACATTCGGAAGCAGCGTAGCAAGAGCCATGCAGGGCTCATCGAAACTCGCGGCTCTACATCGGAAGTCGCGGAAATCGCCCAAGCCGCAGGAAAACCAGTTCAAGTCAGTTCTCGCAAAAGATAACAAAGCAAACAACTCAAGTAAGTCGTTCCGAAAGTCGGTTGATCAAGTCAAGCAGTGCTTTAGATGTGGGAGGAATCTCAACCCAGAATCGTGTCCAGCCAAGTAGTGGACTTGCTTTGCATGCGGAAAGGCCGGCCACGTGTCTACCATGTGTCGTTCGTCGAAGGAAAAGAGCAGCGGCAACCAAGGTCGAGTTGCCGGAATGTCTGAAGCAGTGGAAAGCTGGCGATTAAATCTGCTGTCACCTGAACATGCTAGTGCACTGGAACGTATCGTAGGGTCATGCTTAACGGAAGCAGCCCTGGCATCTGTTGGAGAGATTTCGCCTAGTAAAATCGGTCAAATCGATGTCCCAGCCACAATGCAACTGATGATCGAAGGAGTGCCTGTCACGTTCGAAACCGATACGGGTGCATGCGATTCTGTTATATCGTCAGTTCAGTAACATGAAAAGCTCTCCCATGTTAAGCTGAACCCCACTCACAAAAGTATGGCAAATTTTAAAGTATTTTGCAAGATTGATCTCACCGGAGCGTATCTGCAGGTGAAGTTATCGAAAGCCTCCCAGCAGCTCTGCACTGTTAATACCCGCAGAGGATTATTTAAGTACACTCGCATGCCTTTCGGCATAAGCTGTGCGCCATCTTTGTTTCAGTCCATAATCGACCAAATTTGGTTTGGTACAACCGCAGTTCCTTATTTGGACGATATTGTTCTTGGGGGTAAAACTCGTCAAGAGTGCGAAAAAAATCTTTTCGTCGTTCTTGAGAGGTTAAACCAGCACAAAGTCCAAATAAATTGGTCAAAATCGTTCTTTTTTAAAACTGAAATCGAATATCTTGGTATCAAGCCAACCTCACAGGGTATTCGTCCTTGTGATTCGGAGGTCGAAGCTATTTGCAACACTTCCGCGCCGAAAGACCTTAGTCAATTACAGTCTTTTTCAGGTCTTCTAAATTACTATCATCAGTTCTTGCCGAGCTTGTCCACAGAAATTAAACCCGTTGGACGAGCTTTTGAAGAGAAATCGTGGATTTGTTTGGTCGTTTGCTTGTCAAAAGGCGTTTGACAATAGCAAGAAGCTATTGATCAGCAACGATTTGTTAGAGCCTTTCGATCCGAAAAAAACCGTTGATTCTTAGAAACCGATGCGAGTCCGTAAGGTATCGGTGCCGTGTTGTCCCATTTGATGGATCACAATGAAAAGCCAGTGTGCTTCGCGTCGTCAACGTTAAGTCCTGCTCAGATGAATTATGGTCAAATTCACAGAGAAGCGTTAGCTGTGATATTTGGAGTAACCAAATTCCATAAGTTTATATATATTCTATCGTGCCGGTGAACATATTAGTAATGCAGATGCTTTGTCTCGCTTACCTCTGCCTATAGAAAATCGTATTGAGCACATGTCAGTGAAAGAACATAACCAGCAAAATTTCATATTAAGTTAGAATATAAAAATTGTTAAGTATGAATGGCCGCGTGACGTCGAAGATTCACTAAAGTCATTCGAGAAAATCAGCTCGAATCTCGAAATAGAAGACGGCAGTTTATATTTCGATGATCGTGTAGTTGTACCAAAGTCAGTCCAACGTCAGGTGCTCGAGAAGCTACACGAGCACCACGATGGTGTCGTGCGTATGAAAATGATCGGTAGAAGTTAGTTTTGGTGGGAAGGTTTCGACAAAGACGTTTCAGGATTTGCGAAATCTTGTGTTGTTTGGCAGAAAACACAGAGAGTTTCAAAAGAGATAGTAGAATCACGTTGGCCTGCAACTGGTCATGCGTTTTCACGGTTGCATTTGGATTTATTTCACTGCGAAGGTCAAACATTTTTATTAGTTGTTGATGCATTTTGAAATACATTGACGTTAAACATCTTCGGTGAACTGATACCTCTTTTCGGACTTCCTAACGAAGTTTGTTCGGACAATGATCCGCCCTTTAGTTCGTCCACGTTTGTGGATGCCTGTAAACAGAACAATATCATGGTTTTGAAATCTCCTCCGTATCACCCACAGTCAAACGGGCTGGCGGAGAGAGGTGTGCAGACAATTAAGACTGTAATGAAAAAATACTTGTTGGATGAAAAGTACAGAGCGATGCCAACTCAGAGAAAGCTTAATCGAATATTGTTCAATTTTCGTAACACTCCATCTACCTCTATTGGTAAAACACCCTCTTCTTTAGTCTTCTGTTACGTACCCCGAACTTTATTTAACTCTTCTAACCCTATCGAATTGAGAGTTGAAAACGAGCAGAAAACGACTCTGAAGCCCGCAATTCCTTCCGATGCATTTGCAAGTCCTACGGTGAAAGCCTATTCTCGTGGTGACAAGGTGCTTTACCGAAACCATCTTGACGATTACGCTCGATGGGTTTCTGGTTTAGTTTTGAAGAAAATCAGTCCATTAACTTATTTGATCAACCTCGAGAGGAATGTACGTATGGTTCATGCTAACCAGATACGCGTTTCTAACCTGTCGGACGAATTCCATCCTTGCCTTCCCGTAATTTGTCCCAAGCCAAGATGTGAGTCTCCATCATCCCCGTCTCAGTCTCCAGTGAAGGAAGGTGAATTTTCTTCTCCGCCTGGCACTCCACCAGTTCGTTTTGCCAAGGAGAGCTCGAAAAAGAAAAAAAAGTAGGAGGGTGGTATTCAAGACACGACCGCATGACGTTGGACTACGGTATTCTTATATTCCATTAAAACAAATAATAGAGAGAATTGCAACTCTAGTATTTGCTGCAATTTTATCTAACAGTGCATTTCTGGATGCTGAGACGTTAAAACGTTATAAATAATAATATATACTTAAAGAATGGATATCTTTTATTTAATCGCTGTCATTTCATACATATTCGAATCAGCCCTTTGTTTGCTGCACTACCAAGACAATCATTTAATTGAGCGAATTGGTAAAATTTTCCTATCTAAGCAAAAAGCAAACTTTACGAAACTATCTGAAATTGGAGCCCAGAACGATTCAACCGAAAATTTTAAATTTGAAAATTGTTTGACATTTAACTTGATAAAACTCATGCTAGGTTAGTTCCAGCCCAGCATAAAACGTTTGGTTCAATAACTCAATATAGCAAGAGCTCAATCACACGTTTTTCGGTAGTTGTTATCAAGGTTTGGGCGAGTGACAGGAAAATATCTTAACTTCTTCAGTTGTGATTTAGAGCATTTCTAATTGTTTTGTTATTTTTTACGATAGCGACAAGTTTGTTTCTTTCTCTGTGTGCGAGAAACAAAATCAAAACCGCGCACCGAGAAACAAAAACGAAAATTTAATGAATGCTCATTGAGAAAACTTGCAACTCTTTTTACCAATAATTTATGATACTCAAAAGAACCCGTTTTGATCTAAATCAAATTTCTAGTAAATAATGATTGATCATTCATAGGTAGTAATTTTTCCTCGATGAATAAAGATTGGCTGAAGAAGTTTAAATCGCTGCTGTAAAATCAAATTCACAACTGTGTTCGTTAAGACGTTTTAATATTTTCAATGACAATAATAATCTTCGATAAACTCCCGCTATAGTTATTCACACACATGCTATAACTATCTAAACACGCGTTAAAACTATTCATACACACGCTGTAGCTATAGCTATCCATACACACGCTATTCCTTCCCATACATTCGATACAACTATCTATACACACGCATAAGCTATCCAACCATGTGCTATTACTATCCATACATACGCTATAACTAATCATTACACACGCAGCAGCTATCCACACACAAGCTATAACTATCCGTACACACGCTGAAGATATACACGCAATAGCCATAATATGCTACACATGCTAGTGTCTTACACACGCTATAGCTAGCCATACACACGCAACAGCGCTATCCCTATCATCGCAAATGTCATAGCAATACAGATGCACATACGCTATATGTGCACACTGCACACACACCCAACGTTTTCACCCAACGATATCTGAATTGGATTACCGCTGGTGGGGTCCAACTCAGATCGAAGGAGCACCGAACTGAATGAAGAAATGCAGCTTCCCACTACCTCCGCCGCTGCTGCCTGATACCACCGCTCTGGTTCTGCTGCAGCTCAGTTTGGCCGCTGGAATGGAATCAGCCACCGCTGCTGATTATACAAGACCAGCCTGGTGGCCTTTCACTTGTTAACTGATGACTGCTATGAGACGACACAGGCTATTATATAGCCCAAAGCAAAAATCCATCCGCGAGCAAACAAGAAGCGAGCTTGTGATTGGTTGAATGTGCACGACTTTTAACACAACTTTTAACTAGTTTAGTATCGAAAACATATTTAAATTATTATAAGTCAATCTTGCGCAATATTTCCCCTATCAATCAAGCCATTGGTGTTTACAATCTGTTCAGTGGTAATGATAAAAGAAGCATTTTAAAACGGTGTTGAAACACCTGTTGCAGCTACCGAAAGCGAGCTCGTTATTGGTTGAAAGCTGTGAGACTGTTTACAAAGTCAGATCGGTTGTATCCGTTAGTGTCGACTGTGCTTGTGAAGAGAGGTGGTGATTGGTTGCTCGGTATGATTTAGACAATCGATGTGATTTATCAATTTTTCAATAGTGTATCTCGAACAATACGTTATTTTTGTTACATAAATTCAACCGTAAAAGAATTTCTGATCGGTTGATGCCAAAACCTCGAAATTCTGAAAAGAAATAACTGATATATAAGCGCTCAAAACCTGACCACTTTTCCCTGGTTTTCCCCTGTTGAATTACTAAATTTTCCAATTCAGGTGCCTAACTTCGATATAGACGTTAGTCCAACGTCAAAACAACAAAGAAGAGACATCGTAGCGAGTCCAAATCACCAAGACTTCGTCGTTCCAAAAGAATAAAAAATAAAAAGCAAAAGTGCATTAAATTCGAGCTATCAAAAGCTGATTGAAGATATTCTCATATTCATATGTTATTAGTATCTAATATTTGATTGTAATCTTAAGACTCATTTAAGTCCGGGAGAAGTGATATGTACTTATATAACAGTATTGTACTAGTTAATTGACAGCCAATTGTACTAACTATTAAAGGCTAGTAGTCTTCCGGTTCTATACCTATATAAGGCCCAGCAGTGCCACAATCTTTCCTTTCATTCTTCCCTGTTTTACTTTAAAGTCGTCGTCTTTCCTTCCGATCCTCCATGGTACTCGGCTTGCAGTGTGTGTGCGTGTGTATGCGTGTGTGTATGTGTATGTGTGTATGAGGAAACAACAAGAGAACTAGAATCAATTTAAAATAATGATAAATTAAACAAACTTGCCCGCGTCACTTTTGTGAAACATCAAAAGCACTTCTAAGCGCCCCAGAATCATATGATTGAAAAAGTTGATAGTTTTTCCTGCCACTCGATAAAACGTTATTGACGGTGATAAAAACTACGCTAGAAGTGTATAATTAAGATGAGCACCAAAATATTTCCCAATTTTAATATATTTTTGCCTTTCTCCTAGAAAGGTATAGCAATCATGAGCATGAGCATGAGCATTGACGACCGCACATATCGTAGTTGCACCTCCGTGATTGACCTGAGCTAGTGAAGTTGCACAGAGAACCACATAGATAACGTTTAGGATGTTATACCATCGTCAATGTACAACAATCCAGTAGCTCTCACTTTAGAAAGATCAATAACGGCGCCGGCCAATTACGGTCGTTGGGAATTAATAGGAAGAGGATTGCTAGTTCGACAAACGTTGTTATGAGACTGAGTTCACCTCCGCATCTCTACGACTGGCACATTTGGGAATATGTGTTAGTATGATGGGGTAGGTTATAATGAAAATCTAAATCTGCAAATATAAAAGCTTAGCGCAACATTCAACGAGCTGATTTCGGCTGATTCACAGGCACCGATTTTGTGTCCTGTGAGAGTTAGCTACGCGATACGAATCTCAAGATCTCCGCCGCAAACCTAACTCGAACGATTGACCATCACTATCTTTCTAAACACAAAACCTATCTTTCTTCTTTTCTTATTTCACAATCAATAAAGTTGATTTACAATCAAACCTTGATATGAGGCAACCGCGATATAACGTAACTCGATATAACGTAACTTTTTAAAATGTATAGAAATTGAAAACAAATGTTACAGCAACTGTTTTTGTGCTATGAATTGCTTCAAAAAAATGTTTCTAGTAAGTTTTAAAATCAAAGAAACCAATGCGGAAATTGTCCAAAATGGAAGGCTTAAAAATACTAACAGGTGAAGGAAATTTTTTTTTTGCTTGTTGAAAATTGTCTCAAATGGGCATAAGAATAGTTTTAAAATACTGATAGGTAATAGGAAATAGGTTTTCACGCATCTTTGAGTGTCCTCTTTTATCAATTGAAAAAAATATTTTTTTTTGCTTCTGAAAATATTTCTAGATGGGCATAAGAAAGGTTTAAAAATACTAATAGGTTATGGAAAATAGGTTTTCGCGCATCTTTGAGTAAACATTAACATTCTTGCATAAATTGAAAAAAAAACTTTTTTTTGTTTCGATATAACGTAACGAAAATAAAAATAAAGTTGCCTTATATCGAGGTATGATTGTATTCGATTGACAAAATCAGATTTAAAAAAAATCCTGCCACACACATAAGCCAAAAAGGTCCCAAACTAGGTGTGTTGTGTCATTATTATAATTATTAAAAATTCAGCTTAGAGCAAAAATAATCATTCAAAAACTAGAGAAGTCTTGAATAGCAAAACAAAAACAATGCATATCGAAATTTAGTAAACAGACGAATTCAGATTAAGAATTTCAAAATATTTTAGCAGTTGAAAAATGAGAAAAGATATGAAAACGCACGCCTCGCGCCAGCTCGCCCTAGCACAGCATCAGCCCAAGAAATCGACAGGTACAACATTGACTGATGTCGGTGATAACTACCAACAGTTTTTGTAAAAAAAAATATGTCTGTAAATGTATGCACTTATCTTAGGCACCGAAGCAACATTCAGTGAGTGAAGCATGCCGCCGCTCGCACACGAATGAGCATTAACAAATCGTTTGCATGAATACAGTTGCCGCTCTCTCGATTTCCGCCTTTTAGCAAATGGTACCACCAACGACGACGAGCATATGTACAGCGTAACATAGGAGAAAAGGTATCACTGCGATTTTCCTAAATATCCTCACTAGTAATTCACTCAAAATATACTGGAATCAACCAGGAATTCCCTCGACTACAACTATCACACGAACTTTACAACTTCTTGCACTATGCATCATAATTTAACGCGATTATTACGGACGCAATAAATAGGTAAAGCGTCTACACATGGCGGACTTCCTCTCGCTTTTCTCTTCTAGAAAGGTATAGCAATCACAGCAAAAACTAAAGGTATGGAAGTGCTCCAAAGGGCCAAATGTCGTATATTACTCGACTCAGTTCGACCAGCTGATTATTTTTTGTATGAATGTATGCATGTGTGTATGTGTGTGTGCGTGTGTGTAAGTGCAACTTAATTTTCTCACTCACTTTTCTGAGAAATGACTGGACCGATTTCCATGAAATTAATCGCAAATGAAAGGTCTAGTTGCCCCATAGGTTGCTATTGAATTTCATTGTAATCAGATTTCTAGTTTAGAGGTTATGTAACAAAATGTAAAAATCACGAAACATCAATATCTCAGAAACTACACAACCGATTTTAACAAAACTGATGTCAAATGAACCGGCTATCTTCAGAACCCTTAACTTATGAATTTGATAATGATTTAACATATAGTTCAAATGTTATATAAAGAAATGTTTTCCAGAGGCAGTTTAAACTCACTCATTTTTCTCAGAGATGGCTGGACCGATTTTCACAAAATTAGTCTTCAACGAAAAGTTCATTTAGGTTATGTAGAGAAATGTTTTCCAGAGGCTGCCTAAGCTCACTCACTTTTCTCAGAGATGGTTAGACCGATTTTCACGAAATCAGTTGCAAATGAAAGGTTTAGTGACCGTATAACACCCTGTTGAATTACATTGTAATCGGATTTGTAGTTTAGGCACCGTGTTTCAAAATGTGAATATCACGAAACTTTATTATCTCAGAAACTACATAACCAATTTAAACAAAACTGGTGTCAAATGAACGGGCTGTCTTGGAAATTCTTAACTAATGATTAAACATGTGGTTCAAAAGTTTTTAAAAGAAACGTGTTCCGGATGATTTGAAACTCACTCGTTTTTCTTAGAATTAGTTGAATCAATTTTTTTCAAAATTCTCTAGTCACCTCACAAAACCCTATTGAATTTTATTGTAATTGGGCTGTAACTTTGTCCGTTATGTATAAAAGAAGGAAGTCACCTTTTGAAATGAAACATATTCCAAAACTGCTTGAGCTCACTCTATTTTTTCAAAATGGTTGGACCGATTTCTGCAGAAATAGTCTCAAACATACTTAAGTTATTACTTTTTATATAACATCAATATTCTAGAACACAAAGAGTGGATATAACTTCATTGGATTTTATTTGACAATTTAAGGATGTTTTCCAGAAACCGGAAGCTGCAAAATTGGGTTTCAAAGGGAAGTATAGAGTTCACCCCGGTTTCCGAACCTTATCCCGGTTCCTGAAAAACATTGGGTGAAGTTTGTCCCTTTTAGGTTGCTTTCCATAAATCGGTAGCTACTATCTAGAAATTTAAAATGGCGTCCTAAGTCCTATGATTTCTGGCCTCTAGGTATAACACTTCCGCAATACACATAATGTATGATATTTGGTCACCCAGCCAACAGTTTGGTCCGTATATTTCAGTTGTTGTTGAGATATAAGAACCCTTGTACAATCTAATAAAGTTGTATATAACGTTCTATATGAGCTTATAAGTACCAAAGTGGAGGCAGTATACGTACCAAACTGGTTCGCGCAGTTAAAGACATACAACTTTTTATTCCATTTTTTACAATTCTATAACAATTACCTTTTGCATAAATTCTGAGGTATGAACAACTCTGTTCGCTACTTAGTACAATTTTCTATTGCCATAATTCAAGCATACATACAATTCCGTTTCACCCGTATTATGATTCTATTACGATGCTCTACAAAATCAACGCAGCAGTGTGTAACATGTACTGCAAAAAAATTTTGCATTATATACAACCTAAATTTTCCAAATAATAAAAAAACATAAATTGAGTAGCAACAATTTCATTTGTATTTTTTTAATGAGAAGTACGCGTACCATTAACTTAGTTATACATTCTTTGGTATGTATTAATTATTGAGGTTGGATCCGGCATTTTTCGTTAATATATTTTACAAGACTGTGTTCAGCCTCGAACCCCCAACGTTCCGATTACTGTTCTCATTCCCTATCCTCAGAGTCATTTTACGATGCTGCATGTCAACCAATTTAATCTAATACTGTTAAACGCCTCAAATCGTATGAAGCTGTAAATCGTATATAATGTCGCTTATTGTCTTCAATGTTGACCCAAAGCTATTTATAGACTCTGATGTCAATATGTAACTCAATATTGCCTCATATACGAAGGAATAATAACATGTGATCAGCATTGACCTTCTTTTCAACTGTTAGACGATTCAAGTAATTGCCATCAACAAACATTAAAAAACCTTCAAGGCGTTGCCCATGTTTATGTGAAACCCGACTGTATGTGCCCTATTTTTGGGTGATTTTTCTTTTAGTCAAAACTGCGGTCATGATTTATACCCAATTCTTTAAATCTTCTAGAAACTAGATTTTAAAAACCAGAGTTGCTGAAAAAGACATTTTAATTTAAGTTAAATTTGACATAAAAATGGTATCATTCTGGCACTGTTCAACGATTTCGTGTTTTGATAATAGACGATTTCAACTGTCACGAAAAAGTAAATTGTATAAAATTTATTATTCAATCCTCTTACAGCAGTTATAGGAGTTTTCAAGGAATATGAATATCAACGTGGATCACATAAATTAGAAATCCTACAATTTTGCACTGCAATGAAGTTTAGCACAGTAGACAACTCTACTGCGATTAAACCTGATTTTTTGTGCATTAATACGAGGAACAATATGCAGTCATATATCACGGACTGTACGACCCATATATGATGAAAGATAACTTGAACTGGTTATAACATGAACTTTATACAATTTCGATTGAAACTGGATGTTTATACGATTTTGTATTGCCATTTTTATACGATTTCTGGTTATCTGGGCACTTTAAGCTGTTATCCAAAACCTGAAAGCCGGCATCTTCGCCATCGAAATACCCAATTTAGCCAGAACTTGGCCATTTTAGGATGTGTTCCGGTAACCAGGAGTAGGCATCTAGATTTTACGCGTGATGTATTAGAAACATATTTATTTCATGGTGTTCCGTGGCTTGTGCTGATTCGTCCGAGGCTCCGTTATTCAAAAACAATGCTGGTCTTTCCGAAGTCCAATTTATTGTTCAGTATGACTGACCACGATTTTTTTTGTATGGACTCATCACTGCGACCAGAGCTTAGATCTATTGTGATATTGCCCAGGTGTTTTCTGTACTTCGCTTTTCATATTATTAACAGTAGCACTGATGAAGTAAGTGGTACGCTTATCATGCATATCAGTGCTTGTGTGTAATTACCTTTCCGTTTCAAGCTTACTGCTCTACTCTACCGAGCCTCTGTCCATCCTAACAATATCGCCTGGTTGCAATTCCCTGGAGAGAACTTTCATATGTTACTCACACCAGTTTTATTATAATAGAGACTTATTTTTGTTAGAAGGAGAGTCCTGACTGTAGAATC
Organism: Wyeomyia smithii; assembly: GCF_029784165.1. Classification (NCBI taxonomy): domain Eukaryota; kingdom Metazoa; phylum Arthropoda; class Insecta; order Diptera; family Culicidae; genus Wyeomyia; species Wyeomyia smithii. The sequence continues at coordinate 242,524,296 of NC_073695.1, read as the reverse complement.
CAGATTGAAGGAAGGGTACGTGGTGGGGAGCCTGAGTATAAACCCATGCTTAAAGTCTTTTGACAACCAAATGGCCTGATTCTACTAAGATTCGAACCCACGACCACCCGCTTACCAAAGCGGACTCTGTAACCTTGCGGCTACGGAGCTCCCCTGACTGACCATCTATTGATCTCGTTAAAGAGACTCTATTGATCTCGTTAAAGAGACTGGTAACGAGAGCGATAACGAGGAATGTTTCCTGTTCAGCCTAGCTTGGACTAGTCGTTTTTGTGATAGGAAGATTTTGGTATTGAGATAGAGGAATGCGTTCAAATTTTGTACGTGTATACTAACTTAACTTAAACTTGTAACTTAAATCTAATGCCGTAACACATGGTATTTGCAAATGTATGTGTTAACGTATTCTCATATGTGTGTAAATGTTATCTTTTAAATGTTCAGTATAGTTGTGCTGTTGACTACCAGAAATTCGTTATTTAAAGTGGAAAATAAATCCAGCAGAAATTTTCAAGGTGTATTTGTTTCTAAAAATTGAAGTGTTTGTATAAATCTGTTTCAACTAATAATAAATTCGAATGAGAAAGGCTTGGTCTCACCGCTAGGTGGATTAATTTGGGTTTTAATTGTTGTTTTTGATTTGGCTGAAACTTTGCTTAGACGTTTCTATGGGCAAAAGATGCCATTTTGTGCTATTGATTTCATATTTTTGGTCTCTACTCCTCTTTTATAAGCTATTAAAAAATGTTATTTTGGGAAGGTATTGATAATTACAAATCTTTTCGGAGCCAAAACGGTTTGTTTGATCGGTGTGGCGTCTTCGGCTAAGTTGTAAATAATAATTTTGTCTTTCTGGAAAAAATATAAAAATCTAATTTTTTTATGAAAACTACAAAAGATTAGCTAAACAATGGAGACTGTCCAATCATTGGGAATTTGATGATTAACTGTTAGCTGGTTCAACCAGCAGCAAGCAGAGCTGTGACATGTCGCAGGGCAGCAGGTGGCAATTTCAAAAATCTCTAACAGAGAAAACCGGCGACTCTAATGATTGAAGATCACCTTCTACAGCGTTAGATTTTGGATCTCCCGTCTTAGTGAGAAGTACCGTCATACAGAAATTTCCCCAACCAACCAGTCCTTTAAAGGACGACCACATTGAGGATTGAGGAACTAAAAATTAGATTTCCATATCGCAGTCATTGTAGTCATTGCCGTTCCAAGCACAGTTGTCCCATGTTCTACACAAACCTTATGTACGCTGGGACAACTATGCTTGTAACAGCAGTACAGTACTCATGAGTTTACTATAACGAAACGGGGTGTTATTTACTGTTAGAAACAGCTAGCTTTATTGTAGGAAAATACAGAATCCAAGATTTTTTTGTAAGATTTGGACCAGTGTAACCATTATTGTGATGTTTTCTAATATACCTCTTTTTGAGTCTAGGTACTCATGGCAAACTATTGATGGAAGTGACCGTCAGGCCCGAATTTGAGGGGGGGCAAAGGGGGCAAATGCCCCGGGCCTCCCGATTCAAGGGGCCCCGCTTGTCCTGAGGCGACCTTTTTTTTCGCTCGTCACCTCCCAGAACGTTACCTCTAAATGGTTTAAGAAAAGAGGGGCTCACAAAAAAATTTGCCCCGGGCCCCACACCGTCTAAATCCGGCCCTGGTGACCGTCGTTGTCATGTAGCACACTTTTTCCTAATTTAGAACTGAATTTCGTATGAAATAGATTACCTCATTACCTCAATAAAATGAGAAAGTGAAGGAAAATGGAAAAGAGATAAAAAAGACTATAGACTGTGTGAAGAGAAATGAGCTGGGATTGGGAAAAGCGAAATGAAATTTTGAAATGAGGGGGGAAAAGAGCGAAATTAGAAAGGTAATAGAAGAATAAGAGAAGATAATTGAAACGGAACTGGAAAAGGGAAAACAAAAATTGGGTAGAAAATGTAATGAGGAGATTAGATAGGAAAAAAAGAATGAAACGGGATTAGAAAAGGGAAAAATATATGAAAATAGTAAAGAAAAATAAGAAAGGGTGCTCAGGAAATAAAAATTGAGGGAAAAGAAATTAGAAAAGTGATAATGAAATATACCAAGATATCATACGATTAGCCCTGGGGCCAATAGCGGTCTTGATCAACTAGATTAGTTGAGAGAATTTGTTATCGATATTGTTTTTTTGGCACATTTTGCATGTGTAGGATAAGTACAACGATACACCGTGCCCCAGTGCTGAGTCGAGAAAATTTCCAGCTCGAAAAGATCCTCGAGTCGATCGGGAATCGAACCTGATATCACAACCGTTTGGGAGATGAAATGGGAAAAGCAAAAGTTTGAATGGAACGGGAAATGGCGCAGAGAAGAGAAATGACGAAGGGAAATGGGAAAAGATATGAAAATCTATTGAAAGGAAACAGAAAATGCGAAACGCAAAAAAAAGTAGAAGTAAAGAAAGGAAATGAAAAAAAACACAAGTGGAAAATGGGACAAATGGGGAGAAGGAAGTGAGAAAGAACATTGATAGGGCTCTGAAAAAAAGAAACTGGGAAAGGAGAAAAGCAAACACAAAGAAGGTAAAAAATAAAAATGAAATTAGCAAGAAAATATCAGAGAAACTTCAATTTGGAAATGGATTTGCGAAAAACGAAATGTAAAGGATATTTCAAACAAGGTATTGAAAACATAGTAAATAATTGGAAACAACAACAAAAATGAGAAAAAAATAGAATGGACTTGGAAACGAAACAGACAAAAGAGAATGGGAAAGAAAATTGTATAGGACGATAGGAATAGAGAAGGAATTTTGGATATTGAAATGAATGAAGGAGCTGAGATAATGAATTTGTAATAGAAGAAAACACGAGGAGTGTTATATTTTTATTTTATTTTTTTAATTTTTATTATTCTTATTTTTTAGTTTTTTTTAAATGTTTTTTAAATTTTTCAATTTTTTTTTGAGTGAAAAATGGTTGAATTGAAAAAGAAGTCGTTAAAGGGAAACGGTACAAAGAAATGAAAAGGCAAAAGGTAAAGGGAACTGTGTTGGAAAAGTGGGAAGGCAATGAGAAGCGGAAATGTGCTCGGAAAGTTGTGAAGGGAAATGGAAAAAAAACTTACAAAAACATGAGGAAAAGAAATTTGACAAGCAGACAGGAAAAGGGAAAAGGAAGCAGAAAAAAATACGGAAAACGTAAACATAAATTCTAAAATCCTGCAGTTTGTGATAATACATTCTACATACTTTGAGAGTTTTTGAATGATATTTCCTATCGTTTTTTCAAAAAAGATTATGAGCAGAATTATTTTTACCTGGATAAAGGATGAATACCAGGAAAAATGAAAAAGTTACATGGAACACATAAAAACATTGTGTAAAAACAACTTTTCTAGAACTTTAGCTAGAACTTTAAAACCAAGTGAAAAACCGCGCCAGTTTCAAAATCCGCATGAAAAAATACGTGAAAATGCTGCGTTTGAAAAGACATTACTGTACTTAGCCACAAAACAATCCAAACTGTTTCGTCAATTTAACTGTCAAGCTATAAAACAAACCCATTAGCATCTTTTTATTGCACTTGCACTGCTAAAAATTTGTTTTGCAATAGCAGCTCCTTCAACCACTACCAAAATCCAATCAAAAAGTAGAATGGGAAAATTACTGAAAGAAAAAAAACCATTCACATGAAAACCACAAACTTCTCGTTTCCCAGTCACTCACAAGATGGCACATTAAAAATTATAATAATCCCGTGCACTAACAGGATACGAAAACACAACCAGCAAGGTACAAAGATTACCCCTCCGTTATTCGAGGGTTCGTCTGACCGCTTACAAGATGTTGCTCTTTTTTCTGCTGTTGGACAGTTAGGAAAGCAGAAGTTTTCCTTCCTGGTTCGACAAAGCATCAATTACCAGTCGCAGCAACCTGAGCTTCGGAGGGGTCACCTTAAACTAGTAGGCCATAATATTCGTTCCACTTTTGTTTGACACTGCGTCCATGATGACCATCAAGTTTTGCAGGGCATGCTTTGTTGCGCTGGTCAGAAGAAAAAAAAACCAGGAAGAAGGTGTTCCCGGTAATTGGAAAGCCATTAGCCGTAAAAGTTAAACAAACACAATGCGAAAGCCATCATACTACTTGCACACACCACCGACGGAGTGCTGGAAAGTCATCTGCTTTGTTTGGGTTCGATTGTGCTGTTGTTCTTTTCTCCGACTTCGGTTGCAATGGTCGTCGGTTCCCAGGGTTGTTCCACAATAGGAAATACGAAACTACCAGTATTCATTTCTCACTCCGAGCCAGAATCGCCCTAACCTGACCTGATGAGGAAATGTAAATGAGTGATGCACTGCAATGTTGCACTTCATTCATCGTCCGTACATTTAACAACTGAAGAGGGGCTGATCATACCGAACCGGGCAGCACGTACAGTGCGATAATCCCCTTCATCGCATCATCGTCGTCTTCATCATCGGCCACGGAAACCGTAATGAGAGGAGTCACTCAGAATCAGTGCACACAAGCTGGAAGCGAAACGGATTTGGCATGAAGTGAAAACAAAACAAAAAATACAACAAGCCCAACAAGTAAGGGCAGTGAAATTGATGGGAGGGCGCACAGTAGCACGGTGTGATAATGGTCTCCGACCCCTTGTACCGAGGCTGACCGCACAGCAGGCTGCGGAAGATGAGGAGGCTATGAAACAATTAAAATTAAGCGAATCGGAAGCAACAGATCTAGGCAAATAAACACCCCGTTTTGGTTCGGATGCCGTGGCATGCTTCGCGTACTATGAAATTGAAGTAAATTTTTTTTTAGTTGCATTCCACTGTCGCTTTGTGAAAGTCATACTTTGTAATTAACAGAAAAAAAGATCCTGACGGAGATTTGTTGCATTCTTTTTTTCTCTCTTCCAAGAATTAAATCTGGACAGTCAAATTTTTTTATCTCCATCCTCATGGTTCCTCCGAGTCCTGTTACAGAACAACAATCACCGCACAAGCCGCCGAGTCACGTCTCGTGCGTTGACGTCGCACACTGGTTTATAATTATTCATCACGAGAAGTGAAGTAAGTAATTTGTTTTTGTTTAGCTCTCCGCTTTCACATTGCCTGCTTGTTCCAGTAGCTTCTATTATCCCTACAGGTAGGTTTCTGTGGTTTTTCCGCTCCCCTTTCGTCTCTGTTGGAGTTTTCAGCTTTGAGTCAAGTTTTTTTTTTATCGGTCAGTCCGGAGGGAAATGACTTGTAATTATCTAGAAGTTAAAACCAACCGCCGCATAAGAAGGCTGTAAAAAGTCCGAAGAAAGATAACCGAAATTAGACCTACTGAAATAATAATAACGTTTTAGGGGGGGTGTGTGTACTGACTTCATGTTACGGGAGCATTTGGCCGGAACTGCCTGGGCCGGAGATTCGCTCGTTAGATGTGGTTCGTCGGGCCACTAATGTCCCGGTAATGTGGTGACATTTTTTGCTGCTGTGCATCGGTGGGTTGGGTAACTTATTTGGGAGGGCAGCTGCAGGCGTGTACTGGGCCTATACGCGGTAACCGTCATCGCGAGCGTAGGTACTTGCAATCATAGCATGCCACAACCACGGTGCTCCTGCAGACCGTTATTATCAAACAAAAAATACCATCAAAACGGTGAACGCTAGTTTGTTCGTTATGATGTTCTTCATATCTGGGTAAATTTTTAAAAAAATCGTTGGTAACATTTTTGAGTTATGTCCATTTTATGTTAAAATGACCGATATTCTTAGGAACTTCATACACACTGCACAGATTGCAGTTTGCAGGTATAGAGATCTGCCTACCAATAAACAATAAAATAAAATTATTCTAGTGAGAGGTCACTCAACCAAATTAAACTCAATAAATACATAAACAATAAACGTAAGATAGATAAATCCTTTTCAACTCAGTCTCGACTACTTGTACCGAAGATAAAGTTGAAATAAAGCCATTACCTAAAAATATAACCTTAAACTACGTCACTGTGATACAGACAAATTAATTGCACGGGAATACACTTCGAATTTGAGAATCAACGTTTACAAATTGGCATAATAATCGAGTTCAGTATTTTGGAGTTTACAAAGAACAAATTCACCCTCGCTGCACCCCCTTCCTGCCCACGCAGGAAGTACTATGTACCGAATTAAATAATTAAATTTATAATAATTAAATGATGCCAAAACTCATACTCCCCTCCTTCTTCCACTTTACTACACAGTAATGCCGTAAAACTCCGTTCTCATACCCAAAAACCTTTGTATATGAATTTTTCAAAAAACAGATATCGTGGAGGACGTTTTCAAGTTTACAGAGTACAAATTACTCCCCTTTGTCCACGCTAAAGAGATAGAGCAAAACTGATATGATCGTTACATTTTTTATTCCCGAAAACCACTAAGTGCAAATTTTTACAGTAGTGGATTCAGTAGTTTCTGAGGCCGTAGGGAACAGGCTAGACTGACAACGATGCCAACTATGATTCAAATTTTTTACCTAAACTAGTGATATTCCTGTTAATTTTCAACGCCTACTACAGTTTGAGGCCTTTTTCCAGTAATCACAACATATATTGCAACAAACCGTGCACAACAGGTAACAATGGTTTTACAACGATTTTAGAGTCCTTTACTGCCCATAAGAGTCACACTGCCAGAAACGTACAACTGAGTAAAACGCAGTAGAAGCGGGTAAATTATTGCATTTTATTTCAGTAGAAAACTGCAGTATGTCTTACCCACTCTCAAGCTCTTCAAGTTGTACCTTCTTTTTCCGGGTGAAAGGGATGGGGGGGGTTCAGCCCCTCTTATCTTCACTACTTTAAAGTACAGTTTAGAACCAGCGTTGCTAAACGAGCGAGAAGCAAAACATATCCACTCCTTTCTGCTCAAGACTGAGATGTGTGCTACGCTTCTCCAGTCGTTCGCACACACACTTTCGAGAAACTCTTTATTATCCATGCATTTGCCAGAGCAGCAGCCAGCATACAGCCGCTCGCAAATTCTCTTTTGCTTTTTTACTCACGCCAAATACGCGAGTACTCGAATAAGAGTACTTGACTAGGAGTGCTTGAAAAAATGTGCCCGAAAACAAAAATGCTTCGTTCACCGACTCACGCATGCGGCTTGTCCATCGCTAAACTGATGCCAAGCAGTTTTGCATCGTGCACCGACGAGCGAAAGTGGGGTGATAAATCTATATAGAATCGCATGCTTGAACGTGTATGATATTCGACCACCTACTCGCAGTGATGCCACAATTTCAACTGTATTTCGAATCTCAGAAAATCACCTTGGTGGTATTTCAATCTGTATAAATATCTGCATATGTACTGGACATATCCCTTAAAATAAAAAACACAATTATGCACACGTTTATGCGTAACCTATAAATATAATGAAACCTCCAATACGCTCAATAGCATTTGAGTTCTTTTTCGATTTTCAACTATATCGAAAAGTTTGTTTCGCGATCCACGAAAATCAAAAAAAAAAAATCTGTATAGTTCTGTACTATTTCCAGAAAATCTGTAATCTGTATATACAGATATCTGTATAAAAAATACGCAGAAATCTGTATAAGTACTGAAAAATCTGTATATGTGGCATCCCTGCCTACCCATCGAAATATTTTTTTCGCCACTCCGCTTTGTCGTACCTTGTCACTCCGTATCGTCATAATGCGTCTTGACGGTTGTGCTCGCGAGAAAGGGAGGTACACGCGAGTGGGAAAGTACGCGAGCGAGAGTGCGTGTCGGCCTATGAGAAAACTCGCAAGCATCAACGCTCGGTAGTGTGAAATGAAAAAAGGAAAAGAGAATGAGAAACAGTACGACAGGAGTATCTCTAGTGTGAGATTTCGGTAGCGGCGAGAACGCCACTTGGAGTATCGCATGCTTTTTGCGAGCGAGTTTAACAACGCTGTTTAGAACTAACTGCATTCTTTCCGATAATGTACTGTCGATTTTCCCTCTCACAATAATCACAACATCATCGGCGAATCCGACCACTTCCAAACCTAGCTCTGGTTTCTAAGTAGCTGGTCTACAACCAATGACCACAGCAAAGACGATAGAACTCCACCTTGCGGGCATTCCTTAGTTGTGTTCCTCGTGAGGGTAGTATTACCCAATACTACAGTTATCTCACGATTATTTAGCATTGTTTGGATCCATTTTGATGTATATGTATCAAATCCATGGCATCTCATTGCGTTCAGCATTGAGTGATGGGAGACATTATCGCAAGCTCCCTCTATGTCTAAGAATACAGCTAGTGCGATTTCTTTTGCATTTTTAGATTTCGCTATTTTTGTCGGCAGCAGATGTATTGCATCAACTGTTGACATGTTGATATCGTAACTGATACCTACTCAGCGGAAAGGTTTCTAGATACGTTGATTTGACGTGGTAGTCGATTAGTTTTCCATTATCTTTAACATAATGGAAGTTAGAGTAATTGGTCTAAAGGCTTCTGGAAGTGTTTTGTCGCGCTTTTCAGTCTTTGGTATGAAGATCACTGTCGTTTTTCTCCAATAATGGGTATGTAATCAAGTGTTAGACTGGGCCTAAATATATCGGTTATGAATGGAATTATTACCCTTCCACACCGGTTAAGCATTATTGGTAATAATCCATCCAGTTCCGGGGACTTATAGGGCTCAAATGAGTTGACCTACGATTTAGTGAAGATATCGCAATGTAATGCGTATTTGTCCTTGCGATAGTCGAACCAGCACATTTGAGTCCTGCGTTTCTTCTTCTAAAATAGATCGTGATCCTGGGAAATGTTTCTCCATCAAAACATTGAGGGTTTCAAGGGAATCAGCAGTAAAAGTACCGTCGTCCTTCCTTATTCTGCCCAAGCCATTCGAGTGATTTTTGGACAGGGCTTTGTGTACTCTTGCAGCTGAAGGGGTGCTTTCTTTCAATATGTTCGAACATTTATCTCCATCCCCTCCTGCGTGATTTCATGATTTTTTTATTGTATTGCGTAAGGGAACTCTCTATAGGCATCCTAATTTGAGGTTAATTAAGCTCTGTTAAACAACCTTCTAGTTAACTTCCTTAGTTATTCTATTTTTTTTTTTTTTTTTAAGGGGGGATTTGTTAGTAGCTTAAGTATTTATGATAAATATTAGTAAATAATGAGTATGTGTGTCCAATCACAAATGGTGACTTCTCAACACTGTTAGAAATTTGTAATTCTAATTGTTAGGATTTGTTTGCTTTCGCAATAAGGACTTATCATTCGTAGGGATTTAAACCTACTTGTCAGAAAAGGGGAAGTAAACTTACAACTAACTTAATTGCTAACTTATTGGCTATAAAGAGAGCTTATCGTAGCAATTGAGGATTGCAACGATTTTTGTCGAAAATTGTTAATAATTTTATTTGACATAGCTTCTAATGGTTCAACATCAGTAAGTCTATGTAATTCGAGTGTACCAAACCAAGGAGGACGCTTCAAAATCATTTTCAGAATTTTATTCTGAATCCTTTGGAGCGTTTTCTTCCTTGTTGAACAGCAACTTGACCAGATCGGTACAGCATAAAGCATTGCTGGTCTAAAAATTTGTTTGTAAATCAAAAGTTTGTTCTTTAAACAAAGTTTAGAATTCCTGTTAATGAGAGGATATAAACATCTCGTATATTTGATGCACTTGGCTTGTATACTCTCAATGTGCTCTTTGAAAATAAGTTTTTTATCATAAATTAGTCCCAAGTACCTAACCTTGTCGGACCAACTTAAAATAACCCCATTCATCTTGACAACGTGATTATTGTTTGGCTTGAGGAAAGACGCCCTAGGCTTATGCGGAAAAATTATCATTTGAGTTTTAGAAGCATTGGGAGAGATTTTCCACTTTTGCAAGTAGGAAGAAAAATTATCTAAACTTTTCTGCAATCGACTGCATATGACACGAAGGCTTTTTCCTTTTACGGAAATGCTTGTGTCATCGCAGAACAATGACTTTGTGCATCCTGGAGGCAAATCAGGAAGATCTGAAGTGAATATGTTGTACAGGACTGGCCCCAAGACTGAACCTTGAGGTACACCTGCTCTGACAGGAAATCTATCAGATTTTGAATTCTGATAGACAACCTGCAGAGTTCGATCAGTAAGATAATTTTTTAAAATTTTGATAAGGAAAATCGGAAAATTAAAAGTTTGCAATTTCGCAATCAAACCTTTATGCCAAACACTGTCGAATGCTTTTTCTATGTCTAAAAGAGCAGCTCCAGTGGAATAACCTTCAGATTTGTTAGCTCGTATCATATTAGTAACTCTGAGCAATTGATGAGTAGTGGAATGCCCATGGCGAAATCCAAACTGTTTATTTGCAAAAATTGAATTTTCGTTGATGTGTGACATCATTCTGTTAAGAATAATTCTCTCAAACAGTTTACTTATTGAAGAAAGCAAACTGATTGGTCGGTAACTTGAAACTTCAGCTGGATTCTTATCCGGCTTTAAAATTGGAGTAATTTTTGCATTTTTCCATAATTTGGGAAAATATGCAATTTTGAAGCAGCAATTGAAAATTTTCACTAAAAATTCCATTGTGCTCTCAGGGAGATGTTTGATTAGTATTGTGCAATTTCGGCTACCAAGAGACCAGCCATTTTGGGCTGATTCTTTCTTGAACTGCGGAACGCACGTCTTACCTTTACTGCTGTCAGGATGCGAAAGAGGCAGAGACAACGCAGTGCGAGATTGGGTCGGACGATGCAGGGTTGGACGAAAGCTAAAGACGAGCGAAATACGAGCGGCAGGGCTGTGTCACCTAGCCAAGGTTAATATATAATAAGAACAACTACGCATAGTGTGCAGAATACGTTTGATATAAAGAAGAATTACATTTCCCATCCACACATTACCCCTCTCCCAAAAAAAGACGGGAAACTTAGGACTAAATCATCTAAGAAGTTTTCGATTTTATGATTAAAACCGCATCTTCAACATGTTTGATATTATATTGGTTCATCCTCAACAACTCTTATGTAGTTTTTTAAGTATTCGGGAGTTCTTTTCGCTCGAGTTGGGCGTTCAGCAACGCTAGGGTGAGGATTTTCCACCAGCGATGGCTGTGGAGTAAAGTCCTGGTCTACCGAACATTCTGGAAGGATGTCATTATCTTCGGAGTGTCGCCAACGGGAAACCTTCCTGGTTGACCGTTTTCGTCGCTCAAAACCAGCATGCCATTCCGTTCCTCTGTCACCGTATACCTACGAGGGTCGAACCTTGGCTCCCCTTTTGAACGGACCTGTCGTTCTACGACCACTGTGTCCTCTGGCTTAATGCGGCATTGACGGGCACCTCGCCGTGCGTCCTCTCGTACTTTTGCGTCTATTTTAGATTTATGATCTCTCGCGTTGTCATCGAAGGCTGCTTTCCCGCGATAAATCAGAGGGAGACCCCGTCTAATTTTTCTACCCGTCATCACCTCTTCTGGTGGAATACCTGTAACGAAATGTGCTGCAGCGTTATACGCATGAATTGCCGCATCCAACTCTTCTCCATAGCCTGATCCACTTGTAGCCGCCACGGTCATTGCTTTGTTTACCAGCTTCATGCAGCTCTCAGCCAGACTGTTTTGCTGGGGGTATAAGGGTGTCGAAAAAATGGCGTTTATTCCGTGTTCGAGACAGTATTGCCTATAGTCCTCTTCGTTGAAGGGGGGACCGTTGTCCGACTTTATGTTATCTGGGAAACCTTCTTTTTCGAACACCTCCTCCAAGATCTTTCGAGTGTTCTCAAAACTCGTGGACTTCACTGGCTTGGTGATTACATATCTAGAACGATAGTCCTCATCAACCAGCACCGATATTCCACCGAATTTTGAGTAAGGGCCATTAAAATCTAAGGCGATGGTCTCCCATACCGCATGTGGAGCGAATACTCGTGCCATGTGGGTTGGCCTCTCGGGTTTACCGTTGATTGCGCAAACAGGGCATGACTTCGCCCATTCTTCCGCATGTTTCGTCATACCAGGCCACCACACCCGCTCTCTTAAGATAATTTTGAATTTCGCGATCTACGGATGACCCTCATGAGCAATGCTAAGGGTTTTCTTGCGTAGACTTTCGGGTATTGTTGCTCGGCCCGTTTTAACCAGCAGATTTCCCCGCATGGACAAGTCGCTACTCAGAATACGGAATTGTTTCAAGTGTCTTGGCCAATCGTCGGTTTCTAAAGCGTCTATAACCTGTCGAGTATAGAATTTTAATTTGATCATAAATAGCGAACAACACATTAATAAGTACCTCCATAAGTTGCTCATCCTTCTTTGTGGCTCAATCTCTTTCTCGGTTAAAAATCCGATTTTATTCACTTCTAGGGAAGCAATCTCCCATGGACTAACCCGTTCGTCAAATGGCTTATCGTTTCCTTCATAGAGCCGAGAAGACGGGTCGGCTATATTTTCTCGACCCCGTATGTATTCTGCTTGAAAATTATATGGGCTCAGCCTAAGGGCCCATCCATTTGCGCGGTTCAACGCTCGTTTGGTATCTTCTCGGGATCTGTTTAACCCTCTCCCGCTCACAAGGTTTATCATTAAAATTTATAGCTTCACGAGAAAATTCAAGCTGAACACTTTGTAGACTATCTAAATTACTGTCAACTGTAGTATTTTGAAGAAAATGCCCAGTGATGCTCTGAAGCAGCATATAAAAGTTTATGGAACAATCGTAAGCACAACAAACTATTTTATGTCAAGATATGATGATTATAATTCTTGGTGCTCTAGAGTCACCATGAGCGGAAAAGGGTTAATATAAACGTGAATCCTTGTGCGTCGGTACGGAGGGTAAAGGGCCTCCCTAATAAGAAGTAACTAAAATGCTCGACAGCCCATACCGCAGCTAGAGCTTCGCGCTGGTTTTGCGGGTACTTTTTTCCAGTGGAGGTCAACGATTTTGACGCAAAACTTATGATGCGGGGGGGATTTTGGTTATCATCCTGGACGAGGACAGCGCCTAGTGCATGAGGTGAGGCATCCGTGTATAGAACCGTTGTATCGTGGTCCGAAAAGTAGCCGAGAGATGTCGTACACTGGGCAATTTGATGCTTCAAATGTTCAAAAGCTTTCGTGTGTTCTTTATTCCAGGTCCATGTTATTGAACTATTCGTAAGAGCCCACAGTGGACTCGCAATATCTGCGAACCCTTGGATATAAGGGCTAAAAAAGGAAGCGAGTCCCAAGAAACTCCTTAGAGCTCCCTCGGAGATGGTATTAGGCTGTCTGAATCTTCGAATATCCTTTATCTTTCCTTCATTGATATTGAATCCACGTTCACTCAGCTCGTGACCTAACCATCTGATCTGGGTCTTATCAAATTCGCATTTATCATGATTCAAGGTTAGGTTGTTTTCCCTTAGAATTCTCAACACGTGAGCCACCGTATTTCGAAGTTGCTCCAGGCTCTTCGCAAACATGAGAATGTCGTCAATGTATACAATGATGTTGTCTACTCCCCCTAGTATCCTCGACATTTCACGCTGAAAATTTTCCGGGGCGCAATTCACTCCAAACATCAGGCGAGTAAATCAGAACATTCCGTTTTCTGTCAGGAAGGTCGTGAGATCCTTAGATTTCTCGTCAAGTTCCAAGTGGTAAAAAGCGTTTGATAAGACAAGCTTCGCAAAGTATTTTGCCCCGTGGAGTTTTATTCGCATCTCGTTCAAAGATGGTTCCCTTTAATATAATATTCCCTTTTGATTGCGCGGTTCGGCGCCCGCATGTTGACGACCAACCGAAAATCGTCTTTACCCTTAGCTACTGCCGACATACCGCTCATCCAGTCGGGGGCCGATCTCACGCGTTCGATGATGCCTTGTTCTTGCATTTCTCGTAGCCTTGTTTTTGCGCTTTCCCTGTAGGCGGCAGGAACGTTATAGTACGCATTTTTAGCTGGCGGAACAGACGCATCAACACTAAATTTGATCGAGACTCCAGGAACTTTGGGGAACTCCGTATTTTGCTTGATTTTCTCGCAGCTGTTCACGTCAACTCCAACTTTCACCAGACCCAGATCGCTAGCAGTAGACCGGCTTAAGAGAGAGCGAGAACCTTGGTTTATGACGTGAAATTCTGTCATGATCGCTGGTTTACAGCTTCCTACTACTGCAATCAGTGCCTTGAACGCACATTCAATAGCAACGGGACTTCTGGACGCGTAGGATCGTAGGTCGCTATTACTCGATTCACGGATAAGGTCTAGCTTAGCACATCCCGAGGTAAACTCATTTTTAAGTTTGATCCAGTCATCCCCACCAATTGTATTGACATCTGAACCAGAATCGATTAAAAAACAGATTGGATTCGATGATCCCACTCGACAGTCGACTAATGTATCTGCCAGAGAAATCGTGTTTATTTCCTAGAAGAGTATCAGTATCAATAAAAATAGTTTTAGTAATTTAAGAGTACTGCGTTGTATTTCAAAACTGGCATTATAAATTATTTCGTTTAATATTTGTATTATTCATAAAGGAAAATCAAAAGGAATCGATTCTAATACTCATCGTAGATCGTAGATTTACCTTTCCATCGTTCTCATCGCGCATCTGTTGTGACGAGGGCTTCCGCTCAGCTTCCCAGTGGTTGGTATCCTTTTTCCGGCAAACTATAGCGAAGTGACCACGCGCGTCACACTTATTGCAGTTACAATTGATGGCCGGACACGATCCAAATTTATGAACGAGACGATTGCATTTAGAACAACGTGATCGACGTCCTAACCATGGTTTCGGCTTTCATCCCTCTCCGGCCTCTTAGAGTGCGCCCATCTGCCGGCCATTTCTTCGTGCTTCCGTTTCCAACGTTGGCTTTCATCAGAAGTTCGTTGATGATTTCGGGTAACCGCTAGTGCTTGTGAGGGTTCCGGTTGAGCTGCTTCAGCTGCGTATGCCTCGCCTCGAGTAGCAGATTGGACGATGAAGAGTGTTTCATATCCATAGGTTCGTGCCGATTTAACCAAATCTTTATTGCGCATCCCTTTCAACAATTGAGCCCGAATGAACTGGTCCTGATCGGCGGTGCTGTAGCCACAAAGACGCTCTCCATTAGGCGAGCGTGAAATGTGATCGTAGGTTCATTCGGCTCCTGGCTCATGTTAGTAAATGCTTCATGTTCGGCTGTTACGTCCACCATTGAACGTAAGTAGGCTTCGATGTTCTTCACAAATTTGTCATAACAGTGAGGATCTTCCAAGGTCGGCCGGAGTCGTGCAGCTAGTGTTATGCCTTGTAATTTGTCCCCCATTGATAAAAACAGGATTTGTGAACGCTTCACCGGATCATTTATGTTGGAAAGAGATACGGCAATCTCGAATCTATCGATGAACCGAGCCCATTGCTCCCACATTCTGTTAGCTGAGACGTTATCAGGGAATGGTTGGATATTTTCCCATCGAAAATTCCCTGTGCTCGTCGATGCTCCAGCGTTCACATTGACGGCGTTCCAGCTGCGGTCATTTTCATGTGAATCCGCGTTGGTTCCAACTGTTCCGGGTGCGTAGCCGGAATCAAGTACTCTCACTAACTGGTTTAGTATCTCTCACAGCTGCTTCATGCGGTTGTGCCATTCGTGATTCTCACTTTGCACTGTCGGGTGTTCTGTGCCCAAATCACCTCTGGCGTTGTTAACGGGCTTGGTTGAATCGCGATTCTCTTTGCCATCTATCATGGCAGTCGACCTCTCGACATTGCCAAATTCTTCTTCGCAATCAGAATTTCCACCATCGCTCTCGCATTCGTTCGTGTTCTGCCGTCCTTCCGATTCGTCGTTTCCGTACTCGTCGTCTGACGGTACATTCTCGAACTCTTCGGGATCATCCAAAAAGTCGGGAGCCCGCACATATCTTCCTTCAGCCATTTTGGATAACAAATTTTAGAGTTTGAGTTGACCTGTAAGAATTCGGATAGGACCCGACAATACGTTTAACAGTTAGCCATTATTACTTTCCTTTTCATAGTTTCATCTGCCAGTAATGTAAGTCAACGTTTTCTAACTTTACAGCACTCATAAAATCGCATCTAAATTACCGGAAAACTAATAAATCAGGGAAAAGGAAAATAAATGAATCATTTGTTGATAAGCTGTTAGCTGTTGTTTCAATCAGCTTCCAAATTAGTTGCCTCCTCCGCGCGGTCGTCTCGATCCGCTGCCATGCTTACACCACGCGGTCGTCCCGATCCGCTTCCGTACTGAATTATCACTCTTGGCTGACGCGGTCGTCTCGATCCGCTACCAATTTCTTCGTTTTAGCCATCGCGGTTGCCTCGATCCGCTACCTGAACAAAAACGCGGTCGTCCCGATCCGCCTTCGAGGCTCGAAACGCGGTCGTCCCGATCCGCTACCGAACTTCCATTTTATCACAACACACTCCTGCTGCATTTAAAAGAGCAACACTTCAATAAACCCGCGAAATTAGGATTGTGATGAAAAACATCAAGTAAACAAGCTAAATTTCTTACTACCGGTGAACGCACTATTTTTAATTTTACTCCACTGAGAGAACTGAGAGAAAAAAATCTTCACACTTTATCACTGAACGAAAAAAAGCATTTTCTCCAGGTTCTTCATTTTACCGTTTGGCTTACATTACTGAATGTTCCCAATACAACAATGCAACCCCCGAAAGGCTGGTCTACAGGTGGCAAGAAAAACAAATTCCGAATTGTTTTCAAACTGAAAATATCAGCTCCTGGCAGGATCGCCAATGTGCAATTTCGGCTACCAAGAGACCAGCCATTTTGGGCTGATTCTTTCTTGAACTGCGGAACGCACGTCTTACCTTTACTGCTGTCAGGATGCGAAAGAGGCAGAGACAACGCAGTGCGAGATTGGGTCGGACGATGCAGGGTTGGACGAAAGCTAAAGACGAGCGAAATACGAGCGGCAGGGCTGTGTCACCTAGCCAAGGTTAATATATAATAAGAACAACTACGCATAGTGTGCAGAATACGTTTGATATAAAGAAGAATTACATTTCCCATCCACACAAGTATATTAAAGATTCCATCGTCACCAGGTGCTTTCATATTTTTGAAATTTTTAATAATTGATTTAATCTCATTCAAGTTAGTTTCAATTATTTCTGCAGGTAAAAAATTCTGGGAAGAAATTAAATCAAATTGACGTGTGACTTCATTTTCAATTGGACTCACAAAATTCAAATTTGAGTTATGAACACTCTCAAACTGCTGAGCAAGTCTTTGAGCCTTTTGTTCATTGGATACAAGAAAACGTTCACCATCTTTTAAAACTGGAATAGGCTTTGAAGGTTTCTTAAGAATCTTCGACAGCTTCCAAAATGGTTTTGAATATGGTTTCAATTTTTCAACTTTAGTCTCAAAATTTTGATTTCTCAGAAGAGTAAATCTATGTTTAATCTCTTTCTGTAAATCTTTATAAATAGTTTTAAAAACAGGGTCACGAGAACGTTGATATTGACGTCTGCGGACATTTTTCAAACGAATTAGAAGTTGAAGATTTTCGTCAATTATTGATGAATCAAATTTCACTTGAGCCTTTGGAACAGAATAATTCCTGGCATCAACAATTGCACATTTTAATGCTTCCAAAGCGGAATCAATATTCACTTCGTTTTGCAAATCAAGCTCATTATTGAAATTTCTCTCAATATGAGTTTTGTATCGTTCCCAATTAGCCTTGTTATAATTAAAAACAGAGCTCATAGGGTTTAAAACTGATTCATGTGATAAAGAAAAAGTTATTGGAAGATGGTCAGAATCAAAGTCAGCATGTGTGATCAAATCACTACACACATGACTTTGATCTGTTAGCACCAAATCAATTGTTGAAGGGTTTTTTACAGAAGAAAAGCATGTAGGACTATTCGGAGACAAAATAGAATAGTATCCTGAAGAACAATCATTGAATAAAATTTTTCCATTGGAATTACTTTGAGAATTATTCCATGAACGATGTTTAGCGTTAAAATCGCCGATTATGAAAAATTTCGAACGATTTCTGGTGAGTTTTTGTAAATCACCTTTAAAATAATTTTTGAGCTCGCGTGTGCATTGAAATGGTAAATATGCTGCGGCAATAAATAAAATCCCAAGTTCAGTTTGAACTTCAATTCCCAAAGTTTCAATAACTTTCGTCTTAAGATGGGGAAGAGCACGATGTTTGATTCGGCGATGAATAACAATTGCAACTCCACCGCCGGAACCCTGAATCCTATCATATCTATGAACCACGTAATTGGGATCATATTTTAATTTTATGTTAGGTTTCAAAAATGTTTCAGTAATAATTGCAATATGCACATTATTTACTGTTAAAAAATTAAAAAGCTCATTCTCATTGGCCTTCAATGAGCGAGCATTCCAATTTAATATTTTAATTGTTTTATTTAAAATCATTGCTAAATTTTAAATTAGAAACAATTTTAATAGTAAAATTTGTGCCTATTTGAATGGCTTCAAACATTGATTTTGCCTGCAACATGGCGTTCATAAGATCGAACATTGCCTGTTGCAAAAAAGAAAGTTTACCTGCCGTAATAGGCCCCAGGCAGTTGACATTAGAAAAAATATTTTCGGTAGCAATATTAGCTGGAGTGATAGGTGTACAATTATTTTCTAGCGTGTTTTGCTTACCCATATTAACGGTCATTTTCGAACTACCAACACTAGGCGGTATAATGTTCGAACTACCTGTAACCTGTGCATAAGTTAAACGGGTATGCAAAGGAGTAGGTAAACTATGCGTCACTGGTACGCTTGGAGAATTTTGTTTTGAAGTTGGTTTTAATTGAGAAATTGAATTTTGTTTACCTTGCCTTGCCTTAACAATTGCTAACCGGACTGGGCATTGATAAAAATTTGACATATGGTTGCCGTTACAATTCGCACAGCGAAAATTTTTACTCTCTTTCACAGGACATGTGTCCTTTTTGTGAGAAGAGTCTCCACAATTAAGACATTTTTGGTCCATGTTACAGAATTTGGAACCATGGCCATAACGTTGGCAAGTACGGCATTGGGTGATATGCTTTTCACCTCCGCCATACTTCCTATAAATTTCCCACTTTACACGCACATTATACAAAGCATGTGCTTTTTCAAAAAATTTTAAGTTGTTAACCTCATTGCGGTTAAAATGAATTAAATAATTAACAAGGGAAATTCCAGTTCTCTGACTGTTTTCGCCTCGTGATTTTTGTTTCATTAGAATTACTTGGGTAGGGGCTATGCCAAGTAATTCTGTTGAAGTAAGTTTGATCTCATCAACGGTTTGATCGTTGGTGAGACCTTTCAAGACAACCTTGAACGGCTTGGCGTTCTTGGTGTCATATGTAAAAAATTTGTACATCTTGTCAGTTAAATACTGGACAAGACGATCACGACCCTTTACTGAGTCGGCTAATAAGCGGCATTCACCTCTACGGCCAATTTGATAGGTAACTTTAACGTCAGAAACAAACGTTGAAAGTTCCTTTTTGAATATATTAAATTCAGAAGAAATAGTTACCACAATAGGTGGAACTTTCTCCTTTTTTAAAGATTTTATATTTTGTATAGTTTCATTATTAACAACTTCCATTTCACCAGCTTCTTGCTCAGGCAAAATATCAAAAGGATTGTCACTACAGACACTCGAAGTGTCAGAAAGAGATGCCTCTCTTTTCCTCCCCGCAGCGATGCGAGGTTTCTTTTTCCGTCCAGCCATTTCAGGTGGTACGAAAAAAGTTAAAACAAATGTTAAATTCAAAAGTAGGTAGTCTTGAGAAAGACTGATGGGAAATAACTTTCAGGTAGTCTTTAAAAGACACACTGACAAAACACAAACTTTGAAGCTATAGGCAGTCAAAGACCAGTCCACAAGCAACCGAAAAAACGTCTGACCTGTAGGACAGTTCAAGACGCACTGACTTAGTTATTCTAGATTTCTGTTCGACCAAGACGCGTCTTTGTTAGAAACGCGCGTTTTGGTTGGACAGCTTCAGTTGTAAAGGGCTAAGATATTATACGTAATTTTTTGTGATGAATCCTCCAGTTCTTTTATTGTCTGAATTTGACCCTCACAGGTAGATTCATAACGAACTATTTTTGAATGAAAAAGCTCCCAGTTGTTTTTTCTAGGGTTTCTATAAACTTCGGTTACTTTGTCTCCTGCGTTATAGTCGAACAAAATTTGCTTGTGATCCGATAGAGAAATCTCATCTGATAGGGTAGGGAACGGCTTGAGCAGTAGCGCCTATTTTAATCAGTCGAAGAAAACAGGCCTCAAACTCCTGCATTTTGATGAATATCGACGATTTCAATGATGGAAACGAAAACTTTGATTATCTAGTTGTCTTACGAATATAAGAAATACCGTTAATCACAAAGAGATCTGTGAACAATTGTAATTGAAACAAATCGACCTATATTGCATATTGCGGCCATTCAGTAGCCACTTCGGGTGCTGAAAAAAAACGCCTGCAAAACATATGGAAACTGCTTAAAATAGGTTCGAGGTGATTGGAATAGTGTCCCTCGATTGGTAACTTTGATTGATGATTGTTAAAGTTTGCTTACTTAGTTTTACAATCTGAAAACAAGTTTTGACAGGTAAAACGATAGAGAACAGATTGATATACTACTGTTTGAATTTCATTCAACACATTTTGAGTGTTTCGTCTGAATACACAGGCGGTTCCTAAAGCTGCTTAGAATATGTTCCCCTCCCCTTAAAAAAACCGCGTAAATTCCGGAATCCGAGTAAAAAAACCCGCGTTAATTCTGCAATCCGAGTGAAGAGAAACCGAAATCCGCGCAAGAAAAAAACCGCGTAAATTCCGGAATCCGCGTAAAAAAAGTCGCGTAAAAAAACCCGCGTAAAAAAAGGCGTAAAAAGCGACCTTAGTGTTTTCAAAAAGGTACCCACCTCTTTTGTTTATGTCTGTGCTTCCCCATATTGTGTGATGGGCGTTTACGTCTCTTCCAACGATGAACTGCTTATTTTAGATAGATGTTACGCAACCCTATAATGATTTAGAAGTGTTTTCAATATTAAGAACGGTACTCACCTGAAGTTGTTACACGGGGACCACCGTGACGACAATCGCAAGCTGGAGAGTATACAACGCCTGTCGTTTTCCGCTGGACTCGCTCGAGGATTCGCTGGAGCCGGACCCAGTTGGTGCGATGGTAGTTTCGCTGAAGATGATTGGCCACCGTTTTTACCGCTGCCAAGGTCAGCACCAACAGATAGTGGTCCGACGATAGCTCTTCTAACACGGCTAGAACCTTGATTAAGAAAATGTCCAGAACAGATTGAACTCTGAAAGTGCATTCCAGTGCCAAGATTTCAGGATGATACCATTCCAGATTTGTCTTCGTTTGCTCCTCCGACAAGTCAGCTAATCCAGATCTTTTTTCAATTCGGCAGCGTACCATCCCGAATTGAGTTGATATGCTGTCTTTGCTATCAAGTTGCACTGCGATATTTTAATTAATGGCTACAAAGAGCTTGAGCATGAGCCTTGAGCTAGCATGACCGCATATTTCGTAGTCACTTATCCGTTATGGATCTGAGCTAGTGAAGTGATAATTTGGCAACAGTTTATCATCTTCAATGTACAGCAATTCAATAGCTTCCGCTTTGTATAGATCGATAACGGCGCCGGCTACGGTCGTTATTGCCTGACATTTTTGCATCTCTAACGACTGTGACAGAAAGGAATGGTACTTCATTACCACCCTGGTAGTAGTGGGTTTTTTTATACTTTTACCCTTATATTCCCTAAACGCTTATATATAAACTCTATTGCTTTTCGTTCCCAATCCTCGGTAGTTACCCAGTACCGGCAATTATAATTACCTAGAGAGGTGACTTTTTTGGAATAAAGCGTGAGAAAAGGCGGTGGGAGAGTAGGAGGAGCCTGAGGATGAATCTATGCGTACAAGTCTCTCTGACACTAATTTTTACGAGCCCACCTAATTAGAGACGAGCCCTTTGGCCGAGCTGCAGGCCACCACGGGTTGACGCCTGGCGACATTCGAGGCCATACACGCGTGTGTGACCACCGATAGTTGTGTGATAGCATCAATTAGTCCTGGACCGGCAGCGGGAGCTTGCCTAGGGAGTGGTGGGGTTTCGGGCATTGGGCAGTCGATTCCCCGTAAAAACCACGGCCATCCGTAAACAGCTTCGACGGAGCGAGTAGTGCCGCTCCCATCATCCAAATGCACTAACCTGCCTATTGGGGCTGATACCAGAGGTCCCAATTATGGTGTACTGGTCACTGTGTTTTTAGGTTTTTGAGAGGGAATACGATTTTATACCACGACGTAGGGCTGGCACCTGCACCGAGCTCCCTTAGTAAAGTCGTGTGACAACGGCTTGAAACGGCGAGGTGGCATACGGCTGCAGGGGTCTCCGTACCGTAAAACCTGGCAGGCCTTCCAGTACGTTCCGCGGTCATTGCCTGATGGGAATCAGGCAGGAGTGGGATCAGATGCCCTTTCCTGACTTACGCCGGTCGGGAGGCGTCATAGTTGCTCATGAGGGGCTATGGCGACCTTCACTAGCCATGACCTCACTGCTCCGGCATAGGCCACCATGGGACCATATAGGCGACCACTCCACCATGACCAAGGATAGCGGCTGGAAGGGGGACCCTTTTAACCAAAATGTTTACCTATAAAATCGACGAAGAGGCGAAGGTAGTGGATGGGGCGGACGGGTTAGTAAACCCGTTTGCCAGGCGGGGCATCACCCGGTCTCCACCGAGACTGGCCGATGCCGGTAAAGGCGGCGCACAGGTTGGTACACCTTTTGCGACACCGACAGGGGAATTCCGAGTTGGGGCAAAGGCGGGCACGCCTAAGCCAGCACCAACCGGAACGGCGAAGACTGGTGGCAAGGTGGAAACACCTAAAACCGCCAAGGAGCGGGAACAGATATCTGGGGCTATGCTACTCTCTGCGGTAGAAAGCCACATGAATAAATTCCCAAGCGTGGAGGCGGTGTCCGTACAACTTGATGAAATACTCAAGTTCACGGACGAACGTAGCAACATATCGAAAGACCTGAAACAATATCTTCTGTTGTTACGTATGAACGTTTGCAGCGCGAAGTCCGAGCTTTCGCAAGCCCTTAAACGGGCTAACGATGCCGAAAGCAAGGCACTCGCGCTAGAGGCGAGGCTCAACCAGCCTAAAAAAGGGAGTGCTGCAGCTGTGTCTAAATACACACAAACAGCTGCAGCATCGTTTGCCGAAGTCTGTTCAACTGAACCGACTGGCAAACGTGCGAGGGGCTCTCCGGGGGAAACGGCCCCCAGGACGCAACGAAGGCGGTTGTTCGGTGACAGCCAGGAAGCTGGCTTGTCGGTCCAGCCGAGCAAAGAACCGGCAAACGGCGAACCGGCAAACGGCGAAGCCACGGATTGGACCACCGTGGTGAATAAGAAGCGGTAGAAGCGGGAACGACGCGCGAAGCGCGGCGACCGCAATAAGAAGCCGCAAGGGGCGAGTAGGCGGAGCAAGGGTGACGCGCTCATTTTCAAGACCGATGCGTCTAAGTACGCCGAAGTCTTGAAGGCCATGAGAGGCAAACCCAAGCTCAAAGACCTCGGCACGGACGTCAGGTCAATTCGTCGGTCACGCACCGGCGAGATGATCCTCGAACTCCGCAAAGAGGCGAAGGGCAAGGGCTGTGCCTATAAAAAGACGGCCCAGGAAGTGCTAGGCGAGGAGGTTCAAATCCGAGCCCTCACTCCAGCTTAAAAACCTGGACGAGATCACCGAAGGGTGCGACATAGCACAAGCCTTCGAACGAGAGTGTGGAGTGGTAGTGACCGCAGAGGCAGTTCGTCTCCGCAGGGGCCCGGCCGGCACCCAGGTTGCTACCATAAAGCTTCCACTAGCGGAGGGTAACAAGGCCCTGAAGAAGGCCACGTTGAAGGTGGGTTGGTCGGTCTGCCCTCTGGGCACCTTCCAACAGCCTGACGTTTGCTTCAGGTGCTTTGAGCGGGGGCATAGATCCTGGTCGTGCAAAGGGCCCGACAGGTCCAATTTATGCCGCCGCTGCGGTGGCGCAGGCCACAAGGCACGGGACTGCGGTGCACCTCCCAAGTGTCTGGTATGCACCGGTAAACGGGACGCCAAACACGCCATGGGAGGCCCCAAGTGTCCGGCTGCACGGCCGGCTACTAAGCCGCAGGCCTGAGGGTGATACAGTTAAACCTGAACCACTGCTATGCGGCGCAGCAGTTGCTACACCAAGCGGCTGCTGAGTCGTTGGCGGACGTGGCCATCGTCTCGGACCCATACCGTATCCCAACCGGAAACGGTAACTGGGTATCGGACAAGTCTGGGAAGACGGCCATTTGCACGACAGGCAGGTCCCCGGTTCAGGAGATTGTGTCGACCTCCAGAGAGGGGTACGTTATTGCCAAAGTGGATGGAGTATTCTACTGCAGTTGCTATGCTCCGCCATGTTGGTCTACCGAAACGTTCGTGCAGATGGTCGATCAAGCAACCGTGGAACTGACGGGCCTATGGCCGTTGGTGGTTGCGGGGGACTTCAACGCTTGGGCTGTCGAGTGGGGGAGTCGCTGTACAAACCAGAGGGGCCAGGTCTTGTTGGAAGCTTTGACAAAGCTCAACTTAGACTTGGCTAACGTTGGTACAAAATGCACCTACAGTAGAAACGGTGCCGAATCGATTATCGATGTGACGTTCTGCAGCCCGGGACTGATCACGAACTGGAGGGTAGACGACAGCTACACGAATAGCGATCACCAATCGATCCGCTATGAGGTAGGCGTGCGGAAGCAAGCAGCGAGTAGGGCCAATATTCCATCCTTCTACGGCTGGAAAACATTGCATTTCGATGCAGATGTTTTTGGGCAGGCAATTAGATGGAAGCACGAAAAGGGTGAACTGCTCCCGGATGTGGACCATCTAAATTCGATGCTGTCATGGGCGTGCGACGCCACGATGCCTAGGTCTCGTCCGCCTAGAGAGGGTAGGCCACCGACATACTGGTGGAGCGACACGATAGCAGGCCTGCGCAATGCATGCCTCCGTGCAAGACGGAGGATGCAACGCGCACGTTCCGACGAGCAAAGAGCGGAACGCGGTGTCGCATTCAGATCCGCTAAGGCAACGCTTAAGAGCGCAATCAGAGCCAGCAAACGAGCCTGTTTCGAACGACTTTGCGCCAGTGCCAATTCGAACCCGTGGGGTGACGCCTACAGGATCGTTATGACCAAGACTAGAGGTGCGCTAGCCCCGGCCGAACAATCACCAGCGATGCTAGAAACGATCATTCAGGGCCTCTTCCCAAGCCACGAACCAAGTCCCTGGCCTCCGGCTGACGAGTCACCACCGACCGTGAGTGACGGCAGCCGTGCAGAGGCTGACGATGCGGTAAGGGTGACGGAAGATGAATTGATCGAGATCGCAAACTCCCTGAAGGTAGGCAAGGCTCCGGGACCAGACGGAATCCCGAACTTGGCCATCAAAGAAGCCCCCGGGTTGTTCAGGGCGGTCATGCAGAAAAGCCTTGACGACTGCCTCTTCCCGGACGTGTGGAAGCGCCAGAGGCTGGTGCTGTTGCCGAAGGTTGGGAAACCACCAGGTGACCCATCGGCATACAGACCAATCTGCCTGCTGGACACGGCGGGCAAGGTGCTTGAGAGGGTAATCCTCAATAGACTGGTGAAGTATACAGAAAGTGAGAACGGTCTATCAAGCAACCAGTTCGGTTTTCGAAAAGGTAGGTCCACGGTGGATGCAATTCTCTCCGTCACCAGAACGGCTGAGGTTGCAATCCAACGCAAGAGGAGGGGCATTCGTTATTGCGCGATCGTCACGCTTGACGTGAAGAACGCGTTTAACAGTGCCAGCCGGGACTCCATAGCCTTAGCGCTACAGAGTCTCAGAGTGCCGACGCCGCTGTACAAGATTCTGGGCAACTACTTTCAGAATCGAGTGCTAGTGTATAACACAAACGAGGGTCAGAAAAGCGATCCGATTACCGCAGGTGTACCGCAAGGTTCCATCCTGGGTCCGGTACTGTGGAACGCTATGTATGACGACGTGTTAAAACTAACACTCCCTCCAGGGGTGGTGATCGTGGGCTTCGCCGATGACATAACTCTTGAGGTCTATGGCGAGTCTATTAGAGAGGTAGAGTTAAAGGCCGCGCTATCAATACGTGTAGTGGAAGACTGGATGCACTGCAGGAAACTGGAGCTAGCGCACCATAAGACTGAAGTTATTGTTGTAAATAACAGAAAGTCTGAGCAGGAGGCATCGATTAGTGCCGGTACATGCACTATCACCTCAAAACGCTCGTTGAAGCTTCTGGGGGTTATGATCGACGACAAGCTCACGTTCGGGAGCCACGTCGATTATACCTGCAAGAAAGCTTCCATGGCTGTGGCAGCGCTATCTCGCATGATGGCAAACAGCTCGGCGGTTCGTAGCAGCAGGCGCAAAGTCCTTGCTACCGTGACCACGTCCATACTCAGGTATGGAGGACCAGTGTGGTCCAAGGTATTGAGTACCTCGTGCCATCGCGGCCAACTCGAGAGTACGTACAGGCTAATGTGCCTAAGGGTCGCGTGCGCATACCGAACAGTGTCGTACGAGGCGGTTTGCGTCCTGGCTGGCATGATGCCCATCAGCATCATCGTCAAAGAGGATGTAGAGTGCTTCGACCAACGCGACACGAGGGGTATTCGCAACACCATACGGTCATCCTCAATGGCCAGGTGGCAGCGGGAGTGGTCCAACACTACAAAAGGTAGATGGACACACCGACTCATTCCAGAGTTAGCAGGCTGGATTAATAGGCGCCATGGGGAAGTAACCTTCCATCTGACACAGATCCTGTCAGGCCATGGCTGCTTTAGGCAGTACCTGCATAGGTTCGGGTACGCCGAGTCCCCTATGTGCCCCGCTTGTACGGGTGCGGAAGAAAACGCAGAGCATGTGTTCTTCACATGTCCGCGCTTCGAGCGGGTACGGTACGAAATGCTGGCAATAAGTGGGATGGACACCACGCCAGAGAATATAGTGCGTAGGATGTGCGAAAATAGGGAAATCTGGGATGCGGTCATCACGGCAGCATCACAGATCGTTAGTATTTTGCAGGGCACCAATCGACGGGAAACCATCGACGTGCCCCAGTTAGTTAACGGTTAACTAACTGGCCTGTATAGGCTGCTCTGCTACCCATAGAGGTAAGTGCGAAAAGCACGACGGGCCCTCTCCCTGAAGTAATGCCTAACGGCGGTCCCGGGGAGACCAAGGGCTTTAGCTGTTCAGCTTAGGTTGCTCAGCATGGGTAAAAGCAGGTGTAATATTCTATAGACCGTGACAATTTTCAATAGTACAACAGTTCAAATCACAACATGATCAAATCACAGTCATTCGGATGATGCGTGGATAATTTTCCAATCAATTGCTGTGAGAACGAAGGAAATCTGTTGAAAACTACCCGACCTATGAGCATTCAAAAAGAGACGAGTTTCATCCCTTTTCCCGTTTTTAAGTTTTCATTTTTCCCCCCTTTAGCAAAACTTTCTGTAAGACGTAGCTCTACGTCAAAGCAAATATTAAGAACATGCACGCCAGGTTCGTGTTTGGTGCAAGGAAAATGTAGCTTCGGGTTTCAACCGAAAATAAAAAAATCGAGTTCAGGTCGAGTACAGGTAAATTCTGGGATCTACACAAATACATAAACGATCAGTAGTGAATTACACTTATTCCGATTTGTTGATCATCACGCATCGTGCCGTTGAAGCCGGATTATTCTTTCGAAACTTCTGCCAGAACTAGAAAAAAAACCTGAATCCACTCAACCTCATATAGGCTGGACTTTGCGGAAATGGCGTCCGGTTCTATTCAGTGATAAGCCTAAGTTCAATATATTTAGAAATGACGAAATTTGTCACGTACGCCGACCGATCGGAATACGATTATATCCACGATACTGAGGCATTCCATGGACAATAGGTACACTAATATTTTTTTTGGCATGTCATTTCCGTTTACGCTGAAACTTTTCACAGTTGTTCCTTTTTGATAAAGGAGTCATTTTATGATATCAATTTTTCATGTAGACACGTGACTGCTGAATGAACGCTGATGGATAAAAATTTCTATATCAGTAAAACGGCTTGTTTGATTGAAATGGTGTCTTCAGCAATGTTGTCGGTAATAACATTACGGTTCTAGAATAAATATATACACTGTAAAAATACTACAAGGTATACAGCACTAGGGGTTGTATGAAATGGTGACCTACCTACAAAAATATAAATTTTGGTTCTTATTACGGGAGTTACTTCACGGCGAAATATATTTCACTCTCACGCTCACTTCACTTTTTGAGACCAATTCCCGATTCCACCTCAAGTAAAGTGACGAAAATAACCTCCGTGAAGTGAAATTGAGAACAGAACATGAACAATTTTTTGAGCTGGGAAACATTCTCATTACAATGTTTCCCAGCTCAAAAAATTTTTAAGTCCCAGAAAGTCGTTTTTCTCCGTTTTTCATATAACACCAGATCATGACGTTTTCTGCATTTCTAAGACATTTGGCAACAATAAACTTTTTTTTCGGTATCGAAAAATCTCAAAAACATTTTTCTCATCGGTAAAAAATTGAAACTTTGGCCGCTTTGTTGCAAGGATCGAATTCTGATTTATTTCGTTATTGAAAAATAATACTAATATTTACCATTAGATCACGAATCAATATTAATTATCCACGCATCACCCGAATGACTGTAATTAGATCATGAAAATTGTTGTACTATTGAAAATTGTCACGGTCTATAGAATATTACACCTAGTTAACCTGAAATGCACTCTTTGGGCTCGTCTCTAATTAGGTGGGCTCGTAAGATTTACTGGCAGAGAGACTTGTTTGCAGAGATTCATCCTCACGCTCCTCTTACTCTCCCACCGCCTTTTTTCATCCTTCCCTCACGCTTTGTTCCAAAAAAGTCACCTCTCTAAAATTTTTCTGACTTATTCCATCTTCGTGAAATCGTTTTACCGTTCAAAATGGTCGTGGAATAACTCAGAGTAACCCATATTTCACGGCAGATGTCACTTTGTGATGTCACTTTGTGATGTTTTTCTCACTCACGTGAATCCCGTAATAGGGCTTTATTCACTGCACGTTGATTTCACCGTGGAGTGAGTCCCGTAATAAGCGCCATTGATTTTAACTTTTGTTTAACATAATTCACTACGCCTGTTATACACCGTGTATTTAACACATGTATAAGGGCTTCACTTGCGTGTTAAGAACAAGAAGGAAGTTGAAATTGCTACACACAGTCTTTAATATCGAGTTGAGCCAAGATTTTTGCAATGAAGGCGGAGCGACGCAGATTTGATACAGAGAAACGAAACAAAACACCTTTAATACTACTGAGTTATTGTCATGAGGCACATGTTTCTGCTGTATGCTAAATAAAGGTAAGGTGTTCCGCAGTGCCTAAAAGTTGACTCATATGCAGCTCTCGTTTCCTGATGTCGCGTCCCTATAACAGCTATACTCTACTCCCTATCGTGTGACGAACAAAAATGAAGCTGAATTTTCTACACGCAGTCTTTTGTATAGAGTTTAGCGTAGATTTTTGCGTTGAAGGAGTGACCACGCAGCCGAGGAAGAGAATCGAAACAAAATAGTTTGTTGAGCCAGAATATGAAGGCAGTAGAATTTATTCCGTACATGTTATTGTTATTCGTGCTCGGGAAGCGAGGAAATAGCGAGGGAAATGTATGGAAAAGACGATAATGGAATGTATCTAAGGTATGGAATAGCTTGACCTTGGAACTTTTCTCCTATATTAGAAAACAAAGACATAGTCCTACGTCAATTTTTTTTCTGTGCCAAATTTTCCAAATTGTCACAAAATATTAAATATCTCAAAGTACCGTTAATGAAAATCTTATTTTTTTACACATTGAAGATGACAGTATGTACTACTATCTGTCAAAACTTGGTGATGGTAAAGTGAGAACCAAAATGTTATGAACGTTTGAGTATTTTGACATTTTCACTCTGAACTTTTTCTTGAGAGTGTTTTCTAGCTACACATAACAATGATGAAAATTCATCACTAAGAGCATAATACGACTCCAACGCGCTGTTTTTGTGCCATAATCGAACTTTGTTATACTGGCCCTGTTGAAATTGAATATTCGTAACTCACCGGCGAACCCTGTTATTAGAAGGTTGTAAAAATAAGACGAACACACAAGGTAACCAACTTATACAGTAAGTGATTACTTCAAGTACATCCAGGTTTAGAAAACCGGAAGCTGAGAGATTGAGCAGAGACAGGTTTTGCTATTAAAGTTGCGCCTGATGCTAATTCTAAAATTAATGCTGATCGATTATTTCAGATTTCGGTTGATCATTGTTCAATAGTTCCTTTTTAATCAAAAGGTTATTCCTTGTTATCAGTTCTTGGTGTAGACTCACGACTGCTGTTTCAAAAGGGCCTATCCAAAAATGTGACTGGGTGACATTGTTATTTCTGCCCCGAACGTCCAATAATGATTTAAATCTAAACGGTTTGTTTATCGGTCTAGTGTCTTCGGAAAAGTTTTAGATAATAATTTTATCCTTCCAAGAAAAAAAACACTGTAAAATAAATTCGAAAAACATTTTATTTTCAAAAAATAGCATTTTTTTCGAAGTGGCGTGGACTGTCTCAGGCGCAACTTTAATAGCAAAACCTGTCTCTGCTCAATCTCTCAGCTTCCGGTTTTCTAAACCTGGATGTACTTGAAGTAATCACGTACTGTATAAGTTGGTTACCTTGTGTGTTCGTCTTATTTTTACAACCTTCTAATAGCAGGGTTCGCCGGTGAGTTACGCATATTCAATTTTAACAGGGTCAGTAAAACAAAGTTCAATTGTGGCACAAAAACAGCGCGTTGGAGTCGTATTATGCTCTTAGTGATGAATTTTCATCATTGTTATGTGTGGCTAGAAAAAACTCTCAAGAAAAAGTTCAGAGTGAAAATGTCAAAATACTCAAACGTTCATAACTTTTTGGTTCTCACTTTACCATCACCAAGTTTTGACAGATAGTAGTACATACTGTCATCTTCAATGTGTAAAAAAATAAGATTTTCATAAACGGTACTTTGAGATATTTAATATTTTGGGGAAAATTGGGCACAGAAAAAAAAATTTTTTTTTTTTTAGAAATTTTTATCCATCAGTTACGATTTTGAACAGGCCCTTTTGAAGCAGCAGTCGCGAGTCTACATGAAGAACTGATATTGGCATGAAGAACTCATAAATGACTTCTTTATCAAAAAGGATCGATGAGCGAAGTAGCATGGAATGACTCTACTGTCAAATGATTGTGAAATAAAAAAATTGAGAGTAGGAAAGTGTGATGAAATTTATAATATCACGAAATTCGACTACTTGCTTAGGGAGGATGACAATTTCAAACATTACCATTGCTTAGATTGCGGAAAACTGATCAAATATTCAACCTTGTCAATAATTTTTAAGGACTTTTTTAACTGCAACGTAGCACGATTGCTTCGATAATCGTTTATTAAAAGCTTTATTTGTTTTGAATAGTGTTGAAGTAAACTCTATGAGTGTAACTTTTTTTGTTAATGATATGAGTGTAACTATTTTTGTTAAATGCATAAAACCCTAGGGTTTGAGATAAGGCCATTTATAATGTAACGAACATCAAAGTTTACGATCTTCGAAGTACTTTTTGATTCTGAAAAAAAAAACGCTTTGCAGACTACAATTTTCATACATGATTTTTTTTATGTAAGAACTAAAGCCCTAGTAATAAAAACCTTTTTTTTGAGAACCTCACTGGATTCAACACATAAGAGCTACACACTCTACTATTTCGAACCAATATAACAATGAGCAACTAATTTACCGTCACCAAAACTAGCAGCATAAATCATAAATCCCCTTGGCAAGTTCCTGATCATTATACTTGGCATTTGCAAACGAACAAAAAGCCGACTGCATGGGAAAAACAGGCAACCCAATTTGCCCAATGATAATGAGGGAAACTACGGCTGATGATGTGACGTGTGTAGCCGTCATCGTAGCAGCCCGAAGCACAAAGTATGCCATGCGTCCACGTTAGGCAGGACCGTCCATCTGTGTCTGTACGTGGAAAGGACGCTTCTCCACCTCCCCCCAGCCAATGAAACACGTACACCCAGCCAGCGTGCTTCACTCGACCGAAAACAATCGGAACGAGAAAATTCACGCAATAAACTAATAGGATCAAGATAAAACGATACATTTGTTAACTCATTTTCACGCCCCGTTTGCCTTCCGGGCTTACGGGGCGTTAGCATAAATGAACGCCTGGTATAGGGTGAGAGAAAGAGAGAGCGTCTCCACACACTCTCTCTACCCCGTAACCGTTAACGGGTTGCTGAAATTGCTCATCAACATTCCAGTGCCCTTTTCTCCCAGTCAGTCAGTGTGCGCACCAACAAAAAATAAAACTAACACGTGCCACTTCGGCTCCGACAACGTCAACCCGAGTCCGCCAACTGCGACGTGACTCCGCTTTGGCCTTCCTACTGTCAGGTACACTGGCTTTGACTGAATTGTTCATTTTAATTTTTACTGTTGAAGTGCAGACAACAGTTCTCACTAGAAATGGTTTCTGGACGCTTGAGAGAGATTTTACGCGAACTCCCTCAATGGAGTTCGTCTTGGTGAAACTCTGCGAGTTTGGAGCCATCCTGAATCACTTAAAAGCTTACCAAATGACTTGGTTATGCGTCAAAATATTAAATGAAATTGTTCAGCAACATTCAGTTTAATATTTATAAAAAAATTAAAGGTTGGTATCCGAGATACGGCTGCATGGTTGATGTTGGACCACATACTTTTATTGTTTCCAGAATCGGAGGTCGCGAATTCAGTTAAATTCAGCATCGGCTGCGAAATTTACAAAAACCCCAAAAAAGCCACGATATTAATGAAACATACTAAGTCAATTATTCGATTTCGTCAACCACTCTTCCCTTTTATGACTGAATTCGGTTCATTTTTTGTTCGTATTTCTGCCGTCTAAATCAGTTTAAAACCATCATGAAATGGATTATCAAATGACGGGGACACACATTTTTAAATGTTTCAAAACATATGTCTTTGTTAAAACAATGCAAGGAATTTCCTGCATACATTCTCTGACCTAAAAATTATCTTGAATCTATATTTTTTAAGAAAAAAAGTTTGCAAAACAGAAGATTTTTTCCATAGATATAAATTTTTCTTTGGGAATTCAAGTACGCGAAGTTGTTTTAATTACACACAAAATTTACCCGAAATCTGAAAAAGGTGCATAGACGTGAAATCCCTCCTGAGAAGAGTATAAACTATCCTGATCTTCATATGCAATCGTGAAATTAATCAAAATTATTCATGATCACGTCGTCGACTTTATAAATCAAGAGCACGCAAATCCTTGGTGCTTCCACTTAGCTGAACTCTGTCAGCATTACCGTGACATGACAACCTGATCTGACACTATTTCTCACCCCGAAATATTCCTTCGCCCTTCCAGGGCAAAACGACAATCAGTGTCGGGTACGTAATCAAGACACAAAGGCAGAAGCAGAAAGGGTTATGCTGATTATGACAACTGAACTGGTGTGGTGGAATAATTATGATTTCATTTCGGTCGATTACAACACGATTGCCGTATTGCGCGTGTGACGCAAGGAGGGAAAACATGTTTTCACTGTAATCGGATACTTTGACCAAGGGTGGGGAAGGGAATCGACGAAAAGGACAAAAGAGGCCACCAGCAATGGCAGTAGCCGAGGGCAGTTTTCGCACCGTTTCAAGGAGTTCCGTCATCGGAAACGTGCCGTTTGATGTCCGCCCCTCGTTTGTGCTTCACTATCGTCTCAGACAGACTGATTGCTTCATACCGACGATGGAACAGATGGAACTTCCGTAATGGGGCACAATCGAAATTACACTCGATTCTTGCAAATCGGACCGAATTAATTATATGTAAATAAGCGAGTCGCAGAAGGCTGCGAATCGAAGCGTACTGCGATCGAGATAAAAATTTATTTCAATGAATTTCATTAAGGAAATGTGAAACCCAGACCGGCCGTTTCTTCTCGATATGGCAATCACTCCGGATGGGATTTACGACGGTTCCGCCCCCGACAGCACGTGCATGTATGAAAGGAGGGGGTGGTCTCCTGTTCGGAAGGTTGAAAGTCATTTCCGATAAAGCATTTGGAACCGCGAAGAGATGAGCAGGGAAAGTATCGATATTTTAATTAAAAATTATTTATAACCACAGTTCGGTAGAAATGACAATGGAAATTTGCTGCTTTTAGTTGTTAGTCGGTGCCTTGGACTGATTCACCACACCATCCAGCAGTATCAAAAACGAAATGAAAAAAAAAATGAATTTGGTTCCAGAGCAATTTCCTAATTTTCCCACAAAAGCAGCATGAATCACTCTAGGATGCATGTGTGTTAGTGACACCCCCACGAAATCACCCCTCGGAGGAAAAAAATGTAATTCAGAACTTTCCACAAAACGTCAAAGAAGCAGTATAGTAAGAAAAAAAAATGCGTGGGGTAAGCAAATTTGCTTTCTACCGACTACGACGACGGGGAAACGGCCTTTGAACATCCTTGAGGGATTTTCGCTACCGGGCTGCAAGTGTGGTGGTGATTTTTTTCCAGCTCTTCTCCCAGGCAGGTTTATCCACTGCCGTTGTTGTCAGGCGGTTGCCTCAATTTGCGTACGTTACTACTTCGCCGTGCCACCACTTGCTAGCGTTCGTACAGTTGAAGAGCAAATTTCAGTACATTTAATTTTTTAAGAGCCATCAAATCCAAAATGAATTGTGATACTAGGGTAAAAAAATCAAATGAGAATAAAATGAAACAATGCCATGATAATTATTCACAATTTTAGGATAACAAAATATGAACAAAATTTAAGTTTTTTTTAGTTATCAGCATTAAGTTAAATTGTAAATTTATCACAATATATGTCCCCTCTCCTTTTATCTTCACAAATCAATCGCATGCAACTTTTTTGTACACCAGAACCGACGTGCCGTTTTGATTGAAACTTCGAACAGTTAAATTGTCAAATTAAATACGAGCTAATTTCCAAAAACTCCATGCAAAAGTCAATTTTAACTTAAATTAAGTAGATAATAAAATTGCTTCAATCGTCGAAGAAACTAGCAATCGTATCATTGTGTAAATCCCGGTTCGTGAAATTATTGACAACATATCACAAAAATCAATGTTTTCCCAAATAACGTACGCGCACGATTTATGATTGTAAAAAAATACAACTACTTCTACACAGAGCGGTTGGACCAAGGATGGAAAAAATTGTTCGAGTGATAAGCAATCAGTAGTCCAAACTGATTCTCTATCGCTATCGATAATTCCAAAAGAATACCGTAAACGCGGCAAACTTTGATAGTGCGGGTAACATTGATAGCGCGTGATATCCTGTGCATAACTATCTATTACCTATGAGACATTATATTTAAAATAGTTGTTCTACTACTATTTCATAGTTGAGGTGTTACTGTTTGTATACAGTTTGGATTTTGTGTTGTTTGCGTGATACATTTTGCAATAAACTGAAAAAAACAGTTTTCCTGATTTAGAACTATCTTATAAGGTGCTCAAACAATCATATATTTCTTATATAACTGTCCCAAGAAGCAATATTTGAATAATGTTTCTAGAGTCAGTGACATATTAGTGTCAAATTTTTCACAAACATCCATTCATAAAAATGTGAATGTGTCCCTTAAACTTGCACTTTTTAAAATAAATCCCAAAATGATCAAAATCTGACCATGGTGTGTTCATTCTGGTTGCTCCATTTATTAGAATCAGACGGCCTTTGAACGCATGAGCTACCATACACTACCGTAACCATAACGACCAACACATTGTTTATAGACAAATCATTCACCACCAGTTCCTCCGGTAGTGCAAATTCGAGATTTCCAAATTCTTTTTGGCTTTCTGATAACATTAGTGCATTTGTACCTCTGAAATGTCGTGTGAAAACAAGAAAAGGGCCTATTTAGACTACACGTCCGAAAAATTACAGGCAGCTGTAGCTGAAGTGCAGTGGAAAAGGTCATCTATATTTGCGGCTTCCCGGAGCTTCAGCATACCGTATGGTACGTTGTATCATAAAATATACGGTTTGTACAGCAAGAAACCTGGTTCACCAACCGTTCTAACCGATGCACAAGAATGCGATCTTGCTGATACCGTTCGTGTCGCTGGCGTTTGGGGATTTCCGCTGACTGCGGATTGTATAAAGAAGCTCGTCAAGCAATTCCTGGATCACAACAAAATAAAGACCAAATTCAAGAACAACACTCCTGGAAAAGATTGGATCAACTCATTCCTGAAAAGGCACACATTAGTTTCGCGCTTGTCTCAAAACATTAAGCGAAGTCGTGCCAAAGTGAGTCTTGAGACGATCGACAATCTTGCGACAACTGTGGATGGTGTCCCTCCGGAAAACATCATAAACTACGACGAAACCAACTTCAGCGATGATCCGGGATCGAAGCGCGTCGTAGTGCAAAGAGGCCAAAAACACGTAGACACAGTAATGGACCATTCTAAATCCTCGTTTTCTGTAATGTTTGCGGGGGCAGCCAATGGAAAAATGCTGTTTATGCAGCTCTCCACATGTATCCAACTTGGACTGAAGGGGGACCAGATGGTTGTAGATACAACCGCACAAAATCTGGTAACATGTGAAATATAAGTATAAATTCCATTTTCTTAATCATAATGCATTATTAAGCTGGTTCGACTCTATGGTGTTCGAAGACTCGTTCTTCACGATAGCACTGCCATACTTCAACGGACTACGTAACGATAAAAAACGTATTATCATCGGCGATAATGTTGCTTCACATTTAAGCTTCCGTGTTCTACAATCCTGCATAGCCAGCAATATCAGCTTTGTTCTGCTGCCGCCTAACGCTACTCACCTATGCCAGCCTCTCGATGTTGCCAATTTTCGACCTCTCAAAAAGCCTGGAAAGATACATTGAGCGAATGGAAGAAACAAAACAAAGGATGCATTCCAAAACACATCTTTCCTCGACTTCTGAAGAAGTCTTTGGTGAAAATTAGGGAGAATAGTGAAACCAATATGAAAGCTGGGTTTAGAGCATCTGGAATTTACCCATTGAATGAGAAGGCCCGGCAATGCTGATGAGCCTAAAACCGGAGAAACTGCAGTCATATCTTCGTTTTCAGAACAGCTGATTATAATGATGTAGAAAGAGCGGTTCGGATTAGCACAGGAACGAACCATTCCACGTAAGCGCCGGTTGATTGATGTTCAGCCAGGTCCCAGTGTTAGTGAACAGCAAACTCAACATTTATTGGTCAAGAAGATTAAAGTTGAAACAGAAGTTGACGATGATACCAATGTCGTGAACCCTCCGAAAGTTAAAGGCGAAGCGAAATCCACCAAGAAGGGTTCGATGCTAGCAACTCGAAACCGTCGTCCGTTGAAAAATATAACCAACAGGAAGTAGCAAGCAACCATATCTCTACCACCCGTAGCAAGTTATTATATAAATCGAGACAAATAAACATGGTTATACAAAACCCGAATATAATTGATTCCTTTTGCATATTGAGAGTTCTTCATGCAACACTGTTGTAAACTAAAAAATCATGAACTAACCTCAGGTGAAAGTCTATGCTTCTTATTTATGCTTGTATGGACTAAAGTCTAACGATGCGAGAGGCCTAAACTGAACAAAATGAGTCTACGTGGTCCATAAACGTGGACCTTTCTAACATTTTCCTTAATTATTCCAGCATTATCAAAGTTACCCGAAAACGAAAAACTAGTCATAGGTTACAAAAAATAATCAATAGCGTAGTTGAAACAATACTGATGAATTTCGATGTTGTACATGCATTGTCGTATACCTAGTACTTATTTTAAAAATACGAAACCCGGAGTAAATTTGTTGAAGTGTCATATATTTGAGTAATACTTAAAAAAGCTATCAAAGTTTGCCGCTTTTACGGTACGTGTTGAAAATTTTTCACTTGCGTTTACTTTCACGCCTTCGATTTTTTTTTCACACGTGTATCTGTACAACACGCGTAAACCGAGAGGCTAATTTCCTTCTTATGAAATAATGTAGCAAAAATGAAATCTGGATGTTCTAGGTGATGTTCTAGAAGACAACTAGGTATAGGAATCTGAATACAGGCACTGTTGCCGGGGCGCTAGCTCTCCCACACGGTTGTGATATAGGGTTCGATTCCCGATCAAGTCGAGAGTCTTTTAGAGCTGGAAATTTTCTCTACTCAGCACTGGGGCACGGTGAATCGTTGTACTTATCCTACAACATACAAAATGTGCCGCAAACAATATCGATAACGAATTCTCTCAACTAATCTAGTTGATCGAGACCGCATTAGCCCCCAGGCTAGCGTGCGATATTGTTTGGTTGGTAAACGGCTGGGCAATGCGTACCAGCAGTACACCCGTACTAGTTGGCATAAAATAGACCCCAGTGTGGTCCATAGCATAATGCCCAGCAACTCCTATCCCTACCTCCACGTGGTACCGACTGGGATACGAGCAACCAAGGGAAGATCGGTGAACCGGTGGGAACTTGGTCGTATGCTGACAGGGAAGGGGGAGTTGTTCTCCTTGGAGAGCAGCTTGCCTGAGCGTCTGTTCCCCAGGTCAGGGGCGGCTCAAACAGCGACTGATCCGGAGCGGACGGCTGAACTATGAAATGCGGTGTCTCGCCAGCTACACCCAAGACGGCAGCCCCGTCGCGAAACTAGGCATCGCAGCCCTAGTAAGGCAGCATGCTGAAAATAAAAATACTACGAACAATCCAGAGAATGATACGAATCGGAACAATCGGTATAGATCTAGGCAAACGAAAAAGGACAACGATTGGAAACTTGGTACTTAGAATGTTAGGACTCTGCTCGAACCGGCACGCGTGGGCATCTTGGCCAGAGATAGGGTTGCCACCTCTCCGGGTTTCACCCGAAGTCTCCGGGTTTGGGAGGTGATCTCTGGGTCTGGGGGGTAATTTCCGGGTTTCTGGGTGAAAGCGAAATTTCTCTGAGCCAGCGAAATTATTTTCAACTTGCTCTGGAGTCATAAATTGAACAATTTATTTTCAAGCCCTACGAAATTTAGCGAAGTAATTTCGGCATTTATTTTGAGAATTTCTCCAGAGTAGATTTTAAGGCTGTCGAATTCACGGAGAATCTTCATCATTTACTAAATTTCATTGAAATATTTTACTGAAATTGTCACCAAAATCACCGAATTCGATCGGCTGTTAAGAATTGCTAAAATAAATATTTACAACAAGCATGTCAATGCACATACACCCCCTCCCCCCATCCTGCCGCTACTTTGAAAATCGCCGGGCTAGATATCCCCATCAGGTAGGGAAAGCCTTCACTCTACCACCAACGACAACGGCTTGAGGCTAGTGAACTTCGCCGCGGCCAGGGGAATGGCCATCTGTAGCACCCATTTTGCACGTCTGAATATTCGGAAGCACACCTGGAGACACCCCAATGGAGAGGCCTGCTCCCAGATCAACGACATGCTGATCGACGGCCGGCACATTTCGGACGTCATAGATGTGCGGTCCTTTCGAGGGCCAAACATCGACTCGGATCACTATCTCATGGTAGGCAAGATTCGCGCCCGGTTGTCCAATGTATTTAAATCGAGATCGGCGAGGAAGATACATCTGGACATCCAGAGGTTATCAGCGGAAGGAGTTGCTGCAGAGTATACTCGGAAAGTTGATAGACGGATCGGTGGACCAGCTGGAGTGGACCTGAACGAGCAGTGGAAGCACATCCATGATGCGGTCAGCGAAACAGCGCGAGAAGTGATAGGCATGACAACGGGAACCACGCGTAGTGGGTGGTTCGATGCTGAGTGCCTAGAGGGGACGGAGGAGAAGAATCGAGCCTACGCCAACACGTTAGTAGCAGCTAATCGTGTAACGCGTCAGATGCGGGAGAAATACCGGGAGGCAAGAGCTGCCGAAAAGAGGCTTCATCGCCGTAAGAAACGTGAGCACTACGATCGCGTCCTCGCGGAGGCGGAGAATTGCTTCACCAGGCACGACACGAGGAGCTTCTATAGAACGATCAACGGAATCAGGAACCGGACCGTGCCAGTACCTGCCATGTGCAATGACAGGGAGGGGAACCTGATTACCGATAAATCGCAGGTGGCCAGGCGATGGAAGCAACATTTCGAAGTGGTGTTGAACGGCGGAGGAGAGTCGTCGAGGGGAACAGGATAGAAATTGGGGAGGACGGACAAGCTGTGGACCCACCAACATTGGACGAGGTGAAGAATGCTTGCAAAGAGCATGAGCATGAGCATGATTGACCGCCCGCGGTTGCTACTCCGTTATTGCCAGATCAGCAGTAATTACACAGAGAACCAATGGATGATGCTTGGGATTAACAGTCATCCTCAATGTGTAAAAACTGGTGACCTTAATCTGTTTATTAGGCAATACCAGCGCCGGCCGCATCCGAATGCAGGTCAAAGAAGGAGTTTGTATAGGAAAATGTTGACGTGATACTCGCTTTATGGAAGCCGAGAACACCTCTGCACTTCCACGAGGAATCACTGGGATGTTGGAGAAAGGGCAAGGTATACATCAGGGTTCGTTTTGGTAAACGATGCGCTGATTTCGAGCGTCGGGTTCTTTAGAACAAGTGTCGTGCCATTACATCCGCCACGATAATCATAATGCGATTCGAACTGATTCAGTTTGACAATGTAACACCGCAACAATAAATCGAACGCATGGATACTGGATCTTTGACCGAATTGAGACAACTTCAAATGATTGGATATCTCCTCGTAAGGTGATCCTCTTTATACCGAAAGATATTGCGCGTTGGTGATCTATCTGAAAATAAAACGGCCTCATGAAAGGTATAAGCACGGAGTTTCTAGGGGTTCGGTCAACCGGATATTTTCTATCCAACAGATCGACTAACGACGTCTCTCGTATTCACTTCGTCTGCTCTAAAAAGAAAACGATCCCGCGAAAAACACACCTGAAAAACGGAATATAGAAATGTTGCGCGCTTATTACGGAAACGAACCATGAGTATCTTTCTTGCCAAACACCGCGATCCTCTGCGTACGACGCGCGTGAAGTAGCCTTTGCCACTTGTAGCAACCAGCTATTTGTCAATCCCGAGTACACGTCGGCTGACGCGATTCTTTAGAAGCTATACATCGCGTTTTCGTTAGTTACGATATTTATCGACCGAACGAAATTTTCGGCTAAATGGTCACTGTGAGACATGAACAAGTATGCTGGGTATACCCCGCGAAATCACTTCATTTCGAAAACGTTCATATGAGCAAAACTCTCTCGAGCCGGTTTACACCGAAGCATT
Organism: Wyeomyia smithii; assembly: GCF_029784165.1. Lineage (NCBI taxonomy): Eukaryota > Metazoa > Arthropoda > Insecta > Diptera > Culicidae > Wyeomyia > Wyeomyia smithii. The sequence continues at coordinate 242,482,769 of NC_073695.1, read as the reverse complement.
ACGCACGACCGCTAATTTCCCTTCTACCGACGCAGACGCTCGGGGACACGACATTTCGATGCGAATGTTACTATTAAATAAAAAAATTGGCAAAGTTTCGTGCATACAAAGCCTTAATTATTCAAAAACGCGGATATCCAAATTGGCCAGTATATTGAGTTTATTAACAAAATGCCGAACTAGTCAAAATTGAAACACAGTATATAAACCAAAAGCAAAAAAAATCGAAAAAGTGAAACATACACACTTAGACGTGCATTCATGTAATCCCCATTTACAAAACTTTGAACACACAGTCGTGCATTCATGTAATCCCTATTTACAAAACTTTGAAATAGTCACTCAAAAATCAATAATTGTTCAAAAGCTAGAAAAATCTTGAAATGAAGCTTGACGAAATACCAACAAAATTATGTGAAAGTTTAAGTATTTAAATCTTGAAAGTATAAGAAAAGATTTTATAAAACTAGCTTATATTTGCTATTTCCCGGAAGATATAAAAATCTACTCAAGTTTCGAAAAAGAATCACTCAACCACTGAGCGAAATTATAAAATAAATCTTGCGTAATTTTTCAAAGGGACCTAAGTAACAATGACAGATTCTCTCTTATCTCACTTTGTTTCGTTAATTACGTCGTCATTATATATATTTTCTAAGCTTTCTTCCCCTTAATCGAGAGATAGTAATACTGTCTTGCTTACTATGCATTGAGTGTTATGAAATATGGAAAAATAACATAATTATTGATCAAAGAGAAAGTAAACAAAGAGAGTCTCTCAATGTTAGATAGGTCGCTTTGAAAAATTACGCGAGAAATGTTTTTTTATAAATATAAACACAATGCACTTATCTTATACATCGAGTCAGCATTCAGCGCACAAAGCATTCCGTTACTTTTTTTTCACCACTCGCACATAAACAATCACACCGTTTCCTTGGTGATTGTGAGCACTTTCGAGGAAGCGCTCCGCCACCGGATGAAATGGCTGCTTCCAGAAATCATCATATAATTTTACTGGATCATGTCTGGCACAATGTACACTAATCTTCACACATTTATGATTGCAGCTTTCATTTCAAACTGCATAACAATATTCATAACTACACTTTTTCTCTGCAGATGGACGGTCCGAAAACAGTGATAAACGAAGAAGATCCACGCACAACGAATAGAATGGGGATTGTAATTCTCTTCAAGTTCAAGAAACCGCAAAAAAATTGCGAATTGACACTCCACACTCATAATTTGGGAACAACATAATTAAAGGTTTAAAGGTTTCAATTGCAAAAAATAGTCTACCCTTTTCTAACACCACTGAATTACAGCAAATTCAATATTCCAAGGTGAAGAATGCTTGCAAAGAGGTAAAAAACAACAAAGCCGCTGGGAAGGACGGCTTACCGGCCGAACTTTTCAAAGTTGGGAGCGAGCGGCTGTGTAGTGCAGTTCACCAGATTATCCGAAGGGTATGGTCAACTAGTCAACTAGTAATTATCGAGGCATAACCCTCCTCAATTCCGCTTACAAAATTCTCTCCCGTATCCTGTTCCAGCGACTGAGGCCGTTGCAGGAAGCCTTTGTTGGAAAATACCAATGCGGTTTTCGAGTGGGGCGATCTACAACGGACCAGATGTTCACCTTGAGACAGATCCTCGACAAGTTTCGAGAAAACAACCTGCAAACACATCATCTGTTTATAGACTTTCGAGCGGCGTACGATACAGTGAAACGCAACGAGCTGTGGCAAATAATGCTAGAACATGGTTTCCCAACTAAACTGATTAAACTGATACGTGCGACGCTCGACGGTTTCACATCATGCGTCAGGACAGCGGGCGAATTTTCGGACGCGTTTGTGACGTTAGATGGTCTGAAGCAAGGTGACGGGCTCTCGAACTTGCTGTTCAACATAGCTTTGGAAGGTGCGATACGAAGGGCAGGTGTGCAGAGGAGCGGCACCATCATCACTGAGTCTCACATGCTTCTGGGCTTTGCGGACGACATTGATATAATTAGTGTTAACCGTAGAGCAGTTGAAGAGGCCTTTACGGCTCTCAAAAGGGAAGCTGCGAGAATTGTACTCAACATAAACACTGCAAAAACGAAGTACATGGTGGCTGGCAGAGAGCGTGGTAGTTCTACGGGTGTTGGTGCTGCGGTGGAGATGTATGGGGATACTTTCGAAGTGGTCGACGAATTTATTTATCTTGGTACTCTTGTGACATGTGACAACGAGGTGAGCCGCGAGGTGAAGAGGCGGATTGCGGCGGCGAATAGGGCTTATTACGGATTGCGTAGCCAGCTTAGGTCCCGTAGCCTACAGATCCGTACGAAATTTGCGCTCTATAGGACTCTGATCCTCCCGGTGGCGCTCTACGGACATGAATCGTGGACGTGGAAGGAGGCCGATCGACGAGCACGAAGTATACAAACACGCTGATATTGTCAAGCTGATGAAACACGGCAGGTTACAGTGGGCTGGCCATGTAGCACGGATGGCGGATGAGCGACCGGCAAAGATAATATTTAGTAGAGAACCGGATAGAGGCCGACGACTTCGAGGCAGACCGTGCACGCGCTGAATGTGTGCTGTCGACGAGGATGCCTGAGCAGCGGGTGTAAGGGGAGACTGGAGAGTAGCAGCCCAAGACCGAGTTTTGTGGAGGCGTGTTCTGGATTCGGCCTAGGATCTTAATGATCTGTCGCCATAAAAGTAAAGTAAGTAACCGGGGCGCTTTACACAGATTCTTTCCTCTAATATCCAGTATATGTCAGATTGAGATTAGAATGGTCTTATATAAACATACTTTCCGATGTTTAAAAAATGTATGATTTGCAAAACGAGTGTAGATTTTAATAATATTGCAAAAGCATTATCATTATTATGAACTTAATTTTATAGCATTGTCAGACAAATCTACCATTGCAAAAATTGCAACATAAGATTATTAAGCTGAAAAAAAATCGGTGAGAAAATTTTCGTTTTCAAAACATGAAAATTGTCGGAAGTGATTTCCCGTAATTATCATTGACGATTCTTTTTCATATCTGTAACTAAGAAGCCGTATCGTTGTTGATAAATGAAAACTAACAAAATTATTCTATGCGATAAAAAATCGGAATTGATTCTTCGAGTGAGTGAAGTGGAAAACTTCCTTGGTTGCGACTGTGAACAACTGAGACTGGTATGCTATTATTTTGCTACACAATGGACATAATAATCGCATATCAGTCTCTTTTTTATGTTTCTTAACGATTCTCACGAACAAGGCCATGTTTTAATAGAAAAGTGGGAACAAAGTTCTATTTCATTATATTATAGAGAAAAAAAGGGAATGACCCACACTCAACAGATAAAATAGCTGAAACAAGATATATACTTTTAAGCGCTGTTTTCTCAACTCTACTCCATACTCAACTCTATAATAATTCAGGTGGGACTAATATGCGATTTGAGGCAGTACAGATTATGTAAAAATAAACAAAGAATGATGGAATTCGATGGAAAAAGTGAAAGTGTGAACAGGGAGTGTGTTCATTGAAAGTGTTTTTAAATGTTTACAAACGATACGATCGGTGAAAAGATGAATATGAGGAAAATGGTGCCAGTATAGTTGGTTTTGGTCAAACGTGCTTTTTTTCTGTTGCGAAGTGTGAAAAAACCATCACCAAGTCATGCAATTTTCGCTGTTTTATGGAGAATTAATAGTTAAATAAATTTCTTTTTGAGCGTCTCAGTAGAATGGAATTGATTATTGAGAATAGGTTATGTTTCCATTTAGTTCTACTACAATAAATCGAATACCCTTTAATCGACTATTGCACAGTCCACATAAGCACTGATGATGGTTGCATGTAGCAGCCGAAATACGTATCTGCGGACGGTATTCGATTAAAGGATATTCGATTTTTTGTAGTAGAATTAAATGGAAACATAACCAATTCTCAATAATGAATTACTAGTTATAGAGGCCAACACTGGTGGTGGGCGACGAAATTTCAAGAAGTAGAGGAGATTTCAGGCTCTTCATAGAAGGAGCTTATTTTCTTGTATAGTTTATGGTTCTGCAAACGACTGCCTAAAAAGCGCAGTGTTGTGTGTGTTGATGACATCTCTTGAACGCGTTCGTGTGCATACGGAGAGTGTATTGTGTTCAAAGCGGTATTCCCATTGCTTCCGTGCCGGGACCGAGCCTGGTCCGGATCGTGTCTGTGCCGTGTGTCGTCCGTGCTTGTTTGATATTGATGGCATGCGTTGTTAGGAACGCATTCACACCGAAGCGTCGTGTCGAGACCGGGGCCGTCCGAGTTGCCGCCGTGCTGCCGCCGTGCGAGAGAAAAAAATTCGTTGCCGAGTGTGTACGGAGAGTGTACGGAAGGCACTCGGGTAGATGCGTATATGTTGTAGTGACATATTTCGCGCGGAGTGAGCTATGGTATGAAAAAAAGACGAAGACGTTCTTTCACTACACACATGAACGCATGAAAAATCCCGGAGCAATGGGAACAGAACTTAAAGCAGGCTTAGGAAAAAGACTGAAGAGCGGTACAATACTGACGACTTTTCTCCCTTAACAGCCTCATGAATAAGCTATTCATGAGAACTCACATACAGCTACAGCTTACACAAGGCAACGAAACTGTCTGGTGTTGCGCACGACAGCTCATTCTTGCGCATGTATTTTGTTCGTTCGGACATGACAGCCTAGTTTGCTCATTTTGAGGATGTTCTGTTGGCTTGGCTTGCGCTGCTGACAGCCTGCTGATCGGCTGCGGCTGTCATCGACTCGCACTTTTTCGTTTCTCCTTTTTCATGGGCAGGTGGCATATTTGCGACAGCTCGTGAGAACCAACGAATAACGAAATGACCACTTGGTCTTTTTTTCTGACTTATAATTTATTGTTGCCACCAAGTCAAGAGCAAAAGCTTTTGCATTTTAGAAATATAGAATGTACCGAATGTTTAAAAATAAAAATTTTAAAAATTTAGGCGAATTTTTGGCACTGGACAAATGAAAAGACCACGTGGTTAAAGTCGCAAGGGGGGAGGGGGGTTGGCCAAAAGATCACGAAAGACCACGGGGGGGACGGGGGTGGTATAAAAAGGGATCAAAATATGACCACGTGGTTTAGGAACGGCCCCTAAAGCGAATTTTACGAATTTACGTTGAACTGCAGCAATATATCCGAGTGAGATGGAACTTAGAGACGTGGAAGTGAAACATAAGATACTTCAGTTTTTGGCAAGTTTAACGACAGAAGATTTTCCGGCAATAATTCTCGACACTTTTGCATATCATTTGTGATTTGACGGATAATTCACACAGGATCTTTGTTTTCGTATGATACCGATCGAAGTGCAAAAATAATCAAATATTTATTAGTTTATGAAATCTTCAGAAGCTGACATAAAAATAAAAGTTTTTTGTTTATTCAACACCGAGACTTTTTAGTTGATATGAAAGGAACGTTCATTTCAATAAATAATTGCAATTTATAAAAGTCAGGTATAATCCAAAAAATCGCTCGTTAGTCAACATATTCGATTTTCAAGTCGAGCGACAGTGAAAGTGTTTAAAAAACTATGTATGTAAACATATTGCTAGTGTCCGGGTGGAACTGTACGATTATCGTGAAACGTCACTCTCTTTATACCAGTACCGAAGAGGAGACAATTCTCGCGAGAGAGCAGCCACCACCAATGGAACTGATACAGGTATGATGGCATCCATAAATTACGTAACGCTCATAGGAAAGAGGGGGGATATCCTTGAGCGCTACGATTTGTTACATAGGGAATGGGGAGCGGGTGTTAAGACCAGCGTTACCTAACACAAAAACTCTCGAGGGACTCTCCAAAAACAAGCATTTTTATTACGAAAATTCTTTGGATTGGATTTGTATTTGGTTTGGGTTGAATTTGAAATGGATTTCAATTGTATTTGGATTGGATATTAATTGTATTTATATCTCATTTGGATTGGATTTGGGTTATATTTTAAGGGATTCGGATTGTATTTGGATTTGAAATGGAAGTTGGATTGGATTTTGATTGGATTTGGATTGGATTTGGATTTTGAAGGGATTTGGATTTGGTTTGGATTTGGATTAAATTTTGATTGAATTTGGAATCATTCATGGCCAAATTTTCATACAAACATCAACTTAGAATAAGTTTTTCTGATGAGAACCTCAAACTGATTGAAGTTGTCTATCACTCGATCCTGTTTAAATCCTTCGCGTTCGAAATATTAACCTGCTCCTGTACCGAAACAACAAATGCGAAATCCTCCTCTCAGTAGAGCTGTTAAGTCTACCTTTGTACCGCAAACTTGAGGACCCGAGAGCTTGAAAACATTGTACCGAAGGAAGAAAAAAAACGCAGTCCCGCGTCTGACTAAACTTATAATTTAATATCACATTACCCCATGGGGGAGGTGAAATTACCTACCACCGCAGCCTACTTCGCACGAATGCAGAGTAGGAAGAAAATAAAAAAAAAATCTGGCGATATTGCATGCACCCTGACTGCCAGCCGATCAAAGCCACACAAATACACCAAGTTGGCGTTGCGTTGCGTCTTTTCACCCGTCGTATAACTACACTGCCATTCTACGCATATTCGTCCTATACTTTATAAATCATGCAAACGAAAATAAGAATGATTTCATAGTATCGCAATACTTCCATCCAAGTACTTCTATTTTGAATCTCATAAGAGTTGAACTAGAGTACACTCTAGTAAAGCGGTCAATGTATGCAATTCGCGAGGATGCGAGAATGAACGAGAATAGAAGGTGTGACTTTTTGGCTTAGAAAAAAATTTTCTAAGCCTAAAAGTCACACCTTCTATTCTCGTTCATTTTCGCATCCTCGCGAATTGCATACATTGACCGCTTTACTAAACTTAAAATGTAAGTCATATGACAAAAAATTAAATTAGTTCGTAAAGTAGAGTACACTCGATAAATTGAAAATTATGTAGAGACAAGCATGAAATTATACAAAATCAGTAACATAACTTGGACACCTTTCATCGGATTATTATAATTTTGGAAATGTTAAAAGAGATGTATGATGTAACATCTCAAAAATAGACTTTGAACCGAAAAACTACAATAATCTAATGTAAACTTTGCACCAAAATTGCTGTTTACTAATGTTATATTTGATTGTAAAACAAATTATAAGAATTATTATCGAAGGATAAAAATTAACTGTTTGGTTGGTAAAAAAGTTAAAATAATCAAAAATTAACATGAGACAGATAAGCGTACAACTGTGGTACAGACAAGAAAGAAGGGTGAGTTCCTTCGATTCATGCAAACTGATGTATGGTATGATGCACGCAAGATAGGAAAGGGAGGGGGGGGGGGTAACGGGAAGGAAAGCATAAAAAAATTGCCAAGGGAGATCGTCATCGGAAGAAAAATGCGATTTTTTTTCATCAAACTTATTGTTCACGAGCCACGAGCGCGGGGAAAGCTTCGCAATGTGTTCTGTAAAAAAAATCCTAGGGGGTGAAAAAATCGTTAGGGTAAAAAAAACGGTTTGCATTACGGCAAACTGGATGACTGTGTGTGAGCCTGAGGGCTCATTCTGCGTAGTATTATTTTTTTCTTCCTCTTATGTTTTTTTTCTCCTGTGTGGTACGTGCCGTTCATTTTCCCCGTTGAATGCATAGTTGCAGTTGCAGTTCTCTACCACGGAATCGATGAAGTGAAAAAGTAATGCAAATTAAACTATCCGACTTTTTTCTTTCATTGTTTAGAAGCGCATATGGTTAACTTGAACAAGTAAGGGGTGCATACTTAATCAGGTGGAACGAATGTTTTACCAATTGAATTTTTGTGGGATGGTAGCTATTATGGTAAGTATTAGAAACACACAAGCGAGAAAAAAAAACTATTTCTCAATCAATGAACAAATTGTAGAACTTTTTTTGCTTAGAAATAATTTGTATAATCAGCTTTCCTGTAACGATCTTTCACCTTTTGTACTGCGGAATTGTTTATGAATTATTCAGTAGAAGCTAACTAATTTGAATCTCAACATATGTCAGTCAAAGGTGTTGTACTAGACTGTTTTATAACTGCATAGAAAACACTTTTAATGAAAATATATGTAGAGCAAACTATGAAATAACGCGATTTGATGCTCGTGGCTACCCCAGATTTCTATTTTATTTAGTTTTTGTAATTGCTTTTTAGACATAAGGACAATATACGCATATTATATATACCATTTAAATTAATATTTTCTATTACCTCGGAATAAGGTACACAAAAGTACACTAACTTTATATTAAAATAGGTAAAATACCCAAAATAGGTACGTCAGTAAAAGTGTTAAGCTTCGCAAAATAATTGGAGTCAGTAAATATTGTATCTTGTGTGAACAAAACTACTGTATCTGAAAGGCAGAAAATTTGACCGTCAAGCTTGTTCGTTGTTTGTAGATTACTTCAATTGTTTTTTGCACAAAATCTGTAATGTATGGGTGAACGAACATTTACTCTGCACTGTACACTTTAAAACCATATCGAATAAAGCTTTCAAAACTGTACAGAGCTGCCATCTGATTCATGCTTTGATGAAACTTGAACACGTGAAATATTTCCGTACGAAATGTTTCCATCCACATGATTGGTTGAAATCGGCGGTTTAAATGTAATTTTTCTGAACCTATTGCCGTATAGTGCACAATGGTGGAAAAATTAACATTAGTGGTCAAAATTGGTGTCAAAATCAATGCTTGAAAAGAGATTGAAATTTAATTGTGACTGCTATAAATGCACATGTTGTTTTCGTTTGATTTGAACGGCAGAAACGATTGGTTGAACGAAAAAAACTTTTCCTTCTTCTCTCGTGATCGAGGTAGAGCAACGCGCTTTTGTTTACGACACGCCGGCCGTCATTTCGATTATTGTAATTTATTATACGGTAGCATCAACATCAAACACAAACAACATTTATTTGACAAGGCACAAGCATATCGTTGTTGTTGAAGAAGCACCAAGAATTTCTCGTAATGCGTCTAATTTAAAGTTAACTCTATTTCCTCAAGAACCAAATCCAATAATAGTTATGTTATCATAATGAATGGTTTTATCTTATTTCAACTCTGATTAAATCAAATTTATTATATGGTTCTCACTCGGGAAATCGAAGCTCAAACACAAGATGATATGTTAAACAAAATTATCAACAAACTCCAGCGTAAAAAACGTAACAATCAACAATTCCAAAGAAGTTAAACTAAAAAAAGATTCGTTTTTGTTTTTTTTGCTAACAATTACATTCGCCATATTAGAAGACAGCTCATATACGTACACTGGGGTCTTTTTTTACGCGGTTGATTGTACCGCGTTGAAAGAATCTGCGTTATTTGAAAAAATCGCGTAATAAACTCAATTCAAATGAAATTTCCGATTGAAAAAAATAATATGTAAGTAGATATATGCTTGAAAAATTATTGAAAAAAGGGGGACAAAACACACACAATACGTTTAGAGTGCATCCAAAATAAAAAAATCATTGGAATTAAAGCCATATTTCTTCATTATGATTTTGCTATACTTTTGAGCTTCAGCATTCGTTCTTTAATCGAAAGGTCATAGCAACGACCTTGACTCGACAATTATAAATGTTTTCTTGTTGCTTTTTTTGATCCAATATAATTAAAGTATACACTGATTAGATTAAAAAGCAAACAATCTCATTTTCCTTAACTATACCATTAATTTTTCACTTAATTTACTTCTTATTAGGTTTGCTTATACGGCGTTCGGTATTTGCACGCGATTTCGTTGCACTGCGTTTCAATTGCACGTTCGCTAGTTGCACGAAAGTGTAATTTAAAAGCAGTTTTGCGTCAAACTACAAGAGGTTTTTGAAGCTGACTTGTATCTGTCAAGAATGCACGGAATATTTAATTAACTGAAAATAAATTCAACATATTCTCTTTTTATTTCAGAGTCCGATTTAGTACCTACATATACTAAATAACAAATAAACATATTCACATTGCACGTTTGCGCCATTCGTTTTCAATTATAGTTGATCTGATAGATTTCAATTTAATCACATGTGTCGCACCCTTTCTTAAATATCGCATTAGGCTATCAACACACTGAACAGCTTCTGAAAACGAAGGATTCTCTGAAAGCACTTTCGACGGAGTGGAAGGGCTTTTCAAAGCTGTGTCCGAGTCCTCTGCTTCATTCATTGCCGTATGCATGCTTGCTTCAATGTTTTCTGATGAAAGTGAACCAACAATTTCTTCGTCACTGTAGACCTGATGTGTAATCGAAGCTGGATTATTTTCAGCGTCGTATACCCGGTCTGTCAGTCACAACTTCAGGTCAGTGTCAAAGGGACTGGTTCCTGCAATAGCGTCAATCGATGCCGCAAGTGCCTTTATATCCGTCATAGTGATTTTTTCCACCTGGTCCACAGTATTTATGTTATCGTCCGGAACCTGGTCGATTGACTTCTTCCAGGAGCTTCTGATGGTGCTCGGGGTGATTTCGTCCCATGCTTCTGATAACCAGTTCACGCTCTGCAGAAATGTAATTTACTTCAGCCGATCTTGGAAAGGCAGATTTTCATTTTCCAGTACCAAAGTCAACATTAATTTGCGCTTGTTGTTTTAATAGCGGATTGATCTATCGGTTGACATTCCGACGTTACGTTCAGAGGAAGGTAAATAATCTATGTAAGTGACAAAAAAAACATCTTTCTTACAAAATAAATTATATAGATACCTTCCTATATAAATATAATTTTACCCGTATTAAACCATCGTCGGACTCCAAGCTCTCACTACCGTCGTAGTGAGTCGTGCAGTTGTAGAGTACTGCGTAGAAAAAGTTCGTACAGCTGGAACAAAGTGTTCAAAAAACCAAGTACGGAAAAGCTCCCGCGTCATCCATGCTTTCCTCGAATAGTAGTATTCCACCGGAAGCATATCATTAGTTGGCAGGGAACGTTGCTTGGCAGCTGTGCCAATAAACATAAGCTTCAACCAAAGATGACTAGAACAAGATACCTGACTTTTGCAGAATTCATCGGACATGATTGTCGCTGCGCGTGAGCAAAAGTCGAACTAATTTATACACTGTTAATATGATGTATACTTAACGTCAAAATCAAATAACAACAAGGCCAAGACATGACGGCTGAAAGGAGAAACAATTTTTTCAGTATCCATGAGTACGACTCTACGATGCTGCCATCCGAAAAATGATACTAATGTGGACGAATGTTTAGTTCTCGAACATGAAACTTTCCGGAAGAATCAAGAATTATCGGCGCAACATTTGAAATTAAGCGGACCATCAGAAATTCCTAATAACCACGTGAGCACGCTCTACAGCCAAGTTTTCCACTCTTGCCGAGTTTAATAAAGCAAAAATCGGGTGCCCCGGCTAACATGACCATATACACAATGGTCCTAAAACCTGGCTTGCGACATATCAAACTTTAAGTTTTGGTAGAATGGGACCTGAAAATAAATATAACCCTTCAATATAAACCCCACACTCTGACAGTCAATTTTACACTTTTCTTTCGTACTTTGAAGTGCAAAAATATGGCAATGGCATTACGTGCATAAAATAACAATATCATTAATCTGCATGTTATTATAAGCGTCGAGCTGACCAAACTGCTACACCTTTTCCATATACAATCTTGAACAGCGATCGATGACGGACTATACACGATAAATTGGTTTTGCTCATAGTGACAATTTTATGAGAATTTAAGTCATCAGATGGCAGCACTAACCGTCGGAAATCGGTCGTGTTCAAAATGTATGAAAAATATGGAAGTTAGGTATCTTGTTCTAACTATCTTTGCTTCAACTTAATGGAACCATCGGCATTGCAACATGGCATGAAGGTGTAGCGCGTCTTATCAATTTTTCGTCCGTAAGCTCGTCGTTCATTTGACATAACTCACGAACTGTAGTTAGTGGGTATAAAATTTGAATAAGCTTATACATCAGCTGAAACATTCTCCCCAACCACACGCTTCACGCGTAAACCAAAACGGTGTTCGAAACATCTTGCACATCCATCCGAAAATGTAATGTTTTGATTCACATAAGCACCACGTTCCTGAATCAAACCAAATAAAAGTCCAGCATTTGCACGCAAAATTTCGGATGTAACTATATTACCAGCTTCTCGTTGTTGCAAGATCCATACATAAAGGGCCTTTTCTACCAAAGGAAAACTCTGTTCCTTCATGGTCTTTCTGTTTTCGATTTGCAGACATCTCGTAACAGTTAAGCCAGCTACACCATACTTTTTACCTATTGATTCGTGTGTCCCGAGTCCTCCTTCTGTTTCCTCGATAGTGCGCACTTCCTCTGCCAATGTCACTGTCGTTTGTTTACGGACCGGTTTTGTTGTTGTCGTATTTTCCATTTCAGTCATGTGATAGGCACACTTTAGAAATTATTTAACTCTAATTACTCTTGCTATGCATCACTTCAACACTAGACGTACATACCTACATGTACTTTTCTACAAATGAATGCTACAGTGATGTTTGTCACACTTCAACAAAGCTGCAATGCATGGGCAAATCTGACAGGTTTAAAATAGGGATGGGAAATATCGACTAAAATGGCTATCGATAGTTATCGATAATTTCCTAATACTATCGATAATTATTGATGGTTTGACAGCTAGAAGCAGATGCAGAAAAACAACAAAATATTGCTTCCGTTGTGGACAGGAACAATATTTAAAAGTTTATTCGCACACATCGTTCGCACTTATGCGAAATCTCGTTGTTGCCCGTACGCCAGGTAAAAATGACAGTTCTAGTAAAAGGTATGCTACATTTTTGTCTATCCACGCACACAAACAAATCTCGTTATAAAAATTAACACGTTTTGTATGAAATTCAGAACATTTTTGGGAATTTCTCGTTTTATATTGTTCAATATTTGATTTTGTTTGTGATGGAGAGTGAATCTCCATAGTTGAATCACACTAGAAAATGATATTATTCGAGATTTAGTGTGAAGAATTGCGACAATATGTTGAATTGAAATATATAAAAATGCTATATTTTTAATAGTTGGAGTATAATCTTAGTCATTGTCTTACCTCATGACTTTTGTTACTGTATGAAACATAAGCGGCTCTATTTAGAAGCGCTATTAGAGTACAAGAAAAAAACGAAAAGTGCAAAAAGGTTACCGGCAAAATGATGAAAAACAGCGTATTTTACCTAAACCCCAGCATGTTCATGTATTCCTCACAAATAAAACATGTTTCAGCACCATTCACACTTAAAATTTTTTGCCGGGTCTCGGTAATTTATTGCCGAGAACGGCACCACTGAGTGCTCGGTTGAGAAAAAAATGACAGCTGTCACATTTTTTCGTAAATCTCGGTTTGGCCTAACTGAAATTTTAAAGATCGGGTATTTTGTGCCGAAATTTCAGTTTGGTGAACCGAGATTTACGGAAAAATGTGACAGCTGTCATTATTCTTTAAACCGAGTACTCAGTGGTGCCGTACTCGGCAATGAATCACCGAGACCCGGCAAAAAATTTTATGTGTGTTTCTATAACTTTTCAGGACAGTATGTTTTATAAGTTTAGTTTGAAAATTTGAAAAAGATCATAAAGCTCACTAATACTAAAGCATCAACGTGAAAATAATTATCTCTCAATTGGTATCCAAGGCACGACCGCATGGTTAACGTAGGACTACAATAGTTTTTTATTTCCTATTTGATTTGACTGGACTGGAATATGTTCCGGTAATATAATGATCATGATTAAAGTACACACCTCAAACAACTTGTAACTAAAACTAGTTCATTGGTGGCCATTTCTACTGTTAAGGTCGTCTTTGGCCACTTCAAATGTACAATCTGTAGTAAAAATATAACCGTTCATTTTTGGCATGGTTCGAATTTGGCAACAGTAAAAATTCTGGCGTGTTGTCAAAATCGAACGGGTCCGTATTTTGATTATTTTTTTTTGCAGCACTCTATTTTGAAAAAATAAATATTCTCTTTAACATTGATGAATACCTTTCATTCTAATACAGTCAATTTTCTTTAATACGCGAAAAGGCAACCTTCCATATAATAATAAATTGAGCACGATTTAGTAGAAATTAAACTTCCTTCTATATCTATTTGTCTTGTTGAAGATAACTCACTCACCGATCACCGATCGTGGAAAAAATATCGATAAGGTATCATAGTTTTTAGTTGAAAATGTATATTCACAGAAAATTTCGAAATTGATATAGAATTTTATGAATATTCAGGTCAATTTAGGTCAATTTAAACAGAATCAATCAGAAAAAAACGAAAACAGAAAAAAACGAAAATACTATATTTGAAAGTCATATGTCTGTTACTGTGATAGCGGGAAACTCCGCGCAGCACATTTTCCTGCGCACTCTTCTTAAACAAACTGTTTTTGAACAGTAAGTTTTAGTAAAACATACCTAATTACTGTTCTATCATAGCAGGCTATGCTATGCACATGGTAAAGCACACAAATTAGTTGTGTTTTAGTGGAATTTACTGTTCTGAAAATAGTTTTTAAGATGAGTGCGCGGAAAAATGTGCTGCGCAGAAATACACGCAGTCACGGTATCTTAATAAATAAACCGGGCTAGTGTGATGCACATTAGCCCCAGTAATTAATGTTTGCATAGTGTTGTTCATTTACTAGTAAGGTTATGGAAAGTAATATTTTCTTGTAGATAATGTAGATAATGCAAAAACAAAAAAATTAATTGAAATATACAAATACAAATGTCGAAACTCTAATATCAAGATGAAATGAATTTAGTTTTCCTCTATACCGCCACCGCGGGATGCAACTAGGATTGTCATATTGAATTCATTTAGCTATCAAAATATAATCATCAGCACAACTCGTTTAACTACCTATTCGAAGATCTTTACGGAGCATTTTGGATTTCTTTTGTCCTTTAAATACCCTATATTTAGTTATTTTGATAAATCTGAGAAAAATAGAGTGTAGAGTTCAAAAATAAACGACGAGTGGCCAGCGCTCTATTCATACATTGCTCGGTACAGTATTGTTGCCTGTGTCAGCATGTTTTCCTTCAAGACATCAGTTTTAATAACATTCTAACAGCAGATCGTTAGAATGTCCGACAGAAGAGGTTGTTACGAACTTACCGAAAAAGCTTCACCTTCAAGACTCATGGAAGCAAACATTAGTTGACCTATTGGGACGGGGTGATTCTATCATTATTTTTTGCCACTGCTATACAGAATATCACAGCAGGCAGTTGGTGTTTACTCATGAAGTCTGTGCCAGGCGTGCTCGCATGTGATTGGTAAATTGTTCGGAAAAATTCGACCTTGAAACTTTTATGAAATTTTCACTGTTTAAAAATGAAATAATAATGATAACTGAAGAATCACAAAATTCTCCATCATTTTATCAATCCAACGACATACTGATTATTGTGATCCATTAATTGGTTACATTAGTATTAACGTTTGAAATCTTTCATTCCGACGTTACATTTTGGTTTTAGTTTTCGCAGAATGTATCTCGATATAGTGCGGTTAGACGTAGTCCTACGTCAAAAAAAGCTGAGAAATGATATTTTTTCACTATTTTTATTCACTTAATCACTTTTATTCCGTGATAGCATCTCCAATCTCCAGTATCACAACACTAAATATACATAACGATAAATTGAAACAATACTTTTTGATTTCAATAACATTTAATTTAAACCAATCTTAATGCAAAGCTAAAAAGAAATTCAAGTTCCACATGATCGATGATAACGTTATCTAGTATACATATTGCTTTAACGATCTCATCAGCGGATTCTATTCCCGCTTCAATTGGTTTCCATAAGAGCCTCCACTTTTCAGTCATATCATATTATCGAATACACACGCCTTCTCGTCCTGGATAATCGTGAATTTAAGTACTTCTTTTCCGAATCGAGTAGTGGAGGAGGATATGTGCGAAGCAAGTTTTAGATTAAAGGATATGCTTCAACTCCAATGAAAACGTGTGGTATATCCAAGTTAAAATCTTCATCTGGTAATGGGGAATCCGAAGGGATGTTTAACTGGCCATTTTCCAGTAGTTAGTACAATTCGGAATTACTGAAAGCTCCATCATCACTTCGTTTGCCGTATTCCTCAATTCCTACTACCAACAATTTAGCATTGACATCTGACAACATTGACAACATAACGATCCGGTTTCTTTTAGACATTTAAGACATATGTGTTTTCTATCAATGGCCTCAATTTAATTTGAGAAATTCCACTTTAACCAGTGTTCTTCGGCTACAGATCGATACATTGGTTCCGTTGGTGCAGGCATATAGATAGGCTGTAGTATTTTCCACAAAGCATGATAAGTTCTGGCACTGTTTGTGAAGCTGGAAAAGAAAAGAAAATCTGAGTTTTGTAAACGATTAACCAGTTGCAGTATACCTGGGGTAAAAACTCAAATAAGTATTGTACAGGTTAGAAAATAATACCAAAATTTAGATACAGTATGCAAATCGTACTAAGATTATACGATGATGGCCCCAAAACCATTCATTTGTGCCACTCCCGATTCCCCTGAATCCGAAATATTATAATAATGTTTTAAAATGTGTGTAAAGGGACAATTATGTCTATGGTGGAACATATTTTAGCAAAACTGTCGAGTTTCATGATCAATTTACAATAAAATTTTATAAACCTTAGTAGGTAATCTGATTGTTCACAAGGAAAAATTAGTTCACTCTTACAGTTTGTCAGATTTCTTGTTGGTTTATTCTGCACCAAATTCAATACTGTATCGAATGTACCATGGAAACTAGTCTTTGAATGAAACTTGTCCGGATATTTTCGAAGCTCTCTATTAATTCGGCGATATTTTCCACCTTTTATTCTGTTTTAATTGATTGGGTGTACAGAAAAATCTCTGTGTTTATCAAAACCGTCATTGGCCGTGCTTGAAGAAGCAAAAGTTCTTGATCGAACGAATTCATCTTTATTTCAAACAAAATCGCTAAAAAATCTAGGATTATGACAGCACAACAGTGCTGAAAAAAATCACCACCTAGAAACTCAAACAGACTGATATCAAGGCAACCTTTACGTCAAATATCTCTTCTGTACACAAAAATAAATTGTAACATGACAACGGTCTCTAGACAGATCAAACTATTGATTTTCGATGAACACATTTGTTGGTATTCATTCCTTAGTCAAAGTTCACTGTCGTTTGTATGATGTCGAAACTGAAAATCATATTCACCTTTACAGAACTGAGATTGAAAACTACTATTCGTAACTTGTACTGAATGTTAGAATTGCGTTGAACTTAGATGCAATAGGCAATGTCAACTGCTTTATAGACATTCATAGATAAATGAATCACGAATAGACAACTGAATAAAACAAATAAATATAAATGATTGAATACATGCATTATTATGATTATTAAATGATGTTTTCAAGAAAAATGTTTTCTGCACTGGTTTATTCCGAAGAGCATTCCACTGTCGGAACTTGAACTTTTTTCGACACAGACTTTGCAACCAACCCTTATATATACAAGACAATTTACAAGGCTAGTACTATGATCCTACTGACAGTCTCTCCTGTAACGGGATTCGCTCGTATGATCTGCAACCGACTGTCTTACATCAGCTCTAAACATATAAAATCACAGCAGCGATCATACCATTATAATTTATAATATTTATTGAAATTCATCAACTAAGTCATTACGTTATTTTTCATAAACGATATTTCTTATTTAAGTTTTACCATATATCACAATTACAAGTTCAAATTAAACTCAATCTATTGAAAACCATTGGTATTCCAAAATATTCAGGCTGCCTTTCAATATAAGATATGCATGCATCGAAGACTTGGACAATTTTCTTTTGATATTTACAGCAAATAACATTTTGTTATCAGTAAAGTCGTTCTGATTATTATTTTAGTAATGTGTGTCAGGTGTTAATATACTTGTGGAGCTATTCACTAGAGGATATTTCATAAGTTTTATATAATTTAAAAATTCCTTTTCATATAGAAACAAACGTAACATGGAACGGTAGACTGGTTTGGACAGATTATCTGAAAAATAAAAAACAGAAAGAGTGGATAAAATTAGTGATTTCTCAAATAATTAAAATTGTTCATTATCACTTACTCAGTTACAACATTGTCCTTCCAACCGTGCGTTTGTAGGATCCGTTCGAACACCTCCCGATTCAGCTTCGCCAGAAGAATGTTTTCCAGCATTTCTTTTACAATATGTCCTGTAACGTACGCTTTTCTAAAACACGGGTTTTAATGTCAAGCACTTTTTTGCATCGTTCAAAACTTGTAACCAGTAAACATACCTGCACTACGCTTTCTTGTTCTGATGTCACCATTATCACAAGAAAAGCTTCCTCTATCACCACTCATTTTAGGTTTTTTTTCTAGAAACGGAATAAATATTTCTTAAAAACACTTTGAAAAAAGTCAGCACCGCCAAGCGAAATTGATTTTTCCATCTTTGAGTTTCACTCTCCCGGTTGCTACGTTTGTGTTGATGAATGAACCGAGCCGAAAATCTTCCGTTTCAATATCTCTCATGTTGTATGTTCACTTTGAGACGCCGAGTAACGATGAACAATTTTGTTTATATAGTTTAACAGGTAGTGAAACCGATGGTCATGGCAACATATATCAACTACGTGCAGAAGTTGCAGAGTTTCATTGTTATGAAACTTAAATGATAATTTTAACCACTGCAGCACAACGCATTGTAACGACGCTCCATAATGTCATAGAAAGCTTCTGTTTATTTCGCTTCTGTTTATACGCGCGACGCACAGTGCATTAAATGTATGGAAATGCAGGACAAAAATCAAAACAGCCATCAAGGCCATTTTTTTCAGTTGGTGTAACATGAAAAATGTTTAGTACTGATGAGAGCTACTATTTGCATAAATAACGAATGTAAAACAAGTGTAAAGAATTATTAAAGAACCCAATCGTTTCCTTTTCATACTGTTCCTTTTTCACAAGGATATGTAACTTGATCAAATATAATTGGTAGATAAAAAGCTAATCAAATGATAATTTTCTTATAATATTATCCATTTCGAGATAAAAGGCATGTTTGAATAATTTCTAGGCAACGAAAAAGTTACCTAAAGCCACAACAATGATTTTTCATTTATATTTTTATTCAATTCCTTAATAATTATGTTTAAATACGGTTTACTATAGCGAAACATCTTGATATTATTTACCAGGGAATCTTTTATATGTATTACACATAAATTACGTGTTATACATAAAAATAAGGGCCAGCTGTACGATACATTGCTCATTCTTGGTTGCAGAGGTGGCATTCGAAAACGTGAATTGTGGCTGAAAGAGCAAACTTCAGTAATGGCAATCTCTTTCAGAATTTCAAGTATATTCCAAATAAAAAAAAAGTGAAATTCAGAGAGGTACTTTTTTGACGATCGATTTTAACCAAAATTGTCTTTTTTCTCTTGGCATAAATAAGCAATACCAAGAAGCCTTCACGTTCCACGTGCGCTACGTTAGGTCTCATTAGTAATATGCGAAATGTAGTAGCTACATGCCTCTACCACATACATAAAACATACGTAACACTCAGGAAAAAATCTTCCAAAAAAGTTGGTACAAAATGAACTACTCGAATGGTACACCGCTCTGAATAAAATCTCTGTTTGAGTTGTTTTCGAAGGCAATGTACCTGCATTTGTCTCGTTTCTACTCGAAAAATGCTGCATTGATTACTTTTTAACTTTTTGACAGTTCCGTATGGGCTTTTATTTGGGGCTCGATAAAGCCGAGAAAAAGAAAATTCATTTTGTTCATTATTAGTCGAGCAGTTTGACAGGACGAGGTACGGAGTACTATGGGGCAACGTGTACCAGAAAAAAACGCCAGTGTTACGTGTGTCTTATGTATGTGCCTCTACCGTTTCAATTTAGGTTTTTACTGGAAAAGATAGGGAGTGTATTAAAAAATATGTTTGAAAAATTAAGAAGATTTCCTGAATATAGCATGTCACTCAAATAATTACAACCACCTCACAGTAAATGTTTTTCATGGCCGTATAGGTGAACTTACGAGGTTATCAACACATACTTAAGACATACGTAACACTGGTGTTTTTTCTGGTACACGTTGCCCCATAGTACTCCGTGGCTCGTCCTGTCCAACTTCTCGACAAATAATGAACAAAATGAATTCTTTTTTTCGGCTTCTTAAAATGAATTTCTATTTCTCGGTTTTATCGAGCCCCAAAGAAAATCCCACAAGGAACTGTCAACAAGTTATTTACAAAATCGAAACAGCATTTTTCGAGTTGGAACGGGACAAATGCAGGGCTGCGCAGGTACACTGCCTTCAAAAACAACTCAAACAGTGATTTTATTCAGAGTGTGGTACCATTCGAGTAGTTCATTTTGTACCAACTATTTTGGAAGATTTCTTCCTGAGTGTTACGTATGTCTTATGTATGTTAATATCATTACAATATGACTCAAACATGTATGAAACATATCAACATAAAGAATTGGTTCAATAAGAAATTCACTTTTTTATTTTTGTCTATGGAACAATGCACTGTGCGACGCTTCACTTCATTTTACGCTCCAGAATGTTATCCAGTATGTCTTATCACATAAGACATACGTAACACCACATCTCTTCAACTGAAGAACCAAAAACGAGACAAAATCTCTTTATTTTAAGTATCGACATCTAGCGGTGGAGAGAACGCATTTTACACTCGAAATTTCATTACGCTTATATTCCATTCATTCAACAAAAGGACTGTATGAGCTCTCGCCGCTTTTTCGTCGAGAGAATCCTTTGTTCTCCCCGGTACTGGTATAGCGAGGGTGCCTTTTTATGATAAACGTACAGTACCACCCGCATACGTGCAACGGTTTTTATGTAGATATATTTTAAATGAAATTCGTTGTTGCCCAAGTTGAAAACTGAATATCTTGACTAACGACAATAATTTTTTTACATTGTACTAATGTCGTAAGCAGTGCTGGCACAGCGCGTCTGATATGCATTTCTAGCAATGTTAGGTATAAAAAACCTAAATTAATCCACCTAGCGGTCAGACCCAGCCTTTCACATTCAAACTTATTATTTGTAAAAGTAGATTTACATGAACGCTCCAATCCAATAAATGTGTATAAATGGTTGTAAAATAATGATGTTGTAATTGAAGTATAAAATATGAAATTTGACGTAATGTAAATGCTCAAGAAATAGCTAAATTAAAGAAATGACTTTTAATTTCGAACAATACAATCACGAGCGATACCGGAAACATTCAAATGGTACGATACCACATTTAAATTATATTGTGGCCACATATATTGATCAAAGCAGGTATAGTTTTAAATAGCCTTTGGATTTCTTTTCTTTCCATAACTTTTGAACCAGATATCAAATTGTTATGAAGTTTTTTATTTGTAAGTTTGAGAGATGACTCGTTCGTATGACACTAGTTATGTTCAAATAAGTCGTGTAATCTTTGAGATAATAGAATTTCGTTGTTTTATCAACAATTTAATACATAACGGTTGCTTAAGTTCGATTATAATCAAATGAAATGGGAACGTATAGGGCAGCCAAACTTTGAAACCACGTGTTAAATCATAATTCATCAGTTAACCTTTAACTAGCCCGTTCATCTGATAATACTATTGATCAAATCGGTTGTGTACTTTCTGAGTGAATGAAGTTTCGTGATTTTCACAATTCGGTACATTACAGACGAAGTTACAGTTCGATTACAGTAAAATTTAGTAGGGTGTTATGAGTCAGCTAGACCTTTCATTTGACACTAATTTCGTGAAAATCGGTTCAGCCATCTCTGAGAAAAGTGAGTGAGTTTATGTATTCTTCGGAATATGTTTCTTTTCATAGCTAGATTTCACATTTTTAAACATAACAGGCAAAGTAATATTCCGATTGCAAAAAAAAACAATAGGGTCTTATGAGGTAACTAGACCTTTCATATGACACTGATTTTGTGGTAATAGGTCCAGCCATCTCTGAGAAACATGAGTGAAATTAAACAGTATTCAGAAGACGTTGCTTTTCATAACTTTTAAACCACATGTTTAATCTATATAAAATTCAAAAGTTAAGGGTTTTTAAGATAGCCCGTTCATTAGATACCAATTCTATTGAAATCGGTTGTGTGGTTTCTGAGATATTGATGATTTTCGTGATTTTTACATTGTTAAACATAACCTCTAAAATAAAAATCCAATTACAATGAAATTTCATAGGGTCTTATGGGGCAACTAGAACTTTCATTTGCATATAATTTCATTAAAATCGATCCAGCCATCTCTGAGAAAAGTGAGAGAAAATAAAAATCTGCACATACACATACTCACACACACACTCACACACACACACACACACACACACTCACACACACACACATACATACATACATACAGAACTGAGTCGAGTGATATATGCCATTCGGCCCTTTGGAGCACTTCCATATCTTCGGTTTTGCAAGTGATTGCTATACCTTTCTAGGAGAAAGGCAAATAGTTAAAGTAGTATTAATTAGGAGTAAAATATTCGTGTTGAACAAATAGCGAAATAAAATAAATGACTTTGAATTTCGTACACTTCAATCACGAGCAATACCGGGAACTAACGAATAACACAATACCAAATTCAAATTTTGTTGAGGCCATATGTTTTGATCAATGCAGTAACAGTTTCAAATAGTCTTTGAATTTCGTTTCTTTTCATAACTCTCAAACCACATATCTAATTGCTATGAAATTTCATACTTGTGAGTTTGAGAGACAACCCGTTCAAATGACTTTAGATATGTTCAAATAAGTCGTGTGATCTTTGAGATAATGGACGCTCGTTGTTTTTATAATTTAATACAGTACAGATACAGTTGGAATAAAAATACGATTATAGTCAAATAAAATGGGAACCTATTGGAAAGCCAAACTTTTCATTTGACACTAAGATTGTTGAATTTAGTCCAGCCATTTTTGGGAAAACGAGTGAATTTGAAAAGTCACCGGAACATGTTTCTTTTCACAATTTTTGAACCACGTGTTTTATCACTATAAAATTCATCAATTAACCTTTAACTAGCCCGTTCATTTGATACCAATATTGTTCAAATCGGTTGTGTACTTTCTGAGATAATATAGTTTCGTGATTTTCATATTTTGATACATTACAGACAAAGTAACAGACCGATTACATTGAAACTCAATAGGGTGTTATGAGGCAGCTAGACCTTTCATTTGACACTAATTTCGTGGAAATCGGTTCAGCCATCTCTGAGAAAAGTGTGTGAGTTTAAGTAGTCTTCGGAATATGTTTCTTTTCAAAGCTGGATTTCACATTTTTAAACATAACAGGCAAAGTAATAGTCCGATTGCAAAAAAATCACAGGAGGGTTGTGTGCAAAGCCACGACCGCAAGGTTGAAGTAGAATACTTTTACAAGACAGATAAGCCGGCTGCTTGCGTGTCAGTCATTTTGAAATCGGATTGGTTTCGTACACGCAAAAGTTGTACTGTGCGTAACCACATCAATATTGCGTCTTTTCAGAGCAATTTCTGTACTGTTTCGGAACCAGTACAACGAAAGTGTGTTGTTCATAACGCATTTGGTGCTCTAGCGAATGTTCAATGTACTGGACGGCTCAAAATCAAAACACTTTTGAAGTACAGTAATCACCCGATTATATCTGTACCCGATTTTATCTGCCCCCGATTTCATCTGCCCCCGATTTTATCACATTTTTCACCCGATTTTATCATCATAAAACATTTCATTAAAATAATGTCAGGGTGAACTGCTTTTCTATTACGCTTCAATATTTAATATATTTTTCATAATTCTGTGTGTCATTCTGGATGCACATTACATTAAAAATTCAACCGATGCACAATGTTACATTTTGCTGTTATCGTGCGAATACTTGATTAGTGATACAAATGTTTATTTTAACCGTATAATATGTTCGGAGAAGTTTCAAAATATTTGAAAACGCATCTTTTGAATGTCATGTAGAAAGCTGGAAGATCAATTCTCCTAAAAGTGAGATAGAATATTTACTTTTTCATTAGATAAAGATAGACGCTTGGTGTCTTAGGCAAAGTTTTAGGTGATCTCAAAACAAGAAACTTTACAGAAGACATCATGTTTCTATCTCTTAGATTTTGCAAGCAACATCAAGTTTTCTATGAGAAGGCATTGAAAATCGTTATTTACATTTTAAGATTTTTCTGGTTGCAATATGTGAGAGATATCAGCATGCTGTCTTCGGCAAAGTGGGGGTGAGTGAGGTTAGTGTTGTGAGAACATCTAATATTTTGCCAATGGTACTGCGCTACAAAAAAGCAAGCAATTCATTTTACCAATTCAAACATGAACAATAAAAAAACTTAATTGTAATTTATTTGCAACTTTATATCGATTTTTTTAGGTTTTTTATTTTTTAAGGTTTGTTAAGAAAAGTTTCAGGCAACTGAATTATCTATCTAAAAAAATGTTTTAAAAAAATAGTGATGATCGATTTTTTATAGTCACTTTTTGTTTTTAAAATTTTTTTTCAGTACAGGATCTCAAAATGAATTTTTTAAATATTTTTTTTTTAAGCTTAAACAGTTTTCTCAAATTCATCCCTTGACAACTTTTCTCTATCTTTAGTCATTATTCAGATATATCGATTTGTGGAAAAACAACTGTAGCTTTTTTCATATGTTTGTACAGATAAATTTTCCAAAAAAAAAATTAAAATCGCTGATTTCACGTATTTAGTTATTGATTTAACATCTTCAATAAAAAAAATAAAATTTGAAAAATTTCCCGATTTTATCACTTTCCCTATTTTATCACGCAAAAAATCAACAGGGTGAGAAATAATCGGATGATCACTGTATTAACCGGTGCTAGTATTGCCATGAGGATTCGTACTGGTAAAGGCAAAGCAAAGCCTTGGATTCGTACTGGTATTGGTAATATTTTCCAGAATGCTGCTATCGTTAAAGCAGTGCAAGCAGTAATCAATACTGATGATTTTGGTACTGACTAGGTTAACGTATATATGAGTTGATCGATTCACTATCATGAATCCGGTCATTCAAAAACATCATCGAATCAATAACATTTAAAAAGACATTGGATTTGTTTCAAACATTTTGCATTGAACGACGATTCTGGTTTTATTCATATGCATTCAATTCCACGTTACTGGCACCAGCGTCAGTAAATTCCTCGGCAACGAGGCTCGCTGTTGGCTGTTTCGGTTGCTGACGGTGATTAGGGATGCACGAGCTTTTCATACGCACCGACTCACGAAAGTAACCAGCGGTTTTTTGAGAGCCCCAAAACTGATCGTTCGCCCAAAACCGAAGTCTACCGAAACACCACGATTTTGTGTGTATGATACAAATTCTGATTTCAATCTCTGTCAATGTATTCATTACGCAACTGTTGTGTTATTCTTTTGACACGTTTGTTGTGTAAAAGCACAAGCAGACACATCGGATGATGTAAGCTTGAACTTTTGCGTGTATATACCGCTTGTTAAGCACAGTATCAACAAATCGTAATAAACATCACACTGCTGTGCATTTGCAGCAGCATCGAACCTCAGTTGCAGTTTATTAATAACCATTCATTATGCTCTTTTAAAAATATTTAGTAGCCTTAAAAAAGGCCGATTGTTGCAATTGCGATTTCCATTCAATTATTGCATAAATGCTTCATGGTCAGATAGCGTGCGATATCCGTTCTGACATAATAAATTTTTCGAACGTTGTGGAATGATCTAACTGGAAAAATAGGTGTGGCTAAATTATTTCCAGTTATACCATTCTACAACGTTCGAAAAATTTTATTTCCTATGTAATATTAATTTTTTATTTCGTATGTAATATTCATGTACGAAAAATACATCTCATTCATTCTGGATTCGCCTTTATTTTCATTTCGTACATATGTTCTCAGTTTCGTAACACGGATGTACAAAAACGATTTCTTGTGGACATTCTGTCGAGCCGGACTGTTAGAGCTCTCATTTAGGCAACAAAATAATATGTATTGTGTCGTGTTGTGCGGCTTGGAAAAAAAAATTCCCGTCCCCGTGTCGCATGGAAGCAAATTGTTGCGTGTTTGATATTGCCGATGGTAGACATGAGTATGAAGGTCGAAATTCTGCTGTTATGTCTAACCATAACTGTAGCAAACGCATTAATTAGAACTTGACAATATAGTCATTCAGCAACTCATTTATTATTGTTCTTATAAAAGGAATTAGAATAGATTTAATAATCGCAAATAGGTTCCCGTCATAGAGGAGATTGCTACATAAATAATCCCCGACCGACCCTTCGTGCGGGTGCTAGATTAGAAGCAGGTATAGAATTTCTAGATCCGTGCGAGGCCACTAATCGTAAGCGGTCTATTTTCTGTTCTGTTTTCTTAGTCTGTTAGGTTTAGCCAGCGTCAATGACTATGCGAATTATGGACGAGTAATGCTCAAAGAAAAGGGCGATAAGTCCTATTATCAGCCGGCGCGTCTGCGTACGCATTATCATCTTATGTAGGGAAATAGGGAATGCAAATCCGGCGCTTTGTAAAACATTGTAACTATCTGAATGAATGTTGTCGTAGGCGCGTGTAAAGAAAGCCGATAACGTTCGGAACCTTTTTCCCGTTCAGGTACCGGATTAGGGGAAGGCAAATTTGACCTGACTAGGCGAATGAAAATTCTGTCGCGTTCTTATTTGTTCCCTTACGAAGATTCGGAGAATCTTCTCTCTCATTTTCTCTTCCATACGTAGGCATAGTTCATAAGATTCGAATTTGTAAATTTTGTATATATACCCGATTTGCTACCAAATAAAATCATACCACTAGCAAATACGAACTCGCACAGATCTTTCTAAATCCGAACGCTAGATTTCAGAGGTTGTCCCTTGTGTGTTTAAGCCTTTCGAATGCGAAAAGGACCTTTGCACACCGGTTAAGATAACCCGAGGAATCTAACCCTTTTAATAGAAAGACGTTCACTATTCTTAACTCCTGAAGTCGACATTTGGCGTCACTCCAGAGAGGAGCTAGTTGGTATCGGTCCTTTCTTTCAACCTTGCGACGATTCTTTCTACGGCGATCAACCTTGGAAGTCATCAGGACGATCAACCCTACGAAGCCACAGAAAAAATCATCAGAAAGCCGCTACCGCCCTCATTACTCAACGATGAGTTATTTTGTTAACAATCCTAACGGTAGTTGCCGCTTGTGCAAGGAGAAAGATTCTAAGGAAAACATGGTCGCATGTGATGAGTGCGATCGCAGATTTCATTTAAACTGTGGACACCTTAGAAGGCTACCATTACCTGAGGAACGATGGATTTGTGTTAAATGCACAAACATCGAAATGGGTCTTGCAATAATGCAATGTTTAAAGACCAGCGATACGATATCGCAAAGATTTAAAGACCATGGAGAAACTATGGCAAGAAAGATGTATTCAGTTTATCAAACGAAGACTGAATCATCACAGATTCGCTTTAGTGAAGAAGCAAATCATGTTCCAGGAGAGAACAGGCTAGCAGATCCAGAATGTTTGGATCAACTCACCCGGTACGAGGATGAGTTGGAATATAAAAACCTGCTCAATGACATCCGTAAGACTTCGAATCTAACGGGTTGCTCCAATGCACTAGACAAATTTGTGTCTAGTATAAAGGCCATGAATGAAATTCGCCTATTAAATAATCCTCAGCTGATGGAGGATATTATTGGAAAGTTTTCTTTCGGCATACAAATCTGTTGGACTAAGGAAAAGTCTCAAGTCAAAGACTTAGATGAATTGAACGACTGGCTGAAACCACATGTTGAAGCGCATGCAATGAGGCGGAGATCAAGACAACCGCCAGGAATTCCTATGTGCGCCAGGAAAAGCGCACAAGATGAACAGTCACTCAAAGACAAGGATACAACATCTGTTGTAATTTCCGGGAATCGCCAAAGAGTTGATCACCACGAATCTAATCCAAAGCCTTTAAAAGGAAATGAAGAAACATTCAAAGCAGTTAAAAAAATAAACATTTCTGAAGAATCAATAGAACCGCGAAAGGTTCTTGTTAATTCCCCAAAGATTGTGGAAAAGAAACCTGCACGAGCTAATGCCACTAAAGTATGTCCAGTTAAACAAGGCTATCAAGATTGCCAAAAATCAGAGATAAGCTCTCAAAAAGGGAAGCTCAAAAGTAAAAAGAAAGACCCTAAAATTCATCAAGTAAATGAACATAAGGGCATAAAACTCTCATCGAATAATAATAAATTGTTGAGATGTCCTTCGGTTTTAAAACGAAGACCTGGTAACATTATTAAACCGAGAGTATCACCTGCAGATGCCATCAATTCCAAAAACGGAAGATATGCTCCAGGATCACCATGGAAAATTAGGCGCAACAAACCGATAGTAAGCTACAACTACGCTGAAAACAACTTAGACACTATAAAGCAGTGTGTGGCCAGAAATGATGTTTTGAATAACTACGTTACTCGGAAGCAACGATCAGTGGAATTGATAAAAGATCATTTGATATTGAATTTTCGTCGAAATTTTACAATTGTCATGAAGGACAATGTATTCTTTGATGCAGCAATGAAATTTTGGAGCTGCAATGGTTTTAAATGTCCTGAGGAATTTTCCTACGCAGAGAATGCAATAGTTAAACATCATAATGCGGATATAAAACTCGAGAATCATCTTTTGAGTGCGGCTGTCAAGAGCCTCTATGAAAATGGGTTCAATAGTAAAAGCAAATTCCTATCGAATAATATTGAAATGCTAGGATGTATCTCAAGCCCAAAATATTCGTCGGAAATTGCAGAATCACCTAACGACAAGGTGAAACAATTTGGAAAGTTTCCAGACATGCTTTGGAACACGATACGACGAATTGGCCAAAAGGATGAACATATTGGAATATTCAGCTGCAATAGAATATCAACAAGGAAAAAAATGATGCTAGAATCCACTAAATTTAAAACATGTTCAACGCAGGATGAAGATGTTAGCAAGAACGTCATATCGCTAATAAATGTTAAAGTTGATGGAATTCAGGAAGACATCGAAGAAAGGCGCTGGATACAATGCAATGCAAGTACAGTCGATGAAACTACGAAGAAGGTTATTGAAAAACTTACATGGCATAATAAATCGAGGATTCTCAAACTTGTTAAAACTCGTTGGAAAAAGGTTCAAGAGTTAACTTTTTTGAATCGAAGACGTATAAATTTGAAATCTTCGGCAAAAGAACGAAGTGAATGGAATAAATTGGTGGAACCGTTAAAGGTCAACGGTTGCTAATTTGAATGCTAAAGGAATACTTATGCAACCTTTCGTAAAGGTTGCAAATTTGGATGTTTTGAAGGAAAATAAAGAACAAACCCTAATACATCAAAAATTCATCAAGCTGTCAACAAACTTTGCAAGCGTTTCGTTTTTTAAATTGGAGAAACGATGAGACATCAATAAAAGTTAAAATCTTCAACAGAGCAAAAAAATGATTCTATCGCCGTAGTACATTAAGAAGAATTGAAAGCGATAACAAAAAGCTTCTCATCTGCGGAGAATTTGAAGTAAAATCGTCAGAAGTAACCGAAGTCTGCCTGTGAATTAAAGGCAGTGAAATTATAAGAAGATATCCACAAATATAAAAAGTGCTAGTGATTACACGTTGAAAGGTTGAACTGTATGAAGTTAAGCCAATACCTTCGATGATTATGAAACTAAAGTATTCTATAGATAAACTCGACCCATCGGAATTGCAACAACACGCTTTGGAGACAGTAAACGCTATTGAGGCCGAAATACGATTGAACGTTATTAGAACAGTATTTTGGTCAGCCTCTTAAACAGTTCTTCCGTGGGTAAAAATCTAAGAAGAAGAAGAAAGATATATTCGTAAGCTCAATCAACAGGAATTGCTACAAGAACCTCCAACTCTGAATTATCTTCCGCACTTCATCGTTTTTTATCAAAACAAATTGCCACCGAAGCCAAGGTTAGTTTTCGACGCAGCTGCAAAAGTAAATGGAGTATCTTTGAACTCAATGTTGCTGCCCGGTCCAGATCAACTGACTTCACTATTTGGGATCCTTCTACGATTTCGAGAAGGAAAAATAGCTGTATGTGGAGACATCAAGGAGATGTTCCTTCAAGTGAAAATACGCCGTGAAGATCAACATGCGCAACGTTTCTTATGGCGCGACTGCAACAGTGGTAAAAAACCGGATATTTACGTCATGCAAGTCATGACTTTTGGCTCGACTTGTTCACCGTACTGCGCGCAAGCTGTAAAAAACCATAACGCAGAGAGATACTTGGAACAGTTTCCTGAAGCCGTAAATGCAATAATAAAACAACATTACGTCGACGATTACGTTGATAGTTTTTGGGATCCAAAAAAGGCAAAGGAGCTTGTACAAAAGGTAACCGAAATTCATCAGGAAGGAGGCTTCCACATTAGAAACTTCTCTTCGAATAATACTGAATTGCTGAGAAGTATACCTGTAACAAGACGGTTATGCGCTGATATAAAACCGTTCGAGGATAAGAAATCTCAAATTGAGAAGGTATTAGGTGTGTATTGGAACACCAGTAGAGACATGCTAAGTTACCGATTTAATCATAACGATAAAGGAGCAGGAATCTTCAATATTAACGAAATACCTACGAAGAAACAAGTATTATCCTTGCTTATGAGTATTTACGATCCACTGGGTCTAATTTCTCATTTAGTTGTGCATGGTAAGATACTAATGCAGGAACTACACAAATATTCCAAACAATGGGATATACTTGTTCCGGATGAGCTGTATGATCAATGGCTGAACTTCTTACGTAAACTCAAACAAGCGGAAGGCTTATCGATCCCGAGATGCATTCTAACAGAGCACGCTCCGATAAAGTTACATGTTTTCGTTGACACCTCTGAAAAGGCACTTGCAGCTTGTGTATATGCTAGAACTGAAACAAGCTTTGGAATCAATACGCAGTTAATAACAGCTAAAACAAGAGTTGTGCCGATTAAACCAGTATCTATTCCACGTTTGGAACTCCATGCGGCAGTCATGGGGACAAGGCTATTAGACGTCGTTCAAAAGGAGATACGTCTGGAAATAAAATCTGCAACATTATGGACAGATTCGAAAACAGTGCTAGCATGGATAACAAATACGAAAAGAAAATATCCATCATACATTAACGTCCGAGTCGGCAAAATATTGGATACCACTGCCAAAGATCAATGGCGTTGGGTATAGTCTGAAAATAATACGGCAAATGAGGCTACTATAGAATATGTCGGAGAAATTAAATGGTATAATGAGCCAAAACACTTCGAATTACGGTTCGACGGTTGAACGTTACCCGGTAATCAACCTGTTACAGAAATAGAAGAAACCTTATTCAACGGCGAGTGTGACCTCGTAAATAAAAACGATTTCTCCGATTGGCGGAGACTACACTACCAAATTTATCATCAGATTATGGCAGAAGAGAATAAATTTCAAAGCCGCTCATCTGAGGTACATCGAAATACATTGTACAGGAAGGATCCTTCCCAATTAAGTTGAATCCGTTTTTTGACGAATTCGGCGTGATGCGATCAACATAGAGATGGCAGAAAAAACTGTCCACAACATTCAACTATTTGTCTCGATTGGGAAGCCTACGATACTGCCACTGAAAATAGTGATAGCAGCAATGTATATCTACGTTATATGCAGTTATATGGCTAATCGTGAATTAAGGAAGCCGCCAGAAGACGCTACACGGCTGCGAACCACACCACAGAAGATACAGTGTAGCTGTAATTAGTAATGTATTTGAACCGTAAATGTAATATGTTTACTTTGAGAAGATGTATAATTTTGAAATAATGCGTAATAGTTTTTTGATAAATCTTAGTAGATTTATGGGGCCCAGAATGTAGCAAACGCATTAATTAGAACTTGACAATATAGTCATTCAGCAACTCATTTATTATTGTTCTTATAAAAGGAATTAGAATAGATTTAATAATCGCAAATAGGTTCCCGTCATAGAGGAGATTGCTACATAAATAATCCCCGACCGACCCTTCGTGCGGGTGCTAGATTAGAAGCAGGTATAGAATTTCTAGATCCGTGCGAGGCCACTAATCGTAAGCGGTCTATTTTCTGTTCTGTTTTCTTAGTCTGTTAGGTTTAGCCAGCGTCAATGACTATGCGAATTATGGACGAGTAATGCTCAAAGAAAAGGGCGATAAGTCCTATTATCAGCCGGCGCGTCTGCGTACGCATTATCATCTTATGTAGGGAAATAGGGAATGCAAATCCGGCGCTTTGTAAAACATTGTAACTATCTGAATGAATGTTGTCGTAGGCGCGTGTAAAGAAAGCCGATAACGTTCGGAACCTTTTTCCCGTTCAGGTACCGGATTAGGGGAAGGCAAATTTGACCTGACTAGGCGAATGAAAATTCTGTCGCGTTCTTATTTGTTCCCTTACGAAGATTCGGAGAATCTTCTCTCTCATTTTCTCTTCCATACGTAGGCATAGTTCATAAGATTCGAATTTGTAAATTTTGTATATATACCCGATTTGCTACCAAATAAAATCATACCACTAGCAAATACGAACTCGCACAGATCTTTCTAAATCCGAACGCTAGATTTCAGAGGTTGTCCCTTGTGTGTTTAAGCCTTTCGAATGCGAAAAGGACCTTTGCACACCGGTTAAGATAACCCGAGGAATCTAACCCTTTTAATAGAAAGACGTTCTCCTTGATAAACTCCTGAAGTCGACAATAACCGTCTTCTTCAAGGCGTTACATCCTTCTCAATGAAGTGTTGAAAGTTTTCTAAAACAGACTCAGCATCGTGAGCAGAACGTGCCGAGCTTTTCTGTTTGAAATCGGATTTGTTCCGTATATACCGCTTGTTATGTGCAGTATCGACAAATCGTAACAAATATCACGCTGCTTTGCATTTGCAGCAGCATCAAACCTCAGTTGCAGTTTATTAATAACTATTCATTATGCTCTTCCAAAAGTATTTAAGGCCATAGCATAGCATAGCATATTTGATCGCCCGTGTGTTGCCCGCGATTGACCAGAATCAGCTGAAATTGCACAAAGAACCGTCAAAATGGTGCCTAGGAGTAGCAAGCCATTCTCAGTGTACAATTCCTGGTGATCTTTCTTTTCACTGGTCAATAACGAGGCTGGCCACGCCCAATGCAGATCAATAGAGGAGGGGATATCGGGAGTGTTAATTTAATACTTGTTGCTACTAGAGACCGGGGAATCCTCTGCATCATCCACAAGTATCAAAGGAAGGAATTAGTGTTAGTGGAAAGGAAGTGATCTGGATCTATTGAGGTTGATGGTGCGATCTTTTCTACACAAAGTCGCGCACGATATGGTTACTTCTCGGTCTCTGGGCAACCGGGCACCAGGAGACGATATAAATAGAACCGCGCCACGATCTAGTTATCTTCGGCAACCTACCAATCGTTAACAGTCTGTATCACACCAAACTTCGCGTTTGATGCCGTGAACTTAATTCAAATTGACCTAGAAACGAATGGATTTTGTAAAACGCAACAACCGCACGCCGAGCGCAAACTAATGGTACCAGCTCAAATAACCGATAGAGCACTGTATTAAGTTAGTCACATTGAGCGCAGTCAAAATACCGCGCGCGAAACTGAACAGCCTTCTCCGAAAGCAAACAAGAGCGTGGTATGACGGAAAAGCCAAAACACCCGGTTTTTTTAAAAAGAATAAAAAGGAAAAAAAGGGAACCGGCAAAACAGGAATAGATTTGGCATCAATGCAGGGTTTGATTTTGTCGCGCTTGAAAATTTACAATATTTATCGAACGAGCGAAACCTATTCCGACACCGAATCGTAACGTGCTAAAAAAGAACCAACGGGCGTACAGTCTCCGAAATAATGATTTGGTACATCTCGGAAATCACAATACACCGATAATCGTTAGATGAGCAAAGCTCACCAAGGCAGAAGACACGTTTACACCGGAGCATTATGTACGACCGCTTTATTTCCTCTCACCGGCGCATACGCGAGAGGACACGGTGCTCCGCCCCGATAATCTTTTGTTTTGTATTTAAATTAAGATACCTACTGAGTATAAAAACTGGCAAAGTCTCATGCACTCATAGCTAAAAAATTTAAAAAAATGCAATATGCATATCGAACAAGACAGAATTATAAGTTTATTGATAAAATGCCAAAGCAATCGCAATCAAAATTTTGTTGCTATTCCGACCAACAAGATTTTCACATAATTAATAAAAATTGTCTATGTGTTTCAATATTTGTTCAAAAGCTAGAAAAATCATAAAACAAGGGTTTAAAACTGGGCCAAATATTCGTAACCGTTCGGTCAGGCCGCAATAAGTTATATTCTAATGCTACCAGTTCCGTGTTGTGAGAGCCAGCGTGTACAAAGGTTTAAAGCTCTCACCCATTGGGGCAATTCTGATTATTCAAGCAGAGCTTTAGCAAATGAAACAACTCCACAAAACCACGCTAAAATAAATCTCGACATATTGTAAGCAACGCACCCAGATTGGCATCTACCAAAAAAATAAACAAATAAATAGACCAATTATTTACAAAACGGCTAATTGACAACGCAGGCAGGGTTTTTAAAGTATTCCTGCCGACGTCAGTGCACTGCTCACACGAGACGAATGAAACGCAAAAACTAAACATAACACTTACTGCTCGTAGATTTATTTCACTTTTAAAATTAAAATAATTTTTTTTCCTGTGTGTATATCGAAGAAATATCGATTAACACGTAACAACTTGCGCATCCCTACAGACAGACAATGCAGGTGTTACAGCAAAATTTTCCAATTAGAATTATCTTTCTAGATTTAAACAATTTTTTTCTCATTGAAACAATTTTTTTTAACTGGCGCTAGTTATATGAAACAATAATTAAACGAATAAAAGCAGAATACTTAGCTTTACATAGGTTCTTCCTCTTTTCCGCCTTCGTTCGACATTTACTATAGCACTTGCCACTGTATGACGTAACACTTTGACATTTTTTTTTCGTTGGATGTTGGCTTACAAAAAAAAAACAGAAAAATAAAACACATTTTGCCGGGCGATTTTCACTTGATATCGTTCTTTTTTCATGCCAACTTCACACAATACAAACTTGAACTATAATGTTAATTTAAACTGCAGACTCTTTTCATAAATCCAGCGGAATACACTTGAATTACGCGAGAATATTACGGAGTAATGTTTAACACGCCTACCAATAGCCGTGCTGCCAGAAACCTCTTCCAAAAGTATTTAGTAGCCTTGAAAAAGTCCGATTGCTGCAATTGCAATTTTCATTCAATTATTGCATAAATGCTTCATGGTCAGATATACCCGCTGCAACTGCTACGCTATTCGAAGCCATGTCACATTTGTGGCCGCTATACGCTGCCATTGGTATCCGCTGTCCCTGCATCAGCTGCTATCGATGCTGAGATCCGCTGCAACTAGAGCGCTATCCAGTGCTACGCCACAGCTGTGGCCGCTATCCGCCATCGCTGGTATCCACGGCACAGCTACTGCTGCTGCTAAGGGATGACTGCTGTTGTCGCTGTGTAGAACTATTATGAGCGGCTTCGGCTGAAACAGGCTGTTATGTAGGCCAAATAGCATATATTCAATTGCAAGGTATATAATCAGAGGTCGAATTTTTCGTTTTGACAAGGCTTGACTATTTTCAATAGTACAATAGTTTGAATAATAAAATTACAACTATCTTCATTTAAGAAGAATCTTAGAAGATTTTCCATTCTATTGCTGCAAGAACGAAGGAAATCCATCGAATACTAACCGATTTATTAGCATTTGAAATTGGACATATTTTTCACTTTTTTCGGTTTTAGATTTTTATTTCACATCCCTATATAGCCGAACTTCCTGAGAGAAGTATTCTACTTCAAAAATCAATAGGGTCTTATGAGGTAATTAGACCTTCCATTTGACACTAATTTTGTGAAAATCGGTACAGCCATCTCTGAGAAACATGAACCACACGTTCAATCTTCATGAAACTCAAAAGTTAAGGGTTTTTTGAGTAGCTCGTTCATTTAAAACCAATTTTGTTGAAATCGGTTGAGTAGTTACTGAGATAATGATGTTTCGTGATTTTTACATTTTTAAACATAACCTGTAAACTAAAAATTCGATTGCAATGAAATTCAATAGGGTCTTATGTGGCAACTAGACCTCTCATTTGCAATTAATTTCATGAAGATCGGTCCAGCCATCTCTGAGAAAATCGAGTGAGATTGGGAGAGCGTTACATACACACACATACAGAAAATGCTCAGCTCGTCAAACTAAGTCGATTGATATACGAGATTCGACCCTCTGGAGCACTTTTATACCTTTGGTTTTTCCAGTGATTGCTATACCTTTCTAGGAGAAAGGCAAGACATATTGTCGTTGGTCGAGAAATTCGGTTTCCAAGTCCAACGAAGATATTCAAGTAAATCAACCAACAGGTTAAAATAGTTTCAACAGTCGTGAGGTTTACGATCCAAGAAAATTTGTTAGGCAATGTTTGAATGGTTGAAAGATTTTTAGTTTAATTTGTTCTATTGACGTTGATTGTGAATTGTTACTGAATTTGCACTTTAAAGATCTCTTGAATGCGGTCCTGTTTTAATTTGATTTTGATAGATTCAACTATTCAAGATCACCTTTTTGCCTGGTCATTGAAGCAAGAAAATAGTTTTTTGGTGCATGTTCAAACTATTGGAGCGAACTGTTCGAACGATGCACTGTAAAATCAATGTAGGATGGAACAGCAAAATATGAATGCGAAAGCTTGGGCACCGATTTGCCGCAGAGTTTTGTTTGAAGTTGCATATCTGTTCTGTGGTAACACTCAGGAAAAAATCTTCCAAGAAAGTTGGTACAAAATGAACTACTCGAATGGTACCACACTCTGAATAAAATCACTGTTTGAGTTGTTTTTGAAGGCAGTGTACCTGCGCAGCCCTGCATTTGTCTCGTTCCTACTCGAAAAATGCTGCATTGATTATGTAAATAACTTTTTGACAGTTCCTTATGAGATTTTCTTTGGGGCTCGAAGAAGCTGAGAAAAAGGAAATTCATTTTGTTCTTTATTTATCGAGCAGTAAACAGGACGAGCTACGGAGTACTATGGGGCAACGTGTACCAAAAAAACCCAAATTAATCCACCTAGCGGTCAGACCCAGCCTTTCTCTTTCAAACTTTTATTTGTAAAACTAGATTCACATGAACGCTTCAATCCAATAAATGTATATTCACTCTTTAGGTTCTAAAATATTGATGTTGTAATCTTTACACATAAAAATGCAGTCAAGTCTGTCTGTCTGTCTGATCCATATAGGCCCGAAAACTACCGAACCGATCGACGTGAAAATTTGTATGTAGGGGTTTTTGGTGCCGATAAAGGTTCCTATGATAGTTTGAGACCCCTCCCTCTTCTGGAAGGGAGGGGTCCCATACAAATGAAACATAAATTTCTGAACAACTCAAGAGCAAACCAAGCAAATGAAACCGAATTTGGCATGTGGATGTTTTAAGGGGATGTTTTAAGGGGATGTTTTAAGGGGTCCATAATAGTTGGATGAAACACAAATTTGTGCACATCTCGAGAGCTAATCAGCCAAATGGAACAAAATTTGGCAGGTAAATGTTTTTAGTCGTAACAAATATGTACATAATGGCTTGAAACCCGACTACCTCTTCTATAAGGGAGGGATCCCATGAAAATAAAACACAAATTTCGCACAGCTCAAGAACCAATCAAGAAAATACAACCAAATTTGGTATGTGAATGTTTTTAGAGGTAACAAATATGTCCATAATGGTTTACGCCCCTCCCTCTTCTGGAAGTTCATGTTTCTTCACAAATTTCTGCACATCTCGTGAACTAATCAACTAAATGGAACCATATTGGCAGGTGAATGTTTTTAGTGGTAACAAATGTGTTCCATAATCGACCTCAGACAACATTTTGATTGTAAGATGGCAACTTCCGGTTTCTGGAAAACAGCCGAAAATGGCCGATTTCCACCCAATATAATAATATCCGGATCTTGAATAATACACAGGAGCTAAAATGGACCACAGATAGCATTTTGAATTCTAAGATGGCGACTTCCGGTTTCTGAAAACAGCAGAAAATGACCAAATACCACCCAATATGAGTTTTTCTTTAACCAGTATGCCGTTCAAAATCCAGAAATTGTCTCCAAATGCCATTATGAAATCCAAAATGGCGACTTCCGGTGTCGGAAAAACAGCGGCAAATGACCAAATACCACCTAATATGGGTATTTCCGGAACCGTAATGATGCACTGGAGCCACAAATCGACTTCAGACAACATTTTGAATTGTAAGATGGCAACTTTCGGTTTCTGGAAAACAGCCTGAAATGGACGATTCCCATTAAATATTAGTATTTCTGGAACCAGAAAGTTGCACAGAAGCTAAAAATTGATCACAGACACAATCTTGAATTTTAGGATGGTGACTTCCGGTGTCTGGTAAACAGCCGGAAATGACCAAATACCATTCAATATGAATGTTTTCGGAATCAGAATTACGCCCAGATGACAAAAATTGATTTCACTGAAGACGACCTCTTTTAGTTTCTGGCAAACAACCAAAAATACCTCCCAATATGGGTATTTCCGGTGTCAGATTAATGCCAGAAAGTCTGCTGATAATGACAGAATACCACTCAATATGAATATAGTCAGAATTAAGGCGATGTACAGAAGCCAAAAGACGAGGATGTTGTCATTTCGATAAAACCAATCATTTCAAACGATTTGTTATTTGACTTTGAGCATATCCTATGGCCGATTCGTCGTGCATTTGCAGACTTCAAACAAACCGCAAGGAATCAATGAACTTGGAACGTTCAAATAGTACGACACCGCATTTAAATTATGTTGAGGCCACATTTATCGATCAAAGCAGGTAGAGTTTTAAATAGTCTTTGAATTTCTTTTCTTTCCATAACTTTTCAACCACATATCAAATTGTTATGAAGTTTGTTATTTGTAAGTTTGAGAGATGACTCGTTCGTATGACACTAGTTATGTTCAAATAAGTCATGTAATCTTTGAGATTATAGACTTTCGTTGTTTTATTAACAATTTAATACATAACGGTGGCTTAAGTTCAATTATAATCAAATGAAATGGGAACGTATAGGGCAGCCAAACTTTGAAACCACGTGTTCAATCATAATTCATCAGTTAACCCTTAACTAGTCCGCTCATCTGATAATAATAATCAAATCGGTTGTGTAGTTTCTGAGATAATGAAGTTTCGTGATTTTCACAAGTTGGTACATTACAAATGAAGTTACAGTTCGATTACAGTAAAATTCAATAGGGTCTTCTGAGGCAGCTAGACCATTCATTTGACACTAATTTTGTGGAAATCGGGTCGGCCATCTCTGAGATAAGTGAGTGAGTCCAAGTAGTCTTCGGAATATGTCCTTTGCATAGCTGGATTTCACATTTTTAAACATAACAGGCAAAGTAATAGTCCGATTGCAAAACAAATCAATAGGGTCTTATGGGGCAACTAGACCAGACCTTCCATTTGACACTGATTTTATGAAAATCGGTACAGCCCTCTCTGAGAAACATGAGTGAGATTAAACAGTCTTCAGAACACTTTTCTTTTCATAACTTTTGAACCACATGTTCAATCTTCATAAAATTCAAAAGTTAAGGGTTTTTCAGGTAGCCCGTTCTATTGAGACCAATTTTGTTCAAATCGGTTGTGTAGTTTCTGAGATAATGATGTTTCGTGATTTTCACATTTTTAAACATAACCTCTAAACTAAAAATCTGATTACAATAAAATTGAATAGGGTCTTATGGGGCAACAATACCTTTCATTTGCAATTAATTTCATGAAAATCGGTCCAGCCATCTCTGAGAAAAGTGAGTGAAAATAAAAATCTGCACATACACACCCACACACATACACACACACATACACACACACACACATTCAGAAAATGCTCAGCTCGTCGAGCTGAGTTGAGTGATATATGCCATTCGGCCCTTTGGAGCACTTTTATACTATCGGTTTTGCAAGTGATTGCTATACCTTTCTAGGAGAAAGGCAAAACGCCAGTGTTACGTATGTCTTTTGTATGCGGTAATACCACATACTTAGACATACGTAACACTGGCGATTTTTTTGGTACTCTTTGCCCCACATCACCCGGTACCAACACCAGTATGAACTGCTCGACGAAAATGAACGTCATTTTCTTCATAGCGGCTCTACTCGAGCCCTCAACAAAATCCCTTACGAAACTGTCAAAAAGTTGTTAACAAAATCAATGCTGCATTTTTCGAGTGGAAACGAGACAAATGCAGGACTGCGCAGGTACACAACCTCCATAAACTACTCAAACAGAGGTTTTTTTACAGAGGTTGGTACTTTCGAGTAGTTCATTTTGTACCAACTTTTTTGGAAGATTTCTTCCTGAGTGTTACGTATGTCTTGTGTATGTGGTAATACACTCTTTGACCAAGCGTCAAATATTTGTCACTTTTTGAAAGATAAAACTTTGGTCAAAGATAATTGTTTGGTACTCTCCAATTTTGACATGGGCAAACAACAATCATGATGTCAAATAAATTTGACCATTATGTCAAAAGCAGGGGGATCTATCTGTCAAACATCGTGTAACCAACATGTTCGGCGGAAGGGCGTTTGTTCTGATTTTTGTTCTTTTTGGTCATGGAATTGATCGATGTAAAATATTATAGAACTGGAACGTTTTTTTATTAAAACTCGAGAAACCGCGGAAAAGTTTCATGAATGTGTTGTGTAGTGATTATTCCCCCCATTTTTGTTCATAGTCACAAACATCATGGACCAACAAACGTCATGGACCAGAGTTGATCTGCGATAACGCACACACATATGAAATTTGATAGCAGTGAACCAAGTATGATGACAGTTCTACAAGGTATGCTACATTTTTGTCTATCCACGCACTCAAA
Source organism: Wyeomyia smithii (assembly GCF_029784165.1). Taxonomy (NCBI): domain Eukaryota; kingdom Metazoa; phylum Arthropoda; class Insecta; order Diptera; family Culicidae; genus Wyeomyia; species Wyeomyia smithii. The sequence goes on along the minus strand of NC_073695.1, from coordinate 242,441,564 downwards.
CAAATCTCGTTATGAAAAATTTCGCGTTTTGTATGGAATTCAGAACATTTTTGGAAATTTCTCGTTTTGTGTTGTTTTATATCTGATTTTTTTGGTTGGAGAGTGAATATCCAGTGGAAACACACTAGAAATTGATATTAAATTAGATTTAGTGTGGAAAATTGCGACAATATGTCGAAATAAAGTATATAAAAAAGCTATATTTCTAATAGTTGGAGCATAATCTTAGTCATTGTCATAGCTCATGACTTTTGTTACTGTATGAAACATAAGCGACTTTATAAGCGCTATTAGAGTACAAGAAAAAAACGAAAAGTGCAAAAAGGTTACCGGCAAATTGATGAAAAACAGCATATTTTACCTAAACCGCAGCATGTTTATGTATTCCCCACAAATAAAACATGTTTCAACATCATTTCTATAACTTTTCAGGAAAATATGTTTTATAAGTTTAATTTAAAATGCAAAATCATTTCAAATTTCATACAAAATTGGAAAAAGTTCATAACGATCACTAATACTAATGCATCGACGTGAATAGCATACCTTGTAGAACTGTCATCATACTTGGAGCAGTGAATCCCCTCTGGTCAAAAGGTCAAATATTTGACCATTGGTCAAAGAGTGTAACACAGGCTTTAGACGTCTTTTATGACTGCCACTTCATTCATCATCGCTTCAAATTTCTATTTGCAAGCAACATTGCAAACAAACAGATGCACGTTCTACCCAACATTGCGAACAACAAATGAACCGCTCGATCCAAGCAGGTCATTCTCCCCACCACCGGCTAGTGGAAATCGACTTGCGCGCGTTTTATTTACATTGCATCCTTGGCTGTTGGGGACAAGCAAAGGACAGAGTAAGTGAATAATTTTCATTCTTTCCGTTACGAAGGCAACGCAGGCACACCAGATTGCAAGCGATGATGCATCGCGCACGTGCTCGAAGCGGTAATCAACGACAGCCACGGCAGCGGGTGCCACGATTTGTTGGCACCATTTTTGTGTGATCTGCAGAAAGCGCAACATTTGCACAACTCAGCCGGTTTCGGTTTAGGCTTGTGGAATGTTACTGTTCACCTCGAATGAATTTACCAAACAACAGTCTTTATCACTTTAAGGCTGTTTAGCTATATCAGGTTTTTATATCATATGAAAGAGCTGCATTTTCTGACCAATACGTGATTTAAAAAAAATTCTATCGTCGTCATTCTTATTCCTTCTCATATACCAACTGTCATTGTAGCGATTTAGAGAGATTTTAATTCACGTTCAGCTCAGACAATTACACTCTTTTAGCTGATACCTATATAAAAATCAATAATCCGTGAGTACCCAATTTTACATATGGTCATTTAAGCAAATGTTGGTATTTTAGAATTATAAAATACAATGTACACTTCACATCATCTTGACGTGCTCTACTGAACAATTCTATTGTGAATTTGTTACTGTACAAAGCTCTCAGCTAGAGAACTCAAATCAAAGTTGCATTTATCCCCCAGTGATGTCGTTTGCAAGGAAATCAAATTCTCTACTGCAAACGGACGGTCAAAAAACGGTATTACGACGATCACGAACGTCCAATACTTGGTCTATAGATCCTCAGTAAGTCATTCTTGCGAAGAGAAGCGAATTGTCCCCCGGGGCCGGATTTCGTCGCAGTAAGCTAGCTTGCTGTCAGACGAACTTACCGGACACCAGGATTCAAATCAAGAATGAGCACTTCCGGACCCGGTCGGGACAGATTTAAAACGGGTCGGCGTGTTCTGGTAGCGATTGTCAGGATCCAGCGCCAAAAGGGCATTCCAAACGGGCCAAAACTGTATCACATACATGTTACTAACAAAAAATAACGAAAAACTTTTCCCACTCAGAAGGAGGAGTAAAACATAATTAAACTTTATCGAAACAGTAAATAACGGCGAGAATATAGTCTTAAATAACGATCCAAAACCGCCTTTTGAAAGGTAAATAAACCAATCACAATCCTTTGACTGGATGAACTCCCAGGAGAAGTGTGACTGCGCAATTGTTAATCAACGGACGAAGAGGCTGGTCTATAAATAACATTGTTGCACCAAGGTCCTAACTGAAAATGCATAGGCGAAAGTGCGCCCGCGCACAGACTGTGTTTTGCGTTCCGAACACTTTCTGGCAAGTTGGCGCCTCGAGGAATACCCTCACCAAAGACCAGGATCATGATGCTCGAGCATTTCTTTGCAGATTGCCAACGGGAGCGGTTCTCCGTTACGAATCTGTTGGGTTGTGTACTTTGGAAAGCATACGACTTCGTGACAAAAGAGGCCGGTTTGTCTTGTGCAGTAAACAGTTTTAGGCTCTTCGTTTTTTTGCGATCTCTATTAAGTTATACTAGCTTGAACGTGATGAATAGTAAAAAAAACTATATTACCTACAGTTTAGATGGATACTGAAAAGCTAACTTAAAAGTTTGTATCTTCAATGTATTTCTGGTATTAAGAAGTATAAAACTATTTATTTTTTAAACTTCTGGTGGCAGTTTTTCTGCAGCAATCTTATGCCAACGGGGGCCGAAGAAAATCACTGACGAAGACGTTTGATACCCTATTTCGGAAAAACGATTATTATTAACTTGTTTCGTAGTGAAAAAAAAATTTAACCCGTGAAATAAAACTTTGTTTCCAACAAAAAAAATCCATCCAATTCTCTTCAGAAGCTCATTTTAAAAATAAATATTTTTCTTAGGGGCCATCCACATACCACGGGACAGATTTTTAACGATTTTGACCCCCCCTCCCCCTCCGTGGACAACTGTCCATATAAATTCTAAAAAAATTGTATGGACCGTGGACATTAGCATCTTGATGGAATTTTTAGCAAATAAGTGTTGATCATTCATCGGCAGTGATTTTTCCTCGATGAATAAAGACTGGCTGAAGAAGCTTAAACCGCTACTGAAAAATCGAATTATTCAACCGTATTCGCTTAAGCATTTTACCATTTTTACCAACATTTGCCATCACCCGCTTTCTGCTGCTCCAGAAAGAACCGTCCGCTTTGCCGGTCAACGCACGAATGAGAAATCAATTCGATGGCGTGCGTATGATACCGGTACAGTTTTGGAATGAAAATGATGGGGCGAAATGTTCGAATGGTACCAATGGCAAGGAAAAGGAAAAAGCATCAGGAACAGAAAGCGACCTCGAGTAAAACAACAACAACAACAACAAATCGTTTACAAAGTCGAATCGGTTGTATCCGTTAGTGTCGGCTGTGCTTGGGAGGAGAGGTAGTGATTGGTTTTATTCTCTGTATGCCTGAAGGGCACTGGGTACTGAAATGCCACTGCGACATTCTTGCTGATTGTCTTTTGTGGCGGGCCCCGATTGCTGTGCACAGGTTACGGATTGTTCGTACTCATTGATGGAGTAGAACTGTTTTGTTGTAAACCTGTACCCCAATTAGGTACAACATAGTTGATGAAACTAATGACCTGCTTGGGATTGGAGCTCCATGCTTGGTATGGAGTTAAAAGGTAACTTCCTAAGAAGTTGTACCTAGAGGAAGCAAGAGCTTCGCAAGAGCAAAGCAAATGCTCTGAACTCTCTGGTTCAGATTTGCAGAATCGGCAGGTGTCGTTCAACACTACGCCGATTTTCTTTAAATGATAAAAAGCGGGACAGTGTCCGGTGAGGAGTCCCGTGATTATCCGTAGGTCACTACGATTTAGACTAAGTAGCTTTCTTGCGGTTCCAGGGTTCGGATAGATAAACTGTTTGCCTTGTCTACAACCCTGTGCCTGTTGCCATTGGGATACTATTTCTAGCCTTTCCCAAGTTAATAGTTCGCTTTTGATAGCGGAAATGGACGTACCCAGAAACGGCTCGGGACCAATAAACCGCTGAGCTGATCCCTGTCTTGCTAGGTAGTCAGCGTGTTCATTACCCTCGACTCCGCAGTGTCCGGGCACCCAAAACAGAAAAACTGAATTCTGTCGGGAAAGTTCCCGTAGAGTTTCAATGCATTCCCAAACAAGTTTGGAAGCGCATTTGACGGACTTAAGTGCTAGTAGTGCTGCTTGACTGTCCGAGAATATACCGATTTTCGCATGTCTGTAGTTGCGTTGCAGACATATTTTTGCGCAGATATATATGGCATATACCTCTGCTTGAAAAACGGTGGGCCATTTTCCCAGGGAAAACGTTTCCTTGATACCGGGTCCGTATATACCAGATCCCGTTAGGGATCCCATTTTCGAGCCGTCCGTATAAAAATTGACGATGCCAGGTGGAAGATTAGGCCCTCCATTGTTCCACATAGAGCGGTTTGTTTCAATCACTCTATATGGAATATCCATGTTGGACCTAACGTCCATCCAGTCGGAGACTGTGGTTAATAGCGGAGTTAGTTTGAACTCCCTAAGTATGCGAAGGTGGCCGATTTGGTCCCCTTCAAGTATGGTTTTCCTCCTTTGCAACCTTAGAGCGCCAAGCTCTGCTTCCTTTTTCACATGAAGATGTAGAGGTAGTAGGCAAATCATAGCTTCCATGGCTGCAGTTAGAGCTGTTCGCATAGCGCTGGTAACCGAGAGACATGCAAGTCTTTGAACTTTTTTGAGTTTGGCTTGCGCAGTCACTTCGTTCACCTTAGGCCACCACACTAGGGCAGCATAGGTGATTCTTGGTCGGGCAATGGTCTTGTAAGACCAGAGTGCCAAGTCTGGTTTCAGTCCCCAGGTCTTACCGAAGAGAGTTCTGCAGGCCCAGATCGCTGAGATCGCTTTCTTAGCGGCATGATCCAGTTGTGCAGACCAGTTCAGTTTCTTGTCCAGAATAATTCCGAGATATTTGACTTCATTGCTGAAGCCCAGTCTAACTCCACTCAGTATTGGAGGAGTGATGGAGATCGTCCTTCGTCTGCCGAATGGAATTAGGACTGTTTTTAAGGGGTTTATGTTTAGACCCTCCTGTAAACACCATGACATGGTGGTATTCAGAGCCGTTTGCATTCGGCTCGACAGAGTTTCGTCATCTTTACCTCTGACGATGAGGACGATGTCATCGGCGTATCCAATGACCTCGTAACCAAGCTGTGAAAGCTTGTTGAGAAGTGCGTCGACAACTAGTGACCATAACAAGGGCGAGAGAACTCCTCCTTGCGGACACCCCTTGATCACTGACATTGTTACAGACGAATCTCCCAAGGTTGCTGTGATCACTCTGCTAGAGAGCATTGCGTGTATCCAGTTCCTTGAAGTTTGGTCGATTCCCTTATGAGAAAGAGCCGTATCGATTGATGCAAAGGACGTGTTATCGAAGGCCCCTTCAATATCAAGAAAGGCACATAGCGCCGTCTCCTGATAATTTAGGGACTTTTCAATCAACGTCACTAAGCTGTGAAGAGCAGTTTCTGTTGACTTGCCGCTTTGATAGGCATGTTGGTTCCTGTTCAGCGGGGAGTCTTTAAGAAACTCATCACGGATATATTTATCCATTATTTTCTCCATCAACTTGAGAAGCGTTGAAGTCAGACTTATGGGTCTGAAAGTTTCAGGTAGGGTTTTGTCCTTTCTTCCAACTTTGGGGATAAACACTACCTTCACCTTCAGCCAGTTATCCGGAATATGGCCCAGGATAAAGCTGGCTCTGAAGAGGTTGATGAGTTCGGACATGATAACTGCGGCCGATTTTTGTAGAAAGATGGGTAGTATGCCGTCTGGACCAGGAGACTTCATAGGGTCGAATGAGCTTAGAGCCCAACCTATTGAAGCTTCCGTGAACAGTCGACGGGCCAGCAGGATGGACTCCCGAGACGCCATATGTCTCGAATTGTCCTGCCGCGACCCATCACTATTCAGTTCTTCGGTCTCTGTCGATCCAGGAAAGTGGGTGTTTATAAGAACCTCCAGCGTTTCCTTGGTAGTGACAGTGAGGCATCCATCCTCTTTCCTCACCTGTCCTAAACCGTTAGTATGGTCGTTGGACATCGCCTTTTGGAGCCGCGTAGCTTCCGGCAGAGTTTGGATTCTTTCACAGAAACTAACTCTGGATTTCCGTTTAGCCTTGCGTAGCTCGGCGTTGTATTTAGTGAGGGACGCCCTGTAGTCGTCCCAGTTAGACGTGACTTTTGCCCTGTTGAACAACCGCCTAGTTTCCCGACGAAGGTCACTAAGTTGATCATTCCACCAGGGTACGTCACGGCATACTGACCGCTGTGTTAGTGGACAGTTAGCGTCAAAAGCATCCATGATTCTGTTTTGTAGATCATTTGCTGCCGAATTCAGGTCAACAGAATTTAGAATGTTGCTGTAACTGAAAGTTCGTGAATCGATCAGGCGTTCCTTAAAGGATTTCCAATCTGTATTCTTAGGATTTCTGAACAGCTCTTTTTTCAGAGGGTTAGCCTCTATATTAAAAACGATGTGTCTGTGGTCCGACAAACTAGTTTCATCGGATACATGCCAATTTTTAATCCTTTCAGAAATAGAGGCGCTACACAGAGTGAGATCAAGGAATAGCGTTGATAAACGTGGGGTTATTCCCTACATTACATACATTGACATCGTTAGAAGTAAGGTATTCAAGTAGGTACTCACCCCTGGTGTTGGTGTCCGAGCTGCCCCAGATCGTGTGGTGAGCGTTGGCATCGCAGCCGATCAGAAACGGCTTGTTGATGGCCTTGCAGTACCGCACGAGCGCAGCAACTTCGGGTGGCGGTATATCACCTTGGTCGCCCGGGAAGTAGGCCGACGCGACAACCATTTCCTGCTTTCCTCTGGTTGTCGGTACTTCAACCGTGACGGCAACGACGTCGCGTTGGATAAATTCTGTAATAGGTAAAAATTTTAGTTCTCTATTTAGCAGAATTGCAGTCCTTGGTTTGGACTGCGTGTCACAGTAGATTAACCTACCGTTAGGAGCGTTAAGTCCGAGAACTTTGGATTCGTTGATCCACGGCTCCTGGATGAAAGCAGCCGCTAGCTGCTCTTTGGCGAATCTCCTGCAAAGAACACCCGAGGCGATTGGTTGCTCGGTATGATTTAGACAATCGATTTTTTTTCAATTTTTCAATAGTGTATCTCAAACAGTAGGTTGTTTTTGTTACATAAATTTAACCGTAAAAGAATTTCTAATCGGTTGATACCAAAATCTCGATATTCTGAGAAAAACCAACTGATATATAAGCGCTCAAAACCTGACCGCTTTTCCCTGGTTGATTTACTAGATATTTAAATTCAGGCACCTAACTTCGATATAGACGTTAGTCCAACTTCAAAAAACCGTTCACGATATCGAATATCGAAAATAAAAATAACTTATAACTGTTGCAAAAATGTTCTTTTCTTGTTGAGTAATTTATGGTAATCATATTCACGAGATAAACTTTGCAGTTTTTCCTCGATTAGAACACACGAATAGAAGTGTACCAACCATACTTTTTACCACCTCCCTTCATAACCCCGTTTAGACTTCCTGCTGTACCGTGTTAAGACTGCAACCTGCGTTCCATATATCATGGAAGGAGTAATGACAGTCTGCCAAGATTGAGAATACTTACAATGAGGTCGTCAGCAAATGCTAAGATAATCAGAAGCGTAATATTGAGGTATTGGTTTAGCCTTAGAAAGGATACTTAATCTGCCACAGATTCCAACACTGCCTTCATAACCAAGTTAAAAATAAAGGGAGACAAAGGGCAGCCTTGTTGATCCCCTTATGGCGTCGAAATGCTTTGGTCAGCTGTCCCTTTCATAAGACACGTCTCCCCCCAGACACTGCAATAATAAATGAAATAATGTATTAGCAAAAGAAAAAACTGTTACCCTTCGGTATAGCCGGCAGCGTTTCCTAGGAGACATAATCAAAAACATTTTCGATATCTAAGGACATCAATTCCATTGTTCTTGGAGGAGACTCTGTAACACAAAGAGATGATGAATTGTTGATCTCTCAGGCAGAAAAGCAGCCTAATATCCAACTAGCGTATATTTTATATGCAGTGGACCTCAAGCATATCCTCCGATGATCACTTGTTTCCAATCAAACGGAGTTTGGTTTTCTTCCCATACCTTAACCAGGAGCTGGTGTAGCTCGACAATAGTGTTGCTATCGTCAATCATGGAAATTATCACTCATTAGCAATATTCCATGCAAATGTGTTCTCTGATTCATCATGTATCATCCAGTTATTTTCACTCGCGTACAGGTTTTCCATAGAAACGCTGCTGATTGTTTTTCGCTTCTAAGTGATCCGAATACCATAGAAGAAGACTGAATGATTCAAACACGAAAATATTTATTGTATCCAATGATACAAAATTATGAATCCAAATGAACGTTAGAATGCGCTCAACTGTTTGCTTACCGGAGCAAGCAGGTATTATCAATGCTTACGGAAGTAGTGGCATGGTGCATTAGCATGTGATATTTGAAATCACCGAGAATCATCAAGGTATATAATGGTAAAAGCACGACGTGGAGTAGCAGAATTCCGCCTATACGCAAGACACATTCGAAAGAATCGTAGCGATCGCTCGAGTGCAATCGTTTACGATTCATTCGTGGAATGCTCGCTAAAAGTTGCTCCCTCCGCATAAAACAGGCAACACTGAAACAAAATCATCAAAGCAAGCCACCATATATTTCTTTGCTCTTAGTTGTCTCTTGAATGCGTAAAAATGTGTAATTTACAATAGCGATTGATTGCTGAGATTAAAAGCTTATGAATAGCATGTCAGACATAACTCCCGAATGATCGTTATGCGATACGATTTTTTTTTCCATCCTTGGCTAATACTTAAAGAACTCGGCATAAAGTGAATCAATACGTGGTGTCTTCCCATTTTTCATACCAACTACAATATCTTTTATTTCTCCCAGCGTAGGAGGTGATGGTGAAGCTTGTTCTGAAGGCTCCAAGAGTAGATCAGGAAAAAGGTTCTCTGCCATCCGTAACCCAATCGGCCAGACGAATATTAGAGGATATCTGTTCAGAGAATCTCTTTTTTCTACTGAATCTTCTCAGATACTGAAAAGTTCGATTTATTCGCTCAACGATAACTATTGTCAAAGATTACGGAAGATCTTGAAATGCACGACGAAAACCCCCCTTAATAATTTGCCAGAGCATTTAGAGATTCGGCACCTCCCCAAAATCCAGTAATCTGCAGCTTATTGACGCATTGTTTCACCTTTTCCGCATAGGAGTTTACGGAGGATACAAACGCCGGCTTACCTAACTTGCTGGCTATACAGCTTGAATAGCAAATGTTTAGGTGTAATTCCATAAATCTGATTAACAATTGCCTCAAATAAACAAAATAAAAGCCGGGAATAGTGATAAGCCAAAAACAAGAGCCGTGTACATCTAAAGCTTGATCAATTTTTGAATGTCAAGCGTGTCACTTTTACAATTGAGCAAACAAGTGGACAAAATGGAGGCCCTATTTTCATACAATGCATTAGATAACTTATACAGGCACTTGTAGACGAAAAGAAATATGATATAAGATACAAACGAAGCTGTTTTCAAAAGATGACGAATCATTTACTTATGATGTATATAAAATATAAGGTGAAACTAGTTCTGTAAAGTATCTATGTCATAAAAAAATATGTTCCTTAGATAATAAAACTCGAAAATAAATATTTGATACTTATATATATTTATATCACTTAGAACATTTAACTCTTTTCTTGAGAACCGTTCGCCCAATCGTTTTGTTGTCAAAGAATGAATTGTATATTTTTGATCAAGCATTCCAATGAACGTATGGTTTATGCTGGAGAACCATGGACAAATTAAGAAAAACGTGTATTTTCCGAAATATTAATAATTTCTCGAGCTTAAATTTAAAATAACTCGAAAACCGATGCCTTTAGAATGTTTGCTACCAAGAGCTTTTTGATTCAAATAACTCTCTGCATCTTTTAAAATCATCAGAATACAAATATTTTGAAAAATGTTTGAATTAGAATTTTTATAAAAAAATTAATCTACCATAAAAAAGTGGAAGAGGTTGTTTATAAGAAACGACCGCAAGGTTAACGTAGAATTACGACAGCCTGTCTTATGTCAATAATATTTTGCAATAGCTTTGGAAATACACTCGATTAGGGTTAATAATTTTAATGGTGTGAAGCGATATATTTTTCCGTATTTGTCTCGTATATTATTTTTGCTTTAATGGAATGGAAGGGGATAGCTGGAAAAATAGGTGTGACTAAATTTTTTCCAGTTATACCATTCTACAACGTTCGAAAAAAAATACATCTCATTCATTCTGGCTCAGAGCGATCATTCGATAAGCTCCACCTTTATTTTTAGTTTTAAAGTTTTTCCTCATTTTCGTAGCACGGATGTACAAAAATGATTTCTTGTGGACATTCTGTCGAGCCGGACCGATAGCACTCTCATGAAAAAAACAAAATAACATGTATTCAGGGCTAGTAGCGAACTTGGAGCAAAATAATAGTGACTTCAGTGACTTTTTTCATTAAAATAGTGACCAAATAGAGACTAAATAGTGACCAAAAATATACAAAAGAGGGTTTTGAAATTTATTGTTGAACCATTACTGCCGGTAACCGCAAGTCAGTCCCATCTGTAAAAATGTTAAAACGAGAAAACAGCTTCGAAAGATATTTCATTCACGCTCAGTTATCACTTATTTAAGATGAATTATTTTGACAATATTCATGCTAAAATATAGTTTGCATACTAGCCTGCACTAATTACGTTGTAAAAACCATTGATATAATTGATTTTATGATAAAAACTTTGAGTGTGACTGACTTGCCGTTACATGCTACTCCGAAGAGAAAAATAACCGCAAGTCAGTCACATTGCCATGTTGAAACTACAGTGCGTGTTGACGTGTTGTTATTCGTTGCCGTGGAAAACTGTCAATCCTTCGCTGTTAGGAAGTGTATGTCCATGAGAACCTTTTAAGAAATGTCGACGTTGGAAAATCTCATGATGTACGGAACCTATGCAAGCTTATCCGGTGAGGACTCGGTTCTTTATCCGAACTGAAGCCGGGACTGCAGTTGGTTCATCCGACAACAAACGTCAAGATGATCCAAATCCATTTGAGGTTCGAGCTTCACCTTTGGAGATTTCTTGGAACGATTCCCTGGATTCTGATGGAAGTTTTTTCGATACTCAAGATTTAGCGGGTAGATCCACGAAGAAGCGAGCCAAGAAAAAAAATGACTTGAATTCGTATTAGCAGAAAATTGCTCCACATAAATTCATCACCAATTCAAACTAAAAAATAATCCCAGTAATTGATAATTATTACTAGATAACTTATTTTCATCTAAACGGTCGTATCGCTCTCTTTTTTACTCCCTAATCATTTTACTGTTGTATTATGCATGTTTTTTTTTTGTAAATCGGGACTGACTTTCGGTTATTTTTCTTCTGGGACTGACTTGCGGTTACTTTGCCTAATGTTACAATTCGACTTGGTATTGATTTCCACTTTTGTTGAACAAACCACTTTTTTATCGGTACATCTGAAAACCAACTCAAAGCTAGGCCAAAATACGATGCTAACTTAAAATTGACAAAATTACAGATGGGACTGACTTGCGGTTACCGGCAGCATAAATGAATTAAATTTTATCTGAAATTTATGTCTTTAGAACATAGGATGTGCAATGATTTGTTCTCGTAGAAAAAAAGTCGAACTAAAATCTGTATCATAATTTCACATTGAAATGGTTGTCATAACACCTTGTTCAATATATTCGAATACAAGTTTTCGAGTTATAAGTGTTAATGAAAGTACGTGAACGAATGTATGCACTCTCGAATACGCATTGGTGTATTGGTGGTCTGTCAGATTTGTAAATTACGATTTTTGGTCAGTAACTGCCCTTGCACAATATTCAAACATCTCAAATCGTGTGAAGCTAGGCGAGATTTCGTTTATTAAACCATCGAAAAATACAAGGAGACATTCTCTTTGGGGGATCGTTGAAAATTATGTCGGCCACGATCTGCAAGGATGCCGCAGGTCGTAAAATTGTGACTGTTATGAGGAAGCGTGTCCGGCGAAATGATAACGTTCAGTTTTTTAATTCCCACCCATCTGAGTACACTAAAGTCGCTTTCTACGCGGGGGATACGTGCCGCGTAAAAAGAAACCGCGTAAATTCCGGAATCCGTGTGAAAAAAAAAACGCGTAAATTCCGGAATCCGCGTAAAAAAAACCGCGTAAATTTCGGAATCCGCGTAAAAAAACCATCGTTAATTTTGCATTCCGAGTGAAGGGGAACCGGAATCCGGGCAAAAAAAAATACCGCGTAAATTCCGGAATCCGCGTAAAAAAAACCGCGTAAATTCAGGAATTCGCGTAAAAAAACCGCGTAAAAAGCGACCTTAGTGTATATCTATTGAATCGGTCCACAATATTTTGGCCGATTCTTTTAGAAAAAGAGGCTCGATAGAGTGAAAATGATACTTTAACAACTCGCTGTTCGCGATTTCGTTGTTTCTGATGAGAAACTATTTGTCCTGGAGTGTGACTGGTTACACAAAACAATCGAATGTGGGCAGCAGCAAGAGACAACATTTCAGAGTTCTAAAGGAGTGTTCCTCGATTGCAGAGTACAGCTTTAGTGATGGTCTCGGGAGCAATTTGCAAGCGAGTAAACTTCTTCTGATTTTCATTTTACATAATGTTTAAAAATTATGACCAATAGCTTAACCCGATCCCGGCGGAGAGAAATCAGTTTTTACCTCAAAAAATGAACTTCACTCTTATTACTCATCAACTATATACACAATTAACACAAACTGTATTGCATATTAAAGATCAATCTGTTCTCTAACCTTACTGAATAATATCATCGTGAAAATTTCCAAGCATAATCGTTGAACTTGAATCAAAGTTTGAATGTCACCCGCCTAGAATGAGTTTATCTTATACTCAAAGATTTTTTGAAACAGCTAAAATTTTCACGTATCAGCAAAATAATTATCCCATTCTCCGTATATCTTGAACGTCGTAGTATACTTAAAGAATTAATTTTGTGTAGGTTGAATGTCTCCTTTTTTTGGAATATCGAAAAAAAAATTATATTGCTCTATCTTTAAGTACAACTTCTTGAGAACATTTTTGTAAATTTTGTTAGAGCTTTAAGTAGTAGGGAGAAAGTTGGATAGATTTCAAGTGCGGCTTGTCACGCGTCATAAGCTAAACTTGAAACTCGATATGGTGTTTTGCACAATTTCAATGCAAACTGCTTATTTTCTCGAGCAAAAAAGTTTTTAAACCCCATCATGTTTTTGACTTTTTCATAGTTTATCCTCAATGAATTTCAACAGGTACTGCTATATTCCATCACTTGACAACCTAATTTTGATGACAACGCCATGACATTACAGAAATTATTGGACATGTAACTATAAAGTAACGTTCATAATCAACTGACAGTGGTTTGGCTTACTTTAGATTTCATTTACATGCTTGATATCTTTGATGCTATGTCTTTCTTACATCTCAAAATTGTCTTTCGCCCTTTATTACGTTTTTTGCGGTTTTTGCCGATGCACCTGCATCAGAACTTATAACCATGTGCTAATTTAACACGTGTGTCGAATATTAGTTAAGACGCAGTTAGTAGAGATGGTCGGGTTTGGCATTTTTCAAACCCGTACCGGTCCCGTACCCGAATTTTTTTTTCGGTTGAAACCCGAACCCGACCCGAACCCGAAACTTTTTTTTTCGATCAAACCCGAACCCGACCCGAACCCGAAAATTTTATTTTTGTGAAACCCGAACCCGAAACTGTGAAACCCGGACCCGACCCGAACTCGAGATTTTTTTTTGAGGGGTAGATTTTTTGTACCAATTTGAGGCTGCCCTGAAGCTTTGGGCCTCGAATGGTATTGGAATGCTAGTGTTTTTGCAGTTGCATGAAATTAGACATCATGATCTTACAAAAATGCTTATTTGATATAGTCGGGTTTCGGGTTTTCAGACCTAAACCCGACCTTTTTTAAACCCGAACCCGAAAATTTTTTCCCACCAAACCCGAACCCGACCCGTACCCGACACCTTCAAAAGTTTTCAAACCCGAACCCGACCCGAACCCGACGGGTAGTTCGGTTTGAAAACCCGAAACCCGACCATCTCTAGCAGTTAGCTTTGATTTCCTTACGACTGGCTTCATACCAGGCGAGAGGAGGTGAGTGGAGGACTAAAAGCAAAGGTAACTTGTAGTCAGAACAGGAGTGTTTGCGTTGCTACACACAAAAAATAACAAACTTTAGTGTACCTCAGGTTCAGAGTTTGCTTGGGAAAAAGGCAATTTGAGTAACTTTCGTTTGTCGTGCGCGTGACTAAAAGACAAGCAAACTATATATATTCCGACGGTAGTTTTGGAAAAAAACGTTACCCCGTGTCTTCGAAAACTCTCCAGAGCTGATTACTATATGTTCCAGCAAGACGGTGCATCAGCGCATACTGCGAACTTGACTCAAGGTTGGTATAGGGACAATTCGAGGGACTTTTTGAACAGAAATAAATTACCGTTAAGTTCACCTGATCTCAACTCAATAAACTTTTTTTTATAAAATCTCCAACTTGTAAAGCGGTTAAAGCGATTATCCAGAAAATCTGGGATGAAATCTGGGAATCCGTGCCGCCTGTGACAGCTTCGAAAAGCGTTTGAAGTTGGTTAAGCTAACTGAGGGAGGGGTTTTTCAAAATATGTTAAAAATAGCATTGTTCGTTCCGAAAATCTGCAAAAACAATACTAAGCCTGTTTGTTCCATCAATGATTTTCCACGCATATTCAACCCACTTGACATTTTCTAATCAAATTCGTCCCACTAAACACTCGTTTGCTTGATCTGGAGCATGGAACAAATATGCGTAGAACGGGTTATCATTATGCAATTTCGAAATAGTATCTGGTAAACACCGGTAGGTTCGGATGATTGAAAGCAAAATCCTACGAATTGAGACCTAAACACGACTATGCACAATATAAGCTCGAAATTTTTGAATCTACTTCAACCAGGAGAAATAGTTGATTTGAGACGAGCAAATCAAACTACAAACGTAATTTCACGCACAACACTGATTTAAGACGCGAGTAGCTTGTAGAATAAACCTTTACATTCCTTTGCAGCTCTTAGACAATTCGTTCGTAACTATTCTGCACTGTTCACTTCGATGAGAAATTTGAAAACATTGCCTGGCATGAAACTTCAATGTTGGAAAAGTTAACAAAAATGCCTTACAAACCGAACTGTCCAAATATTCTGTAAATGAGAAGCAAGCTTTCTAAAGTATGTTGCAATACAACAATAGTTAATTTATAAATTTAAAGCTGAAAAGGTGACTTTAGTGACAATTTTGTCGTAAAATAGTGACTTTTTAGCGTAAAAAGTGACTTTTTAGTGACTAGGCTCAAAATAGTGACAAAGTCACTAAAAAGTGACTCGCTACTAGCCCTGTGTATTGTGTCGTGTTGCGCGGCTTGGAAGGAAAAAATGTTTCCTTTCCCGTGTCGCATGGAAGCAGATTATTGCGTGTTTGATACTGCCGACGGTAGACATTAGTATGAAGGTGGAAATTCTGCTGTGATGTCGAGCAATAAAACGGACTCATCACCGTGAGCAGAACTTGCTGAACTTTTCTGTTTGAAATCGGATTTGTTTCGCATATACCGCTTGTGATGCACAGTATCAATGAATTGAACATACATCACACTGCTGCGCAATTGCAGCAGCATCAAACTGCAATCAAAGTTGCAGTTTAGTAATAATCATTCATAATGCTCTTCCAAATACATTCAGTAGCCTCAAAAAAGGCTGGTTGCTGCAGTTGCAAATCTTATTCAATTATCGCATAAATGCTTCATGGTCCAGAAAGCGCGCGATATCCGCTCTGACATAGATTTTTCGCATGTTGTGGAATGGGATAACTGGAAAAATTATTTCGAGTTATACCATTCTACAACGTTCTAAAAAATTCGCGATTAGCCTTACCGTGGTGAAATGTACAGCTCTTTCTAAGGCGAAGTAGAGCTATACATTTCAACACATTTTGTCTTGCCAAATCGCATCGCGCCGTTATTTGCGTTCTGCATGACCGTAGCCAAACACTAAGCGACGCAAACACGTAATAATAGTCAGAGTATGCATGTAGATGAAGATAATTAACTTTGGATTATAGCGCAAAACGAGAAACTATTAACTCTTCAAATAATCATTTGTGTTCTTCAAATTTCAGTTGTTCAATTTAATATCCGATGAAATGTTTGTTTATTATCTGATGAAGCTCTTATATAGGCCAAATGATGCATTCCCAATTTACTAGGTCCATAACTCTGCCGACCGTGCTTGGGAAAGCGCGGTATAACGACCAATCAGAGGTCGAATTTTGTGTTTTGGCAAGGCTCAAGAATTTTCAATAGTACAATAGTTCGAATGATAAAAGTGCAATTTCATGCATTTGGTATGAATCTTAGAAGATTTTCTAATCGACTTCTGCAAAAACGAAGGAAATCCATCGAAAACTAACTAACCTAAATCTTCATTAATTCATTTATCGTCCTTATTGACAATTGTTCAATTTATCATAGGATGTAGTGTTTATCTTACATCTCTGTGTTACCTTGACAGTGAGCACTAAGGCGCACGGTCAAACACAATAAGAAGGGTGTTTTCACATTGAAAACTAGACACGGCTTTACTGGAGCCCGAACTGTTTCGCCGTGCTGCTCCCATTTACCTTTACATCGGCCTCAGGGAAGTACCGGCTGCATCTGCATCTACCGCTGAGGCTGTCACTATACTGCTATTGGTACCACAAGCTATTAACTCTTCAAATAAGTGTTTTATTTGTTCTCAAAAGAACAATTGTTTAATTCAAAATCGGATTTACGCAATCGCATCTCTGTAATATTACCGACAATAATATTCTTCTAAACAAAATGATACAACTTTCCCATTAGGCCTCTGTCATAATAGACGCGAAAAGCGACGCGAACCGATTCGCTCGGCTGTAGGTTAGTGTACAGCCATCAGTAGAGCTGTACATTAACCTACGGCCGAGCGAATCGGTTCGCGCCGCTTTTCGCGTCTACTATGGCAGAGGCCTTAGAGAAAGTTGCTGGCTGATGTATTCACTTCATGCAAGCCTGCTGCTGATGCTTCCCGCTACCACGCTGAAACAGCATTTTAGTGAAGGGAGTGTCGTTGCATCAGCTGACTCTGCTGCTATCGATGCTGATATACCCGCTGTAACAGCTACGTTATGCATAGCCATGGCACACTTGTGGCCGCTATACGCTGGCCCAACTGCTGAGCAACTGCAACACTATCCGTAGCCACGCCACAGTTGTGGCCGCTAAACGCTGCCACTGGTTTCCGCTGTACCTGCTTTTGCTGGCCCAGCTGCTATCGATGCGATGCTGAGATCCGCAGAAACTGCTACGCTTATCCGCAGCCATGCCACAGTTGTGGCCGCTATCCGCTATCGATGGTACTCATTGCTCTGCTCCCGCTGCTGTTGTCGCTGTTCAGAACTATTATGAGCGGCTTCGACTAAAACAGGCTTTAAATACTAAATAGGGATGAAAATAGGAATGAATTATTTTTCGTACGTGGTGGAATGATATAACTTGAAAAATATGTGTGACTTCATTCTGGCTCAGAGCGATCATTTGATAAGCCCCGCCTCTTTTTCCAGTTTCTGAAGTTTTTCCTCAGTTTCGTAGCACGGATGTACAAAAATGATTTCTTGTGGACATTCTGTCGAGCCGGACCGATAGCACTCTCATCGAAGCAACAAAATAACATGTTTTGTGTCGTGTTGCGCAGCTTGGTTGAAGGAAATGTTCCCGTTCCCGTGTCGTATGAAAGCAGATTATTGCGTGTTTGACATTGCCGATGGTAGACATGAGTATGAAGGTCAAAATTCTGCTGAGGTATCAAAATATAACCATTTGAATTTAAGACGCAAGAGCGTAAGTGCTGCATTTCTGTTATCTGCTGCTATCCAGCACGAGAACAAGTATAAATTATAACCAGTCCTTCTCAGGGCCACCAACACGTTCTTGAGGCAATTTTGAATATTTCCTCGCTTGCAAATGCTGAAATTCGCGGTTTTCCGTCTGTTACACATGATGAAAAATCTTAACTACTTCAAACACATAATTGTGGAGCACCAACAGGTGCTATTATATTTGACAACAGTAACAAACTGGCAAGATTGTTCGATTATCATCATTCCGGATAACCATTCGCCGATGATTCTAGCTCTCCCGTTTTCTTTAGTAGAATTGCCTGCCATTTCCAATAATTCTGCAGCTACCGAAAACTCCATAACAGCCGCCGGATAGACAGGTGCTTAAGTATCAACGCGCCCAGAACCATCAGCCAGAAATTGAAACCCGGCTTTTCTCTCTTCTTCACGATCAGCAATCAACGTCCGTGTGGTATCGGCATAATCATGCAATGAATAATACATAAAACACATAGCGCACATTCTTAGTCAACTAGATATATTCTGTCGACCTTGTTAGGGAAAGAAGCATTGTGCGACCAATCAGAGGTCGATATTTGCGTTTCGACATAGCTTGACAATTTTCAATAGTACAATCGTTTGAACAATCAGCTTACAACTTTCTGCATTTGGACGGGTGCTTGGTTGATTTTCCAATCGATTACTGCAAAAATAACGAAAATCGGTTGGAAACTGACTGAGCTTAAAACGGTTGAAAATGGACAATTTTTGTGACGCTCTCGATGTTTTTGGTTTCTGAAATTGGATTCCTGTAATGAAATTGGTCCCCTGTGTATGTTGCCGTAAGACGTAGTTCTACGTCAAAAATTATTTTTCATTTCTCCATCCTGGACTTTTTTTTAAAAGTTGCGTATTAACGTCAAGTTTCTTTGAAAAAAAAAAAATGAAATTTAATGTTTATTTTTAATTTTTTCTGGTCAAAAAAAATTTTTTTTGTACAGTGTATATTTTTTTCATGGTGCATTTTTAATTCCCTACAACTCATTCTCAGACAGTTTTTCTATACAACCAACGGTTTCTGGGCTACAATGCTTCGAATAAAACCTATGCCAAAAGGCATGTAACTCATGGGTGTAAAAAATCTCTCCATCTGTGAAAAATGCTCAGTTTACTGAGCCATATACGTGCGCAAAGTTTCATTCAAATCAAAAATGGTCGATATTCGACCATAGGTAA
The DNA here is from genome assembly GCF_029784165.1 of Wyeomyia smithii. Lineage (NCBI taxonomy): Eukaryota > Metazoa > Arthropoda > Insecta > Diptera > Culicidae > Wyeomyia > Wyeomyia smithii. The sequence continues at coordinate 242,422,355 of NC_073695.1, read as the reverse complement.
TTTCGCGCGATCTTGCTCTGTAGCAACCATCTGACCGCGAAATCTGAATATCCGGCAACGTTCGAAGCTAAACAAAAACACACAAAAGTTTAAAAATGACAAAATATAATTAATTTATCTTGAATCAGTAGAATAAAGGCAAAAACACAAGGTGATTTCGAAAAACAAAACCAAAGCTTAGGAAAGAGAACGATTAAGTAACAGGAAATTTAAAAGAAGCGGAGTTCAATTACAAATCTTAAAAACACAGCGGATGAAGCGATTGAGGTTTTCTATCGTTATGAATGATTGATTAGTAGAAAAGAAAAATATTTATAAACTCATGGAACCGAAAGCCTTTGAACAAACACAATTTTATTAGATAAAAATAGTCAAGTTAGAAATCAGAAATTTTGTACAATCATTGTTTCTGTCGCATCCCGAAACGCTTTGTTGACAACAAACTTTCGTGAATTTACCAGTAAATAAATCATTTTTGATAAGTCATATTGAATAGCTTTTTCGGGTTATGTTTCTCAGCTGACAAGTTTGAAGAATCTTGTTACCTAATTTAATTCAATCGTCTACTTTTCTTGTTTGAAATCAAATCAAAGCATGCCACACACTTCTACCAATATAACCTGAAAAAAAAAATCTCTGAATACAATTTGACAGGAGATCATATAGAAACCATGACGTGTAACATTTACTAGAAACTAGGGTTTGCAATCCCGGGAACGATTTCCCGGGAAATAGCTTTTCCTGGGATTCCCGGATCCCGAGAACAGAAATATTGATTCTCGGGATTCCCGAGTTCCGCGGGAAATTTTGTGCAATAAAATAAAATACGTCAAACTGGTGCTACCTGAAATAAACCATTTATTAAAACTCAAAGTCAGTATAGTATTTTACGTAAAAATCATTTTTGCATGTTAATTATTAGGCATTCATGTGCTCTAAGACTGACTTATTTTAAGTCGTATTGATTATTCAGTATTCTATCGTTTCCTTCCGTAGTTATTAACTAACCAAAATTCTTCCTCGGAATCTTACGCTCTAATCAACGGTGATATAAACTCCAAAAGGGTTTGAAATGTTGTTGTCAATTTGAGACTAGATTTGAGACGCAGTTTATTTAAAAAATGACATAGCAAACATATTTGATAAAAAATAGTGATTAGGTTAGCTACTGCTCAAGTAAATCGTAAATGTTTACTGTGGTGTAAAAAATATTTTGCCCAAAAATTCCGTACCAAATATAGCAAATGTAGGTGAAATGACGACTGACCTTCCGATTCCGCCTGTGGTGGGTTGTTGTTTGGCTGGTGAGTTGTAGGTCCAATTTCTTTCCGAGCTGGGCAATGTGGGTGCGAGAACAAATACACCTTGATACCACTTAAACAACGGCTTTTTATTGATGACACTACACGTACTACTATATTAACTTTATTCTTAGACTAGCGTACAATTATTCGATAAGTTGATTTAGGTTGATTGTTGGGTTCCCCCTTGGGACACCCGAATGCGGCCGTGATCGGTTGGAGACTGATCTCACCGTCGTTGGTGAATCTAACGATGAGTTGACGATTATTCTTCTCGGTGATAGAAATCGACAGAGCGATATCGATCTGCACTCCGACAGCTGATTGTGTAGATTAGACCAGTGTCTGCATACGTTCACTTGGATGGGTTGGTACCAAAGTGAAATGATAGTACCTTCCAACATCCTCACCCACCCTGAAGTGACAGGAACTTCTGAAATAAATAAACAAACCCCTTTCGATGCATTGGATGGAGATACTTAGCCGCGACTATTCTAATTGCTTGTCGCGTCAGCTGAATTTTCGGTCTCTGGAGATGGTAATATGCACAGTTTAACGATTGGCCGTTGCAGATATCCCGTTGCAGTTTTTACGGTCACTACGCGGACTACATCATCAGGACCAGGGTGCAGCTTATGTATACGACCCATCTTCCATCGCATTGGTGGTTGGTTGCTGTCGACGATGATCACCAACCTTCCGATTTCTACCTTCGACGGAGGTTCCCAATTTTTCGTTCTACCTTGCAGTTGGGATAAATATTCTGTCCGCCAACGCTTCCAGAAGTTTTGCAGCTGCCATTGTACCAGTTGCCATCGACTCAAGCGATTAAGTTTCACGTCAGTGTAGTCCGGTTCTGGGATAGCTTGCAGGGATCCTCCGGTTAAAAAATGACCAGGTGTTGGCGCCTCCATATCACTTGGGGCATCCGACAGTGGAGTGAGTGGGCGGGAGTTCAAGTAACCCTCAACCTGGATTAACAAGGTGTTGAAATCCTCAAACGCAATTGGATTTTCTCCTAACACACGAAGCAAATGATGTTTGGCTGAGCGAACGGCAGCCTCCCAAAGGCCTCCGAAGTGCGAGGCACTAGGTGGGTTGAAGTGCCACTGCATACCGTTCTGTGCGCATTCCTTAGAAACCTTCTCTTGATGCTCTTTGTCCCTTAGTGAATTCCGCAATTCCTTTAATTGGTTTCGCGCGCCGACAAAATTTGTCCCATTATCGGAATACAAATCAGTACACCTTCCCCGTCTTGAGATAAATCGGCGTAGTGCTTGTAAGAAGCGTTCCGTTGACAGGTCAGTGACTAACTCCATGTGCACTGCCTTAGTGCACATGCATACGAACACCGCGACGTATGCTTTAATCGCAGGTCGCTTTCGCCCGTCGCGAATATGCACGGGTCCAAAATAGTCCAAACCGGTTCTGGAAAATGGCCTAGCTACTGTAACGCGCGCCGTTGGCAGCTCACCCATCTGTTGTTTCAGTAATGTTGGTTTTGCTCTAAAGCATCGCTGACATTGGTGGACAACCATTCTGGCTGTTTTCCTTCCGCCCAGCGGCCAGTATCGTGACCGAATTGAGCTGAGAAGCAGTTGAGGGCCTGCATGCAGTAAAGTTTGGTGATAGTGTCTAAAGAGCATGGTAGTAAATTCATGTTTCCATGGCAATATCATTGGGTGCCTTGTGTCATGGGTCTCTTGCGAGTGTCCCAACCTTCCACCTACTCGTAAAACTCCGTTTAAATCAATCATGGGATTAAACCAACGTAAAAGGGACTTGCGAGGAAGTGCCTTGTTGTTAGTTAACGCTTTCAATTCTTCCGAGAACGTTTCTTCTTGGATTCGCCGAATTATAACTGCTTCTGCCCTCCTAAGCTCCACAGTAGTGAGGAATCCATTTGGCTTTGGATTAACCCTTTTTACATAAATTGCTATGAAACGTAACCAATATGCCGTAGCCCGAATGAGTCTCGAATATGCGGAAAATTTAGAAACGAACATAGTGCTGAAGCAAGGCGCGTCCGACGCGACGCATATCACCGTGCCTTGTCGCCGCTCTGATATAGTATCCAGTCTTATATCGGGTTGATTGAGCCACTCTTCCCTTTCCTTTTTCAACCAGTCTGGGCCCTCCCACCAAAGGCGGTTTCCTTCCAATGCATTTGGTAAAATACCACGCGAGATCAAGTCTGCGGGGTTTGAAATTCCGGGTACATGGTTCCAATTATGTTTTTCCGAAAGTGCTTGGATCTTTGAGACCCGATTTGCCACAAATGTTGTCCATGTACTTGGTGGTCACAGGTCGAGTCCGTCCACAAATGGACCCTATACGTCACTTTAAGGGCATCCAACACCTTGTCCACTAGTTGTGCAGCAAGCAAAGCGCCCCGCAGCTCTAGCCTAGGCAGCGACTGTACGTTGAGTGGTGCGACCCTCGATTTAGAAGTTAGAAGATGGACTGTATAATTCCCGTTTTTATCCGTACTTCGCAAGTATAGACAAGTGCCATATGCCCTTTCCGAGGCATCCGAAAAACAGTGTATCTCAGTAGAAACAGCACAAGCTACGACGACACAGCGAGGAACGCGAAAAGTGTTCAATGTGGGCAATTGAGAATGAAATATACGCCACTCCTCACCCACCGTTGCTGGGAGTATCTCATCCCACTCCAATCGTTTGCCTCCTGCATTAACACGATGCCAAAGTCCCTGCATGAAGATTTTAGCCCTCACAATTGTTGCTCCCAGGAGCCCTAGGGGGTCGAAAAGCGATGCGATGATGGAGAGAATCTTGCGTTTGGTTAGAAGTTGATCAGAAAGCAATGCCGGAATAGCAAACTGAAACCGAAAGCAGTCCGTTTTGGGCAACCATGTCAACCCCAATGTCATTACCGATGACTCATGATCCAAATTTACCTCGTTCGTATTGGGGAGTGCCAGATTTTCGTTGGGTATACCTTCCAAAACTCGCTCGTTGTTGGATATCCATTTTCGTAATCGAAAACCTCCACTTTCAAACAGGGAAACTAACTGCCTTTTTAATTCAACTGCGATATCGATGTCGTCCGCCCCAGATATCACATCGTCCATATATGTATCTTCCTCAGTTGCCTGGGCTGCCAAGGGGAACCTCTCACTCTCGTCCATAGCTAACTGTTTCAGTGTACGAGTGGCCAAAAATGGGGCCGGTTTAGTCCCGTATGTAACGGTGCTCTTCGGGCGAATAGTTGTTGCAGTTGCCCATATCCTCACAGGCCCAAAACCGCTCCATTAACTGTTCCAAAGTGTCTGATACCGCCAAGTTACACGTGATGCATGAAGAAGTTTTCGTTGATTGTATCTCACCGGACACCACCCAACCGAAAACCGATTCAGTTAGCCGTGGAAGACCGTCACCCAGTGTGAATTCGTTGCCAGTCCGGAAAAAGCTGAAAAAGGCCTGGATACCGAGAACCAAATCGACACATTTTGATTGGAAAAAGGCTGGATCCGCCAGATGAATTCCTTCTGGGAATTTCCATTCCGAAATTTGCACCGTTGTTATCGGTAGGCTCACCGTAACCCTTGGTAAAACCAAAAACTCCATTTTCCTTGAAAATTCAGAAACCCGTGAGTGCACTGTAGCCGCGATGCGTTGAGTTACCCTTGTCGATGCCTGACCTACTCCGAGTACTGCAATGTCCACCCTTTCCCTGGACACCTTTAACATTTGACGAAGTTGCTCCGAGATGAAATTACATTCCGATCCCGAATCGAGTAACGCCCGTGCAGGGTACCGTAAGCCTTCATCGTCCTCGACCAGAACCACAGCAGTAGCAAGTAGTATATTAGTGCTTCGTTTTTGCGAGAAGTTGGTTGATATTATTTCCGTTACTGATGTGTTTGCAGTTCTCGTACTCGTGTCCGCTAACGAAACCGCATTGTTTCTAGATGGTCCAGGTTCTTCGGTTGTCCTTTGTTTCTCGCCTTCTCCATTTTTCTGGAAGCAAACCAGTGTGTGATGCCGACCTTTACATTTCCTGCAAGAATATTTGGAAGAACAGCTCTTAGTCTGATGACCTCGTTTGAAGCAGTTACGACACAGCGATTGAGTGCGCAACAAAGATTCTCTACTAGCTACCGACATCTTTTGGAAAGTGGGACAAGTGTATAGCCAATGATTTTCGGGACAAGCGGAGCATTTCCCAGTTGACGTTTGAACTGCATTGTGGCTGACTCGAAATGGTTGTATCCTTTTCCTAGTAGGTGACGATTCGCGCTTGCTTTCTGTAAACTTGGATGGCAAAGATTCTAAAATTTGAACTCGACGCTGCAGAAAATCCGTTAGATCGTTTACACAGTACCAAAATATGAAATTTACAACTAATACAAATGAAAGCACATAACGATTTCTAGCACATAAAGTGAAAAACATATACATTTTCACACCGTTAATAATGTACAATACAGAATCGTTTTAAGCCATGTAAATTTGTACGTTAATTGATATAAACTTAAAGCTTCGAATATAAATATGCATGCAAATTCACAATATATTCATTTACTTTGCATGTGAATATAATGACACACGGAATATTACGTGGTTTCCAATGCTCCATTTATGTGCATTTAAAGTAATGTAATTTTTTTTTACTGTGTAGGGTATCCTGTTCCTTACTCGCTGAATGTTCCTCCCAACTTCGGCGTGTGCTGGGATCCAAACGGGAACTGAGAATATTAACCAACAGCAGATCCTTGTAGTCATTCGGCTGCACAATCTGGTCCAAGGTGTGAATAACTCGTTCGAAACTCTCCAAAAGTGTATATAATTCGACTGCAGACTCCTTAGCCACCGCAGGAAGTTTTAGAAGCGATTGAATTTGCCGCTTCTTCAACAATTTGCTATTGTTATAGCGTTTCAGTAATGTTTCCCAAGCAATTTGATAGTTTCCTCTCGTTATTTTCAGAGGATCGATTAGCGCCTTCGCCTCTCCTTGTAGACATCCCTTTAAGTAATGCAGTTTCTCCACATCTGGTAGCTCTACCTTCCAGTGAATCAACGATGTGAAAAGCTAAGCCACTCGTCGATGTTACCGTCGAAAGTTTGGAGTTTTATTTGAGGTAAACGAACATGATCCGACGAAACATGCATGGAATTGTCGACCTGTGCTGAAGATTGATCTTGAACCGGAGGATCCTGCAACTCTTTGGTCTTGTCCAGCAAAGAAGATTTAACATGGAAATAACGGTTTTCGAAATCCAACCGCTCCTTGGCAAAGGCATCATCTTCAACCACAAAGTCCTCATGGGACTCCACCTCAGCAACCAACTCTCCAATCTTTTCCCACAGCTCCGCCAAATGCTCTAACCGTACTGATATCTGGCTAGGGGTAACATCCTCGGGGTAATTTGATACGAAGTCCACTATGTTGTTGAACGAAGCGTGCAAACCCTTTAGCTTCGCTTGAAGTGACTTTAGTGAGGCCACCTTTTTTGTCGTGGATGCTGCAGCTGGCATGATGACGCTCCGGTTCGTGTGAAATGATTTAGTGGAGAAGAAACTCGAATGTAGTATTCCAAAATAGGCCTCCTTCGGCTAAACATATACTGTCTCAGCCTACCTGGAGAACTGACAGCGTCACCAAATCCTTTCACACCAGTACTGACAATGGCCTCGAGTGTTTCCGGTACACAAGTGAGCTCAATATCTCGTCGATCCAGTTACGAAAGGAGTTCAAGTAATTGTAGTATCTAACATGCGGCTTCGGCAGGACATATACCGTTGCCTTACCTGGACAAATATTGTCTGCTCCTATTAACCAGTGTAGGTGCTTCAACCAACGACAACCAGAGTGACTTTCAACCAGAAATATTTAACCAATGCGTTCGAAAAGGAAAATGCGGGTGTAGTATTCAAAAGACGTCCTGCTTCGCAGGACATATACTATAGTCTCACCTTTGAGAACTATTTGATGACACAAACGAAATCGATCAACATCCAAGACCACTCCTTATACGTCAGAACTACCAACAAGGCTCAGTCCGCAAAGAAGCACAAGTCAAATTGCATCAAAAGGTAAATTTATATTTAGAATAATATCCGAAAGAGTCCAGGCCACAGCTGGACATAACTATGTATAATTTTACCTGGCCAAAACGGCCGATGTGCGATGTCCAGTGCCCAAACCAAATGGCGATACTGCAGAAATTTAATTAAGCCCTGGGATGATTGCACGAACCACGTTAGCCCACCGTGCTAATCTCGTCTACTTGTAAAGGCGATCCGAATCCAGATCACGGTTGATTGGCACCACCCACTGCTAATGATGTCTCGTCCCGTTAAAAAATGATGCCCTCAGTTCCAGTCTCCAGTTAATTTCCCGATCGAAGATAAAGGTCCAACCCCGAAATCCAGAAATTCCGCCACCATGCATTAGCGGTTCAAGTACATTACCAGAGTTGATGATTGTAGCGTCCAAAATGGCGTCGTGAGCGTCGTAGAATGACAAAGGCGGCGTCGTTCCTTTGTTGCCGATGATAATAGCCCTCGATCCTTTGTGTTCCGTAACGTCGAATAGATGGATCCACGCTGTCGTCACTTGAAGGGTCCAGATCCAACCAATTTGGATCCAGCTCGAAGGACCAGCTTATGTAGGTGAAATGACGACTGACCTTCCGATTCCGCCTGTGGTGGGTTGTTGTTTGGCTGGTGAGTTGTAGGTCCAATTTCTTTCCGAGCTGGGCAATGTGGGTGCCAGAACAAATACACCTTGATACCACTTAAACAACGGCTTTTTATTGATGACACTACACGTACTACTATATTAACTTTATTCTTAGACTAGCGTACAATTATTCGATAAGTTGATTTAGGTTGATTGTTGGGTTCCCCCTTGGGACACCCGAATGCGGCCGTGATCGGTTGGAGACTGATCTCACCGTCGTTGGTGAATCTAACGATGAGTTGACGATTATTCTTCTCGGTGATAGAAATCGACAGAGCGATATCGATCTGCACTCCGACAGCTGATTGTGTAGATTAGACCAGTGGCTGCATACGTTCACTTGGATGGGTTGGTAGCAAAGTGAAATGATAGTACCTTCCAACAGCAAATATTTTCCTCGTTTAAAGCCTGCCTAACACTCAGTTTTCGCTTTAACAAACTGAAAGAATCGGACACCAGTTTTTAAATAAATGTAGCAAGAGCTGTAATCGGTGATTTGAAAATATTCTAGATTCAGCAGTCTTGAGCAAAGTTTTACAGAAGACGTATAAATATCATTTTTCAGCTCAAAGGAAAATTGTCAGCGTATCTGAAGCGATTGTTCGACGTCATGAAGACCCTTAATCCTCCTCTTCTGCAAATATATGCTACAAAAATCGATCACGAATTCCTGATGTTATTCAATTCATATTCAAGTGTTTTGTATTATATTTGTTTTTTTTTTGTTCTTCATGCGAATTTAGAATGAAATTGTAAACAATTTTTTGTTGCGTTTTACTGATAAACTTTATTCAAAATCTCATTTTTTGCTAAGAAAAGTTTTCTCTTCCCGGTTCCCGGGAATTCCCGAGAAATGAGATTTTTCATTTCCGTTTCCCGGGAAATCGATTGCTGGGAATATTGCAAACCCTACTAGAAACAAATAACAATCTGCTCCACCCCCCCCCCCCCCCTAAAAAACTACCAACATAATTGAATAATCAACTCAATTTGTATTTAATTAATTTTCACACCACAAACAGCATTCAATTACGGAAACGAAGATGAAGAGAGCAAAACGGCAAACACTGTTGCAGGGTTAGAGGCGGGGGAATGGCTTTGGGGCAAATCTCTGTTGCCCCACCCTTCTTAGCATAGCGCCACCGCCTGGTTTGCCATCGTGATAATCATTTTGTATCATTTATTTAATCCGCTCTAGTAGCTTTGTCTCATCTTCGTACGCTACCTGGTCCTGGCTGCCGGTAAGTTCGTAAGTCCTTGCTAGAGCTAGCACACACACTGGATGTGGAACTACAACAGCCGCGGAACGACGGGAACAATTCCCCCGGGAAAATCAATAACCTTGTTTAAATTCTATTACAACGCAGACAATGGATGGTAGGCAGACTGGCAGGATGGTGAAGTCGACGCTGGATGAAGCTTATAAAACAATTATAACGAGTGTAACGACGTGTCCATATGGATGATAATAGGGTTGCCGCAGGTGGAGGGGAGGATGTTTGGCAAACAAGGTGTAGTATCATTCATCGTGCTGAAGAGGTTTGAAGAAGATGACTTCATTGGGGGTCGTTCCTGAATCACGTGGTCATTTAGGAGGGAGAGTGATGGTTAAAATAATAATAATCTAAATGAGTAGATAGTGTGTCAATCTTTTTCAATAAAAATTTATCATGAAATTTACATGGTCGATCGAAAACTTCCCGTAGTTTAAGGGTGGCCCCTTATGCAGCTATACCGTACCGTCAAGGCTGAGGCAAGTCACTACTAAAGCGAATGCCAGTTTAGATCGAACAAACGAACGAACGAACGAAGGGCAAGAGCATAATAACGGAGCGTCATATTATTCACACACACTTAATTGAATTGGACTTGATAAACACGCCCCTCGTGGGACACCGAGCGCCAATCGGAAAACGGTGTTCATTCGTGGAACGGGGGGGAGTGAATCGGAAACAGGAAGCAAAACCTGTTGGTGGGGGCTGATAGTGGGAGCAATGGTGCCGTTCGCACATTCCATTGCATATTTAAAAAAAAAAGCTTTCGAACCGTCCACAGCAACCCCGACTGGCGCTACTGTCTACGTGAACAGCAACCACGTGTTGCTGCTTGTTTTTCTTACCCCCAAACCAAATGACCGCGCACAAGCTCTTGTCACATACATAAGCTTTTGTTCCGGAAGGGCAGTAGCTGTACAGGGCGGAGAAAGTGTCCTCCGTCGGACAGCTGGCACAGATGCTTGGATCGTTTAGTTTAGCTGAAATATTAATCGAATTGTGTTGTTCCGACGACAGAGAATCATACATTGTTATCCTTCCCTGCAGATCATCCACGGCAGTCTACGACGGCCACGGATGACAGACGACGGGAAAACGCTACTAGAAGGCCGCTCTGGGTCTTACTGGGTAAAGTGTAACTTTGATTCGGTGATTGTTTTCGATAGTTAATTGTTTTGGTGTTTGCAGAATCAGGGCTTGTTTGGCGTGTGGAATTGAACCAAACGTTGGGATCCTACTAGTGAACCGGAAAAGTGAAAGTTTACTTGTGCGTACGATAGGACATTGCCGTAAGTTCAACTGGTGTTAAGAATTCAACAAGTTTAATTATTGTTGTTGAGCCGTGGTATGATGGTAGTAGAGTTTGAAAATATTTCGTGTAATCGAGGCACACCATGTGTTGATTTTCGGAAGGGGAATTGTAAAATTAAACTTTCATACCGTCGATTTGTAGTAGTCAAAACTTCATGAGTTGTGTTCTAATAGTTCTATGAATGAATATTTTCCTTTATTCGATCAAGTCCTCGATCCTTTTCGACTTCCCATATAAACTGAATCCCAGTGCACAGTGGTCCAATAAGGCAAAAGTGGAACTTGATTCCATGGCGCCTTTTACCTTCATCCTAGCTTAAGAGTGTCTTCAAAAGATTTGTTTTGACCCGCATAATCGCAAATTGTCGAAAAGTATGAAATGTTTACTATACTAAAAATAAAAAAATAACTTTTTTGTGTTAAAAGATAGATAAACAGTTTGTTCAGCAAAGTTGTAGAAGTTTCAAAAATATGAAACTTTGTTGAACAAATGAAAACCATATCTTATTTCGGTACAAAGTTATAAAGTATATTACATGGAACTTACTTAAAAGCTAGTTTTTTGTACTTAACTTTTGTTAGTTGCATTTTACACGAAAGTATTGTTCGGAGCACACAAAACACTTTTTTTTATATATTTCCAGGACTTTTCCTTACAAAGTTATATCAAATTTTAGCTCATTATTTCGATAACTTCAAGAACGTATTGAAAAAGGGCAAGTGGAATCATGATGTCAATACTTTTCCTTGAAGTTGAGCTGAAGTACTTTAAACTCTTTAAGGTTCCATTTGTCCCAATCTACCCATATTAGAATACGGCGAGCATATGTTACAGTAGGTTTTCATATATCCAAAATACTAACAAACAATTGTTCCGAAGACACTTTTAAGCTAGGATGAAGGTAAAAGGCGCTATGGAATTAGGTTCCACTTTTTGCCTTATTGGACCACTGTGCAGTAGGCTGTCCTAAAAAAAATCGATATTGAAAAAGTCAAGGTACTCAGCCCAAATTGAAAGATAATGTTATTTATAGCATTTTTGTAGAGCATTTCGACTTTCTAAAAAATCGTTTTCAGGTTGCCCAAACGTGATTTATGAAAAAATGACTTTTTCAAGCTACAAAACCACTCTTCTGCACTTTTTTCAAATCTGTTCGATTCCTAAATTTTTCCATATATTTTTTATTTTTGTGGGGTTATTTTTGAATAATTTGCATGGTTTGGTTCAGCATCGCAATTAATTAATTGACTCATAGAGCCCATTGAACATCACAAAACAGTGATTTTTTCTCATAATTTTCAGATAAAACCTAGAACCTAGAACTAATAGAAATTTTTTTTTATCAAGAACTGAAATTTTTACTGCAAAGCGGGATTCAGGAAGAAAATTTACATGAAAAAAGATCTTTGATATCTTATCGGGGAGCTGAGATATTGGCGTTTTTATATGTGATGGAAAACTATGGCTTTTGCCAAAAATGCCACTAAAGCTTAATATCTTCAGTGCACGGTATTTTATTTCGCTGTTTGTGCGTATAATTTCCTAAATAGTGATTCAAATGTTGATTATAGCCATAACGTATGTTCGGCGAAGTTTCAGGATATTCAACAATGCATCTTTTAATGTAGAAAGATGGGTGATCAATCTACCTATGAGTGAGATAAAAAAAATACTTTTTAATCAGAATAAGATAGACGCAAGGTGTCTTCGACAAAGTTTTAGGTTATCTCAAAACAAGGAACTTTACAGAAGACATCATGTTTCTATCTCTTACATATAACGAGTAACATTGAGTTTTTTATTAGAAGGCACTAAAAATCACACTTTTGGTTTTAACTTTTTTCGCAGATTTTTCCGAATTTTTAAACCTACTACTAAGTTATCAGCCATAAAAAAATGCATTTGTTTTCTGAACCTTGCTATTTTTTATCTTCCAAAATAAAACAGTTATTTAACATATTTGTTAAAATGCATAGTTTTTCATCACATATAAAAATGCTAATATCTCAGTTCCCCGATAAAATATCAAGTATCTTTTGGCATGTAAATTTTCGTCGTAAATCCCGCTTTTCAATGAAAGTTTCAGTTCTTGATCAAAATTTTTTTTATTTGTGGTTTTATCAAAAAATTATTAAAAAAATTTTTTTTTTGTTGTGTTTAATGGGCTCTGAGATTCAAAAAACTGAATTTAATACTGAACTGAACATTGCAAAATATTCAAAAATAACCCCACAAAAATAAAAAAAATATATAGAAAAATTTAGGAATCGAACAGAATTGAAAAAAGTGCAGAAGAATGAGTTTGAAGCTTGAAAAAGAATTTTTTTCAAAAATCACGTTTAGGCAACCTAAAAACAATTTTTTAGAAAGTCGAAATGTTCTACAAAAATGCTATAAATATCATTTTCTTTAAATTTAGGGCTGAGCACCTTGACTTTTTCAACATCGATTTTTTACCTTTCTATAGCAATCACTTGCAAAACCGAAAGTATAAAAGAGCTCCAAAGTGCCGAATGGCATATATCACTCGACTCAGTATGTGTGTGTGTGTGTGTGTGTGTTTCTCAGAGATAGCTGGACCGATTTTCAAGAAATTAATTGCAAATGAAAGGTCTCGATGTCCCATAAGACCCTATTAAATTTCATTGTAATCGGATTTTTAGTTTAGAGGTTATGCATCAAAATGTAAAAATCATGAAACATCATTATCTCGAAAACTACACAACCAATTTGAACAAAATTGGTTTCAAATGAACGAGCTTCCTAAAAAACCCTTAACTTTTAAATTTCATTAAGATTAAACTTGTGGTTTAAAAGTTATGACAAGAAACGTATTTTGAAGACTACTTAATCTCACTCATGTTTCTCAGAGATGGCTGAACCGATTTTCATAAAATCAGTGTCAAATGGAAGGTCTAGTTGCCCCATAAGACCCTATTGATTTGTTTTGCAATCAGACTATTACTTTGCCTGTTATGTTTAAAAATGTGAAATCCAGCTATGAAAAGGAACATATTCCGAAGACTACTTGAACTCACACACTTTTCTCAGAGATGGCTGACCCGATTTTCGCAAAATTAGTGTTAATCAATAAGTCTAGCTGCCTAATAACACTCTATAGAATTTTACTGTAATCGGGCTGTAACTTCGTCTGTAATGTACCGAAATGTGAAAATTACGAAACTTCATTATCTCAGAAACTACACAACCGATTTGATCAATATTGATATCAGATGAGCGGGCTAGTTAAGGGTTAACTGATGAATTATGATTAAGCACGTGGTTTCAAATTTTGGCTGCCCCATACGTTCCCATTTCATTTGATTATGATCGAACCTAAGCAACCGTTATGTATTAAATTGTTAATAAAACAACGAAAGTCTATTATCTCAAAGATTACATGACTTATTTGAACATAACTAGTGTCATACGAACGAGTCATCTCTCAAACTTACAAATAACAAACTTCATAACAATTTGATATGTGGCTCAAAAGTTATGAAAAGAAGAGAAATTCGAAGAATATTTAAAACTATACCTGCTTTGATTGATAAATGTGGCCTCAACATAATTCAAATGTGGTATCGTACTATTTGAACGTTCCAAATTCATTGATTCGTTGCGATGAGTTTAAAGTCTGAAAATGCACGACGAATCGGCCATAGGATATGATCAAAGTCAAATAACAAATCGTTTGAAATAATTGGTTTTATCGAAATGACAACATCCTCGACTTTTGGCTTCTGTACATCACCTTAATTCTGAATGTATTCATATGGTATTCGGTCATATTCAGCAAATTTTCTGGCATCAATCTGACACAGGAAATACTTCTATCGAGAATTCTTTAGTTATTTTGGTTGTTTTCCACAAACTAAAAGAGGCCGTCTTTAAATTCAAAATGGTGTCCAGGGTCAATGTTTGGTTTCTATGCATCATCTCGATTACGAAAATATCCATATTGAGTATAATTTGGTCATTTTCGACTGTTTCCAAGAAGATGCCATTTAGCGATTCAAAATGGTGCCTGAGGTCAATTGTTAGCTCATTGCATCATTCTGGTACCAGAGATACTCATATTGGATGGTATTTGGTTATTTAAGGCTGTTTTTCACAAACTGGAAGTCGCCATCTTGATTTCAAAATGGTATTTAAGATAATTTCAGGCCTCTGAGCGTCATTCTGGTTGAAGAAATACCCATATTGGGTGTAATTCGATCATTTTCGTCTGTTTCCCAGGAACCGGAAGTCGCCAACCTAGAATCCAAAATGAGGTCTGCGGTCGATTTCAGCTGCTGTGTATCATTCTAGATCCGGAGATACTCACAGAAACCACTGGTGTCTGAAGTCGATTTGTGGCTCCAGTGCATCATTACGATTCCGAAAATACCCATATTGGGTGGTAGTTGGTGGTTTGCCGCTGTTTTTTCGAAATCGGATGTCGCCATATTAGAATTCACAATGGTATCTGTGGTCCATTTTAGCTCCTGTGTATCATTCTTTATCCGGATATTATTATATTGGGTGGAAATCGTCCATTTTTGTCCGTTTTCCAGAAACCGGAAGTTGCCCTCTTACAATCCAAAATGTTGCCTGAGGTCGATTATGGAACATATTTGTAACCACTGAAAACATTCACCTGCCAAATATGGTTTTATTTTGTTGACTAGTTCGCGAGATATGCAGAAATTTGTGCAGAAACATGTGCTTCCAGAAGAGGGAGGGGCGTCGAACCATTATGGACATATTTGTTACCCTTTAAAACATCCACATGCCAAATTCGGTTTCATTTGCTTGGTTTGTTCTTGAGTTGTGCAGAAATTTATGTTTCATTTGTATTGGAGGGGCGTAGTTCGATAGTTTTCGAGCCTATATGGATAAAACAGACAGACTGAACTACATTTATATATATAAAGATTACAACATCAATATTTTAGAACCTAAAGAGTGAATATACATTTATTGGATTGAAGGGTTCATGTAAATCTATTTTTACAAATAAAATGAATGAGAAAGGCTGGGTCTGACCGCTAGGTGGATTAATTTAGGTTTTTTTGGTACACCTTACTGTGCAGTCACATACATAAGACATACGTAACACTCAGGAAGAAATCTTCCAAAAAAGTTGGAACAAAATGAACTACTCGAATGGTACCACGCTCTGAATAAAATCTCTATTTGAGTTGTTTTTGAAGGCAGTGTACCTGCTTTTGTCCCGTTTTTACTCGAAAAATGCTGCATTGATTTTGTAAATAACTTTTTGACAGTTCCTTAGGGGATTTTCTTTGGGGCTCGATCACCTCCCTGACACGTTCGTAGCCTATATTTTTGTATACGAGGGAATGAAATGGCATGTTACACTGCTGTGCTTCACTTTGCTATAAACAGCGACATCGATAGATTAGGCAATACTGAACGGGAGTGAAGAGCACGTCAGATGTCTTCCCTTTGCGGCCATTGTTGTTCGGGGCTCGGCATCGAGGGGTTCGTCATAATGGGGGTACTGTCAAACTATAGGTAATGGGATTACGGTGTCAGGGAGGTGGGCTCAATAAAGCCGAGAAAAAGAAAATTCATTTTGTTCATTATTTGACGAGCAGTTGGAGCCTCCCAGCTGGTCTCGAGGTACGATGCTGGCCTAACAAGCCAGTTGTCGTGGGTTCGAGTCTCGGCTCGGGAGAGACTGTTAGTGTTAGTAGGATCGTAGCGCTGGCCCCCCAATTGTCCTGTACACTTAACAGTTGGCTGCGAAGTCTGTGTATAATAAACAGAAGGTCGAGTTCCGAATCGGAATGTAGCACCAAGGCTTTGCTTTGCTTTTGTCGAGCAGTTGGACAGGACGAGGTACGTAGTACTATGGGGCAACGTGTACCATAAAAAAACGCCAGTGTTACGTATGTCTTATGTATGTGGTGCAGTGGTCGGTGTTTCGATTGCCCGATGGTTCTATATCAGCGGTTCTCAACCTGGGGTACGCGTACCCCTGGGGGTACTCGAAAACCTTCAGGGGGTACGCAGAAAAAAAATCAGTAATGGCGGACAAAGCGATTTTTCTTTATAATGCTTCATTTGGTGTTCATTCTTGCTCTTAAAACATGACTGTTAGCAATCAAACAAACCATAGATGAATCAGAAACATGAATTAGACTACCACAACATGATCTACCACTACTATCTCCTACTTTGCAGGAACATTCCAAGCCAAGGCGTACAATCGATATGAAAAATATCGCCAAGGGGTACGCGGACAAAAAAAGGTTGAGAACCGCTGTTCTATATAACTACCACTGTTTTCGGTTTCAATTAGTCTTAGTGAATTGAATCTTAGTTTGCACCAAGGACAGGGCCGGATTTACGATTGTGGGGGCCCGGGGCCCAGTTATAGTGGGGGCCCCAAAATTAAACAAAACTGTTTTTTATCGTACGAGTTAAAAGCATTTATTTGCTATTGAAAAATTACCAAAAATTTGTTAGAATTTTTTCTTAAGTCCTATTTAGAGTTCCAAGCGAAGTGAAAATCTCATACAAAATGATCATTTTTTTACGCTCGTGAAAAATGCAACCTGCAAAAATTTCACTTCGCTAGGAACTGTAGACAAATTCGATCAAGCGAAATCGTTGTGCGATCGCGAAAGGTTGTGGATCTCATCTTTTTCTTGTGTTCACTTTTTTCACGCATGCAAACGCTAGTGAAAAAAGCAGCAGCAAGCAAAAACTTGCGTGCGTTTATATTCTGTCAGTTGCAGCCAATTTTCACTTCGCTCGGAGTGTAAACTCGTGAATTTCGCTTCACTTAAACTGTAAATTGCAGACTGGTGAAATACCTGCGTGTTCCACAAACGGGTTTTCACGACAGATTTCGCAAGCGAAAATTTAAGCTTTTTACTTGTCAAATTTTTCACTTCGCTTGGAAACTATGCTTTACGAGTTTTTTTGCAGAAAACTTATTAATTAAATAATCAACATAACTTCTTCAGTATACTCGTACTCGAAACTTAATAATGCTAAGTTTGACTGCCTTTCATTCTTCACAGTCGCACGCAACCTATTTTTAATATGTTTCATCTTCAAACTTTTTTCTTGATACCTGAAAAAAAACTACCGCAATTTGAAAAAAATGCGATCCACAGGCAAAAATTTGCACACAATTTGAGAAAGACTGCACAAATATAAGACGACTCTGACAATAATGGAAACTAGGAAAAAACTAGACATATCTGCAGGTAAATTAAATTTGCACACGAGCTCAGAAAATCTGCATTTTGCAAAGCACATCTGGTATCCCTGATTCGGACCAGTGAGCAAAAGCAATGCATTAAAAAACTTGTGGGTTATTTTCTTTATCTGCTTTACCACCCATGCGCGCTAAAGCCCTAGAGTTAAAGTTTGGCCGACTGTCATTGAAAAGTTCCAATCAAACAGTCAACAGTTTTTTCATCATAGTTTTAACATTGCTGATGTTCGATTGGAACGAGTTTTGACACTTCGATTGGCGCTTTTAATGACAGTCGGCCAAACTTTAACTCTAGGCGTTTAATGCGGGCTGGTTCGATTCAAATGGTGTGTTAATGTGTGTCATTCCAAGAGAATCCAAGGTGAACTCTTATGGATGTAGTTGCGATATTGGCGCTCGCGAAAAAATAACACTTAAGGAAAGTGTCAGATTGTAATGGTCTGTTCGAATTTTCTTACTGTAAATCGAACTTTTGATTAAATCTCTTTTTTAAAGAGAAAAAATCTTTTTGTCGATTTGTGGGGGCCCTAAAAATGTGGGGGCCCGGGGCCCGGGCCCCCTGGGCCCCCCCATAAATCCGGCTCTGACCAAGGATGAAGAAAACTGAGGAACAATTCCCCAATATGCTGCCTGTAGTACAAATGTGATGGGTGTATTTTAGTTTCTTGAGAGTCCCACACTTCCAAGATCTTGCTCCACTTGATCTATGTAACCACCTAGCTCGTTGTGCACCTTTACGTCTTGTACCGGCCGGATTCGAGACGAACACCATTTTTGCGGGATTGTTGTCCGGCATTCTTACAACATGTCCCGCTCGTTGTACCCTTCCAGCTTTCGCTATTTTCTGGATACTGGGTTCGCCGTAGAGTTGCGCCAGCTCGTGGTTCATCCTTCGCCCACGGTGCTTCTGAGACCGTTATTATAAAAAAGTACCATGAAAACGGTAAATGCCAGTTTGTTTGTTATGGTGTTCTTCATCTCTGGGTAAATTTTCAAAAAAATCATTGGTGGTATTTTTGAGTTATGTCCATTTTGTCAAAATGTCCAATATCGTTAGAAAATTCATACAAACTTCACCAGTAATTAGTCTAAGCCTCTCTAATTTTAATGAAACTTTATAGGAATAGATGGTTTGCCTACCAATTGCCAATTTGTATAACAATAAAACAAACCCAAGTTGGAAAGTTCATTTCAAATTATGTTGCAGGTACTTCAGTAAACTCTAAATCGTAGCAGTCGTAAACATTTGACAAGAATGTCAACAGCTTGTTTTCGGTGTGGTTTCATCATAGTAGGCTTTGAGTTTTCCAGAACACGTGAAGGAAAACTGTCGGTATAGTTTTGTTTGAACACTAGCTTCGGTTTAGCGAGAAATTATGGATAATCAAAAGGTTTGTGTTCTGTGTCTTACTAAAAACAAAAAACTTAGGACCAATTTCTAACGAAACGAGGAAAGTAATTCGTGAACGATGTTTGGAAGATATTGATACACGATCAGAATATTATCCTACAACGATCTGTACAACATGTCGTATCAAGTGTAATAGTGGAAGTGAACTGATGCAGTTGTACATATATTAATACGATAAAAGACAATCCACGACGTCTAATGATTCCTGCAGTTGTGAAATTTGTAAGGCAGCTAATGTCTTCATTGGTAAAAATTTACCCAACACAGCTCAGGAACAAGTGCGGCAAGCTCGCCCTAAAAAAATCTGCCCGCTAAGGCCAAGGCTATCGAAATTTGCAAAACTTTCATGACAGAGATGAGAACAGGCAAAAAGCATTCTTGCAACAGGTCGGAACGTTTCGAAAATTTGAGTAATATCTTGAAGGATGATTCGTCGCCTTAGTCAGCAGAAGCTACGGTATCTAATTATTTAGCAGAGAAAGTGGCATCTTCAGGTATACAAAATTATCAAGATCTGTCATATATGTGAGTCATGAAAATACTACAAGGTATACAGCCCTAGGGTTGTATGAAATGGTAACGTGGGACACTGTAATTAGGGGATTTTTTGTTACAAAATATACAGAGTCTGCAGACAGAATCAATGTGTTTGCCCAGCGACTGTACGTATTTTTATTTTCAGCCACCCCTGGAAATAAATTTTTGAAATATATTCAACAACATTCGAAAGAATATCGTTTATATCTGACGATATTATGCCTGTAGTATTTTTTTGTGCAAACAACATGTATTTGACAAGGCACAAGCATATCGTGCTTGTTGAAGAAGCAATAAAAATTTCTCGTAATGAGTCATAGTCAGAATTAACTCTATATCCTAAAAAACCAAATTCAATAATACTGACGTTATCATAATGAATGGTTTTGTCTAATTTAACTCTGGTTAAATCAAATCTATAATATGGATCTTACTTTCAAAATAATATGGAAGCCCTTGCAAAGGTTCATTAATTGGCAAACATAAGAAGATATTTTAAACAAAATTATTAACAAGTTCCAGCAAAAAATCGTTGCAATCCTCAATTACAATTTTGTTTTTTGCTTGACAATTTTTTTCTTTTGCCTACAACTACATTCGCTGCATTACGAAGACAGCTAATATACGTTTATACCATTGGTAAAGCTTAGAATAATCATATATCATCTAACAATTTTGAAATGTAAAAAGAGATTCTGAATGAATCTTAGCAAATTAACACAAAATTCACAAGCGCAGGCTCTTACTCTTCTATAAATGTATATATTTAGGAATTTACTCTTTCGATAATATCTACGATTATTAAGTGAATATCGAAGATAAAACTCAATAAATATCTGTTGCAAAAATTTAAAATTCTTGTTGTGTAATTTATGGTAATCATATTTATGAGATAAACTTTCAATCACCATCAACAGCAGCATTGCAGTTTTTTCTCGATTGCACACGTATAGAAATGTACGAACAAAAGTGTACCACTGCAATACGAATAGTACCGTTGCAGTACGAATGGAAGTGTACCGCTGAAATGTACGAATAAAAGAGTACCGCTGCAATCATAGACGACGAGAGACCTGCGGTTCTTTACTCCAATGGTACTGTTGCTTTTACCGGCATGTTTTCTTCCAAGACATCAGTTTTTATTACGTTCTGAAAGCAGGTTTAGAAGTTGTTTAAGAATGGGGACTGTTTCAAACTTTTTGGACACTTTTGCCTTCGAGACATCATATTAGTCTAAGCTCATGGAAGCAAACATAAATTGACCTATTGGGACGGGAGGACTCTGTCAATTTTTATTTCGATATTGTTACAGAGAATATCACAGGGAACGGATGGTGTCCATTCACGTCGTCTGTGCTAGGAATGCTCGCATGTAATTGGGTCATTGTTAGCGTAAATTTGTTATTGAAACTTTTCATCAATTTTACCGCTTAGCAATGAAACTAGCATATTAAAAAAAATGTTACACATTTTATCTATCCAAAAACATATTGGTTATTGTTATCCATCATGTGGTTATACTGTTATTACCGTTTGAAATCTGACGCAACATTTACCAGTTTTATTTCCAATTTTACAGGATGCATCCAGTATAGTAAACAAAGACGTAGTCCCACGTCAAAAAAAAAATTACATACGTAGAAACCGAACAAATACGTTTATCTAACCGTCGAGGCAAACCATCACTTTTCCGAAAAGTTTCGACCATATCATCTAACGACCAAAAAGAGGTGCGCCCTGAAGACCTTTTCAA
The DNA here is from genome assembly GCF_029784165.1 of Wyeomyia smithii. Classification (NCBI taxonomy): domain Eukaryota; kingdom Metazoa; phylum Arthropoda; class Insecta; order Diptera; family Culicidae; genus Wyeomyia; species Wyeomyia smithii. The sequence continues at coordinate 242,400,825 of NC_073695.1, read as the reverse complement.
GATAAAAACGAATAACTTTTTAAGCATGCGCAAAACTCTTGGTAAGACCCTTTTCAAATAAACTGTATCAGTTGAATTCCTTTCACAATTGGTTTACAGGTGTTATGAAAGGCTTGAACCGGGTTAAATTCGGGGATCAGGGTTAAATTCGAAAATAACATCAAATTGAAACTCTTATTCTCACCATCGCACCATCTGCGATGCAAGTTCGGGATGCACTTGCCAGTCATGATATCAGTTTGCTCACCCATATTTACCAATTTATTAAAGAAATAAATTATCGTATTTGAATCCTCTTCCCTTCTTCGCTTCTCTCTGTCCCTCCCTCCCTATACAGATCTTTAAGGATAATACTAATCTTTATCTTTCTTTCTCCATCTTTCATCTTAGGTTATGATTTCCAAGAGACAAGGACTCATTATCCCTCAATTTTATTACTTATTCATATAGATAGATCGTTTTACATATAGATAGATATAGATAGATGTACATATTAGTTTTAGGTTGAATTAATTTTGTATTTTTACATTGTATATTTAAAACGAAGATGAGTAGATGAGAGGGTTTTTATGCCTGTTTGAGGAGGAGCAGTCGGGATACAGGCTCTAGTCAAGTTGGCTTTTCCCTACTCCAAAAGATATTCGGCCCCGTTATGCTTCGCGGTTGGGCCTAAATAAATTTTAGATTACAAAAAAAAAATTAAACTCTCGACAATGAACACGCAGTTGGAAGATCTTTTCAGTTCTATCGAACTCCGGGAAGTGGTTGGAGGTGAAAATCGGTTATCTTATTTGAATATCAAGTAATTTCATTTTGCTTATAGCTGAAAACATAAACCTGGGTCAATATGCAAACACACCAGTAGTTTACTGCTAGTGATGGGAAACTTATCGATACTTATCGATAAGTGCTTGACATCGATATTATCGTTAATTTTTGACGTTAACGATAATTATCGATATTATAAGGGTGAGCACAAGTCAGTGCGGCTGGTTACTGGAGGAGACCCAAAAGAAGGAGACCTCACCTACCCTTCCCCAGGAGTTGTTGCCGCTGGGTATTTGTTGCTATTCGACAAGATTTAGCATTGTTGGGGGTAGTGTAAAGGTTCGCCCCGGATGTCACTGAGTTTCTGAGAAATGATGGTAACTAAAAAGGTATTTATAGTTTTTAGTTTCCTATGAACGAATGAATTCGACAACTCAGTACTGGAGAACTTTAAAAAAATATCCAAACTTTTCGCACCATCTCATAAAAAGCAATGACACGAAATTGTAATAAAATGCATTTGCTTTGGCTTGCCAACTCTTATAATATGATGGACATGCATAGCGGCAGTCTATTGGTAATTCTCTGGTAATTGTTTAGTTTAACTTGGAACTGTTTAAGTTTAAAGTATCTGTTACCCAACAAACAATTTTTAGTTCCACTAAAAATCCAAATCAACGAAATTGTTGCGCCAAAAAAAGTATCCTGATTTATACAGGGGGTGGAAAAAAATAATTGAGATAAAAAAAATTCTCTCAAATTTTAAATGGCCAGAACTTTACGAAAAATGAATCAATTTTGATAACCAGTTTCATTCCACTGGCAAACAGTATTATATTAGTATTACTTGGGAACTTGGTGTGACCATCCTACACCGAAAATGTTTCGGATTTCAAGAATGTGTGTCAAAGTGTACATTTTTGCAACGCATAGAACGTTTTAGGCAACTAAATTGTCTATCTAAAATACTTCATTTAAAAAAATCTGAGATCACCGATATTTTCTAAAATCATTTTTAGTTTTTAAAATTATAGTTTTTCAGAGCAGGATCTTAAACTCATTTTTTTATATTTTTGAAGTAGGCTGACCAGATTTTCTCGGGATAAAAACGGGACAAACGGGTTCAAAAAACGGTACACTTGTTAACATTTATTTTTGAATTTTTTTTCCAACCAAAGCATGCAAACAATTGGGACTGCTTCGATGAACTTACCCCATCCTGAAGAGTGCAATTTTCAGCAATGAGTTCCTGAAATTTGTCACATGATGATCGGAATTTTGACTAACAATTATCATGGTCTCAACTTTCAATCTGACCTTTTTAAATGTTAATCCAGATAAAATTTCAAACGCAAGTTTGCAAAGTTGCTTGGTTTAATAAGACCTACACACCCAAAATGTTCGATTGAATTCTGCTAGAGTGCTGCAAGCTCAAAGAAAATTAGTACCCAACAGGGAAAAAACCGCCAAAGTCAACACCCATACTTAATAAATTCATACCTCGATGATTCCTTGGCGAATTTTCAAACTTTGGCTACCAATGAACCTGAAATAAATTTTGATGTATTGACAACATATAAACCTATGAGAAACAGAATGTCAGAAAAAGTTCTACGCGTTGCAAAAATGTACACTTTGGCACACACTCCGGAAATCTGAAACATTTCCAGTGACCCTTGGTCACGTCCAGTTCTCAAGTTATACTAGGGTTCTAGGACAGTTTTCCAGTAAAATGAAACCTGTTTTGTCTGAATTGATTAATTTTTCGTGAAGTTTTGGCCATTTAAAAATTGACAGAATTTTGCTTGCTTCAATTATTTCCCTTATTACACAACCTTCAAAATGAACTTCGGCTTGAAACTACTCCGTAGAAAGCACTCCCGGCGTAAAACTCAAAGACTTTCCAAAACAAACTGTTTAACTCTGCGGTAGTTTGAATTATCATTCGCAGTATCGTAAGATTTGTCATTCAAGGCCTTAACACAATGGATACGTTGCGGCTGTGCACTGGCGTAGCGTGGTGGGGGCGGCGGGGGCGGCGGGGGCGGTCCGCCCCGGGTGTCACCCTTCAGGGGGTGACACCCATGAGGAAAATTTTCATACGTGTCACATTCAAAAGGGTGATATCCGTGAGATTAACTATCAATTAGGTGGAGGTCACTGTGAAATCCCGAAAATTATATAAATTTACTTTTAAGAAAATAATCGCAACCATTTTTTCAAAAATCGGTAGATTTAGTTAAATCGAAAACGAACGTGATATCTCTCACAGTTTTGGGTAACAAAATGATTTCACTGCAACCTGGCGGGGGTGACACCCATGGGAAATGGGGGGTGCCAAATTTTCCGCCCCGGGTGTCACCCGGTTACGCTACGCCACTGCGGCTGCGTTTGCGGCAATTCGACAGTTAGGCCATACATTTACTGTCAAATTGACGTCAACGCAACGCAAACGTATCCAATCTGTTTGGGCCGTAACTATAACCGCAATAACGTTTGCGGTAAAAAAAAATGGACAAAAATTGCCGATTTCATGGGTTTCAAAATGGCGTCAAAAACAGACATCGTGCGGCACTTTGTGGACACCGGGTATGCTGGTTCTGGCATCTACAACATTTTGACACTATTGGACAATGATCAGAGCATCGAAAGAAAACCCGGTTCTGGTCGGCCAACGACCCTGAGTGACAAGAAGCTTGCTGATAACCAAAAGGATGCTGAAGAGGAAGACCGAGGGAAAAGTGGCTAAATCGCTGCGTGCACTTGGCCGAGAGGTTGATGCATGCTCTAAAACAGTGAAAAAGTATCTGGAGAACATGGACATGCATACAAGAAGCTGCAGTCCCGACCACTGGTCTCGGAGCTGCAGGCAATGACGCAGCGACAGCGGTTGAATAAGATGGTCAAGTCGATTTTCGCGGCGAATCGCGACGTGGCAGTAGTGATGGACGACTAGACCTGTCTCACCCTGGATGGCAACGACTAGCAGGGTTCTTCGTATTTTACCTCCCCCACGAAGGAAGTGAGCACCGAGGTAAAGTTTATTTCACAGACCAAGTTCCCCAAGAAGGTGCGGCTGTGGCTGACAATCAGCGAGAAAGGGATGTCCAAGTTACTCTTCTTTCGCTCCGGGCTGGCCGTGAACGGGGAAATTTATAGTACGAAGTGCCTGACAGACGTTGCGTCGTTCATCACGAAATACCATAAGCGCGAAGACACGGTGTTCTGGCCAGATTTGACGTCGGCCAACTACTCGAAGCGATCGTAGGAGGAGATGGAGCGGCTGAATATCGATGTGGTACCGAAGTCGGCGAGTCCGCCCAATGTCACCCACCTGCTTCCCATCGAGAATTTCTGGGACTTGAAGCGCAAGATCTATTCCAACAATTTTGTCGCGAAAACGGAGGAGGAATTAAATAAAAAAAAAAACGAAGAAAGAGCTTAAAAACATGGCTACACGCATGTTTTCGTCCGCCATGGCAAATGTTACGGTTACTGCCGGAAGGCCGCACGCAAGGACGTAATATTTTTTTGCGAGGAAGCTAACATGATAACCTTGCATGGGAAATTCATCCAACTTATTTATCTGTCATAGTTTTTTTTTCATCACCATCTGAAATAGTTTTTATTCATCATCTGAAAAAAATTTTTTTTACTGCAAACCTTAGCTGTCAAATTATCGATACTTATCGATAATATCGATAAAACCCCCGGAATTATCGATTGTTATCGATGTACTTTTTGGGCGATATTTCCCATCACTATTTACTGCAAGAATGTTTTGAGCCTCATTGAACGGATCAAATATTCCAGACAGGACACAGAGGGACATGACCAAGTCGTAAAGCTTGGATTTGATGGTGAAGTAGGTTCTTGAAGCTAACTCTCTCTGTATTATCAAGTCTTTCTGAACAATCTTCCAATTCATTCAAAGACAGTGGGGTAAAGCGTTTACATATCATTGCATTAGCACCATCCCTACCGGAAAATACGAATATATTTCGTTGATTTGAAAAAAATTATTACAATTGACGAACTTGAAATAAATTGTCGCTGGTGATTTAAAAATCATAAATATTATCGTGGGTATAATGGCACACTCATCGTCGTATCCTTGTCCATACTGTGAAGTGGAAAAGAAGAACCTGCAAACGTTAAGCGGTATACCCAGAACAATTGGTAAAATTAGGGACCGTAGCTCGTACGTAGCTAAATCGCCCGCTTGTTGTATTCATCCACCGTTGATCAGTGGAAAAGATGAAGAACTGATCTTGAAAATATGCCCTCCTCCGCCACTACACTTTACCCTTGGTTAATGCTGTATTTCAAGCAGTAGAAAAATAATGTCCAGATTGGGCAGACTTGTGGGCACATAAAGCACACGTGCGCCGTCAGCAACGAGCCAATTGGTTTACCGGACCTATCGTTCTTCAAGATAACGAGGATCTAGTTAGGTACTTCAATGTAGGTTCGGAATATATTTAAAAACTTTTTCATTTATTTAAATTACCGTTTTAGGTCCTAAAGCATTTCGAAAAAATATATACGAGGTGCTTCTCAGTTGAATTGCTAGCTGGTTTTGAAGATGCTTTGGATAAGTTCATCGAATGCTGGGAAGAACTAAATCTTCCAAAATCATCCAAATATCACATTACAAAATTCCACGTAAAGGAATTTTGCAATGCAACTGGCAGAGGTTTGGGATTCCATAACGAGCAGGCGTCAGAATCTGTCCACAGTGATTTTGCTCTTACTTGGGAGCGATACAAAACTGTATCAACATCAATGACCTACAAATCGCAGTTGTTGATTATAAAAGCGGACACTTATAGTTGTTTTATATTTTATTTCTTATTTCATTTTTATTGCATAGTTAAATATAAGTAGATTTTAACATATGTATGGTAAATATACAAGTAAAATAATATCATAAACGCGAAAAAGTATATACATTTGGAAATTGGAATGAAAAAGAAGAAAAAAATATGCACCTCTCATAACCCAACATTCAAGCATTATGTTATGTTACACTGACTTAAATCATAACGTTTGAGCACCATGACATTTTATCTAGTGAAAAATAATTGAAAATGGTTTACGCCATCAAAATATAACGAATTGAATCTGTTATATCTAACGTTTTTTAAATAACGATCTGAGGAGCACCGTAGAAGAAGTTACACCTTTTTAAAAACTTGATTATGTTTTAGTAATATAAAAATTGCCTTTTGGGAAGCGAAACATCTATTCTTACAAAGTTTCATTGATGTCTGAGAGGCTAAGACTAATTACTGGTGGAGTTTTTATGAATTTTCTAAGGATATCTGACATTTTGACATAAAATAGACATAACTCAAAAATGCTACCAACGATTTTTTTGAAAATTTACCCAGAGATGAAGAGATGAAGAACATCATAACAAGCAAACTGGCATTTGCCGTTTTCATGGTACTTTTTTTCATGGGCGCAACTACGGGGGGGCTAAGGGGGGCTACAGCCCCCCCTAGCAAGTTTTAAGCCCCCCCCCCCTAGAATTTCCCAGAGAATAATTGTAGTCAATATTAATACATCCCATACTTCCTATCAGAGCATCAAAATCAACACAAATTGAGAAGTCATCATTCATTGGCTGAGAACTAGTACTGTGCCCAGGATCGATTCTCAAACCTAGCTCTCTTACTTACCTTACTAATAAGACGAGTGCCGTGGTGGCTCGTGCTGTATCAAGGAGTTGTTGCCATGCTGCTCGGTTTTGGGCTGTGTTTCGCCAGTTCCTCAGACGTCTCACCACCCGCAAGTCTCCTTCGATCTGGTCGAGCCATCTCGCACGCTGCGCCCCCTAGTCCACAGGGTTGCTGAAGAGAAGTGATTTCACAGGATCATCGTCCGGCATCCTTACGACGCGTATGGCCCACCGCAACCTATTGACTATCGCCAGCTGTGCAACGGGGTTCTCTCCAAGCAGCGCGTGCAGCTCATGGTTCATGCACTGTCGCCATTATCCGTCGTCTGTCTGTACTCCACAATAGATAGTCCGCATCACCTTCTGTTCGAAAACTCCAAGAGCGTTAAGGCCAGAAGCGTTGATGTATCGATTCCGTAGAGAACTACCGGCCGTATCGGCTACATCGTCAACTTTTTACTTCGTCGCACTAGACTCGATCGAAGTGGTCATGCCAATATCCCCACCACAATTGGTGCGTACGTTTGTATGTCTGAGGAAAAAGAGCCGTCGATGAGAACATGGTCAATTTGGTTTGTTCGTTGGTCAGGTGATCTCCAGGTGGTTTCGTGGATGTCTTTTTGGGGAAAGCAGGTTCTTCGGACAGGCTGTGCGGGCTAATCACCGGCTTATATATGTTTTCCCTACCGACCTGAGCGTTCATGTCCCCAATGACGATCTTGATGTCTCTACGCGAGCAGCTATCGTAGAGTTTCCCCAGCTGTGCGTGGAACGTTTCTTTCTCTATATCGGAATGTCCTTCGAGAGGGCAGTAGGCATTGAGGATGGTGTAGTTGTAGAACCGGTCTTTTATTCTCAACAAACACAACGTGTCGCTGAGCGTCTGTCACTTGATCGCACGACTGTGCATCCTGCCCAGCACTATAAAACCGGTACCCAGCTCATTGTTTGTGCCGCCGCTCTGGTAAAATTGTGCCCTGCGGCCACAAATTCGCCGTACTTTCTTTCATTTTCGGTAAAGCTCCTGGAGCGCAACGATGCCGAACTGGTGAAGTTCTAGCTGATCCAGCAGGATCCGGTCGGCATCCGAGGCGTTAAGCGATCTACTGATACATGTACCGTGCTTCTAATCATCGGCCTTATTTCGTCACTAGATCATTGCGGGTAATTCCGGTTCGTTTTCAATTCTTGATTGTTCGTAGTATGTTTATTTTAGCATGCTGCTTTACTAGGGCTGCGGTACCTAGTCTCGCGACGGGGCCGCTGTCTTGGGTGTAGAGGCGAGACACCGCATTTCATAGTTCACCATCCACTTCGGGTCAGTCGCTGTTCGAGCCACCCCCATCCTGGAAAACACGCTCAGACGAGCTGCTCTCCAAGGAGAACAACTACCGCTTCCCTGTCAGTATACGACCAAGTTCCCACCGGATCCTCAATCTTCTCATGGTTGCTCGTATTCCAGTCGGTTCCACGTGGAGTTAAGAATATGGCATTATGGCTTGGACCACACTGGGATCTATTTTATGCCGACTAGCACGGGTGTGCTGCTAGTACGCACTGCCCAGCCGTTTACCAAACCTAGTTCGCCTCAATATCGAATCAGTGTCAGCTGAAAGAGATGGTCAAGATATTCAATACATCTTCGGAGATTTATTCTCGATTGAAGTGATTTTGTCTTCTGCTACGACACTATTTTATGTGTTTTGAAATAGGCGTATTGTAACTTTTTTCCCTATTGTTTTTTAAATGAAGTGTATGAAAACTAGCCCCCCCTAGAAATTTTCCTTAGTTGCGCCCATGCTTTTTTTTTGATAATAACGTTCTCACATACTTCGCCGAAGATAGTCCTAAGCACACGTCGTTCGAAAACGGCCAGTGCTTGCAAGTCCTCCTCGAGCATTGTCCATGTCTCGTGCCCGGAGAGGACTACTGGTCGTACAAGCGTCTTGTACATGGTGCACTTGGTACAGGGCGAAGTTAAGCAGGCCTCAAAGTCTTGTGTAGTGCATATTAGGCACGACTTCCAGCTACAATACGTCTGCGAATATCTCTGCTGCAGTTGTTGTCTGACGTTACCAAAGAACCGAGGTATACAAATTCGTCAACCACCTCGAACTCGTCTCCGTCAATTATTACCAGGGTGGCGACTACCGCGAAAAACCAGAAGAAACAGGGACAGGCCCGGATTTGAAGAGGGGGGGGGGGCAAAGGGCGTAAATGCCCCGGCCACCCGATTCAAGGGGCCCCCCTAGTCCTGGGGCGAGCTTTTTTTTGCTCGTCACCTTCCAGAACGTTACCTCTAGATGTTTCAAGAAATGAGGGCCTCACAGACAAATTTGCCCCGGGCTTGCCAGTGTCTAAATCCGGCCCTGATCAGGGAATATCAGGGATTTCATTTTACGATCAGAGAAATCAGGGAATATAAGGGAATTTAAAAAGCCATCAGGGAAAATTTTGAAGGCTTGGGATTTTCACGGAGTTAGTTTTGAATTGGGTTTATTTCAATGCTTTTGATGTGGACGATCATCAGCAACCCTACAGCAACCCTCGATAATAATTTGTTCCAGGTAGAAGAATTTTCCTGGAAAGTAATTTTCTAGAAGAACGCATACATTTTAGCATAGGTTTCATTTATCCCCATCACCGAGGAATGACAGGGTTGTCCTCGATAAATGACCTTCAAACTCTTCTTACTCAGCAACATGCACAATTTGCATAAGCTCTATTGTAAATTTAAGGTCGATTTGTTCTCCAACCGTTTTAAATAGTTCCATCGTTGAAAATTTAAAGTGCTAAACTGCAAATATAGTTTAAATTACAGTCAAATTCCCGCGTGAATGGATTAGAGCATTGTAGCGCTGATGATGTACCTTCTACAGGGCTAACCGTTATAGACAATGCAACTGTAGTGACTTTTGTGACCAAGATGTCAAGAAATAGTGATTAAATTTTTTGAAAAGTATTCAAATAGGTACTAACAAGTCATCAAGTAGTGCGCGAATTTTATGCTAATTACAACGCTTTTTTTTATAAAAACCAGTGGTTAGACCAGATTTTTTTCTTCGGTTTCTTGCAATTGCTTCCAAACTATTAACGCACCTTCTAAGACCGCCTGAGCAAGCTTCACTATCGCCATTGTCATATTCCAGTAATTAAAAATGGTGATTACTTCCTTGAAACCAATTAACAGAAAACTCAAAAACTTGCTCAGTAGTTTGAGTGTGTTCATAACTCATAATATAGTGAGTGAGTAGTTAGTTAATGTTATCAAATTTCTACCCCGGAGTTTTACCAGCAGAATTAATTGAAACTAACTTAAATGAGATTAAATCTATCATTCAAATTTTCAAAAGTATAAAAGCACCTCATCACGATGGGATTTTAAACATTTTAAATAAAGTTCTTGAGGAATCCTCAGGATTTTTTTTCAAAATGAATATTTCGCCAAATTATTGAAAAATGCTAAAAAGACTCAAATTTTAAAGCCGGATAAGAAACGTGTCTCAAAGTAGTTAGTTGATAACACTGTTCCTGTAACTTTTGGTGCCTCTAGACGTTTCGGAAATGCCTCAAGTGTTCAGACTTCAATAAAATTTTCCCGTAAAAATACGGAAAAACAACGAACACGGCGAACAATTACTCTGCGGTCTTTTGACGCGCTTCTGCATTTACCAGGGGCACCAAAATGAACAGGTTAAGAAGCTATAGTATTTCTAGGGTACTTATTTGAGCTTTTTTCACTTTTGTCGACCAGTGTAATTTTCATCTTCAATTTTATCAAACTGGACGTGTTTCTCAACAAAAAAAAATATTTTTGTTCAAGATTCAAGTTTTGCAAAAGCGAAGCCAAACTGTTCAACTACTGGTGGGAATTTTAGCAGGAATCAGTTTAAGTCTGATCCTTTTTAGTTTTGACTTTTGAGATTTAGGTGAAAAAACCTACGATAGTCGTAAATTAAATCAGTTTAAAATGAATTTTAACAGTCAGGGAAAAATTTTTAAACATCAGGGAATATCAGGGAATTTATTTTTGAAAATTGAGTCGTCACTCTGATTACGCTACTTGACGTATTCACTTTCAATCCAACCTTTTCTGTTTCACGTTTCAGTTTGGTGTACTGTTCAGCAACCGCCTGGAGCGTCCTTTCGACAAAGCGAAGCAGATAAACTGGCTGGATAAATGATAATCATTCTTTATTGCGAAAGTTTCTTATGGAACGTATGTTTCAATCAAACAACGTTCAATTGTCCTAATTGTCTAGAATGTCTCACTTTATGACACAACACACAAGTGCAAGTCAGTCTTTTTACCCTAGTATGGCATTCGGAAGAACAAGCTCAAGGTGATCTAGATTAAATACTGGCACGCCAAAAACTTCTGTGAATTGCAATGCGCTTGAAATCATGGAAACTTCGGTTCCACTTTTTCGATTCAGACAATATAAGTTTTTATAAAATCATTCCTAAGAGTATTTTACATACGAACAAAATCACGTTTGTTGCTCTTCGTTTTACAAAACCCTCAAGTATGAGCACCGTTTTGTGAATTTTGAACCTCTTATTGTAAATAGCACTCAGAAGTAATCATTTTCGTTTGGTTTTATGAGCAATAGGTATAACCATATCTCAGACAGACAGACGTGCCTCGATGACGAAATTTCTACGCGCATTTTGCCTAATGACTGGAAAAATTGCTATTAGTTACCTTGTTTTTATATTATTTTAACTTTCTAGTAGTTACTTTTACAACAGACAAACAGACGTGCCACTTGAAGACGATTTTATAGACTAGAAAAATAACGATAATTTAAAAATTTTGCTTAGTGGGCAATAATGCCGCTAGTGTCGCTAGAAGCAATCGTGCTTTTTCAACAGTGCGTCTTGAACTGTCCTACAGATCAGACGTTTTTTCGGTTGCTTGTGGACTGGTCTTTGACTGCCTATAGCTTCAAAGTTTGTGTTTTGTCAGTGTGTCTTTTAAAGACTACCTGAAAGTTATTTCCCATCAGTCTTTCTCAAGACTACCTACTTTTGAATTTAACATTTGTTTTAACTTTTTTCGTATCACCTGAAATGGCTGGACGGAAAAAGAAACCTCGCATCGCTGCGGGGAGGAAAAGAGAGGCATCTCTTTCTGACACATCGAGTGTCTGTAGTGACAATCCTTTTGATATTTTGCCTGAGCAAGAAGCTGGTGAAATGGAAGTTACCAATAATGAAACTATACAAAATATAAAATCTTTAAAAAAGGAGAAAGTTCCACCTATTGTTGTAACTATTTCTTCTGAATTTAATATGTTCAAAAAGGAACTTTCAACGTTTGTTTCTGACGTTAAAGTTACCTATCAAATTGGCCGTAGAGGTGAATGCCGCTTATTAGCCGACTCAGTAAAGGGTCGAGATCGTCTTGTTCAGTATTTAACCGACAAGATGTACAAATTTTTTACATATGACACCAAGAACGCCAAGCCGTTCAAGGTTGTCTTGAAAGGTCTCACCAACGATCAAACCGTTGATGAGATCAAACTTACTTTAACAGAATTACTTGGCATAGCCCCTACCCAAGTAATTCTAATGAAACAAAAATCACGAGGCGAAAACAGTCAGCGAACTGGAATTTCCCTTGTAAATTATTTAATTCATTTTAACCGCAGTGAGGTTAATACCTTAAAATTTTTTGAAAAAGCACATGCTTTATATAACGTGCGTGTAAAATGGGAATTATATCGAAAGTTTGGCGGAGGTGAAAAGCATATCACCCAATGCCGTATTTGCCAACGTTATGGCCATGGTTCAAAGTTCTGTAACATGGACCAAAAATGCCTCATTTGTGGAGACTCTTCTCACACAAAGGACACATGTCCTGTGAAAGAGAGTAAAAATTTTCGCTGTGCGAATTGTAACGGCAACCATATGTCGAATTTTTATCAATGCCCAGTCCGTTTAGCAATTGTTAAGGCAAGGCAAGGTAAACAAAATTCAATTTCTCAATTAAAACCAACTTCAAAACAAAATTCTCCAAGCGTACCAGTGACGCATAGTTTACCTACTCCTTTGCATACCCGTTTAACTTATGCACAGGTTACAGGTAGTTCGAACATTATACCGCCTAGTGTTGGTAGTTCGAAAATGACCGTTAATATGGGTAAGCAAAACACGCTAGAAAATAATTGTACACCTATTACTCCAGCTAATATTGCTGCCGAAAATATTTTTTCTAATGTCAACTGCCTGGGGCCTATTACGGCAGGTAAACTTTCTTTTTTGCAACAGGCAATGTTCGATCTTATGAACGCCATGTTGCAGGCAAAATCAATGTTTGAAGCCATTCAAATAGGCACAAATTTTACTATTAAAATTGTTTCTAATTTAAAATTTAGCAATGATTTTAAATAAAACAATTAAAATATTAAATTGGAATGCTCGCTCATTGAAGGCCAATGAGAATGAGCTTTTTAATTTTTTAACAGTAAATAATGTGCATATTGCAATTATTACTGAAACATTTTTGAAACCTAACATAAAATTAAAATATGATCCCAATTACGTGGTTCATAGATATGATAGGATTCAGGGATCCGGCGGTGGAGTTGCAATTGTTATTCATCGCCGAATCAAACATCGTGCTCTTCCCCATCTTGAGACGAAAGTTATTGAAACTTTGGGAATTGAAGTTCAAACTGAACTTGGGATTTTATTTATTGCCGCAGCATATTTACCATTTCAATGCACACGCGAGCTCAGAAATTATTTTAAAGGTGATTTACAAAAACTCACCAGAAATCGTTCGAAATTTTTCATAATCGGCGATTTTAACGCTAAACATCGTTCATGGAATAATTCTCAAAGTAATTCCAATGGCAAAATTTTATTCAATGATTGTTCTTCAGGATACTATTCTATTTTGTCTCCGAATAGTCCTACATGCTTTTCTTCTGTAAGAAACCCTTCAACAATTGATTTGGTGCTGACAGATCAAAGTCATGTATGTAGTGATTTGATCACACATGCTGACTTTGATTCTGACCATCTTCCAATAACTTTTTCTTTATCACATGAATCAGTTTTAAACCCTATGAGCTCTGTTTTTAATTATAACAAAGCTAATTGGGAAAGATACAAAAATTATATTGAGAGAAATTTCAATAATGAGCTTGATTTGCAAAACGAAGTGAATATTGATTCCGCTTTGGAAGCATTAAAATGTGCAATTGTTGATGCCAGGAATTATTCTGTTCCAAAGGCTCAAGTGAAATTTGATTCACCAATAATTGACGAAAATCTTCAACTTCTAATTCGTTTGAAAAATGTCCGCAGACGTCAATATCAACGTTCTCGTGACCCTGTTTTTAAAACTATTTATAAAGATTTACAGAAAGAGATTAAACATAGATTTACTCTTCTGAGAAATCAAAATTTTGAGACTAAAGTTGAAAAATTTAAACCATATTCAAAACCTTTTTGGAAGCTGTCGAAGATTCTTAAGATACCTTCAAAGCCTATTCCAGTTTTAAAAGATGGTGAACGTTTTCTTGTATCCAATGAACAAAAGGCTCAAAGACTTGCTCAGCAGTTTGAGAGTGTTCATAACTCAAATTTGAATTTTGTGAGTCCAATTGAAAATGAAGTCACACGTCAATTTGATTTAATTTCTTCCCAGAATTTTTTACCTGCAGAAATAATTGAAACTAACTTGAATGAGATTGAATCAATTATTTAAAATTTCAAAAATATGAAAGCACCTGGTGACGATGGAATCTTTAATATATTAATCAAACATCTCCCTGAGAGCACAATGGAATTTTTAGTGAAAATTTTCAATTGCTGCTTCAAAATTACATATTTTCCCAAATTATGGAAAAATGCAAAAATTACTCCCATTTTAAAACCGGATAAGAACCCAGCTGAAGTTTCAAGTTATCGACCAATCAGTTTGCTTTCTTCAATAAGTAAACTGTTTGAGAGAGTTATTCTTAACAGAATGATGTCACACATCAACGAAAATTCAATTTTTGCAAATGAACAGTTTGGATTTCGCCATGGGCATTCCACAACTCATCAATTGCTCAGAGTTACTAATATGATACGAGCTAACAAATCTGAAGGTTATTCCACTGGAGCTGCTCTTTTAGACATAGAAAAAGCATTCGACAGTGTTTGGCATAAAGGTTTGATTGCGAAATTGCAAACTTTTAATTTTCCAATTTTCCTAATCAAAATTTTAAAAAATTATCTTACTGATCGAACTCTGCAGGTTGTCTATCAGAATTCAAAATCTGATAGATTTCCTGTCAGAGCAGGTGTACCTCAAGGTTCAGTCTTGGGTCCAGTCCTGTACAACATATTCACTTCAGATCTTCCTGATTTGCCTCCAGGATGCACAAAGTCATTGTTCTGCGATGACACAAGCATTTCCGTAAAAGGAAAAAGTCTTCGTGTCATATGCAGTCGATTGCAGAAAAGTTTAGATATTTTTTCTTCCTACTTGCAAAAGTGGAAAATCTCTCCCAATGCTTCTAAAACTCAAATGATAATTTTTCCGCATAAGCCTAGGGCTTCTTTCCTCAAGCCAAACAATAATCACGTTGTCAAGATGAATGGGGTTATTTTAAGTTGGTCCGACAAGGTTAAGTACTTGGGACTAATTTATGATAAAAAACTTATTTTCAAAGAGCACATTGAGAGTATACAAGCCAAGTGCATCAAATATACGAGATGTTTATATCCTCTCATTAACAAGAATTCTAAACTTTGTTTAAACAACAAACTTTTGATTTACAAACAAATTTTTAGACCAGCAATGCTTTATGCTGTACCGATCTGGTCAAGTTGCTGTTCAACAAGGAAGAAAACGCTCCAAAGGATTCAGAATAAAATTCTGAAAATGATTTTGAAGCGTCCTCCTTGGTTTGGTACACTCGAATTACATAGATTTACTGGTGTTGAACCATTAGAAGCTATGTCAAATAAAATTATTAACAATTTTCGACAAAAATCGTTGCAATCCTCAATTGCTACGATAAGCTCTCTTTATAGCCAATAAGTTAGCAATTAAGTTAGTTGTAAGTTTACTTCCCCTTTTCTGACAAGTAGGTTTAAATCCCTACGAATGATAAGTCCTAATTGCGAAAGCAAACAAATCCTAACAATTAAAATTACAAATTTCTAACAGTGTTGAGAAGTCACCATTTGTGATTGGACACACATACTCATTATTTACTAATATTTATCATAAATACTTAAGCTACTAACAAATCCCCCCTTAAAAAAAAAAAAAAAAAAAAAATCGTGCTTTTTTATTATCAAAGAGAAAAACCATCAGTAATGCCGCTTGTGTTGATTTAAGCAAGCGTGTATACCCATTAGCAAAGACAAAAACCGTTTTACGAAAACACGTTAGTAGGCAATAAGCTCACATCACATGAGTTTATCGTTTCGAATAAGGACGAATATTTTTCAGCATTTTTGTTCGAAGAGGCACGTCTGTTTATCTGTGCTTTTACTATATGCCAGCGGTTCTCAACCTGGGGTACGCGTATCCCTGGCGGTACGCGTCTTTCAGGGGGTACGTGAAAGAAAAATCAGTGATGGCGGACAAAGCCATTTTTCTTTATAATTATTTTGTTGTTCAATTTTGATCTTAAAGCATGACTGTAGCAATCAAATAAACCATAGTTCAATTTGCAACCTTAACTAGACTACCACAACAAGATTTACCACTACTCTCTCCCACTCTGCGAGAACATTTCAAACCAGGGGGTACAATCGATATGAAAAATATCGCCAAGGGGTACGCGGGAGAAAAAAGGTCGAGAAGCGCTGCTATATGCAATCTATTTTTATCAAGAAACTTGATTTTCTTGACCAGCTCCGTTGACTCAAGTACAGTAGTACAGCAAAATCAAGTTTTTTGATAAAAATAGATTGAATATAGTAAAAGTAAGCACAAGAAAGTTAGAATAATATAAAAACAGAGTAACTAATAGCAGTTTTTTCGGTCATTAAGCAAAATGCTCGTTGAAATTTCGATTTAACTACCACTAACACTACAGCACCATCTCTTAGAGTTGTACATTGTTTTGGGTGTCCCATTTCATCGACCAGAAAAATAACGGTAATTTTGAAATTTTGCTTAGTGGGCAATAATTCCGCTAATGTCGCTATAAGCAAGCGTGCACGATTATTATCAAAGACAAAAACCATCAGTAATGCCGCTGGTGTTAAATTAAGCAAACGCGCACACCCATTAACAAAGACAAAAACCGTTTTACGAAAAGAAGTTAGTAGGCGATAAGCTCACATGATGGCGCACGAGTGTAACGGTTCGAATGAGGACGAAGATTTTTCAAGATTTTTCTTCGAAGAGACACGTCTGGTTTGTCTGTGGCCATATAATTGGTTTCGTGCAGCAACTCTAAATGTTGAACAAGGATTGGATACCTCAAGCTTCAAAATTAAAAAGTAGGAGGGTGGTATCGAAATAACGACCGCGAAGTTGACGTAATACAACGATAGTTTTATATTTCATCCTGAGACTACAGATTCTGTTTGATTTGAGCACGTTTCACTTTTGGCACGGTTTGATTATGGCACACATGTACCAAAAAAACGAGCGAATATGTTTAAATGAAATGTTTCAGTTTTCTTGTTTTTTTTTAAACCAATTTAAGCTTAACATCATCCAAAAGAAAGGTATTTTGGTTTTTATGTTGCCGTAGCGGATGACCAGAATAGGTAAACGGTTCCGGAGACATTTTCCGGTCATATAATGATCGTGATCACTACCAGGATTACGGATATTTTGTGCCGAAGCTTCAGTTAGGTGAACCGAGATTTACGGAAAAATGTGACAGCGGTCATTATTTTTTTAACCGAGCACTCAGTGGTGCCGTTCTCGGCAAAAAATACCGAGACCAGGCAGTAGATTTTAAGTGTGTAACAAAAATTTCTATGAATTTTCAAACCGTAGCAGAACCACGTGTTTTGGAACGGCCTTTTAGAAAAGAGAACAGTTGTGTTTGGTGTTCAAGAGAGAATAATCAAGTTTGATTTTTCCAAAGACCAACTGCTATCTTGTGTAATTCCTATATGTTTTTGATAATGCCGGTAATAAGAGCTCGTTCAGCTTTTGTTCCTTATTAAAACACTGATCTGCGCACTACACGATAGTAAGCATACTTTTCTACCAAAACCACGGTATCTATGGTAATTCTACAAAACTTTATTCGCTTACAATGGCTTATCACATAGTCATTACCACTGCGACAGTCGAATTGTCGAACAGATTCCAAAACGCAACACGAAAACAAATCCCTCTCAAGAGAGGGACATAATCCGAGCAATTCAATTACACCCTTCATAAAGACATGTTGTCGTTATTGAAGATAGTGTTCCCTCCTATTCCTACTTTACGCGTCAAGTTATTTCCCAAAACAACGTGATCAGAGACGTGATGGTCGGGCAAAAAAAACCATCTCGACAAAACTGTGTTCTGCCAAATTAAGAACACCGTTCCGGGAATAAGGCAGCAAGACCCTTCGATCGGTGCACCTCGTTAAACAACCCATCATCCCTTTCTCCTGCCCTTGTTCGACTGTCTTCTATCTAAGCTAGAATCACAGCTTGTTGAAAACCGTTTTGTTTGCTTGTTTTCAGGCACTGCTGAGAAGGAGAAGACTCTTGCTCTCATTGTAAGCTTCATTTCACAAGGAAACAAATTGCAGTAAACCCTTGGCTTAAAAAGGAGGCTGCCCGCCAATAGCGAAGGTATCTCCTATTCCAATCAAGTGATTATTTATTCAATTACCGACTTGATTACTATAATGAGTCGTAATCGAGTTTTAATTAATGTAGTAATTAATAAATGAGTTTGATTTCTCTATTAACAACCAGATCATTCCAGGCAACCCGACAGACATGCCTCAATGGACTATAATTAACCAATTCTATTCCAGCTTTCAAATCAAGAATGGTTTTATGCAAACCATTTCAATACATGCATGTTGAAATGGTTCGCGATTGTAGTGATTAATTGTACTTAAAGAAAAAATTTCATTCCCTCTCTTCTCCAGTGACGAGTACCAGCAGCGATGCACGTACTGTCCCACCGACAACAGTCCGACCGCTTGTCCACCGGATTGCTTCTGCAAACGGCCACCAGATGACAGACCGGAGAGGTTGTAAATTGTGTGTATGTGCGTTAAAGAAGCACAAGTAGGCCAAGGTTTTTGATGCGTGCAAAACTAGCTAAGTGTTAAGCATATTAATCATTCTAATTGGTGTAATTGAAACGTAACCTTAACACAAAACAATTAAAGTAGAATTACGAATCAACAGCAATTTCACCACGAGCCAAAGAAAAAATACGCTCTTACTGTTAAGATATAAAATTTACACTACTCCGATTATGCTAAAGAAACTAACTTTACCATTGATACCATTAGTCAATCATAAATGTTCGCTTATCCAGCTTCAATGTGTAATGAGTTACAGTAGCATGCTTCAATACAATACGTATGATATTTAAACCGAAAAATAAATGAGTTAACATCAAACTGTTTTTTTTCCAATTATTAGGTGCTCTTAAATCAAAACGTTCGGTTATGATACTGTGATCTATTGTGAAACAAACAAGCAAAAAGTTTCAGCTGCATCGGCCGGGAATCGAACCCGGGCCGCCCGCGTGGCAGGCGAGCATTCTACCACTGAACCACCGATGCTTGATGAATGCCGGTATGCTGCGCAAAAGCAGTCGTGAACGCTTCAGTTTGTTTTTGGAAGTTGCTATCTGTTTCGTACACTGAAACAGTTTGCTGATGAATACAAACAAAATTCATCCAGTACGCGCGAGATGGGTTCATCCTCTTCAACTCAGCCTAACCTAGCGAACCTATACATTAGAGAAATGACAAGACACTCACCGTTAAGGCAACTGTCAACATCAAAACGGATAACGGCAATGCAAAATGATACAACTCGCCCGTTTTGATGTTGACAGTTGCCTTAACGGTGAGTGTCTTGTCATTTCTCTAATGTATAGGTTCGCTAGCCTAACCGCATCTACTGCGAATTTCTCACTTAGATATTATCACCGAGCACGGTAAAATACATTATCGAGATTTCAACAGCTGAGATCCCGGTAAAAATTTCGGTAATACATTAAAATACAGAGATTCTGTGAAAACAAAAGTTGAAAACCTGTCGAACTTTAACGAGATTCTCGGCAATGTTTTACCGAGATACCCAATAAATAGTTACGGAACTCGGAAAATTTAACTGTCAAACTATTACGAGAACTTTGGTAAAATTTACTGAAGTACGTGTTTTGCAATTTTTTCAGATAAACCCAGAATATGATCAAAGCCGATTAAATATACAGATGAATTTATTATTTATGAAGTCAACTGATTCAACCAAACAGAGCACTAGTGAAAACGGGACAGTTGTATTGCTTCCAGGAAATAAAGTAACAAAATTTATTTCTCGTGAGCTTTTGTAAATCTCCCTTAAAATGATTTTTCTGCTCATCAGTGCATTGAAAAGGTAAATACACTGCGGCTATAAATAAAATACCAATATCTGTTTCGATTTCAATTCCCAAACTTTCAATAACCTTCGTTTCAAGATGGGGCATAACACGATGTTTTCTTCGACAGTGGATAACTATTGCAACTCCACCTCCGGCAACATCAATTCTATCGAACCTGTGAACTATATAGTTGGGGTTTCGTTTTTAGTTTAATATTAGGCTTTAAACGCGTTTCAGTCACAACTGCAATATGCACACCATGGACTGTTAAAAAATTAAAAAAATCATCTTCTTTCGCTATTAAAGAGCGAGGATTCTAATTTAGAAAATTTACAGCATTATTTAAATTCATTGCTGAATTTCAATTTCATAACAATATTAGTTGTAAATTTTATACCTTCTTGAACAGCCTCGTACATCGAGTTACAGTTCAACAAAACAGACATTAGCTGCAGCATGGATTGTTGTAGGTATTCAATCTTCTCGGGAGTTGGACTAAATCAATACTGGCGGACTTTTCAACACTAAACACGAAAGGCTTGTTGCTGTTTGAATTCGAAATTTTACCTGAAAGGACACTAGCATATGAAATGCCCGGTGGTGCCTGAACAGGATTATTCGTTTTCAATTTGTTGTTTTCTAAATTTGAATTATTACCACAACTACAGGAAAGGCTGGTGTTGCCTGAACAGTATTGAAAGTCTATCGATTACCCACATTCATATTATTGACAACAGGTTGTTTTAAATACCTCCGTTGTCTTGAGGAAATAATTTTCGACCTAACAGGACAATCAAAGAAGTTTGATTTGTGTTTACCCCCACAATTTACACATTTAAAATTATTAGTGATCTCTTTCTCAGGACAGATGTAAAGGACATCTTGAAGGGAAGAGTCACCACAAATCATGCATTTTGTTGCCATATGGCAGTTACGAGTTTCATGACCATAGGCTTGACAGTTCCGGCATTGCGTGATATTATGGATACCTCCATGTCTCTTGAACTCTTCCACTTTACTCGCACATTGAATAAAACACTTGCTTTTTTTTTAATTTTAAATTACTTACTTTGGTACGATCAAAATATACCAAGTATTTTTCCTGGTGTATTCCAGTATTGTTAAAATTTGCGTTGGATTTACGTTTCATCAAAATTACTTGGTTGGGGGGAAAACCAAGTAATTCCGTCAGACAATCTTTAATTTCCTCAATAGTTTGGTCATTTGAAAGACCTTTCAAAACAGCCTTAAACGGTTTCTCGTTTTGGCGTCATATGTATAAAATTTTTACATCTTTTCAGTCAAATACTGTAATAGATGTTTATGGCCTTCAAGATTCGGCCAAAATACGAAGTTCGCCTCGGCGGCCAATTTGAAAATGAACTTCCACATCAGTAACAAATGATGAAAGTTCTGAACGAAGAGCTTTAAAATTTGCAACTATTACCACAATAGGTGGAACTTTAGCTTTCTTCATACCGGCATTTTGCTCAGAATGAGCTTCAAATTCTCACGTTTCCTCGTAGCCGCATCGAAGCGAGCTTTTTTAATTCGTCCTGGCATTTCAGGACAAAATTCACTTCACTTTCACTTTTCACAAATTTTGTCAACACAAATTTACACATTAATCACTCGTTAAACGTTAAAAACAAATCCAATACTTTGCGATTCAACAGATACTCTTTAAAAAAGATTACTTGTTGAAAGCGGAAAATTTGCAATATCTCTCGGTAGTCTAAGACAAGCCTCGAGCTGTTGGTAAAATGCGACAGATCTGGAAGGCAGTTCAAGTCGTACTGAAGTGAAACGGGTTTATCTTTATCTTAACATCGGCTACCTTTGGCGATCCACATAGCTACATAAACACCATTCGTGCTACTTTGATTTGAGATTGATAGAAGTTGTGATCATAATCAGCCGAAAATGTATTTGAAGTTGAAATGAATTAAGTTGGTAACGTGGTTTCCAGTTAAGGATTGATTTATGTTGCACTGAATGAATGCAAAACGTTCCCATACGATAATGCCAAGCAAATACTAACAGCTATCACAGTAAATTTAAACTCTGCTGCCATAACATCTTTGTATATGATTTGTAAGCATGGTTCCTTCAAAAGTTTTCGAAGAACTTTATACCAAAATCTGTGATGGAAACATAGTTGTACATATATTTACGATTAAACATTCATTGCTTTCTTTAAATTCAAATGCGTTAGGGTTATTGTTTGTGTATTGTTTCAATAGTCTTAAAACTTTCTATGACTTGAAAACCAAGCAATCTTATTCTTCATTTTACTGCCAAGATATTTAAATCATTCGCAAGTTGAATGGCTCTTTTATAACCTTCAGAGTACTTCAA
The DNA here is from genome assembly GCF_029784165.1 of Wyeomyia smithii. Taxonomy (NCBI): domain Eukaryota; kingdom Metazoa; phylum Arthropoda; class Insecta; order Diptera; family Culicidae; genus Wyeomyia; species Wyeomyia smithii. The sequence goes on along the minus strand of NC_073695.1, from coordinate 242,378,488 downwards.
ATCTTTCAGATATAGATCAAAACTATCATTTTCCATGCTTTTAGTAAAGTCCATTTAGTAACCCTCGACATCTGACTCAGATCTTCAAGTGTCGTAGCTCACATGCACAACTTGTATAGCACAGTACAGTACATTGGTCTTTGATTTATCGAAAAAAACCTGTTGATCTTGATGGCTTGGAACAAGTTCAAGACTCTATTAAATGTTCCAAACTGAAATTGTTACAATTGCATTGCCGAAATATAAATTAACACGAAAAAAATCTATTTTTCAGTCACACGAAAACGTTAATGTTACAACTTCTGATATCATCTGTCGAAATCTGTCATTTGTAAATGATAATTTGAAAAATGAAATATATATGAGTCTATGTCGCTGAATTTTTTGGTATGAACATTTTCATTATTAAATTAGTATCGTAGTGCTGTACAATATTGCTAAAAACACCCCAATAATCTATTGGGTGGCGAAAGTTTTCAAAAAAAAACTCCCTGGAATATAAATTTGATTTTCATAATAGTTTTCAGCATTTAGCGTTAAAAAATGCAACGTAGATGAACGCAACTCTCAAGTGGAAAAGGCATTCGATCGAATATGGAGATAAACATTAGAGGTCCCGCATTAACCTTTAATCTGAAAAAAAAAATAGTCACAGTTTTAGCGCTGAAGAGCCGCTTAAAGACTGTTCCGAAAATTATAAATACATCTTCTTTCTTGAATAAAACAAAAAATACAGGATTTTGCGGGTCATTTTGTTCTGAAATATAGATAATAAGTGTTTTCTTTCCAGTTTCATTTTTTTCCAGTTTATTTTTCGTAGGATACGCGAGTTCTCTAACTTTTCTCTTAACACTACTCTTAAGAGTTTGCACAGTGTGTTCTCCGACCATTTTTACCACTTTAAGCCAATCTTTTTTAAATTTTTCAACATTGTCCGCTGGTTTGACATATTTCCTAAGCTTTGCCTTGGTCAAAGCCCAAAAAGTTTTAATAGGGCGAATTTCAGGGTAGTTGGGAGGATTCATCTCCTTTAGAACACATGTGACATTATTTGTTTTATACCACCCTAGTGCATCCTTAGAGTAATGGCAGGAAGCAAGATCGGGCCAAAAGATTGGAGGATTGTTATGCTGCTTAACCATGGGCAACAACCTTTTCTGCAAACACTCTTTCACGTAAATTTTACCATTCATTGTCATTCGTAATGAATGGACGAGATGTTTTCCCACATTCACAAATGGCCTGCCAAACCATTACCTTCTTGCCGAATTTTTCGGTGTTAATGGCTTTCCTTTCCCTTCGGTGATGTATAAAATTGCGGTCCTGGCAGAGTCTTATAGTCCAGTTTTATGTAGGTTTCGTCATCCATGATAACACACCCCATTTTTTTGGTCAGAAGTTTGTCATAAAGCTTCCGAGCTCTCGGTTTCACAGATTCAGCTTGTTTTGGATTTCGGTGCTTATTACGGGATCACTTCACGGTGAAATATATTTCACTCTCACGCTCACTCCACTTTTTTAGACCTATTCCCGATTCCACCTCAAGTGAGGTGACAAAAATCACCTCCGTGAAGTGAGATTGACTGTAAAATGAAATTGAGAATAGGACAAATGAAATGAGATTGTTTCCCAGCTCAAAAATGTCCAAGTCCCAAAAAGTCGTTTTTTCCCGTTTTTTTAGATAACACCAGATCTTGACGTGTTCTGCATTTCTAAGACATTCGGCATCAAAAAAAATGTTTTTTTCGGTATCGAAAATTTCCTGAACTAGTTTGCATTTTTTTCATCGGGCAAAAAAAAATGAAAATTTGACCGCTTTAAGGCACGGATCAAACTCTGATTCGCTTCGTTACTGAAGAATAAATCCAATATTTACCATTAGATCACAAATCAATCAACTTTAAGACTTATGGCAGCTTCGTGGAATCATTTCACCGTTCAAAATGGTCGTGAAATAATTCCACGCGAAACGTCGCTTTTTCCGTTCTCACTTCAATGATATGACACTCATAATAACCCAGATTCCACGGCATATGTCACTTCGCGACGTTTTTCTCACTTACGTGAGTCCCGTAATAGGATTATGTTCACTTCACTCTGATTTCACCGTGAAGTGACTCCCGTAATAAGCACCTTCGTTTTGGCTGCTTCTGCTTCCGACGGGTCTGCAGACCCATTCTTCCCTTGGCACGCATAACGTTACTCGCCGAGGTTCCAAGCTTTCTCGCCACATCTCGTACTGATACTGAAGGATGCCGCTTGTAGTATTCCTTAACCTTTTTGTCCATTGTGGGATCACAGGCCCGGGTTTTCTACCACGTCTTGGGGCATCAGTAAATGTGCACTCTTCACAATACTTCCGCAATGCGGTTTGAGCTGCTCCGACACTTATACCTTTTTTTCTGGCTAATTTTCTTATAGAAAGACCACTCACGGTGCCCATTTGTGCACAATTCGCTTTCTTTGCTCGGGAGAAAGGCCACGCATTTTCAAAATGTCGCACTAAATGTTAGAAAAAATGACAGCATCTGTTTCTTTTGGATGTAAACAACAGGACGCAGTCAACGTTTGGTTGAATACTGCACGTTGTTTGAAATGACGGTTGATCGTAAGTGTATTTATAATTATCGGAACGGTCTATAAAATAGAATAGCGTCTCGGCAGTTCTTCAGTTTTCCTCGATATATTTTTTTCGCTATCGAACTTTTTATAAACTGTGCATATTTTCATCGATCGAAAAAGAGCCTAAAGTCCGACTCAGCTTAAATTTTGTCATCAGGACAACTGAAATTTTGTTTTTTTTTTCTTTTTGAGATGACAACTGAAGTTAACTTTGGCTTAAAATTTTAGATGATTTTTTTGATTTTATTTATATTTTTTATAATCACGCCTAAAATAATAAAAATCTAGTGTTGGTTCGAGTTTGTCGAATTTGAAAATAAGTTTCTTTTGCAGTGTTAAAATACAGAGTAAGATTCAGAGTAAGGTCCCCCTCTTGAACAACACAAAATTGCATGTTCAAATCTCTATTAACATTGTACAGATAGCAAAAAAAATTGGTTATAATTGTTACTAATGATACTGTTTCGTAATTTTATAGGTATAAATATTTCGCGTTCAAGCACAGCATTGACCCATCTTGCCCCACCATACCCTATACTTCATTTTTTTTCCTAAGCCTTGTTGATAAAGTTTTAAAGGGTTTCCTAAACATTTCGAAAAATTTTATTAAGCGCATCATAATGCAATAAATTTTCAATTTGTATGACTTTTCACATAAAAAAAAAATGTGATACACTTAAGTCGCTTTTTACGCGGGGGATACGTGCCGCGTAAAAAAAACGCGTATCTTCCGGAATCCGCGTAAAAAAATACTACAAGGTATACAGCCCTAGAGGTTGTATGAAATGGTGACGTAGGACTAAATGTATACATTATATGCTGCTATGCGCGAAATATGCAAAATAAAGGTAACCTGGAAGTTGACTCGTATGCAGCTCTCGTTTCTCAATGCCGCGTACCTCTAACAGCTATACTCCATTCGCTGTTGTGTGACAAACTAGACTGAAGCTGAATTTTCTACACGCAATCTTTTGTATCGAGTTCAGCGTAGATTTTTGCCATTAAGGCGTGGCCACACAGCTTGGAGAAAGAGGAACAAACCAAAACACTTTGTTGAGTCAAAATATGTAGGCAGTGGAATTTATTTCGTCCATGTTATTGTTCTGTGCTCGGGAAGCAAGCCAATAACGAGGGAAATCTATGGGAAAGCTTGACCTTGGAACTTTCACCTTTTTCCACCATTTAGCAGTAAAGCAACAATGTTGAACATTATATCAAAAAATTGTTACACATTTTATCTATCCACCGACATATAAATGACTAAGATGCATTAAGTCGTTCGCTCGCAATAAATGTTTGAAATCTGACGCAACATTTGCCAGTTTCATTTTCAATTTCACAAAGTGTAATCTGGTATAGAAAACAAAGACGTAGTCCTACGTCAAAATCGCGTAAATTCCGGAATCCGCGTGAAAAAAAACGCGTAAATTCCGGAATCCGCGTAAAAAACCCGCGTTAATTCCGGAATCCGCGTAAAAAGCGACCTTAGTGTATTTCCAGATAGTTGAAACAAAATTTTAGGTTTTGTCCAAAGTTTGTTCGAGGCAGCCACTATGAGTTGTCTATGAGGCATTCATTAACATTTGCAATAGAAGTGTTACAGTTGATAGAATCGGCTTTTACAAGCACCCAAGTATCTGTCCTCGATAGTATAGTGGTCAGTATCCCCGCCTGTCACGCGGGAGACCGGGGTTCGATTCCCCGTCGGGGAGATTTTTTTTTTCATTTTTTATTTTATTTATTCAACTTTCTCCGATCGGTTGTCGTCTCCTGTTTTAGTGTGTTCCACATTTTATTCATCTAAAATGATCTTTTCTTTCCAAAATTCAGACGTTCGGATGAACTGACGAGAGTTCCAAGTTAATTCTTTTGATATTTATTTCTCTGTTTCCTATTTCAGTCATATTATAGACGAATACTTAAAGATACGACGGTTATTATTTATTTTGTTTGTGGAATAAGCTGGTACTTATTAGTTCAAATAATTTAATGTTGCCACTAGCAGTTCTATATTCAGTTGCATAGTAATTAAGATTTTCATTTCCATTTATTTGACCATTACGAGATATTCTTCGTTCTGTTTCTGCGATGCTGCTATAAATGCTTATGTTAATGTTGGTAAGTTCTCTACATTCCAGTTGATGTAAATTTTTATGTATTACTATTATCGTCCAATCGATTCCGAAAACTTTTCACACCGCTCAGATTTGTGTCCTGTCTTTCGGAAACAAGATCGTTATTCAAAGTGCTTGCTTCAAATTTCGCTTCTGAAGTTTTTCCGTTATTTTCGTTTACTTTCTGTGACGTTCTCAGTTTAAAATTCTGTGAATGATACAAATTAAGAACAGAGTGGGTGTTAGATTGCGCGAACGAAGCTTGGCGTCGCTGAAAAGAAAGAAACAAATCGGAGAAGAGAAAAAGAAGAGCTCGAGGAACAAACCGTAATCCCGACAGTAGATCTGGAACGAAAATGTAAAAAAAAAACTTCTTCCGCAGTAATTAGTCACCCGTGAAGAAATGCACTTACCCACTCAAAACGGTTTAACGATCGGACCGTTGCCTCTTCGCCGAGTCATTTTGCTCCATGCATTCGAGCACCTTCAAGCGACAATCGCCCAGCTGAAAACCGTGCAACTGCTGGATCGCTCTATCGGCCGCAACTTCGCTTGCAAATGCGGCATAACCGTGACGCTTTCCAGGAATCAAATAAACATTTATCAAATCACCAAACCGACAGAAAGCGTCCTGCAAGAGTTTTACTGACACGGCTTCCGGCATGCAGATAAAGAATGCCTTTTTAGCGCAGAACGTCTGCTGGTTAAGCATCGGCTTCGGTGGGCCCAGTTGGGAAAGGATGTCGTTTGTGCAAACTTCCTCACGGAATTCATCCTCGAAGCGGACAATGATGCGTTCCCCCAGGGGATACTCAAGGCCGTGAATTTTATCCAGTGCGCGCTGCGCTTCGTCCCGACTGGAGTAGACAACGCAGGCGGTTGTGTTAATATCATCTGGTGGAATAATGATCAAGCATTATATTTATTAATTTTAGAGTTCAAATAAACTTACTTTGCGTTACAATGTTGCAGTACTTCATTCCTGGTGCAATATCAAAAACTCTCCACAAGCGGTCCTGATTCAAACAACTGCTGCAGATAACCACCAATTTTACATCACCACCGGGACGTCCCGAATCCGGGGAGTGAGTTCTTTTTCGAGTGCTCCCATTGCTGGATCCAAACCGGCTGCTGCTTTCTTTTTCCTCTGTTTGCTTCTTGAGATTGTCTCGTGGCAGGCAAAATTTCGCACGGTAGCTCGGGTTGCAGCCCTCGATAGCCAAAGCTGCCTCGAGGAATGAGCTGAACGTAATATATGCTGCACACTGACTCTGATTCTTCTTGTCTGGAACTAGACGAATCTGGGTAAGATTACCAAATTCACTGAACTCTTCCCTAATAGCATCTTCGCTTTTGGAGCTTGGCAGGACGGCAAACAGACGACGGAATTTGTACTCATTTACCTCTTCCGGACTGCCATCCTCCTTCTTTTTCTGATAGCTAAAATAAAAATAAATCATGTCAGTAGCATTGACGCCATTTTGGAAAAAAAGAAACAAATCAAAACTGTCTCGGAATTTTCACGGAACTCACCTTGCAGAAATCATCACCTTAATCGGCCGGGTTTCGCCCTCAATGTAGGAACCATTCTTCCGCAACCCACGGGCAGCGGAGGAGGTTTTTGTAAACTTCACATAGCCGACCCCCTTGCCCTGGCCGGTTTTCTTATCAACAATAACGACACACTCTTCGATTTCTCCATCGTCACCGAAGTGCCTCATCAATTGATCCTTGGTGATTTGCCGGCCGCATATCACGAACAGCCGGCTCATGGGCGGTTCCTCCGAGATTTCCTTCTTGCCGTTGTACTCCTGCATGCTGATTTTAATACTTTTTATCGAAAATATTTATGAATGAAAACACAGCAAGAAAAAATCACTGTTAACCACTGGAGAGACACAAGCGTTTTGCTTCTATTTTTGTTCTGCGATGACAGCTCGCTTGAAGATTCACTGCACGTTCATTTGGAGTTCATTCACTGAGTCAAGGTGGGTGCGCGATACCGAAATGTTTATCAATTAACCGCATGTTCTGAATAAGTTCTTGCGCTTGCATTGTTAATAACGACTGCATACCTGTATTAATATTGGTACCCATAGCTAATAACTACAGTCATACCTCGATATAAGGCAACTTTATTTTTATTTTCGTTACGTTATACAGTCATACCTCGATACAAGACAACTTCATTTCTATTTTCGTTACGTTATATCGAGTTACGTTATATCGAAGCAAAAAAAAAATATTTTTCAATTTATGCAAGAATGTTGATGGTTACTCAAAAATACGCGAAAACCAATTTTCCATCACCTATCAGTATTTTTAAACCTTTCTTATGCCCATTTTAGAAATATTTTCAGGTGCAAAAAAAAAATTTTGTTTTCAATTGATACACAGGTTACTCAAAGATGCGTGAAAACCTATTTCCCATCATCTATCAGTAATTTTAAACCATTCTTATGCCCATTTAGGGCAGTTTTCAAGAAGCAAAAAAAATTTTTTTAATTGATGCAAGACTGTTGACGGTTACTCAAAAATGCGCGAAAACCTATTTCCCATCACCTATCAGTATTTTTTAACTTTTCTTATGCCCATTTAGAGAAAATTTAAACTAGCAAAAGAAATATTTATTTTCTAATTGATGCAAGACTGTGAATTGTTACAATTTTCGCATAAGCCTTATATCGAGGTATGACTGTATTAGCTATCTTAATGTTTACCTATGCGCGAAATCAATGAAGTTGTCAACTAATGACATTCAAGATGCTAATTTACAGCCATAGTCCATGAACGAACAACAAAAGCCAATAAGGGTTATATTTATTTACATAAGGGAACATTCATAAATGACGTAGCATTTGAGGGGGAGGGGGGGTGCAGTTTTGTGACGAAATGTGACGAGGGGGAGGGCGGGGGTTCAAGCCAAGCTACGTAGCAAACATGAAACTAAGAAAAAAGAAAAAAAATTGGATTTTTTCTAATTGTTCTTTTTTATCACTGTTTTGTCTGCTTATGGTCATTTTTATTCCTTCCTTGTCTTTTCTTGTTCATTAATGACTCAAGGTATGTTTTTGATAATAAAATTTGCAAAAAAAAATATGTGGGGGGGGGAGGGTTGTTATAAACCTACGTAATTATCTAGAGGGGGTCCTGACTTTGTGACGTAATGCTACGATGGGGGAGGAGGGGGTCAAAAAAACCTTAAAAGTTGAAGAGGTTGTTTATCACACACGACCGCAGAGTTAACGTATAATACGACAGCCTGTCTTATGTCTATGTATTTCTTGGAATAGGTTTGGGAATACACTCCATTGGGGTTAATTAATTTAATGGTCTCTCTGCTCCAGACGACGTTCAGTCTATATGAGAGCCCTCCCTTCCAGAGGAGGAAGGAGTGTCAAGTTACCATTGACATATTTCTTACTCCTGAAAACCTCACCATGTCAAATTTGGTTCCATTTGCTTGATTCGTTTTCAAGTTACGCAGAAGTTTGTGTTATATTTGTATGGGAGCCCTCCCTTCAAGAAGAGGGAGGGGTCTCGAGTTACTCTAATAACCTTTTTCGGCCTCAAAAACCCCTACTAAATCGCTTATTTGATGTATTAAATTATTGGTTTACCATCTTTCATAACAAATCTTTATCAAAAAAAAATTCCCGATTTTATCACTTTCCCTATTTTATCACCCCAAACATCATAAAGGGGGTGATATAATCAGGGGAATCACTGTATATACATACGCTGGATGATGGTGGCTTCTCAAACCACCTGGCGGTGCTTTCAGTTTCGGGTTGTATTTACCCAACAATATCTGAATTGGATTACCGCTGGTGGGGTCCAACTCACTACCACCGCCGCTGTTGCCCGCTGCTGATCCACGCTGCCTTCGCCTACTGACATCGGTGTTGATGTCCGCTGCTGCTGCCTGCTGCTAGTGAACTGATTTGCTTGAGGAGAAACAGTCTCTTATATAGCCCAAAGAGTGTATTCCTGGCTAACTAGGTACTCCATTCTGTCGTCCTTTTTAGGGAAAGGCAGCAAGCGACCAATCAAAAGTCGACATTTGTGTTTCGACAATGCTCAACAATTATCAATAGTACAATAGTTCGAACAATCAGATTATAATTTTCTGCATTTGGACGGGTGCTTAAATGATTTTCCAATCGATTGCTGCAAAAACGACATAAATCGGTTGGAAACTGACTGAGCTTAAAAAGTTTGAAATTGGACAATTTTCGTGACGCTCTCGATGTTTTCGATTTTGAAATTGGATCCCTGTATTGAAGTTGGGTCCCTGTATATGTTGCCGTAAGACGTATTCTACGTCAAAAAAAGCTACGTCATTCATTGATGTTCCCTAACATGAATTACTTTTGGTGGTGACTTTAACATTTCAGCGATTTTGTAGAATGAAATAAATGCACATTGAATGTGTTGAACTTTTTATTCTTACCAAAAAAGAAATCGTTATATGTGATAAATTGAAGTTGGTGAATTTCTAGAGCAATCAATTACACATTCAGCCGGAGGAACTTATATAATGCTCAATCTGTTATTGCTATCGGGTCAAATCACATCGTGCCAAACTATTTCAATACAAATTAATCCCGCTTAGGCAGCAGAAAAAAATCTGTCCGGTTAACATTTCTACTCAATCAATTCTCAACCATACAACCGCTATGCGATTACAACGGGAAAAATCCCCTTCACCACAAGGATATTAGCAGCCACACAGGAACACACCGGTGGCCACGCTGGTCAACTGAAGTGTGGCATCATCGCCGGGGCCTGAGCGGATTACATTGATATGCCAATATCGTACATCGATCGACTAACCACCAAATAGGTAATCCCGAAACGAGCAACAAAAAAACCATCCAATCAGGTTCCTCTCGCACATTTTCCACCCGGACAGACACTTGAACTTATCCTGCCACACTGACAAAGTTCGTTTCCCATGGGAGCACGATTACGCCGGAACGACGCCGGAATCGTCGGAATGGCAAAGCCCGTGCGTTGTTCGGTGCGATGAAAATTTCAAGCGGAAAATTGCAAAGCGCAACATTCTGTTTTTTTGTTGTTCGCTTTTCGCGAATTTTTCCTCAAACGAGCAAATGCGTTGCAGCATTTTCATTCCCAAAAACGGTGATTAACTTTTTTTGCACTCGTCTTTTTTTTTAAGCATGCCTGAGGAAAAATCAATTTAGGAAATCGGATAAACTCTATCCGTTTGAATGGGTTCAACTGGCGGTGGCTGGAGTGCAAACGGGATTTGGTTAACTGGGAATAAGGATGAATGTAGCTTTCATACGTATGCATTGCGGTCAAATTTAGGTTCCTTTGCGGTTTGTTTTAGATCAAAACACGTAAATCACCGTTAAACTAAGATAGGTTTACCGAAACTATTGGCTGGTGAATTGAATTACAGTTTAAAGCAATCGTAAAATTGGGCGAATTTTGTGGTTTGGATTAGTTTTTTATTAACATCAATATAACAAATATTGAAAATTGTTGAATGACTGAATATATATTTAAGAAAGCAAATGTTTCAATAATATGGTGCTGTTAGTTTTAGTATTGTTGGTTAAAAATTGCGAGCTCATATAATATGAGTTGCAAAACAGTCGTTTAAATAAAGAAACCCTGCTTAGGCAAATTGCTGACAAACAAATGGCTTGTAGCTCAGCTAAAAATGTGCAACCTGTTATTTTTTGCTCAATATCAAAGTTTCTCAGACATGATTTGTATTGCCCCGAACTAGAAATTATTCATTTTATCTACGTAGGTATCAACTTACAAATTTGTGACATTCATCGTGGCATTATGCTCAAAAATCCAACAGCTGGCTTTAAACGTACAAAAAAAGGCAAAAGGTGTTTAAAAAAATGTATCGTTGTTATTGGGTTTTTAAATCATCAATTAAAACTGAGGGAAATCGCTTGAATGACAGTTCACTCTTGTACCAACTATCGTTCGAGCGATCAGGAGCGTTATTTATTCTTTGTTTGAAAATCGAGGGGCAACGATATAAACATTTCATAAATCACATTATGCTCAGAGAAAATTCACTCTTTTACCTGATATATAAAAATCAGGAATTTGTTCGAAGCTAAACAACTCAGTTGTCTTGGGTTATGAAATTGTATGATTCAGCAACGTCTTTATTTTGGGCAGTCAAATCCTTCTGAAACCTATCACTTCGACCATAGTGGAAATCCACCGATATCGACCGACCAATACTGACAAGATAATGGTTTCTTTTGATGTCACAGCGCTCTTCCCCCGTGAAAGCAGTCATAAATCTTTTGGAAGACATCTCTCCCAACAATGTGACAAAACAAGGTAAAGTACGCAGTTTTTGAGCCTAACTCGACTTTGAGTGGAAGACAATTCAGTCTTTCAGACTTTTCAGTTCGAAGCAAATTTACAAACAAACAACAGGATCGTCTATGGGAAATCCTCTTTCACCCTTTCTATATAAACTTTTTTATGGCAATCTTGGAAAATAAACTAAAGGAAAATGATTCCTCACCAGATGTAGATATTTTGAGACAGGGGGACTGGCAAAACTTTTTTGAGCGTTTTAATAAGGTTCGCAAAAATATCCGTCTTTCTTTGGAAATTAAGCAAAACAACAGACAGGAGGGCCTATTAAAAGAAGAGCGGCGAGGTTGGGACTCGGCATTAGCTCTGCCAAAACAAAGTACCAGGCAACTGGTAGGAAGCGTGGGAGTTCCGGTAGCGTTGGTGCTGATTAATGGTGAAAGATTTGTAACAGTTGATGAATTCATTTATCTTGGTAAAAGCAAAGCAAAGCCTACAGTGCTACATTCCGATTCGGAACTCGACCTTCTGTTTATTATACACAGGCTTCGCTGCCATACCTCGCAGCATCGTACCTCGAGACCAGCTGGGAGATCTTTTATCTTGGTATGCTTGTGATATGTGATATGAGTCTTGAAGTGAAACGACGAGTTGCAGCTGCGAACAGGGCCCTCTACGGGCAACATAACCAGCTAAGGTCCCGTAGTTTGCAAACTCGCACTAAAGTAGAGCTGTATAGGATGCTGTTCCTCCCGATGGCCCTTTACAGACAAGAAGTATGGAGGCTAAAGGAAGCTGATCGTCGACTGCAGTAGCTACTCTTAATAGGTTCCCTACCCTATTTTTGAAATTGTTGAGCAGAATAGATATGATAGAAGATATGAATCCTTCACAGAAAATTTTACAGAACACTCATACTGCTAACATTAGATCCGAAAATGGTAGTTGTTGAATACTTCTACTTGTCAACTTCGTGAAAATATTTGGAATTTCGGTATGGATATTGTCTACAGTAATTGTACCCAGATTTCCACGAGCGGTATTGGCGGACAGTGCACGCAGCCCATTTTGACGTTTTTTGTAAGTTAGGGCATTTTTAATCGCACTACAGGGTAGAAAATATAACATCTTTGTAACGTAGCATAGCAACTTCAACAAACAATGGGAGTTTTGTTATTTAAATTTCATCGTGCGCATGTGCGGATCAATATAAACAAAACTGGTTATCAGAGTTGCTATGCTGCGTTGCGAAATTTTTATGTTTTTCACTCCGTAACTGCGATTGAAAATTACCCGACGGGAAACGTCAAAATGGGCTGCGTGCACTGTCCGCCATTACCGCTCATGGAAGGCTGGATAGTCTATAAACAAAGTGACAAAAGTTTAATTCTGTAGTGGTCAAAAATTACATGTGCATAGTAGGGTGGCAATGACATGTATGGGGAAAATTTGATCTTTGAATTTTGTTTAGCGAAAAGGTTCAAAAGTTTCGTATTCTCGAACAGTTTTCTCATACAGTCAAAGTATCGGTTTTTAGGCAGCTGCGTAGCCGCAAGGTTACGGAGTCCGCTTTGGGAAGCGAATGGTCGTTGGTTCGAATCTCAGTAGAATCAGGCCATTCGATGTCAAAACTGGACTTAAGTATGGGTTCAATCTCAAACTCCCCACCATTTACCCTTCCTTTACGCTGAAATCTATAACACCTTTGCGTGACTTCCTCTTAACAACAACAAAGTCCCTCTTATTAATAAAACTGGCCAGAAGAACGCACGACGAAACTTCTCCAGGGAATTATAATTGGTGATATTTGGCAAGAGGAACGAGCATCGGCATAGTAGAACAGTAAGCGTGTAAAAGGACGAGTATCACATTATACACAAGCACTGATAAACAATAATAATAAGCATGCCACTTCTCAATAGCGGTATTGCTTTTAACAGAAGTGCGGGATACAGCAGACACCCGAGCATATCTCACAATAGATCTACGATTCTGGTCGCAGTGAGGAAGTCCATACAGGAAACAAAAAAAACATCGGTTTTTTGACTGATGATGTTTATGAAATGTTCAGCATAAAATTTTTTGTATGCCAATTCTTTTAAAAACGCATAAAACGTCGAGATCTGGGGTGGCATTGTGCAGTTCGATTCAAAAGATTTATTTACTATTTTAGAGTACGTCACATGCTGCCAGTTGTCCTTCGGCTCATCTAACCCGCAAAGTCGAAAAAATACGAAAGACGAAACATAACGCACAATAGCGATCATTAAGTCTTGTTCGAGTTACTCCATACGAAATGCGCAATGTCACCTAGTGTTATAAAAAAAAAATCGACAAAAATAGGTTCTCTGAGACTCCCAGTTCAAGTCCAAGAAAGTCAATTTTTTTTAAATTTTTTTGGAGATCCCGACGTTTCATGGATTTCTAAGACATTTGGCATCAAAAAAACTCGATACTAACAACCGTTCCAGTTCAAAGATGAAGAAAAAAAAACCGTCCCAGTGAAAATAAATGATATCTCGTGATTCCTTTTTTATTACGTTTTTCTACGCGGAACATTTTGTTAAAACGCGTGACTGTCCCGCGAAATGCGGGACGTTTGGTCACTTTATCTATAGACAAAGACAGTGTACGGAAATTTCGGTTTTATTCTAAATACGGACACAGCAATGAGGGTCACTTTAGCAAAACTGACGTAGAATTACGTCTTACGGCAACATTCTGGGAGAGGGGTGCAAAATGGAAATCGAGAATGTCACGAAAATTGTCCAATTTCGAGTGCTTATATCTCAGTCAGTTTTCAACGGATTTCCTTCATTCTTGCAGTAATCGATTGGAGTATTTGTAACGCGTCCAACCGGTTGCATAAATCGTGATTTTATGATGCTAATTGTTGCACTATGGGAAAATGCAAAGTTTTGTTTTGAACGCAGATTTCGGCCAACCAGAACTGAAAACAAATACCAGGGAGGTGGTGAGCTTGTCAAAACCCATATACTTGGTGCGTTACCGATATGCACCCAAAATTTGGCTCTTAGGGTTACTATTTTCTCCAAATTAGAGTGACCAAATACATTTTTGCAAAATTCTAGTTATTGTTTAACTTTTAATCAAAATAAATTGTTTTTAATTGTGTAGAAACGTCGGTGGTTCGTCGTATCGGGAGTACCGAGAGCAAATGTGTATATTTAATTTTCTCCATGAGTTAGAAAACTTACAGACAATTGAATGAGAATTTTTTTTCGTTAGGGAATTAGAGTTACGTTGTCCATTGATGTGAAATTTTGTAATAATGAGAATTATTACTGGAATCTAAGAAAAAGCACTGCCCACAGCCGCTCATTTGTTGAATAATTTGATTCAAACACCATTCACAACTAAGCATTGCGTCCTTGATCGAACTGTAAACGTAGTCAACTAATTCACTGCCTGCAAAGATGACTAGAACAAGATACCTGGCTCTTGCAGAATTCATCGGACATGATCGTCGCTGCGCGTTAGCAAAAGTCGAACTAATTCATACACTGTTAGTATGATGTTTACTTAACGTCAAAATCAACTGACGACAAGGCCAAGACATGACTGCTAAAAGGTGAAACAATTTTTTCAGTATCCATGTGGATGACTGTACGGGTTGCCATCCGAAAAATGATAATAACGTGTACGAATGTTTAGTTCTCAAACATGAAACTTTCCGGAAGAATCAAGAATTATCGGCACATCATTTGAAGTTAAGCGTATCATCAGAACTTCCTGATAACCGCTATGACCATGCTCTACAGCCAAGTTTTCCACTCTTGTCGAGGGTAATAAAGCAAAAATCGGATCCCCCAGTGAACCTAACCATATGCACAATGGTTCTGAAACCTGGCTTACGACATATCAAACTTTAAGTTCTGGTAGAATAAATATAAGCCCTCAATATAAACCCCCACTCTGACAGTCAATTTCACACTTTTCTATCGTAGTGCAAAAAATATGGCAATAGCATTAAAAGCAAAAAATGACAATATCATTGATCTGCATGTTATCTAAAGCGTCGAGCTGACCAAACTGCTACACCTTTTTCATATACAATCTTGAACAGCTCAACGATCGATGACGGACTACGCACGATAAATCGGTTTTGCTCATAGTGACAATTTTATGAGAATTTAAGTCATCAGATGGTAGCACTAACCGTCAGAAATCGGTCGTGTTCAAAATGTATGAAAGATATGGAAGTTAGGTATTTTAATGGCGACAGGTCGTCATTGATCCATTGCTGAGTTCGGAATACGCCTACAAATTACTCGATTTTGGGCTACCCTTGCAGAAGAGAATATCATCATAATATCATATCCAGATATTGAAAACTCTATATCACAGTACCTCATTTTGATTTTAATATGGTTAATATAGTTGATAAAATAACAAAATATAATACCAAAATATTGTTTCTCCAATACGACATAAATAACAAATCTTGATATTGTGAATAGCAAACCAACAACTTACTTGAAAAATCACGAAAATAATTGGATGTGAGATTTTTTAATTGTTCGAATTATTGAACGTCGAATTCATAACTGAAAATATCAGAAGTAATCGATAACAAACTATTTTTTTTACTGAAAAACGAGTGAAAGTTTTATGAAATTAATTCAAATATCTTATGAAAAGCACAACGAGATATAATATCAAAATTTGTCATTCCCGTGAGTATCTGATCTGATAGCACGGTAAGCTCTAATAACAAAATATGTTATTGATGAGTTAAGATTTTGCTATGCTCTCCGGTTGGTCTTCTCCAATCGCCCTCGATACCCGTCTATCGGGTGGTTTTATCGACACCATACATCCAATAAGTATGGAGTCTACCACGGAGTCGTACTCTCTACTGAATATTATCTTTGCTGCCAGCCCATTGTAGTTTACCGTGTTTTATCAGTTTGATGATATTCATGTTTTGGTATGCTTGGTACACCTCGTGGTTCATGCGCCTGGGCCACACTTCATTGTCCAATTCTCCGCCAAGTATTAACGCTGTATCCCACCTATAAGACACCCATTGGTCGCCGCAAATTTCGTGCGGACATGTATGCGGCGGGTTCGTAAACCGTCAAAGGTCCTGTTTGCAGCTGCTATATGTCTCTTTACTTCGTGGCTAACAGCGTTGTCACACGTCACGAGAGTATCAAGGTACCAAGTACCATGCCTCGACGGACATCTTTGTTTTGGTATAGTTGATGATTAGTCCTATTTACGCTGCTTCTATGCACGAATGCCACTGCTCTACGGTTAACACTGACGATATAAAAATCATCCGCGAAGCCAAAAAGCATATGACACCTCGAGATAATGGCTACCACTTTTTACACACCAGGTCTCCGTACTGGACCTTCTAAGGTAATGTTTTTTTTTAATAGGGGGGGGGGGGGGAATGTTTGTAATGATTTATTTATGTACTAATATCTATTCAGGATTAATTTTGTGTGTTCTGCCACAAATGGTGGCATATCAACACTATTATATATTTATTTGTATGCTTTTTTTATATTATTGAATGTTATTAGCTTTCGCAGTTAAGTAAATGTAATTGTAGGAAAATTATTAAACCTACTTGTCAAGGAAAAAAAGGAATAAAACAAAACTTAAAATTAACTTAAAACTATCTTACAGACTATAAAGTGAGCTAATCGTTGCAATTGAGGATTGCAACGATTTTTGTCGGAATTTGTTAATAATTTGGCTTGATATATTTTCTAATGTTTCTACATTAGTAAGCCTATGTAGCTCGTTCGTGCTAAACCAGGGAGGACGCTTCAGAATCATTTTCAAAAGTTTATTCTAAGGTAATGTAAAATAACAGATTCCAGAGCCCGTCACTTTGCTTCAGACCCGAACGGGTCCGAAATTAAGCCCCTTATCCTGACGCATGATGGGAAACCTTCAAGAGAGGCACGAAACAAATTGATCAGTTTTGTTGAGAAATCATGTTGAAGAAATAATCTGTCATAACTCGTTGACTCTTGACTTTTGACGTTTTCTGTAGGTCGGGTAATTTTCAATCGCAGTAACGGAGTGAAAAACATAAAATGTTTGCAACGTAGCATAGCAACTTTAATAAACAGTTTTGTTTACTATGATCCGCGCATGCGCACGACGGAATTAAAATAACAAAACGCCCATTGTTTGTTGAAGTTGCTACGCTACGTTACGATGTTGTGATATTTCCTACTCCGTTACTGCGATTGAAAATTCCCTGACCTACAGAAAACGTCAAAAAGGGCTGCGTGCACTATCCGCCATTACCGCTCGTGGAAAGCTGGATAAACAGATGATGAAACTGCAAACTCTGTTAAAACCACCTCCCTGACCCGTTCGTAGCCTGTATTTTTGTATACGCGGGAATGAAATGGCATGTTACACTGCTGTGCTTCACTTTGCTATGAACAGAAACATCGATAGATTAGGCAACACTGAACGGGAGTGAAAAGCACGTCAGATGTCTTCTTTTTGAAGCCATTGTTGTTTGGGGCTCGGCATCGAGGGGTTCGTCACATTGGGGGTACTGTCAAACTATAGGCAATGAGATTACGGTGTCAGGGAGGCGGTTAAAACAGTTAAGTAACTGTGATATCAGTTCTCAAATGACGCACAATCGTTATGGGGCTAAAGTCAAGCAACAATTATGCAACACTTATATGCGAGCAATTTGGGTCAATGTGGTCTGCTTTTTCTTTTGACAGTTGTTGCCCATAGAAAAGCTAACAATAGATGGATGCTACTAAATCATGATTCTCAAAGTAGTTTTCAAGTGGAATCGCGAAAACTCGATTCAAGTGCTTGTGATCGTGGGTACACTAGCGACATTACTTATCTATGGACTCAATAATTTAATGTCCCGACACTGTAACTCGACAAATAATGACGGGATGAATTTTTTTTAACTCGGCTCTACTCGAGCCTCGAACAAAATCCCTTAAAAAGCTGTCAGAAAGTTGCAAAACTTATGCAGTACTCTTCAAGTGGGAACGAGATACATGCAGGGTTGCACGAGTACACCACCTTTATTAACTACTCAAATAGGAGTTTTTGCTTTCAGAGCATGGGACCTGTCGAGTAGTTCATTTTAAACCAAACTTTTTGGAAGACTTTTTCGCCAGTATTAGGTATGCCTTTTATATGTGGTTCCACCGATCAGGGTTACCAATCATTTTGACGTAGAATTACATTTCAGTCAGTTTTCAATGGATTTTCTTCATTCTAGCAGTAATCGATTGGAAAATTGGAAGCATGTTCATCGAAATGCGAAGAATTGTGATTTGCTGATAACTATTGTACTATTGAAATATGAAAAAGTTTTGTTTTGATCTCAGAGGTAAAATAATATGAGTATGAGTACCTACCAAAACTGGGAATTAATCGAATTATGCCTTCTTTCCCGTTTTCTTCGGGAGCAGAACAGCTTGGATGTTCGGCAGAACAACTCCCTGGGCAATAGTGACAGCGGATAAAAGCTTGTTCAATTCCTCGTCATTGGCAATTCCAACATTTCTGTAGCAAAGTACTCTTTTACAGCCGCCAAATACTCCAACACCAACACGCATAACTTCCATTACGGAGCAAACGACGACTTCGGCCTACTGCGAAATGAAGCCCAACATGGAATAAACGGAACTACATTGCCTTGACTAGACATTATAACTTGCAAATCTGATTGAATGGAATAGTGATTTGACGATGAACAAAACTGCTACCTGTATGATGAAAAAACCTTTGTAGAGGACGAACGCAAAAACAGGCAGCGCGACACTGGTGATAGAATGAAGGAATGTGAAAAAGGAAAGGACACTGTTTGTAGTTAGAACGACGAATGTGTCAAATTTACTATTGGGTTAATTTGATTAACTAATGACTTATGTCAGGTAACGGTTACGTTTACTTTAAAGTGGTGCTGTAGAATATCGGAATTATTTTATTGCACATTTATGAAACCGAGGGTAATGGATGTTTGCTGCTCACGCAGAAGAAGCCGAAAAAGATTTCCAGTGGGGAAGAACGTCATTTGACCACAGTTGATTGCATCAAAAAGTCTCTGCACTAAACGTGATCAAATTGGTCCGGTACGTTCCATCAAGAAACATGCCAAGGAAACCCACGTTTTTAAAAAATCGATGTGAAGAATTATCATAAAAGACTTTACGCATCTTTCAGAGCTAGAACGTAACACCATTTCATCACGGGCCGGATAAAGAAGCTACGAGTTATTCTTTCGAGGCGATTGCTTTTTTGTAGAAGGAAAAAAAATACATCAATACCGTATATCGTTATTTTTTGCTTTCCTGGGTGAAAGTTAACTTCTCTTAGGATCAATACGTTGTTCTACAAAAGGTCAGAGCGTCATGTGAATTGAATCCAACGATGGCTGATGAAAAACATTAAGTTTTTGGTCGAAAGATTTGTTGTTCTTCAGAGGTCCAGATCGTAACCCGAATAATTATTCAATTTGGGTGTGTGTTGTAGCACAATCCTGCAAAACATTTTATCCCAGTTTGAAAACTTTGAAGTTTGGCATAACTTGCACGTATTTTCTATACCTAAGAGACAAACGCCAAGGCAGTCAAGTTCAGATTGCATACGTTTGCCGTTGCCAGGAGAGCGAGCCAAGCACATTGGATCCCAAGCTAAGGCTAAACTGAAGCTGTTAAGAAATACAGTAACTCTAACTAAATTGTCTTACTCCTCCTGCCAAGTACAAATTACAATCGGCCCTTCTCGGGGTCACAAACCCGTTCAAGAAGCAATATGAAATTTTCTTGCCTTGCAAATAATTCAACATTTATTCCAAGCAATTAGGAAAAGTGTCGCTAAAAGTCCTTGAAATAAAATTGTTTCTCACTAAATGCAATCATATTTTTATTTACGAGCTAGTTTAATGATAATGATAATTCTCAATGACCAAAAAATTAGCAGACTTGCCACTATCGTGACAACACCAATGCCACTTTTAGCGCCCCGAATTCATTTATTACAAGCTGTTAAACATCGCGGGTGGAACTAAATTCTGCTTTAAGAAAAACTGTCTTATAAATAATTCTATTTAACACTATTAGTTAACGTTTTGATCAGTAGTGGCAGAAAAATAATAACAACATCAATTGAATAATTTGAAGCGCTACAAAGCGCCTCATGCAGACATGTCTGTACGACGTTGCTTCCAACACAGACGGAAGATCCACAACATAGCGCTGTGGAAGCTGATCTCCAAACACCAGAGTGCTGTCTGCCGTTTTCGTTACTGGTCCGTCGCTATGGAAGATTTCAATTGAATGAGCAGAAGCGTTATCTTTGAATCTATTTACTTTTGAATGTTTTTTAAATACTTCCACCATGGATCAAATAAAACTGTATTCTAGCATAAATGAAATTATAAGTGTAAAGTAAACTATTCATTCATCATCGTTAATTCCATAATTCATTTCACATCACATACGAGAACCAAGCGTGTTTTGCGGAAGCTCCAATTACCACACATCAAAATGCAAGGAAATATCACTCCCCATAATCACCAGCAACGCAATCATTATAATTGAATAAATGCCATTTAATCCTTAAAGGACACTTCGCATATTGTCCCGTCGGCTAGTACCGGGGGTTCGGATAAATATCACCTCACCGGTGACCGGAGAGCGACAAACGCTGTAAATCGATACCGGCATATTTTAAACATCGTTCAAAGTCGCACGTGCCAACTCAGAATAGACCGATGTTCCGAGTTGATTTACCGCCTGGTTACCTCTCGAATCATTATTATAAATTATTATTTTCAACTCACCAGAACCTCGGTTGGTTTGAGTTTAAAAATTAAGCCGAACGATCCTCACCGTTACTTACGCTTAATCTGTTCTGAATGAAATTATGCACCCTATGTGGAAAGGTATACGAGTGAATCACCACCGTTTGATGTGCCAAACAAAATATTTGTGAAGAAGTGTTTAATTGGGAAAATTGCGTGACCCCGTTTGTGAGTCCCTCCCAGCAATCCGATCCGGCACTGCGGCGATGTCAAGGTATTTATTTCTCATGCAATCAGCTTAAGTTAATTGTTAACCCAAGGTGGTTTTCCACCCGCCCCGGTTGCCATCTGCTGTTGTTGCTGTTGGTGCGGAAGAATGCTAACGACTTCTCACGAGCTTCTCTTCTTTAACATACAGAGGGAGTTGTGTTGAAAAAGACAATCTTCTTACAACGGTTAAGTGCTGCTAGTAGGGGAGGGATGCAAATCCGCCTAAACGGGTGGGAAAACAATTTTGTATTTTGATAAAGTGGTTGAAAAGGGCGAGTCTCAAAAGTTATATAGTTTAAAATTCAAAAAATAATAAGTTAGAAAATAAACAATTTCATAATCGAAACAGTGAAATAATAGCTAGCTACTTTAGCTAGGCTGTTATTTCGATAAGAGAAACAGAAAATCATTTATCGTTTGCAGCCACCGTGTCGCGCGTGCAGTCCTGCCAAACTGTAGAAATAATTAGAAAAGCACCAAACGCAAACATTTGCATAATTCGAACATTATCGTTGCCCACCCCTGCCCGGAAAATGATGGGCCGAATCACGACTGAAAAAAATAATTGAACATAACTAAATCAGAATACAATAGGTATTAGACAAAATAATGAGCCGAAGTAAGAAAAAACAACCCTTCGAACGCGTCAGAAGCAAGAGAAATAACAACACAACACGTAAACAACAACAGGTCCCACGGGATATGAACTTAAATTTGTTTGCTCTTCCACTTCGATTCGGTCCCGCACGCCAGCAGTAGAGCAGGATTAAATGTGAGCCCTTCTCATCATCACCCCCGCAGCCAACTCGGGGGCATTCCAACTGAGCCACACGGGTGCTTAATGTCGTGCGACGCCATAAAAATTCTATATTCGTGTCACGCTACAGCTTGCGCTTTCTTGAGGAATAGTGTAGTCAATCACGGCTGGCGGCGACCAGTTTGTGCGAAAATTAGCTCCCAAGGGTGTCGTTTGACATTTTCGCTGTTCCGAGTACCTCCGTTCCTAGCCGCAAAGAGGAACAAGATTTATCGGATTGTATAAATTGATTTCGTGCCAGATTCGCCAGCGTCGGAATGTTACAGCAGACTACGTCGCTGGACGCTATTAGCGACGGTGATGGACTGTTTGATAGGGGTTAGTTTTTGCCACTGCAGCCTGTAAGGATAATAGAGTAAGGCAGATGGCAGATGTTAAATAAGACTGGGCGTATGATGATATCAGGGGGCGTGTGCTTGTCGGTTGTTGAACACGTGGGTTCGATGCGCTGACGGAAGCGCCATTTCTCCTACCGGTGACGGGTTACTGAACTACGCGAACCCGATGCTGTTTGTTCATTGCGCTTTCCCCTTGTCAGAGAAGTGTTCATTTTGAGTTTCATACAACAGCTAACAGCTTTGCTACAATGTCGCACGCAACTTCAAGACATAATATGCTTGTTTGCAAACATTTTCCTGGCCCAGATTTTTATTAACGGCCCTGCATTTGAAAACCATGGAAAATTAAATCGAACTTCTAAATTTGACACTTTTATTCGAATAAATAGAAATAAATCTTATTCCGTTCTGTTTTTAAGGGGATTTTCTACAGCACCCGAAATGGCGCCAGAATGGCTGCAATTTTGGTTGATTTTTTTCGATTGATGTTTATTCAAAAAAAAAATCTGTGTTGAACGGTATTTTCTATATTTGTAAGACAGCTAGTTAATCATAGTTTTCGTTCTCGTCATTGAAATTGTCGATATTGATCAAAATTCAGGAGTTTGAGGTCCGTTTTCTCCGACGGATTAAAATATGCGCCACTGTTTAAGCCGTTCCCTACCCTATATTGGATGTAAATAATTCTCCGTTACAAAATCCTCTTGTATCCTAAAAACGTATGGGCACATCTTCTTTGTCGTTTTAGGAATCCAAGCTCACTTCAGAGTCTAAATTTCCGCAGTATTCCTTAGCCTCATGTTCTGATTCTAATTCACAAACGCCCAAACCACACATATAATAACGACGCAACCCATACATAAATAATCTGTTAAACAGAACAAACTTGGCTAAGAGATTCAGATTCGATATATTTTTTGTTATTTTGTTAGCAATGCACAATGGTCCAGAAACCAAATTTAGGGGGAAATTTGGGTCTAGAGCTCTATAGCAACATTTTAGAGAAAAACTTTCTTCTACAAAGTTGTCACATATAATACAGCGCTTATTGAAAAATTATTAAAAGTTAGGGTGACCAACATTTTAGATGCAAAAAAGTATCTAACTTTTAAATTTTTGTAGATAGAAGAAAAATTTGTTCTACAATGTTGTAGCTCCATTAATTTTTAGTAACTTTGTAAAAAAAAGTATTTCTCTATCTTTGAAAACAACCGATTAATATTGAAAAAACACATTTTACCCTCTACCTTTTTTATTTCAAGTTTCATCTCAAAACTGTCTTTGAACAACTTTTAGAGCTTTTTAAGAGAAACAATTTGCAATGCTGACATCGTAAATATCTTAATTTTACTCAAAGTTATTAATATTTTTCATAAAAAAATATTCGTTTTTCATTTGTATGTCATTTTTTTTGGGGCAAACATAAAAAATATCTCTTGGTATCATTTTGAAGGGCATACTTGACTCTATAAATGGAGGAATTTTGAAAAATATGTTATTTTTTAAATTTAAGTAAATTTAATTTGAAAACAAGACGAAAATTTCAATAATTTTATCCATTATGCATATGAATGCACCCAGATTTATTGTTTGGTATTTTTTTTATACTCTCTCTGAGTATTTCTAGCTTGAAGTGCTGATGATGATCTTAAAAGTTAATCATTCGTAATCTACATCCTTATTATTGAATACAATGACGAATTTAATTTTTATCAAAACTACCGTACAAAATATTCAAATATAAGTCAGATCGTGTAACCGCTCCTATATTCATCTCAGTACATGTATTTATTTCATCACGCCTTTTTGATCAATTTATCGTCAAATTTTACCATTTTTTCAACGTAAAACATTCAACAACTTGACAAAAATTTGTAGAAATTTGACGGTAAATTGAACAAATGAGAAAAATAAGATGAATATAGGTGCAGTTGGCTTTCGAGATGAATAATGGAGCGATTACCCTATATACCCACTGATATTTTTATTATTGTTTATTAAATTTCATTTACATTAAAGCATGCAAATTGTTGTGAAAAGGAAACGCATGAAGTTTAGCGGTCCGCGTTTACATTTTTCACGATGATCGGTTCATTAGTTCTTAAATTGTGAGGAATTAAATCAGAGAGTAAAACTGATAGCATATTACATAAAATACACGAAAAAATATCTCGTGCGATTTGGTTTGGACGATTGGTTGTGCAGTTTTTAAGTTTGTAAGAAGATTTTCGAGATTTTGTTGGTCTATAAAGAAACCAATCAACTCGTTAGAAATTATGAAAAGCGGAGTTTGCAACATTAAAAACTTCAAATCACTCTATGGGTTCAATCGGAAAGTTTTGGATATGTTTTCACGGTTCTACAATGTTCGGAACTGCTGGTGATGAACCAAAAAAGTTTGTGATTCGTGATCTACAAACATCCTCATTATTTTTATTGAACACGAAGACGAACTGAATTTGATCGAAAATGCCGTTCAAGGTATTCAATGATATTTAATATGTGTGGGCTTATCAAATTTCATTTTCATTGATGCAATGAAGTACAATGAAGAGATATTGAGTGGCGTGGTACATAGTGGTAGGTACAAAGTTCTGAAATTTGCAAGCAACAATGTCCTGTTGACATTTGGATTTCCAATCAGCCACGTTGAAAACGTATGACCAGTTTTGAAGAGCATGAACAACTTGCATCATGATGTGTATCATGAACATTAGGGCGTCCCAAAATTGCATCAAGTCTGGAATCCTGGGGGCTCACCCTTTAGATGATAGGAAATGGTGTTACAAACAAATTTTCCTTCGAAATCAGCTCTAGGAAATGATGTTTTCAACTGGCCTCGACGTCTTTTAAAAAAAAATCGGGTTTTCTTATGTTAAATCCTAAAACCGTGTCTAGCTATTTAATTTTACATGAAACCCAAAGGAAGGCAATTATATAAGCTCATTTGCAACAGTAATTCCACACATGCGTGTATTTTTTTTTTTTATTCTCGCTTATTTTCCGTCGGTCTATTTCCGCCACTGTTGTGGCCAATTACCGACGCCCAGGGAGGCGACTCCACACCCAGGTCCCTAACTCACGACCCGTTTATTAACGGACCGGCGCCAACGGCTTTACTTCCTCATGCGATGGAAGGCGTGATCCCAGATATTTTTCGCCTCAGAAAATCTCCCGGTGTCGGCTAGGATTGAATCTAGACCAGTTGGGTTGGTTGTTAGTGGATCACGCCACCTCACAACCATCGACACCTATGTCGGCGGTGGGATTCGAACCCAGGCGTCGAGCGTGGTTGGCGGAGACGTTACCAACCACACTAGGCCCCCGCTCTCACACATGCATGTAGGCGTGTTTTTTAAATTCTATTTATCAATTCCTCCTCAATTTTCGCGTCAAGATTGTTCAGGTAGGTCTCACGCTTCTGGTTTGTCCAGAAACTCTGGATGGGATGCAGCTGGGGAACGTTGGGTGGGTTGGCTTGGGTACCGCATCGATTTTCAGCTGCTCCATCTCCTCCAACGATTGCTTCGAGTAGTGGGCCGACACCAGATCAAGCCAGAGCACCGCGTCTTCGCCCTTATGGTATTTCTTGATAAACGACGCAGCTTCCGGCAGGCACTTCGTACTATAAATTTCCCCGTTCACGGCCAGTACGGAGCTTCTCGCTGATTGTCAGCCACAGCAGCACCTTCTTTGGGAACTTGGTGTGTGAAATGAATTTCACCTCAGAGGTTACTTCCTTCGTGGGTAAAGTAAAATATGGAGTGCCCTGTCACTCGTTGCCATCCAGGGTGAGATAGGTCTCGGCGTGGACCATCATCATCGCGTCGCGATTCGCCGGAAAAATCTACTCGACCATCGAGCAACTCCGAGAACTATGGACGAGACTTCCGCTTTCTGATGTCTATGTTCGCCAGGTACTTTTCCACTGTTTGGCCGGTTGAACCGACCTCCCGATCAAGCGTACGCAGTGATGTAGCCACCCCCTAGGTTTTCCTCTTCAGCATTCTTTGGAGCTTCTTGTCGCTCAGGTTCGTCGGCCGTCCGGAACCGGTCTTCCTTTCGATGCTCTGATTGTAGTCCAGCAGTGCCAAGATGTTGTAGATACCGGAACAAGCGTAACCGGCATCCCTTTTCCGTACGATGTCTATTTTCGACGCGACGGGGTAACGTTTTTTGATCGCGCACACTTCTGAACGGAGTAGCTTCGTTGTTTTCGCCATTATGGTTAGAGTTTGAGTCAATTTTTTTCGGCTGACTCATGGGTTACTATGATTGATGCTGCATGGGTGGTTTCGTCAGTGCTTGTAAAAGAAAACTCATGAAAAATCGCCTTTTTTGAGCACTTTTTTCAATGCTAACGTTAGGGCCCAACAATTTTGTCTTCTCGAAAAAAGTTTCCATCCAAAATTTGAGCTTAATCGAACTTCTGAGAGGGTTTCACTTACAGTCGTGAAAGTCTTACATTTTTTACCAACCTAAAAATGCACAAGAGTAGTTGAAGTTTCAGAAATCGATTTTTTCAAAGCAAATCTCTTAGAAATGCATGAAATGTCTAGAACTGATGCTGTTTCATAAAAATTTGTTTTAAAAACAAAAATTAAATTTCAGGGACATGAAAACTTTTGCGTTGGGAGACTCGTGCTATACCAGAACACACAAGAGACACTCTCAGCTCGAACATTTCTTTCATCGCTCAAAAAACTGTAACTTTGACCGCTTTGAGGCTCTACTTCCCAAAGTCCGATTGAGCTCAAATTTGGCATGGGAGATTTTTACGAGAAATCAAAACTTTAGAACTCTATCGTAAATGAAATTCAGAACTTTATCGTAAATGATACAATTAAAAAAAAATAATCCTTTTCTCTGAGCAACGTTACAACTGTACATAAGTCTGTAGATTTTTACGCTTAGCTGAAATTATCATACTATCTGATAAGGCAAATAAACATTTTAGTGTAGAAAAACATAGAATGAAACTTTTTATTTCACCGTTAATCACGTATAACATAAGATAATGCTATTTAAGAGCCATGCAGTCTTCAGCATTTCCTATCTTTTCACGGTATTCAGCTAATGGTAGCATTCTGCTTGATACCTATTTTCATCGATTGAATCTCAAAATATACTTGAAAAATCTTCTTCCCAGAGGATAGATGATTTTTTAGGTAAATGAATTGACAATAAACAATTCGAAGCAAATTTTTTCCTTATAGCTTTGACCCTTAGGAACCTTTAGAAAATATAAAAGGATTAGATGTCTTGGAAATTTAGGAAACTAAAACTGTTTTTGCCTATCTTCTAGAAAGGTATAGCAATCGCTTGCAAAACCGAAAGTATAAAAGTGCTCCAAAGGGCCGAATGGCATATATCACTCGACTCAGCTCGACGAGCTGAGTATTTTCTGTATGTTTGTGTGTGTATGTGTGTGTGTGTGTGTATGTGCAGATTTTTATTCTCACTCACTTTTCTCAGAGATGGCTGGACTGATTTTCATGAAATTATTTGCAAATGAAAGGTCTTGTTGTCCCATAAGACCCTATTAAATTTCATTGTAATCGGATTTTTAGTTTAAAGGTTATGTATCAAAATGTGAAAATCACGAAACATCATTATCTCAAAAACTACACAACCGATTTGAACAAAATTGGTTTCAAATGAACGGGCTACCTTGAAAACCCTTAACTTTTGAATTTTATGAAGATTGAACTTGTGGTTCAAAAATTATTAAAAGAAACGTGTTCTGAAGACTGTTTAATCTCACTCATGTTTCTCAGAGATGACAAGACCGATTTTCATAAAATTAATGTCAAATGGAAGGTCTAGTTGCCCCATAAGACCCTATTGATTTGTTTTGCAATCGGACTATTACTTTGCCTGTTATGCTTAAAAATGTGATATCAGGCTATGAAAAGGAACATATTCCGAAGACTACTTGGACTCCTTCACTTTTCTCAAAGATGGCTGACCCGATTTCCATAAAATTAGTGTTAAATGAAATGTATAGCTGCCTCATAACACCCTATTGAATTTTACTGTAAGCGGACTGTAACTTCGTCTGTAATGTATCGAAATGTGAAAAACACGAAACTTCATTATCTCAGAAACTACACAACCGATTTCAACAATATCGATATAAAATGAACGAGCTAGTCAAGGGGTAACTGATGAGTTATGATTGAACACGTGGTTTAAAAGTTTGGCTGCCCTATACGTTCCCATTTCACTTAATTATAATCGAACTTAAGCAACCGTAATGTATTAAATTGTTAATAAAACAACGGAAGTCTATTCTTTCAAAGATTACACGACTTATTTGAACATAACTAGTGTCATACGAACGAGTCATCTCTCGAACTTACAAATAACAAACTTCATAACAATTTGATATGTGGCTCAAAAGTTATGGAAAGCGAAGAAATTCCAAGACTATTTAAAACTATACCTGCTTTGATCAATATATGTGGCCTCAACATAATTTAAATGTGGTATCGTACTATTTGAACGTTCCAATTTAATTGATTCCTTCCGATGTGTTAAAAGTCTGCAAATGCACGACGAATCGGCCATAGGATAAGATCAAAGTCAAATAACAAATCGTTTGAGATGATTGGGTTTATCGAAATGACAATATCCTCGACTTTTGGCTTCTGTACATCGTCTTAAGTCTGAATATATTCATATTGGGTGGTATTCGGTCATTTTTAGCAGATTTTCTGGCATCAATCTGACACCGGAAATACACATATTGGGAGGTATTTAGTTATATTGGTTGTTTTCCAGGAACTAAAAGTGGTCATCTTTAAATTCAAAATGGTGTCCAGGGTCAAATGCTTAGAGCATCATCTCGATTACAGAAATATTCATATTGAGTATTATTCGGTCATTTTCGACTGTTTCCTAAAAGTTGCTATTTAGCAATTCAAAATGGTGCCTGAGGACAATTGTTAGCACATTGCATCATTCTAGTTCCAGATATACTCATTTTGGATTGTATTTGGTTATTTTAGGCTGTTTTTCACAAACTGGAAGTCGCCATCTTGGATTTCAAAATGATATTTGAGATAATTTCTAGCCTCTGAGCGTCATTCTGGTTGAAGAAACACCCATATTGGGTGTTATTCGATCATTTTCGGCTGTTTCCCAGGAATCGGAAGTCACCAACCTAGAATCCAAAATGGGATGTGTGGTCGATTTTTGGCTGTTTTCCAGAAACCAGAAGTTGCCACCCTACAATTCATAGTGGTGTTCTTGCAACATGCTGGCTCCGGAAATATTCATATTGGGTGGTATTTGGTCACTTTGGGCTGTTTTTCAGAAACCAAAAGTCGTCATTTTGAACTTTAAAATTGCCTGTGAAATCAATTTCTGTCATCTGGGCGTAATTCTGGTTCCGAAAACATTCATATTGAATGGTATTTGGTCATTTCCGGCTGTTTGCCAGACACTGGAAGTTACCATCCTAAAATTCAAGATTGTGTCTGTGATCAATTTTCAGCTTCTGTACATCTTTCTGGTTCCGGAGATTTTAGGCTGATTTCCAGAAACCGGAAGTTGCTATCTTACAATCCAAAATGTTGCCTAAGGTCGATTATGGAACATATTTTTTACCACTAAAACATTCACCTGCCAAATTTCTCGAGATGTGCAGAAATTTGTGTTTCATTTGTATGGCATCCCTCCCTTCCAAAAGAAGGGGGGGTGTCAAAACATTATGGACATATTTTTTACCCCTTAAAACATCTACATGCCAAATTCGGTTTCATTTGCTTGGTTTGTTCTTGAGTTGTGCAGAAATTTATGTTTCATTTGTATGGGACCCCTCCCTTCCAGAAAAGGGAGGGGTCTCAAACAATCATGGGAACCTTTATCGGCACCAAAAACCCCTACATACAAATTTTCACGCCGATCGGTTTGGTAATTTTTGAGCTTATATGGATCAGACAGACAGACGGTTTTTCTATGTATAGATTACAACATTAATATTTTTTAAGAGTGAATATACATTCATTGGATTGAAGCGTTCATGTAAATCTATTTTTACAAATAGAAGTTTGAATGAGAAAGGCTGGGTCTGACCGCTAGGTGGAATAATTTAGGTTTTTAGAATAAGCATGAGAAAACCCGATTTTTTTTTCAAATACTACAAGGTATACAGCCCTAGGGTTGTATGAAATTATGACGTGGGACTGAACACTGTAATTAGGGGATTTTTTGTTACAAAATATACAGAGTCTGTAGACAGAATCAATGTGTTTGCTCAGCGACTGTACGTATTCTTATTTTCAGCCTCCCTGGAAATCAATTTTTGGAATATATTCAACAACACTCAAAAGAATATCATTTATATTTGGCGATATTATGCCTGTAGTATTTTTTTGGTACAAAAAATATGTATTTGACAAGGCACAAGCATATCGTGCTTGTTGAAGAAGCACAAAGAATTTCTCGTAATGCGTCAAAGTCAGAATTAACTCTATATCCTCAAAAACCAAATCCAATAATACTTACGTTATCATAATGAACGGTTTTGTCTTATTTAACTGTAATTAAATCAAATCTATAGTATGGATCTTACTTTCAAAATAATATGGAAGCCCTTGCAAAGGTTCATCAATTAGCAAACAGAAAAAAATATTTTAAACAAAATTATTAACAAGTTCCAGCAAAAAATCGTAGCAATCCACAATTAGATTTTTTTTTTGCTTGACAATTTTTTTTATTTGCCTACAACTACATTCGCTGTATTACGGAGACAGGACATATACGTTTATTATGGTAAAGCTTAGAATAATAATATATCATCTAACAATTTTGAAATGTAAAAGAGATTCTGTACGAATCTCACTAAATAAACAAAAAAAAAAAATCACAAGCATTCGCAGGCTCTTACTCTTCTATAAATGTATATATTTAGGAATTTACTCTTTCGATACTATCCGGTCAAGATTATTAAGTGAATATCGAAGATAAAATTAAATAAATATCCGTTGCAAAAATTTACAATTCTTGTTGAGTAATTTATGGCAATCATATTTATGAGATAAACTTTCAATCACCATCAACAGCAGCATTGCAGTTTTTCCTCAATTGCATACAAATAGAAATGTACGAACAAAAGTGTACCACTGCAATACGAATAGAAGTGTACCGCTGAAATGTACGAATAGAAGAGTACCACTGCAATCATAGACGACGAGAGACCTGCGGTTCTTTACTCCACTGCACAGTGGGGAATCGCTGGCCATCATCCAAAAAAAATTTTTTCGTTAGCTGTTTCATAATATTTTTCCTTTATTGCTATAACATTCAAGTGTCTAAATCCAAAATTTGGACGCAATATCATAAAATCTGAATTTTTTATGACTTTCCAAAGCTTAGCGAACTGACGGTTTTTGTCTTTTTCTTGAAAAAAAGTACATTACTTTGAAACGCTCTGTAGCTTCAACGATAACTTGGAATTGACGTCAAAGGAGAAGTTGTTGTAAATATTGTGCAAAACAAACCCTTTTCATTTGCAATTGTAAAATTTGTTCATAGTAGGCCTGACACTAGAAAAAATTAAAAAAAAACGTGATTTTTGTAGAAAAGTAGCTTAAAAGTTTAGTTGCCGCAGTTTGACACGGTTGTGACTACATTCAAAATTTAGGTAAAAACGTATGCTTTCAAATGCATACTGTCCGCTGCTGCGCAAAACTGCGCAAATTGTCACTTTAGTGAAAAAAGCGATAGCAGATTTTTTTAGTTGTTCATTTTTGAAGTTGAAATTTCATCCTGGATTAATTTTAATCATAACCATGATACCCCATTAATGAAAATTTATGATATCGTACTCAATCCGTAAGGATAAAATATAAATTTGGGCAAAAATCACAAAATTTATCAATGAAAAGTTATAAAATAAGTGTTAAACAAGAAAACAGTAAACAAATCTGAAATTTTAATTATCTCAAACTTTTTCACTTTCTGCAAATTTAAAACAATACTAAAAACATTCAGCCCTTTTCAATTTATGATCATGAAATTCGTTAAACTGATTGAAGTGTCAAAAATTAGCAGCAAATTCATACTATCAAACTCCGGTCAACAATAGCCCGTTTGAAGATTGCTTTTGCTTCGCACTCGTTTGCATACAAAAATAAAGCACACATTTTGCTTTATGAGAAAAAAAAAAAGAACAGTCGTCGCCCTCCGCATCTTTTCGTATTCATTTAGAACGTTGTGTCATTCCAGTGTCTTAGTTTTCAAATTCATAAGTTCGTTGAACTTTATTATGGAGCCTTCAACTTCAGCAGCACTACCTAATTCAATGTCTAGTAAGTTGTCAATTCATGGTGTTATGCATGTATTCAAATATCCTCTTTCAACCATAGAAACCGGATTAGGAAGATAACATATATATGAAACAATGAAACATCGAAAATTACTAGAAGAAATAAAAATTGCAGCGAAAGACATTTTTCCTGCTGATAAGTATGATGAACTTCAAATTTTCTGGAAACAATTCAACACGAGATTTAAGCGATCACAGCGAAAGATGTTGATGCTGTTGATGATTTTTTCAATTTGTAATTAGTTTGTATTACTTATGTTGTTTTAGTTTATTTAAAAATATATATATATTTGGGCAAAATTTGTTTAGTTCGAGGGGTCGTCCATAAATTACGTTTTTTTTTTTCAATGGGAAGGACACCCGGTGGCACTACTTGTGGTCAAAGATCATATAATTCTATAAAAAAGGAAAAAAGGGCCAAAAAATATTAAAATTGGCTTTCGTGCTTTATGGACGGCCCCAACCGAAAAATGGATGCCAAATTCGTGTGCAGCGCCCCAAAATTATGTAAATACCAAGTTTTTGTCGCATTTATCGACACTTTTT
Source organism: Wyeomyia smithii (assembly GCF_029784165.1). Lineage (NCBI taxonomy): Eukaryota > Metazoa > Arthropoda > Insecta > Diptera > Culicidae > Wyeomyia > Wyeomyia smithii. Next base: position 242,345,343 of record NC_073695.1, on the reverse strand, counting down.
TGCTTGGCCAGCCTTTGTATGGAGACGCCCCACTGTGCACTGGTACTGTTGCTTTTACCGGCATGTTTTCTTTCAAGACATCAGTTTTTATTAGGTTCTTCAGAACCTAACACGCAGGTTTAGAAATTGTTCAAGGATGGGTATTGTTTCAAACTTTTAGGAAAACTTTTACTTTCGAGACATCATATTAGTCTAAGCTCATGGAAGCAAAAATAAATTGACCTATTGGGACGGGAAGACTCTGTCAATTTTTATTTCGAAATTGATACAGGAAATATCACAGGGAACGGATGGTGTCCGTTCACGTTGTCTGTGCTAGGAATGCTAGCATGTAATTGGTTCACTATTGACTTAAATTTGTAATTGAAATTTTTCATCAATTTTACCGCTTAGCAATGAAATTAGAGTGATAATTAGCATATTACAAAATTGTTATACATTTTATCTATCCAACAACATATTGGTTATTATTATCCATCATGTGGTTATGCTGTTATTAACGTTTGAAATCTGACGCAACATTTGCCCGTTTCATTTCCAATTTTACAGAATGCATCCCAGTATAGTAAACAAAGACGTGTCCCACGTCAAAAAGTCGTCGGGTCCAGTTGAAAACATCATTTTCTAGAGCTGGCTCCGAAGAAAAGTTCGTTCTTAACACCATTTCCTATCATCTGAAGGGTGAGCTTCCAAGATTTTAGACTTGATGCAATTTTGGAACGCCCTAATGACATTCGCTACAAAGCATTGTGACGTTTGTACAAAGTTGCGAATCCGATTTATACAAACGATCAAAGGTAACCTTGGAATTGCATGAAAAAGCTCTCCATAGGAACGTATGAGAAATCAAATTTTCCATCATTTTCAACTTTTCCAGTACATTATCGCAACCTTTTTTGCGTGTAAACCCGACGCAGCCAACAACGAACAAAACAAAAAAAGAATCATGCAAATCCGTCAAGCCGTTTCCGAGGTGTTCGATCGCACACAAATAGAAATTGAATTTTATTAATTAGATTGTTGAAAAAGGAGGACGAATCATTCATCAGTCCCAGTTAAAACTGCGTTAGTTTGATTTTCATTTTCGCTTTACCAAACGAATGGTGAAGATTGTTTGGATGGATTTTTAGAAAATTTTATTGCATTACCGTGAACCAGGCTTGCCAGATCTACGAATTTGTTGTATTTTAGAAACCTCTAGGCATCGGGTTTGGGTCGGGTACGAGTTTGAAAAATCATCAATGAGTTGAGTACGGCTAAAAAATTTTCCATACCTGACCACCTCTAATCTCTGCAGGAAACTTGCGCTGTACAGAAAACTGATTCTCCCGGTGATGCTCTACGGCTTTGTTACCAACGTATCAGCTTGCTAACAAAATAAGATAGCATATAGAACAGCATGGGCGCAACTACGGGGGGGCTGAAGCCCCCCCTAGAACGTGTTTAGCCCCCCCTAGAATTTCCCAGAGAATGATTGTATTCAATATATTTACATTTCATACTACTTATCAGAGCATCAAAATCAACACAAATTGAGATGTCGTCATTCATTGGCTAAGAACTAGTTCTGCACCCAGGATCGATTCTCAACCCTTGCTCTCTTACTCACTTTACCAGTCAGACGAGAGCTGTAGTAACTCGTGCTGTATCAAGAAGTCGCCAGTTTACTCGGTTTTGGGCTGTGCTTCACCAGTTCCCCAGACGTCTCTTCACTCGCAAGTCTCTTTCGATCTGGTCGAGCCATCATGCACGCTACGCCCCTTAATTTTTTGTGCCGGTAGGGTTGCTGAAAAGAAGTGATTTCACATGGTTGTCGTCCGGCATTCTTAAGATGTGACCGGCCCACCGCAACCTATTGTCTTTCGCCAGGTGTGCAATGGGGTTCTCTCCGAACAGCGATTGTAACTCATGGTTCATGCGCTGTAGCCATTATCCGTCGTCCGCTTGTGCTCCTCCGTAGATAGTCACCTTCTGCTCGAAAATATCAAAAGGACTTCCATAGAGGACTACGTTGGTCGAGGAAAGAAGTGACTTTGGCTGTGCGGGCCGATAACCGGCTTATATAAGGCTATCCTTCCGTTCATGTCCCCAACGACGATCTTGATATCTCTACGCGAGCAGCTATCGTAGAGTTTCTCCAACTGTGCGTAGAAGGGGCTGACCATTAACCCCTCTAAAACAACCATTATTCCCTTCACCCGGAAAAGAAGGTACAACTTGGAGAGCCTGAAGCTGGGCGAGACTACACTGCAGCTTTCCACTGAGACTAAACATCTTGGAGTAGTTTTAGATCAGAAACTCAGCTGGAATGCACATATTGAATATGTCATCGGTAAAGCTACGAGTGCCCTCTGGGCATGTAGCAAAGCTATTGGCAGAACATGGGGTCTAAGGCCAAGTATGATCTATTGGTTGTACCAGGCAATAATAAGACCAAGAATAACGTATGCCTCGATACTGTGGTGGCCTAAAACAAAAGAAAGGTCAACGCAGAACAAGCTTGGCAAGTTGCAAAGGCTAATTTGTAATGCAATTACAGGAGTAATGAAAAGTGCTCCGTCGAAAGCCTTAGATGCAATTCTGCATCTATTACCACTCCACCAGGTAGTACAACTAGAGGCGGAAAAAAGTGCATTGAGACTAACACGCCTTAAAAAAGTACCTGATGGAGATCAGACAGGCCAGCTGGCAATCCTCAAACATTTTCAGCTGAGCAAACATATACCAGGTATCGAAGATTGGATGAATACAGAAGCAAACTTCGAAATACCTTTCAAAATCATAGAGACCGAACGGAAAGTTTGGGAACAAGGTGGCCCAAACATCCGACAAGGCTCTGTCGTCTTTTACACAGATGGCTCAAAAATGAATGATTCAACCGGAGCAGGTATAAATGGTCCTGGGATAAGTATCTCGATACCAATGGGCCGTTGGCCTACAGTGTTCCAGGCCGAAATATTTACAATTTATGAATGTGCACAAGTCTGTTTGGCTAGGAAATACAGGCATGCTAACATATGCATTTTTTCTGATAGCCAAGCAGCACTTAAGGCACTAAAAGCCTTCACATGTACCTCTAAGCTAGTATGGGAGTGCATCCTTTCACTGAAACAACTGGCAGAAAGGAACCAAGTATGTTTATACTGGGTTCCTGGTCACTGCGGAGTGGAAGGCAATGAAAAAGCCGATACGTTAGCTAGACAGGGGTCATGTACCGATTTCATTGGCCCAGAACCGTTCTGTGGGGTGTCATCAAGCGCCTTGAAAGCAGAATTGAAAACCTGGGAACATAGGACAATACAAGAGAACTGGAGATGCTCAGTAGGGCTACGCCAGTCTAAACGCTTTATAATACCAAGCGTCAAGAAAAGCCAGCAATTGCTTAGTTTAAATAAAAAGGGACTAAGGACAATTACCGGACTGTTTACAGGACACTGTCCAAGTAAGTGTAATGTCGGATATTACGAACGTAAACACAACCGTTTTGCTTGATCGTCCGTACTCAACTCAACGCTCTTTATTTAGATTCTTCCAAATTCATTGTATCGTGTATGTATTGGTGACACTCGTTTTTCTCTCTTCTATGTATAACACATCCCGATCCTACACTCCCCCGCTTTCTCAAATGTCCTGAACTATACTTAGGTGATAATCCTTTAGATGTTCTGGTTTCCGAGGTTCTCGTCGCTGACGCTGAGTCTCTGGTCGTTGCTCCGGCTGCTGAACATCCTTTGAAGCTTTGTTGGATTCACCGACTTCAGTATCCGTCACCTGGTGCCGTTGAGGAAGTTTCTTCAAGTGTGCTGAGCTACGATGCAGAATCCTTCCAGATTCCAATGATTCCAGTGTAACGTCCTGCCCTGATTTCTCAACGACAACGAGTTCTTCTGGACTGAAATTGCTTGCCAACTTATTTTCCTTCATCATACGCTTAGCGACTACCAAGTCACCAGGGTTCAGGGAACTGGGTTGCGCGTGACGTCGTTTATCTGCATATTCAGCTTCAGTTAGTTTCCTCTCCCGATCTCTATCCTGAATATCCTCGTACTGTTCTGATGTTAACGAAATTGATGGTAATTTATCGCGAAGCACTCGCCCGAACATAAGTGCCGACGGTGCCACTCCTGTTGTGGAATGCGGGGTAGAATTATACAGCAACAGATAGGTTCTCAAGTCCCATCTCCAGTCTGCGTCGGTAGACTCCTGACTTATCTGTAGCCGTTTTTTAAGAGCCCTATTGGCCCTCTCCACCTCCCCATTAGCTTGAGGCCAATAGGGAGTAGTTCGAACCAGTTTTATTCCATGTTCTGTGCAGAATTTATTCAGCAATTCGCTTACAAATTGTGGTCCATTGTCTGTTCGCATGGTCTCTGGGATTCCATACCTGCAGAACGTTTCGTGCAGAGCCTGGACGGTTAATTTTGCAGTTATTTCTCTCATGATTATCACTTCAATGAAACGACTGAAATAGTCTATCAACACCAACAAGTTGTGGCCCGACGGCAATGGACCCATGAAATCTGCTGCGATATGGGCCCAAGGCTTATCTGGCATGGTTGTACGTTTCAGAGGTTCTGGAGGATCCTGTGCTGACACCAAGATGCATTCTTTGCAACCTTTGACAAATTTTTCCACCTCTTTATCCATACCGGGCCACCAGACCTTTTGCCTCAACCGCCTCTTCATTACGACGATGCCAGGATGGCCCTCATGAGAAAGTTCCAGAATCCTGTTTTGCAGTGCTTTCGGAATTACAATTCGTTCACCTCTCAATAGTATCCCTGCTGATTGGCAAAGTTCAAAGGCAAACGGCTTAAAGGGCTTAGCAGCTCCTGACCAATCATTACTCTCCTGAGCTCTGTATACATCAATAATTTTCGCATCCTTGAAAGTCTCCGCCCGAATTTCGTCCAACGATACCGCTACAGGAGTTACCATTTTAATCAACATCCTTACGGAGCATTCATCTCCGTCGTCAAATGTTGTTGGTGCGGATGTTGACAATCTTGATACGGCATCAGCAATGTTCGTAGTACCAGGTTCATACACAATTTCAAAGCTATAGGACTGCAACCGGAGTACCCATCGTTCTATTCTAGCGCACGGTTTAGAGCGAGGACTGAACAAAAATGTAAGGGGCTTACAGTCTGTAACTAGCTTGAATCTGGTTCCTTGGAGATATAGACGAAATCGATCAACTGCCCATACCAAAGCCAACGCTTCTTTTTCGGTGTGAAAATATTTCCGTTCAAGGTCAGTGAGAGACTTGCTCGCATAAGCAATAACCCTACGAACTTTAAGCGAATCTTCTTGCATCAACACTGCGCCCAACCCTGAAGGACTTGCGTCGGCTACGAGAATAGTGACATCTTTGGGATCGAAGAAACCTAGATTCTTGATTTGGAACACCTCTTTCTTGATACTGTCAAATGCAGCTTGTTGTTTAACCGTCCACTGGAATGTCACTCCTTTACGTAGCAACTGTCTTAGCGGATCTGTTTTTGCCGCCAGATGTGGTATAAATCGTCCAACATACGTAACTAACCCTAGAAAGCTACGTAACTCTGCCGCGTTTGCCGGTTCTCTAAATTTCGCCACAGCTGAAACTCGACTCTCAACTGGCCTGACTCCGTTTACCGACAGATTGTGTCCCAAAAAATCCAAACTTGAAACGTTAAACTGACATTTATCCCTGTTCAACAATACGTTATAGCTTTCCAATCTATCCAACAGTGCCTTCAACCGATTATCATGCTCAGTCTGTGTACGCCCCGAAACTACAACATCGTCAAGGTAGACTATTACTCCTTCTAGCCCCGCAATAATAGTCTCCATAACCTTCTGGAACAATTCCGGGGCACAACTCACCCCAAACATTAGTCGCTTGTATCTATGTTATAAGAGAAGAAAATGAATAGTATATAAAGTTAATTTATTTGTTTTGAAAGTTATGTTACGACTCAAAACACTCTTTACCTAAACAACCCATATTTTATTAAGAATGTCGTTATAACTCTAGAGTTTCCCGATAGCTCCACCTGATGATATGCGTCCTTAACATCAAGCTTTGAGAACTTCACGGCCCCATTAACCGATGCCAGCATCTCCTCAATCACTGGGAGTGGGTGTGTCTCCCGCAACACGGCTTGGTTCGCTCTTCTCATATCGACGCACAGTCTGACATCTCCATTTTGTTTAAGAACGGGAACAACTGGTGATACCCACGGTGAAGGTTCGTTTACTTTCTCAATGATGTCGTTTTGCATCAAGTATTGAAGTTTATCATGAATTTTCCCTTCGAGAGCCAATGGTGCACGTCTATATGCCTGCTGTACTGGCTGAACTGATTGATCAATTGGTATCTCAATCAATACCCCTTTTATCTTCGGAAACGCTGATTCCGACGACGACTCTATAGCTGCAATGTCAAAACCGACTTTCAAAACTCCAAGTTCCTTTGCACTCACATCACCCAAAAGATTTCGTTGACCTTTCTCTGCTACGTAGAATTTCGCCCTCACCCTGTTGGTACCAGCTTCAACATCTGTCCAGAACATGCATTTGATTTTCATTGGTTGTTTTGAAGCATACGCTCTCAATGATCGATCGGATTCCCACGAAAGATTTTGCATTTTCATTCCTGCTTCTTTGGCCGCACTCCATGTCGCTTCGTCCAGAATGTTGACATCGGCTCCCGAGTCGATTATCATGGGAATTTTTATTCCACCCACTTTGAACTGAAATGTGTTCCTGCCCATTGCATAAAAGATATTCTCCTCCTTAGAGCCATATTCCGCCTCATCAGATACGAGGCGTATCTTCTTCGATTGCTGATTAGTAGTGACTCCTGATTTACGTTTCAAGCATCGAACTGCAAAGTGTCCTAGTTCGCCACATTTAACACATTTTGCATTCCTGGCTCGACAGGCCGTATCTCCTTTCAAGTGCCCCCTACGACCACACGCAAAGCAAACTCTGTCTGTTCGATTGAAAAATTGAGCACCCGATGCCCGAAAAGAGTTTGAACGAATAGGTGGCTTGAACACCTTGTTAACAGACGCCGTAGTCCCATAGTCTACTCTTTGTCGATCGAGTTCTCTAACTTGTAGTTGTACATCAGCAATGGTTGTTCCCAAAGATACAATCTCGTCTAGAGACATGTCTTTGGCTAGAATTTGCCGTCGCAATTCAGATGAAATACATGACTCCACAATCTGCTCAATAATGCGGTCTTCAACTTCCCTTACATCGTATCTATCAAATTCACAACGCTTCGCTTGAATACGAAGGCGTAGGACAAAATCTGCGAAACGCTCATCTGGTTTTTGAGCGATTTGCCGGAATAGATGGCGCTCATAGTTCCGCCGTCTCATGGGCTCAAAATGCTCATCGAGTTTCTTAACAGCGACATCGTAGTACGGTGGGTCTGCTACGACATGCGGAATCTCATCGGTTCCTGGCAAATGATCAAATATTTCCTGAATATCATGACAATGTCGTTCATAACTTACTTACCTTGAAACCTTACCCCCAATTTTGGACACACTGTCGTATCACAAGCAGTATTGTGGTTGTTCTAGAGTCTTCAGATAAATTTTCCACATATACAAATCAAAAAAAACTCACATGCCAAGCTTGGCCTGTATAGCTGTTGAAAATTCCAACCAGTAAAACTGTAATCTCTCTTTTTCCTCCACTTTACTCCACCAATAATGCATAACCACAACATACCCGTTAATTTCCGACATAGTCCTAGTCTCTCATTCCGCTGTATCATAATATAATGCAATCTATCTTTTCGTACCCCTTCCATGAAAACGAATCCTCTCTGCACACAGTTGCAGCTTTTCTCCCGCGCACCCAGTTGCTATCTCATTTCTGCACCCAGTTGCAATTTATCTCCCAGACGCACACAGTTGCGATGCCTCGTTTCTGCACACAGTTGCAGCTTCCCGTTTACCGCACACAGTTGCAGTTCCCTCTAACGCACGCCGTTGCGTTCAAGCACTTTCGTGAAATCAAAATCACCTCTGCACACAGTTGCAGCATCCGTTCACCGCACACAGTTGCGACTACCCACCTTTGCACACAGTTGCAAACCCACGCAATGCCACACACATCAGCGACAATGAGCCATCAACTTCTATTCTTCCTTTCCACACCAATATCCCTTTTATCGGTAGCAGGGGCAACGTTGCTCACCGCTCACTCAATAGCGAAAATATTCCATACACACTAACGTTGATGCTAGACTTTTTTTTCTACCTTCCTCAAACACAACCACAACCGTTCCTGCTCTGCTTTGAACGACAGTATGCCACTTACTTCATGATTATTCCAATTATCTTCCAATATCCAATATCATTTTATCCACTTTGGCTCATTACCTGACTTCTTTTCACTTCTTCAACTGAACCTTGTAAAACTTAACCATCAGATAATTTTCTTTGCCATGAGCGGCCATCTTGATTTTTTCATTTGATTTATTGCTGGTCTTTTTCTCACTCCCAATCATTTGCTACATTTCCTCTACCCTGTGATCCTCGGCACAACGGTTTAATTTTTACTCACCGGAGTCTTTTACCTATAAACTGATCCCAAAATCACACCAAAAAAATTTCACCCCGTCGCCAAATGTAATGTCGGATATTACGAACGTAAACACAACCGTTTTGCTTGATCGTCCGTACTCAACTCAACGCTCTTTATTTAGATTCTTCCAAATTCATTGTATCGTGTATGTATTGGTGACACTCGTTTTTCTCTCTTCTATGTATAACACATCCCGATCCTACAGTAAGCATCACCTGAAACAAATTGGTCAGTCAGATGACGAAATTTGTCGTCTCTGCGGGTTCGAATGTGAAACCGCAGAACATTTGCTCTGCCACTGCAGTGCACTAATACAGCGCAGAATAAGAGCCTTTGGAGAAGGAACTTTGGAGCCTTTTGAGGTCTGGTCTGCGAATCCTAATGAGGTAATACATTTCATACGAAATACAGTGCCTAATTGGGAGAAAGGGTGCGATAGGACAACGACGATCACTTCCATCAATAGTGATATGTCTGCCACGAGTACCTAGACTAAAGAAGAGGTATACCACAAAAGATCAAAATAATGGTCGCAGTGGTCCAAATCTTACGAAAAAAAAAACTGTGCGTAGAACGCTTCTTTCCCTGCATCAGGTCTTCCTTCGTGAGGGCAGTGCACATCGGGAATAGTGTAGTTGTGGAACCGGCTCTTAATACTCAACAAACACAACCTGTCGCTGATTGCCTGCCGCTTTGGTGGTACTGTGCCTTGCGGCTTCAAATCCACCGTACCTTCTCTTCTTTCAGGCAAAGCTCCTGGAGCGCGACGATGTCGAGTGGCGGGGTTCTAGCTGATCCAGCAGAATTCGGTCGACATCCGGGTCGTTAAGCGATCTACTGTTACATGTACTGAGCTCCTAATCGTCGTCCTTATTTCGTCGGCTGGGTCATTGCCGATTGTTCCGGTTCGTTTTGAATTCTTGATTCTCCGTAGTATGTTTATTTTAGTATGCTGCCTCACTAGGGCTGCGATAGCTAGTCTCGCGACGGAGCTGCCGCCATGGATGTAGCTGGCGAGACACCGCATTTCATAGTTCAACCATCCGTTTCGGATCAGTCGCTGTTTGAGCCGCCCCTAGCCTGTGGGGTAGACGCGCAGACAAGCTGCTCTCTAGGAGAACAACTACCCCACCGGTTTACCGGTTTTTCCTTGGTTGCTCGTATCCCAGTTGGTACCACGTGGAGGTAGGAATAGGGCAATATGTCTTGAAACACACTGGGGTCTATTTTCTTCTAACTAGTACGGGTGAACTGGTAAAAAGCACTGCCCAGCCGTTTACCAAATCTAGCTCTCCTCAATATCGAAACATTGTTGCTGAAAGAGCTTGGCGTTGATGATGTGTTCAAGATATTCAGTACATCTTCGGAGATTCTAACCCGAAGTGATTTTTTTCTGCTTTTACGATACTATTTTAAGCGTTATTAAATAAGCATATTCAAACTCTTTTTTCTCTTTTTTAAGTGACATACATGAAAACTAGCCCCCCCTAGAAATTTTCCTTAGTTGCGCCTATGTAGAACAGTATAATAACATCCATTGTTAGAAACAATTTATCCATTGTTGATAAAGACGAAAAATTGTTAGACCTGTTTCAAAACAAAATCAAATCAGGAATTGTTATTAAAACTCGTTCAGATTCAATTGGCGACCAAAAACTTATGGAAAAAAACTAAATTGTATCAAAGCTAGGAATTTGTCGAATAAGGTTTTTTTTTTGTTTTCTCCGAGAGCAGATCGGCTTGGATATTCGGAATAACATTTTCCTGGGCAATTAGTGACGCTGGATAGATGTTCGTTCAGTTTTCCGTCATTGCGAATTGCCAATTTCAGGATGATTCTGTTTCTATAATCTCTAGCAGCGTTTCCCTCCAATTCCAATACTTCCACAGCAAGGTACAACGCATCTGCCAGATGGATAGGAACGCTCGTATCAACCGGAATAATTGTCTTCCAACCTGCCGTGCGTCATCTTCTATGTTTACCACTCATGTCAGTGGACGAATGAATGATGATGTGATGAAATAAACTCGTGCGATTGTCTTGAATACCTACGAAGAGCACTAACGCCACAATAGGCGGTGCCGCAGATGTGGTATTATGAAAGAATATAAAAAAGGTTGGACTGTGCTGCGCATTATTTTTGGGTATAAAGACGAACGTTGCGCGAGAAGTCCGGCAATAAGCACATCATTAAGGGCTATACCCACTGCTTCCGTTCCGGGACCGGGCCGGGACCGGGCCGTGGCTGTTCCGCGTGTCGTCCGGGCTCGTTTGAGATTGATTGCATGCGTTCTTATGTCGGCGGTGGGATTCGAACCCAGGCGTCGAGCGTGGTTGGCGGAGACGTTACCAACCACACTAGGCCCCCGCTCTTCCCTGTTTTGCTTCAGTTGGAAGTAAAACTTAGAAGAGACAGGATCGTTGTTGCCTGCTCTGCTGTTAAGCCGTCCGACTTTGTGAAAGCAAATAGACGCGAGTCCGCTTTAACGTTCATTCGTTCGATTGCTGCTATCGTTAGCTACACCAGGTTGTTTACGGTGCGTGTGTTTTTTTTTTCGAATCGGTTCTGTGCTGAACAAACAATCGCCTGCAGTGGAATAACTGAAGCACGCCTCCCGCATCGCCGTCGGCCACGCCGTTTGGAGCACTAAGCTGCTGCTGGTGGAACAATAGGCTGCAGATAGGCAGCAAAGACAACGTCGAAGCTTTTTTTTCTTGGTTTTTTTCTACGATATCGTTTATAAATCTAAATTTGACATTGAGTTTGAGCATTTGATCTTCGGCCTGACATGGACGAAGAAGAGACTGACTCTTGTGATTCCGGAGATGCAAACCATCCCGCTTCTACGTCCGTTCCGGGCGGGTACAGAGTCCCGCGGATCAGAAAAGGAGCCGCGCAAGACCTGATCCATCGGGCGAAGTTGTATCCGGAAGGATATCTGGGCCCGTGGTTAGTATATTTTAGGCCCAAAATGAAACTATTAAACACTATGCAAATTTGTAAGGATCTGGCACGGTTTTCAGCCGTGACAGAGATAACTAAAGTCCGCCATGACAAACTGCGTGTCTCGCTGTCAGACCTCAAACAAGCAAACGAGATTGCTGTTTGTGAGCTTTTTACGCTGGAGTACCACGTGTACATTCCACCTCGTGCAGTGGAGATCGACGGCGTGGTCACCGACTCGAGTCTTACCGTCGAGGATCTGCTGAAGACTGGAAAAGGCGCTTTCAAGGATTGTAGCCTTAAACCAGTTAAGATTCTCGATTGTAAGCGATTGCATTCAGCGTCGTTTGAAAAGGATGTGAAAACTTACATCCAGTCAGACTCTTTTCGTGTGACTTTTGTCGGGTCTGCTCTGCCGAGCTATGTGCTCGTGGACAAGGTGCGTCTACCCGTGCGCTTGTTTGTGCCGCGGGTAATGAATTGCCACAAGTGCAAACAGTTGGGCCACACGGCCTCCCACTGTAGCAATAAAGCACGTTGTGGCAAGTGCGGAGAGCAACATGCGGACGATGCCTGTAATAAGGTCGCTGAAAAAGGGCCTCAATTGTGGGCAGAGTCCGCATGAGCTGTCTGCATGTCCCGCGTACAAGCAGCGCCAAGAAAAAATCAAGCGGTCTCTGAAAGAGCGCTCTAAGCGCACTTTCGCAGAAATGCTCAAAGAGGCCGCTGCCACCGAACTGGTTTCCCCGAATCTCTTTGAGGTCTTGTCATCCGATGAGGCTGATTCTGCCGATTCAGTTGGAGAACCTACCTTTGCCGAACCCGGAAAGTCTAGGAAGTGAAGAACCACTCTTCCCTTAGACTTCCTAGGAAGGGACAGAGAAGGTCTCCATTTGAAATGGCTAATACTAAGAAACAAAAAAGTGCTGTAGGAAATCCGAAGCAAACTCCTCCTGGATTGGCAAAATTGAGTTCTAGTAAGGAGTTCCCAGCACTTCCAGGAACATCAAAAAACCCACCTGTTCCTTCCTTTTCGTCCAAGATTCAGCCAGAATCTGGAATGCTGAAGTTTTCAGATATTGTGGACTGGATTTTTGAAAATTTAAACATAACTGATCCCTTTAAAAGTCTTCTGCTGGCATTTCTACCAACAGTCAAAACGTTTTTAAAGCAGTTGACTGCTAAATGGCCCCTCCTTGCAGTGATCGTATCCTTCGATGACTAATTCATCGGCTGAGATGAAGGATTCTATCTCTATTTTACAGTGGAATTGTAGAAGTATCATCCCCAAAATTGATTCATTTAAAGTTTTGATTAATAAGCATAAATGCGATGCACTTTCCCTCTGTGAAACTTGGCTCACTTCAAATGTAGATCTTAACTTCCATGATTTTAATATAATTCGCCTTGACCGAGATACCCCTTACGAAGGAGTACTTCCAGGGATTAAGAAGTGCTATTCTTTCTATCGTATTAACCTCCCCTCGGTCCCAGGCGTCGAAGCTGTCGCATGTCAAATGACAATACAAGGTAAAGAGCTTTGTATTGCCTCAATATATATTCCTCCCAGAGCACAGGTTGGGCAACGGCTGCTCTTTGATTTAATAGAACTTCTTCCCTCCCCACGATTGATTTTGGGAAATTTTAACTCTCACGGCGTGGCTTGGGGTTCCCCTTCTGATGATAACCGCTCCTCTTTGATCTATCTGCGACGACTTTGATATGACAATATTAAACAACGGGGACATGACGCGCGTTCCGAAACCTCCAGCGCGCCCCAGTGCTTTAGATTTATCTTTATGTTCAACATCGCTACGGTTGGATTGCATATGGAAGGTAGTCCTTGATCCCCACGGTAGCGATCATTTGCCTATTCAAATTTCAATTGATAATGGTTCTACTCGCACGCGATCAGTTGATATTCCGTATGACCTCACACGGAATATCGATTGGAAGTTATACAAGGATATGATTTCAGAAGCTGTCGAGTCGATTGTACATCATCCACCACTTGAAGAATACAAGCTCCTTGCGGGCTTGATTCTCGACGCCGCGTTGCAAGCCCAAACGAAGAAATATCCCGGCGTAACGATCAAAGAACGGCTTCCCACTCCGTGGTGGGACCAAGAGTGCTCCGATATCTACACGGAAAAATCCGACGCGTTTAAGGCCTTCTTTTGGGTGAAAGGTAAACCCGACGATTTTAAGCGGTATTTGGAGCTTGAGACCAAGTTTAAAAGCTTGGTCCGAGCAAAGAAACGCGGTTATTGGCGTCGGTTTGTATACGAAACGTCGAAGAAGACATCGATGAGCACTCTTTGGAACACAGCCCGAAGAATGCGGAATCGCGTAACGGTCAACGAAAGCGAGGAGTCTTCAAGTCGGTGGATATTTGATTTTGCCAGGAAAGTATGTCCGGACTCTGTTCCTGCGCAAAACTTTGTTCGCGATACGTCTCCGGGCCACGACGCGATAGAATCACCTTTTGCGATGGCAGAATTTTCAGTTGCCCGCCTGTCCTGTAACAATAACGCACCTGGGTTAGATAGAATCAAATTCAACTTATTGAATAATCTACCCGGCACTGCCAAGAGGCGCTTGTTGAACTTGTTCAGTAAGTTCCTGGAGCAAAATATTGTACCGCAGGATTGGAGGCAAGTGAAAGTGATCGCCATCCAAAAACCGGGAAAACCAGCTTCTGCTCACAACTCTTATAGACCGATTGCAATGTTATCCTGTATCCGGAAATTGATGGAGAAAATGATACTCCGTCGTTTCTATCTACGGTCTACTATCAGATACTCAATTTGGCTTCCGCCGTGCCAAAGGAACGAATGACTGTCTTGAGTTGCTTTCTACAGATATTCAGCTAGCCTATGCTCGCAAAGAACAAATGGCATCTGTGTTCTTGGACATTAAGGGGGCTTTTGATTCCATTTCTGTTGACATTCTTTCGGGGAAACTTCACCGGCAAGGATTTTCTCCAATTTTGAACAATTTTTTGCACAATTTGTTGCCTGAAAAGCACATGCATTTTACGCATGGCGATTTGGCAACTTTTCGAATTAGCCACATGGGTCTTCCCCAGGGCTCATGTTTAAGCCCCCTTCCTTACAATTTTTATGTAAACGACATCGACGAATGTCTGGCAAATTCATGCACGATAAGAAAACTTGCAGACGACAGTGTAATCTCTGTTACAGGAGCCAAAGCTGCCGATTTGCAAGGATCATTGCAAGATACCTTGGACAATTTGTCTGCTTGGGCTCTACAGCTAGGTATCGAATTCTCTCCGGAGAAGACTGAGATAGTAGTTTTTTCTAGGAAGCGCGAGCCTGCTCAGCTCCACTTACAGTTAATGGGTGAAACGATTTCTCAGGTTTTGGTATATAAATATCTTGATGTCTGGTTCGATTCAAAAGGCACCTGGGGATGTCACGTTCGGTATTTGATGAAAAAATGTCAACAGAGAGTAAATTTTCTTCGGACAATTAATGGATCATGGTGGGGCGCCCAACCAGGAGACCTTATAAGGCTTTACCAAACAACGATATTGTCGGTGCTTGAGTACGGGTGTTTCTGCTTCCGCTCCGCTGCAAATACCCATTTAATCAAGCTGGAACGATTGCAGTATCGTTGTTTGCGTATTGCCTTAGGTTGCATGCATTCGACCCATACGATAAGTTTGGAAGTTTTGGCGGGCGTTCTCCCATAAAAAGACCGCTTTTGGGATCTGACTACTCGTATTCTCATCAAATGTGAGGTTTTGAACCCCTTGGTAATTGAAAATTTCGATAGGCTAGTTGAACTTAATCCTCAAACACGTTTCATGACTGTGTATTTCAATCACATGTCTCAAAGTATAAATCCTTCCTCATACACCTCCAATCGTGTCAACTTATTAGATACTTTTGTTTCTACTGTGTTTTTCGATACATCCATGATGGAAAAAAACTCGTGGAATCCCGGATCATTTACGCGTGCAGCAGATCCCTAAAATATTTTATAACAAATGTAAAAACATCAACTGCGACAATGCGTTTTTACTGACGAATCACTTCTCGGTGGGTCCACTGGCTTCGGTATCTTCAACAATAATTTTACCGTCTCCTACAAGCTCGATAATCCTGCTTCTGTTTACGTTGCGGAATTGGCTGCAATTCAGTATACCTTTGGGGATTATTGAAGAAATGCCCACAGACCATTACTTCATCTTTACGGACAGTCTCAGTTCTATTGAGGCTCTCCGATCGATGAAAAATGCAAAGCACTCTCCGTATTTCCTGGCGAAAATACGGGAACATTTGAGTGCTTTATCCGAAAAATCTACTCAGATTACCTTAGTGTGGGTCCCTTCTCATTGTTCCATTCCGGGCAATGAGAAAGCGGACACTTTGGCTAAGGTGGGCGCAACAAACGGTGATATTTACGATGGACCAATTGCCTACAATGAATTTTTGCAAATCTCACGTCAGAATACGCTCGTCAACTGGCAGAGCTCGTGGGATAAGGGAGAACTGGGAAGTTGGCTACACAGCATCATCCCCAAGGTTTCCACCAAACCTTCATTCGCGTGATGTCTCGGATTATGTCCAACCACTACGGGTTAGACGCACATCTACTGCGTGTTGGGCTCACGGACAGTAACCATTGCGTTTGTGGATTGGGGTATCATGACATCGAACACGTTGTTTGGGTGTGTGCTGAATTCCGTAACGCCAGATCCTTACTTTTGAATACACTAAGGGCCCGAAATATACAACCCTACGTCCCGGTCCGTGATATCTTGGCCCAACGGAACACTTCATACTTGATGCTGATCTACGGCTATTTGAAAAGCATAAAGGTACCCATTTAACAATTCCAACAAACAGAACCGTCGAAAAAAAAAACCATGCTAGTTTTAGTTGTAGACTTAGTTTGAGCTCGTAGTCGGCAGCGAGGGTAAAAAATTTGCCTTAGCATATAAGAGAAACTAGAAATAAGATCCAGTTGGCTCCGTTAAACATTATATGTATAGTGCCGTGTCAAATATACGTTTTGATAAAAAAAAAACCCTGTTTTGCTTGAGCAGTTTGTTTTTGGTAGTTCTCTCGTCGTTCCTTCAACCAATTCTTACCAACCTCCAAAAGCAAGGTTTTTGGTTGCCGATGAGGACAACCTCTTTTGGTTAACCGAGTTCGGATTTATGGCCGGAACATATTCCTGTAATATAACGGCCATGATCAATGCAGTACTTAGAATCACAAGCAGGCCTGTCTTGGTTGTGCTCCGGATAGTCCCGGATTATTGAACCAATACTCTTGAAACGAAATGCAATGGTCTGTAAACCAATTACATAGTTGACTAAATGATGCATGAAAAGAGGTAGCACGATCCATTCATCCATTCATCTTTCTTTGTTTATTTAATTTGTGGGTTTCATTTCATTTTTACATCTTCGGGATAATCAATATAGCATAATTTATTATTACGTATATATGTATAACAAAGGCCGACAAACATTCTAAAGACAATTTTCAATTTTATTCGTACAACAAATATATAAATAGAAATCTCATTGTTCTAGATGAGAAATGTTAAAAAATTAGCAAAAAAATCACAAGAAGGTTGTATGCAAAGCCACGACCGCAAGGTTGAAGTAGAATACTTTTACAAGAAAGATAACCTGGCTGCTTGCGTGTCAGTCATTTTTTCTAGTAAATAAACGTTGACCGTTCATTGGCAGTATTGTAATTTCTTTTTGTCTGATATTTTGAATGAAGTTCATTGGATATTTTTAAATTTTGTGCAAATGAGAAGTTGAAGTGCTGCCGAATTGTAATATGCACATTTAATACGACATCATCAAACGGGAACGGAACAAAAGCTACGGTTATGCAGAACGCGAATGCCGGCGCGATGCGATTCGCCTTACCGTGGTGAAATGTACAGCTCTTTTTAAGGCGAAGTAGAGCTATACATTTCAGCAGATTTCGTCTTGCCGAATCGCATCGCGACGTTATTTGCGTTCTGCATGACCGTAGCCAAATACTAAGCGACGCAAACACGTAATAATAGTCAGAGTATGCATGTAGATGAAGATAATTAACTTTGGATTATAGCGCAAAACGAGAAAATATTAGCTCTTCAAATAATCATTTGTGTTTTTCAAATTTCAGTTGTTCAATTTAATATCCGATGAAATGTTTGTTTATTATCTGATGAAGCTCTTATATAGGCCAAATGATGCATTCCCAATTTACTAGGTCCATAACTCTGCCGACCGTGCTTGGGAAAGCGCGGTATAACGACCAATCAGAGGTCGAATTTTGTGTTTTGACAAGGCTTAAGAGTAAAATTGCAATTTCATGCATTTGGTAGGAATCTCAGAAGATTTTCTAATCGATTGCTGCAAAAACGAAGGAAATCCATCGAAAACTAACCGATTTATTAGCATTTGAAATTTTTTTCACTTTTTTCAGTTTTAGATTTACATTTTACATCCCTATGTAGCCGAACTTCCTGAGAGAAGTATTCTAATTCAAAATTAAATCTTCATTAATTCATTTGTTGTCCTTATAAGAACAATTGTTCAATTTATCATAGGATGTAGTGTTTATCTTACATCTCTGTGTTACCTTGATAGTGAGGACTAAGGCGCACGGTCAACACAATGAGAAATGTGTTTTCACATTTAAAACTAGACACGGCTTCACTGGAGGAAGTGTTGGCTAATGCATCTACCGCCAACACCACCGCTATCATACGAAAGCGCGTCGTTTCATGTGGGGAATATCAACAACGAAAAATGACGCGCGTCTAAGCATAACCCGAACTGTTTCGCCGTGCTGCTCCCATTTACCTTTACATCGGCCTCAGGGAAGTACCGGCTGTATCTGCATCTACCGCTTAGGCTGTCACTATACTGCTATTGGTACCAAAAGCTATAAACTCTTCAAATAAGTGTGTTATTTGTTCTCAAAAGAACAATTGTTCAATTCAAAATCGGATTTACGCAATCGCATCTCTGTAATATTACCGACAATAATATTCTTCTGAACAAACTGATACAACTTTTCCATTAGGCCTCTGCCATAATAGACGTGAAAAGCGACGCGAACCGATTCGCTCAGCTGTAGGTTAATGTACAGCCATCAGTAGAGCTATACATCAACCTACGGCCGAGCGAATCGGTTCGCGCCGCTTTTCGCGTCTACTATGGCAGAGGCCTTAGAGGAAGTTGCTGGCTGATGTATTCACTTCATGCAAGCCTGCTGCTGATGCTTCCCGCTACCACACTGAAACAGCATTTTAGTGAAGGGAGTGTCGTTGCATCAGCTGACCCTGCTACTATCGATACTGATATACCCGCTGCAACAGCTACGCTATGCATAGCCATGCCACAGTTGTGGCCGCTATACGCTGGCCCAACTGCTGAGCAACTGCAACGCTATCCGTAGCCATGCCACAGTTGTGGCTGCCATTGGTATCCACTGTACCTGCATCTGCTGGCCCTGCTGCTATCGATGGTGAGATCCGCTGAAACTGCTACGCTTATTCGCAGCCATGCTACAGTTGTGGCCGCTATCCGCTATCGATGGTACACACTGCTCGCTCCCGCTGCTGCTAAGGGAGGACTGCTGTCGTCGCTGTTCAGAACTACTATGAGCGGCTTCGACTAAAACAGGCTCTTATATAGGGATGAAAATAGGAATGAATTATTTTGCGTACGTGGTGGAATGATATAACTTGAAAAATATGTGTGACTTCATTCTGGTTCAGAGCGATCATTTGATAAGCTCCACCTCTTTTTTCAGTTTCTAAAGTTTTTCCTCAGTTTCGTAGCACGGATGCACAAAAATGATTTCTTGTCGAGTCGGACCGATAGCACTCTCATTGAAGCAACAAAATAACATGTTTTGTGTCGTGTTGTGCAGCTTGGTTGAAGAAAATGTTCCCGTCCCCATGTCACATGTAAGCAGATTATTGCGTTCAGTAGATAGTGTATCCAGCGAATAAACACCGATGGTGCTCTCACACACGCAACGGTTTTAACCCGTATCTTATTGCGGTTTGTAACATCAAGCGATTTCGTTTGCTCGCTGTTGCGTGTTGCATCATGTTGCAACTTGGCAGCTGGGAGACGGCGAAATTCTGTTTAGACTGATTGATTGAATCAACTTCATATTAGCTCTGCATAGTCGAACTAACTGCTTTTGTGAATGCGTACTAACAGGGCAATTTATTATTCAATGTCGGTTATGCTGATCGTAGCCTTTGCGCCGCCCCTACAGTGGGGGGTTTACTAAATAAAGTGAAAGTAAAAATTAGACAACTACAACAGAATTTGATCGCATCCCGCACTAAATGTCTGCTTGTGTTGATGCCAGAAAATTATTAACCTTCAATTATTTTTTTATTTGCCTTGAAAAAAGCATGTTGCGGTTCAAAATCGGTTGCTAATTACAACCTTTGAGCTGCCCTAACATTGGGGGAATTAAGATACACGGACAACATGCACTGTGGAAGCTAATTCACATTCAGTAAATTAGACGGGTGCGACAAATTTAAATTGCTAGGATGCAACACAGAATACTTGCTTGCGTTGTCAAAAATTATTAACTTTTAATGACTTGTTTATTTGCCTTCAAAAAGGCATTTTGATTTCCAAAATTGGATTTCCTGATGGCAATCTTCATGCTGCCCCAACACGGGGGGAATAATGGCTGTCTGGCGACACACGCTGAGAAAAACCGCGCTGCTCCTGAGACGTGGTCACCAACCACAGGGCTAGAGCTACTCCTAAGGAAGGACGACTGCTGTTGTCGCTGTCTAGAACTATTATGAGCGGCTCCGGCTGAAACAGGCTCTTATATAGGGATGAAAATAGGAATGAATTATTTTTCGTAGGTGGTGGAATGACATAACTTGAAAAATATGTGTGACTTCATTCCGGCTCAGAGCGATCATTTGACCTCTTTTTTCAGTTTCTAAAGTTTTTCCTCAGTTTCGTAGCACGGATGCACAAAAATGATTTCTTGTCGAGCCGGACCGATAGCACTCTCATTGAAGTAACAAAATAACATGTTTTGTGTCGTGTTGCGCAGCTTGGTTGAAGAAAATGTACCCGTCCCCGTGTCGCATGTAAGCAGATTATTGCGTTCAGTAGACAGTAGATAGTGTATCCAGCGAATAAACATCGATGGTGCTCTCACACACGCAACGGTTTTAGCCCGTATCTTATTGCGGTTTGTAACATCAAGCGATTTCGTTTGCTCGCTGTTGCGTGTTGCATCATGTTGCAACTTGGCAGCTGGGAGACGACGAAATTCTGTTTATGCTGATTGATTGAATCGACTTCATATTAGCTCTGCATAGTCGAACTAACTGCTTTTGTGAATGCGTTCTAACAGGGCAGTTTATTATTCAATGTCGGTTATGCTGATCGCAGCTTTTGCGCTGCCCCTACAGTGGTGGGTTTACTAAATAAAGTGAAAATTAGACAACTACAACAGAATTTGATTGCATCCTGCACAGAATGTCTGCTTGTGTTGATGCCAGAAAATTATTAACCTTCAATTATTTTTTTATTTGCCTTCAAAAAAGCATTTTGCTGTTCAAAATCGGTTGCTAATTACAACCTTTGAGCTGCCCTAACATTGGGGGAATTAAGATACACGGACAACATGCACTGTGGAAGCTATTTCACATTCAGTAAATTAGACGGGTGCGACAAATTTGAATTGCTAGGATGCAACACAGAATACTTGCTTGCGTTGACAAAAATTATTAACTTTCAATGACTTGTTTATTTGCCTTCAAAAAGGCATTTTGATTTCCAAAATTGGATTTCCTGATAGCAATCTTCATGCTGCCCCAACACGGGGGGAATAATGGCTGTCTGGCGACACACGCTGAGAAAACCCGCGCTGCTCCTGAGACGTGGTCACCAACCACAGGGCTAGTGCTGCTGCTAAGGAAGAACGACTGCTGTTGTCGCTGTCTAGAACTATTATGAGCGGCTCCGGCTGAAACAGGCTCTTATGTAGGTCAAATAGCATGTTTTCAATTGCAAGGTATATGATTCTGTCGACCGTGCTTGGGAAGCAAGCATATAACGACCAATCAGAGGTCGAATTTTTCGTTTTGACAAGGCTTGACTATTTTCAATAGTACAATAGTGTGAATAATAAAATTACAATTATCTTATTTTGGGATGAATCTTAGAAGATTTTCCAATCTATTGCTGCAAGAACGAAGGAAATCCATCGAATACTAACCGATTTATTAGCATTTGAAATTGGACATATTTTTAATTTTTTTCGGTTTTAGATTTTCATTTCACATCCCTATGTAGCCGAACTTCCTGAGAGAAGTATTCTACTTCAAAATATGGCTCGATTATCCGGAGGGTTCGATTCTCCGGAGCGAAATGTTTTTCAAAACTCCGGATAATCGAGTCCGAACCTGTACAAACTAACGGTTAGATAAATCAGGAATCGTTTGAATAATGAGTTAAAAACGCCATTGCACAGTGGTCCAATAAGGCAAAAAGTGGAACTTAATTCCATAGCGCCTTTCACCTTCATCCTAGCTTAATAAAGTCTTCGGAACAATTGTTTGCATGAATGACCCGCATAATCGCAAATTGTCAAAAAGTATGAAAAGTTCACTATACTAAAAATAAAAAATATAACTTTTTTATGTTAAGAGATAGAAGAATAGTTTATTTAGCAAAGTTGTAGAAGATTCAAAAATATGAAACTTTGTTGAACAATTTAAACCCCTTTCTTTTTTTGGTACAAAGTTATAAAGTATATAACATGAAACTTACTTAAAAGTTAGTTTTTTGTACTTAACTTTTGTTAGTTGCATTCTACACGAAAGTATTGTTCGCAGTAATTGTTAGAGCACACAAAACACACATTTTTGCCAAAGACCATATATCTCCAGGGCTTTTCCTTACAAAGTTATATCATATTTTAACTTATTTTTTCGATAACTTCAAGAACGTATAGGTTAAAAAGGGGCAAGTGGAATCATGATGTCAATACTATTTCTTGAAGTTAAGCTGAAGTACGGTAAACTTCTTTAGGTTCCATTTGTCCCAATCCACCCATATTAGAGTACGGCGAGCTTTTGTTACAGTAGGTTTTCATATATCAAAAATACTATTTTTTTGTGTTAAGAGATAGAGAAATGGTTAATTCGGCAAAGTTTTCGAACGTGCAAAAATATGAATCTTTGCTGAACAAACGAAATTCCTATCTTCATTGGTTACCGAGTTACAGAGTATTTTCTGTAAAAGTTACTTAAAAGATAATATTTTGCGTTTAACTTTTATTAGCTATATTTTACAAGAAAACGTTGTTCTAAAGAAGCATTTGGGCATACAAAACACACGTTTTTGTTGAAGGCCACACATCTCCAGGACTTTTCCTTACAAAGTCATAGCATGTTTTAGCTTATTTTTTCGATAACTTTAGGAACGCATAAAGTAAAAAGGGGCAAGTAGAATCATGATGTTAATACGTTTTCTCAAAGTTTAGCTCGAGTTCTCAGAACTGTTATAAGTTCCATTTGTCCCAATTAACCTAATCTTTATTCTATATGTTGTTAAAGTTATCGAAAAAATATGCTAAAATGTGCTACAACTTTGTAAGGAAAAGTCCTGGAGATGTGTGGTCTGGAACAAAAACGTGTGTTTTATATGCCTAAATGATTCTTTAGAACAACGTTTTCTTGTAAAATGTAACTAACAAAAGTTAAGTACAAAAAACTAACTTTTAAGTAACTTTTTTAGAACATACGCTGTAACTCTGTTCCCAATGAAGATAGGAATTTTATTTGTTCAGCAAAGTTTCATATTTTTGCACGTTCTAAAACATTGCCGAATAAATCATTCTTCTATCTCTTAACACAAAAAAGTTAGTATTTTGGATATATGAAAACCTACTGTAACATATGCTCGCCGTACTCTAATATGGGTGGATTGGAACAAATGGAACCTAAAGAAGTTTACCGTACTTCAGCTTAACTTCAAGGAACAGTATTGATATCATGATTCCACTTGCCCCTTTTTAACCTATACGTTCTTGAAATTATCGAAAAAATAAGCTAAAATATGATATAACTTTGTAAGGAAAAGTCCTGGAGATATATTACCTTTGGAAAAAATGAGTGTTTTATGTGCCCTGACAATTACTGCGAACAATACTTTCGTGTAAAATGCAACTAACAAAAGTTAAGTACCAGAAACTAACTTTTAAGTAAGTTCCATGTAATATACTTTATAACTTTGTACCGAAAGAAGATAGGATTTTCATTTGTTCAACAAAGTTTCATATTTTTCAATCTTCTACAACTTTGCTCAGTAAATTGTTCTTCTATCTCTTAACACAAAAAAGTTATTTTTTTTATTTTTAGTATAGTAAACTTTTCATACTTTTTGACAATTTGCGATTATGCGGGTCATTCATATAAACAATTGTTCCGAAGACACTTTTAAGCTAGGATGAAGGTGAAAGACGTCATGGGATTAAGTTCCACTTTTTGCCTTATTGGACCACTGTGCATTGGTGTGTCACAATATAAACACAGTGAAAAGATAATGACGAGGGAATGGTGCAGAAAATAAAACATTTTCGATGGCTGCTTTTGCTGCCTGTTGTGGTAGAAAAATGAACACTAAGAAAAAAGCGAGTAAGTCTGCTGGCTATTGATGGATATGGTTTCCAGTAAATCATCCTTTTGCTACAGTGATCGGGTGAACAACTAAATCGTTTGTATACTTTAGTGTCGGCTGTGATGGGGAAGTGCTTAGGAAAATGTTTCAAAAATTGTTTTCATAAACTAAACGGTAACAAAGTTGTAAGCATTTGAAATATTTCATTCTGCCGTTTCATCATATTTTCGATATTGCGGAATGGAACCTTCTCAAAGTAACACGTATTCTACGTCAAAACAAGAACCATTTATCGAAGTTTTTTACCACATATATATTTTCTTTTGTAAGAATAAAATTATCATCTACAACTTTTTCGAAGACTTCACGGTTTGTAGGCACTAGAAATATTTTTTATCTTTAATAATTCATAATTTTTTAATCTTGATGTCCAGGATTTTGTGCTGATATGAATCTTCAGGGATTATCTCTTGGGTCGAGTGTCCATTGTGATGTCTGATGTGGATGAAAAAGTTATATCTTTCAAATGGAAGGAATTTATTTGTTTAACAGTGAATTGTTTTAAGGGCAAAATTATTATTTACAACTTTACCAAAGACACTAGATCGATCGAACAAACCGTTTAGACACTAGCAAGATTTTTTTTATCATTTTTATCATTATTCGAAAAAAATATATTAAAAATTACAAACTCGGGCAAACTTGGGTCAGAGAAATAAAATCCTCTAGCTCCTTTAGGTTATCAAAAAAATGAAGCGGAACATGCGTGTCTTAATCTAAACCCGTTCTGGTTAAATACGAAAAAGGCAATTTAATTAGTTGTATGATACGCGTGCTGATGTGCCGCTTCATTAGTTTTACCGTCCTCCGACCACGCCAGGTAAACGGCGAACAACCCTTCCTGACACATTGCGATGTGTCTGTTGGGAACCTCTTTTTATCGCTACCGTTTAGCCTTTTCACACACTTTCATTGCGCGGGGGTTGTAAACGTTTTGTATGATGACGGTCTACGACGACGTGGCGTTTAACAGTGAAAGAAAAGCCATTCACAAACCGAAGAGACAGTGAGAACGGCACCACTTTTGATGCTAGTGGCTTGAATCAAGGCTGAAAAAGGTCCACCTGTTGCTTCGTCTCTGCATCGTCGTTAGAGTTCTGTTTTGGCGTAAGACAGTTTAGCTGCGCTGGCGCAGAAAGTTGGAACAAAAGAAGACCGCACAGGCAACGGTGACAGAACGAGTCGAATGCGGCACCCTAATCAGCACAAGCGCATCGCTATCGATTTTTCCTCCGATGGCGCCTCACGGTTACTAGTGACACCGAGCGTGGGAATCATGGAAACCAAAGAAAAGTCACTAATCAAGTAGGCGAAAGAAAAACGGGTTTGCTTCGTTCTGCAGGGGATCTGAAGTGGAACTGTGTTAAACACCTCACAGAATTCGGAATCATGTTTACTCACCCCCACAGTGTTGAAGTGTACTTTTTAGGTTTGTCTTGCTGATTAAATATTAATCAAGTGTTTTGCTACGAGCTGACATGAGTTACTTGCTGGAACGGGGAACAGCCTTTCACGAGGAAATTCAATTCTCTGCTGATGAAAGGTCTTCGCAAAAAAAAGCGTTTATATAATCATATAACATGTTGTAAATCACCGATACTTATCTAATGATATATAGTAAAAAGTAATTAAAACAAACATGCTATGTGAAATAGATTCTGTGACTGCAGAGAAGGCGCCCCTTGGGGGAATCCATAGTGGAACATGTTCCTCTGGTGATGGAAAGCTGACCGGAAAATTATCGTCAGCGTCCAAAAACTCTTCCAATCTCTTTGCAAACGTCATTCGGCTGCTTGCGCCAACCAACGCCCAAAACAAAATCGACAATCTGACGATTGTTGTTGTTGTCGTTGCTGTCGTTGATCGATGCGGGTGCAAACCGGAACCCGGAACTTGCACGGTGGTGAGTTCTATGGTTGGCACTTACTTATTCGATTTTTCATTAATTACATACAATTGATTAATGTGAGACAACAATGAGTGACAAATACGCCACAAAAATAATCAAAAGTATGAGACTTTTACCCTGTAAAAGTGTATTTTTACACTCACCGAACACAATGGTACGACGCCAACTGCCAACGTTTGCACTACGAAGGTTGCTGATAGCG
Organism: Wyeomyia smithii; assembly: GCF_029784165.1. Taxonomy (NCBI): domain Eukaryota; kingdom Metazoa; phylum Arthropoda; class Insecta; order Diptera; family Culicidae; genus Wyeomyia; species Wyeomyia smithii. The sequence goes on along the minus strand of NC_073695.1, from coordinate 242,318,968 downwards.
ATAATTTCTAATCCATCTAACCGTTGAAATATTTAAAATAAGGATGATGTATAAATGAAAATATAAAAAAAACATTTCAAATAAATATCAAAATTATAAATAAATAGTACAAGAATGGGATAAAAGAATCACAATGGTTCCTCATTATCAAATTATATAACAATTGTACAGAAATTTTTGCAAAATAATTTCAAAAAATTGACTGAAAATATGTTAAATGAATTAAAAATATGTTTCGGTACTTGAAAGGAGCCAAAATGGTACATATTTTAAATGTATACCAACAAGAGTTCCAAAATAATGCATAAACGGTACAATGAACAACAAACATATAACAAAACGTATACAAACACAGTTAAATTATGCGTGTATATATGTAATACAGTCATATGAATATTGAACAAAGCAGAATAAAAAGGGTACGAAGATAGTTCCCAATAAAAGAATAATAAAAACTTACTTAATTGAATATTGAAAAAACAAAAACTAAACTAAGCCCACAATAGCAGCCTCTCCCATGTATGATAGATGAGATTGTTCCGTTTACCATATTGCCGTAACATCACGTGCCGTTGTTTTCGGCTAGAAGAATACGCGGTACAGCAAAGGTCGGCAGTGCTGTGTCATAATATTTTGTCCCTGGATCACATGCGCAGATACTACAAATAATACTATCTCCCGACAGTGTGTTTATTATTCTATTTTGCGCTATCCCACTGTACCGTAATTCTTAACTACTCAAATTGGTCACCTATTTACGGTACGATATTTTTGTGTGTATCTCAAGTGCACTACAAATGTTCTGCTGCTGGCTGTACAATTCACAATCTAATTTTCTCCTTATTGTTGCACTGACCCACATCGATGGGTGAGCGTGAAATTGGTGCATGCGCAATTATTTGCATCCGAACGGTCGCCAAGTGCAGTCGATTTTTTCTCTCTCAATCAGATTATTTCTGACAGTAGAATAGAATCGTTCGCCTGTGTTCAGTTGGATTTGAAAACTTGTCACAATGGTAGTGTGACATCGACATGTGTCATCTGTTCTGAAAGAAGTCAGGTAGTTTGGGATGGTTGATGGCAAACGCCACTATTTATTTTTATATACCTACGTATTCGGTTACATTATGGAACAAGGAAAGAATCGCTTAAGCATCATGCTCCTGCTTCTCCTCAAAAGGGCATAAAATCTCTCTTCTAATACAAAATAAAATAGAAACGTAATTTATATATGGGACATTCCATACGAAGTGACCACGAAAAAGCACAATCTTGGACACGACCATCACAGATTTTGCTCAAAGCTGGGAGAACTATTCATCTACTGTCACTTTGGAAAAATCCCAAATTTGGTGTCGATTGGAACACCCCCCGCTCTGTGGGACCCCCCTGTTTATTGCAAAGTCACGCATTTTTTGTTCAAAATCTCTTTTTTATTTTTCTTACAATTCATAGACGTAAGATGTCCGAAAAATACTGATAGATGATTTTTGAAGAAAATAAACCAAGGAATCCAGAAAGAATATAAGTTTTGACCGGAAGTGTTACCAGATAAATTATTTTGGTATTTGAAATCAAAATTTACATTTTTTGGCAAATGCAGCCATTTTTATTTTAAATTTGATAATTTCATCGTGTTCCTTGGAAAATTTCACATAAGAAACAACTATCATTCCGAGGTAATATGAGCCAATATCGAGATAGAACAGTTTTACGGAAAAAATTGTAAACTTCGTAATTATTTTTTTACAATTTATAGACGTAAGACACCCGGAAAATAGTGATAGGAGAATATTGAAGAAAATAAATCAGGAAATCCAGAAAAAATATTATTTTTGACCGGTAGTGTTGCCAGATAGATTATTTTTGTATTTTAAAACTAAATTTGCATTTGTCGGCAAATGCAGCTAATTTTATTTTTAATTCGATGGTTTCATAGTATTTCTTGGAAAATTTTACGTAAGAAACACTTATCACCCCGAGGTAGTATGAGCCAATCTCGAGATATAGCATTTTTACGAAAATAGTTCTGAATTTCGTAATTAATTTTTCGTAAAAATGCTATATCTCAAGATTGGCTCATGATACCTCGGGGTGGTAAGTGCTTCTTTCGTAAAATTTTCCGAGAAACACGAGGAAACCAACAAATTTAAAATAAAATTAGCTGCATTGGCCGAAAAATGCAAATTTAATTTTAAAATACAAAAATAATCTATCTGGCAAGACTTCCGGGCAAAAACAATATTATTTCTGGATTCTTTGGTGTATTTTCTTCAGAATTCACCTATCACTATTTTTCGTGTGTCTTACGTCTATAAATTATAAAATAAAATATCTACGAAGTTTCCTACTTTTTTCGTAAAAAAGTTATATCTTGAGATTGGCTCATATTACCTCGGGATAATAGTTGTTTCTTATGTGAAATTTTCCAAGAAACACGATGAAATTATCATATTTAAAATAAAAATGGCTGCATTTGCCGAAAAATGTAAATTTAGTTTTCAAATACAAAAATAATTTAACTGGCAACACTTCCGGTCAAAGCTTATATTTTTTCTGGATTCCTTGGTTTATCATCTATCAGTGTTTTTCGGACATGTTACGTCTATGAATTGTAAGAAAAAGAAAAAAGAGATTTTGAACAAAAAATGCGTGACTTTGCAATAAACAGGGGGGTCCCACAAAGCGGGGGGTATTCCAATCGACACCAAAATTGGGATATCTCCCAACTTTGAACAAAATCTGTGATGGTCGTGTCCAAGTGGCATATACACTTCGTATGGAAAGACCCTTATGCCATTTTTGTTTGATCGAATTTGTTGACCCGTTGGTCACGAAGGGGTGAAACAGTTTTCAGAAAAGTTGAAATTTTAGCAATTCTCGATGTATTATTTGAGCTATATCTCTAAAATTCGTTATGTAAAGTACTACAAGTAGCACTTTTCTATAAAGAGGAATGATAGGGCTTCATCAGAAAAATGAAATTTTGACCGTGTTCGCAACTACCGATTTTCGATCTGAGACCATCATTGGAAAGCTGAGAAATAGGGTGGGGAATCGTTATATGGAAAAAACGAAACTTAATAGCAGAAACCCAGAACCAAGTTTCTTTTGTTATATTTAAAGCCCCAAACAATCCTAAATTAAACGGAAATCAATTGGTTTTGTCTTCGCTTGGCGCATTGCATTCCAAATTTATATGGAAATTTGTATGGAAAAACCAACTTTTCTGCATTTTCCATTCTAAAGAGCTCAAAATGGCCCAAACCATAGGTTTCATGACTTCAAATGGTAGGTTTTTTGATGCCCAACAACTTGGCCGAAGAAGCTAAAAAGCTAGGATGTCCCAAAAAAAAAATACTAGTGCTGATCAAAGTTGATTATGTCGAAATTTATGTTGCAAATAATTTTTTCTGCCAACACTGCCAGTGTACCGGCGTCAGTCAGATTTCCATCAGAAGTAACCTCTGAAACACGTTGTAGATTTTACCTACACCTAGAATATTGACCTGAATTTGTTTGCTTGATCCAGCTGAGTGTATAAACTCGTTACGACAGGTTACTTCCGATGGGAATCCTACTGACGCCGGTACATTGGTAATGTTGGCAGAAAACAAGTTTTTTTGCATTTAAATCGACATACTCAACTTTGAACAGCAATAGCTCTTCTTAGTGACATCCTAGCTCTTCAGTGTCTTCTGCGACGTTGTTAGGCATCTAAAATACTATACTTTAACATATTGTAGTGCATTATTAGAGCATTATTGAGCTCTCTAGGAAGGTAAATGCAAAAATGTAGGTTTTCCTATATAAATTTTCATACAAATTTGAATTGCAATGCGCCAAGCGGAGACAAAACCAATCGACTTTTGGTAAGTTTGGGGTTGTTTGGGACCCCAAAAGGAACCAAAAAAACTTGGTTCTGGAAAATCGATCACTTTTCCCCACCCTACTGAGAAAAAATGCTATAAGATGCAAAAAAAACTTAGGTGAGCATCAGTATCAACCCATCAATTGAACCTATTTTCCAAGCTGAGTTTCAAAATATTTAACGTACACCGCCCGATCAACGTAGTAACCCGTCCACTGAGACTAAGTGGATGCACATATTATAACCCTACTAGCTCCATATATCATAATCGATTGATGCTACAACCATGGGCGCAACTAAGGAAAATTTCTAGGGGGGGCTAGTTTTTATATATGTCATTTAAAATAAGAATTTAAATGAATTTAATGCTTGTTCAATAACACATAAAATAGAGCCGGAACAGTAGAAGAAATCAGTTGAATCGGGATTGAATCTCTGAATATGTACTTTTTTTTTTATTTATAGGGGGGGGGGGGGGAACGTTTGTAATGATTTATTTATGTACTAATATCTATTTAGAATTAATATTGTGTGTTCTGCCACAAATGGTGACATTTCAACACTGTCATATATATATTTGTACGCTTTTTTATATTGTTGAATGTTATTAGCTTTCGCAGTTAAGTTATTGTAATTGTAGGAAAATTATTAAACCTACTTGTCAAGAGAAAAAAAGGAATAAAACGAAACTTAAAATAAACTTAAAACTATCTTACTGACTATAGTGTGAGCTAATCGTTGCAATTGAGGATTGCAACGATTTTTGTCGGAATTTGTTGATAATTTGGCTTGACATATTTTCTAATGTTTCTACATTAGTGAGCCTATGTAGCTCATTCGTGCTAAACCAGGGAGGACGCTTTAAAATCATTTTCAAAAGTTTATTCTGAATCCTTTGAAGTGTCTTCTTCCTGGTTGCACAACAGCTTGTCTTGATGGAAACTGCATATAACATTGCTGGCCTAAAAATTTGTTTGTAAATTAACAGTTTATTCTTGAGACAAAGTCTAGAATTCCTGTTGATAAGAGGATATAAACATTTGATATACTTATTGCACTTTGACTTGATATTTTCAATGTGCTCCTTGAAAGTAAGATTCTTATCATAAATAAGCCCTAAATATTTAACTTGATCAGACCAATTTAAGACCACACCGTTCATCTTAATAACGTGGTTATGGGTGGGTTTGAGAAATGAAACTCTTGGCATATTAGGAAAAATAATTAACTGTGTTTTAGAAGCATTAGGGGAAATCTTCCATTTCTGCAAGTATGGAGAAAATATATCTAAACTTTTTTGTAGCCGATTGCATATAACTCGAAGGCTTTTTCCTTTTGCGGAAATGCTTGTATCGTCACAAAACAGAGATTTTTCACAACCTGGTGGTAAATCAGGAAGATCAGAAAAAAAAAATGTTATATACGATTGGGCCCGAGATACTCCCCTGAGGCACACCTGCTCTAACAGGCAATCTATTAGATTTACCATTTAGATAGGTAACCTGAAGAGTGCGGTCAGTTAAATAACTTTGTATCATTTTTGTAAGGTAAAGCGGAAAACTGAAATTTGACATTTGAGCTATTAAACCTTTATGCCAAACACTGTCGAATGCCTTTTCTATGTCTAGAAGAGCAGCTCCAGTCGAATAGCCTTCAGGTTTATTAGCTCGAATCATATTTGTTACTCTAAGTAACTGATGGGTAGTGGAATGCCCATGGCGAAAACCAAACTGCTCATTTGCAAAAATGAGTTCTCATTAATATGTGTTATCATTCTATTAAGCATTATTCTTTCAAAAAGTTTGCTATTAGAGGAAAGTAAACTAATTGGTCGATAACTTGATGCCTCAGCTGGATTCTTTTCGGGTTTTAAAATTGGAGTGACTTTGGCATTTTTCCATTTCGTAGGAAAATGTGCTAGTGCAAAGCATCTGTTACAAATTTTAACCAAGAAATTTAAAGAGTTTTCGGGAAGTCTTTTGATGAGGATATAGAAAATCCCATCATCTCCTGGTGCTTTCATGTTTTTGAATTTTTTGAGAATAGTTCGCACCTCATTCAAGTTTGTTTCCAATACCTCTTCAGAAAGAAATTCTTGGGTGGTGATCTGATCATACTTTTGGTATACTTCATTTTCAATAGGACTTACTAGGTTCAAATTGGAGTTATGAACACTCTCAAACTGCTGAGCAAGTTTTTGAGATTTTTGTTCATTCGTTAGAAAAATTCTGAATATGTACTGAATATCTTGACTACAGCGTCAACCTTTTTCACCAACACTGATTCGATATTGAGGAGAGCTAGGCTTGGTAAACGAATGGACAGTGCTTTCTAGCAGTACATTCGTACTAGTTGGTATAAAATAGACCCCAGTGTGTTCCAAGGCATAGTGCCCTATCCCTACCTCCACGTGTTGTACCGACTGGGATACTAGCAACCAAGTGAAGATCGGTGAACCGGTGGGAACTTGGTCGTATGCTGACAGGGAAGGGGTAGTTGTTCTCCTTGAAGAGCAGCTTGTCTGAGCGGCTCAAGCGGTTAGGGGCGGCTCAAACAGCGACTGATCCGTTGAACTATGAAATGCGGTTGCTCGCCAGTTACCCCAAGACGGCAGCCCGCGGCAGTCGCGAGTCTTGGCCTAGTAAGGCAGCATGAAAAAATAAACATACTACGAAGAATTAAGAATTAAAAACGAGCCGGGACAATCGGCAATGATCTGCCGACAAAATAAGGACTACGATTAGAAGCTCGGTACATGTAACAGTAGCCTCCCCAGCTGGTCTCGAGGTACGATGCTGGCCTAACAAGCCAGTCGTCGTAGGTTCGAGTCTTAACTCGGGAGAGACTGTTAGTGTCAGTAGGATCGTAGCGTCTAGCCCCGCAATTGTCCTGTACACTTAACAGTTGGCTGCGAAGTCTGTGTATAGTAAACAGAAGGTCAAGTTCCGAATCGGAATGTAGCACCAAAGCTTTGCTTTTGCTTACATGTAACAGTAGATCGCTGAACGCCCCGAGTGCCGACCGGATTCTGCTGGATCAGCTAGAACCCCGCCACTTCGCCATCGTTGCGCTCCAGGAGCTTTACCGGAAAGGAGAGAAGGTAAGGTGAATTTATGGCCGCAGGGCACAGTACCACCAGATCGGCGGCACAACCAATGGGTTGGGTACCGGCTTAATAGTGCTGGGTAGGATACAGAGTCGTGTGATCAAATGGCAGGCGATCAGCATCAGGTTGTGTTTGTTAAGAATAAAAGGCCAGTTCTACAACTACACTATCCCAATGTGCTCTGCCCCCACGAAGGAAGACCCGATGTAGAGAAAAAAACGTTTTACGCACAGCTGGAGAAACTCTACGATAGCTGCTCGCGTAGGGACATCAAGATCGCCATAAGGGTCGGTAGGAAAGACATATTTGAGCCGGTGATCTGCTCGCACAGCCTGCACACCGTGACGAACAACAACGGCCAGCTATGTGCCAACTTCGCAGCTTCCCGCGGACTGGCAGTCCAAAGTCCTTTGTTTCCTCGAGAGGACATACACAAAACCATATGGAGTTCACCTGACTAACATACAGTAAAACAAATTGACCGTGTTCTCATCGATGGCCCGTTCTTCTCAGACATTACAAACGTACGCACCAATTGCGGTGCGGATATTGGCTCGGACATGACCACTTCGTCGTCTAGTGTGACGCCGCATGAAGTTGATCCTTCACTGTACAAAACCCTGATATAACCGATAGTCCTTTATGGAATCGATATAACAACGCTTTTCGCGGAGGTTCTTAATACTCTTGGAGTTTTCGAACGGAAGGTGCTGCGGACTATCTACGGTGGAGTACAGAAAGACGACGAATAATGGCGACAGCGCATGAACCATGAGCTGCAAGCGCTGCTTGGAGAGAACCCCACCCTAGTAACAATATTGGTTTTATCAAAGTTTTATAGCGCTTAATACAGCTAAAACATCGCTATAAAACCGTGATAAAACCACTTTTGTTACTTGGGCATTGCATACCAGGTGAAAGCCAATAGGTTGCGGTGGGCCGGTCACGTCGTAAGGATGCCGTACGACAACTTTCTGAAATCACATGGCGCAGCGTAAACGATGGCTCGTTCAGATCGAAAGAGACTTGCGAGTGATGAGACGTTTGGGGAACTGGTGAAACAGCCCAAAACCGAGCAACATGGCGACAATTTCATGATACAGCACGAGTTACTACAGCTTTAGTCTGATTGGTAAGATAAGTAAGAGATCTAGGTTCGAGAATCGATCCTGGGTGCAGTACTAGGTTTTAGCCAACGGATGATGACATCTCAATGTGTGTTGATTTTGATGCTCTGATAAGAAGTATGGAATGTATTTATATTGAATACAATCATTCTCTGGGAAATTCTAGGGGGCCCAAGAACTTTCTAGGGGGGGCTAAGAACTTTCTAGGGAGGGCTGAAGCCCCCCTTAGCCCCCCCGTAGTTGCGCCCATGGCTACAACTAGTACGCAACTACTGTTTTTTTGAGTTTAGTGAGAATAATGAATACAATACTAGCATGTTTGATACTAACAAATTTTTTTTTTACTGAGCAGTTTCACAAAAAATGTCCCAGTTTTAATATTTTGTTTAGACGATTCTACAGTTAAAAGATGCCATTCTGTGCTAATGGTTCAATTTTTTGCAACACGACTCATTTTTGAGAAGCTATTGAAAAATGCTATTTCAGGAAGGTATTGATGATTACAAAAACCAAAACAGGCCAAAACAGTTTGTTTGTTCGGTATGATGTCTTCCATAAATCTTGCATCTTATAGCATTTTTTTCAGCTTTCCAATGCTGGTCTCAGATCGAAAATCGGTAGTTGCGAACACGGTCAAAATTGCATTTTTCTGATGTAATCCAAGATGGCGGTCAAATTCAAGATGGCAGCCTAAATTCTGATCACTTCACATGAAAGCCATATCATTCTTCTTTACAGAAAAGTGTTACTTGTAGTACTCTACATAGCGAATTTTGGAGATATAGCTCAAATAATACATCAAGAATTGCCAACTTTCAACTTTCTGAATACTGTTCCGCCCCTTGGTGACCAAGGGGTCAACAAATTCGATCAAACAAAAATAGCATTTTCATTTTTTCTCTATTTCTAATAAATATGTGCATTTATATCAAATTCGAAAGACCTTGTGCACCTAGTGGCCTAGTTTCAGCTAGAATGGCTCGTCTGGAGTGTTCTCGCATGGCAGATTTATACCAGGGTGAATGACAGATTTAAAAAAAAGTATAAGTTTTGTTTATTTTCCATGTAAAAAGCATTCCTTTCACCACTAGGGAGCACTGTAAAGTTCACGGAGTATAAAGCAATTTTGAATCACAGATGACTTTCCGTTATGTGATTTCAACTCTTCTTTTGCACAAAACTTCAAAAATATATTATGCAAGTACACGCAAAACTTTTCCTCATTACTTTAGAAGCAATAGCGCAAAATTGCCTTTTGGGTAACAAACCTATTACTTAAAAGGCAATAAAATTCTTCCCCAGTCAAGTAACAACACATACTGTCATATATTTAGCACGTGTTACGGGAGAACGACTATCTAATAATGGTCGTTTCAACTACATGCAAATTTTTTTCTATCGCAAAATGCTCCCTTTCCATCTCAAGTAAAAAAAAAATCACACACCGTCGCATATGTTGCACATGTTAGGCCTCTGCCAGGCTGAATGCCAACGCGAGCGATCGGGCGAGATTCTTGCCGTCGGTAAATAAACAGCCGTAAGTAAAACTGTTCATTAACCTTCGGCAGAAATCTCGCCCCATCGCTCGTGTTGGCGTTCAGCCTGGCAGAGGCCTTTCAAGTTTCTTCTATCTCCAATTCATCCGGTGTGCGTGTATTAGTTCGCTCGTTGATGCATACGGAGTAGCGAAAAAATATGACAAGAGCTGCCAAGCAGCATTTTCCCCGTCATAGAGTGAGCAAACGTTGATGATTTTAAAGACTTGAAATGCGCCTCAAAATGACATCACGATCTGTAAACTGCGTTAGAGAAAAACTAAAACATTCGCTTTCTTGCAAGCTATCTACAGCACATAATCGTTGGTTCATGGAAACTTATTTGGACCTGTTTGAAAATACAAAACTTGTGCCCATCCAGAACAATATTCGCAACTTCGGCAACTCTGGTCAGACAGTATTACATATTTCCATTTCAAGTAAACACTGGGGGACGAAACGAAAGTGTTTCTAATTAGACAATTGAGGTTGATGGTTTAGATTCTGATTATGAATGGATGAAAGGGACAAAAATAAACCAGATCTTTGCATCAATACAAATGTAGCAAGTGAAGTCTTGCTAACACATGCAGTGCGGTGCTTGGCTGTATGTTCTCCTGCAGAAACACATACAAGCGTGTGGCCGTCATAATTTTGGTTACTTTTTAGTTGTTACTAATTGTGTATAATGCGCAGTCATAAGACACAATTAGTAATAAAAAATTGCACTAAAGTAATAAAATGTTCCCCGTTTGCGTTGGGTGTAATGTAACAAATATCCTTATGTATTTCAACGTCAACCCTGCGGTCGTAGTTTCACAAAAACCTTCTGGTTTTTTTCTGAATAATGATTATTTCCGAACAGTAACATTAAAAATCAAAACTCATTGTTTTTGTACAGAAAAAGTAATGCTGGATTCGACAGCACTGCAGTGGCTACCTATGTTGCCGATGTTGTACGTAAACAACAACACCCAGCTACCTAGGTTACCTTCTACGACGTTAACCATTAAAATACCGTTCTGACTCGAACTTCAAACAGTCTCAAGCTTCGAACACTGTAGAATAATAATCACATTATTTTTGGTAAAATAAACCAAGCATGATTTCTGTATACAATTTCCTTCCTCGGAACGTCCTTTACCCAGTGTTATATATAGCTCTTTACTGTAGGACCACTTCCAGGGAACCAGCAGGCGTTGAAAAAGTCAGTCAGACGGTTTGCCTATCTTTTTCTTAGTGATTACATTGAGTGGTGTTCGGTTTTTAGTGTTAGGAGTTACATCATAGCTTAAGTGTTCGAAATTTGTTGCAGTACGGTATATGAGACTAATTTACGACTAGAAATACTCAGAGAGAGAGAGAGAGAGAGAGAGAGAGACAGAGAGATAAGCGATGAAAAAACCGCTAATTTGGCAACTAGGCTGCACTTGTCAAAACTTTTTCATTCGGCTGGTAGAACCGGTGGTAACGATGTCCTAGGAAAAAATAAAGTGCATCGCAAAAACCGTGAAGCTGTTAAATTTTATGTTTTTATTTATTTAATACACTTTCACCGCATTTGATAATTATTATGTTGACTTGACAAAAGATTTGTGAACCACCAGTTTAAAATCACTGTGATAAAGTAATTTTCGTGCATTCTCGATTCGTTGTTTAGCAATAGAACATGAAAAACGTGTGAAAATAAATACATCCTTTTTTGTACTTGATTGCAACACTTTTCAATGTGTTACCTTTCTTGTTCGTTTGACTCACAACATTCTCTTCGCATATGTCTTCCACTGAGTAGGGGTAAACAGGGTAAGACCGCCCAGCGGGGTAAGACCGCCCACCGTGATTTTACTACCAAGTTATATAATAATTGAAAAAATTCTTTAACATGTCTATTATAGTATAATTACATAACATTTTGCACCCCTTTCTTTTTTGATAGTGCGCGAACAATCACAGAAATAATTAAAAACAACCTTTCAGCTGGCAACACGTCAACGCGCTATTGTTTTGCGGCAACGGGACTTAAGGTTTTTCTGTCTAAAAATCTATTGTTTTATTCGTGAATATACGTTTAACCGCTTGCCTGAATCTGTCTTCTTTCGGAAATATCGAAGGCCGTGAGTAATCTTGTAATTTTGACTACTTTTTCGATGGAATATGAAAATGTTCCGCTGGGGGTAAAGTCGCCCACTATACATGGGGTAAAACCGCCACGTATACAAGTGCTTGTTATTTTACTTCAAGACCCAAATGCCTCAACACTACAAAGGGAATATTTACAGGATCAGTAAAGCAATTTCAAGCCACATAAGACATCAATGTTAATCGACCATTTCCGATTTGGTAGAAGCTTTTCTAGAAATCTTTTTTAACGCGACTAATTTTTGAAAAAAGTAAACTTGTGTAAAAATGATATTAATGAACAGAAAAAAAATTTAAAGCCAGGACGGTTTGTTTGATCGATATGACTTCTCCGGCAGAGTTGAAAATAGCAGTTTTTTACTTCCGAAAAAAGAATACACTGTAAAAAAATTAAAGAAAAGATATAAAAATAGAATTAAATTTTTTTTAATTTATTTAAAAAAAATGATGTTTCTGCCTGCAGAATCTACAAAAGGTAAGCTAAAATTTGATGGTTGTTGGATCATGGAGTAATAGAAATATTTATAGCTCAAATTTTGTAAAGATTTTTTCTTGGGCGTCGTTGGTAATTTTGTTCGTCAAAAAACCATAAAAAAATTGAAAATATGAACAAAAAATCAATATTTATTATTATTACTCTATACATATTAAGTCTTCAAAAAAATCATACAGACAGGTATAATGAGTTTGTATTTTTAGCTTAAAGACAGGTTTATTAAAAATTGAATATCTTGAAAAACCCCAATTCTGAAAAATCTATTTTTTTTTGAAAACAACAAAGAGTTACCTAAACATTAATTGGAACTTGGATAATCAAAAAACAAAAAAAGTTAAAACTTAGAAAAAAAAATTTTTTTCAGATTTTTCACAGTGTAGGTATATTTTATCAGAAAAGGAAAAAAAAACCATCCACAACTTTGTCAAAGACACTATACCGATAAAATCAACCCAACTTGGCCCTAAAAATATTTGTTATTCTCAAAAAATGGTGGGCGATCTTATCCCGCTGGTGGGCGGGCTTACCCCGCATGAAAAAGATCTGCACATTATCAATGAATTTTTAAAATTGAAAAAAAAAGCTGTAAAATAAACAAAAAAATTTCAGTTCTTATTTTTTAAATGCGGGTATTGAATAGAAGAACCTCTTAGCGAAGGAAAAATGAAATTGCAGCCGCAACTTTTTTTTTGACGTTGACTAACGTCTATATCGAAGTTAGGCCCCTGAATTTGAAAATCTAGTAATTCAACCAGGGAAAACCAGAGAAAAGTGGTCAGGTTTTGAGCGCTTATTTTGCAGTCATCTATAATCAGGTTTTCGAGGTTTTGGCATCAATCGATCAGAAATTCTTTTACGGTTAAATTTATGTAACAAAAACAAACTATTGTTTGAGATACACTATTGAAAAATTGGTAATTAATATCGATTGTCTAAATCATACCGCATATCACTACCTCTCTTCCCAAGCACAGTCGACACTAACGGATACAATCGATCTGACTTTGTTGTTATTGTTGTTGTCACTTTCTGTTTCCGATGTTTATGCTGCTGCTAGCGGAAAAAACCTTGCAAATATGCATCTTTTTGTTGGTGTTAATTTCACGACAGCGGCCGGCGCCCCATCATTCTGATTCCAAAACCGCACCAGTGACATGCGGACGCTAGGTGATAGCAGCTGAAAGGAGGAAATACAAAATAGTACCGGTCATCTCGTGCCGGTTTCACCCGTAATGCTGGTGGCTTTAGTAGTAAATGGCTACTGCAAAACACTTAAATGGCTGGAATTCTGGACGGACTAACCAGGAAACTATAATCGGCAACTGGCACCTTTTGGTGCCTCGAAATTTTGGTACAGAAGCGGCTAATTGAATTTTCTGGCGGAAAAAACCTTGCAAAAATGCATGTTTGTGTTGGTGTTAATATTATGACAGCGGCCGGCGCAGCTTTCAAGAAACATTTGTCTCTACCATTCCATCATCTATGTAGCCCCTCCCTCTTTCTAATTATCTGACGAAGCCTTGGTATAAAACGTATCGTTCGAACATTTCACCCCATCAGTTTCATTATTAAACCGTACCGGATACATACGGACGCTCGGTGTTAGCAGCTAAAAGGAGGAAAAACAAAATAGTACCGGTCATCTCGTGCCGGTTTGACCCGTGATGCTGGTGGCTACTGCAAAATACTAAAATGGCTGGAATTCTGGACGGAAACCAGTAAACAAGAAATCGGCAACTGGCACCTTTTGGTGCCTCGCAGTTTCATAATAGAAGCGGTTAGTTGAATTTTATGTTTTACAATTGCTGTTGCTAGCGGAAAAAACCTTGCAAAAATGCATGTTTATGTTGATGTTAATTTCACGACAGCGCTAGGTGTTAGCGCTAGTAACCAGTTATGCTGAAATCATGAATTGAAAAAAAATTCAACGCATTACCACAAAAGGTGGATAAAAAACTTTATGTTTGTCTCACCCATATAGATTTGGAAACCACTGAACCGATCGGCATGAAAATTTGAATGTAGGGGATTCTGAGCAAGAAACCCTAGAAACGTAATTAGGGTAGCTCGAGTCCCCTCCTTCTTCTGAAAGAAAGAGCTCCCATACAAATGATGGGACGTTTTTGGGGGAAAGCATGTTTCTAAGAAGGTGTCTACTTTCTTCTTTGGAAAGGGGGGGGGGGAGTTTCTCTATTCGCAGTCATACTATTTTTACCAGAAAAAGAAATTTTTTGAAGATCTCCATCGAAAAAACTAATCAAAAATGGCCCGGTCATTTAAAGTGAAACACGACCAACTCATAGGAATTGTTAATAAACTGTATTGAAATACTGCTTATAGTCTATTTTTGCTTGTCGAAATTCATATCGATCAGCGAATTTGAATTCCTCTTGTTTGCTGCCGTTCCAAGCATAAATGTCCCAGCGTCCATGAGGTTTCCTTAGAAAATGGGACAGATATGCTTGAAACGGCACAGAAAATAATGAAAATCAGCCGGAAAGGTAACACCTTTATTGTAAGTACAGTATTATTGTTTGCAATCATTGTTTATTTATTTTCGTCATCCGACTGAAGCACTCCTGAAAGATATTTGGTATTCGGACAGGGATAAGCCGCCTTGAGTAAACATTTAATCTTCACTAAAAGCGGCACCAAAACTCTTTAAATGAAATACAACGGCAGAATAAAACTAAAAGACTAAGTAAATAACAATAAGAAACACTTTTACAAGAACTATTTACACGTTGACTGTATCCTAACGCCAGCTAACGAATTGGCTCATGCAGCCCGTGGTTGGTGCGATGTGACCCAACCAGCAGCAGCTGATTGTTCCGTTAGGGCCGAAGTGTAATTGAAGCCGCGACAACACAGCAGGGCAGTCATTCGCTGCTGGAATATCTTGGCGACGTTGTTAAGCGGTGCTAAACCAATCAGTAGACACAGCTCTTCATAGGGCGGTCGAGCATCAGGATTTCTTCATGGTAGCATACATATTCACTCCTAGCGATTAGTTCAGAACTTATAGTGTGGAATTCAAGCTACACAGCTAGTTTCGAGGATAAAAAGCAGTTTAGAGAGTATGCCAGAGTTCCAGGATAATTGAAATATCGTCCAATTCAGGAAATAGTTTCGCTTTCGCTTTGTTAATAATCGTCATATAAAGTTGTCAGTATGCTTGCCATTCTCCTCAGTATGTGAAAGGAGAGGAGAAAAAAATCACCGCGCACTTCCCTTCCAGTATGTGCCTGCGTGTAGCAAATGCTTTCACCACACTGCTTCTTTCTCACTCCAAAGTGTCTCCACCAGCTTACAGAGAGACAAACACACTTCCAGCTCACCCCACATCTGATAGAAACAAGAGGGGTGAATCACTCTACAGAGAAAACGCAGAAGTGCACAACAGTGTCCACTGGCGAGTAGTCCGGAAGGTGAAAAAAAAACCTACCGGGAAAAATGTAGTCCTCGTGAAGCTACGAACGAATTCCACCAGAGTAAATTCGACCGGCACGAGCGGCACGAGCAACGCAGTCTATTTTTTTTCTCCCAATCTCTTTTCCTCTTCTGCCATGCTCAAAAAACCAACTGTGAAACGCACCGCAGATAGCTCTGCAGTGTAATTATTGTGCGTGAAGTCCACACGTGTGAGAAAGTACTCCATAGTTCATTGTCTCGCAAGAGAGAGATTTCAGATTTCACCGCACTGCGTTCAGGTAGCTCAATAGAAAAAATCGTTTGTCGCTGTCGCTAGCATGAGCGTATTGATTTGCTCTTTAGTGTGACGGCAGTTGTCTCCGCAGTGCAAGATGTTCTCCTGCACTCTAGAGGTTTACTGAGGAGAAAAGACAAGCATGGTTGTCAGGATGTCAAATGAGTATCCAATACCACGCCAAGATCGTCATTGTAGTAATCGCAATCCAAAGGCTGTTTTTTTGCGACTGCAGCTGATAACTGTGCATTTTGAGATGCTGATTGACATACTGTTGAAGTCACACCTTTGAGCAAATTAATTTACATAACTTATAAGTCTAACACAGCCATCGATAGATTTAATCAGCAAATATATTTGACATCATCAGCGTAACATAATCTGGATCGACGAGGCAGCAAGCGAGTGATTTCATTCATGAACAATAAAAAAGTATCGGGCCTGAAATGCTACCTTGCGGTACTGCAGAGCGGATATGAAACCAACAAGATTGAAATGATCTCAACTCGACGTTAAACTTGCGAGAGTATGTTATTGTCAGTGTTGCGATCATAGTTCAAATAAAGTTTCCTATTAAATTTAAACAGATATCGATTAGACGTATCCTTCATCCTGTGATAGGCAGGCATGCTTATGTCGCTTAAGTCGATTTAATTTGGGTTTAGTTTGCTGTTACCCCACACTGGTCTTCGGCGCGGGCGCACTCGTCGAACGTACAGCTAGAATAATTCCACAATCTTGGCAGTAAAACACGTAACAGTGTCATCGGTGTCAGTACAGGCAGTGCGAAAAATCCGGTCAACATCCCTGAGTGATGTATTAATAGCACCAAATCTACTTAGCAGAAAATCAAAAGCCTTCGAGCCAAGTTCCTCAACAAACATAGCATAGATTGAGATGTCAAGCAGTTTCAATCTGAAGCGGCGTCGTTGTCATGGCGATCGTCCGGTAAACAAAAACGTGTTTGTGAAGGAAGTTTCAAGCATGATGTATAGAGACATAGTGTAATGGAATGTCAAATGCAGAATCGGCCATATTGGAAACAGATTTGATTGCGAAAAACTTTGTTTATTAACAGCCTCTAAAAAAAAATCGCACCGTTGAATATATCATTTAGACGCATTTATATTGTAAATATAACACTACTACATACCTTGCCATCAATATTTGTGCTTCTCGAAGCAACTCACAAGTTAAACACTGAAAACTGGAACGTTTCTTTTTCAAGTGAGCAAGGAAACATAAATAAACAAGGAAAATTTTCTTCCTGTTGCATGGTGATACTTCGACTCCGACCTCCCTAAGAGAAAAACGCTACCCCATCCCGCCCCAAGTAACACACGTTGTTATAGAACAGTTAAGATAACTCCTCCAACACAACCTTCGGTTATAGATTTCAGTTGACATTACCTTTTTCATGACATCTCTATCACCAGAAAAGCGCAAAAATCGAAGGCTACTATAACAAGTACTGGTGTTATATTAAGTATTATATAACTTCATGAAAGCAAGCCAACTTGCTAGACTGAAGCTGCAAAATACATCTCGAGTACCAATGCGGTAAAAAAACATGGAAAACAAGTTATTTTCAAGTTGTAATTACTAACCAATAAAAACATCGTTGACGCAAGCATAAAACTTCAAAATAGAAATTTTGTAGAACAACGCTTCTTTATATTAGGAACTACAAAGGAAAAAATAGTGATTATGGCGTATCGAATATTCACCAAAAATAAACAATAATATTAGACCAACTATTTGACGCTTTTAATACAAAGTTCTACGTGCGCATCAAATTTCATGGTGAAACATTGCATTTTACTTCTGAAAAAATCATGCGCCATTCATTGGATACGGTTTTCTGTTTGTAAATCAGTGGAAAATAGATTATTCATTACAGAATGGTTGCTGATTCATTTAATTGCGAAGGGTCTCAATTTAGCCCAACACCGCATGAGTTTAGCTCGTAAACAACTATCTGGCATCTCTTTCTTAGTTGCCTAGTAAATCGCAATGTCGTTTCTTTTTTCTTGGGTTGATCTGCACTGACCTAGTGGAATAAAAAAACTCGCGCATTCGTGGGTCAGAATTCGCCATACCAGCGCGCATGCGCAATTGTGTTGCTATGACAACATTTACCTAGCGCCTGCGCAAATGTATTGTTACGCGCAGTGCAGCTAGATCGAAAATTGTGTTCGTCAGCGGCACTTTTAATTAATTATAAATTGATGATAGAAACAATGTTCAACCTTTCAAAATGAATTGTTTCTGTCGCTTAAGTATTAAAATTGTTTTCGTATAGTTTTAACGTTATCTAGACATAAAATATAGCAAATCTAGAAAACATTGTTAGATATACGGTAACAAAATTTGGCGTGACATTGGTTGCACTGCAAACGTTTTGTTTACATTTTCATGGCGCATTTCGATCCAACTCAAAGAGTTTGAATAAAATCGTTTCAATAATTTTAATAACAATATGATCAAGTCATTGGCTGCTGAATACTAAGACCAACCAAAGGAAAAGCACTTTACAGGTACGTAAATTATTATTGGGCGTGTAATATTGATGTGGCGCGGCTGCCTCAGCTGGACATTTTTACACAGTTGTTATAATAGCGAAAACATCTGGAAAACATCTTGAAGACAAGTGCCATTTATGTCATAGTTTTTGTTTGGTGAACTCATGTTATTGAAAAACATCTCCAAAACCAGAAAAACGAGCTTGTTTTCGAAGTGTGGTTGAATTACTGATGAAGTACAACTTCTCACAAATGTTCTATTTTAAGTTGTTTTCTGTACTGTTTTGATAACATCATGAACACAACTTAAAGACAAGCAAAGGCAGTTTATGATTATTAATCTATGAAAAACACTCATGATATAAAATAATATCTCCAGAGCAATAAAATAACAACACAAGTTTTCGAATGCGCCTATAGTACTCTTATATGACTACTGTTATTGAGAATTATTTTCTAACATGTTTTGTGTGTTACTTGGGCGCAAACCGTTACACCATGTTCATCATGGTTTCGAGTACAAAAGCCATTCACGGTTAACTTCCAGTCATGCATAGCGAATTGCGTACAGCAGCAAATAATAATATCGTGATGGAATCCGGAATTTCTGGCGTCTGCAAAGAGAAGTTTTCCTCTTGGCAGATCTGTTGGGATGGAACGGCTGTTACTCTAGGATAATCGGAAGATCCATTGATTTTTTTGTTTCATCAATTCGTCAATCGAATGTATTTTGCAAGCTGATCATTTTAAACCGGTATTGTAACAGTTGATACATGTGGCACTTTCTTCAAATATCGTACGAATGATAGAGAGTGCCTCTTTGACTTTTTTATAGGAACAGTGCTCCACTATTGCGAGGTTTCCTTTCTCTTATTTTCAGAATAACTGACCAACAAAAAATGGATGTCCCTCAATGTGATTGGTGTCTATTTCAGGAAGTTTTTTCAAGTTTGGTACGCTGGATCCATGCTTAGTTATAATTTTAGATCAATTCAATTTCGGGTGGTGTTAGCTACGTATGCATGCTTATGACAAGTAATAGTCAGCTGCTTGAGTGAGCTAAAAGAGGAATTTTATGGTTAAAGTTCGATGATTTTTTGATGACCTTACCGGGTGGACTTTAAACTTGCAGTTGCTTAGTGACTGGAGCCACGTGGATAACTAATTGTTGATAATCAGATCGAATATTTCGCGGTATATCATACTAAAAGTATGAAAGGATTTCAAACAAAATCGTAAATACAAATGATGCTACCTACTTGAGTACTTACTATACATTTTCCATTCCACTCGACATGAGGAGATCGAAGCAAACTGTGACCAAGAATGGTTGAGAAAAAGTTTCGAGTTAAAATTTTCGCGTTTTCTCAGTTTTGTTTTGTCAGCCAGCAATTACTATTATAGTTGAAATTGTTACTTATCCTGACTGTCCGCACTGTGCATGGCTCACAATCCCCTTCCAAG
Organism: Wyeomyia smithii; assembly: GCF_029784165.1. Taxonomy (NCBI): domain Eukaryota; kingdom Metazoa; phylum Arthropoda; class Insecta; order Diptera; family Culicidae; genus Wyeomyia; species Wyeomyia smithii. The sequence continues at coordinate 242,299,002 of NC_073695.1, read as the reverse complement.
GCCCAAGTTCTTAGCAGTACCGACAGTTAGATCGGTTCAGGTGTGCTGCTTCCCCGGTGAAATTCTGCTGCTGTGCGACGTGATTCACGGTGCTATCTACAGATAAGTACACAGTTTTCTTTTTGTTGCCGTGTCCAAATCTTACAACAAACTGTCGCTTAATCTGATATTTCTAGGCCATGAAAGTTGGCCATCGGACATCGGACTATAAAGCTTTGTATGTATGGGACTATGCTAGTTTATATATTAAGTAGGTGTCAAATCGCCAAACTAACGAATCTTTAGAAAACGATTCACATTCGGATGTTAAAGTATTTCGCATATACAGTATTTACGGAAAAACTTTATATAATTGACATGGAACATCTCCAAGTTTAAGAGAACCACCAAAAAGTGACCAGAGCTTTGCACTCATTCTAATACAATCCCTATCCTGTGATACTCGTAGAGATGCAGTGGAACCAGCGCACAGTAGTCCAATAAGGCAAAAAGTGGAACTTTATTCCATAGCGTCTTTCACCTTCATCCTAGCTTAATAAAGTCTTTTGAACAATTGTTTGTATTAATGACCCGCATAATCGCAAATTGTCAAAAAGTATGAAAAGTTAACTATAATAAAAATAAAAAAAATAACTTTTTGTGTTAAGAGATAGTAGAATTGTTCATTCAGCAAAATTGTAGAAGATTCAAAAATATGGAACTTTGTTGAACAAATGAAAACCCTCTCTTTTTTGGTACAAAGTTATAAAGTATATTACATGGAACTTACTTGAAAGTTAGTTTTTTGTACTTACCTTTTGTTAGTTGCATTTTACACGAAAGTATTGTTCGGAGGGATTGTTAGGGCACACAAAAGATACATTTTTGTCAAAGGCCATATATCTCCAGGACTTTTCATTAAAAAGTTATATCATATTTTAGCTTATTTTTTCGATAACTTCAAGCACGTTTAGGTTAAAAAGGGGCAGGTGGAATCATGATGTCAATACTTTTCTTTGAAGTTAAACTGAAGTTCTATAAACTTCTTTAGGTTCCATTTGTCTCAATCTACTCAGATTAGAGTACGACGAGCATATGTTACAGTAGGTTTTCATATATTAAAAATACCAACTTTTTTGTGTTAAGAGATAGTGGAATGGTTTATTCGGCAAAGTTTTAGAACGTGCAAAAATATGAATCTTTGCTGAGCAAACAAAATTCCTGTCTTCATTGGGTACAGAGTTACAGAGTATTATATGTAAAAGTTACTTAAAAGTTAATTTTTTGCACTTAACTTTTGTTAGCTACATTTTAAAAGAAAACGTTGTTCGAAAGAAGCATTTGGGCATACAAAACACTCGTTTTTGTAGAAGGTCACACATCTCAAGGACTTTCCCTCACAAAGTTATAGCATATTTTAGCTTATTTTTTCGATAACTTTAAGAACGTATAAAGTAAAAAGGGGCAAGTAGTATCATGATGTTAATACTTTTTGTCGAAGTTTAGCTCGAGTGCTCAGAACTGTTATAAGTTCCATCCGTCCCAATGAGGTGGATTGGGATCTTTGTTTTATACATTGTTAAAGTTGTCGAAAAACTATGCTTAAATGTGCTATAACTTTATAAGCAAAAGTCCTGGAGATGTGTGGCCTTCTACAAAAACGTGTGTTTTGTATGCCCAAATGCTTCTTTCGAACAACGTTTTCTTGTAAAATGTAACTAACAAAAGTTAAGTGCAAAAACTAACTTTTAAGTAACTTTCATAGAATATACGCTGTAACTCTGTACCCAATGAAGATAGGAATTTTATTTGTTCAGTAAAGTTTCATATTTTTGCACGTTCTAAAACTTTGCCGAATAAACCATTCCTCTCTCTCTTAACACAAAAAAGTAAGTATTTTTGATATATGAAAACCTACTGTAACTTATGCTTGCCGTACTCATACCTGTGTAGATTGGAAGCTTAACTTCAAGGAAAAGTATTGACATCATGATTCCACTTGCCTCTTTTTAACCTATACGTTCTTGAAGTTATCGAAAAAATAGGCTGAAATATGATATAACTTTGTAATGAAAAGTCCTGGAGATATATGGCCTTTGACAAAAATGTGTGTTTTGTATACCCTAACAATTCCTTTGAACAATACTTTCGTGTAAAATGCAACTAACAAAAGTTAAGTACGAAAAACTAACCTTCAAGTAAGTTCCATGTGATATACTTTATAACTTTGTACCGAAAAAAGATAGGGTTTTCATTTGTTCAACAAAGTTTCATATTTTTGAATCTTCTACAACTTTGCTGAATAAACAATTCTACTATCTCTTAACACAAAAATGTTATTTTTTTTTTTTCATTTTTAGTATAGTAAATTTTTCATACTTTTTGATAATTTGCGATTATGTGGGTCATTCATACAAACAATTGTTTCGAAGACACTTTTAAGCTAGGATGCAGGTAAAAGGCGCTATGGAATAAAGTTCCACTTTTTGCCTTTTTGGACCACTGTGCAGCGGTCTCTAAACAAAACGAGCATCATCATCCTTAACCTTCGCAAGTAGTGCAGCCTTTTGGTCGTGGCCGACGTTGTTATTGGTCAGTGGTAAAAATATTATGAACTAGTGAAAATCAAGTACCGTTCATCTGGATCATGTAGCAATTTTGTTGGTTTGACCAATCACGGAGTCTATCTAAGGCAAGCTAAGCTAATTTTCTATTCAACTCAAGTTTTCGACTGGAACTGATGTATTATTTAAGGGATTTATATTTCGGCTTGCAGTACGACCCGACCTTTTTATGTTTCGCACAAACTTTTTAACTTGTTGGTTACTGTTTTCGAATGAGTAGTTTTTTCAATGTCATATAGTGTAATTTTGTCCTAATGTAAATCAATTTGTACGTAAAATGTGAAATATATTTTAGGCCCTGATGATGGTCCCATAGAAGGACCGAAACGTTGGTGATGAGCAGATAGAAATCAACGCAATTTATTAGACTACAAGCCGAAATATAAATCCCTTAAATTTCTATTCAACTTGACATGCCATATCCTAAAACTGAGTAAATTTTATCACATTGATGCTGGAACCTCGTTATCGTGCCATGGAATTATTATATTGCGTTTTGCATTGCATTTTGGTATAAGTTTTTTTTTGTGCACAACATTTATTTGACACGACACAATACAAATTAATGTTTTACGGAGCCATTTATGTCTAATGTCTTATGGTCTGAATTTTCTTATAAGCTACAGGCAAATTTTTATCCTCGCTGTCGACAACGAGCTGAAACTAAATCTATTACCTACTAAAAATTTAGGTATAAGTTGCGCCCATTTGAAACTTTGTATTTCATTGTTCGAACTTAAAATCTATTTTCTACTCTAATTTAGCAATACTGATTTTCGTTTGGGTCTGACTAAAAATTATCCTTACCACCTGAATCTGTTACAAAACGGCGTTTTCTTCGAGTTTTAAATTTTTGGCCGTTTCACGTTTTCTGAGTCACCTTCAGATTCTTTTCGTTTCCGATTGAAATAGGGGTTATCTGCATTTTCGCCGAGATCTATTGGCAGTATACATTCAAAATTCTTTGTTGGATCTTGCATCATAAGCGTGTTTTTGGTCAAATCTACCTTCAGTCCCGTTTTTCTTAGCATAGACAAATAATGTAATACTGCAGGCTCATCAAGGCCGTGCTTTTCTACGACACATTTAACTAACTCTAGAGCAGTAACTATTTGATCACGTGGGAAGCAATTTATTTTATCTAAACTGACAAAATTTACAATCAACTGGAGGAAAGCTAGCTTATTAACCCGTGGAAGCTCTGTACCGGTGAGTTTGGTAAGCATATAACAAATCAGACCTTTTGAAATGTTTGATTGGTAATCCTCTATATCTTCGTCTAAATAATTGTTGCAGGTTAAAATCGAATTAAATATTTCCGACATTTTGGGAGTTACGATCTCTAAAATTCGGGCTATTAAAACACCTCTGCTTTCCAGCCAACATAGAGATTTATCGTTATAGTTTTCATCGATAGCGGCTTCAGTTTCCGTGCTAACTCGTGGATCGAAAAAAATATCAATGTAAAATGAGCGCCATGACACAAAATTATCATGTTTCGATGTCGCCTCACAGAGGATTTCCATGTGTCCCTTTGAACTCTCGAAGAATTTAATTATATTGTTTCCATACTCCTTAACCGTTTCAACTGACGAGCTGATGTGTGATTTGATCTTCTTGATGGCAGTTGGATGAAAGATATCAAGAAAATAGCATAAACAATCTTGGCCTCTCAAGCCGTCTAGATTTTCAATTTTGTTTGGATTTAGTAAATCTGAGAATTGTTTCAGTTGCTGTTGTTCTATTTTATTCTTTTCACAAAAATCTTCCAGGTTGTGCAATGTTTCTTGCATTTCGTTATCACCACTAAAGAAGTATTTGATACAATTAACTCTTAATTCAGATCGAAGATTGGCTTGCTCTTTCAACTGGGAACAGTAGTGTTTGATCGCTTCGTGGATATTTGTTCTAAATGTTTCGTATGTTTCATAAAACAATGGATTTAAGAAGTACTCCAAAGTGTCTTTCAGTGCTGTGATGTCAGTCACTTTCAAAAATTCTTTAAAAAACTCCCTAATCAACGAGGAATTACCAGCATGTGTAAAGTACTTATTACGCCACACAATTTTACTCTCAATGTTTTGCTGTAACTTCCTTAAGCTGTGGTTTGCTGTGTTAAGCTTTTCTATCACTTGCTCCATGCAATTTATTGGAAATTCATAATGAAAATCCTTCTCAGTGTTACTTATTAAAAACCTTGTTTCGTCATAATTCAAATCAAATCCCGCACTTCTCAATATGAGTAAATAGTTCGCTACCACCGTAGCGTATTGTTTCTCTTTCACTATACTTTTCAAAATGTTAAGTGTAATTCCTACTTCTTCATGGGTGAAGGGAAATTTGGCTTTTATTTTCATGTCGAAGTCGGTGAAAATTACAAGCATCTGGAAAAAAGCTGGTTTGTCAACCCGCGGAAGCTCTTTGACGGAGAATTTTTTCAACATATAACAAATTACACCTTCAAAAATTGTTGACTGATAAATATCTACTCGAACACCAGCGCTATATAAACCGGAGTTGAATATTTCGGCCATTTTGGGAGTGACAGATTCAAAAATTTTAGAAATTAAAACACCTTTACTTTTGAGCCAGTCAGCAGATTTGTTCCTAAAGATATCATCGAAAAATGCGTCCGTGTAGTTATTGAAACTTGGATCAAAAAGTATATCAACGAAGAATGATCGCCATGATATAAAGTCCCAATGTGCTTGTTTCTCATTATATATTTTCAAGTATACTACACTTTCTAAGAATTGTATTATTTGTTTTCCATACTCATTAACAGTTTCAACTGTAGAGTAAATCCGTGACTTAATCATTTCCAAGATAGTCGGATGAAATAAATCTAGAAAAAAGCATAAACGGTTTTGGCATTGCAAGACATCAATACGTTCGATTTTGCTTGGCATCATAAATTCCATCAATTTATTCAGTTGTTGCTGTTCTTCCACACTCTCCACAGGAGAATCTCCAATATTGATCAAGATTAGCTGCAACTTTTCATCTCTATGAAAAAGATATTTAAGACAACTATCTTTTAACTCAGATTGAAGGCGATGCTGTCCTTTCAACTGTAAAAAGTAGTGTTTGATCAATTCATGTAGTTTTTTCTCGAATTTTTGGTATGTTAAATAAAACAATGGTTTAAGAAAGCACTTCAAAGTGTATCTTAGTACTATAACATCTGTCTCTTTTGAAAATGTTGAGACAAAATTGTTAATTAATGATGAATCGCCATCGTACCAAAAGGATTTTCTACGCCACACAGTTTTAAGCTCAATGTTCTGTTGCAACTCACCTAAGTTGTGGTTTGTCAAATCAAGCGCCTTTCTCATTTGTTGCATGCATTCTTCTGGGAATTCATATTTGAATTCTGCTTCAGGAGCAATCACTGAAAAATTAGTTTCGGTATAAACTATCTCAAGACCCGCTCTTTTCAATATAAGCAAATAATCCGACACTGCAAACGCGTACTGTTCTCCTTCTATTTCTGTGCATTTAACTATGTCTAGTGTAGTTTCAATTTGTACGCAGGTAAAGGGAAATTTCCCTGTTATTTTCATGCCGAGGTCGACAAAATCGACGAGTATCTGGAAAAAAGCTCGCTTTTCAACCCGTGGAAGCTTGTCTACAGCCCATTTGCCTAGGATGTAACAAATCAGACCTTCAAAAATATTCGATTGGTAATTTTCCAACTGATTATTGTAGATGTTCAAAACAGAGTCGAACATTCCGGACATTCTATGATTGACAATCTCTAGAATCCTGCAAGTTAGAGCACCGTTACCTCCGAGCCAGTCTATAGATTTATTCTGATAAATTTCGTTTACAGCTATTTCAGTTTCCATACTAATACTGGGATGAAACACGATGTCGACATAGAATGCCGCCAGCGATTTGAGATCCTCATGCCCTAGCTTGTCGTTCATTATTTTTTCGCCACTGGCGAAGCTAGTTTCTAGTGAATGAATTATTTTTGTTGCATACTTTTTCCGGGCTTCCACCGTTGAGCAAATGTGTAACTTAACTTTTTGCATTACAGTTGGATGGAAAATGTTGAAAAAATAGCACAAAATGTCTAGATCCTTCAAGTGTTCCAGAGTTTCTATATTACTCGGAATTATTAAGTTTAGAATTTCATCCTCTCGAAGACCTTTAAAGTTGTTTAATGTTTCTTGCAACATTTCGTTGCGAAAATGATGTTTTATACGTTTATTTTTCAGTTTAGGTTTCTCCAAAGTTTGCTTTTTTAACCGGTCGTAGTAGTGTCTAACGGCCTTCGCGATATTTTTCTCGATTGTCATATAAGATTGGAAAAGTAAGATAGAATATTGAGACAAAGTTGCTTCGGAGAAAAACTCTAGAGCGTTATTTAATACTGCAATGTCTCTCGCGAGAGAAAACGCCGTGAAGAACCGGTTAATCGGTGGCAATTCAGGTGTTTTACGACAAATTATGTTGAAGTGAATTTTCTGTTGCAAAATATTCAAACTGTGATACTTACTATTGTTATCTTTCTGTAGCTCATAATAAAATTCGCTTGCAGGATCTAACACTATAAGGGTATTTTCGGAATTAATTATCTTCAGTTCTAGTTTCACTAATACCTGCAAGTAATCCGATACTGTAGTCTCATATTGACCATGCTCTTCGATCACGCAATCAACGACGTCTAGTGTAGTCTCTAGTTGTTCACGAGAAAAAGTAAAGCGTTTCCAGTTAGATTTGAAAAGCAGTACCAACATCTTAAGGAAAGCTAGCTCATTTACCCTTGGAAACTTTACTTTAGGTTTGCTTAAAATGTACAAAATCAGAGCTTCAACATTTTTGCTATTGAATTTTTCTTCTCTGCTAAACTGAATAAATAGGTTGTCAAACATTCGTGGAGTAATGATCTCTAAAAATCTGGCAAGACAAACACCTACTTCAAAATTGTCCACATCGTTGATAAACGATTCAGTTTCACTAGTGATGTCACGGTAAAATAGTACATCATCAGCGAGAGAGCGTAATGATGAAAGGGTCTCATATTTTAGTTTATCAGCATCAATCAATGTGACAGAGGTTTTAAGGAACTGCAGTATTGTCTTCGCATATTCCCTTAGAGCTTCCACTTCCATTGAGTGAAAGAGTAACTTAATGTTTTGAATTATAGTCGGATGAAAAATATTGAAGAAAAAGCATAAGCGGTCCAAATTTATTATTTCATTGATTTTTATTTTGTCTGAATCGTTTGGAATCACCCAATTTATTAACTCTGCCAATTGCTGTTGATCCATCTTAACTTCTTCGAAAGAATCTTCAAGGTTCATTAGTCTATGTTGCAGTTTTTCGTCACTGAAGAGATGCTTAATACAATTGTCTCTTAATGTTGATGGCAGCCTATTTTGCTCTTTTAATGTGGAATAGTAATGTTTTACTACTGCACCGATATATTCTCTTACTATGTGTCTTGATATCTCGTTGATTTCTAAGATAAAAGCGAAGGTGATTTCTAGTGATTCACTATCTGTCACCAATAAAAATTTCTCAACAAGTTGGGTAATCAGAGATTTATCCAGATCGAAGAAACCAAAGCTCCTATTAGACCTTCCAATGTTTTCCTTTACGCTATGCTGCAATTCGCTTAAGCTCTTTTTTGGCGCGGAAGCGTCATTTACGCTTTCCAGCTGGATTTCTATTTCAGCCCTTATGTCATCCCCTTCCAGCAAATCACAATCCTGCAAAGTTTCCCAATTACTATGCAAGACAGTATTATGTTCACTTTGAATCTTTTGAGTCATAAACTCAAGAATCATACTGTTACGATCTCTAAAGATTTGAAACAGCAAAAAGTGGTGCATATTTTTGTACTCGGAGCGATAGTCTTTTTTCTCAAGAGCACTAACAAACATATTTGCTGCAAAATATTCAGCATAAGTGGGATGTACAAATCCTACGGTTCCGTCCGTAGTGGTCTTCGTAAGGCCGACATCGTGAATTTTCTCCACCGAAAATCCTCCTGTTATTAATTTTTTTCCTATCTGATCTTTCGTGAATAATAATTTTATGGCCAATTTTTCATAGGTCTCTGTGTATGAAGAACTTGAAGAGTCTTGCATAACTTCAGTTATATTGTTGCTGTTTTTTAATTTCTCTTCAAAATATCTTTTAAATTGATATTCAACAAACTTTCTGTAGAGATCAAATATACTACTGATTCCTAAATCATACAGCTCTAGTTTTTCTTCACTCTCAAGATGCTTTCTGCATGCATCTTGAAACATTTCAGCCACCATTCGGGCTTGCAGTACAACTCCAATCAAACCCTGTTTTTTCATAAGATTTAATTTATGAAACTGTTGTAGGAGGTCTTTAGAAAACTCATCGATTTTTTCAGTCCCCACTTTTGAATTCAACCTGCTGATCCAAAACTTGCTCAGAAAATCTTTTTGTTCTCTTCCCTCAAAAGCATTCAAACTGTAGGAAAATGTCCCCAAAGCATCTTCAATCCCGCGTTGTGCATACGAACGTGTTGTGATCCATACTTTGCCCTGAGTGAGTCTTAGGATTTTCACCATCTGCACTACCTTTCCCTTGTAGCGATCCTGGATTTCGTCATACCCATCCAATAAAATAGTAACTTGACCTTTTTGCTTTGAGCAAAATCTCAGTAAATCTTTTATCAAACAAGTTTGTGAATATTTTGGATCAATTACATTGGAGAGAAAGTCAAAAATTTCCTCTAAACTACCAAAATTTACCTCGTTTATGTGCCTTTCATATTCTTTCAAATTTACTCTGATAGACCAGAGGCAATCTGTTTTGATAGCGTGTGACGTTAGTATAGTAGATTTTCCTATTCCAGGATCCCCTGCAATAATTGCCGAATCTGTGATATCTTCTATTAGCTTTGAGTCGTTTCCTTCCTTAATCACGAATCTGCGTAAATTACGTAAGGAACCATGTGATTTTTTCCATTCCAATTCGTTGCCCATGTTTTCAACCAAATGAATTGTATACTGACTATAATCAGAACATAATTGTTCGAAGTCATTCTCTATGTTAGTACAATTTTGAAAGCAAATAAATCGAATTGGTCTCGTATCTCTTTCAGAACTTTCATCACCAAAGTCTCTTACCTTTTCATTTTTGGGGATTAAATCAGAAAGGTCACTTTTTGAAATTCCACTAATAGCGAATAGATCAGTTGTATTTTCCAAAATACATTTGCTATCCAACTTTGTCTGATAAGTAAGTGTACGTGGAATATCTATAAATGTATCGAAATCATATTGATGCCCACTACCAATTACGATGCTATCATTCTTGATGAGTGAGGTTAACGAGTTTCCATCCAAGATTTCGAATAATTCATCTGAATTGCTACCTTTTTCTGTTAATCGTGACAATTTTAATTGTGTTCCGAAAAGACTAATATCAGTTTGCAGTATTTGGTTTTTTGAAGCAGGGTTTAAATTTTTGGGACCATTTTCCATGTACAGTGTTATCATAGACAAACCAGGATATTGTCTAGATACTGCTTTATTCGACAACACACTAACAATAAGTATAATTTGTTTGCCAGCGCATGACTTGTTTTCCCACAATTCACTGTAAAGTGTGTCCAATAATTGTTCACCCTCGTCATCTACTGAATTACAGTCGATAGCTAATAAATGCTTATTTTGTGACTTGAAAGCATTTAAAACTATTTCCCCATCCCGATTCAGTGAAGTTAGAGAACGTAAATCCGAAACAGTATATTTCGTAGGATCCTCCTGGAACATCTTGTCTAAAATTTGATTAATCTTTGCAATACTTAAAAAGCTATCTTCTTCTGCATAAACTAACCTTAAGATGTCATCACTTTTTGAGTTCAAAAAATCTTCTATTTTCAACACATCAGAACTAGTGTCATTAAAAGTCAACTTGTTCCGGGTAAATTTGTCGATTTTTTCCCTAAACAAAGGCACTGATCCACCCAATTTTATACCACAGATGTTAGACTTGAAGTCACTCCAAAACTCTCTTATTTCTGAATGCAATATAAAGCGTGCAGTATTGTTCGGATTTCGGCTAGCAAACCATTCATCGATAAATTCCTTGAATTTGGAAAAACTAAAATAATTGTATGTATCGCTTCCCATCATACTTTTAATTTTCCCGCTCAACTCTGCGGACGACGGTTGCTCAACAGCGAGCACAAATTTTTTCAATAATTTTTCTATTTCGTTCTTTTTGGTTGGTTCAAAATTTCTACGGAACAACTTTTTGAACAAATCATTCTTCTCATTATCATCTTTACAACTAAATCTATACCACTTGCCACCAATGTCTGAAAAGTATTTGCAATACTTTCTTTTATCTGAAATTTCTTGAAAATAAATGTTCTTTGGATCATCATTCTCACTGAAACGGTTATTGGTGCAAAGAAAAAGATGCTCTATTTGGTCGAGATATTTGAGCAGTTCGGTCTTTGAATAATCGATAAAATATTTTCCCAGGTGATATTTATGCTTCGAATTGGTGAACTGAGTTATTGTTAGCGGGTTTTCTCCGAGATGTTGCTCATGCTTAGCTTGCAAGTATATATATCTATAGTTCCCATTAGGATCAGTGTAACGAAAAACTAAATCATCAAATTTACCAGCCTCAGATACCTCAGTGCCTAAGCGAAACTGATCGTTACTCTCAATACCTTCGTGTGCAAATAACATTAACAATTTCGATTGATAATCGCCACCATGACGGTTACGTTTTAACTCCGAAGCTTTATGTGACAAAAATTTGTTGCCTGAAATTATGTTTTTAGATTGCTCGTATTCAAGAAACTTGTCTAGTTTCACACTATCAATACTAATAATTCTATCAATCTGATACTCTTTTTCAGTATCATCAAGTTGTTGAAGCAAGTAGATGGCAATATCAAATTTTCCTTCACTAATGGCTACAGATAGGGCAGTCTCTTTGCGATTATTGTACTTACTTAATATTTCTAAGTAATCATTTGCATTGTCCTGTTTTAATTTTTCGAATAAAATTTCAAACTTGTCTAGGTCTCCTAATGCAGCATACTTGTGTAAATCTGTGTTACCTCGACTATCTTGTATATCATTCTTCAACTTTTTCGCTGGTTGTTGGGCCATATTATATACACTTTTTGACTACAGCTTGTAGCTTCTTACACTGTCTTCACATTTGGACACTGATTCATCAATTACCTAATAGTGTATTTTGCGATCATAATTGGTCATCGATATCAGATTTTCTTCCAATAAAACTTCTGACTGCGGCAAGAAGAAAGAAAAACTGCGCATCCGATTTCGATAGAAAAGTACTAGAATTTCATGAAAGTTTACATTATTTCTATTACCTTATTTTCGACTTCTTGCACTTACTACTTCGAATATTGATCAAATTTATTATAACAATCAAATCAATCGAATATAACTTATAACGTGTGAACGCGTTGGCTGCCACCAAAAATTAAAACATCCAGTCCTATCGCTTATCACGGTCCGGCCGTCGATGTACTCTACTTTTTTATAGTATGCGTTTGTTGCTAAAAAGGCCAGTTATGTTGCTCACACTTTGTTTGATTTGTCGTGTGTTATCATGTAAAAAAATGCGTTTTGATTGTGGAACGTGTTTTTTTTCTCCCTCGTGCTTTTGGTACTGATAGTGGTATTTTTTTACGCTCTGCGTAATTGAAGTGTGATACAGATAAAAAGCGAACGTCGAATTCTAGGAGAACATAATGTTGTTATCCATAGGGGAGACTTCGGCAAGGATTTTTTGTTCGGTTTTCAAATAATGGTTTTTAAAACGGTCAATATAACCAGATTTTAAATTTATGTATTTAATTGTTTCAACGGAAAAATGTACAAATCTACAAAATTCACATTTATAATATAGCATCGGGTAAATTTACCGGTTTTGGCCACAGTTTGTCACTCATTTAAAATTATTTTTTTTACCTTATGGATTTTTATTTTTTTTTAATAGGGGGGGGGGGGGGGTGGTTTGTAATGATTTATTTATGTACTAAAATATCTATTCAGAATTAATATTGTGTGTTCTGTCACAAATGGTGACATTTCAACACTATTATATATAAATATTTGTACGCTTTTTTATATATTATTTAATGTTATTAGCTTTCGCAGTTAAGTTATTGTAATTGTAGGAAAATTATTAAACCTACTTGTCAAGAGAAAAAAAAAGGAATAAAACGAAACTTAAAATAAACTTAAAACTATCTTACTGACTATAGAGTGAGCTAATCGTTGCAATTGAGGATTGCAACGATTTTTGTCGGAATTTGTTGATAATTTGGCTTGACATATTTTCTAATGTTTCTACATTAGTGAGCCTATGTAGCTCATTCGTGCTAAACCAGGGAGGACGCTTAAAAATCATTTTCAAAAGTTTATTCTGAATCCTTTGAAGTGTCTTCTTCCTGGTTGCACAACAGCTTGTCCAGATGGGAACTGCATATAACATTGCTGGCCCAAAAATTTGTTTGTAAATTAACAGTTTATTCTTCATTCTGTGCCGAACACGCATCAGTATCGGACGTGTTTGGTGATCGTTCCGATAGAATATAAAACAAAAGACGCGTGAGCAAGTGTTGGCATGCCTGGTCGAGTGAAGGTTCAAGGTCGCCCGCCTTTGTGCAACTGTTCCGCATCGTGGCTGTTTGCTGGTACGTAAGCCGATTTGGCTGCTAAGTGATTTGTGCTACAGCAGTGGACGAGAATCTCAACACAAAGGAGGAAAAAGAAGAAGCCAAGAGTTGACAGCGAGTTGTGTCGCTGTGCTGAGTGATCACACACCCGGCTCGCTGCTGGTGGCTGTTTGGAGCTGCTGTATTGGTGCTGCTGGCTGTAACGGCTGCAGCTTCGACCGTTCGGACAACCAACCCTGCTGAAAGGAGAAGTAAAGAGGTACGTGTTCTGTCGGCGCTAGTGCGCTAGATTAAGCGCGATGGATGTAGATCCCTCGCCTCCCGTGCCACCATCCCCGAGCCCCTCCGACCCTGTCCCTCCTGCCAACCCTTTCTCTGTTAATTCTCCAGTCCCCCCTCGCCCCAGGCTTTACCCGGACGGATCTCAGGGCAGCTTTACTGTTTTCTTTCGGCCAAAAGCAGGACCGAAATCGAAACCGTTAAACATCCTGCAGATTTCGAAAGACCTGACGGAGGGGTACAAGGCCGTGACCGAAATCTCCAAGGTCAGACCCAACAAGCTCCGTGTCGTGGTCAGCGACCTGGAACAGGCCAACACTATTGCTCGCTCCAAGCTTTTCACACGCGAGTATCGCGTTTATATACCCGCACGAGACGTAGAGATCGACGGTGTCATAACCGATTCGAGTCTGTCGGTCGAGTGTATCTTGGCAAGCGGTTTTGGCTGCTTCAAAAATGCTTTGTGTCACGACGTAAAAGTAAAGATCATAGATTGCAAGCAATTGCGGTCTGTGTCTCTTGTCAACGGCACAAAAGTGTACACTCCGTCAGACTCGTTTAGTGTTACGTTTGCCGGATCTGCTCTCCCTAGCCACGTCTCGATCGATCGGGTTCGTCTGCCTGTGCGATTGTATGTACCCCGTGTTATGAATTGCACCAATTGCAAGCAGTAGGCCACACAGCCGCCTACTGCTGCAATAAGGCACGATGTAGCAAGTGTGGAGAAACTCATGCGGACGATTCTTGCAGTGTAAATGCTGAAAAATGTATTCACTGCGGGGAAAATCAGCATGAGCTCTCCACATGCCCGGTGTACAGGCAGCGCAGAGATAAAATCAAGCGGTCACTTAAGGAGCGTTCAAAGCGATCTTACGCTGAGATGCTGAAGAAGACCGTGACCACTTCTACCATATAACATCGAGCCCCTTTGATCTGTTGTCCTCTGATGAAACCGATTCTGACGATTCACCAGCGGGAACAACTTATGCCAATCCTGGGGCGTCTAGAAAGAGGAAAAATATTTCCTCTCCTAAACTTCCCCGAAAAGGTCCTAAGATTTCCCAAAGTGAAATGAAAGTTACAAACAAACCAAACAGTGCTGCGGAAAAACCGAAGCAAACTCCTCCTGGGCTTGCAAATTTAAAGTCCCAGAAGGAGTTCTCAACACTGCCAGGAACATCTAAAACCCCAGTTGTTTCTTTTGCACTCCCAGTTGATGAAACAAACTCTGGATTAGTGAAATTTTCTGACATTGTGGACTGGATTTTTGAAACTTTCAATGTACCCGATCCAATTAAAATTTTTCTTACAGCATTCCTCCCAACAGTTAGATCATTTTTGAAGCAGTTGACTGCCCAATGGCCCCTCCTTGCAGCGCTTGTATCCTTCGATGCCTAATTCATCTGCGTATACGAAGGATTCTATCTCTGTCTTACAGTGGAATTGTAGAAGTATTTTACCAAAAATGGATTCATTTAAAGTTTTAATAAATAGAAACAAATGCGATGCATTTTCCCTTTAGGAAACTTGGCTTACTTCAAATATTGATCTCAACTTCCATGATTTTAATATTATTCGCCTTGATCGAGACACCCCATATGGAGGAGTACTTTTAGGGATTAAAAAGTGCTATTCTTTCTATCGTATTAACCTCCTCTCGATTCCAGGCATCGAAGTTGTCGCATGTCAAATGACAATACAAGGTAAAGAGCTTTGTATTGCCTCAATATATATTCCTCCCAGAGCACAGGTTGGGCAACGGCTGCTCTTTGATTTAATAGAACTTCTTCCCTCGCCACGTTTGATTTTGGGAGACTTCAACTCTCATGGTGTGGCTTGGGGTTCCCCTTACAATGATAACCGTTCCTCTTTAATCTATAACCTTTGCGATGACTTCGACATGACTATTTTGAACAACGGTGAAATGACACGTATCCCGAAACCTCCAGCGCGCCCAAGCGCTTTGGATCTATCCTTATGTTCGACGTCGCTACGGTTGGATTGCACATGGAAGGTAATCCTCGATCCTCACGGTAGCGACCATCTGCCTATTCTTATTTCAATTAAAAACGGTTCAACTCGCATTCGACCAATTGACATTCCGTATGACCTCACACGGAATGTCGATTGGAAGTTATACGAGGAAATGATTTCAAAAGCGGTCGAGTCGATTCAACATCACCCACCACTTGAAGAATACAACCTCCTCGCGGGCTTAATCCTCGACGTCGCGTTGCAAGCCCAAACGAAGAAATATCCCGGCGTAACGATCAAAGAACGGCCTTCCACTCCGTGGTGGGACAAAGAGTGCTCCGATGTCTACACGCAAAGATCCGACGCGTTTTTGGCCTTCCAGAAGGGAGGTATACCCGACGACTATATACGGTATTCGGAGCTTAATACCAAGCTTAAAAGCCTGGCTAAAGCAAAGAAACGCGGATATTGGCGTCGGTTCGTGAACGAGACGTCGAGGGAGACATCGATGAGCACTCTTTGGAACACAGCCCGAAGAATGCGGAATCGCGTAACGGTCAACGAAAGCGAGGAGTCTTCAAGTCGGTGGATTTTTGATTTTGCCAGGAAAGTATGTCCGAATTCTGTTCCTGCGCAAAACTTTGCTTGCGATACGTCTCCGGGTCACGACGCGATAGAATCACCTTTTACGATGGCAGAATTTTCAGTTGCCCTCCTGTCCTGTAACAATAACGCACCTGGGTTAGATAGAATCAAATTCAACTTGTTGAAGAATCTACCCGGCAATGCCAAGAGGCGCTTGTTGAACTTGTTCAATAAGTTCCTGGAGCAAAACATTGTACCGCAGGATTGGAGGCAAGTGAAGGTGATCGCCATCCAAAAACCAAGGAAACCAGCTTCTGATCACAACTCTTATAGGCCGATTGCAATGCTATCCTGTATCCGGAAATTGATGGAAAAAATGGCTTTACCAAACAACGATACTGTCTGTTATTGAGTACGGGTGTTTCTGCTTTCGCTCCGCAGCAAACACACATTTGATCAAACTGGAGCGAATACAATATCGTTGTTTGCGTATCGCCTTGGGTTGCATGCAGTCGACACATACGATGAGTTTGGGGGTCATAGCAGGAGTACTACCATTGAAAAACCGTTTCAGGAGCCTGTCTTCTCGCATTTTTATCAAATGTGAGGTCTTGAACCGTCCTGTAATTGAAAATTTTGAAAGGTTAATCGAACTTAATTCTCAAACCCGTTTTATGACATTGTATTTCAATCACATGTCCCATAATATTAACCCTTCTTCGAATATTCCAAATCGTGTCGACTTATCAAATACTTCTGATTCTACTGTGTTTTTCGATACATCCATGATAGAAGAAACTCGTGGAATCCCGGATCATTTACGCGTGCAGCAGATCCCTAAAAAATTTTCCAATAAATATCGAAACATCAACTGCGACAATATGTTCTACACTGACGAATCACTTCTTGATGGGTCCACTGGCTTCGGTATTTTCAATAACAATTTAACCGTCTCCCATAAGCTCGATAATCCTGCTTCTGTTTACGTCGCAGAATTGGCTGCAATTCAGTACACCCTAGGGATTATCGAAAAAATGCCCACGGACCATTATTTCATCTTTACGGACAGTCTCAGTTCCATTGAGGCTCTCCGATCGATGAAAGATGTTAAGCACTCTCCGTATTTCCTGGGGAAAATACGGGAACATCTGAGTGCTTTATCCGAAAAATCTACTCAGATTACCTTAGCGTGGGTCCCTTAGAGACTGCTCGATACCGGGTAATGAGAAAGCGGACTCTTTGGCTAAGGTGGGCGCAACAAACGGTGGAATTTATGAAAGACCAATTGCCTTTAATGAATTTTTCTCATTTGTACGTCAGAATACGATCATCAGTTGGCAAAATGCTTGGACCAGAGGGGAACTGGGAAGGTGGTCCCCAAGGTGTCGACGAACCCGTGGTTCAAGGGGTTGGATGTAGGTCGGGATTTCATTTGCGTGATGTCCCGGCTTATGTCCAATCACTATAGATTTGACGCGCATCTCCGTCGTGTTGGGCTCGGGGAAAGTGGTATCTGTGCCTGTGGTGAAGGTTATCACGACATAGAGCACGTTGTTTGGTCATGCCCTGTACACCGTGACGCCAGGTCTAAATTAATAGGTTCCCTGCAGGCCGAAAGTAGGCAGCCGGCTGTTCCTGTTCGTGATGTCTTGGCGAGCCGTGACCTATACTAAATGTCCCTTATATACCTTTTCCTGAAATCCATCCACGCCCCAGTTTAGTCCTACCCCCTTCCGCCTGCATCCAGCCTAACGACAAGAACACGTTAAGACCCCGGATCCGGAAACAGCAATCAGACCCGCACGATACTCTCAAGGCCCGAGGGAGACAACCCAATATGCCAGTGCCAGTTGATAAGAGGATATAAACATTTGATATACATATGGCACTTTGACTGGATATTTTCAATGTACTCCTTGAAAGTAAGATTCTTATCATAAATTAGCCCTAAGTATTTAACTTGATCAGACCAATTTAAGACCACACCGTTCATCTTAATAACGTGGTTATTGGTGGGTTTGAGAAATGAAACTCTTGGCTTATGAGGAAAAATAATTAACTGTGTTTTAGAAGCATTAGGGGAAATCTTCCATTTCTGCAAGTATGAAGAAAATATATCTAAACTTTTTTGTAGCCGACTGCATATAACTCGAAGGCTTTTTCCTTTGGCGGAAATGCTTGTATCGTCACAAAACAGAGATTTCTCACAACCTGGTGGTAAATCAGGAAGATCAGAAGTAAAAATGTTATATAAGATTGTGCCCAAAATACTCCCCTGAGGCACACCAGCTCTAACAGGCAATCTATTAGATTTACCATTTAGATAGTTAACCTGAAGAGTGCGGTCAGTTAAATAACTTTGTATCATTTTGGTAAGGTAAAGCGGAAAACTGAAATTTGACATTTTAGCTATTAAACCTTTATGCCAAACACTGTCGAATGCCTTTTCTATGTCTAGAAGAGCAGCTCAAGTCGAATAGCCTTCAGATTTATTAGTTCGAATCATATTTGTTACTCTAAGTAACTGATGAGTAGTGGAATGCCCATGGCGAAAACCAAACTGTTCATTTGCAAAAATTGAGTTTTCATTAATATGTGTTATCATTCTATTGAGAATTATTCTTTCAAAAAGTTTGCTAATAGAGGAAAGTAAACTAATTGGTCGATCACTTGATGCCTCAGCTGGATTCTTTTCGGGTTTTAAAATTGGAGTGACTTTGGCATTTTTCCATTTCGTAGGAAAATGTGCTAGTGCAAAGCATCTGTTAAAAATTTTTACCAAGAAATTTAAAGAGTTTTCGGGAAGTCTTTTGATGAGGATATAGAAAATCCCATCATCTCCTGGTGCTTTCATGTTTTTGAATTTTTTGAGAATAGTTCGCACCTCATTCAAGTTTGTTTCCAATACCTCTTCGGAAAGAAATTCTTGGGTGGTGATCTGATCATACTTTTGGTTTACTTCATTTTCAATAGGACTTACTACGTTCAAATTGGAGTTATGAACACTCTCAAACTGCTGAGCAAGTTTTTGAGATTTTTGTTCATTCTTTAGAAAAATGCAATCACCATCTTTAAGGACTGGAATGGGCTTCGAAGGTTTCTTGAGAACCTTCGAAAGCTTCCAGAAAGGTTTTGAATAAGGTTTTAGTTGTTCAACTTCTCTCATGAAATTTTCATTTCGCAAAAGAGTGAATCTATGTTTTATTTTCTTTTGTAATTCTTGAAAAATAATTTTCAAAGCAGGATCACGAGATCTTTGGTATTGACGTCTCCGTATGTTCTTCAAACGTATAAGAAGTTGAAGTTCAGTGTCAATAATTGGTGCATTAAATTTTACTCGAGCCTTAGGAACTGATAAATTCCGGGCATTGAGTATTAAGCTGCTAAAATTATCTAATGCTCTGTCAATGTCAGCACTATTTTGTAAAATAATATCATCATTCAAATTTTTTTCGATCGTAGAACGATATATATCTCAATTAGTCTTGTGATAATTTAACACAGATCTAGTGGGATTTAAAATAGTTTCATGGGAAATAGAAAATGTTATGGGAAGATGATCAGAATCAAAGTCAGCTTGAGTTAATAAATCACTGCATGAATGACTTTGATTTGTTAGTACCAAATCAATTGTAGATGGATTCCTAATAGAAGAATAACATTTAGGACCATTTGGAAATAAAACTGAATAAAATCCAGCCGAGCAATCATTAAACAATATTTTTCCATTGGAATTGCTTTGAGCATTATTCCAAGATCGATGTGAGTTTTTGCAAATCTCCCTTGAAATAATTTTTCCGCTAACCAGTGCATTAAAAAGGCATACACTGCGGCTATAAATCAAATGCCAATACTCTCGATAACTTTGGTTTCAAGATGGGGTAAAACACGATGTTTTATTCGACGGTGGATAACTATTGCAACTCCACCACCGGCAACATCAATTCTATCAAACCTATGAACTATATAATTTGGGTTTTTTTTTAGTTTAATATTTGGCTTTAAAAGCGTTTCAGTCACAACTGCAATATGCACATCGTGGACTGTTAAAAAATTGAAAAATTCATTCTCTTTCGCTTTCAAAGAGCGAGCATTCCAATTTAGAAAATTTACAGCATTATTAAAAATCATTGCTGAATTTCAATTTCATAACAATATTGGTTGTAAATTTTATACCTTCTTGAACAGCCTCGTACATCGAGTTACAGTTCAACAAAACGGACATCAATACTGGCTGACATTTCAGCACCAAACACGAATGGTTTGTTACTGTTTGAATTTGAAATATTACCTGTAAGGACACTGGCATATGAACAGCCTGGTGTTGCCTGAACAGGATTTTTTGTCTGAAATTTGTTATCTGAATTTAAATTATTACCTACAGACACACCTGCTAATGAAAGTGCTGGTGATGCCTGAACAGTACTGAAAGTCTTTTGATTACCCACATTGACAACAGGTTGTTTAGAATTCCTACGTTGTCTGGAAGCAATAATTTTTGACCTTACAGGACAATTGAAGAAATTAGATTTGTGATTTCCCCCACAATTTACACATTTGAAACTATTAGTGGTCTCTTTCACGGGGCAGATATCTTTCGTGTGACTAGTGTCACCACAAATCATACATTTTGCTGCCATATGGCAGTTTCGAGTTCTATGACCATAGGCTTGACAATTCCGACATTGCGTAAGATTATGGATTCCTCCATGTCTCTTGAAATTTTCCCACTTTATTCGCACGTTAAATAAAACACGTGCTTTTTTCAAACATTTCAAATTATTTACTTTGGTACGATCAAAATGTACTAAGTAATTTTCCTGGTGTATTCCAGTTTGAAAAATTTTGGCATTTGCCTTTCGTTTCATCAAAATTACTTGGTTGGGGGCAAAACCAAGTGATTCTGACAAACATTCTTTAATTTCCTCAATAGTTTGGTCATTTGAAAGATCTTTCAAAACAGCCTTAAACGGTCTCTCGTTTTTGGCATCAACAGAATAAAATTTATACATCATTTCAGTCAAATACTGTAAAAGATGTTTATGGCCATCAAAAGATTCGGCCAAAACACGAATTTCGCCTTGGCGGCCAATTTGGAAATTAACTTTCACATCCGACAGAAATGATGAAAGTTCTGATCGAAATGCTTTTAAATTTGCTACAAATACCACAATAGGTGGAACTTTAATCTTCTTCATAACGGCTTTATGCTCAGTATGAGAAGTTTGAACTTCTTGATCCCCAACGGAAGAAAGAATATCATACCAGTTAGTCTAAATTTCAGTGTCACTTGGAGGAGATGCCTCACGTTTCCTTGAAGCCGCATCAAAGCGGGCTTTTTTATTTTTTCCAGGCATAACTGGAGAACTTCACTACACTTTCACTTCACTATAGAATTTAATTCAGTGAGCGTACAACTTCCGTACTGAACACACGCGTTTTCGCTACCGTGCTGTGAAAGTCGAACGCAAACTATCGTTATCAGTTAAAACTGTGTCTTTCGATCTCTCTTCTTGCTCATCGTGGAGCCGTTCAGTGTCGCTGTGCATCCAAACGACTTTGCGATGGGCCGTCGAGAAAATACCTTCCGCATAGATTTTTCAAACGTGCCGAAAAAACCGAACAATGCCAAAGTGCATAGTTTTTGTGCGACCATATTGGGTCTAAAGCAAGGTGAAGTGCTACGAATACAAAACAGCAGAACCCTGGGGGTTTCTTTCGTGAAAGTCGTGGATTTAGCATTGGCGCAGCGAATATGCGAGGAACACGACAACAAACATGAGCTTGCAGTCGATGGCAAAAAATACCCTTTGAGGATCACCCTAGAGGACGGAGCAGTTGAAGTGAGGCTCTATGACTTGTCTGAAGATGTGACGGACCAGAAAATTGTTGATTTCTTGAGTAGATACGGTGATGTTATCGCGATACGAGAACAGCAATATGGAGCCGATGTCGACTTTCCTGGCATCTAGACGGGTATTCGAGTTGCAAAAATGATTGTGAAACGGAACATTCAATGTATCGTGGGTGACCATAGACGGGGAAATAACGCAAGTCGCGTACTATGGGCAGCGCCAAACGTGTCGACACTGCCGCGAGTACATCCATATTGGAGCTACCTGCGTGCAAAATAAAAAAATGCTCGTGCAAAAATCTTACGCCGATGCTGCAAAGCAAATGAGTCCGGCCTCCATCGCTTTGCAAAAAACAAAACAACTCACTCCAGTAATGAAACATACAAACCCGAATCCAAACCACGCCACGCCTGGTACCAAATCAACCTCTATAAACTCGTCGCCGACAGAAAGAATGCCGCCGCCGAAACAAATTCCTCACCGGCAACAACCGAAAGCGGTTCTTCCACCAATCCTAACAGAACAAAATTTCCCCTCGTTAGCCTCGACTTCGAACCAATATGTTTCCCCAGTCGGTGGGTCGTTGACTTCTCCTGCAGGTCAACAATCCCACGCTGGTGCAGGAATAAAGGGCTATTCCCACTGCTTCCGTTCTGGGACGGACCGGGCCGTGGCTGTTCCGCGTGTCGTCCGGGCTCGTTTGAGATTGATTGCATGCGTTCTTATGAACGCATTCACACCGACGCGCCGTGCCCAGACCGGGACAGCGTTGAGTTGCCGTCGTGCTGCCGCAGTGCGAGAGAAAAACTATCGTTGCCGACGATACTTTGTGTTGGCCGGAGAGTGCACGGAAGGCACTCGGGTGGATGCGTGTATGTTGTAGTGACATATTTCGCGCGGAGTGAGCTGCGGTATGAAAAAAAAAGAAAGACGATCTTTCTCATACACATATCAACATTTCTCAGCCAGAGCGCAGCGCAGGCACGGTTTAAGCACGGCGCAGTGTGAATGCATGAAAAGTCCCGGACGAGCCCGGTCCCGGCCCGGTCCCAGAACGGAAGCAGTGGGAATAGCCTTTAATACGTAGGACTTATGGCGATAAGACAGATGGAAGCGAAACTGATTCGTCTGTTGCCTCGTCCAGCTCCAGAAGGCAGCTTCGCACTCGAACTACTGGAAAAAAACCTCGCGTAGGAGACGACGACGACTCGAGAGATGAGGATATTATTCTATCGTAATGACTGAGTTCTCCAGTTACAACCTCGCTTCCATCAATATCAACAATATAACAAACGCAACGAAGATCGACGCACTTCGGAATTTCGTACGAACGCTAGATCTTGACATCGTGTTTCTCCAAGAGGTGGAAAATGAACAACTCTCCCTCCCCGGTTTTAACGTGATCTGTAATGTGGATCATGCAAGACGGGGAACGGCAATCGCGCTGAAAGATCATATTGACTTTTCACATGTGGAGAAGAGTCTGGATGGCCGCCTCACTGCTCTGCAGGTGCAGAATACGACTCTCTGCAATCTATACACTCCTTCGGGTACAGCTGCTCGTGCGGAAAGAGAGAGCTTCTTCAACGGCACGATCGCTTACTACCTTCGTCACAATACGCAACACGTCATCCTCGCCGGCGATTTCAACTGCGTGCTTCGCTCTAGCGACTCCACAAGTGCTAATACGAGCCCCGCTCTCCAAGCGGCCGTACAGCAGCTCCAACTGCACGATGTGTGGCTAAAACTTTACCCTGCAACATATACTGGAGTACTGCTCGGTTGTCTGGACTCCTCATTACAACAATGGCGTGGAAAGAATAGAATCAGTTCAACGGCGCTGAGATTCGCTCTTCGTAAACTGCCATGGACGTATCGCTTCCGTCTACCAAGCTATGAGAGCCGCTGCTTATTAATTCGTTTGGAGCTTCTGTCTGTCCGTAGAGAAACAGCCAGGGCATTGTTCACCACTGACCTTTTACAAGGCCGCATAGACTGTCCCACTCTTTTGGAACAAGTAAATATAAACGTGCGACCTCGTGCTCTGCGAAACAATTCGATGCTACGACTGCCTGCTCAACGAACTAACTACAGCATTTTTGGCGCAATGGTTTGTCTCCAAAGGTTGTTCAACAGAGTATCTGCTCTATTTGACTTTAATTTACCTCGAACGCTTCTTCGTCGGCGATATCGTTTATTTTTTTCAAGATCTGACTAGTTCAAAAGTTATATTGTTTGTAATATGTAATATTGTATTGACTTTCTGAAGATATTTTAATTGTTAGCTTTAAGTTACACCATTTGGGCACCTGCCTGCCTGTTGGTGAATATACCAAATAAATAAATAAATAAATAAATAGGCATCGACTTACGTCACACACAACGCTGCTTCCAGACTTGATCGCATGTATGTGAGCACTGGCCTATGCGAGCAGCTACGTGCAGTGCGGCCACGCATGTATGTTCCTTTACAGACCACAAAGCCCTCACAGCACGCATCGGTCTCCCCCAAGCATGGAAAAGTTCACTCACTAGCAATATTTCATGCAAATGTGTTCTTTGATTTATCGGTTATCGTTCAACTATTTCCACTCGCGTACAAGTTTTCCATAGAAACGCTGCTGATTGTTTTTCGCTTCTAAGAGTTCCGAATACCATAGAAGGAGACTGAATGATTCAAACAGGATAGTATTTATTATATCCAAGTTCACTTGCATTCAACATTATCGCGAGTAGCTTTGAGATATTATCGCCAGTGATACAAAATAATGAATCCAAATGAACGTTAGATTGCGTTCAAATGTTTGCTTGCCGGAGCAAATAGGTATGATCAATGCTTACGGAAAATGTAGCATGGTGCATTGGCATCTGATACTTGAAATCACCAAGAATCATCGTGGTATATCACGGTAAAAGCACGACGTAGAGTAGCCGAATTACGCCTACAAGCAACCAACATTTGAAAGAACCATTGCGATCGCTTGAGTGCAGTCGTTTACGATTCTTTCGTGAAACACTCGCTATATGCTGCTCGCTCCGCCTAAAGCAGGCAATACTGAAACAAAATCATCAAAGAAAGCTACCATATATTTATCTGCTCTAAGTTGTCTCTTGCAAGCTTGAGAATGTGTAACTTTTAATAGCGATGGTTTGCTAGGATTGAAAGCTTATAAATAGCACGTTCAGAAATGATACCCGAATGATAGTTATGCGATACGAGTTTTTCCATCCTTGGTCTCCCCCACCTCAGCCGTGAACAAGGGCGCGGCTTCAGGTCCCTTCGTCCCCACCTCTTGACAACCGAAAACATCAGCGACTTCCAAACCCGATGTCAATTTTGGACCCGGCAACGGAGAAACTTCCCCAGCTGGCTGGCGTGGTGGGTTTAACACGCAAAGCCAAAAATTAAATCTTTTTTTCGTTGGAAATCCGGCATTTAACATGTTTAATGCTGAACATCAACGGCTATATGCCTAACTAAGGCTCGCATATGACGGTTACTTCCAAAACCCAAATATGTTAGTAACCATCAATCGCATAAAAGCAGAAATGCTCACGCTACAGCGCCGCTTTGCACAAAATTTCATTCGAATTAACGAAACATTTGTTGCCGGTGAAAACATTTCCACTTTCCAGTTGGGAGATAGACGTCGAAAAAAAACTATTATCACACAGCTGCAAACGGAGAGTGGGGAACAAATTGAGGGATCCCAACAGATCGAACAACACATGCACCAATACTTCCGGGAGCTGTATGCGGCCGGAGAGCAAGACAGGCAGGAGAGGAAAATTTCGAGACTGACAGAGCAATACCCGAGAATTACGAAGACAACGCTGCCCTTATGACAGAGATCACAGTCGAAGAAATAAAAAACGCAATCCTAACGTCGCAAAAGAGAAAATCACCAGGTATCGATGGGCTGCCGGTAGAATTCTACCTACGGACATTCGACGTCATCTACAGAGAGCTCTACTTCGTTATCAATGAAGCTATGACGAATGAGCTACCGTCAGAATTCGCCGATGGTACAATCGTGTTAGTTAAAAAGCGTGGTGGTGATGAGACAGCGAGAGCGTACCGTCCGATTAGCCTGCTCAACGTGGACTACAAGATTCTCGCCCGTGTGATGAAGACCCGTTTGGAACACATTCTCCAGACACATCGAGTGCTGAGCGACGCGCAGAAGTGTGCAAACACCGACCGTTCCATCTTACAAGCCACGCTCTCTCTAAAAGATCGCATGGCCCAGCTGATCGCGAGGAAGCAAAGAGGGAAGATGATTTCGTTTGATCTTGATCATGCTTTCGATCGGGTCTCTCATGAGTTCCTGCATCGGACCCTTCTCTCCCTGGGGCTAAACCAGGACTTCGTCGGATGGCTCTCCCGCATTAAGGGCTATTCCCACTGCTTCCGTTCCGGGGCCGGGCCGGATCCGGGCCGTGTCCGTGTCCCGTCCGGGACTTTAATGCATTCACACTGCGCCGTGTACGAACCGTGCCTGCGCTGCGCTCTGGCTGAGAAAACACAACACTTTTTTAACACAACACTTTTCCCGAACTATAATTCAACGTTTGACTGTGACGGCAATATGCATGAATGCAAATGCAAAGCAAAACCGAAAATATGTTACTACTACATACACGCATCTACCCGAATGCCTTCCGTGCACTCTCCCGGCAACACAAAGTATCGTCGGCAACGATAGTTTTTTTCTCGCATGGCGGCAGCACGACGGCAACTCAGCGCTGCTCCGGTCTGGGCACGTCGCGTCGGTGTGAATGCGTTCGTAAGAACGCATGCAATCAATCTCAAACGAGCCCGGATGACACACGGATCAACCACGGCCCGGTCCCGGCCCGGTCCCGGATCGGAAGCAGTGGGAATAGTCCTTTAATGCTGCCTCGTTCTCTCGTCTGTTATTTAACGGACACTTATCGCAACCGTTTCGAATCGAACGCTCTGTACGGCAGGGGGACCCGTTATCGATGCTACTGTTTGTTCTCTATCTTCATCCACTACTCACGCGATTAGAGCGTGTCTGTGGTGGAGACCTTTGCGTTGCTTACGCTGATGACGTCACGGTGATCGCTACATCCACACAGACAATCGATCGGCTATATCAGCTGTTTGATAATTTTGAGATCGTATCCGGGGCAAAGTTAAATCGACAAAAAACGGTGGAAATCGATATTGGATTCATTAATGGGAACCCACTGACGGTACCGGGACTTCAGACAAATGACACAGTGAAAGTGCTGGGTGTTATTTTCACAAACTCAGTGCGAAGCATGGTGAAACTAAACTGGGATGCTTTAGTATCCAGAGTATCGCAACTATTATGGTTGCATAGCATGCGGACCCTAAACCTACAGCAGAAAATTATTTTGCTAAGCACCTTTATCACATCGAAAGTGTGGTATCTTTGTGATTCCACCACAATGTGCACACACAGCAAAGTTGACAGCGAGAATGGGGACGTTCCTATTTCGTGGGCTGCCAGCACGAGTTCCAATGCATCAGTTGGCGCGTAATAGAAAACAGGGTGGATTAAAACTGCAACTACCGGCGATCAAATGCAAAGCGCTACTGATCAACCGACACCTAAAAGAGATCGCTTCCCTTCCCTACTATAATTCCCTACTAATCCAAAACATCTTTCCTCCGGCGGGCCTGCCGTGTCTCAAAATCCTTTCCCAACAGATTCCTTTGCTTCCACAGCAGATCCAACAGAATCCCTCCAGCGACCAAATTCATCGCTACTACTTGGATCAAACCGAACTACCAAGGGTTGAACAAAATCAACCCAACATAAACTGGAGGAGAATATGGGGGAATATTTCTCCAAGCAGACTATCCTCACACTACCGTAGCGATCTCTACATGCTGGTCAACGAAAAAACGGAACATCGCCACCTGATGCATGTAATCGGTCGGGCCAACGATCCAAATTGTCAACACTGCACGATGGGCATCGAAGACATCAAACACAAATTCTCCGAGTGCACACGAGTGGCTGCTGCGTGGGCGTCCGTGCAACGAAGAATGACAACATTGCTAGGAGGATGGTATAGACCATCATTCGACGATATACTGCGACCAAGTTTGGACAACATATCAGTAACTAGAAAAAATGATATTTTAGAAATCTTAGTGAAATACATCAACTTTATTAATTCAAATGTTAATAACAGAATCGATGTAAGAGAATTGGATTTTACGCTGAGCTTAAATAACTGATTGTTTTTGCAATATTTGATGAATATTTATAAACAAAGATGAATCAACTATATTTTACATAAATAAAAAAAAAAATAATTAGAAATATCTCAAATCAAATTTACTCACTAATCCCTCGTTAACGTTAAAAACAAATCTATTATTTTGCGTTCCAACAGGTAGTCTTTTAAAAAGATTGCCTGTTGGAAGCGAAAAACAAAATTTCAAAATCTCTCGGTAGTCTAAGAATTAGCCTCGAGCTGTTGGTAAAATGCGACCGTACTGTAGGACAGTTCAATTCGATCTGATTTTACTTTATGAATGATTATCTCAAAACGAGCTTAATGGTATCAACAAATAACTTAACTTAATATCGGCATAAAAAATATGTTCAAATGGGGAAAACATATTCTATTATTACATGACTTTTTGCACAATCAAAAAAGCTTCTGAGCTCCTGTTTTGGCCATACTAATCCTATGTTCGCCACCCAGGGCTCCTATTTTGGCCAAACTACAGGAAGTATGATTAAGTACCAACGTTATCAAAACAATTACAGGCAACTTTTTTGCAAGTTGGCTTAAGCATCTAGCGGGTGAAATAATCAAGAAGGCTGAAAAGTTTGAGTAATGTGGCAGTATTTTGCTAAACATTATTGAATTTATATATTTGTCTGGAAATACACCATACCGGTGCAAAACTTGCATTGATTGGCTTTCCACACTAAATACAAATGTCATATGAATATTTGTTCACGTTATTCTCTTTTGACGTAGGACTACGTCTTACTGCACTATACGGGATACACTCTGCGAAAACTAAAATCGAAGTCTGACGTCGGAATGAAAGATTTCATATCAGGCTTTGTTTTGCTCATCTTTATCTTAAAGAGAAAGAGTTTTCTTCCCTCTTAACAACTGCGAGCTTACATTCAGTGTGCATCACACCATCTGCTGTAGAGAGAGCGCAGAGTAATAGTTTCTCTGACGAAAAAACTCTCCTAATTCGACAGAGCAAAAATCCAGTGAAACTCTTGTAAATTGCTCATCCGCGCACGCAAGAAAAATTAAATAAATTGCTCGGCGACCAACTGAGCAATGCGTCACCGTTCTCATCGCTCTGGGGTGCGACAAAAACAGTAAAAAATCGAACTTTCCGCAGAATACGCACCCATGGTGAGTTGTGAATCTTCCTATATAATATTAAATTCGAAAACGGTTAGGATGTGGCTTCAATGTGAACCTAAATGTTTTGATATTTGGCCAACTTTTCTTCTAGTAAAGGAGAAGCTAACGAAAACTACTCCCTCTTAAACTGAAAGAGCAAATGAATGTTTATCCCTAACACGTGATGATAAAGAGTGAATAGGAACTCTGCGACTGAAATACTCTACGCCTAAATGTGGATAATCACTCACTCTGTGTGAGAGAAAGTCTGGTTCTCCAAGGGGTTTGGCAGGTAGAAAAGGAAATTTGGGCGAAAATCAAGAGAACGGAAGAAGCCTGTTTCATATTACTGATGCAACCACATGATGGACACAATAGTCAATATGTCGTTGGATTGATGAAATGCTGGACAATTTTTTGATACTTTAGTTTTCATTATCACTTCATTGCTTAGCAGTGAAAATTGAATAAATGTTTCAAGGTCGAATTTTCACGAACAATGTACCAATCATATGAGAGCACGCCTAGCACTAGACACCAAGTGCCTACTGTGATATCCTCTATATAGGAGGCAAAAATACTAGGAGGGTGGTATTCAAGACACGACCGCATAACGTTGACTATCGTATTCTTATACTCCATTAAAACAAATAGTAGAGGGAATTGCAACGGTTCTATTACAAAACTTCGAGGCACTTCTTGTTTACTGGTTAGTCCGTCCAGAATTCCAGACGTTTCAGTATTTTGCAGTTGCCATGTACTACTAACAGCCACCAGCATTACGGGTGAAATCGGCCCGAGATGACCGGTACTATTTTGTCTTTCTTCATTTCAGTTGCCTAGCGTCCGTATGTAACCGGTACGGTTTAGTAATGCCACCGATGGGGCTGATTGATTGATTTCTTTTGAAGGGACTTTAACCGCAAACAGTCATTCGTCCCTCTGCTTTGCTTGAGGAGAAACAGTCTCTTATATAGCCCAAAGACATACGCTGGGTGATGGTGGCTTCTTGAACCTGGCGGTGCCACACGCGCTATAAACATGCACACACGCGCTACAGACATGCATACACGCCATAAACATACACACATGCTATATAGCAAGCCACACACGCTAGCAACACACTTTATATATTAGGGACACACGCTACAGATATTCACACACGTTATGTGCACACACCCTATACATTCGCTGGATGATGGTGGCATCTCACCCATCTGGCGGTGCGAGTCTCTTTCAGTTTCGGGTTGTATTCACCCAACGACATCTGAATCGGATTACCGCTGGTGCGGTCCATCTCAGATCAAAGGGAAGCCGAACTGAAAGAGGTAAGAACTGCAGCTAACCACTACCACCGCCGATGTTGCCCGCTGCTGATCCACTTCGCCTACTGCCATCGGTGTTGATGTCCGCTGCTGCTACCTGCTGCTAGTAAACTGAACTGATGGGGTGAAATGATTGAACAAAGCTTTTATACCAAGGCTTCGTCAGTTAGTTAGAAAGAAGAAGGAGCTAAGTAGTTAATGAAATGACAAGGAACGTAAATAAGCATCGGTAGCAGAAAGTGACAACAACAATAACAACAAAGTCAGATCGATTGTATCCGTTAGTGTCGACTGTGCTTGGGATTGGCTGCGCGGTATGATTTAGACAATTGATATTAGTTACTAATTTTTCAATAGTGTATCTCAAACAATAGTTTGTTTTTGTTACATAAATTAAACCGTAAAAGAATTTCTGGTCGATTGATGCCAAAACCTCGAAAACCTGATTATAAATGAAAAAAAAATAAGCGCTCAAAACCTGACCACTTTTCTTTGGTTTAATTACTAGATTTTCAATTTCAGGTGCCTAACTTCGATATAGACGTTAGTCAACGTCAAAAATAACAGAATCTCCCTGTCCCAATAGGTCAACTAATTTTTGCTTCCCTGAGCGTAGACTATTTTGATGTCTTGAAGGTGAAGCTTTTCGGGGAGTTCGTAACGTTCTCCTTTATCAGACAGTTTAACGATCTGCTGTTAGAATGTTATTGAAACTGATGTCTTGAAGGAAAACATGCTGGCACAGGCAACAGTACTGCACCGAGCAATGTATGAATAGAGCGCTTGTCACTGGTCGTCTATCAGTGCAGTAGAACGCGATATTCATCTGTGTGCAGCCAAGCCAAGCGAAGACTACATTGTCGCTGTCGACGCACAGTGGGGCGTGTTGGGCTAACGCGTAGGTATCGTGTTGCGATCTTTTTTTTTTTATTTTTTAAGTGGCCTGACGACCTTAACAGAAGATATGGCCATTATTGAACTAGTTTTAGTTTCAAGTCGATAGAGGTCTCGCTTGATGAATTTAAACTCAATAATTTGGTAGTAACCGGAACTCAACGGTGACAGGTCCGCATGAAATTGATCAGTGGGGTGAAATTGTTCACCTGGAAATTCGTGATAAAAGATACTAATCAAAAGATACTGAACATTGAACGCCCAGAATGCAACTTTTGCATAATTCACATACTGGTAAAAGTTAACCCTTGCATGCCCGGTGCAATTTTACATATTATCGAAAAATTCTTCTAACTCAATCAAAACTCAATCGAATTTGATCAAACAAGTTTCCAAATAACAACAAAAAGTATTGAATTTACATCAAGTAATCTTAATTAGGGCTTAATTACGTTAAATTTGGAGAAGTGAGTAGAGTAGAGCTTATAAAATATAATTTTCAACTATGATTATTCGATATCATTAAAGTAATACTGATGAATTCCCAGAAAACCACAAAGATTTTTATTTAAGAGCTAGTTTTCGAGCTTTTGCAGCTCGTGAACCAAAATTAACAAATTTTAACCTGAAATATCGTCATTTCCGTTTCCAAACTAACTTTGATTGATATTTTTCAGTTCACAAATCATCATTTATCATGAACTCATCGAAAAAAGAGCAAACTTCATCTAGAATGTATGGATTTCAAGGGTGATCAATTTTACCCCGATTTATCTCATACTTCCTCATTTAATTCTTGAATTAATTTCATGAAATAGACGACAGGAATTTCTCCGATAGCCATAGAGGTTTGCTGAAGCAGATAGCAGTACTTGTTTCAACAATGTACTATTTACGGAAAAATGTACATGAAGCTATTTAATAGGAAAATATTATATAAACTGATCAATTTCACCCCGTTCCATGGTACGGCCTTTTAGAATATAACTCATGGGTGTAAAAAATCTCTCCATCTGTTAAAAATACTCAGTTTGCTAAGCCAAATACGTGTGCAAAGTTTCATTCAAATAAAAAATGGTCGATATTTGTCTCACATGTGACTACATTTGTGATTAGTTTTCAGACCTAACTGGACATAGGCGAACGTTTTTATTTTACCGTACGACCTGATGGTGGAAGAAAATAAACGACTGCACTTGGCGCCCGCTCGGATGCAAATAATTGCGCATTGGGGCGGTAATGACTTGTATCATCCACCTATCAATCCATTTTTCGCTAAATTATGAAACATTTTCTGCTGCTATTCATTTATTCATTATAATCTACATCAACAGACAACAAATGTCCCAATGATGGCTAATTATCTTAAACTAATTACAGTCACGATCGCTTTAATACAATACAATACAATACAATACAATACAATACAATACAATACAATACAAAATATTCATTCTGTGCCGAACACGCATCAGTACTGGACGTGTTTGGTGATCGGTCCGATAGAGTATAAAACAAAAGACGTGTGAACAAGTGTTGGCATTGTTTGCCTGGTCGAGTGAAATAAATCCGGGTTCAAGGTCGTGCCTTTGTGCAACTGTTTCGCATCGTGACTGCCAGCTGGTGCGTAAGCCGATTTGGCTGCTGGCTGAATTGTGCTACAGCAGTGGACGAGACACAAACGAGGAAAAAGAAGAAGCCATCAGTGTCAGCGAGTTGTATCGCTGTGTGGAGTGATCTCACACCTGGCTCGCTGCTGGTGGCTGTTTGGTGCTGCTGTATTGGTGCTGCTGGCTGTAACGGCTGCTACTTCGGACGATCGGACAACCAACCTTACTGGAAGGGAGAAATAAAAAGGTACGTGTTCTTGTCAGCGCTAGTGCGCTAGACTTAGCGCGATGGATGTAGATCCCTCGCCTCCCTCGCCTCCCGCGCCACCATCCCCGAACCCCTCTGACCCTGACCCTTCTGTTACCCCCTCCCCTGTTCATTCTTCAGTCCCCCCTCGCCCCAGGCTTTACCCAGACGGAGCCCAGGGCAGCTATACTGTTTATTTTCGGCCAAAGGCAGGACCGAAATCAAAAAAGTTGAACCTCTTGCAGATTTCTAAAGACCTGACGAAGGAGTACAAGGGCGTGACCGAAATTTCCAAGGTCCGGCCTAACAAGCTCCGTGTCGTGGTCGGTAACCTGAAAGAGGCCAACGATATAGCTTGCTCTGAGCTCTTCACACGCGAGTATCGCGTTTACATACCCGCACGAGACGTGGAGATCGACGGTGTCATAACCGATTCGAGTCTGTCCGTCGAGTGTATACTGCAAAGTGCCAAAGGGTGCTTTAAGAACAAAACGTGTCCCGAAGTAAAGGTGCTCGACTGCAAGCAATTGCGGTCAGCATCGATCATCGGTGGTAAAACAGTATACACCCCGTCAGACTCGTTTCGAGTTACGTTCGCCGGGTCAGCGCTACCAAGCCACGTCTCGATCCACCGGGTTCGTCTCCCTGTGCGATTATATGTGCCTCGCGTCATGAACTGCCTGAATTGTAAGCAGTTAGGCCACACCGCCGCCTACTGCTGCAATAAGGCACGTTGTGGCAAGTGTGGGGAGAATCATGCGGATGATTCCTGCAGTAAAAATGCTGAAAAATGCATTCACTGTGGGGAGAGTCAGCATGAGCTCTCGACATGTGCGGTGTACATGCAGCGCAGGGATAAAATAAAGAGGTCTCTCAAAGAGCGTTCGAAGCGTTCTTACGCTGAGATGCTGAAGAAGACCGTTACCACTTCTCCCATTACATCAAACCCTTATGATCTGTTGTCCTCTGATGAAACCGATTCTGACGATTCACCAGCGGGAACATCTTACGCCAATCCTGGGGAGTCTAGAAAGAGGAAAAATATTTCCTCTCCTAAACTTCCCAGAAAAGGTCCTAAGATTTCTCAAAGTGAAATGAAAGTTACAAGCAAACCAAACAGTGCTGCGGAAAAACCGAAGCAAACTCCTCCTGGGCTTGCAAATTTAAAGTCCCAGAAGGAGTTCCCAGCACTGCCAGGAACATCTAAAACCCCAGTTGCTCCTTTTGCACTCCCAGTTGATGAAACAAACTCTGGATTAGTGAAATTTTCTGACATTGTGGACTGGATTTTTGAAACTTTCAATGTACCCGATCCAATTAAAATTTTTCTTACAGCATTCCTCCCAACAGTTAGATCATTTTTGAAGCAGTTGACTGCCCAATGGCCTCTCCTTGCAGCGATTGTATCCTTCGATGCCTAATTCAACTGCGTATATGAAGGATTCTATCTCTGTCTTACAGTGGAATTGTAGAAGTATTTTACCAAAAATTGATTCGTTTAAAGTTTTGATAAATAAAAACAAATGCGATGCATTTTCCCTTTGTGAAACTTGGCTTACTTCAAATATTGATCTCAACTTCCATGATTTTAATATTATTCGCCTTGATCGAGACAGCCCATATGGAGGAGTACTTTTAGGGATTAAAAAGTGCTATTCTTTCTATCGTATTAACCTCCCCTCGATTCCAGGCATCGAAGTTGTCGCATGTCAAATGACAATACAAGGTAAAGAGCTTTGTATTGCCTCAATATATATTCCCCCCAGAGCACAGGTTGGGCAACGGCTGCTCTTTGATTTAATAGAACTTCTTCCCTCGCCACCGTATGACCTCACACGAAATGTCGATTGGAAGTTATACGAGGAAATGATTTCAAAAGCGGTCGAGTCGATTCAACATCATTCACCACTTGAAGAATACAACCTCCTCGCGGGCTTGATTCTCGACGCCGCGTTGCAAGCCCAAACGAAGAAATATCCCGGCGTAACGATCAAGGAACGGCCTCCCACTCCGTGGTGGGACCAAGAGTGCTCCGATGTCTACACGCAAAGATCCGACGCGTTTAAGGCCTACCAGACGGGAGGTATACCTGGCGACTATATACGGTATTCGGAGCTTGATACCAAGCTTAAAAGCTTGGCTAAAGCAAAGAAACGTGGATATTGGCGTCGGTTCGTGAACGAGACGTCGAGGGAGACATCGATGAGCACTCTTTGGAACACAGCCCGAAGAATGCGGAATCGCGTAACGGTCAACGAAAGCGAGGAGTCTTCAAGTAGGTGGATATTTGATTTTGCCAGGAAAGTATGTCCGGACTCTGTTCCTGAGCAAAATATTGTTCGCGATGCGTCTCCGGGCCACGACGCGATAGAATCACCTTTTACGATGGCAGAATTTTCAGTTGCCCTCCTGTCCTGTAACAATAACGCGCCTGGATTAGATAGAATCAAATTCAACTTGTTGAAGAATCTACCCGGCAATGCCAAGAGGCGCTTGTTGAACTTGTTCAATAAGTTCCTGGAGCAAAACATTGTACCGCAGGATTGGAGGCAAGTGAAGGTGATCGCCATCCAAAAACCAGGGAAACCAGCTTCTAATCACAACTCTTATAGGCCGATTGCAATGCTATCCTGTATCCGGAAATTGATGGAAAAAATGATACTCCGTCGTTTAGACCACTGGGTCGAATCAAATGGTCTACTATCAGAAACTCAATTTGGCTTCCGCCGTGCCAAAGGGACGAATGATTGTCTTGCGTTGCTTTCAACAGATATTCAGCTGGCGTATGCTCGTAAAGAACAAATGGCGTCTGCGTTCTTGGACATTAAGGGGGCTTTTGATTCCGTTTCTATTGACATTCTTTCGGGTAAACTTCACCGACAAGGATTTTCTCCAATTTTGAACAATTTTTTGCACAATTTGTTGTCCGAAAAGCACATGCATTTTACGCATGGCGATTTGGCAACTTTTCGCATTAGCTACATGGGTCTTCCCCAGGGCTCATGTTTAAGCCCCCTTCTTTACAACTTTTATGTAAATGACATCGACGAATGTCTGGCAAATTCATGCACGATAAGACAACTTGCAGACGACAGTGTAATCTCTGTTACAGGAGCCAAAGCTGCCGATTTGCAAGGACCATTGCAAGATACCTTGGACAATTTGTCTGCTTGGGCTTTACAGCTAGGTATCGAATTCTCTCCGGAGAAGACTGAGATAGTAGTTTTTTCTAGGAAGCATGAACCTGCTCAGCTTCAAACACAATTAATGGGTAAAACGATTTCTCAGGTTTTGGTACACAAATATCTTGGTGTCTGGTTCGACTCTAAAGGCACCTGGGGTTGTCACGTGAGGTATCTGATGAAAAAATGTCAACAAAGAGTGAATTTTCTTCGTACAATAACCGGACAATGGTGGGGAGCCCATCCAGGAGACCTTATAAGGCTTTACCAAACAACGATATTGTCTGTTATTGAATACGGGTGTTTCTGCTTCCGCTCCGCAGCAAACACACATTTGATCAAACTGGAGCGAAAACAATATCGTTGTTTGCGTATCGCCTTAGGTTGCATGCAGTCGACCCATACGATGAGCTTGGAGGTTTTAGCTGGAGTACTACCATTGAAAAACCGCTTCTGGAGCCTGTCTTCTCGTATTCTAATCAAATGTGAGGTCTTGAACCGTCCCGTGATTGAAAATTTTGAAAGGTTAATCGAACTTAATTCTCAAACCCGTTTTATGACATTGTATTTCAATCACATGTCCCAAAATATTAACCCTTCTTCGAATATTCCAAATCGTGTCGACTTATCAAATACCTCTGATTCTACTGTGTTTTTCGATACATCCATGATAGAAGAAACTCGTGGAATCCCGGATCATTTACGCGTGCAGCAGATCCCTAAAATTTTTTCCAATAAATATCGAAACATCAACTGCGACAATATGTACTACACTGACGGATCACTTCTTGATGGGTCCACTGGCTTCGGTATCTTCAATAACAATTTAACCGTCTCCCATAAGCTCGATAATCCTGCTTCTGTTTACGTCGCAGAATTAGCTGCAATTCAGTACACCCTAGGGATTATCGAAAAAATGCCCACGGACCATTATTTCATCTTTACGGACAGTCTCAGTTCCATTGAGGCTCTCCGATCGATGAAAGATGTTAAGCACTCTCCGTATTTCCTGGGGAAAATACGGGAACATCTGAGTGCTTTATCCGAAAAATCTACTCAGATTACCTTAGCGTGGGTCCCTTCTCACTGCTCGATACCGGGTAATGAGAAAGCGGACTCTTTGGCTAAGGTGGGCGCAACAAACGGTGATATTTATGAAAGACCAATTGGCTTTAATGAATTTTTCGCACTTGTACGTCAGAATACGATCATCAGTTGGCAAAATGCTTGGACCAGAGGGGAATTGGGAAGGTGGTTACATTCCATAATCCCCAAAGTATCGACGAACCCGTGGTTCAAGGGGTTGGATGTAGGTCGGGATTTCATTTGCGTGATGTCCCGGCTTATGTCCAATCACTATAGATTTGACGCGCTCCTCCGTCGTGTTGGGCTCGGGGAAAGTGGTATCTGTGCCTGTGGTGAAGGTTATCACGACATAGAGCATGTGGTTTGGTCATGCCCTGTACACCGTGACGCCAGGTCTAAATTAATAGCTTCCCTGCAGGCCGAGGGTAGACAGCCGGCTGTTCCTGTTCGTGATGTCTTGGCGAGCCGTGACCTATCCTACATGTCCCTTATATACGTTTTCCTGAAATCCATCCACGCCCCAGTCTAGTCCCGTTCCCCTCCTTCTACACCCAACAAAACGACAAGAACACGTTTGAACCTTAAGCACAAAACCAGCAACCAGACCCCGCACAATAGAACCAGGACCCAAGGACTACGAGCCTCTGTCCCAACTCACGACATCGTGGCTCAGCAGAACGAATCCATACATGCCATTCGACGATTATCAGACGACCATTGAACAACAAAACACTGATTGGAAATCCCATGCTAGTTTTAAGTTAGACTTAATTTCAGCTCGTAGTCGGCAGCGAGGATAAAAAATTTGCTTTAGTTTTTAAGTCATCAGATATAATTGGCGCCGTTAAACATTAAATTGTATTTGTGCCGTGTCAAATAAATGTTATGTGAAGAAAAAAAAAAAAAATACAAAATATTACAATAACAATTCTCTTAGTCGTCGTTAGTAGTAAAAAACACAGAAAAATGACAGCGGATTGCAACACGTGATAAATTAAAATCAAAGCCGGC
This sequence comes from Wyeomyia smithii, assembly GCF_029784165.1. Classification (NCBI taxonomy): domain Eukaryota; kingdom Metazoa; phylum Arthropoda; class Insecta; order Diptera; family Culicidae; genus Wyeomyia; species Wyeomyia smithii. Next base: position 242,260,299 of record NC_073695.1, on the reverse strand, counting down.
CGCGACTCTGTTGAAGGCTCGCTGTATACCGACTATAGCGCTGTTTTGTGCGTAGTTAGTGCGTTGAAAAGGTATCCTCAGCATAGCATTATTCCGCAGTGCCCTAGGTCGTACGTTCAAATTGATTTCCCTCAGAATAGCAGGGCAATCGATTTTTCCCTGCAACATATCGGCAGCAAACAAAGCCCTTGCGATGTTTCTTCGTGCGTGGAGAGTCTCCAAGTAAATCAGTCGGCATCGGCTCTCATAATCCGGACAAATCAGTGTAAATGACGTCCGTTTGAGCGCGATCTGCCATGCTTTCCGCAACATACGATGTGAGACACAAGAGATTTGAAGTTGTTGATCTACCCGAGACGAAACCGTGTTGGTCCTCGCTCAGGTATTGTTTGCAGTGTGACAGCAAAGGATTCATAACAACAAGCTCAAACAATTTAGAAATGGCACATAATGACGATATTCCTCGGTAGTTATTCACGTCCTTGCGCTCTCCTTTTTTGTGGACGGGAAACATGTATGCGATTTTCCATGCAGACGGAAATATTCCGCTTGACAGGGACAGGCCAAACACAAGCTGAAGAGGGGTTAGCAGACTCTCAATATGCTTTTTTAAGAACGCAGACGTAATTCCATCCGGACCCAATTTTGTCGATGATTGCAATATTGAGGCGGCTCGAGAGATCATTGCTTCATCAATGTTGAGTCTGCTAAAATTACTCCCAACTACAATCGGAACGTTTTGAGCAGCCTGAGTTACTTGGTCAGCCGGGGTCACATCGTTGCAAAAAGTCTGCGCGAATTTCTCAGCAAAGAGTTGGCAGACCTTCTCCGGCTCGGAGGCAACCTTGCCGTTGAAAGTCATCGTCGAAGGAAGACTCGATTCTCTTCGTTGAGCGTTAACGTGTTTCCAAAATGTTTTTGGTTTCGCCTTCAAACTGCGCTGGATGCTTTGCAGGTGTCGTCTAAAACAACTCTGACTGGTCCTCTTATACGCTGTGTTCAACTTTTTGTAGTGCTCGCGGAACGGAAGCGTACCAAACCTGGAGTAAGTCATGAGTGCAGCCTTTTTTTTGGTCTTCAACATGCGAAGCTCGCGGGTCATCCAAGGCTTACTATTAAATGAACGAACTATCTTGGAACATGTCAGTCAATAGCGTGAACGATTATGTGCGATAACGTCAGTGCAGCGCTATTGGCATCACGGCCATCAAGAACACCGACCCAGTCGATAGCGGCAAAAAATTCGGTAATGCTCCGGTGATCGGCTTTTCGGAAGTTGTAAGAGACAGGTGTGACGGTTTCCGTAAGGTTTACCGAAAAGTTCTTGAGGGCGAGAAATAATGGAGGGTGGTGCCTTACTTGCTTGACCAGAGGTGATGGAGCGAGTGAAACAACCGGGGCAACGTCCTGCGCGCTGACGAAACAGAGGTCCAGGCAGCGATTGTTCTCGTTAGTCACGTGGTTGATCTGACGCAGCGTGGCAGAACTGTAGCAGTCGAGAAACCGTATAGCTCCAATGTGCAGAGTAGAGTGATCAGGGTCTGGATGGAGAACACCGCTACTCGATGATTGCCATGTAATACCGGGTAGGTTAAAATCGCCGATAACGATAAGCACATCGGTTGCAGTTGCCATATCGATTACTGACATAACGGACTGGGAGTGAACTCCAAGTAATGTATCATCGCGTACTCGATCGGGTGGAACATGAATCCCACACAGGTAGACCTTTCGATTCGCAAGCTCAATGCATACCCACACCTGCTCGATGCTATCCCACAGATCTTTTTTCACTTCTTTAGTCTTTAACCTTCGCGTCACCGCGACAAGTACTCCACCTCCAGAAAGTTTCCGACTGTTTACAAGTCCACGATCGCAACGGAAAACTTCGAATTCAGGACCGAACACCTGATGAGAAACGTACGCGAGTCGAGCCAGGTTTCGGTTAACACGACTACGTCGTAGCAGTCGTCGGAAGCAGCCAGGAGGTAGGCATTCACGTCGCAGTTCATGCCTCCCACGTTTTGGTAATAAATGCGCACATCGTGGTCGGTGAGATGGCCCCTAATGCATGAGTTTGGTTGCGAGTTGTATAGACTGAAAAATGATGCATCAGGTACCGAGGGTTCGTTACATAAGTTACTGCCCAGACAACCAATTTACGCGTATAATGCAAACAGTCATCGTATTGTACGTGCATTTATACGTGATAGTTAAATCGCACAAGATGCTGCTAATGTTGCTTATACGTGCAAAAGTGGAGGCGATATGCGTGCATTTCCAAAATATCAATAAACTTTTACGATGGAGGAAGTTCATATATGTGACTTTAACTGTTAAAGCTTGATAACTTATACGTGCTGTTCCATTATTTAATGCCACTCTACAACTTCATATTTGCGATTTGAAACGAAACTATATGCGATATATGAATATACACTACGGGTTCTTTTATTACTTAATGCGACTTCACAAGTCTACATTAGCAAATTATTTCAAATATTTATGCGATGTTCGCTATGCATTCCTTCGTATTTATTTATTAAACCGTGCGATTGAACCACCTTCAAATAAAAAATATACAGCGGACAGAGTAGCAATTATTATGCATTATTGTATCCCTTGCTATTCATATTACAAGCAATAGCAAATTACAAATGTCAGTGTTTAATTTTTACCGTTCTTTTCTTTTTCCTTTGGGCACACGCTGTAATATTTGGGTATCCATCCGGACTCGAACCTCGGACTCTTAGATTGTCTAGCATCATTCTTTCCTCTCCTCCGTGGTGTCGCTGTCGGAAATCTCTGAATTTTAGTAATAACTTTCTAATTTCATCGTATAAATGACCAAAAGACATCGTAAAGCATGAATCTAATTAGATCCCGTATTACGAGTTAGTTTGTAAATTTCTGCGGGAACGTTCGTTGTTTACATTTCGGTTGAATTGTCATGGTCGCTCGATGAGCTGTGTCATTTGTTTAAACAAAATTGAGTGATTTTACCGCCTTCGACAACAATTAAAGGCAAGTTTCTAACAAAGATATTATGCTAAGTAGTGCATCATTGATCCGAGTTGTCCGCAGATGTTTTCTGTGGCTCATTTTTTGAAGAGCAGCAGCGGCGGGAAATGACTAAATTTATACATATGTGATACGCTGTAATGCAGATGGTTTTCGATTTTCGCGCATATTCGTCAGTGTGTGGATTTACTGCGAGTTTAGCCAAGCATTGGAAAAGTTAATTGGTCTTTGAATCCGGGTTTATTACCTATTTGTCGCAAAGGTTCCGCAAAACAACGTTATATGCGATGAAACATTCACATTGGTCATACAAGCTAATGATCTATCATAATATCTTGTGCGATGTAAGCCGTGCAAACATTAGCGGCATCAGTCGTTTACGGTGTTACAAAATGATGCCTTTTGCGACTAAACATGAGACTTTTGGTTTTCGCTTATGTTCATCACTTTGTGGAATTAATAAAAGTTTGAATATACATTATATGAGTTTACCTGTATTGCTGTGTGAGTATGTTACACTCATCGCTAGAAGTTCGCAAAACAACACCATATGCGATGAAACACTTGGTTGCTCATACAGCTATACGATAGTGATGTACCATAGAACTTTATACGAGGTAACCCGTGCAATCATATGCGATTTTTAGTTATCTAGGCTTGTTTTCATGAATTTATCATTATCGCTGATACAAAATGATAGCTTTTGCGACTAAATTTATATGTAATACGACGTGATACTGGAGATTTTTGCTTTATACGTATAATCATAACTTTATACGTATAATTCGGATGGAAGACGGATAGATAGACCCAAATAAAGTCGTCTTCCAGACGAGGATCGAGGCAAATAGAAGGAATTGCAGTAGCTGCTTTTGTACCCATTTTGATGGAATCGACTGCTACGTTGACTGATTTCCCATCGGAATCTCGAAGACGTTTGGCCGATTGTGCAGCGCGATTTGTATGGTGTATGGCAGGCCAGGGGTTTGGTGAGGAGAATGGCGTAGGTGTGATGGGGATTCCGTCGACTTTGGCAGATAGAGCTTTCGAGTTGCTGTTGAGCTTTTCAATTTCTCCCTGCATAGATTGTACTGCATCTGGCAGAGCAGAAATTTTTTGGTCAAATCCACTCATCAAAGCACGAAAGTGCGCGTTAGAAAACAGCAGGGAACAGCCATCGCATAACCAAAATAGATTATTGCGATATTGCCCTAAATGTTGTCAAAGGGGTACGTCGACGTTCAAGCAAATTGCATGGAACGAAGCACCACAATAACCACGACAGATGACAGCATCAGCGTCGGACACCTTCTTTTTGCAACGCTTGCAAGTCATAGTAACGCCTATCGTTAGGTGTCGAGTCAGCAATACAAAATGGTGTAATTGGAACGGTTGAGTCGTCAAACAGCAGATAATCATTACGTTTCACCAGTGTACTTCAGAAACGCTTATATACCCTTTAGGGTGGTTTAATAACCTGCCCGCAGCTCCTTCACAACCACTGTGCTCAAGTTATACCACTTCAGATTTGTCGGGTTTTTATATTAATCGACGATTTTAAGCCAGAATTTAAAGAACTGGGCCCAACTTAATGTAGCTACGAGCAAACACAAGCTGCGGCGGTGCAGCGTGGTCCGTACTGAACGAAACAATAGCGACCGTTTGTTTATATACGGTGGCGTCATAAACTCACTAAACTTAGCCGTTTTTCGTACTTTTGCAAACGATTTTCGTGAAAACTTCACAATGTGCTCTATTAAACGCACTAAAACCGTTCACTGAACCAGTAATACTATACAACAACCGCGGAAAAGCACTAGAAAAGCGTAAGCAAAACTAAGCACACACGATACTAGTGTAATGAGGTACAGTGCTTTGCCCCTTTCTTTCAGAACGCTTTTATCCTTCAACCATTTGGCTGATTTCAAATTGTTTTCTTCTTAACTTTTTCTCCCCAAAGAATTAATTTAATATTTTTAACCAAATTTGAGATCATTTTCTTGGTTTTCGTTTTTTTTTGCATTTCAGAAGCGTTCCTAAGCAACATCGGAATACCTAGCTTGCTTCATCCGTTTCTCAAGTCTTTTTAACATAATTTTAAAAGACTTTCTTTCTGTTCCTTTTCTACCTACGAAGCTTTTTTTGGTTGATTTATGATCGTATTTTACTTGAATCTTTTCTGTTATTGGCTTTTCGTTGACTTCAATGACGTTTTGCCTTTCTCCTAGAAAGGTATAGCAATCACTGCGAAAACTAAAGGTATAAAAGTGCTCAAATGGGCCGAATGTCGTATATCACTCGACTCGGTTCGACGAGCTGAGAATTTTCTGTATGTTTGTGTGTATGTGTGTGTGTATGTGTGTGTGTGTGTGTGTGTGTGTGTGTGTGTGTGTGTGTGTGTGTAACGCTCTTCCAATCTGACTCGATTTTCTCAGAGATGGTTGGACCGATTTCAATGAAATTAATTGCAAATGAAAGGTTGCCCCATAAGACCCCATTGAATTTTATTGTAATCTGATTTCTAGTTTAGAGGTTATGTATCAAAATGTAAAAATCACGAAACATCAATATCTCAGAAACTACACAACCGATTTGAACAAAATTGGTTTTGAATAAATGGGCTACCTATAAACCCTTAACTTTTGGATTTTATGAAGATTGAATCACATGGTTCGGAAGTTATGGTTCGGAAGTTATGGAAAGAAACGTGTTCTGGAGACTATTTAATCTCACTCATGTTTCTCAGAGATGGCTGGACCGATTTTCACTGAATCAGTGTCAAATGAGAGTTCCAGCTGCCTTATTGAATTTAACTGTAATCGGACTGTAACTTCGTCTGTAATGTATCAAAATGTGAAAATCACGATATTTCATTATCTCAGAAACTACACAACCGATTTGAACAATATTGATATCAAATGAACGGGCTAGTTAAGTGTCAACTGATGAATTATGATTGAACAAGTGGTTTCGGCTGCTCTATAAATTCCCATTTCATTCGAATATAATCGAACTTAAGCAACCGTTATGTATTCAATTGTAATAACAACGAAAGTCTATTATCTCAAAGATTACACGACTTATTCAACATAACTAGTGTCATACGAACGAGTTATCTCTTAAACTTACAAATAACTAACTTCATAACAACTTGATATGTGGTTCAAAATTTATGGAACGAAAAGAAATTCAAAGACTATTTAAAACTATACCTGCTTTGATCAATATATGTGGCCTCAACATAATTTAAATGTGGTTTCGTACTATTTGAACGTTCCTGGTATCGCTCGTGATGAAATTGTTCGATATTAAAAGTCATTTCTTTTATTTCGTTATTTCTTAAGCACTAACATTACGTCAAATTTCATATTTAATACTTCAATTACAACATCAATATTTTAGAACCCACAAAGTGCATTTACCTTTATTGGATTTAAGCAGTCATGTAAATCTATTTTTACAAATAATAAGTTTGGTTGAGAAAAGCCGAGTCTGACCGCTAGGTTGATTAATTTAGGTTTTTTTGAGCTCTTCCTTGTGGGAAAAAATTTATCTCTCCAGCTTCTACAAAAGCTCTCTGCCAAACTGAATACTGTTCGTTTGTTTGGTCACTAATTTGTTTTTTTTTTCGAACAGTTTACAGCTATTTCGGAAATCGAAATCTTTTTACAGTGGATTTTTGAATCTATTATGTTGTTTTTTTTTTCTGGCGTTTGGAAGTGTTTTCAATTGTTCAAAGCATAGGCCCTATTACAGACAACGAGGCGAGCAAAATGTTGCATTAGGGAACGCGAGTAAAACTTGGCTGGTGACAACTGAGTGACAGACGAGCTACTCGTTCAAAATCGAACCGTTCTCACCGTCTGCAATACCAAAATTGGTCAGACGAGTAATTTGCCGCTCGAAATAGAGGCCTTTGTAATTAATAATTTGTAATTATATTTCTTTCGGTTTCTTCTGAACTATAAAGGCGTTTGCTTGGCCATTTTCTGTTTTTTTGTGCATTTCTCAGCCCTCTTGGATTGAATTTTGATGGGATTATTTTTGTTAATCTTTTGCAGACATTTGAGGTTTTTTTAAATATGAGGTTTTAAATAAAAAACACCTGAAAATACATAGTAAAAACATGCAATATAAGTTTTTCCGGCAACAGAACAATGTTCACAGACCAGAAATTACATTTAGTCGTCATTTTGAGTACACTTTTGACACAGAAATGACAATGAGGGCTATAAATCGACCTGATTTCCGGAAAACAAAATGGAATGGTCAATATGAGAATTTCTGGAACGATTATATTACACGTGCTCGACGAGAAGCTTGTATGAGAAAAATGGCATTTTAACAACATATGTTATGAAAAGAAATTTTCTTTTCAGGGTGGCCACTTTACCGGGAAAAACGGGGAAAGCGGGAAAAAGCCGGGAATTTCAAATCACCGGGAAACGGGAAAACCGGGAAATTAGGCTTCACGCCGGGAAAATTATTTTCCTCCATGTCCGCCGTTTTATTTGTTCTACAGTTTCTGAGGAAATGTCAACATGAAAACTCAACTGACAGGATTCTTCCGGTTAGGGGAAACCTGGTTGTTGGCTTCAGCCAAAGTCGACAGCGGCTTCGCAGCAAAATTTGCGTCAAATAGATAGGCTTGGTCAGGTGGATGAATTTACGCTCCGTAACATATATTGTCAGATTTTTAAATAAGTCAAAAAGTAATCAGCGTCGCGGGAAGCGTATTGAAACTTCTTGTGACTCGTGTTCGACATCGCCTCGGGCAAAATCTGGTCAAAAGTCAGATAGGACCGGAAACTTCGAGTCTCAATTTTATTTCGAACCGGATCGGAACGTAGCTATCCAGTTTGTACTTCTCGATTTTTTATATGATTTTAATCACCAGCAGCACATTTATATTGCGGATCATTTTAATTGCATTTGCAAGTGACATACTTTGAAGAGAATGTATATATATATTTTTAACAAACTGTGTTCGTCTGTCATGTTGCGGAAACTAGGTTAATATCTGCTGAAATTTCGTTAATAATATAAATAATCAAGACTGTTATTTTCAACATTCTCTACACTAAGTGTTTCACAGAAAAAAAATAGTTTTTTTTATTTTGTGTTCGACCTTTTAACTACTGGATTTTGTTGGGGAAAGACGTCACCTTGAGGAGCTATTTGTTAAAGATTACTCGGATTTTTTCTGTTGGGAGGACAACCCTACCAATCGGAAACGTTACCGACACCATCTAAGGCTCGGCCGGCTGACAGCCGTCAGCGGGTGACAGATGTCAATGTGGGATTCAGCCAGATCCGTTGGATCAGATCTTTTGTGATTGTGATCGTCATCTCACGTGCATACATGTTTTATTATTAGTCTAGCAATAAAGTTTTATATAGTTAATAATCCTGAGTTTGTACTTTTATTAAGACGGTATTGTAACATTTTCTTTATCAAATACAAACAGTAGCTAATAATATTTTTTTCAAATTGTTTATTCAGAGTGTCAGTTGAACTTATTTTACGGACCATGATAAAATTTCTTATACATTCCATGGGCCCCAGCTCAAAAATTTTGTAATCTCAGTATCGAAGTTTTTCGAAAAAAATTGTTTTGAAAGAACAGATCTCAACGTTTCATGCATTTTGCAAAAAAAATGGTCACTGAGGCTCTTCTTCCCAAAGGCCGCTTGAAAATTTGCCTAAGGAGATTGTTCGAAAAAAAAACCTCAATGCCTCAACTCTTAAATTTATCCCATGCATTTCATTCGCATCCTGATACAGAAGCACTGCGAGCTCGAGAGTAGCTTGACAGAGAAAGTAGCTGAAGCAAGCGAGAGAGCGCGAGAAGGCGATTTTCAACAATTTGGAGATAAAGAAGGCGAAAATTGTGCAGCAGATCACTATTAGCGAATTCTTTATTCAACCAGCTCACCTCGCTTGAACTTTTAGCGCACTAACTGCAGTCAAAACCTTTCTTTATTCGCTCGATTTTGACCCAGTTTTGACCTGCCGTGCTGCCCGAAGCGCACTGTAAAACTTGTCAGCTTCAACCCACCACCGCACGTGCTAAGTTCGTAAACAATTATCTGGCATCTCTTTCTTGTACTTGCGTCTTAAATGGCGATGACGTTTTATTATTCCTCGGCAGTTTTGCCCGCACACAGTGGAATAAAGAAATGATGAATGAGAAATGTTTTTCATTGTTTGTGACACTATTTTTTTATTTAAATAAGCATGTGAAAATTGATTTTTTCTCATATTTTTTTTTTTTAAACTCTAACATTTATTTAAGCCCAACCGCGAAGCATAACGGGGCCGAATATCTTTTGGAGTAGGGAAAAGCCAGCTTGAGTAGAGCCTGTATCCCGACTGCTCCTCCTCAAACAGGCATAAAAACCCTCTCATCTTTTCTCTTTCAAAAATACAATTTAAAAATACATGTCATTTAAGCCTACGACTAACATTAACATCAAAGTTTTTCTCTTTATAACTAAATACTAATCCTTACTACTATTCGTTGAGAGTGATGGTTCCTTATCTCTTTGAAATCAAAACTTATATCTAAGCTCGGTGGATCATGTCTCTCAAAAAGAAGCGATGATTTATGTTTCTATAAAAAAGATGAACGAAAGAAAGAAGAAAAAAAAAACAGAATTAGTGTGAAACTTTTTAAGATTGTGGTGTTGGGAGAAATAAGAAGAGAAAGCATAGAGATAATCAAATTCGATACTTGATATCTCTTAAAAAGTCGTAAATGGGTATTACAAGCGCGGGGTTGCGGCTAGCAAGCACATCCCGTACTTGCATTGTAAACGTCACTTTCTGTTTCCGGAGAGAATCTATAAGCTTGGCCCTTGCTCTGTGGTACTTAGGGCATACGAAGACTATGTGGTCAATATCTTCGTACCCTCCACATTCGCACACATTACTATCGACTAAGTTTATTCGATAGAGGTGTGCGTTTGTAACATAGTGATTGGACATTAGGCGCGAAATAACTCGAATGAAATCACGAGTTAAATCTAACCCTTTGAACCAAGCTTTTGTAGACACTTTGGGCGAGATCGAGTGCATCCATCGCCCAAGGTCGTCTTTATCCCACTTTTCCTGCCAGTTTTTCAGAGCCAGTTGTCGGGGCAGATGAAAATACTCGGTATAGGTGATCGGTCTATCAAATATCTCTCCTTCTATGGCACCCCTTTTTGCTAATAAATCAGCTTCTTCATTGCCTGGGATTTGAACAACATTGATATCAAATGAACGGGCTAGTTATGCGTCAACTGATGAATTATGATTGAACAAGTGGTTTCGGCTGCTCTATAAGTTCCCATTTCATTCGAATATAATCGAACTTAAGCAACCGTTATGTATTCAATTGTAATAACAACGAAAATCTATTATCTCAAAGATTACACGACTTATTCAACATAACTAGTGCCATACGAACGAGTTATCTCTTAAACTTACAAATAACTAACTTCATAACAACTTGATATGTGGTTCAAAATTTATGGAACGAAAAGAAATTCAAAGACTTTTAAAACTATACCTGCTTTGATCTATATATGTGGCCTCAACCTAGGTGACTGAGTGATGGGTCTTCCGGACAGAACTAGCTCAAAACGAGGTGGTGTTCGCTTTTTTGAAAAGACTACCATCTCCGTTTTTTCAAGCGAGAACTCGATTCCAAGACAACTGGCCCAAACGGTCAGATTGTCGAGCGTGTTTTGCAGGCTGTTCTTCATGTCTGCGGCTAGAGTCACCGTGACTGAAACTACACAGTCGTCAGCTAACCGGCGCATCGTGCAGCCGTCCGTCAAGCATGTGTCGATGTCACTGATGTAGAAGTTGTACAACAGCGGACTCAGACAAGAGCCTTGGGGGAGACCCATGTAGCTTGTTCGTGTTATTGTTGAAGAACCGTGGTTGAAAAGTAAATGCTTTTCAGACAGCAGGTTGATCAAAAAATTTGTCAATATAGGGGAGAATCCTCTTTGATGCAGTTTTTCGGAGAGAATTTCGATTGAAACTGAATCAAATGCGCCTGTGATATCCAGGAAAACCGAGGTCATTTGTTGTTTGCTACCAAGAGCCATTTCCGCTTCTGTGGCTAGCAATGCCAGGCAATCGTTAGGGCCCTTGCCCCTACGAAAGCCGAACTGGGTCTCTGATAGTTGGTTAGTTGACTCTGCCCAGTTGTCAAGTCTACGAAGGATCATTTTTTCAAGCAATTTGCGTATGCATGAGAGCATCGCAATCGGCCTATACGAGCGGTGATCTGCGGCAGGTTTGTCTGGCTTTTTGATTGCGATAATCTTAACCTGTCTCCAAGCTTCCGGAATCATATTGTTCCTGATAAGCTTATTAAACAGTTTAAGAAATCGTAGCTTGGCCGAGTCCGGCAGGTTTTTCATCAAATTAAATTTGATCCTGTCCGGTCCTGGAGCCTTCTTCTTGCAAGACGCGAGGGCAATTGAAAACTCCAACATGGTAAATTCTGGTTCTTCAAAAGCCGTTGTATCGCTGAATTTTTGCTGTGATGGGACAGCGTCTGGGCATACCTTTTTTGCGAAATCATAGATCCAACGTTCAGAGTATTCATTTGCCTCATTACTGTCGGACCTATTGCGCATTTTTCGAGCTGTATTCCAGAGATAGCTCATAGAAGCATCTCTGGGTAACGTGCTTATGAAACTTTGCCAGTATGATCTTTTTTTCAGTTTGTGCAGCTTAGACTGTTTTATTTCCAGCTCCCTAAACTGATCATAAAGCTCAATTGAACCACCATCCCTGAATGCTATGTATGATGCTTTTAGAGCTTTTTTCATCTCGGTGCATTCTTTGTCCCACCATTGCTTGTTGGGACGAATTTTCAGCTTGTTCTCAGGGGCAGGTCTCTTTTGAGATTGCAACGCGCTATCTAGCACTAATGTTGCAAGGAAGTTGTATTCGTCGGATGGAGAAAGCTCATCTCGAGACCCTGGGATATCATGTACGAGAATTTTTCCCAATCAATATTCCGGGTAAGATCATACTCTACTTCGACTGTGGTAGCAGAATGGAGCCTGCTCATAATCGAAATACTGATTGGCAAATGGTCGCTACCGTGGGGATCATGAATAATCTCTCATTTGCAGTCCAAAGCCATTGAGGAGGAACACATCGACAAGTCTAATGTGCTCTCTCGTATTGGAGGCCTTGCAATTCTCGTAGCTAACCCAGGTATGTTCAATAAGGTCATATCGAAGTCATCGAGAAAGCTTTCAATAAGAACAGCGCGGCTATCATCCCTGGATGCGCCCCACGCCGTACCGTGAGAATTGAAATCTCCCAGGATGAGGCGTGGAGTCGGAAGATTTTGCGACAGCTGCAACCGGTTAATAACCGCTCTAGGCGGAATGTAGACTGATGCGACAGTGAGGCCCTCCCCAGCAATTGTTATATGGCAAGCAACAATTTCTATTGCATCAATTGCTGGGAGAGGAATACGGAAGAATGGGTAGCATTTTTTGATACCAAGGAGCACTCCGCCATAAGAGTTTCCTCGGTCTAAACGGATTATATTGAAGTCTTGAACGGCTAGTGTCGTATCAGTTGACAACCATGTTTCAGATAGCGCGAAAATATCGCATTTGCTATCGTGAAGCAGGAGTTTAAATTTATCTAATTTGGGGATCAAGCTTCTACAGTTCCATTGTATGATCCTTGTTGTCGATTCGTCACTTCAGCTGTCTGAATTAGACATCGAAGAATACGAACGCGAGGAGGGGCCATTTGGTGCTTAGTTGCTTACCCAACATGCAAATTGTTGGAAGCCAAGCCGAAATCATACTCTTGAGGGAATCAGATAGACCAAAAGTGGTAAATATCCATTCAACGATCATTTTGAATGAGATACGTCCATCAGTGGTCGGTATTTCAGATTCCGATGACTGTGTTTTGGCGGAAGCAGATTGTTTTCCTGGTAATTTGGGAAACTCTTTATCGAAATTGTTAGCCTCAGCATTAAGTTTGAATCCTGGAGGTGACGATTTTGCGTTGTTTTGCTTAGGGGGGGTTCCTCTTGGAGTGTCTGTAAGCGTCTTTTTCTGCTCCTTTTTAGGAAGTTTAGGAGAGGACGCGTTGGGCCGTTTTCGCACTGCTCCGCTTGACGGAAGCGGTTGATATGTCTCTTCATCATCATTGGATTCGTCATTTTCCAAGCTGGAGTATGGATTTTCCTGTTGCTGTAAGGCAGTCTTCAGCATCTGTGCAAATAACTGCTTACAGCGTTGCTTGGTCGCTTTTTTCAACGCTTCTGAGCGTGATTTATATGTTGGGCACGCTTCTGTTTTATGTGGTTCACCTCCACATAGACAGCATTTTACGTCCCGTTCGCTACAAGTGTGGTTAATCTCGGAGATTTCACCACACTTGGAGCACTTAGATTTCTTGTTGCAGTGGGTTTTCGTGTGCCCTAACTGCAAACAGTTCGTACACGTCATGACTTTCGGAAAAAAAAGTCTTACGGGTAGTCGAAGCTTGTGGAGCTCGACAAAATCCGGGAGTACTTTTCCCTCAAAAGTGACTCTAAACGAGTCATTTGGGGAATATTTGCCCGTATTATCCTTGGAATACATTCTCCTGCATTCAAGGATCTTTATTTCAGGAAGGGATGGATTTTTAAAACATCCAACACCTTTCATGACATCTTCTTCAGTGAGGTCAGCCTCGGTAATAACCCCTTCTATTTCAACAACGCGTGCCGGTATATAAACGCGGTACTCGATGTTGAAATTTGGATCCTGGACGACAGCATTTGCTTGTCGAGGATCGGAAAAAGTTGCCTTCAGCTTGTCCGTTTTGACTTTAAAAATCTCAGTCAAGCTGGTGTAATCTTTCTTCAGAGTTTTGCATATCTGCATAACTCTGAGAGGTTTATTTTTGGGTCGGAAAAACACGACCCAACGAAGACCGGGTTGGTTTACCTGGTACTTTTTGACCCGTATTGGCACATCATCAGTGGATGGGACAATCGGGGCAGTTTTACGGGGCCTTTTACGCTTCTTTACTACGTCAAAGAAAGCGTTGTTGTCATTTATGGGAATCTCGGCAAAGTCCATGCCGGACTCTTCAGCCTCTGAGGAGGATGAAAGGTCCGGTGGGGTAGCCAGACCCCCAACCGCCATTCAACGGCTGCGCAATGTATCAAATATAAGAATATATAATATACTAATGCTAACAAGGTAAAAAAAAAGTGAATATATGTATGTATAAAAAGAATGAAAGATGGATCAGTTATGTATATACACAAGTGGGAGAGAGAATAAATAAAAAGTGTCACTTATCTTTGTATGTAGTTGTAATCAGCACTAGCGGTTCGAGTTGCATCGACTGCAAAACGGCGCCGCCGATTTTTTCCTCTGTCAGCGTACGCGCCAAAAACTAGCACGACACCTTCCAGCACAGTTGCGATGTTGCACCGTCTGAGAAACGGCGTCACCGCCTCCTTTACCTCGCCGGAGCTTCGATCGAATCGCCCTGTTCTTCTGGGAGAAGAAGCAAACCAAAAAACAAGCGCCGCACCTTCCAGCACACGCGCCAAAAGCAAGCACTCCACCACTACCACACACTGTTCTTCACCAGCGAGCGCTAGAAAAAACGGTAAATTAATTTAAGCGAACTGCGGAGCACACAAGAAAATGAACTTTCCTCTTCGGCTGCCGAATAAGCAATGATTTTTTCTCATATGTTTTAAAAAGGAAACACCGGGAAATTTTATTAAATATCATCGAGAAAAACGGGAAAATACCGGGAAATCGAAAATTGATATTGTGTGGCCATCCTGCAGAAAATCATCAATTAGGATTAATAAGTAAAAGAGGATGAACACCCAGAAATCAAGATAGTTATTATGAATATGACTGTGTGAGGAAAAGTATATGTGAATTCACCGGATCGAACACGCGACAAGCTACTGATTGACACTCATCTTCAGTCGTTGTCAACGATAGCCGCCAGAGCTAAGCCGTGCGATGAGATTATCGTTATTGGGGACTTCAATTTACCAGGCCTATTTTGGCGTCCCTCCCGCGACGGTTTTCTTTATCCTGACCCGGACCAGTCCACTTTTCATGCCTGCGCCTTGGATCTGTTGGACGGTTACAGCGCCGCAGGACTGCAGCAAATCAATTGTAAAGCAAACGAGAACGGCCGTTGTCTAGATCTCTGTTTCGTCAGCACTAATGACACGGCACCGCCCTTGGCTTACGCACCGGATCCACTCGAAAAAACGTTCTTCATCACCCGGCACTTGTCTTGTCTCTCGACTATCGATTCAAAATCGACTACCGGGAACCTTCCACTCGATTTAATTTCAACTTTCGGCGAGCCGACTTCGACGGTTTGATAAATGCGTTACTATCTGTCGATTGGGTTGGCATTTTAAATTCGACTGACATCGATTCGGCTGTGAACGATTTTTCCGGCATTTTAAACGGTCTGATAGAAGTTTTCGTCCCTAAAACACGGAACCGATCGCAGAAATATCGTCCGTGGCAGACACCGGCTTTGCGACGCTTAAAAACGTTAAAAAATTCTGCGTTGAAGAGGTTCTCAGCGAGTGGTGCCCTTATACTTCGCGAACACTACCGACAGTTAAACCACGATTATAAGAGACTTCGCCGACGGTGCTTTTCTAACTACAGACTACATATGGAAGGTAAACTGCGAGCCGATTCAAAGAAATTTTGGAACTTTGTCAACGAACAACGGAAGAAATCA
The DNA here is from genome assembly GCF_029784165.1 of Wyeomyia smithii. NCBI lineage: Eukaryota > Metazoa > Arthropoda > Insecta > Diptera > Culicidae > Wyeomyia > Wyeomyia smithii. The sequence continues at coordinate 242,244,512 of NC_073695.1, read as the reverse complement.
GGCTTTCCATCCACGATGGAATTCGCTGGTGAGAAAGCGGATAATGTTGCCTCTATTTGCAGAATGTTCGCAGTCAAATTTTCAAGCGTGTTCAGCAAGGTACACCAACGGATAGGGACATTTCTGATGCTGCTAATAACGTTCCTTTCCCTGGCCGCTCAATCGCCTCGGTCAACTTTGACGACAATGCTATCCTCGCCGCTGCTAGTAAATTGAAACATTCGTACTCCCCAGGCCCGGATGGTATTCCAGCAACGCTACTTAAAAAATGCATTACTGGTTTGGTCACACCGCTTTCTCACTTGTTTCGCTTATCACTCGCTACTGGTAGATTTCCCACAACTTGGAAACAGGCCTTTTTGTTTCCGGTCCACAAAAAAGGCGATCGCTCGAAAATAGACAATTATAGAGGGATTTCGGCTTTGTGTGCAATTTCGAAGCTATTCGAGCTAGTCGTCCTCCAACCAGTTTTTTCTCATTGCCAATGCTCTATTGCGGACGACCAACACGGATTTCTTCCTAAACGTTCCTGTGCTACAAACCTGCTTTGCCTGACTAGTTACGTGCTTGATAGCTTCGACAAACGATGTCAAACCGATGTGATTTACACGGACCTTTCAGCTGCGTTCGATAAAGTAAATCATCAAATCACTGTTGCCAAACTCGACCGCTACGGATTTAGTGGCAACTTGCTCCACTGGTTCGAATCCTACCTGCGAGGACGAACTCTTAGAGTAAAAATCGGCGACGAAATTTCGGAATCATTTGTTGCTACTTCCGGGATTGCCCAAGGTAGTCATCTTGGCCCGCTGGTATTTTTGTTGTATTTCAATGACGTACATCACTCGCTAAAATGTCCCCGCCTTGCCTTCGCTGATGACTTGAAACTGTTCAATGAAATCAAAAACGTCGAAGACGCCACTCATCTTCAACAACAGCTCAACTTATTTACACGCTGGTGTAAGTTGAATTGCATGATACTAAACCCCGATAAATGCTCTGTGATAACGTTTACCAGAAAGCACCGCCCACTACATTTCGATTACACATTGGATGGGATTCCAATACAGAGAGTCGAACACGTCAAGGATCTTGGAGTCCTCCTTGATTCCAAACTCACCTTCAAGCAACATATATCGTTCATTGTTGCTAAAGCCTCTAGGCAACTGGGTGTGATTTGTCGCTTGACGCGGGACTTTAGAAATATACAATGTTTAACGACACTCTACTGCTCACTTGTTCGGTCCTCGCTAGAATTTTGCTCTACTGTCCGGATTCCTCACTACAATAACGCAATTCATCGCATCGAAAGCATCCAGCGCCGGTTTGTGCGTTACGCACTTAGAATGCTCCCCTGGCGACAGCCCATGCGCAATACCCGATATGAGGACCGCTGCCAGCTTCTCTAGCTCGAGACTCTCCAGCTTCGTCGAGAAACAGCACGCGCCATGGTAGTGTCGGACGTTTTGACATCCCGGATCGATTGCCCAGCCATTCTCCGCTTGATCAACCTAAACGCGCCATCTAGAAACCTGCGGAGGTCATCTACGCTGCAACTACCTTTCCGCCGCACTAACTACAGTGCTAACGGTGCCATCACTGGTATTCAGCGAGCTTTCAACCGAGTTTCATCTGCCTTTGATTTTCATCTATCGCATCGAGTTTTACGCTCAAAATTCATTTCTCTGTTTCGTAGTGTTTTATATTATTAACCATTAGGACTAGCTATTTATGTCTGTTGGTAGTTGCTTGCTTATAAATAAATAAATGTTACTTATAAATAAATTCAAATGTCACTAAGCCTAAAATATTAATCTCTACTATGAGTGTTATGATTGTCCCACTCTCAATTTTACCGTAATATCACGTGCCGTTGTTTTCAGTAACGATATTACAGCTTAACAGCGATCGAAAGTACCGTGGCATAATTTTGTTTGTCTCTGGAAAACATGCGCAGATTTTACTATAATACTTAGTAGAAGAATACATGCTCAATTCCTGAGTGTATATCGAATGCACTACAAATGTTTCACTGTTGCCAACACAACTTACAATCCACTGTCAGCTTCGATGGGTGAGCGTAAAATTGGTGCATGCGCAATTATTTGCATCCGAACGGTCGCTGAGTGCAGTCGATTTCGTTTCTCCCCCAATCAGATTACATCTAACATTAGAACCGAAACGTTCGCCAGTGTCTAGTTTGGCTTGAAAAATAATCACAATTCAAGTGTGACATGTGCCAACTGTAACGCTTGGGTTTAAATTTTGGTTTTAACTCTCTGTGGAAAGTGCCAATAGGTATTAAAAAGAAATCATTCCGACACGAGCGAAGCGATTGCCAACAGCGGATACTTGTTCGCTGTCATGTCCAAACGATAATTGTTCGCCTTCGATGCTAATTATTGGTTTGTCGATTGACGGCCGCACTCCCGGCCCTCCCAGGATGATGATGATGATGTTGCCCCGATGACAGGACGGGCCGCTACGCTATACTTTTCATTGAACAGGCCACACTCAATTAAACGCTTTTCATCGCCCCGGCACACGCTCTCTGGACCGGTTTGGAGCAGTTTGCGGGAAATTTGTTAATCAAATTGTGCACGATTAATCAGAATTCTCTTGAGGCGTAAGATTTTGCGTCCTGCCAGCTTGGTGCACGGTTTCTTGACTTCAAATTTATCGCCAACTACCGCGGCCTAGCGGCCAGAGTTTGTACAGCGCAGTAGCCCGGGGAAAATTTATGTACGGAAATAATATGATTAAATTAATTAGCTTGGCATGCTGGCAGGGTAGTTACCGCATCAGAGCCGTGAGCAGGATATTTGTTTCGTTAGTCTTGAATTTTCTATCATACAGGGATAGGTACGCCTCTGTACCGAATTCATTCACTTTTGACGTTGGACTAACGTCTATATCGAAGTTAGGCACCTGAATTTGAAAATCTAGTAATTCAACCAGGGAAAACCAGGAAAAAGTGGTCAGGTTTTGAGCGCTTATATATCAGTCATTTCTTTTCAGAATTTCAAGGTTTTGGCATCAACCGATCAGAAATTCTTTTACGGTTGAATTTATGTAACAAAAATAACCTATTGTTCGAGATACACTATTGAAAAATTGATAAATCACATCGATTGTCTAAATCATACCGAGCAACCAATCACCACCTCTCTTCACAAGCACAGTCGACACTAACGGATACAACCGATCTGACTTTGTAAACAGCCTCACAGGTTTCAACCAATAAGGAGCTCGCTTTCGGTAGCTGCAACAGGTGTTTCAACACCATTTTAAAATGCTTCTTTTATCATTACCACTGAACAGATTCTAAACAGGAATGGCTTGATTGATAGGGGAAATATTGCGCAAGATTGTCATATACTAATTTAAATATGTTTTCGATACTAAACTAGCTAAAAGTTGTGTTAAAAGTCGTGCACATTCAACCAATCACAAGCTCGCTTCCCCTTTGCTCGCGAATTGATTTTTGCTTTGGGCTATATAATAACCTGCGTCGTCTCATAGTACAAAACAAGTGGAAGGCCACTAGAACGGTCTTGAATAATCGGCAGCGGTGGCTGATTCCAGTGGCGAAACTGAGCTGCAGCAGAACCAGAGCGGTGGTATCAGGCAGCAGCGGCGGAGGTAGTGGGCAGCTGCATTTCTTCATTCTGTTCGATAGCTAGAGCTGTTGCGTGTGTGTGGCTAGCTATAGCGTGTGTAAGATATAGCATGTGTAGCATATTATGGCTATAGCGTGTATATCTTCAGCGTGTGTACGGATAGTTATAGCGTGTGTGTGGATAGCTGCTGCGTGTGTAATGATTACTTATGGCGTATGTATGGATAGTAATAGCACATGGTTGGATAGCTTATGCGTGTTTATAGATAGTTGTATCGGATGTATGGATAGGAATAGCGTGTGTATGGATAACTTTAGCATGTTTGTATAAAAAACTATAGCTACAGCGTGTGTATGAATAGTTTTAACGTGTGTATAGATAGTTATAGCATGTGTGTGGATAACTATAGCGGGTGTTTATCGAAGATTATTATTGTCATTAAAAATATTAAAACGTCTTAACGAACACAGTTGTGAATTTGATTTTACAGCAGCGATTTTAACTTCTTCAGCCAGTCTTTATTCATCGAGGAAAATTTACTACCTATGAATGATCAACACTTATTTACTAAAAATTTGATTTAGATCAAAACGGGTTCTTTTGAGTATCATAAGTTATTGGTAAAAAGAGTTGCAAGTTTTCTCAATGAGCATTCATTAAATTTTCGTTTTTGTTTCTCGGTGCGCGGTTTTGATTTTGTTTCTCGCACACAGAGAAAGAAGCAAACTTGTCGCTATCGTGAAAAATAACAAAACAATTAGAAATGCTCTAAATCACAACTGAAGAAGTTAAGATATTTTCCTGTCACTCGCCCAAACCTTGAAAACAACTACCAAAAAACGTGTGATTGAGCTCTTGCTATATTGAGTTATTGAACCAAACGTTTTTGTTTTTCAAATACATGAAGTTATATGCTGGGCTGGAACTAACCTAGCATGAGTTTTATCGATTAAATGTCAAACAATTTTCAAATTTAAAATTTTCGGTTGAATCGTTCTGGGCTCCAATTTCAGATAGTTTCGTAAAGTTTGCTTTTTGCTTAGATAGGAAAATTTTACCAATTCGCTCAATTAAATGATTGTCTTGCTGGTGCAGCTACGAACAAAGGTTTGATTCGAATATGTATGAAATGACAGCGATTAAATAAAAGATATCCATTCTTTTAGTAGGGTAGGAAACATATTCTAAGCAGCTTTAGGAACCGCCTGTGTATTCAGACGAAATACTCAAAATGTGCTGGGTGAAACTCAAACAGTAGTATATCAATCTGCTCTCTATCGTTTCCTCTGTCAGAACTTGTTTTCGGATTGTAAAACTATGTTAGCAAACTTTGACAATCATCAATCAAAGTTACCAATCGAGGGACACTATTCCAATCACCCCGAACCTATTTTAAGCAGTTTCCATCTGTTTTGCAGGCGTTTTTTTTCAGCACCTGAAGTGGCTCCTGAATGGCTGCAATATAGGTCGATTTGTTTCAATTGCAATTGTTCACAGATTTCTTTGTGATTAACGGTATTTCTTATATTCGTAAGACAGCTAGACAATTAAAGTTTTCGTTTCCATCATTGAAATTGTCGATAGTGGCTGAAATGCAGGAGTTTGAGGCCTGTTTTCTTCGACTGATTAAAATAGGTGCTACTGCTTAAGCCGTTCCCTACCCTATATATTATTATTTATAACGTTTTAACGTCTCAGCATTCAGAAATGCACTAGATAAAATTGCAGCAAATACTAGAGTTGCAATTCTCTCTATTATTTGTTTTAATGGAAAATAAGAATACCGTAGTCCAACGTCATGCGGTCGTGTCTTGAATACCACCAATACCATTTTTTACTTCTTAATTCACCGAAATTGTGATCCCCAAACAGGTGGACCAAGTCGCGTTTTTCTCCGAGATGAGTGACAGCTCCCACCCGGGTAAGCGGGTTTGAACTATGCACGCAACCAGACGGGTAATTAACACGTCTGTCAATGGAGTGACATGTTCGACTCTTCCTGGGCGGTGGGTGGATCCTCGACCGCCGCCCGCCGTGAGTTGTGGTGAGAAAGTTGAAACAGATTTTCCCCCTCGCTTCACACGGGGCCAAATTTATGACCCGATTGGAATGTGGCAGGAATCACAACACTATTAAGCTGGGAGTGATTAAATTTATACGCAGTTAAGTGGTTGAAGAAGCAGCAGTAAATTTAGATTGCTAAAGCATCTAACGCCTTAGCTGATGCCGATCTCAAGGGTTTTTTGTTTTCGAGTAGACTCGAACGTAGTTGAACTGCACTAGCGCGAACAAGTTCGGTTCGTATTTTTTGTTTTCATTATACTACAAAATTTCTATGGTTCTACATTCAAGCTAAGAATGTTTTGTGATTTTGGCTGACAGCAATAAATTATAAGCGTAGCATCACAGCAGACCAGAGAGAGGCGGCGAGGGAACCATGGCAACCCATCCATCAGTGGCCGACGTTTTCATGCCTGCGGTGTCTGGCGTTTGCCACCATGACGGAAGCTGTTTTTAATTCCGTGAGCGCTGTTCGGCCCGAGGGAATGCACTCTAAGCACACTTTGATTTGTGTACATCGATTACGCAGCGAGAATGATGTACACCGCACGCCTACTTTACTACTTTCTATTAATACTCGTAGACATAGATATCGAGGAATGAAACTGCTAAGATAAATTACACACTGTTTTTTAGAACAACACGGAGCCGCCAAAATTTGTTGAATCGTGAATCAGTTAACATTCTCGGTACGGAAACAACACAAGGCAATTTAACTTGAAATGCAACACAAAAAAGGTTTAACATAGCTAATAAATAGTTGCATGAATCATAAGAACGTTAAGTGTATTTCTCAATTTTATGCTCACTTTATTGTTAGATTTTCTGACAAATTCAAATTACTGTTTGGAGCTTAGAATGAGGTAAAAAAATCATGTAAAATGTCCATTTTATGAAGAAGTAGAATATTTTTACAAGGAAGATAACCCGGCTGCTTGCGTGTCAGTCATTTGTCAAAACTAGATGGCTCATGTGATGTCAAAATGAGTCAACTTTTCATTGAATTCATTTACTAGTGCCGGCTATCGCACAGAGAATGCATTTCACCAAATTGCCTCACTGCATCAGCTGCTATCGATGCTGATACCCGTTGGAACTGCTACGCTATCCGTAGTCATGCCACAGTTGTGGCCGCTATCCGCTATCGCTGGTATCCACTGCACTGCTACTGCTGCTGCTAAGGGAGGACTGCTGTTGTCGCTGTCTGAAACTATTATGAGCGGCTTCGCTGCTGAATTGTCTTTCATTTTTGAAATTGTTTACAGAGGTATAATTTATGACAGGATAATTGGTCAGCCCCAAAGGCTCGTCATCTTTGTTCGTAGTAGTGCATTTAGATTGGTTTTTTAAATTATCTTGAAGATTAATTTTACATCTTTGCCTTAATGGCACGGTAAGTTTATGAATTTAAATAAAATTGAATAACCTACCTAACTAATACTATCTTAAAAACTAAATTGACAAAGATCGAATTGCCTCGTGAATTGACCTCTGGCAAGCATCCCTGAATCTAGACAGAATTGCCTGTTTGCGCACCAAAAGTGTATCTAGACCGGCTAGTTGGTGGATCTCAGAATTACGCGTTCTTGGAGGACTGTTAAGGATCATCCTTAGGATCTTATTTTGGATAACCTGTAATTTATCATGGTGATACTTGGCACAACTCTCCCAGATTGGCAAACCGTATTCTAATACTGGCAGGATAATCATTTTATGGACAGCAAGCTTGTTCTTCAGGGACAGTTTGGATTTTCTGTTTATCAGTGGGTATAGAGATTTAATTAGGATGTTGCCTTTGGTTGATGTTTTTTCCACATGTGATCTGAATATAAGCTTGCTGTCCAGAACAAGACCGAGGTATCCCACCTCTCTCGACCATTCGATTGGTGAATTATTAATTTTAAGCCTGACGTCGTCAGGCGGAACAAGTCGACGTGAGTTTGAGTGGGGAAATAAGATGGCCTGTGTTTCAGCCGCATTGATGCAAATCTTCCAGTTGTTGAAGAAGCCGGATAGAACATCCAGGCCTGCTTGAAGTTTTCTAGTCAGCGAACGGATCACTCGCCCTTTGTACATGATGGCAGTGTCGTCCGCGAACATGGACAGTACACCACCACCCGGAAGGGGAGGAACGTCTGACGTAAAGATGTTAAAGAGGATAGGACCCAAGACGCTACCCTGGGGGACCCCTGCATCAACATTAAATGTATCAGACTGGGAGTTGTTCAAGCAGACCCTAAATGATCTACCCGACAGATAATTATTGATGATTTTCACAAGAAAGATCGGGAAGTTGCACCGATGCAGCTTATAAACAAGACCATCGTGCCAGACGTTGTCAAACGCTTTCTCAACGTCCAACAACGCCATGGCAGTTGTTTTGGAAACAGACTTGTTCCGCCTGATAATGTTCGTTACCCGGGTGAGCTGGTGCACACTGGAGTGCCCCTTCCTGAACCCAAATTGCTCTCTAAGGAAGATGTTGTTCTGATCAGCAAACTCTAGTATACGTCTCAGAATCAGTTTTTCGAACAATTTCGAAATAGATGAAAGGAGGCTAATGGGCCGGTAGCTTTTAGCGTCAGTGGGATCCTTCCCAGGTTTATGGATGGGGATAACTTTGGCGACCTTCCAACGGGACGGGAAGTAGCCAAGTTCCAAGCACTTATCGAAGATCTTTGCGAGGTGATGAAAGAAGTCAACGCTCAAATTTTTCAATTCGAGATTGACCACCCCATCGACACCCGCGGCCTTCATATTTTTACATGATTTGATGGTTGCCATTACCTCGTCTGCAGAAATTATAGATTGCTCGGGGACAACTAGAGGGGTCACAGCGATTCTGGACATTGTAGCTGCCACATCAGGCTCAAAGGGGCTCACCAGGGAACGACCAAGATTGTGAGAATTTACGAAATGCTGGCCAAGTGCATTAGCTTTTTCAGCTGGTGTTATTAGCTGAACTTGGCCAGCTTGTTGATCAGAATGGGAGAGAGGAGGGACAGGTCTCGGTTTGTTTTTCAGAAGTTTAGTTAATTTCCAGAAGGGGTTTGCACAATCTGGGAGAGAGCGAATATGACTTTCAAAGCTTTTGTTTCTGAGATCCACCAACCGGGCCTTAATGATTTTATTAAGACGATTGCAGTAAGATTTTAAGTGAGGCAGGCCAGTACGTTGATAATGGCGCCTAGTTGTGTTACGAAGTCTTATATAAGATTTAGTTAGGCTGTCTAGATTCAGAGTGTTACTCACCAGGTCAGAAGCAGGGATGTGTTGGTCACGGGCTAAGGATAGAGCCTCGTCGATGATCTGCAAGCACTGATCGATGTCGTCCGTCGATTCAAGCTCGGTGTTGTAGCGGATGTTGGCGTCGATGAACTGCTGGAACCGTGGCCAGTCAGCACGATGGTAGTTGCGACGACGAGCACGAAATCGATTGGCGGAGTAGCCCATTTCGGCCACCACTGGAAAGTGGTCGGAGCTCAGTTCCTGGTAGACGATCGGATTCGAAAGGTTTGCCATGTTGGTGATGAAAAAATCGATGGTCGAGTGGACACCAGAGCGACTCAACCGGGTGGGGGAGTCTGGGCTCAGGATGATGTACGAAGATGCTTGTAGGTCATTGTGGACGACTTTGCCATTTGGATTGCTTCGAGTGTTGCCCCAGGCTTGATGTTTGGCATTGAGGTCACCAGCCAAGATGAAGTTTTGCCGATGTCTGGTAAGCTTGACGAGATCTTGTTTCAGATTAGAGGATGAATCGTTCCTTGAGCTGACTTGCGACGGACAGTAGGCGGCTATGATAATAATAGGGCCGACAGGGGTAGAAACCTCGACCCCAACCGCTTCGATGACTTTTAAGTTGAAACTGGACAGCAGCTTACAGCAGATGTTCTTCCTCAACGCGATGGCTACGCCTCCACCCGCTGAGTGGTACGATCGAGCCGAACAACTCGAAAGTCGGGGAGGTAGATGTTAACGCCAGGTTTTAGATGTGTCTCGGTGATGATAGCTACGTCGATAGTCCGCTCGTTGAGGAAATCAGCGAACTCGATGGCTTTGCTCTTCAACGAGCAAGCGTTCCAGTTAGCGATGTTGATGCATTCACGGGCCATATTTGGTGAGGATGGAAACTGCTGCTTGCAGCTGTTCAGCTCTGGTTTTACAGGTGCGAAGGGCTACGAATGCTTCGGCCAGGAGATGCACGAACTCTTCTGTAGTGAGAAGGGAATCTGCGTTGTTTTCTTCGGCGTCTGTGCGGGTAAACTTCATTCCAGTGGCAGGAGTTGTAAGCCCTGGGAGCCCCGGGGGAGGCGAGGAACGGCTCGATGCTGCGACATCGGCAAACGAGGTTGTAAGCCGATTATTCAGTGGGAGAGGTGGAAGCACTGGGATTGCACGTCGCGATGTGATAACTGGAAAATTTTGTTCGTTATTCACTGGCACTGGGACTTTTCTCCGACCGGGTTGGTTGTTGGTTGAGGCTCTTTTGCGGGTATCAATGAATTCCGCCCGCTTTGGGCAGGTACGACTGGTGGCCTTATGATCAGCTCCACAATTTGCGCAGACAGGATCGGCAGTTTCCATCAATTGGCAGGCGTCGGGTGCGTGCGTTTGTCCGCATTCGATGCAGCGGGAGGCCATATGGCAGTTTTTAGTCCCATGTCCAAACAACAGGCAATTGGAACATTGGGTCACATCTCGATGAACTGGTTTGTAGCGCTCCCAGGCCACAATGATGTGGAAAAGGGCACGAATGGACTGCAAATCCGCCAAACATGTTGAATTTTTCTCCAGGTTGATAAGGTACAATTGGTCGCGGTACTTCCGAGTCTTGTTGTGGCGTGACATCTTATGGATCTGTATTGGCTTGAGCCCATTTGCCTTCAGTTCCTCTAACAGAGTGTCAATTTCCATGTCTGGAAGACCACGGAGAACAACCTTGAGCGGTTTTTCTGCTTCAATGTCATGGGAGAAATATTCCACCTTACGCTGCTGCAGTATTACTTGCACCGCCTTGTAGTGATTCAATGCCGGAACCATCAGTTTGTAGCCGTCGGTGCACATACGGATAGTGCATTTCAGTCCTTTCTCGATGTAAAAGACAATTGCTTCACGAAGACCTTCTGGAAATCCTTTCACATAGAAGGGTGGAATTTTCTCTTTTTTCACTATTTCGGGGTCCGTGGAGTTTTCCAAGACAGCAAATCTGTTGTTGGCCAAAAGCTTCTTAGCCGCCGAATCGGGGGCATTTCCAGGTCGAGGCCGTTTACCCGTACTAGAACCGGTTTTCGATTTACCCATGTCAGAGTTCACCGTAGCGTCGGTTTCCAACGCGAAAATAAAAACTTACGAACGAACGTACAAAGTGAACGGAGCGAAAATAAACAACTGTACTGCTCAACACGCTAGCAGAGAATGAGCGGCTTCGGGTGAAACAGGCCCTTATATAGGCCAAAAAGCATATTTTAAATTGCAAGGTATATGGTTCTGTCGACTGTGCTTGGGAAGCAATCATATAACGACCAGAGGTCGAATTTTTCGTTTTGACAAGGTTTGACTATTTTCAATAGTACAATTGTTTGAATAACAAAATAACAATTACCTGCATTTGGGAAGAATCTTAGAAGATTCTCCAATCTATTGCTGCAAGAACGAAGGAAATCCACCGAATACTAGCCGATTTATTAGCATTTGAAATTTGACATATTTTTCAATTTTTTCGGTTTTAGATTTTCATTACATCCCTATGTACCCGAACTTTCTGAGAGAAGTATTCTACTTCAAAACAGTATTGAAAAACGATCAAGAAAAAGAACAAGAACAAGAACAAGAGCAAGAACAAAAACAAGAGCAAGAACAAGAACAAGAACAAGAACAAGAACAAGAACAAGAACAAGAACAAGAACAAGAACAAGAACAAGAACAAGAACAAGAACAAGAACCAGGAACCAAGAACCAAGAACCAAGAACCAAGAACCAAGAACCAAGAACCAAGAACCAAGAACCAAGAACCAAGAACCAAGAACCAAGAACCAAGAACCAAGAACCAAGAACCAAGAACCAAGAACCAAGAACCAAGAACCAAGAACCAAGAACCAAGAACCAAGAACCAAGAACCAAGAACCAAGAACCAAGAACCAAGAACCAAGAACCAAGAACCAAGAACCAAGAACCAAGAACCAAGAACCAAGAACCAAGAACCAAGAACCAAAAACCAAGAACCAAAAACCAAGAACCAAGAACCAAGAACCAAGAACCAAGAACCAAGAACCAAGAACCAAGAACCAAGAACCAAGAACCAAGAACCAAGAACCAAGAACCAAGAACCAAGAACCAAGAACCAAGAACCAAGAACCAAGAACCAAGAACCAAGAACCAAGAACCAAGAACCAAGAACCAAGAACCAAGAACCAAGAACCAAGAACCAAGAACCAAGAACCAAGAACCAAGAACCAAGAACCAAGAACCAAGAACCAAGAACCAAGAACCAAGAACCAAGAACCAAGAACCAAGAACCAAGAACCAAGAACCAAGAACCAAGAATGGATGGATGGATGGATGGATGGATGGATGGATGGATGGATGGATGGATGGATGGATGGATGGATGGATGGATGGATGGATGGATGGATGGATGGATGGATGGATGGATGGATGGATGGATGGATGGATGGATGGATGGATGGATGGATGGATGGATGGATGGATGGATGGATGGATGGATGGATGGATGGATGGATGGATGGATGGATGGATGGATGGATGGATGGATGGATGGATGGATGGATGGATGGATGGATGGATGGATGGATGGATGGATGGATGGATGGATGGATGGATGGATGGATGGATGGATGGATGGATGGATGGATGGATGGATGGATGGATGGATGGATGGATGGATGGATGGATGGATGGATGGATGGATGGATGGATGGATGGATGGATGGATGGATGGATGGATGGATGGATGGATGGATGGATGGATGGATGGATGGATGGATGGATGGATGGATGGATGGATGGATGGATGGATGGATGGATGGATGGATGGATGGATGGATGGATGGATGGATGGATGGATGGATGGATGGATGGATGGATGGATGGATGGATGGATGGATGGATGGATGGATGGATGGATGGATGGATGGATGGATGGATGGATGGATGGATGGATGGATGGATGGATGGATGGATGGATGGATGGATGGATGGATGGATGGATGGATGGATGGATGGATGGATGGATGGATGGATGGATGGATGGATGGATGGATGGATGGATGGATGGATGGATGGATGGATGGATGGATGGATGGATGGATGGATGGATGGATGGATGGATGGATGGATGGATGGATGGATGGATGGATGGATGGATGGATGGATGGATGGATGGATGGATGGATGGATGGATGGATGGATGGATGGATGGATGGATGGATGGATGGATGGATGGATGGATGGATGGATGGATGGATGGATGGATGGATGGATGGATGGATGGATGGATGGATGGATGGATGGATGGATGGATGGATGGATGGATGGATGGATGGATGGATGGATGGATGGATGGATGGATGGATGGATGGATGGATGGATGGATGGATGGATGGATGGATGGATGGATGGATGGATGGATGGATGGATGGATGGATGGATGGATGGATGGATGGATGGATGGATGGATGGATGGATGGATGGATGGATGGATGGATGGATGGATGGATGGATGGATGGATGGATGGATGGATGGATGGATGGATGGATGGATGGGTTATTTTTTCAACTAGGGTCGTTCGATTTCAACCGACTTGAGCTTAAATTAATATTCAGGTATCCCACAGACCTTTCTCTCTTTTGAATTCTCTAATCCTATTTGACACCCATTTGACAAAATTTATTTCTTCTCATAAAAAACTTCAATTGGAACCTCTCTCGTAAATTAGAACTAGTTTTAATATTGACAGGAGGAACGAGGCTCGGTATTGTAGAGCAGGGAGTGTAAAAGAGAGGTAAACACATGCATAGATAATAACACAAAGTAGCCATATCTTTTGTTTTGAGTAGTAATATTGCTGATAACAGAGGTGCGGAATACAGCAAACATACGGGTGTTATCACAATTAATCAATGTTTTTGGTCGGAGTGAGTGGTACAAAAAAAAAACAATAACTTTCGTCTTATATTGAAAAGTGCTCCCGACTTTGACTATTATATTATGTATTAAGGGTTTTCGGCTAATCAGTCTGCGAGCATTGGTAAAATCAAGTGTCGCTACGTTTTCTCCAACGTTTCGACAATTTTTTTTTATCTTTATTATGAAGTCTGTTAAATAGAGTACGTTCAAAAGTGTGGTTTTGTCTTTAAATCATAATTTATTCATGACTTGCATTTGCTCTACGTCTATGTTTGAAGTAAAAAGTCACTATTGTTGTAGATCGGTTTACGTCTAGATTTTTCGTTTTGGCATTACTATATTTGCTCGTCGTTTCTGCGAACTGATGTAGATTATACTGTTTCGTCTTAATTTTTGTGATCTCGGCTTGTCATTTTCAGTACATAATTTCAGCACAAATTATGCCTAATTTATTATTTTTCTTAACGCTATAACATATATGTAAGCTTCCTTCGTAAAAACTTGACTGGAATGCTGATCGATTTTGCTCACGAGCAATATTTTCCTACGACTAGTTTAACGATCGGTGCACGCGTTTCCGTTCGCTATTAGCGTGTCACCTTGCCAACCGGGAAACCGCTTGCTAAATCGTAGTGACAGTTGCTCTGTCCGATCCCATCCTGGCACTGTTTGCTTTGGTAAGTCGCATGCCTGCTGCGATCGAGCTCCAAGCGAAGAATAGCCGATCCGCTCACTGCTGCTACTGTGTCACGGCGAGGTCCGCGCCGATCCTGACGGCGTCGGTTGGAATGGAAAAACAAGGTGGCAGTGGGTGTTGTTAGTGTTTTCGTTTCTGCTTTGGATGGAGGGTTATAAATTATTATTCTCGTGGGATTTTTTTTTTGTTTCTAGTCGAATTTTATAGCGCGAAAGAGATGACTGCTACTACACTGGGGTGAGAAAAACACTATAACCTGGGCCACTTTCCGTGGCGCGGCGAATCGGCTCTGGGGGTAGGGTCGCTTCGGGAAGAACATGAACTAGTCCGCTTCCGTAGCGGGGAGGGTCGGGATCCGCACGGCAGGGGAAGGGCCGATGAAAAACCATCGCTAGCTGAGATGGTACCGGGAATCTGAAAACTTTCACGCCAGCCCCCGAATCTCTCACAATCGATGTATAAGTTAGCATTTGAGTGAATAATTCAGAAAAGAACAAAATTCCGATTTTTGCAAAACCTTTCCGCAGTAGAGAATTGGATTTCCTCGGGAAAGGAGATTATTTTTCTTCCAGAAACAAAACTAATAAAACTTGCAACATGGTAATCAATATGTTGACTCTCTTCCAGACAGTCGTCGCAAATGGCATAACGAAGTGGTGACAAATTAGTCCGTCTGCGCCGAGTGCCAAATTTCGATGCGGAAAAGTTTAGATCAACGTGTCACGAGTTAATCCGTTCCGACGAAAATGGATACTTTTGAGCGTGTACGCTTGGTGACAGTCACAAATTGATCGTGCCGTGTTTTGTGCTACTTTGAGGATCTTCTGGATCTAGTTGATTGCCTACGTACCGACGCGGTCACGTTGGCAACAGCTTGGATCAAAGAAGTCGGCATTTCGTTTCAATTTTCCCGCTACTACCGTGACTGATGGTAAAAGATGGCCTACCATGACCAAGGTCTGATTGGTCTATGGTGGGGTTTTAATTGCGGCGGTGACTAATTCTGTGTCGTCACTGGTCAATTTAAAAATCTGCCAGCTTCAACATTTTATGACCGTGCTAATCAAGTGCGACTTTCATTCTCCGCCCCGTGGCAATCCAGATTTAGTTCATGGTTTAGCATCATGATTAACGACGCCTCCCATAAGAGTGAGAATACCTAAAAATAATGGGAAAAAAAACAGAGCGTCCATCACTCTATTTGTTTAATTTCTACACAAAAATTTTAACATTAGTATTAAAGTTTATAACCCGCTTATTCACATACCGCAGTTTTTTTTTTTGCGTGGTGATCGTCACCACAAACCACCCACTGGGCGGTGCCATCATCCCATTAAAATTGGATTAAGTTTTCTTTTTGTTCAGCCGATCTTGGCGGTCGGCCGTAAATTTCTTTTCTACGCAAACACGCGTTGATTGACGAATGTTGTAGAGAAAAAGATTTAGTATAATAAAACAGACGCAAATTGTCCCATCAAGCAGTTCTTTGACGGCGAACAACCGAAATTTTATAGCCTCAACGGCACGATTAGTCGGAGGCATACATTTCAGTAGCTCTGTGTGTGAAGAACTATCAACGTTATTTCTCTCTGCTAAGTAGACGGTAATTCTAATGGGTGTAACTTTTTTACTACCAGCCAAGTAGCATGCCACTCCTAGTGGGCATGAAAATTGACACCGTTCGCAAAGATTGAATGCTCTGCAAACGAGTGTGAAGAAATGAACAGCCAACAACAAAATGGGTAGAGTTACTTCAAGTTAATAATGCATGAAGGCATATTTCAAAACATGAGCCAACGAAAAAGGAACTAGGTGCTATGTTTCAAAATTTAATTTCTCGAACCGGGAATGATTTTATAACATAATTGCTCAATAAAAAGATGACAAATGAAGTTTTAAAAGAGCGAGTGAAGGTTGAGTATGAAAATGCTGCAATTACTATAGATACTGAACATTACCTTTCCTAAAAAATTTTGACCATGTTAAGCAGGTTTGAGCACATGAAAAGGGTCAAATTTCGTCCTAGTTTTTAGATTTTCAATAATCACCTCTTTAGTGAAAGTTCCTGGGAGACGTAGTTTTACGTCAAAAAGGAAACTGGTTAAATGAAAATATGAATGGGAAAATAAAAATGAAAATGAGAACTGATATGAGAAATAGTGAAGAGAGGTAAAAATAAGATAATAAGTAGAAAAGCATAAGAATAGCAAACGCAAAAATGAGAACGTGAAATGGTGAAAAAGAGATAAAAACAGGAGAAAAAGAAGATAAGAATAAATGACTTTTTTTTGCTTTGCGAGTGTTTTTTCTTATTCAAATTTTTGACATTCTGGATATTGTAGGTAATATGATTCTGATTCTTACCTATCTTGAAGCTTACTTTCCTTGATGCTCCTAAAAATCCGCTTGCAAAGCGAAGTGACGCCTAGGTGCAAGAAAGCAGTAAGTGTTCTACGCTCGAAATAGTTGCCATACGGCCATAACGAGCTGCAAACTTGCACGAATGAATACCTTAGCTAATCGTGTACGCTCTCAACCATGAGGTGTTTTATTAGCTGCATATGAGGATGCAACGGTCTACCCGAAAGTATTTCAATCCGGTGTTGCGATGCAAATTGGATCGTCCGCCATGCCACGCTTTTTCGCACTCTGCAAAGAATTTTCATTCAAAGGTGTGATGGGTAATTTTCGTCGATTGACCTGCAGAGGTTTTGAGTAGTTTGAATATGTGCCAATTCACCCTTTCGGATGCCGCTCGCAAATGAAACAAAATAATCATAGAGTTAAATGAGTAGTTTCCACCGACATTCATCAGTTTATGACCGGGGCCAGGAAGATCGCACTTTCAGCAGATGCTACTAAGCACCAAGCAGGGTGCACTAGTAAGATAGTATCTTTTTCAACGCCATCATCATCGTGTTAAATAGACCTGTTTATTAAAACAGACAAATAGCATTCTCAGGCAATCGTAGTTTAGCGAAAATAATTAATCTTCGTAATTCCATCGGGATGAACCATTGTTTTAAAATTAAACATCTAAAAAACAGAATTTATCACAGTGATAAAACAGTCCGACTGCAAGGAAAACACATTTAACCAAACTATCAAGATCTGCTTTGATTATTTACAGAAATAAAAAGCACATTTAAAAGTTAAAAGACAGCGTATAGTCGCCGAAGGAAAATATTTCCCACCCGGGAGCACTTGTTTGTTACTGTTGCTTGTGCAAACAAAACATTAGGTGGAAGGAAAACACGCTCGTTTTCTGTCGAACGAGAGCAAACAAACATCGCTGGTCGGATTTTCAGAACCATCATAAACTAAATCGCGTCATTTCTGGTGTCAAGATTCAAGTAAGCGCCTTTTTCCTCCTATTTCGACCAGATCACGTCACCAAACTCTTCATAAATTTTCACCCAATTCCACACTCGAGGCCAAAGGCTGGATGACACCGATGGGACCGATGCTGATGGGTTCCAGAGGCGAAGGTTCGTCGGATGTTTAGTCTCTGGTCTCTGGTCTGTCTGGTTGGCATCGATACCCGAGCAGTGAAACTGACAGTGATGAATCCCCGTGCCAGAAGACTGTCACGGAAAAGTAACGAATTATGAAATATGAACCTGCCGACAAGGGATGAATGTGTGTTTTCAGCCGGGTTGAAGTGAAAATTGTTAGCCAGTGCCGAAGTGGAAAGATGAAAGAATATTTACAGGTGACTGGCTGTCAAATTGTCAGCTAATCGAACATGACTCGTGGGAATGTTGAAAAGGAAATCACTGAAGACAGTGAATGCCAGAGGGCTTCGCGGTGCAGCTCAACACGTTTTGAAAGATCGCATCCGAGTCGAGATCGTTGGTTTAAGTAGTTCACGCGCTATAAAGGCAAGAGCCGATACACTCGAGAAATCATTGCCGGTGGATGATGATTGTCGAGAAATCTGAAAATAGTCCCACCCATCAGACTGCGTGCATACGATCGAATGGAAAACTGCGCGAAAACCAGAAGAACGATTCGCGTCGCTGCTGTCTGCACCCACGAGCTGGAATGTAAACAAAACCGTTTTTCACACCTCGCGCACGATCGCACATTTATGCTTCGTTTTATTTCACTGCGGAATGGAATCGAATGTGAATCCGAAATCCAAGCAAACTTCTCTTTCTCTTTCCCTTTGCGTCTCGGCTCTGTTGGCTTGGAAACGCAGGAAACTAAGGTAACCAGATGCTAAAAATAAAGCATATTCGAGAAGCAGCGAGATTTGATTGCAAGTGTTGAGTAATCGAGGCATTCGGAGGAATAAAAACATGATCCGTGAGGAGGAATGATTGTTGGGAAATTTTCGAGCTCGGTTTGATTCTACTACACAATTTTATCAATCAATGCTTCCATACGGGTTTGTTGCGGGAAAAAAGGTTGCTTTGATGTTTTTTATTTTTCTGAATATTTTTAGAACTCGAACTTCTACAAAATATTAAGAAAATCATACGATTCATACCATAATAATGCTCTAATTCTCATTAAACCAAAAGAAACTTTTAGTAATCCGATACATATTCTGTACATATTGCTTTAAACTTGTACACTGATGTATTATGAACATTCAATTTAAATTGGCAGTTACGTATATAGGTATTCATAAATAATTTATAAATTACTCCTGATATCTGTGATTGTTTCTGAAGATGAAAATCCTCTTTTTTTTTATTCTCGCTTATTTTCCGTCGGTCTAGTTCCGCCACTGTTGTGGCCAATCACCGACGCCCAGGGAGGCGACTCCACACCCAGGACCCTAACTCACGACCCGTTTATTAACGAACCGGCGCCAACGGCTTTACTTCCTCATGCGATGGAAGGCGTGATCCCAGAGATTTTTCGCCTCAGAAAATCTCCCGGTGTCGGCTAGGATTTAATCTAGACCAGTTGGGTTGGTTGTGAGAGGATCACGCCACCTCACAACCATCGACACCTATGTCGGCGGTGGGATTCGAACCCAGACGTCGGTTGATTTTGTAATACAAAATAACTCTGCTACTATGAACACACAATTAAAAGAGTTACAGATAAAATTGTGAAATCAGTCCTTGTGATTTTCAACATAAACTCCCAGTAATCGATATTTCTCTTACTCGATGTTTTCTTTGCTTGATAGATAATTATTTTCTTACTTTGTGACGTTGATTAAATTTTGAACTGTTATTATACTATATACCCATTGGACATATAATTTTATGAAATTGGTTCACTATTTGGGATTAATTACCATCTCTATTTTGTAGTCTTGTCTTACAAAACTAGAATATTTATTACAATATTCATTTCACTAAGCAGACGTTTGCGGAGCAAATATGGATTAAACATAAAATTATTGCGAAATCATTGAAAAAATCAGCAAATTACGTTAACCTATCAAATTGACCAGCAATAGAAATTTGGATTTCTTCGAGTTTCAGTAAAATAGACCATTTTCCACATTCGTCTCATCACTTTTATTATGATCATAATTTTCAAGCTCTTATTACATCAGAATTTCATTAGTGCAACAAATGATCACAATTTATTTTTTTATTATGTTTGAATATAGATCATTTCCAATCAACAATTGAAACATAATAAAAAATTAAATTGTGATCATTTGTTGCACTAATAAAATTCTGATATTTCAAGAAACATCTTTTGTTACTACTATGAAATTGTAAGGATACAAGCAACAACTGAAGTTGCATCGCTGCTTAAAAAAACTTCACACCAACAACGTGATTTGTTGTTGAAACGTTTGAAACCTAACCTTCTTTAGATAGATCTAGTGGGCGAAGCATAGAAAGTAAACAAAACAAACACGCAAAAAAAAATTCTAAAAGTTGCTGTCATGTTCTCTCTTACATAACAGCAACTTTCGGTAAATCGTTTACCTTATATTTGTTTTTAAGATGAGGTAACTTTTTACTGAGGTTCAACTGATGTCTTCAGGTCGCAAGACGTTCAATTCACATACGAAAATGTTGCTGTGACGATAAACCCATGTTCCTTACAGCGCTTGTTGCGAATTTTATTATCGTTACAACACAATAGACACACCGTTGCAACGATTAAAATCTTAAACAAAGTTATTACCCGTTATGGGCTCGACAAAAAAACACCCTTCCATGGCCGACGGGGTACCCGGGTACCCACAAATTGAAACTCTCGTAACTTTGACAATTTTCATCCGATTTTTATAGTGTTAGTACTAAAAGATAAAACAACTTATCTACTTTAAAATTAGTGCCAGCGGTGCACTATGGTCGGAATCGTAAAATTTCACGACAAAAATCTGTAAGGCGGAAACCATAGATGCTAGAGATTTCATGTCTTCTAGAAAGCTACTCTACTAAGAGAAATCTAGGGTGGTCCTATTGTACTCAAAATAAAAATTGTAACTTTTTTATCTTATGACATAGAGCAATATTGTCTACCATAAAATTGTAGCTAATTTAATTTCATGAAACTTTGTTAGAAAAATTATTGCTATATCTCGTTTTTTCACTGTTCTAGGGCAATTTTTACAAATTTATTCGGGGTGGATCTAAAAAAACACAATTATTGTTCTAGTTTTTTCAGCTTTATTCGGATTTGAAAGCGGTGTTCGAATGACTTCTAGGGCGTAAAAAACTGCATATTTTGACACTAATAGATTATTGCTAACTTTCCAGAGAAAAAAGTTACAGGTATTTTTTCGTTCTAAAATGAATGCATAAAATATACTCAAATATGGCGTTATTTTGTAACAACGTGTAAAATTCATGTATTTTCATGTTGATGGCATTGCATAGCACTCTTCAGCAGTGTTTTTAGTACTTGTTTACATACACGTTGGACGAAATCGTTGCCATAAGTAAAAACAGCCGAGGACAAATTGTATCTAAAAGAAAAAAAGAAAGAATTGCAAGGTATTTTATTGGCAAAGTTCAACGCTCGTGTCGATGTACTTACACAGGGAGGAGGTGGATCATCAACCACTGGGTCGATGTGTCGTAAACTTCTATCGGAGCCAGAGAAGTTTGCATTGGCACTCGGTCTAAACGAAAAATTGGTAAAAAACCTAGCTGCTATAATAGTACCTAATAATAATCAGCCTAGACCAGGTGAGCAGTTCCACAGAAAAATTTTCAGCTT
The DNA here is from genome assembly GCF_029784165.1 of Wyeomyia smithii. Lineage (NCBI taxonomy): Eukaryota > Metazoa > Arthropoda > Insecta > Diptera > Culicidae > Wyeomyia > Wyeomyia smithii. Next base: position 242,222,836 of record NC_073695.1, on the reverse strand, counting down.
TATTATTTTTTTCTTTTTAAATATCATTTTTGAAACATTGCACTGGTGTTCCTGTAAGCTAAAGATAACATTTTGTGCATTCGAGTGTCTATAAATGATCAAAAATGTTTTTAGCATTTAAACGGTTTAAACGGCAAAGTTGTAGATAATAATTTTGTCCTTCAAAATAAAGTTTTTTTTTTTTGAGATATTCAATTTAAAAATTTTTTGTATTTCTTTTCGATGACTCAAACAAAATCTTATAGCAAGAAATGGGATTTTTAGTCTATAGGAAAACCCGTGCGAAGTTTCAGCCAGTTAAAAAAAATCGATTAAAATGGTTGCCCATTTTTTGTGAAATTACACAAATTGAAATAGCGGGCTTCGTTAAGCGTTGTGACGTGACATTCAATATGTACGTGAACCTATACGGGTGGTATCCCATGCCTTCGACACTTGATAAAATTATAGCACATTCTACCGGGATCATGGCAAGTCTACCCCTTTCAACGGGATTTATGGGTGAATAAGGCTCTGAAGCTAGAAACAAATATTATCGGAACGATCGCCAATTTCACGCCCGAATAAATTCAAGAGTTGCGAATTTTACGGATGTTTTTTGACGTGCTATGGATTCTTTAGATCCCATTCTTGCAACTAGATCTGCCAGAAAAAGAAACAGATATTCAAAGATCTACGATTGAGTGGAAAGAGTACTTGGATTAATATAAAAACAATTTAGGTTTGTAAATATGTATATAAATATGTAAATTGTAAATATGTAGAGAACCCTGCCATTTTTCAATTTTAAAACAATGATAATTTATTTTTAGCGAGCATTGGAAACTATTTACGGACATTAAAACAAGCGCTTTTTCATGCCCCAAAAGTCACTCGAAGGAATTCTCCAAATAAAAATCGAATTGGAATAACTAGATAGTTTTGAATGGTAGATTAGCAAATTTTTGTGTGAAAACTCCAAGTTTTTAAATGCATTTTAACCCTAAAAAAGTTGACTAATTCTACAAAATGGATTTTGAAGGTGAAACTATGAACTTTCATCCTAAACGTGTTGTTGTTGCATATATGTGCAAACAAGGGAGTAGGGTGCCTCCAAAAAGTGTCATTTAGAGCGAAAAAATACCTGTAACTTTTTTCTCTGAAAAGTTAGCAATTATCTATTAATGTCAAAATATGCAGTTTTTTACGCCCTAAAAGTTACTTGAACACCGCTTTCAAATCCGAATTAAGCTGAAAAAACTAGAGCAATAATTGTGTTTTTTAGACCCACCCCGAATGAATTTGTAAAAATTGCCCTAATACAGTGAAAAAATGAGGTAGAGCAATATATTTTTTTAACAAAGTTTCATGATTTAAATTAGCTACAATTTTGTGGAAAACAATATTGCTCTATGTCATAAGATAAAAAAGTTAAAATTTTCATTTTGAGTACAATAGGACCACTCTAGTAACCACTCATACCAAAATATAAATTCCTTTTAGTAGAATAACTTTCTAGAATTGGTATAATGGTATAATTACAATAGATACCTCATATAAGTACTTCTGGAATCGGGATGATGTCCACAGACCTGCAAACGACCTCAGTGGCCATTTTGAATACAGGTCGGACTTGATTATTCGGAACATCAAAAAAATTTTCATTCCGGATAATCGAGTTTTCCTGATAAACGAATCACTCAAAAAATACTGAAATTTTGCGATTAACGAACATAAATTAAATATTTATTTTCTTTATTTACTCGTATGATTTAGTGGCGTAACCAGAAGTTATTTCTGAGGCGAAAAGGGGTAAAATCTTGAGAAGCAAACAAAAATAAATTGGACATTGATTATTTTCACTTAATTCGAACATGTCCCAAACGTGCCGGAAGTGACTTAAATGGTAACAAATATGCCAGAAGGGATGGTAAAGACGAAATTTTGGAATAAAAATGAAAACGGACACCAAAAAAAGAAAATTCCGGATAATCGAGTTTCCGAATAATCGAGTCTCCGGATAATCGAGTCCGACCTGTATCGAAATGGCGACTTCCAGTTTCTGGAAAAGAATCAAAATTGGCTGAATGCTATCGAATATGGGTATTCTCGGGATCAGGATTAGACCCAGAAACCCGGAATCAGCTCCAGACGCCATTTTGATATATAAGATGGCGACTTCCGGTTTTTGGAAAACAGCTGAAACTGACCAAATACCACCTCATATGAGTAGTTTCGGAATCAAAATGATGTCCAGAGACCACAAAACGACCACAGAGGCCATTTTGAATTTAAAAATAACTTCCGGTTTCTGGAAAAGATTGAAAAATGGTCGAACACCACCCAAGATGGGTATTTTCGTAATAGGGATGGACATCATTTCGATTTCGACAGTACTCATATATATTTGGTCAATTTTAGTTATTCTACGGAAACCGGAAGTCACCACCTCAAATTCCAAAATAGTGTTTGGAGTTGATTTCCGATCTCTGAGCATCATCTCCATTCCGGAAATACCCATGTTCGATAGCATTCAGTCAATACTAGTTCTTTTCCAGAAACCGCAAGTCGCCATTTTGGCATTAAAAATTACCTCTGTGGTCGTCCTCAGGTCTCCGGACATCGTTCTAATTCTGAAACTACTCATCTGAGGTGGTTTCCGGTCAATTTTATCTATTTTCCGGCAACCGGAAGTCATCACCTCAAATTTCAAAATGGCGTCTGGAGTAGATTTCTTGTTTCTGGGCATCATCCCGATTCCGGATATATCCATATTCGATTGCATTCGGTCAATTTTGGTTCCCTTCCTGATACCGGAAGTCGCCATTTTGGATTCCAAAGATCGAAGATCGTTTTACGTTCTTTAGATATCATCCCGATTCGGAAAATACTCATATTGCATGGTATGTCACGTTGTATTTTTTAACTTTTTCCAATGGCCACTAGAGGCCCCAGTGGAATCTGTTCCAGAAGGATCATTTTGAGGGCACATCACTATAACATTCGAAACCGTTAAAATGCCTTGTGAAAGTAATTCTATGAACTTTGGACCAGAGAATCATACAACTAGATTTTGTTGAAATGTTCATGAAATCTAGTAGATTCGAAACATATCCCCGAAAAACCGGATTTCCGGCAATGAGAAAGTTCTTTCGAGGCACCGCTGACTTCGAATTCAAAGCAGAGAAGTTATTGAATCTTTTGGTGCTAAAAGTATCGAAATCGGATGATGCCCCCGTCGGTCATTTAAAGGGTAACAAAATCAAATTCACCCCAATAACACCCCACCCCCTAACTATATAAAAACTAATGTTATCAAAAGTTGCCTTTCAATGACATTTTGAGATGTCACTGAGTTTTATTACTTTTGATTGCAGTGAACTATGAAATTTCGTCCTATGAAACCTTAAAAGGTACCCGGGTGCCCCGTCGAGCACATAACGGTTATCGTTGCCCATGTAACAAACAAATGATCTCTTATTTTGTTCCAGAATAACATCTGATATTTGAATTAGAAGTCATCCAAAAACCATTCTTACAATTCGGCCGAAAAATGTGGGTCTCTAAAACGAAATAAAATAAATTGTTTCACACTGTGGTGTTGATGACTTAAAGAAGCAAAATACAAAAACTGAGCCATAAACTTGCAAGTGTCTCCACAGCGCACGACGTAAATAGTAAAAATATGAAAATTGAATAGAAATTGATAACTGGAGTTGAATCCTCATCAAATTTCTGGAAACAATCACTATACAGACAATTTTTTGTTCACCACAACGCCATGTAATTGCTATTCCGCCCATGTTGCTGCTACGATGAATCCTCGTTTCTGAAATTTGATCATGTAACATTTACCACCATTATCAAATTTTACGAGTAAGTTTATCCACATTGCTGTTTCATTCTTAACACTTATGTGGAAACAACAAAATGTTGCAATTGGCATCATTTTGGCAACACACAGCGCTTTGCTGGATATATTTACTCTTCTCTTTATACATATTAAGCAGAATAACAGGCTTGTCTTTTTCTTCTGCCACCATTTCTCATATATATTTCACATGTGCTTCATTTCACTCAATTGTTTCAGTGATTTGCTTACACCATTTCTCTTCTCAATTACCTTCTTCCATGTTTCTTTCACATTCCCATTCTTTTTATATATATTTTATTTATATAGTTTTTAGAAAATTTTCCCTCTCCATTTTACTTCTTAGTTTTTCTTGTCCATTCCTTTGTCCTTCGCCTTTTCTTTTTCCAACTTCCCTTTTTAGCTGCTCTTCCTTCTATTCGCAGCTCTCTTCTCCACTGGCCGCTCAAGTACTCTTTTCAATCCCTTTTTCATTACTTGCTTCCATTCCCCTATTCCATTTTTATAATCCTATTCCATGTTTCTATCATACTTCTCTACCTCATTTCGATTTTCTATTTTGAAATTTATCCTACATCCTCCATCTTTCTAACTCATTACACTTTCGTGTTTCCTTCTCTCAGTTACAAGTTTTCATTCTGCATTTACCTATACCAGCTTCCTCCTCTATTTGTTCCTTGTTTCTAGATCCCTTAACGTTTCCTACTTTTTTAATCAATTTTTCCTTCAGTATTTTCTTCTCCTTTTTTTCAATTTTTTTTTGGTTTTCCGTTGTCTTTTCTTATATTTTTTCGAATTTTCCTTCATTATTTTCCTTTTGTTTTCGTATTCACATTCCTCATTTTTATTTTTTCATAAATTTCATAAAGTCTTTACCTTTTACAATTTACAATTTTGCTTTATTATCTTTCCTCCATTTTTTTCTCCTTGAAAATTCTTTTCTGACTTCCATTTCCCTTTAATCTCTCTATTACTCTTTCTAAGTTTTTTTCTCTCTTTCCCTACTCAATTTCTGTTATCCATCCATCCATTTCATTTCATCCCATTTTCTATTTCGCTCTCTCATTTTTTACATTTATTTTCACTATCTTCTCCTGGTTTCCTTTCATAATTTGCAGACCTATATCTCATTCGAATTTCCATTCTCCATTTGTCTTTTCATTTTTTCATTTCCTTTATTTCTCCATCTCTTATTTTTTTACCTTTTTTTTGTATATACAGGTCGGGTTCGATTATCCGGAGACTCGATTATCCGGAATAATTTTTTTCTCTGTTTGTTATAATCTTTTATTTCGTAATTTTACTTTTTCTATCCCTTTTGGAATGTTTGATATCATTTTGTCCCTTCGTGTCCTAGTAAAAAGAAATCAATTAATTACTAATTCTTTTTACTTCACAAGACATCACTTCTTTTTTCCATGAAAATAAGTTCTAGCTACGCCACTGCACTGCATACAAGTAGAACAAAAAAAGAACAATGATTCAAGGTTCGTTGATCGCGAATTTGAACTATTTTTTGTGTGGTTCGATTATCGAAATACTCGATTATCCGGAGTAAACTTTTTTTCGATACTCCGGATAATCGATAATAATCACTAACTCAAATATCTTTCGCGTATTCTTTGGCAGGTATCAAATAAATGAGTCAGTCGTTGAATACAAGAAACAGATTTTACCCCATTCTAGACTTCATGTCAAAAATAGGATAAGGTTAACTGCTCTCGATACTGGGGTTTAGCGACTCATTAATTTTTATACTCCCTGTTCTTTGTATTATCTAAATCAGCTTTTTTAAACCTGATTTTTTTTTGCATTAATAAAACAGATTTGACAAACCTTTATGAACGCAGAACGCAGAAAAAACGCAGGATTTCTGAAAATTCGTCTCTCCTATGAAGTAGAAAATACAGCTCTTCCTATTCAGATCTTTATACGAAAAAATATTTGAAACGTTCAAACTTTTTAAAAAAATAAACTGGTACCGCTACTCCGTAGCTGACTAAAACCACTTGGCGCTGATTGGTCAAAGTTAGTGTTCCAAAAAGGTTAGACATTCTTCAATCATCGGACGAGTAACTAATTTTTCAATCGGTTATTGCAAAAATGAAGAAAATTCGTTTAAAACTGACCGAATTTAGAGTACAGTCAAACCTGTTTTTGTGCGAGAGATAGGGACCGCACAAAAAAAAATCATTTGAATCTTCACGTGCAGCTACAAAACAATATTTCCACAGCATTATTGAAAAAAAAAAACTTTTTTTATGCGGTGGATAGGGACCGCATAAAAATTTTTTTTAGGTCAAAATAACTCGAAAGTTGGTGTTTTTGATTTAGAATACCTATGAGAACAATTTAAAAACATCGGATTGATAAACGAAATTTTTTAAACATGCTAATCCTTTCAACCGCTTTCCTTCGTAGGCAAGCAATTCGTGACTTTCCCTACGTAAAACTGGCTCAAATAGTAATTTTTGGACGCAACACTTCTGTCATGCGTTGGAGTTCATTCCAAGAATCGCAAAAACTAAATTGCTGAAAATGTTGTCGGAAGTGGTCCTTTTTCATATACCACACAAAAAAATAATCGCATAGAAAAGTTGCACAAAATAAATTTCGCACAAAAAAGAGTCGCACAAAAACAGGTTTGACTGTATTTGAAATCGGAGACATGGCTTCGTTATATGTTTCATAGACGAACATACGTTAAAAATTGAATATTAGAAACAAAGGTGGACTTCCAGCCTTGGTTAATGAAACGCATATATTTACGAACTTTTTATCAAATTGGCAAATGTTGATGTTAATACGGCAAGAAACATATAGTAACAAATCATACCAAGAAAAGAAACGAATTAATGGAAAACCAATAAGTAACGGTTTACCACTAAATATTGTATTACCAAATTATTTGCTTCCGAATGTATTTAAAATTTGTGCGTATTTTTTAAAAATAAATAGCCTGGCAATTTACATTTAACGACATTTGTAGGTATCCACCCAGCTTTACATTCACCCCGCATGCAACAACATGCCGAGAGAAAGCAACATGCTATTATTAAGCTTTTTCCTTCATGCTACAACATGTCATGCCGATAGAAGCAGCGCCTGCTGCGGTTGCTAGCGAACTACTGAGGTTTGGATTGGATAAAGCGTAAAAACAAGTCGCGATAGTTAAAGTACCTAAGCTTGAGCACTGAATTTTAGCTGGTGTATTAAAACTTTCAACCAGACCAGATAGGTGAGAGGGTGTTATAAATTTCACACACGCTACTTGAAACATATATTACAGAAACCCGTTGAAAAATCAAAATCAAAATCGCAAAAAAAAGATAATTCTTGTTTATTGGTTGTTCAAATTAGTTATCCATTTTATTTACTAGTTACTTCCAAAATTGGCATATAGTCACAACCGCCAAACTAATCCAGAAGAAACATTAAAAAAAATAACTTTCAGTAACATATCAAATGTTTCGAAAAAATAGTAAAGTCTACATCAACCTAACTGTATTGAAAATTTCGAATTGAACATCCAATTCAAGTTTACGACATTTGTAGGTATGCTTAATTAAACTGAAAATACTGCCATCTTTCTGTCATAATCATGAAGTTCTGCTGAATTTTAAACATTTGTACTACTTATAAATCAGCCTGTGAGGATTTTTTTTTAACTCTAACATTTATTTAGGCCCAACCGCGAAGCATAACGGGGCCGAATATCTTTTGGAGTAGGGAAAAGCCAGCTTGAGTAGAGCCTGTATCCCGACTGCTCCTCCTCAAACAGGCATAAAAACCCTCTCATCTTTTCTCTTTCAAAAATACAATTTAAAAATACATGTCATTTAAGCCTACGATTAACATTAACATCAAAGTTTTTCTCTTTATAACTAAATACTAATCCTTACTACTATTCGTTGAGAGTGATGGTTCCTTATCTCTTTGAAATCAAAACTTATATCTAAGCTCGGTGGATCATGTCTCTCAAAAAGAAGCGATGATTTATGTTTCTATAAAAAAGATGAACGAAAGAAAGAAGAAAAAAAAACAGAATAGCCTATGAGGATTGATCAGTCGAAAGAAAGGTGAAAATGTTTGCAATTGTTATGATTTTTCCGGACATGAAAAAAATCCAGTAGGTACTAGTTAATTATTAGGGGTCTTCACGTCAAGCTTATATACAAATGCTTATCCGTAAACTGTGTATTTTCCATTACTCGTCAATGGGAGTGAGTATTTTTACGGCTGGGTACTTGTATACGAGCTCAATATGAATACCCATATTGTCTTATTCAATTTCAAACACATTTTTCTGCACTTCCCAGGCCAGCCTCAATAACACCAGTGCAGTGTAAGGAACGGAAACAACGCATTAGAAAGGTAATTGCCTTGCTTCGCGGATCCCTGGTTAACCTCACCAGGCGAATCATGTTACACTAATCTATCTCATCTCCATACCGACATCCGATGACATCGTATTCCAGTTTGATTCATGCTTTCGCTAAATCATCCGCTTACACAGTCATGACAGATCTTGGCTTCGTCCCAGCCGGTAGTTAATTGATTTAATCGAATCGTACGAACAAAGTTTGACCGTTTTTACCATGTTTTAGGGTGGGTTGAACAGTTTTCACTCAATCCCAGTTGACTGCGATTTTGGTCGACTGTTCCGTCCTCGCCTGCTTTGCTTACTCGGTTGCCACACACCTTTCCCCGCTCTGTTGCTACGATGGAAAAGTGGTTTTACGAGTAGTGTGGAGTTAATACTTCAGACACTTACGCGCAAACTAGCTCCGCCGGGGAAGTTGTTTATTAATGTTTCACACTCCACTGATCGTGCATAGTGCACAGTTCGTAATCTTGGACAGAAGTGGATGTAAATTTCGTAGTTTTCTAACGCCATGCGTTAGATCTTGAGCAGCCGACAGTGCGGCAGTTGGTTGATTTTTCCCATTTGGCTCAAGTCCCATCCTGAGTTGCATGTTAAAAGGGATAAGTTTGGGGGAATTTACGACTATTGCTTGGGGTAATGCGGTTGGTCTTCGCGGACAAGTGAAATTATGCATTTGGTGAACTGTTGTAGAATATTTATAGTGACAACACGTTTCGCATGTATTTTATTCTCTCTATTTACGTTATTATTTCAGGCGCAAATCCGGTGGTTAATTTTATTACAATAATAAGTAAAATAACATATTTTTCGTTTTATTCTATTTTCCGCCACTGTTGTTGTAATATAACATTTTTAATACACATTTCTTAACCACGACAATCCTATATTGATAACACTTTCAACGTAAATGTAGTTTTTGACATTTTTACATATTTGAGATTTTTGACATCTGGTCCAAACGACCTATGGCGATATCCATAAATTACGTAACGTAAAGGCCTTGTTTTCGGACCTCCACCCCCCATATGTAACGAAACGCTTTAAAAACAAACGATTTTCTTGTAATTTTCAATACTTGAAGGACATCGTTAAAAGTGCAAGCGATTATTTATGTGCTAGAAGAGCTTTCAGAAGATTGCTGAGCACCACAAATCAAAAATTTCGACATCTCCCTTTGCAAAGCTATGTGTGTACATTTTTGCTGCAAACTTTAGGTCCTTCAAAAAAATGCTACGTCAATTGTGCCACCCACTCTCCCCCTTGTCACGAACGCTCATGAATGCTACGTCATTTAAGTATGCTCTCTTCGGAGAGACAAACGCAACGAGCGAATCGCTTCTAAAGCCTGTAGTACACTCTTTGACCAATGGTCAAATATTTGGCGTTTTTCCGAAAAAATGTTCGATCGTCAGTGTAATGGTCAAACTTATTTGACGTCAAACACTCTTGTCAAATATTTTGTTACTGTTTGACCAAACATGTTTAGCGTGTTTGTCAAACAGTGTAATGACGTTCGTTGAATATTCTAGTCAAATTTTTTTCAGTGATGGTTGTTTGCCCGAGTTTGTCTCTTATAAAAATTGGGGAGTGACAAACAGACAAATTTTTTTTTTTGGTAAACGTCAAAGCAAGGCAGTTTTAACGCGTCCAACACTCCTGGATTGTTTTTTTCTGAAATCTACCTACAGCTCCTGGAATTTTGTTTGAATCTATTCTGATCTTGTTTGTATCTATTCTGATTGTAGCTCGATGGCACAAAGGTGAGTTGATAATATTGTATTCCAAGATTTTTCGTTGCTTTTTCAAAGCCTCCTCGAGTGAAAACCAAAACATATTACGAGTTTTCAAATCGTGTTGAAACTCACGGAATGCATAAGAAACATTCGAAAAAATCAATAAAATTTGCCAAAATTCTTGTCTTTTAACATTTTCTATGGTTATACACCCCTGGAAGAACCAAATGCAGTATGATTTTGGTGAATTTCCTTGAAAATCAAAATGATTCTTCTCAGGAAAATTTAATAATTTAACTAGTTCCTACACCTTATTCAGTTATATTTCTCTGCCGTTTTACGCATAATTTTCACAGCATCCATCAAAGTTTTTCTAGAACAAGGAACACTATCCTCTATATTTTTCAAATTATGTCTATTTACAGGAAAACCGAATGACTATCATCATGCCGACCTAGTCATGTTTGGAACATTGTATACAAAACATAAACAGCCCAAAAGCTAGAAAAATCAGAAAAGTGAAGCATAATATTTCATGTATTATCATTGCACCATATTCCCAGCTTCCATAAACCACACCATTGCTCTCGAAGTGAGAACATGTTTGCTAATAAAACCCTACTTGAAGCCTGACCGTGCAAAACCGTGGTAGATGAAGGATTCAAAGTATACTATGCGTCATATTGGCTCATTACTAAGTTGAGCTACCCATTACCTTATAATGGGTGTGATACTGTTGGAAAGATAGAAAAATGGCAAAGCTTGGTGCATCTAAAACATTAAGTGCAAACATCAGGTGTAGATGTACATACTAATCAAAAGTCTTGAAATTATTGACAGGACCAAACCAATCATAATTATTTCAGGCTGACTAAATAATCCTCGAAAGTCAAACTCGACTCCATTGAATTTTCTATTACCTGTCATGCGAGAGTCAGTGCGTTTAAAAATTCATGGCACACGACACATCAGTAAATACAACTTAATTAATCTATTCTACCATAAATTCTAATAAACAACACTATTACACAAAACCACACAAAAAAAGTCTCCAGAAAAACATCTTAATTGCACTCTGATTTCTATTTGCACAATCGAAACTGTAACAGTTAAACATTCATAACGGCCACAATCAAAACGGCACGCTACGTCGTTCCTCAAACTGGCAACTACGTGGTATCCGGTGGATCATCACATGATGTAAACCATATTCGAACGCGGACCAATTAGGAAAAATCTGTATCGAATCGTGTATGTCGTATCGAGCCCGTTGATAAGTTAACCTACCTCACCTGACGATTCTCATTGCTTTTTCTTGTGGGAGAAAAAAGATAAAACATTTCAAGACTCATCGCGCAAACAAAAAAAAACCATACTCGCAGCCGAAAAGCTACCACACCTCGTGCACCCAACAGATCACACATTCACGCTTCTGTCAAAGTCCAAAGCCCGCTAAGAGCCACTACACACATAGCCTTACATTCATGAAATGTTTGATACAAAAAACATATACTCATCTATTTTAGTTTGGTTATGCCTATGCCAGCGAAACAAACGCCGACTAGCACAGCGCAACGCTATTCTCTCCGCTCTCCAGGAAGTGCCGTTCTCTTCGTTCACACCACCATATGCACTCCATTATCGCACGTTAATAATGAACCGCTTGTTAGCGCGACGCACGAAGTAGGCACTCACACTCACGCAACCTAACTGGCCTAACAATTTTCAATTTGATTTCGTGGATAAATTATAACTTCCACGCATAGAACACAGTGTTTTTCACAAAACCTCCACTTTTCTCACTTGAACAAAGCATCACAGATCACAACTGTACACTTTTTAGCAAGTTTGGCCCCTCATTTCACTTATAAATCAATAACTTTAACGGATTGCTTTCGGGGCACGTATTATCGGTTAGTCGTGTTGCCAGCTCCTCCTCATCAGATCAATGTGAACTGTTCTCCAAAAACTAAGCGGATACTTGAAGTAGGTGAGTATTTTATAAAACTACGGGAGGGGGTATTGTTGCGATTCAACCTATAATCGTTACAATTTACGGTAAGTTTTTTCAATGAAGTTGCTTTTATATATTTTTCAGACTCAACATGGCGAGCCAAACTAACTGCTGCCGCAATGGACGACTGCGGGGAAGCAGTCCTTGAAGAGATTTCCGAATTTGCTACGGAAATGGAGAAACACCTGGAGGAACACATACTTTACAACCCTTGGAAGTTTTGTGTGATGTTAGCAACGAAGTTGCGCATGGTAAAGCTATCACCTTTCACTCTTTTGACGTAGAATTACGTCTTACGGCAACATACACAGGGGGCCAGTTTCATTACAGGGATCCAATTTCAAAAAACAAAAACATCGAGAGCGTCACAAAAATTGTCCATTTCCAACCGTTTTAAGCTCAGTCAGTTTCCAACCGATTTTCGTCATTTTTGCAGTAAGCGATTGGAAAATCAACCATGCACCCGTCCAAATGGAGAAAGTTGTAATGTGGTTGTTCGAACTGTTGTACTATTGAAAATTGTAAAGCCTTGTCGAAACGCAAATGTCGACCTCTCATTGGTCGCACAATGCTTCTTTCCCTGACAAGGTCGACAGAATATACCTAGTTGACTAAGAATGCGCGCTTTGTGTTTTATGTATAATTCATTCCATGATTGTGCCGATACCACACGGACTGCTGGATGGCAGCAGATAACAGAAATGCAGCACTTACGCTATTGCGTCTTACAACAAAACGGTTATAGATCGACATCACATTTTCCACCTTCATACTAATGTCTACCGTCGGCAGCATAAAACATGCACGATCTGCTTCCATGCGACTTAAGTCATATCTATTTTTTCAGTTATCCCAATATACAACGTGCAAAAATCTATGTCAGAGCGGATATTGCGCGCTATCTGGACCATGAAGCATTTATGCGATAATTGAACGAAATTTGCAACTACAGCAACCAGTCTTTCTCAAGGCTGCTCAATATATTTGGAAGAGCATAATGAATGGTTATTACTAAATTGCAACTTTGATTGCAGTTTGATGCTGCTGCAATTGCGCAGCAGTGTGATGTATATTACGATTCATTAACACTGTGCATCACAAGCGGTATATGCGAAACAAATCCGTAAATGTCAATTTACTAAATTTTCATCATTACAAACCAGTCACTTCTTACAGCATCTCGATCATACTCATGGTTCATAACAATTTACAGAAGGGGCATCTTTGCCGATTGAGGATTCCGGCCTTTCTCTGGTTAAACTCCGTCTTCTTACAGTATCATGAAATACAAACAATCTTCATATTCATATACTTGACCATGGAATCCAACGATACCTTCGGAAAATTAAAATTCTTTCTGCTTTGTTTATTTTAAACATTTAACAAGGCTGAAATTATTGACTGTTACTGCACAGTTCAATTGTCTGGTAAATACAACTAATATCAAACATTTATGAATTGATTATACGATTTTTTTATGTTTCTTTCAACAGAGTCGACTTGAGCACATCGATTAGTGCGTTTTCGACGTAGAATTATGTCTTACGACAACATATATAGGGGTACAAACTGTAAAACCGAAAGCATCGAGAGCGTCACGAATATTGCCCACTTTTAAAAGTTCTGAACTCAGCTAGTTTCCAACGGATTTCGTTTATTTTTAAAGCAAAAATAATATACGTAACAATTACGGAAAAATATATCGCTTTACACCATTAAAATGATTAACCCTAATCGAGTGTATTTCCAAAGCTATCGAAAAAATTATTGACATAAGACAGGCTGTCGTAATTCTACGTTAACCTTGCGGTCGTTTCGTATAAACAACCTCTTCCACTTTTTTAGTTTAACGAAATACTTCAAATATCAAATATACGGAACATCATCAAAAAATCCTTCTCTGCCAACATATAAAATACATAAATAACGTGTAATTTGATCTTCTCATTTTCAGAACCAACATACCAGAAAAGGAGACGACCGAAGGTTGACATTACCTGGGATGAGCAGAATATAGCTAACCTCATATCAGCCGTCGAGTGCCACGAATGTTTGTGGAACGCTGGCAATGTATTCTACAAAGATCGAGTTTAGCGAAATGCTGCGTGGCAAGAGATTGCTGAAAACGTTTTTCACCAAAAATTTGATACTGCACAACTGAACGCAAAGTGGACGAATCTCCGGATACAATTTAAGCCTTACCATTCTAAGGTTAAAGAAGGAGGCAAATCAGGCCAAGCTGCCCTGCCGAAAACTTATTGGAAACATTACGGACAGATGCTTTTCGTGTCGGCTGCCGAAGAGAATTATACACTGGAAACGGAATTGAATCTGGTGAGTTGAACAGCAAATTAAAATGAGAGTAGTCATGATCAGTGAAAAATAATCCAGGGAACTGATTATTGGGTAAATTTGGATCTAGCGCTCGATAGAAATATTTTAGAGAAAAACTTTTTTCTAGAAAATTGTTACGATGAAGCATTTATTTTCATGATATCAAAATTAGGATGACCAAAATTTTCGATGAAACAAAAAATCTAACTTTTTTTTTATTTTTGTAGATAGAATTTTATTTTACTACTATTTTACTAAACCGCAATAGGTCAATAGTCATGAAAAAAACGCCATGTTCAGCCCAATTTTTTTGTTTGAATTTCAACAAATTTTCATTCAATTTAATATAACATATGACTCTTATGCGAATATTGGCAGTACAGTACCAACAAATGAGCCAATAATAATAAGTTTTTTTTTTTATTTTAGGATACGGATCTCGAAAATATTTCCGACCAGCAGATCACACCCAAGACACTAAAGAAAAAGCGAATTACACAAACCACCTCAAGCGAGGAAACGAGATCAGTAGCACTGGCTGGAATGACGGCCACATTAGACAAAATGGCAAGTGTGGACAGTTTCCAAACATTTGGGAACTTTTTTTTGTTTTTCTTCATCTATAATTTATTTGACACAGCACAAATACAATTTAATGTTTAACGGCGCCAATTATATCTGGTAGCTTACTTTCTAAAGTATCTTAATAACTAAAAGCAAATTTTTTATCCTCGCTGCCGACTACGAGCTGAAACTAAATCTAACTTAAAGCTAGAATGTTTTGCATTAAAAGCACTGATTTGTTGCTTGATGGTTTTCCATCGCCATAGGTAAGCAGCATATTGAATATGTTCCGCTGCTGGGCCAAGATATTACGGACTGGCATATTGGGTTGTCTCCCTCGGGACCTGAGAGTATCGTGCGGGTCTAGTTGCTGTTTCCGGATCCGGGGTCTTAACGTGTTCTTGTCGTTTGGTTGGATGTAGGCGGAAGGGAATAGGATTAAACTGGGGCGTGGATGGATTTCAGGAAAACGTATATAAGGGACATGTAGGATAGGTCACGGCTCGCCAAGACATCACGAACAGGAACAGCCGGCTGCCTACTTTTGGCCTGCAGGGAACCTATTAATTTAGACCTGGCGTCACGGTGTACAGGGCATGACCAAACCACATGCTCTATGTCGTGATAACCCTCACCACAGGCACAGATACCACTTTCCCCGAGCCCAACACGACGGAGATGCGCGTCAAATCTATAGTGATTGGACATAAGCCGGGACATCACGTAAATGAAATCCCGACCTACATCCAACCCCTTGAACCACGGGTTCGTCGATACTTTGGGGATTATGGAATGTAACCACCTTCCCAATTCCCCTCTGGTCCGAGCATTTTGCCAACTGATGATCGTATTCTGACGTACAAGTAAGAAAAATTCATTAAAAGCAATTGGTATTTCATAAATATCACCGTTTGTTGCGCCCACCTTAGCCAAAGAGTCCGCTTTCTCATTGCCCGGTATCGAGCAGTGAGAAGGGACCCACGCTAAGGTAATCTGAGTTGATTTTTCGGATAAAGCACTCAGATGTTCCCGTATTTTTCCCAGGAAATACGGAGAGTGCTTAACATCTTTCATCGATCGGAGAGCCTCAATGGAACTGAGACTGTCCGTAAAGATGAAATAATGGTCCGTGGGCATTTTTTCGATAATCCCTAGGGTGTACTGAATTGCAGCTAATTCTGCGACGTAAACAGAAGCAGGATTATCGAGCTTATGGGAGACGGTTAAATTGTTATTGAAAATACCGAAGCCAGTGGACCCATCAAGAAGTGATCCGTCAGTGTAGAACATATTGTCGCAGTTGATGTTTCGATATTTATTGGGAAAAATTTGGGGATCTGCTGCACGCGTAAATGATCCGTGATTCCACGAGTTTCTTCTATCATGGATGTATCGAAAAACACAGTAGAATCAGAAGTTTTTGATAAGTCGACACGATTTGGAATATTCAAAGAAGGGCTAATATTTTGGGACATGTGATTGAAATACAATGTCATAAAACGGGTTTGAGAATTAAGTTCGATTAACCTTTCAAAATTTTCAATCACGGGACGGTTCAAGACCTCACATTTGATAAGAATACGAGAAGACAGGCTCCAAAAGCGGTTTTTCAATGGTAGTACTCCAGCTAAGACCTCCAAACTCATCGTATGGGTCGATTGCATGCAACCTAAGGCGATACGCAAACAACGATATTGTACTCGCTCCAGTTTGATCAGATATGTGTTTGCTGCGGAGCGGAAGCAGAAACACCCGTATTCAATAACAGACAATATCGTTGTTTGGTAAAGCCTTATAAGGTCTCCTGGATGGGCTCCCCACCATTGTCCGGTTATTGTACGAAGAAAATTCACTCTTTGTTGACATTTTTTCATCAGATACCTCACGTGACAACCCCAGGTGCCTTTAGAGTCGAACCAGATACCAAGATATTTATGTACCAAAACCTGAGAAATCGTTTTACCCATTAATTGTGTTTGAAGCTGAGCAGGTTCATGCTTCCTAGAAAAAACTACTATCTCAGTCTTCTCCGGAGAGAATTCGATACCTAGCTGTAAAGCCCAAGCAGACAAATTGTCCAAGGTATCTTGCAATGGTCCTTGCAAATCGGCAGCTTTGGCTCCTGTAACAGAGATTACACTGTCGTCTGCAAGTTGTCTTATCGTGCATGAATTTGCCAGACATTCGTCGATGTCATTTACATAAATGTTGTAAAGAAGGGGGCTTAAACATGAGCTCTGGGGAAGACCCATGTAGCTAATGCGAAAAGTTGCCAAATCGCCGTGCGTAAAATCCATGTGCTTTTCGAACAACAAATTGTGCAAAAAATTGTTTAAAATTGGAGAAAATCCTTTTCGGTGAAGTTTGCCCGAAAAAATGTCAATAGAAACGGAATCAAAAGCCCCCTTAATGTCCAAGAACGCAGCCGCCATTTGTTCTTTGCGAGCATACGCCAGCTGAATATCTGTTGAAAGCAACGCAAGACAATCATTCGTCCCTTTGGCACGGCGGAAGCCAAATTGAGTATCTGATAGTAGACCATTTGATTCGACCCAATGGTCCGAACGACGGAGTATCATTTTTTCCATCAATTTCCGGATACAGGATAGCATTGCAATCGGCCTATAAGAGTTGTGATCAGAAGCTGGTTTCCCTGGTTTTTGGATGGCGATCACCTTCACTTGCCTCCAATCCTGCGGTACAATGTTTTGCTCCAGGAACTTATTGAACAAGTTCAACAAGCGCCTCTTGGCATTGCCGGGTAGATTCTTCAACAAGTTGAATTTGATTCTATCTAACCCAGGTGCGTTATTGTTACAGGACAGGGGGGCAACTGAAAATTCTGCCATCGTAAAAGGTGATTCTATCGCGTCGTGACCCGGAGACGTATCGCGAACAAAGTTTTGCGCAGGAACAGAGTCCGGACATACTTTCCTGGCAAAATCAAATATCCACCGACTTGAAGACTCCTCGCTTTCGTTGACCGTTACGCGATTCCGCATTCTTCGGGCTGTGTTCCAAAGAGTGCTCATCGATGTCTCCCTCGACGTCTCGTTCACGAACCGACGCCAATATCCACGTTTCTTTGCTTTAGCCAAGCTTTTAAGCTTGGTATCAAGCTCCGAATACCGTAAATAGTCGCCAGGTATACCTCCCTTCTGGTAGGCCAAAAACGCGTCGGATCTTTGCGTGTAGACATCGGAGCACTCTTGGTCCCACCACGGAGTGGGAGGCCGTTCTTTGATCGTTACGCCGGGATATTTCTTCGTTTGGGCTTGCAACGCGGCGTCGAGAATCAAGCCCGCGAGGAGGTTGTATTCTTCAAGTGGTGGATGATGTTGAATCGAATCGACCGCTTTTGAAATCATTTCCTCGTATAACTTCCAATCGACATTCCGTGTGAGGTCATACGGAATGTCAACTGGTCGCATGCAAGTTGACCCGTTATTAATTGAAATAAGAATAGGCAAATGGTCGCTACCGTGAGGATCGAGGATTACCTTCCATGTGCAATCCAACCGTAGCGACGTCGAACATAAGGATAAATCCAAAGCGCTTGGGCGCGCTGGAGGTTTCGGGATACGTGTCATTTCACCGTTGTTTCAAATAGTCATGTCGAAGTCATCGCAAAGGTTCTAGATTAAAGAGGAGCGGTTATCATTGTAAGGGGAACCCCAAGCCACACCATGAGAGTTGAAGTCTCCCAAAATCAAACGTGGCGAGGGAAGAAGTTCTATTAAATCAAAGAGCAGCCGTTGCCCAACCTGTGCTCTGGGGGGAATATATATTGAGGCAATACAAAGCTCTTTACTTTGTATTGTCATTTGACATGCGACAACCTCGATGCCTGGAATCGAGGGGAGGTTAATACGATAGAAAGAATAGCACTTTTTAATCCCTAAAACTACTCCTCCATATGGGGTGTCTCGATCAAGGCGAATAATATTAAAATCATGGAAGTTGAGATCAATATTTGAAGTAAGCCAAGTTTCACAAAGGGAAAATGCATCGCATTTGTTTTTTTTATCAAAACTTTAAACGAATCTTTTTTTGGTAAAATACTTCTACAATTCCACTGTAAGACAGAGATAGAATCCTTCATATAGGCAGTTGAATTAAGCATCGAAGGATACAATCGCTGCAAGGAGGGGCAATTGGGCAGTCAACTGCTTAAAAAATGATCTAACTGTTGGGAGAAATGCTGTAAGAAAAATTTTAATTGGATCGGGTACATTGAAAGTTTCAAAAATCCAGTCCACAATGTCAGAAAATTTCACTAATCCAGAGTTTGTTTCATCAACTGTATGTGCAAAAGGAACAACTGGGGTTTTAGATGTTCCTGGCAGTGCTGGGAACTCCTTCTGGGACTTTAAATTTGCAAGCCCAGGAGGAGTTTGCTTCGGTTTTTCCGCAGCACTGTTTGGTTTGCTTGTAACTTTCATTTCACTTTGAGAAATCTTAGGACCTTACTGGGAAGTTTAGGAGAGGAAATATTTTTCCTTTTTCTAGACTCCCCAGGATTGGCGTAAGATGTTCCCGCTGGTGAATCGTCAGAATCGGTTTCATCAGAGGACAACAGATCATAAGGGTTTGATGTAATGGGAGAAGTGGTAACGGTCTTCTTCAGCATTTCAGCGTAAGAACGCTTCGAACGCTCTTCGAGAGACCTCTTTATTTTATCCCTGCGCTGCATGTACACCGCACATGTCGAGAGCTCATGCTGACTCTCCCCACAGTGAATGCATTTTTCAGCATTTTTACTGCAGGAATCATCCGCATGTTTCTCCCCACACTTGCCACAGCGTGCCTTATTGCAGCAGTAGGCGGCGGTGTGGCCTAACTGCTTACAATTCAGGCAGTTCATGACGCGAGGCACATATAATCGCACAGGGAGACGAACCCGGTGGATCGAGACGTGGCTTGGTAGCGCTGACCCGGCGAACGTAACTCGAAACGAGTCTGACGGGTTGTATACTGTTTTGCCACCGATGATCGATGCTGACCGCAATTGCTTGCAGTCGAGCACCTTTACATCGGGACAGGTTTTGTTTTTAAAGCATCCTTTGGCACTTGCCAGTATACACTCGACGGACAGACTCGAATCGGTTATGACACCGTCGATCTCCACGTCTCGTGCGAGTATGTTAACGCGATACTCGCGTGTGAAGAGCTCAGAGCAAGCTATATCGTTGGCCTCTTTCAGGTTACTGACCACGACACGGAGCTTGTTAGGCCGGACCTTGGAAATTTCGGTCACGCCCTTGTACTCCTTCGTCAGGTCTTTAGAAATCTGCAAGAGGTTCAACTGTTTCGATTTCGGTCCCGCCTTTGGCCGAAAATAGACAGCATAGCTGCCCTGGGCTCCGTCTGGGTAAAGCCTGTGGCGAGGGGGGACTGAAGAATGAACAGGGGAGGGGGTAACAGAAGGGTCAGGGTCAGAGGGGTTCAGGGATGGTGGCGCGGGAGGCGAGGGATCTACATCCATCCCGCTAAGTCTAGCGCACTAGCGCCGACAAGAGCACGTACCTTTTTACTTCACCCTTCCAGTAGGGTTGGTTGTCCGATCGTTCGAAGTTGCAGCCGTTACAGCCAGCAGCACCAATACAGCAGCACCAAACAGCCACCAGCAGCGAGCCAGGTGTGAGATCACTCCACACAGCGATACAACTCACTGTCAACTGATGGCTTCTTCTTTTTCCTCTTTTGTGTCTCGTCCACTGCTGTAGCACAATTCAGCCAGCAGCCAAATCGGCTTACGCACCAGCTGATAGTCACGATGCGAAACAGTTGCACAAAGGCGCGACCTTTTTTTTTTTTTATAACTCTAATATTTATTTAGGCCCAACCGCGAAGCATAACGGGGCCGAATGTCTTTTGGAGTAGGGAAAAGCCAGCTTGAGTAGAGCCTGTATCCCGACTGCTCCTCCTCAAACAGGCATAAAAACCCTCTCATCTTTTCTTTTTTATAAATACAATTTAAAAATACATGTCATTTAAACCTACGACTAACAATAACATTAAATTTCTTCTCTATGTTAAATATCAATTTTTAATACTATTCATTGAGGTGTGATGGTTCCTTATCTCTTCGAAATCAAAACTTATACCTAAGTTTGGTGGATCATGTCTCTCTGAAAGAAGCAATGATTCATGTGTCTCTAAAAAGAATAACACAAGAAAGAAGAAAAAAGGAACAGAATTAGTGTGAAACTTTTTGAGGGTAGTTGTGTTGGGAAAAATAAGCAGAAACGGCAAGGAGATAATCAAATTTGATATTTCGTACCTGAATCGTAGACGTCACTTTCTGTTTTTTGAGAGAATCTTTAAGCTTGGCCTTGCTCTACGATACTTTGGGCATACGAAAACTATGTGGTCGATGTCTTCGTATCCTCCACATTCGCACAGATTACTATCGACCAAGTTTTTTCGATAGAGGTGTGCGTTCGCAGCATAGTGATTGGACATTAGGCGCGAAATAACTCGAATGAAATCCCGAATTAAATCTAACCCTTTGAACCAAGCTTTTGTAGACACTTTAGGCGAGATCGAGTGCATCCATCGCCCAAGGTCGTCTTTATCCCACCTTTCCTGCCAGTTTGCCAGGGCCATTTGTCGAGGCAGGTGAAGATACTCGGTATAGGTGATCGGTCTATCGAAAGGCGCGACCTTGAACCCGGATTTATTTCACTCGACCAGGCAAACAATGCCAACACTTGTTCACACGTCTTTTGTTTTATATTCTATCGGAGCGATCACCGATCACACGTCCGATACTGATGCGTGTTCGGCACAGAATGATATATTCAACGGTTCTCAACCTGGGGTACGAGAAATTAATTAGCACTTTTTCTGAGTTTTAACTGAGTTTTAAAAACTCACTTCAATTGTATGCTATCCTTGATCTGCGAATTTATATCTTTTCTTTCAACCTGATTTCCAAGAACTTTTTAATCAAAAACAAGCAAGAGGATCACACTAAGATCATAAAAACTGTTGCATTTTGTTTTTCCATGTTTCTACATAATGTTTAAACACATTTTCTGTTGTTCTATTGTAGAGTACTACTAAGTTTATTATGTATATTTTTCTTTACAGCTGAAACAGCAACATGTTTGCTTTTCTTCCAAAAAATGTTTGCTATTAAAATTAAATGAAAAGCGAGAAAAAGTTCAGCAGTTGCTTATATTGGCACTTAGTTCAGGTGAAACTGCTAAGGAAAAGTTACCCATTCCCGCTTGATTCGTACCATTAAATGCACCTAATTAATTCATCTAACGCCCCGTACTTTTAAAAGCATTTCAACACCCTATTAAATCCCTATATCATACACGCTCGATCTTTGACGGTTAATGGATCGAAAAACCTGATCTCGTATGGCGGAGGAGAGAAAACCAGACGCACATTACCTTCGTAGCAATAACGAGTTCTGCTTTGCATTTTCGCCCATTAACGCGCTTCAGTCGATTGGAAAATTCTCAAATTTTAGTTTCTATGCCGCCTACGATGACTGCTTATGCGTCCACTACAAACGGAAAAGCGAAAACCGACCTATTTTCGAATGCAACAAACACATTCTGAAACTCCGGCTAAGCCTACTGGTTGAATGCGGAACAGTGAAAAGATGTCAACTAACAAATTATGGGATAATGATGACGAAAACGATGACTGCAACGTCTTGCCTTTCTCTCTCAAGGCTGTGGGGGTTATTGTTTATCTCGTTAACTTCTGCTGTCGGTCGCGGTCAGGACTGTACTGAGGGAAACCGTTCGGGCGCTGGTGCACCAGTTGTGAATGGACCCAGACGAAAGCTGACCGCCAACCTGCCGGGAGTACAACGATGTACGTGAATACACTACTAAGCCGGGCCACTTTTGAAGGGAAACAAACGATCGTAAAGTGGCGGTTGTTGGTTGTTGGTGTTGGTGGTCGTAAAGATTGACCACCGAGCCGTAGAATTTTTCCACCCAACCGGCTGTATACATCGCTGGTGGAAAACATCGGGAAATTGTTAAAGCAACAGGTTGAACTTTGACTTTTTTCAATCGACAACTTATCATAGCAAAACTTTAGAACCGTATCTTGATTGCGCAATCGGGTCAGGTAGGCACGGATCGTCTGAGACGTGTATCAAGTTTCATTGGTTTTACGCCTCGAACGTGAAAACGTGGCTTGCTGGGCTGTCAGGTGAAAAGTGCCTACTGTGGGCTGCTTCGTAATCGTAGAAGATTTTCGTTTTTGGAATACCTTCCCACAATAGAGAATTTGATTTCCTCGTGGAAGGTATAGTCGTTTTGTAAAAATAGAATACTGATCGTGGGAAGGCGTGGATTACGCTGACATCAACCGAGACCGAGAGGGCACATCTATTCATCCGGATTAACCTGCCCGGACCTGTGACTTGGGAGTGAAATTGTGAAAAGCGTTTTGGAAACGGCGGCTCGAGCTGGCCTTGAATAAGTAATCAATAAGCAGTGTAACATACCGGCACGAGTTCAAGCAACGACGTGCTCGTTCGAAGAACAGAACCAAGAAAACTGTAGGTGGAGTAGGACGAAAATAGAATCATTTCGTAGAAAATTTACATACCAAGCTCGGCTGTTCGAACTGAAAGTTAGAAGTTGTATTGTTTCGTGAGCGACAAAGAAATTCGGGTACAGAATATTACCAACATCAAATAAAGAGAAAAAAAATCGCAACTACGCACAATCGCTGCTTCGGGCTGACGAAACAGCAGGCGGGGATCGATTGACGAATCAGGATTCGAAAAAAAAATTCAACACTCCCTGCGACGAAAAATAAATCCAGCAAGGACGAAGCGAGAAAAAAAACAACTCTGTCCCGAGAGAAAATATAAAGCTGAAAATCAACCCCCCTCTGGTCGCACGAGCAGCTTGCTGAGTTCAAGGGTGTTGCGATTTTTTTTTTCGCTATGCTTACTGTGTTTGTGCCTGGAAGGAAAGTCCGTTTGCGTTATATACTGTTTTTTTACGCTCTCTCTGCAGAGCCATGTTTTTTCTACTTTCTCAAGGACTTTCCGCGTACATTTTTTTTTTTGCTACAGCTGCTAGTGTCTGCTGCTTCTTTCTACGTGAGTTGGAGCGGAAAATACATTTTCCATGCCAGGACTCTACCGAAGCTGACAGGGG
Source organism: Wyeomyia smithii (assembly GCF_029784165.1). Lineage (NCBI taxonomy): Eukaryota > Metazoa > Arthropoda > Insecta > Diptera > Culicidae > Wyeomyia > Wyeomyia smithii. The sequence goes on along the minus strand of NC_073695.1, from coordinate 242,198,808 downwards.
GAAAATGGTCAACATTGGTCTGTCTTGATTATATAAGTACATAGTCCTTTACATTTTTTTTTCTTGTGCGCCAATTGGTTCCGTATGGAACGCCCCCAATTGTGTGTACTCTTGATGCATCGAATTCTTTTTCCTGGGTAGTGTTGAATCATACTTTTCAGCTATTAATTAATTGCTTAGGTTGAATCAACTTTAGCACCAGAAATGACCTCATTAGTCACGGCTAATAAGTTCAAGACAATTGCACTACACAAGCTGCGGTAATTTCCAACAATTTGCCAAAAACGTATGACTATCAGATTGTGGCTCGCGGCCAAAATGTCTCGAGTAATATACAAATTCATGTTTCTACTTCGGAACACCCAAAGTGTGCGCGCTTGTTGAAATATCTCCCTTCGCCGCCTCCTAGACTCATAATTTTATTGAGCACAGAACAACTTTTACGCGCAGTTGGCAAGGATTGCTCAGTTGCGCGTGTTTCCCGTCAGTGTCATCTGATTTCGAGTTTATAAATTATACGGCAAACAAGTCCGGAATCACATCTATGTTGAAATAAAAAAAAACTCTCGATTCGCTTAGCTTCACAATTCGCAAACGGAGAAGACCCCGGGCATTCCTGAACACTTAGCAACGCTAAATTGCCAGATTCTTTTCCTGAACCTGGGGCCAGCACAATAGAACCGGTGATGAATCGTAAGGTTTAGAAAATTTGTTGGCATGATTCCAATCCGAAACAGCGCAGTAGACACTAGCCAGGCCTAGGTACAAAAATAATGTGGAATCTTAAAATTTCCCTTCCAACTACTGCAACCGGTGTTTTATTACGGAATCGCTGCTAGCATAATTATGAACGAACGATGTCAAACCTACACATTTTAAACTCTTCCAGCCTCCTCAGATTCGAAAACCGAACTCACTCAAATTTCCCGGCTTACCTTGCCAACAGTATCACCAAACTCTTCCTAGTCATAATAATTAATACATATTCCAATTACCCAGTCCGTCTACACGTCGTAATCGTCATCTCAAGCGGCAACCGGCGTATCAAATAATGGCGAGGATCATTAAGCGCAATGAGCGATCGATGACTACTTGGATGCTGGTCCCCACCACACCAGCCAATTGTTCGAAGCACTGTATCATAAAACAGTACATCAACAGTGTTTTCCTGCGTGCAAGAAAAACGAAAAGCCGAATGGAGATGTTTTCGATTTATTTTCATATGAAACGAGAAATAGCAATCTTCTGCGCAAACAAACGCACCCATAATGAGCATCTTCAGTTGGACAGACCGCGCCGAACGGTTTCGCAGTGAAAAATGATTCTATTATTAGGAACCTGTGCGGGGTTTGTTTTGGTCGTGTTTTCATCTGCCTGCTGCGGTCTATGCGATGAGAATGGGTGTGAGGGAGCGGTGAAGCGGGGAGTCAAGGGGCTCTAGGTTATTCGATATTCGATGAGAATGTAGAACAAAAACGGGACTCGCCCGAGTAACCGAATGCCAAGTGATCGAAGGTGGTTTTTAATTTTTGCTTTTCTGGCAAAATTCAAAAACACGAACAATAGTGCTTACTAAAGATCATTATTTAAAACTGAAATGAAATGGAAATAGAACTAAGATATTAAAGTTAGAAAAAAATATTTTGAGTGTATTGTACTCAAAAAGGAACCGTTCCTAAACCACGTGGTCATAAAGAGGGGGACGGGGGGGTTTGTCAAAAGACCACGAAAAACCACGCATGGGGGTGGGGGGATTAACGAAATGACCACGTGGTCTTTTTTTCTGACTTATAATTTATTGTTGCCACCAAGTCAAGAGCAAAAGCTTTTGCATTTTAGAAATATAGATTGTACCGAATGTTCAAAAATAAAAATTTAAAAAATTTAAGCGAATTTTTGGCACTAGACAAATGAAAAAAACCACGTGGTTAAAGTCGCAAGGGGGGAGGGGGGTTGGCCAAAAGACCACGAAAGACCACGGGGGGGTAGGGGGGTTATAAAAAGGGATCAAAATATGACCACGTGGTTTAGGAACGGCCCCCAAGGGTTTTTTTTTTTTAAACTCTAATATTTATTTAGGCCCAACCGCAAAGCATAACGGGGCCGAATATCTTTTGGAGTAGGGAAAAGCCAGCTTGAGTAGAGCCTGTATCCCGACTGCTCCTCCTCAAACAGGCATAAAAACCCTCTCATCTTTTCTCTTTTATAAATACAATTTAAAAATACATATCATTTAAACCTACGGCTAACAATAACAATAATAAATAAAGTTCTTCTCTGTATGAGTAAATATCAATTCTTAATACTATTCGTTAAGGTGTGATGGTTCCTTATATTTTTAGAAATCAAAACTTATATCTATGTTTGGTGGATCATGTCTCTCAGAAAGAAGCGATGATTCATGTGTCTCTAAAATGATCAATAAAAGAAAAAAAAAGGAACAGAATTAGTGTGAAACTTTTTGATGGAGGTTGTGTTGGAAAAATAAGAAAAAAAAATAAGAAGCAAGGAGATAATCAAATTCGATACTTGATATCTCTTAAAAAGTCATAAATAGGTATTACAAGTGCTGGGTTGCGGCTAGCAAGTGCATCCCGTACTTGCATTGTAAATGTCACTTTCTGTTTTCGGAGAGAATCAATAAGCTTGGTTCTTGCTCTGTGGTACTTAGGGCATACGAAGACTATATGATCTATATCTTCGTACCCTCCACATTCGCACAGGTTACTATCGACTAAGTTTATTCGATAAAGGTGTGCGTTTGCAACATAGTGATTGGACATTAGGCGCGAAATAACTCGAATGAAATCTCGAGTTAAATCTAACCCTTTGAACCAAGCTTTTGTAGACACTTTGGGCGAAATCGAGTGCATCCATCGCCCAAGATCGTCTTTATCCCATTTTTCCTGCCAGTTTGCCAGGGCCAGTTGTCGAGGCAGGTGAAAATACTCGGTATAGATGATCGGTCTATCAAATATATCTCCTTCTATGGCACCCCTTTTCGCTAATAAATCAGCTTCTTCATTGCCTGGGATTGAGCAATGAGAGGGGACCCACACAAAGCGGATAATGAAAGACCGATAAACCAGCACTTCTAATATCCGTCTAATTTCCGGAAGGAAATAGGACGGGTGCTTGACCGGTTTAATCGATCGGAGAGCTTCGATAGAACTGAGGCTGTCCGAGAAGATGAAATAATTGCCTGGTGTCTTGAGCTCGATAATTCGCAGCGAATTGTGTATGGCAGCTAATTCAGCTACATATATGGAGCAAGGCTGTGCCAGTTTGCGGGATATGTGATGATCTGTGTTAAAAACGCCATATCCGGATTGTCCATCCATCACAGATCCGTCCGTGAAAAAGGAGTTCTGTTCTGGGAGGTGGCCGAATTTTGCCGAAAATATTAATGGCACAACTGTTGGTTTAAGGTGTTCGGGAATTCCATGGATTTCTAGTTTCATCGTCAAATCAAATACAACAGAAGAATTGTTGAGCGATGTTGAAATCTCACGGGATGGAGCAACAACCGAAGGGTTTATCTCCATGGTCATGAACCGCTGGTATACTGACATACAGGGTTTCTGAACAACTTCCAAACACCTCTCATAGTTCTCGATTATCATTGGGTTTGCTATCTCCGATCTGATGAGGAAACGAAGAGCCAACTCGAATAGCCTCTCTTTGAGTGGTAGTACTCCCGCAATGACCTCTAGAGACATGGTATGTGTCGATTGCATGCAGCCTAGAGCGATACGCAAACAACGGTATTGTATCCTCTCTAGCTTCAGCATGTGTGAGGCTGCGACTCCTCTGAAGCATATGCTGCCGTATTCTATTACGGGCAGAATAGTGGTTTGGTAGAGTCGTATTAAATCCTCTGGATGCGCTCCCCATGATGTTCCTGTTACCATCCGAAGAAAATTAATTCTCGGTTGGCATCTTTGCTTCAGGTAATTGATATGTTTTTCCCATGTGCACTTAGAGTCATACCATACTCCTAGATACTTGAAGCTAGGTGACTGAGTGATGGGTATTCCGGACAGAACTAGCTCGAAGCGAGGTGGTGGTCGCTTTTTTGAAAAGACTACCATCTCCGTTTTTTCAAGCGAGAATTCGATTCCAAGACAACTGGCCCAACCGGTCAGATAATCTAGCGTATTTTGCAGGCTGTTTTTCATGTCTACAGCTAGAGTCGCCGTGACTGATACAGCGCAGTCGTCAGCTAACTGGCGCATTGTACAGCCGTCCGTCAAGCATGTGTCGATGTCACTGATGTAGAAGTTGTACAACAGCGGACTCAGACAAGAGCCTTGGGGGAGACCCATGTAGCTTGTTCGTGTTATTGTTGAAGAACCGTGGTTGAAAAGTAAATGCCTTTCAGACAGCAGGTTGATCAAAAAGTTTGTTAATATAGGGGAGAATCCTCTCTGATGTAGTTTCTCGGAAAGAATTTCGATTGAAACTGAATCAAATGCGCCTGTGATATCCAGGAAAACCGAGGTCATTTGTTGTTTGCTGCCAAGAGCCATTTCCGCTTCTGTGGCTAGCAATGCCAGGCAATCGTTAGGGCCCTTGCCCCTACGAAAGCCGAACTGGTTCTTTGATAGTTGGTTAGTTGTTTCTGCCCAGTTGTCAAGTCTACGCAGGATCATTTTTTCAAGCAATTTGCGTATGCATGAGAGCATCGCAATCGGCCTGTACGAGCGGTGATCTGCGGCAGGTTTGTCTGGCTTTTTGATTGCGATAATCTTAACCTGTCTCCAAGCTTTTGGGATCACATTGTTCCTGATAAGCTTATTAAACAGTTTAAGAAATCGTAGCTTGGCCGAGTCCGGCAGGTTTTTCATCAAATTAAATTTGATCCTGTCCGGTCCTGGAGCCTTATTCTTGCAAGACGCGAGGGCAATTGAAAACTCCAACATGGTAAATTCTGGTTCTTCAATAGCCGTTGTATCGCTGAATTTTTGCTGTGATGGGACAGCGTCTGGGCATACCTTTTTCGCGAAATCATAGATCCAACGTTCAGAGTATTCATTAGCCTCATTACTGTCGGACCTATTGCGCATTTTTCGAGCCGTATTCCAGAGATAGCTCATAGAAGCATCTCTGGGTAACGTGCTTATGAAATTTTGCCAGTATGATCTTTTTTTCAGTTTGTGCAGTTTAGCCTGTTCCAGTTCCAGCTCTCTAAACTGATCAAAAAGTTGAATGGAATGATCTTTCCTGAATGCTAGGTATGCTCTTTTCAGAGTTTTTTTCATCTCGGTGCATTCTTTGTCCCACCATTGTTTGTTAGGGCGAATTTTCAACTTGTTCTCAGGGGCGGGCCTCGTCTGAGATTGCAACGCGCTATCTAAAACTAATGTCGCAAGGAAGTTGTATTCGTCTGATGGAGAAAACTCGTCGGTTGTTTCGAGCTCCTGGGATATCATGTTCGAGAATTTTTCCCAATCAATATTCCGGGTGAGATCATATTCTACTTCGACTGTGGTAACAGACTGGAGCCTGCTCATAATCGAAATACTTATTGGCAAATGATCACTACCATGGGGATCTTGAATAATCTCCCATTTACAATCCAAAGCTATTGAGGAGGAACACATAGATAAATCTAAAGTGCTCTCTCGTACTGGAGGCCTTGCTATTCTTGTAGCTAACCCAGGTATGTTCAATAGGGTCATATCGAACTCGTCTAGTAAGCTTTCAATAAGAATAGCCCGGTTATCATCTCCAGGTGCTCCCCACGCTATACCGTGAGAATTGAAATCTCCCAGGATAAGGCGTGGAGTCGGCAGCAGTTCCGTTATTTGTGTTAGCTGCAACCGGTTTATAATAGCTCTAGGTGGAATGTAGACTGATGCGACCGTAAGGCTCTCACCAGCAACTGTTATATGGCAAGCAACAATTTTTATGCCATCAATTGCTGGGAGAGGAATTCGGAAGAATGGGTAGCATTTTTTTATACCAAGGAGCACTCCGCCATAAGAGTTTCCTCGGTCTAAACGGATGATATTGAAGTCTTGAACGGCTAGCGTCGTATCGGTTGATAACCATGCTTTATATAGCGCGAAAATATCGCATTTGCTATCGTGAAGCAGGAGTTTAAATTTATCTAATTTGGGGATCAAGCTTCTACAGTTCCATTGTATGATCCTTGTTGTCGATTCGTCACTTCAGCTGTCTGAATTAGACATCGAAGAATACGAACGCGAGGAGGGGCCATTTGGTGCTTAGTTGCTTACCCAACATGCAAATTGTTGGAAGCCAAGCCGAAATCATACTTTTAAGAGCATCGGATAAACCAAAAGTGGTGAATATCCATTCAACGATCATTTTGAATGAAATACGCCCATCAGTAGAAGGTATTTCAGACTCCGTTGACAGTTTAGGGGTGGTAGCAGATTGTTTCCCTGGAAGTTTAGGAAACTCCTGATCGTAGTTAACTCTGAAACCAGGAGGAGTCGCTTTAGCATTTTGCTTTGGAGCGGAACCTTGTGGAGTATCAGTTAGCGTCTTCTTCTGCTCCTTTCTGGGGAGTTTAGGAGAAGATGCACTTGGCCGTTTTCGCACAGCTCCGGTTGACGGGAGTGGTTGATAATCCTCCTCGTCATCATTCGAATCATCGTTCTCCAAACTGGAGTAACGATTTTCTTCCTGCTGTAGGGCAGTCTTTAGCATCTGTGCGAAAGACTGCTTACTACGTTGTTTTGTCGATTTTTTCAGTGCGTCAAACCGTAGCTTATATTTATTCGCACGTCTCGACTTTGTGTGGGCTACCACCACATAGGGAGCATTTTGCTTCCTGTTCACTACAAGCATGGTTACTCTCCATGTTTTCCCCACACTTGCAGCATTTGGTTTTATTGCTGCAGTAGGTTTTCGTGTGCCCTAGCTGCAGACAATTTGTACACGACATGACTTTTGGGATAAAAAGTCGTACCGGTAGTCTGAGCTTGTACAGCTCGAAGAAATCTGGGAGCACTTTCCCTTCGAAGGTGACTCGAAACGAATCGTTCGGAGAGTAGCTACCCATGTTGTCCTTAGAGTACATTCTCCGGCACTCTAAGACTTTAATTTTTGGGAGGTTTGGGTTTTTGAAACGACCCGCTCCTTCCAAAACTTCTTTCTCTATGAGATCGGGTTCGCAATAAGCAATCGGCCCCCAAGGGTTGTATGCAAAGCCAAGACCGCAACGTTGACGTAGAACTACATAAGGTTGTTTGTTGCATTACCTGTACTAAATGTGTTAAAAATTTAGTGCAAAAGAGGAGTTGAAGTGCTACCGAATTTTAGTTTGATACGGTTGAAAGCTGTTTTTTCACTGGAAATTTGACGGCTAATATACTTTGAAAACCAGCATTCCAAAACGTTTGTGTGTCGTCAAAATACGGCAACTTTTCATTAAATGGAGTGTCGGCTAATTTACCTACTACTGATGTGGCTCGCTACTGCACAAAGGCAGCTTTTACTAGAAGAAGTGCCGCTGCTCCAGCTAGCCGAAATATCGTTGCTGATACCACTACTGCTGCTGATGCTATCCGTTGCCACAGCTGCTGCTGCTGTATTGTTGAAGTCTTTATACAGAACTAATATGAGCAGTTTTGGCTAAAACAGGCTCTTAGTTATAAAAGCCAAATAGTGCATTCCGAATTACTAGGTCTATAATTCTGTCAACGTGCTTGGGAAAGTAATCATATAACGGCCAATCAGATCAATCGAAATTTGCGTTTCAACGAGGATTGACAATTTTCAGTGGTGGGCACCATTCCGCTAATTCGCTAATTAGCGACGCTAAAATTCAGTTAGCGATTTAGCGATTTCGCTAATTTTTGAGCTGGTTAGCGAAACTGTTAGCGTCGCTAAACTTTTGGCCTTCGAAACGGTAACCGCTAATTCGCTTAATTTTGTAGAGAAGCGACAATAGAAATATTTAGAAAAACTGTGCATTGCTGATGGCGTGCGTAAATTGCTTCGAAAGATGAACATACTTTACTGTGAAAGTTACTTTTGTCAATTTTTTTACCCTAGAATGGAGTTCCAGTTATCGTACAAGCCACAGGAGCATTTTGAAGAACAAGCACAAGGTCTAGATTGAATTTTCGGCACACCAAGAACTTTGGTAAATTGCAATGCGCTTATGATGACAACATTGGTTCTACTTTTTCGATTCATATAATAATTGAATTTTTATAAAAACATTCCCAAGAGTGTCTATTTTCAATGCAAGCTAAATAACTTTTGTTATTCTTGTTTTTACAAATCAAATATGAATACCGTTTCGTGAACCTCTTACCGTAAATAGCTTTAAAAAGTAATTGTTTTCGTTTGTTTAACCAAAAAAGATCAAAGTGGCCCAAATCTTACAAAACACGAGCAATAAATATAGCGATATGACTATTTACATATTAAAAAGTTAGCGATTAGTGATTAGCGAAAGTTCCGCTAATGTGGGTTTAGCTTTTAGCGTTTAGCGATTATCGAGCTAAATTTTCCGGTTAGCGACTTAGCGATTAGCGTCGCTAAACTTTCGATTAGCGGTGCCCAGTGGTTAAAATTATCAAATGAGTTTCACAACATTGAAACTATGCTTTTTCGTCGTGTAGGTGATACATATTACCATGACAATCGGTTTCACTATCCGATATGCGATGTAAACAAAAGTGTTCATCGTTACTTGACGTCTCAAAATGAATATAATACCCAACAAGAACGAAACAGAAGATATTCGGATTGGTTCATCTATCAATTCAAAAATAGCAACCGTGAAAATGAAACTCAAAGGCAAAAAAATCAATTTCGATTTGAGGTACTGATATTTTTTGAAGTGCAGTTACATTTTTTTATTTCGAAAATAATCTGAAATGGATAGCAATACCAACTGGAAGCTCTTCTCGTGATAACGATATTATCAAAACTAGAAAGCTTTGTGCAGGTATGGTTATCGTCTATATGTTTTCAACGTTGTAAAAAGTGCTTCAACATTGAAAATCTTATTTTAGGGAAGCGTACGCTACAGGAAGTTGCTTTACCGCTGATTGCACGTGGGCAATGTCAAATTGATGTTGAGAGCGAATGCAAACATTCCTAAGTCGTTTTGGACGTCGGGAATATCATCCGGCATATCCGTACTAGTCATTCTTTTGAAGCGTATGAGCATGGTTTATTCAAAGGTGATGAAATTACACAGAAGAAACTAAGAATCATCACCAATAGACAGGTCGCTTTAGCTGATCAATTGTTCATGAATTCAAATAATAAGTTTGTGATTATGATTGAACTTATTTATGAGAAATATCATTTATTATAATAAACGTATTAAACGTTATAACTTAAATAAATTTAATGAATTATATGCTATGATGGCTGCTGTAATTACGTATGAACTGGTCTAGGTCAGTCGGTTGCTTGTCGAATCCCAGAAATTTAATATTGAATATTGCATCTGAGCTCAACGTAATACAAATATTCAGTACAAGTTACTGACACTGATATTCGTTCTCATTTCCGTGGTGATGATAATGAATTTCAACTTTGACAACATATAAACGAATGTGAACTTTGACTGAGGAATGAATACCAACAAACGTGTTCATCGAAAATCAACATTTCGATCTGTCTAGCGACCGTTGTCTAGCTACAGTTTATGTTTGTGCATAGAAAAGATATTTGACGCTAAGGTTGGCTTGATATCAGTCTGTTTGAGTTTCTAGGCGGTGATTTTTCTCAGCACTGGCGGTGCCCACCACTGACAATTTTCAATAATATAGTTGCTTGTCATATTAGGCATGACAATTGTTAAGGTTTGCATTATGTGATTGTGTTGTGCTTATTACTGAAGGAAAAGATGATTCAGTACGTTCTGAGAAGTATATCTGTTCCAAATTTGAAGATGTAAATTTATTTGAGAGAAAATATTAACTCTTCAATTAAGTATTTATTTCATTCTGAAAAAGACAATGTTGTTGTTTAACTTAATAACGGAGAGATGCCGATCATATCTTTGATATTGTCATTTTTTGCATTTAATGCTATTGCCATATTTTTTGCACTTCAAAGTACGAAAGAAAAGTGTGAAATTGACTGTCAGAGGGGGGTTCATATTGAGGGGTTATATTTATTTGCAGGTCCCATTCTACCAAAACTTAAAGTTTGATATGTTGCAAGCCAAATTTCAGAACTATTGTGCAGATGGTCAGGTTCACCGGGGCACCCGATCTTTGCTTTATTAACCTCGGCAAGAGTGGGGGGGGGGGAAAGCTCATCAAAACTTCCGGCCCTCTCCGTAGCACATACTACGGAGAGCCAGGTGAACATCCACCAATTACCTGTCGATCTTCCTAACTGGAAGACGTCTGCAAACTATCTCTAATAATGATATTTTGTCCACTGTATCACAAGCAATTGCGAATAGATGGGCGATGGAGAGATATTGAGTGCATTGGGTACAGGGCCAAGTCCCCCCTGGGTGGCGCTAAACGATGAGAGCGAGAATGGACGAACGTATGACAACGGAAAGGTGTGCCAGGGGAGCCTCACCGGACTCTTTCGCTGGATTGGGGATACTCTGCTGCTTCTTCAAAAATCGATCATCAAATTAACCATCTTTATTTTTTTATTTATTTTTTTTTATTCATTTTTTTTTATTCGTATTTTTTTTTAAATTTTTATTTATTTTTTTTATTTGTTTTTATTTTTTTTTCCTTTTAGTATTTTTTTTAATTTTTTTTTATTAAATTTTTTGTTTTAGTTTTTTTATTTATTTATTATTATTATTACTATTATTATTAATACTATTTTTTTTTATTTTCTTTTATTTTTTTTTATTTTTATTTTTTTTACCCGTTACTAACACTTCAATTCCTTTCCTTCCTCTCGTTTCCGCACCCATCATAATTTGAAACACACCCGAGCACATGCACATGACAACAAGTAACAGGGAACAACGGAGACGACACCAATGGAAAGCACAACATCGCGCACCGAAGGAAGAACAGCTTTCACGAGCATTTCCACGATCCCCACCAATACACGTTAGAATAAAAAGAGAAATAGAGACCCAGGAATCGCGCATCGGATTCGCAAACAGATAAGCCAATTATTTTTTATTATTTATACATATATCTTTGAAATCTATAATTATAATTATTATCGTAAGTATTATTGATCGTTACCATAAACTCGTAACGATCAATCATATTTTGAACATTACTATTTTATCATTATATTGTATTGTACAAAATGGGAATCGACTTAGTAAGTTAATGTACCAGAACCTGGCCGGACATTGCGCCTACCCAAGGGAGGACCCGGATACGACCACCCATGTGAGTCTAGAGTATCGCACATGCCGACACGTGCAACGGGAAGGATTACAATATGTGTATAGACCAGGGGGTTAGTCCCAAGATATGCTGACTTAGCGGAAAGCACGGGCTATACACTTAACAATGACAATGACAATGACAATTAACCTCGGCAAGAGTGGAAAACTTGGCTGTAGAGCGTGCTCATAGCGGTTATCAGGAAGTTCTGATGGTACGCTTTATTTTAAATGATGCGCCGATAATTCTTGATTCTTCCGGAAAGTTTCATGATTGAGAACTGAACATCCGTACACATTATTATTGATTTTGACATAAAGTATACATCATATTAACAGTGTATAAATTAGTTCGACTTTTGCTCACGCGCAGCGACAATCATGTCTCATGAATTCTGCATGAGTCAGGTATCTTATTCTAGTCATCTCTGCAGTGTCACTATTGAAGTAAGTTATCATTCAAATTCGTGCTTATGTGTAAGTTTTACCTTTCCTTCAAGCTTACTACTACGACGACTGCTCTGTTTAGTTGTTCGTCAGTATTCTCAAGAAATTTTTTCACCACTACGTTCCAGCTCCGCTTCTGATCGATAATGCGATAATGCGGATGTCTCTCGTGATGTCTTACCCATTGGCAACTTCAGTTTCTTTGAACAAGACATCTTGATGGCAACCAAAAAAATGAAACCCTCAAGTGCTGTTGGCCCAGATGGCTTCTCACTCACCGTTATCTGCAATCGTTCGATAGAATAATTTTCATTTCCTACACTGTGGAAAAATTCGTTTATGATTCCTATCCACAAACGTAAGGAGACAAACGTAATGTGGCCAATTACCGCGGAATTACATCCCTTGTGCATGCTTAAAACAACTTGAGATATCATATTTTCTGGTTCCAAATCATACATTTCGCCGGATCATAATGGATTCATTACCGGGCGAACTATTGACAGGAATCTTGTTCAGTTTACGTCATTTTGCCTCTCGTTAAGACTGTAAAGTTTAAAGACCGCCTCCGACAGCTCTGGTGTCGACCAAGGCAGCAACCTTGGTCCACTTTTGTTCTTGATATTTGTCAATGACTCGCTCCTTCTCGCTTCTGTATGGAGTACGATTGATGTATGCTGACGACTTGAAAATGTATTTAATCATACGGAACATTAGAGACTGCAAGGAACTTCAATGATCGATTCCTTTCAATACTGATGCCTGAGAAATTGTATGACTATCAGTGCCCACAAGTTGAGACTGACAAAATTCTTTTGAATTTACAATACATGTCTCAGTGGTTGTTAAATAAACTCGGTGATCATCGGTTTCAGATGAAGTTTTGATTTTTACCAGTTTTAAAAATATATTAATCTGAGGTAACCATTAGTAGTTGGAACATTAATAAATGTCTGAGACGTTTGTGATATGTAAAATATCAATAATTTAAATTTGGTTAAATTTATTCTCAGGGTGAAAATAATTATAAAGCTACAGAACTATGAGTAGTCAATTCAATATATGAAATTTATAATTAACTTCTCACCTAATGAAAAGCAGCCTTTTAACAACGGTATTGCACGACAAAAAAATCAATATCTTTCAACCTATCTTTCGTTTTGTCTCAGACGAAATTTCGAAAGAAATAGAAACTGCTTCCTCACATCCACACAAAACCCTTTTTGTGCGCTTATTCCTTTGAACATATAACGAATTTTACATATGTAATTAAGCCGCCAGCCAGAGAAGCTATAGGTAAAGTTTCCGTACACATTAGAGATGGTCGGGTATGGGAAATTTGTAACCCGTACCCGACCCGTACCCGACTCAACGAAAATTTTCAAACCCGTACCCGACCCGAACCCGAAGTCTGGTTTGTTTAAAATACCCGTACCCGACCCGAACCCGAAAAATATCTATTCCAACTTCCCGTACCCGACCCGTACCCGATAGAAAAAACGCCGAAATTGCCGGTACCCGACCCGTACCCGACCCGTCCTGGATTTAATTTTAATTTTTTATTTCAAAATGCCTGGGTACCTCGCACATTTTATGCACTGATTGTCATATGTGGTCTCTCGAGATGATGGCCGGAGTTAGGCTAGAACCAAGTGTGCGTGTGAACGAATGATAATGAACCCAGAGTTTCAGGCGAGTGGTCCACTATAAGAAATCGGTCCACTATGAAAAGTGCATGTCTGGTAAAGTTTAAAATAAATGACGAGTTTTATAAACACATTAAAGGGTCAAACGAATTTTGAAAGGTCAAAATTAATATAGTTTATAACTTGAGAAAAAATTTATAATTCACTGCATTTGCCAAAAACCTGAAATTTTGAGTCTAGATTCGGTGTCATCGATAAATTCAAAAAATCGGTAAAAAAACAGATATTTCTGCACATGCGGCATCCTTGGTCACAGTACAAACCAAGACTATGCTATCGCTGTCAAATCTCATATATTTGTTTCGTACTAAACATCTCAATGCATAGTGGGAAAGCGCTGGCCATCAAAACAAATGTTTAAGCGTCAGCTGTTTCATAATTTTTTTCATTATTTATATAATTTTTTAGTGCTTAAGTCCAAAATTTTTAATTTTTATAATTAATTTTTGTAAAAACAATTTTTTTTGCGAAATTGGGTTGATTTGAGGAGTTGTGCAAAAACTACGTAATCTGTTTTTGTAAAGAGGACGTCCTGTGGCGTTGTTTCTGGTTAAAGATCATATAATTCTGTTTAATAAAAAAGGGAGGGGAAAAGTGCAAAAAAATCATGGGAAATTAAGTCACGTGCTTTGTGAACGTCCCCAAATAAAAAGTGGAATGGAGTTTCGTGTTCAGCACACCAAAATTAAGTAAATACCATATTTTTGTCGTATTTATCGACACTTTTTTTACTTGACAAGCATTTGTATTAAGTCGCCCCACTGCACAGTGGTTTAAAACGCGAAAAACGTGATCGTCAGTCTTTTGAGTATAAAAATGCCATTTAAATGCTACATAATGCACGGTGCTGTAAATACAAATGCTATTCGTATTTTTTAATGAAAAATCAAAAATCGTTTCGATTTTGTACATCTTTTGAGAAAAAAAACATGAAAAAACGCCGAAAAACAAAAGAAAACTAATTTTTTTACCCACGCCCAAGTCTTTAAGAGACTGCAAGAACCTAGTGAAACCACCTGGGGGAGCTAGTACTAATCTCCGTCTTCCAAGTGAAGACTGTTGTTTTTGCAGCTTTTCGAGAAATTTTATTTTGAAAAAGTGCATTTTTTTATCTAAAATGTCCTAAACCCTATGAAAAGTCGAAAATTTTCCCAAGGTATGTTTGGCCGAATGATGTATTTTTTAAATATAAAAAAATGTCTACAACATAGTAGGCCTCTTAAATCACTTCAGAAAAAGTTATTTGGTATTTTTCGATTTTTAGAAACTTTATAGATGTCTGTGTATAAAACTACCTGTATATGGTCGATTTTCAAGAGATAGAACCAAAGTGTCTTCAGCAAAGTTTTTCTACATAAGATTGTCTACAACTTTGCTGAAGATTTCGTTTTGATTTGATAAGTAAATAAAAAAATAAAATTTTTATCTCACTTTTAGGTTTATTAATCGAAAATTCATTTACATCCAAAGATGCCCCTTAACATTTACAAAAACTTTGTCGAATACACTGTAGCATTTAAATGGCATTTTTATACTCAAAAGGCTGATGATCACGTTTTTCGCGTTTCAAACCACTGTGCACTGTGCAATGTTCCGCGGTTTTCCTGACAGTTATGAAAATAGCCCGACGAAAATTCCATTTAAATCAAAACCGTTGCAGAAAGAACTATTCAATCTAACATTAGAAAGCGATAGCATGATGTCATTCCCTTGGTGCATAGACTGCCGACAACTGTCAGAATAGGTATTGGGCGATCTCTCGTTGAGTGAGGATGTGCGATTTTTTCTCCGATCTTACCGATTAATGACATTAAGAAAACACCCAGGCTTGAAATAATAAGAAATAAATTCTCATAATGCACGAAAATTGAATTACCCGTACCAGACCCGTACCCGACCAATTAAAATTTTTCAAACCCGTACCCGACCCGAACCCGAAGCCTTGGTTTTTTAACTACCCGTACCCGACCCGAACCCGTAAAATATTTTTTGGCGTTACCTGAAACCCGACCCGAACCCGTCAGGTACGGGTCGGGTACGGGTTTCGGGTAAAAATACCCGTATCCGACCATCTCTAGTACACATCCAGCATCTCACACTTTCCCAGCTGTGAAGCAAGTCGTGCTGAAAATTGTGATGTACCCCCTCTGGGACCTATACCTCCTGCTGAAACCATGTTTAATATAAAATTCTTCAACTTGAGTACTCTCCCCCTTTCTGGGGATAGACATAGAAATACTCTCAAGAAGCAACCAGTCCATATTCCTTCGATGGGTGGCAGGTTAAAATCTCGATTATTTCATTAACGTCCCAAAAGTGGTTCGCTCTCTTACCCCTTTCCGGTAGCCGGATACTGTATTTGATGTGGCAGGCAACTTTCTCCCATGGGGAAACCAAACTGAGGCTTGCTCACAATGGGAAAGTTTATTTCTCATCCCTTCGCCCCGACAGTCGGTATATGTGAAGTGTAGAACCCGGTGCGGGAACCGTACGAGTTTCGGTTGTAAAAATCGATAATTTTAAAGGATCGGGTTCATCCCTAAACGGGACGGGTTCCGCTCTGCTCACACATCCTGTTCGTCCGGTGGCAATATGGTACCACTTTGCGGCCCACATTTCACCGAAAGTTATCATATTTAAACAACTTTCACAACTTATGACCGGTCGCGTCCCGTCTTCGGATGGACCGAGCCGTTCGTCCCCTTGCTCGGAGTGTCATGTTCAGCCGTACTGAAATGGAAAGTACCCACAACGCTGCAATGCAAGCCATGATTCCATTCAGTGAGGGCACGGGCGGAGGTCATGGCCAGGGATGCCACATGTACAGATTAATCTGTATTTTACAGATTTTTGGCCGAAGAAACGGTACAGAATCTGTTTATACAGATATGGAGATTTTCGTCGAAAAGTACAGATTTACAGATTTTTCGAAATTGACATTAATTTTTGAAAACAATCCAAATTTTATTCCATTAAATATTGAGCAAATTGAACATATTTTCAACTCCTCACACGTTTTAAGCTAAAAATTTGGTTTATGTACCATAAAAACTCAAAAAATACAAAGTTCTTTGTGTTTAAACAATACAGATTTTTTTTACAGATATATTTGTTCCAGATACAGATGTTCAGATTTTTTCAAGGGAAAACACAGATTTAAATGTGGCAACCCTGGTCATGGCATGCATGAATTGCGCAACGTGCAACTGCAATTGAAGTGAGGTGAGGGTCGCCTGCTATGATCCTGCCTGAAGACGTAGTGGAGAGAACGAAAATGACCATTAGGGGAAAGTAGGTAAAGACGGACATCCTAAGGTTTAATCTAAATAATTACTTAGGTATTGCTATTTAGATCGCAGTAGTCATACAAATTGAAACTTAAGGTCATTAGTTTTCATAATCATTTTTGGTATTAGTGAACTTCCTCCAAGTTTTATGTGTTTTGGGTCTTCAAAAATAAGACTACAAATTGCTGTTTTTTGACATGGTTGGGAAAGACGGACACTTGGGGTGGGTAAGATGGACACTACGAAGGTAAAGGTGGACACTCACAAAAAAGATGTAGTACGTTAAGTATTCTTTTGATTTATGTGTTAAGTGATGGCCATACATTACTCTACGTTATTAGAGTCCATCTATACATCACGTGAACAGTTTGAGAGGATGGGTTTCGATGAAGGCGAAAATTCTCCGCCTATGTTCTAATTGCGAAGTGATTAATATCTGCTGGTTTTTCTCGCGGGTGTACTTTGTGAACATCTGTAGTACACAACAGATACTACACGTGAAAATTCTTGGAAAATCCGTGTGTCCATCTTTCCCTACCTCAGTGTGTCCGTCTTGCCCGACCTGGTTGTAAATTTTTCAACCGATCGTAGCTCTTCATCGGAACATCGAAAATCTGCTGGATTTTCACTAGAAAACCGAGGAAAGACTTCACGAGTTTTTCACTATTTTCCGTGGAATAAAAATTACATCAAATTGCGCGTTCAAGAAAATATTCTTTGTTTTACTCACAAATTTGACAGTTTGCTTGCTGAAAATTGATAATGCAACTCAAAAGCATTAACACACTATAAAGAAGGTATTCGCATCACTCAACTATCATAATACATTCTAGTTTGTGAAATATTAAAAGTGTCCATCTTACCCGCAGTGTCCGTCTTTACCTACTTTCCCCTAAATATCTCGTATGGCGAGCTGCGTACATGTCGCATGGACAACGAGTAGGTGGGCGGTAAAAAAGTTTGAGGAGATTTGTTCACGGAAATGAATGAAAATGATGAAAAGAGATTCACATATTTTATTTTCAGGTTTTCACGACATAGGTTCATTAAGCAGACAGTATGTACAGTAGGGAGTGCGAAAAATAAGCGAACTGGAAATATGATACAGACTAGGAAAAATATACCGCATCCCGACGGGACTTGAACCGGCAATCTCCCCGTCTCCGGCATGGTGTTTTGACCAATTAAACTACGGGGGACGGTGGTACTGTTTCACAACATAGTTCGTTTTTTCTTTAATATATTTTTAAAAATAACTCAAGATTATCATTCAGCTAAAAGTATGACGATGATCAGACGAAAAGGTGCACTTTACCAAATAATTTTATGTGATAGAACTTGTTGAAATATATTTGTATTCCATAACTTCACTAAGGCAAAACGATGCAGCTTGTTGCTGCCTTCGATCGAAAACAGTCAGCGATCGGGCGCAGTAAACGAGGTCAGGGAGCTCTTCCTTTGCGCGACGTTCCCATCTTGTTGCTTTTTTACCGACAATGTAACAACGTTTTCGGTTCTCCCACCTTGCCATAATGCAGTCATGACGTAGGAAAAACTGCATTTCCACTGACAGACACTCGAGGAATTTACGGCGCGCGGGGAACAACCGACCCATTCAAATGGGCAAAGGTTTTTTGAATTATTCGGGTTATATGTCGCCTGAACTGCACTAACTGAGAAGGGGAAATGTGCAACGACGGGACCTTTCCGTCCCACCGCGGACCGAAACGCGCTGCGTTGCTTTGCAGCACACGTGCCATCGTTTAAGCCGTTACCAGTGCACTCGATGCTAGCTGGTCGGTTGTTTAATAACAAATGACGACTGCTTTCTGTCGTTGCGTTGCTGGTGCCGATGCTGCGTTCGAAGGTACGGAGAGCTCCTTTGCGGTGTGGACTCCACACTCGAATCGAACCTTCCAGTGATTGGGTGGCGGAAACGAGGTGTGCTTAAGGTTTTGGTGCAGGAAAAGGTGACTGGCAGCAGGATTGCTTGCTGACGATATGATGAATCTCCATCGTAGGAGGCACTGCGAAACAGTGCGGAGTAATGAAAAGGTGTTCGTTTGAGTTTAACCCGAGCAGTGAAAGTAGTTTAAAAGCGGACATTCTTGAGAGGCCTTCATTAGTATTATTTTTATTTATCCGCATAATTATGGTACATCAGAAAGTTTTTGAGGTCTTATCAAGATAAACTTTAGAACAGACAAATTATTTCCTAGTTCTAGCTTTATTTAGAATCTATATTTTAATTCGAAATAGCTTAATTATTTCATGCTTTCATGATTTAGGATAGCGTCAAAACTATTCTATTATAATGTTTCATACACACAGTAAAAGCACAAAAGTATAAAGCAAAAATGAATCATCATCTCCATTGAACAAAATTAGCTTTGTGGGTTTTTAAAAGTGGCAGCCCAAGTAACAAAACTGGTTTTATCAAAGTATTATACTGCCAGTACCCGGATAACTGTCCCATAATGAAAAACAACATGTTGAGAAAACGGCGATTTAATATTATCCGTGAATTTTCGGATTTCCAGCAATTACATTCAGAACCAATGACAGTAACAGTTTCATGACAGCACAAGTTTAACGTTGAGAACAAAAAACCATGGATGGAATTGGGTTTACGTTATATAACTTGAAAAGAAGACAAAATGGGACAAAATTTGCGGGTACATTTCAAAAGTACTCGCATATTCTGTAACCAGCAACCGGCAGTATCATTGGCAACGTAGATTGTACTACAGAAAAACAACATTAGTCTAGTTAATTAAATAACATACTTCTATATGCTTAAAATAATCCGATATACACTAATCTGGAGCAAAATTATATGTTTGTAGTTTGTTCCACTATGCAGTGGGACTGTAATGCGGGTACCTTCAATATGGGACAAAAACAACTTGGTATTTTTTCCATGTTTTTCCATACAAAAGTATCAATTTTAATTTTTTCCCAGAAAATATGATAACAAATAAGTCGATTCCCGATAATAACTCAAAAGTGACCGATATCAGTATGGGACAGTTTTGCGAGTACCGGCAGTATAGCGCTGTTTTGGCTGTATTAAGCGCTAAAAAACTTTGATAATACCAATATTGTTACTAGGGAGTGATATGCTATTTCGTTTATAGAGTTCTTCAGGCGTGTTTGTATTAGTGCGATGTATTCGATTTTTCTTTGTTAGCTGTAATTTTGACGTTGGACTAACGTCTATATCGAAGTTAGGCACCTGAATTTGAAAATCTAGTAATTCAACCGGGGAAAACCAGGGAAAAGTGGTCAGGTTTTGAGCGCTTATATATCAGTCATTTCTTTTCAGAATTTCGAGGTTTTGGCATCAACCGATCAGAAATTCTTTTACGGTTGAATTTATGTAACAAAAATAACCTATTGTTCGAGATACACTAAAATACAAAAATTGATAAATCACATCGATTGTCTAAATCATACCGAGCAACCAATCACCACCTCTCTTCACAAGCACAGTCGACACTAACGGATACAACCGATCTGACTTTGTAAACAGTCTCACAGCTTTCAAACAATAACGAGCTCGCTTTCGGTAGCTGCAACACCGTTTTAAAATGCTTCTTTTATCATTACCACTGAACAGATTCTAAACACCAATGGCTTGATTGATAGGGGAAATATTGCGCAAGATTGACATATAATAATTTAAATATGTTTTCGATATTAAACTAGTTAAAAGTTGTGTTAAAAGTCGTGCACATTCAACCAATCACAAGCTCGCTTCTTGTTTGCTCGCGGATGGATTTTTGCTTTGGGCTATATAATAGCCTGTGTCGTCTCATAGCAGTCATCAGTTAACAAGTGAAATGCCACCAGGCCGGTCTTGTATAATCAGCAGCGGTGGCTGATTCCAGCGGCCAAACTGAGCTGCAGCAGAACCAGAGCGGTGGTATCAGGCAGCAGCGGCGGAGGTAGTGGGAAGCTGCATTTCTTCATTCAGTTCGGTGCTCCTTCGATCTGAGTTGGACCCCACCAGCGGTAATCCAATTCAGATATCGTTGGGTGAAAACGTTGGGTGTGTGTGCAGTGTGCACATATAGCGTATGTGCATCTGTATTGCTATGACATTTGCGATGATAGGGATGGCGCTGTTGCGTGTGTATGGCTAGCTATAGCGTGTGTAAGACACTAGCATGTGTAGCATATTATGGCTATTGCGTGTATATTAGGGTGTCCCAAAATTGCACAAGTCTGGGGCTCACCCTCCAAATGATAGGAAATGGTGTTACGAACAAACTTTTGTTCGGCGGCAGCTCTAGAAAATGATGTTTTCAACTGGCCCCGATGACTTATTTGAAAAAATCGGCTTTTCCTATGTTAAATCCAAAAAACATGTCCAGTTATTCAATTTTTCATGAAACCTTATCCTTTTATATTTTTTACAGGATCCTTAGGGTCCAAACTATAAGGAAAAAATTCGTTTCGGATTGATTATCTTAAATTTATTTTCCTAAAAAAATTTCTATCGTTTGGAAAAGAGATTTTTAAAGTATACTTCGACATTCAATCAATAAAAGTGGGTATTGAACCTAATGCTCTCGGCAACTGAATACCATTAAAAGTTGGGAAATTTTATGGGAAAGAACATTGCCAAAGACTACATGGCTCTAAAATTACTTGATTTTGAGTTATTCGTGATCTACTGTGAAATAAAAAGTTGAATTTTAATGTTTTCCTACAATAATCAAGGTCGAGTGAAGAAATTGAATAAATATTATCAAGTTTACTAAAGGGGAGGAAATGTATGTAATTTAACGAGGATGCGAAAAATGAACATGAACAGAAAGTGCGGCTTAAAATTAGAAAAAAAAACTTATTCAGATGGGACTCGGACCCGCAATCTCCGATGACTTCGGTACGGTGCCGGGTCTGCATACTGCATTTGTGGTATCTTCAGGAAGTTAGCCTGGTATTTTTCGATGCAAATGTGAATGATGACGAAGAGGAAGGTGGTACAAAACTTGATAAAGGTGAGCAGTGAAAACGACAATTCAAGAGTGAAAAAATTTTCATCTGTAAAAAACTTAGTGGACTCACAAAGAAGTTACTAAAGTTATTTCGATAGACTACGGCTTGATATCAAGTTTTTTTTATTCAGGAAGATCCCAAGGCCTGGATAGAAAGAATTATCTTGAAGCCAAATCGAAATGTTGAAGCTTAACAATTATCAATGACCCTGCAGAACGGGCCATTTGAGTAGCAGGAGATTTAGTTGAAATTATAATACTATATGATACGGCAAATGAACATTTTAGTATTGGAAAACATCAAAATGTAACTTTTTATTCCACAGTTAATCACGAATAATTCAAAATCAAGTAATTTCAGAGCCATGTAATCTTTGGCAATGTTCTAACCCATAAAATTTCCCAACTTTTAATGGTATTCAGTTGGTGAGAGCATTTGGTTTAATACCCACTTTTATTGATTGAATGTCAAAGTATACTTGAAAAATCTTTTTTCCAAACGATAGAATTTTTTTTAGGAAAATAAATTGACGATAATCAATCCGAAACGAATTTTCCCCTTATAGTTTAGACCCTAAGGAACCTGTAAAAAATATAAAAGGATTAGGTTTCATGGAAAATTGAATAACTGGACATGTTTTTTGGATTTAACATAAGAAAAACCGATTTTTTCAAATAAGTCATCGGGGCCAGTTGAAAACATCATTTTCTAGAGCTGCCGCCGAACAAAAGTTTGTTCGTAACACCATTTTCTATCATTTGGAGGGTGAGCCCCAGACTTGTGCAATTTTGGGACACCCTAGTGTATATCTTCAGCGTGTGTACGGATAGTTATAGCTTGTGTGTGGATAGCTGCTGCGTGTGTAATGATTAGTTATAGCGTATGTATGGATAGTAATAGCACATGGTTGGATAGCTTATGCGTGTGTATAGATAGTTGTATCGGATGTATGGAAAGGAATAGCGTGTGTATGGATAGTAATAGCTACAGCGTGTGTATGAATAGTTTTAACGCGTGTGTAGATAGTTATAGCATGTGTGTGAATAACTATAGCGGGTGTTTATCGAAGATTATCATTGTCATTGAAAATATTAAAACGTCTTAACGAACACAGTTGTGAATTTGATTTTACAGCAGCGATTTTAACTTCTTCAGCCAGTCTTTATTCATCGAGTAAAAATTACTACCTATGAATGATCAACACTTATTTACTAGAAATTTGATTTAGATCAAAACGGGTTCTTTTGAGTATCATAAGTTATTGGTAAAAAGAGTTGCAAGTTTTCTCAATGAGCATTCAATAAATTTTGGTTTTTGTTTCTCGGTGCGCGGTTTTGATTTTGTTTCTCGCACACAGAGAAAGAAACAAACTTGTCGCTATCGTGAAAAATAACAAAACAATTAGAAATGCTCTAAATCACAACTGAAGAAGTTAAGATATTTTCCTGTCACTCGCCCAAACCTTGATAACAACTACCGAAAAACGTGTGATTGAGCTCTTGCTATATTAAGTTATTGAACCAAACGTTTTTTTTTTTCAAATACATGAAGTTATATGCTGGGCTGGAACTAACCTAGCATGAGTTTTATCGATTAAATGTCAAACAATTTTCAAATTTAAAATTTTCGGTTGAATCGTTCTGGGCTCCAATTTCACATAGTTTCGTAAAGTTTGCTTTTTGCTTAGATAGGAAAATTTTACCAATTCGCTCAATTAAATGATTGTCTTGGTAGTGCAGCAAACAAAGGGTTGATTCGAATATGTATGAAATGACAGCGATTAAATAAAAGATATCCATTCTTTTAGTATATATTATTATTTATAACGTTTTAACGTCTCAGCATCCAGAAATGCACTGTTAGATAAAATTGCAGCAAATACTAGAGTTGCAATTCTCTCTATTATTTGTTTTAATGGAATATAAGAATACCGTAGTCCAACGTCATGCGGTCGTGTCTTGAATACCACCCTATTACTTTTTTGTTGTCACCTGTGAGAACTGTCATCTAAAAAAGAGAATGAAAAACTACCGAGTTTGATTCACACTCTCACAAATTTCAATATACAGTGTAAAGGCCGTGTCGTAGTGTTCGTGTGTTTTCGCTTGGGGAACTCTATACCATCCCCGTTTGTAATCGGCAAGAACGTTGTCGTTGTCGAACGTTGTAATGAAGCGCTGCATGTTTTATTTATATCATCTAGCAAAGCACTTAATGATTACGAAATAATTATATTACCCGAAAAACAACACATAAGCACACTGCCGCTGAAGTTCGACACACGACACCGTATGTACAGTATGAACACTGCTTTTTTCTGTGTTTCGATGAATCAGCTGTCAAATTTCATGTAAAAGGATCCAGTTATCCATGCTGGTTTCTCTTGTTTTGTACGTAAACGTCAGTGATGCCACCGGGTTGGTTAAAAAGAATCATTTGTGAGGGTGTCTACCATTTTAAGAACTGTCAGTTTATATGAATTTTATCAATTTTTTTTTCAAAATGTCTTGGAAATTAGGCCTGTACTCGAAAATAACGCACCACACAAAAGTGTTCAACAAAAATGTATTTTGAGTAAGACTTTCTTGAAACTTTCAGGGAATGATTACTTTATTCAATTTCATTTCCATCGCTGGGCCCGCACATTTCCCTTAAGACCCCTCATTACATTTTGGGCAATAATGGAACGGACTTTTTTGGTCCCTTTCATCCATTCATTCTTCATCTCCAACTCGTTTCTAAACACCTTGGACAATTTTCGAACTTTGACCTTCATTATGGCCTAAAATCTTCCCAGCGGACGAATCTCTGGTGAATTTGGGGTGTTGGCAAATAATCCAACACCTTCCGGGCCTTCACAGGGCCAGCTATCTTAGATCTTCTTCCACCTCTAGCCCGCCACTCGATCATCTGGGACTCCTTAAACGATTTGTACACCCGAAACACAGTTGTATCACAAACATAAGACATACGTAACACTGTTTTTTTTTCTAGCACACGTTGCCCCTCCGTACCTCGTCCTGTCAAACTGCTCGATAAATAATGAAAAAAATGAATTTCCTTTTTCTCGGCTTTATCGAGCCCCAAAGAAAATCCCATAAGGAACCATCAAAAAGTTATTTACAGAATCAATGCAGCATTTTTCGAGTAAGAACGAGACAAATGCAGGGCTGCGCAGGTACACTCATACACTGCCTTCAAAAACAACTCAAATAGTGATTTTATTCAGAGTGTGGTACCATTTGAGTAGTTTATTTTATACCACCTTTTTTGGAAGATTTCTTCCTGAGTGTTACGTATGTCTTATATATGTGGTCGTATGGGCGATGCCCAGTAAACTTCTGATCTATCTCATGGTCGCAGTCGGATTTTCCATGACAGCGTGAGAAATTCTCTGGCGATTTTCTTTTCGCTTCAATGACATCTCAATAACCACCAAATCGATTGTTATGAAATTTTGCACATGTGAATAACACACACCAAACTAGTTATATTCAACTTTTCATCAATTTATACTCACGGACAAAAAAGTTACACACGGATAAAAATAGTGCAGTACAGGCCTTAAAACAAGCAACATGAAAATATTATATAAGTTAATTTATATATTATCTTTTTACTTCGAATAGCCTCGATTATTGCTGTTTACAGCTAGAAATTTATTTCCCCTGGGTAAAATCTGTTTTTTTTGTGAGATTACTTTATGCAAAAAAAATGTCTAATCGATGTTAAGGAACTACCACAATTTCTCAAAGTTGACGAAGATTTGTTAGCCAGAAGAAAAAAAATATTATGATGACCTTCATGTTTTAAACAATACCAAGTTAATGAGCAGAATAAGTAAAAATCACAATTTAAATCACTATAACCACTCCTCGAAAGAAAACAACACTTAGCTCTTAATATGACTTCTGATATAGCTTGGAGGAGAAAACTTTGTTTCTGAATAACATTTGAGTCGCTGAAGGCGAGTCGAATGCACCGAAAACATTTCTGAAATTTGGCAAAAATTGAAAAAATCTCAAACAAGACGCACATTGCTTACAAGAAGGAAGAAAAGTTACCTGCAGTTTTTCCAGCAACACTGCTACAGCATACTGCTATTGCAAACTTGCTTAAGAATGAGAAATATTTTCGCGTGGAATTAAGCTTGAAAGTGTGATATTGGCTCATAGTATCTTCGGAGAAGCCTCCAACATAAATTTTAAGCGATATCATTTCTTATAACATGGTTGAATTTGCAACAGCAGCATGCTGCAGCAGTATTGCTAGTAAAATTCAATGGTGAGCCGTTCGTCAGATATTCAATCAGTTTATAACGACTTATTATATCTACAGCGGCGCAAGCGATGAGACACGCCAGTTGCTGGCTAGACTCCGAACGCGTATCACGG
Organism: Wyeomyia smithii; assembly: GCF_029784165.1. Classification (NCBI taxonomy): domain Eukaryota; kingdom Metazoa; phylum Arthropoda; class Insecta; order Diptera; family Culicidae; genus Wyeomyia; species Wyeomyia smithii. The sequence goes on along the minus strand of NC_073695.1, from coordinate 242,172,650 downwards.
AAGAGCTCCGTTGGCTGAATTTACTTTACGAACTAATTTCATTTTTGTCATATGACTTACATTTTCAGTTTAGTAAAGCGGGCAATGTATGCAGTTTGCGAGGATGCGAAAATGAACGGGAATAGAAGCTGTAGATATAATAAGTCGTTATACACTGTGTGCGTGAAGAGATCACTCTCTCAGTTACAAAAATAAACTCCGACCGGGCAGTGTGTGCAGTTCATCGTTGGCGTGCTGAGATACGGGAACACAATAGTAGAGGGTGATTCGACTTTGGTTTAGAACTAGTTATACCTTTCCCAGTAGTTTAATTGGCCAAAACACCTTGCCGGAGACAACGTAGATTGCGGGTTCGAGTCCCGTCTGGACGAGGAAAATTTTTTCTAAGCCTAAAAGTCACACCTTCTATTCCCGTTCATTTTCGCATCCTCGCAAACTGCACACATTGCCCGCTTTACTAAACTTAAAATGTAAGTCATATGACAAAAATGAAATTAGTTCGTAAAGAAAAATACTTGAAAAGAACAGGAATGAAGTATGATATCCGAAAAAAAAGGAAATATAAAATAACATTTCATATTTAGCGTAGAATAATAATGATCATTGAAACCACTTGTATTCAAAGATAATGGCCCAAAGTTTTGTTTAACAAATGCTATGCTGCACAGGTATGGCTTTATGATTTGAGAGTAATTTTAAAATAATAGAAAATCAACCGAAAAAAAAACACATCGTGTGGAGTTTGAAAACATCGGAAGCTGAAAATTGAAAGAGACTCAAGAAAATCACAGTTGGGCATTTTTCCCAAGAAATTATAAACGAATCTTGTTTTCAACTGAAAAAAGAACGAACAGAAAAAGTGAAAAATGACTACGGTAAACGCTTCTCAGATTCGTTCAACATATTGAAAATTATCATCAGACTAGAATCCATGATGCAACCATGACAAAATTTACTTAAGCCTGCATTCAGAAGCCAGATATAGCTTAGTGGAGAGAATTGTGATTTCAAATTCAGTTTGAGTTTTCGAGACATTTTTTTGAAGAAAGCAAAAACCAAAAAAAAAAACAAATAAAAAGTCTCTAAGTAAAATAGAAAAATCAGTCTTAAATTAAGCCTTCAACCACCAGAAATAGTATAAACTCTCGATAACTAAAACGAATGAGATTAATTTCAAAAACCAACAAAAAATTGTATAAATAGGAAAAATTCTCACGAGTTAATTCCAATACGGCATCTATATCTTAAATAAATTGTTCTGTATTTAGGCCCAGACCGTCTTGAAACCTCTTTTTTATTAGTTGAGCAACAAAGTTTTCGCTTTTTTTATCTAATAAAAATGCAACTTATTTTGAAAAAAAATAGTGTGTGTGTGTGTGTGTGTGTGTGTGTGTGTGGAACCTATCTCTCTCCCACTGTCTGGCAGTGATAATGTGAAAAAAAGACAGCTGCAGTATAATTTCATTTCTGCAATTTTCTCTGTTTCGGGATCAAGAAGGTGTTAGCTCTACCGATTTTCCAAAGATCCATTACAGAATGACTGAGTACTTGCAGCGCATTCCGAAATCCTTTTCCCGTCGGCAAGCCCCGCCCGAAAACAATAGTAGAGTCATTGGGATTCTGCTATTGTGTTCAGACTTTCGATTTATTTGATGTTACTTTGATGTATATGAAGAATTTATCTAGTTTTGTTCAATGTATGGAAAGTGACCGTTATGTTGTGCTTAAATAAAATGGATGAAATAAATATATAGAAATACACGACATATCATTGTCCAATTCACGACATGTTATTGTGTTGATTTCTGCGGCTGGAAACATGAATTAAAATCAGTTATTACAACAACATTGCAGCGCAACCATTCACCGTACAAAGTCATCGAAACAATATAGATATGATAATGAACATATAATGTGAGATTGATATAATTTAATTACAAAATACAACAAGAAGCACTAGGGCATGTAAAGGAGATCCCAGCCGAGTGCCTTCCATAGCTGAAACTGCAAATTTTTGAAGTAGAAAGCGCAAAAAATAACGTCTATAGCCTGATTATAAGAAGGCCATATTGATCATAAAATAAGTGTATGATGTATTTGAGTGTTTTATTTCTAGTAGATTTTAAGATCATAAGACTGCAATACATCATGTCATTGAACTGTTAATTTTGTCTTGTAAAAAGGTGCTTGATAATTTGAGGGATGTGATTTAGGAATTATATTTTAATACTTTCTACAACCAATAAATAATGTTTTGATATTCTTTAGTTTTAACAAATTTTGTTTTACAGTTATGGTTTCATTCATAACTTATTCGATTTCAGGACCAAATTCTTCTTCACTGCCTTCTATATTATAAATTTCTTCCACTTTGTTTTTAAATTCTGTTTTGTTCATTGCCAGATTGTGCCATCCTACTTCAGTAATATCATTAAATTTAGATTTGACTTCATTGATTGTGCCATTCCAAGTTTTTGCTGGCCTTCCCCTTTTCTTCTCTTTAAATTCTAATTTTTCTGCTATTTTCAATGGATGTCCTGCTTCTCTCCTTTGTATATGAGCCCAGTATTTAAGTCTCATAACTCGTACTCTGTTTATTGCCGTTTTTCCGTTTAGTAGCTTTGAAACTTTAACTCTGCCCTTAGGTCTATCTCTAGATAATTTCAACAATTCATTAACAATTTGAAGCTCGTACCTGGCAACAGATTTTCTGTTTCTTTTAACTAGAGCCGCTGATTTTAGTCCATACGTTATTGCGGGAGATAGAACTGTTAAATATATCAGTTTTGCTATGTGCCAGCTGGGTTTCATTCTTTTCATGAACTCCGAAACTATTTTTGTATTACTTATAGCCTGTCTGCATCTGATTCTAGTTGTGTTCGGTCTGTCCAGAGTTCCGGTGAAATAGGTTCCCTGATATCTCATTGTCTTTACTACTTGATACATTTCGTTGTCTAGCTTTAGGTTATCTGGTATGTTTCTATCTGACTTAGGCTCTCTTATTAGAATTTTGCTTTTTTCGGAGTTCATTTCTAACCCTACTTTTTTAACTCTTCTTTCAAAATTTTAATGAATTTTTCCATCTCTTTTATATTTTTGGTTATTACCAATATATCATCCGCGAAAGCTGAAACAACTGGTAGACCTTTCTTGTGTAATTCCAACAAATTCAATCTCGGAAATTTTCTCTTAACTTGATGTAAAACTTCCTGGATAATTAGAGTGAATATAAATGGCGACATTGGACATCCCTGTTTAATGCCTCTAGCCTTCCTCATTTGTTCAGATTCTATTCCTTTCCACAAGATGCTTGTACGTTCGCAAATAATCGCTTGTCTAACTCGATTAATGATATGTTGTGGTACTGACAGTCCTTGAAGTATACTTTCCATAGATTCTAGTTTTACTGTATCGAACGCTTTTTTATGTCCAATGATGCAACAATTAATGTTTCTCCACTGTTCCAATAACTTTCTGAATACCTCCTTGCGTAGAACATCTGATCGTCTGTGGACCTATTGTTGACAAAAGCTGCTTGGTGAGCTTATTTTGAAAAAAAATAGTTACACATAAATCATTCGAAGTATTGCCCATCGCTACCTACTTTGATCCATCTTCCTGGCTTTGCTCCAATACCGTTACGATAAAAATGTTCGTTTTTTTGAGGCTGGGGAATTTTGTGGGTGAAGTCAAACCCCACGGTGCTTTCACATATCATCATTCGCTAGGCGTCGTACATAAATTACGTAACGCTAAAATCTAGATTTCAGACCCCCTCCCCCTATGTAACAATAAGCAACGTTCAATTTGACTCCCCCCCCCCCTAGAATTACGTAATGCTGAATAACCTGATCCCCCTCCAAATTTTCGATTTTGAGCAAACATTTTGGTTACGTAACAGTCTCAAAAACCCCACCTCCTCCCCCCTGTGTAACATTAAGTAACGCTGACTCAACGCCCCTCCCCCTTCATGCGTTACGTAATTTGTGTACGACGCCTTATGACGTACTGAATATCAAAGTTTAAAATCGTCGTACGGTACATTTTTGAGTGAGGTCCTCAATACCACAAAAGATCAAAATAATGGTCGCAGTGGTCCAAATCTTACAAAAAAGAGGTCTTCAAGGAATCAACTTGGGTTACTCGATTTTTTTCAACGATGTCTGTCTATTTCTATCTCCTGGCTGTAAACTTGCGCAGGCCGATGATCTCAAAATCTTCGTCATTGTCGAATTAGTAGAAGACTAGCATTGAACTACAACGGCTAATAAAATTGTTCCAAAAATGTTGAATCACCTAGTCATTAGTGTACAGAAATGCAATGTCATATCCTTCACAAGGAAGAAATTTGCCATTGAGTGGGCTTACGAAATTGACAGATCGTCCGGTTATCAAAGTTGGAGTTGTAAGAGACCTTTGAGTTTCATTGAATACGCAGCTCTCGTTTAGAAATCCTTATACTCAGATATTATTGCAAAAGCAAATAGACATCTAGGATTCATCATCAGAGCAGCCAAAAATTTTCGTGATGCCTACTTCTTGTGATCGCCCTCGTTCTCGTTCTACGCCCTTGTTTGCTCCGTATTGGAAACCGCTTCAACTAAGGTTGCTTCCTTGGAGTAACCCAACAGACTTGCCACTCAACGAGGTTCAATACTGTGTTCTTGATATGGAAACTGTACAATGTCGACGGAGCTCAGCTAGAGCGTTGTGTGCCGCCAAATGGTTGCTTCTAATGTAATTGTATAAGCTTTTAACGTAATTGTATAAGTTAGTGGTTTGAGTTTTATTCATGTAGACAGATAGAGTCAGATGAATTGATCAACAAATAATAATGATAACTGTTAGGAGGATTGATCGAAGAACCAAACACGTCCACCAAAGTAACTTTTATGAAACAAACTTGCTGAAGACACTGGGTTCATAACATCTATTTTTCACAGTCACATCTGAAACGATCAAGATTTTTGGAGTTAAGACCACTGGGCCTTGTGAGATTTTCAGACAAATCTTTCACTTCTGCCAGATGGTCTCGAGGAACGATGCTGGCCTAGCAAGCCAGTTGTCGTAGGTTCAAGTCTCGGCTCGGGAGAGACTGTTAGTGTCAGTAGGATCGGCAAGTTCCGAATCGGAATATAGCTCCAAGGCTATGCTTTGCTTAGTGGATGTATAGTAAACATTTTGAGAGTTATTTCATGAAATGGTTGTTAAAAAACGATCTTTACAATGAGCATTACGACGATATCATATCACTTTTTGTACTATACGACCTTCAAAAGGGCCTCACTCAAAAGTATACCGTACGACGATTCTGAAATTTTCACGAAATTGTGGCCATTTTTCACGCAGTGCTCGGCTTAATCGCATTAATTGAAGTCGATACCGTTCCTCAGTGATTGTTTCGTTCAGTTGCAATAGCACATAAAAAAATAACACTGACCTGATCCCACCGAATAGGGGGATTAGGGGCATAATGAGCACACGGGGCGAAATGAGCACCCCTCTTTTATGCGAAACTACGCATTTTTTGATATAATATGGTATGTGGAACTCTTCCGTAGTTACTACAGTATCTCTTTATGTAGAACAAAAGTGGTTTGTCTGTTTAAAATATGGAAATATATTCAAAAAATCATCTTGGTTCCTGGATGTTGGAAAAATTATTATTATTGCGCACTACAAAATAAGCTTCTACGGTCCTTTAAATGGCTCAATCAAGTATGTAAACACATCAATATGACGTAGGGGTCGTACCCCAAATTTCACCATCATTGAAGTTTTGATTTTAGGCTATAATTAGCATTAAAATCTCATGTTAACTTCAACTAATTGGATAAAAAAATGGTCACCTTAAGGTGGGGTGAAATGAGCACATCTCGTCACATAAACTTACCGGAAACTGATCTTAGTAGACTTGTGAGTTTGTCTGTTTCCATAGTCAGTGTTTGTTTACAGTGATGGTGCCACGTGCGAACATATATTAGAAAATCTTTGTAACCGAATCGGCCAGAAAAAGGCACTACAGGTAGAATTGGCCACCATAAAGCGCGACGGGACATTCACGAAATAAGCCGCCAAGTATCACGGCATACCGCGACTAACGTTGGCCAATTAGTTGTACTTCTACACAGTTGCAAGATATGTTCTATAATAGTGCTCATTATGCCCCAGTGGGGTGCTCATTGTGCCCCACACATCGACTGATTGCTAGTTTTTGATGCATGAATCTAATTTGTGTTTTTCACCATTATGCGATAAACTTTTCAATTTGTGAATAGTGTACCTTTAATTATAGATAGTTAATTCAAGTTTTGCACTGAAGACAGCCTAAAATTTTTGTCGTTTTCCATGCTTAAATCAACAATCAAGTTAGGGTGCTCATTATACCAATATTCCCACAACAAAACCTTTGGAACGTGTATATGCGGCCATAGAAGCAGACACCATGACTATTTTTATTTCTTGAGCTGTTGTACTGGATCCATTTTTCATCACCCGTCACGATGTCCCTTCGTTTTGTCGCTGAAGCAGTTGTTTAAGGCGAAAAAACGACGCTTAACGTTTCTTGGCTCCAATTAATCCAAGTTCCGTGTTTTTTTTCATCATCCCTAAAGCATGCAATCGCTAGGAAATGGCTTGCTGGATAATTTTTAATATCGGAACAAGCTGTTCCTGCATTTGACATAGATACCGTCTCTAAAGCGACCAATTACGGCACGTTGTTTCACTTAGAGCAGCATTTCTGTAATTTTTTTTTACTCGCGGTGCACTTCAGCTGCCATTTTCTTTGGATAAATGGAAAGCTAATTCTTCCCGCAAATGACGATTATTTGGCATTTGACATTTTCACATAACCAAAAGTATATGACGCCACCTTAAAATCACATGTTAAAGTAGTTTGTTTATCATATGTCTCAGCTTGATTCATCGCGTTTTAGCTATGCCAAATCGACTGCTGGTGTTCGCTATTGACAAATAGCAAGAACTAAGTTGCGCATTAAATATGTTATATGTGAAATTCTAAAATTGTCCTTAAAACTGCAAACAAAAAAAATGTAAGCCCAGATTAAGGAGCAGAAAAGCAGAGAATTATACCGAATGAAAGCAAACATCACCAAATGACATCACAAAGAAGCTGGAAAGCTAATAAACGTATCTAAGAACAACAAAGACAGGGAACAACTGCAAAACTTTGTTCAAAAACCTTTGGTACTTTTATTTAGAGTATTAAAATAATCACGAGAGAATCGGTAAAAACTAAGTTCGTTAAAAACACCTCAAAAGCTAATGGAATTATTAAAAGTGGCAAATAACGGATTGGGAAAAATATATACAGACTTGGACCTAAAATCTTCAAAAACACTTCTTAGCAGAAACATTGATGCTGAATTTCTTAGCATTAGAAAATTAAGTTTGAAAAAATTATCAAAGATCAAGAAAAAATAAAGCGAGAATTTTATCACAAGGCAAGGTTGGAAATACCAGAAAATGACTCTCAAAATTATTTAAGGCACATACAAATAGCGTGAAATCGTCGAGGACGATTCTTTGGATTGAGCTATTTCAGATTGCAGATATTTGTAACACTTCTGCCAGGGCTTTAACTAGTTTATGAGGTGTATTATTCGGTACTTGTGTTTATAAGCCTTAGGTGAACCGATACGCAGCTGTACCAAGTGAAGGAACGGTGAGAATTTCCTAATTTGCTTAAATATTTAGTGTTCACAGCTACAATACAGCTCCAGGCAATATACCCCACCTGTATTTTGATGATGTATTCCATTGCTTTTTAATTTACTTTTGAGACTTCATAGGCGCTTTTCACTTCGCGTGTTGATTTCTGCTGGTGGCCTATATTCTTTTGCATTGGGGCGTGTTGCTTCGGTAGATTGAAAGCCTATGATTTGGAGATTTTTTTTTCAATTGCAGCTTTTAATAAAATATTTATTGTTTGTAATAAACATAACTAATTCATTGACGTTCATTCCTGGGAGAGGGGGAGAGGTCTGTTTACCCTGCGAGTAAAATTATGACAAGCGTTTTAATTCTTATTAATTCTTATCCTAAATAAAAATACTCATATTCATGTCGTTTTTACACAGATTCCTGAATTAACGTATACAGGAACAGTGAAAGCTTGTTGCTGGCATCCACTGGCGTTCGGGACGTCATATCCGTGTTGCGGTTTCAGCGCGATGTGCCTCCGAACACTGAACTATACGCGGACGGGCGTTAAAGAAAACGCTTTTGTCCCGTACCGGAGCAATCAACGCTCGCTATGTACGTTTACTATTATTATTATTTACCCAAGACAAGAATGCTGTTATTATATATTATCATAGAGATTCGCTCCATCCTTGTCTCTGAGCGCGGTACTGCACTGCACCGGCACTGCACATAATTACGTCACAGTGATATGCAATGCAGGCTGCAGCGAAGGGGGGCTTCATTTTTGTTAATTACACCGAGCAGCAAACTATTTGTTCTGCACTAGCAGTTTACTTTAGACACGAGTGAGAGAATCTGAGCACGGCTCGCAAAAAGCAATCTCTCCCTTTCTGGGCGACGCTGACAGTCGGGTCGAAAGGGTTAAGTCCTTTTCCCACCCTCGTCACCAGCACGACCGACGGCTGGTCCGTGTAGCCATCGCTAGCGTAGTTGGATCGGAAAGTTTCAACTGTTCAGTGACGAATCCGGCGCGAAAGATTTTGCAATTCTGTTTTGGCCGACGACGGGACACACAACCGGAACAAGGGGGACCTCTGTTTCGCACGGGGTCCTTCCCGGTTCGCTGTGTTTCCGGAGCCTGTCCTACCACGAATTCTGCGAGAATGCCTGTATTTCTACGTGCGCCACAGTTAAGCCGCTGCGAGTGACCGCGAAACGCTCGCCCGCTACCGGGGGCAGCTTTTCCTAGCGTGCGCCCCGCAGTCGTGTGTGTGTGTGGTTCGTGTGACCTTCCGGCGGTCCTGTGAGCGATCATACAAATATTTTGAGTCCCCTTTCACAGAAGCGAATTCAATTTCCTCGTGAAAGGTAATTACACAATCCAAGCAATCGTTCTAAAACATCCGAACGCACCTCAATTTGGATTATAACGATGACCGTCACCGGTTTCGAAGTCAAGTGTTTGTAAACAAGCGAAGACAGCGTGAAAGTTAAATATTGAACTGAAAATGATAGTGCATTTATGTGTTAGAATCATGTGTCGTCGTTTAGAAACGGTTGTCTGCTGATGCATTTCCGAGCCACGAACAGGGCAAATTAAAGCGCACTTAGACGCAATTTAGTGGCCTGCAAAGGAAGAGGGAAAAAACTGGAACGGAATATTATCTATTAATAGAGAAGCAGAATGCAATTTTGCGACGGTGCATCTTTTGTTGATTGTGAGCTGCCGAGTGTGTAGTTTAGTTTGCGAAGGCGAATCTTGTTTGTGCCTTTTGCTCGCGCTAGTTTTCTTCTGACGTCGTCGGTCGGCTTCGATGTAAACTAAATGTGCATTTATGTATGTACCTACTTCATTACTCTGTACTGCTGCTGGAAGATGGTGATGATCATCATTCGAGTGGATTTGGTTGTTTGAAAAATAAAAACGTTTGAATAGTGAAAGATACAATTTAATAAATGGGCGAGAAATTTTTCATAATTTTTTTGCCTAAAATTAATAATATTTTTCCATGCTTTTTTGTCTGCTGCAAGTTACTTACATCTTAGTTAAATTGGTTCAAAAATAATTTGCTAACGTTTTACCCAAATATTGACAGGAAGGAAAAATGTTTTGTGTTGGGAATTTATTAAAGACCCAGGAAAAATAGACCGATTTAAGCATAACTAACATCTGCAGATCGTTTTTTTTTACATTTTCTGAGGGAATTTGCGACACTTTTAACGTCCCTTGAAATACTACGAAAAAGCTATAAGAATGTAACAACTTTCAATTGTCCTGATGCTTTCTGGACTTTTTTTTTTTTTTTTTTTTTTTTAAGGGGGGATTTGTTAGTAGCTTAAGTATTTATGATAAATATTAGTAAATAACGAGTATGTGTGTCCAATCACAAATGGTGACTTCTCAACACTGTTAGAAATTTGTAATTTTAATTGTTAGGATTTGTTTGCTTTCGCAATTAGGACTAATCATTCGTAGGGATTTAAACCTACTTGTCAGAAAAGGGGAAGTAAACTTACAACTAACTTATTGCTAACTTATTGGTTATAAAGAGAGCTTATCGTAGCAATTGAGAATTGCAACGATTTTTGTCGAAAATTGTTAATAATTTTATTTGACATAGCTTCTAATGGTTAAACACCAGTAAGTCTATGTAATTCGAGTGTACCAAACCAAGGAGGACGCTTCAAAATCATTTTCAGAATTTTATTCTGAATCCTTTGGAGCGTTTTCTTCCTTGTTGAACAGCAACTTGACCAGATCGGTACAGCATAAAGCATTGCTGGTCTAAAAATTTGTTTGTAAATCAAAAGTTTGTTCTTTAAACAAAGTTTAGAATTCCTGTTAATGAGAGGATATAAACATCTCGTATATTTGATGCACTTAGCTTGTATACTCTCAATGTGCTCTTTGAAAATAAGTTTTTTATCATAAATTAGTCCCAAGTACTTAACCTTGTCGGACCAACTTAAAATAACCCCATTCATCTTGACAACGTGATTATTGTTTGGCTTGAGGAAAGAAGCCCTAGGCTTATGCGGAAAAATTATCATTTGAGTTTTAGAAGCATTGGGAGAGATTTTCCACTTTTGCAAGTAGGAAGAAAAAATATCTAAACTTTTCTGCAATCGACTGCATATGACACGAAGACTTTTTTCTTTTACGGAAATGCTTGTGTCATCGCAGAACAATGACTTTGTGCATCCTGGAGGCAAATCAGGAAGATCTGAAGTGAATATGTTGTACAGGACTGGACCCAAGACTGAACCTTGAGGTACACCTGCTCTGACAGGAAATCTATCAGATTTTGAATTCTGATAGACAACCTGCAGAGTTCGATCAGTAAGATAATTTTTAAAATTTTGATTAGGAAAATTGGAAAATTAAAAGTTTGCAATTTCGCAATCAAACCTTTATGCCAAACACTGTCGAATGCTTTTTCTATGTCTAAAAGAGCAGCTCCAGTGGAATAACCTTCAGATTTGTTAGCTCGTATCATATTAGTAACTCTGAGCAATTGATGAGTTGTGGAATGCCCATGGCGAAATCCAAACTGTTCATTTGCAAAAATTGAATTTTCGTTGATGTGTGACATCATTTTGTTAAGAATAATTCTCTCAAACAGTTTACTTATTGAAGAAAGCAAACTGATTGGTCGATAACTTGAAACTTCAGCTGGGTTCTTATCCGGTTTTAAAATTGGAGTAATTTTTGCATTTTTCCATAATTTGGGAAAATATGCAATTTTGAAGCAGCAATTGAAAATTTTCACTAAAAATTCCATTGTGCTCTCAGGGAGATGTTTGATTAGTATATTAAAGATTCCATCGTCACCAGGTGCTTTCATAATTTTGAAATTTTTGATAATTGATTTAATCTCATTCAAGTTAGTTTCAATTATTTCTGCAGGTAAAAAATTCTGGGAAGAAATTAAATCAAATTGACGTGTGACTTCATTTTCAATTGGACTCACAAATTTCAAATTTGAGTTATGAACACTCTCAAACTGCTGAGCAAGTCTTTGAGCCTTTTGTTCATTGGATACAAGAAAACTTTCACCATATTTTAAAACTGGAATAGGCTTTGAAGGTTTCTTAAGAATCTTCGACAGCTTCCAAAATGGTTTTGAATATGGTTTCAATTTTTCAACTTTAGTCTCAAAATTTTGATTTCTCAGAAGAGTAAATCTATGTTGAATCTCTTTCTGTAAATCTTTATAAATAGTTTTAAAAACAGGGTCACGAGAACGTTGATATTGACGTCTGCGGACATTTCTCAAACGAATTAGAAGTTGAAGATTTTCGTTAATTATTGGTGAATCAAATTTCATTTGAGCTTTTGAAACAGAATAATTCCTGGCATCAACAATTGCAAATTTTAATGCTTCCAAAGCGGAATCAATATTCACTTCGTTTTGCAAATCAAGCTCATTATTGAAATTTCTCTCAATATGAGTTTTGTATCTTTCCCAATTAGCCTTGTTATAATTAAAAACAGAGCTCATAGGGTTTAAAACTGATTCATGTGATAAAGAAAAAGTTATTGAAAGATGGTCAGAATCAAAGTCAGCATGTGTGATCAAATCACTACATACATGACTTTGATCTGTTAGCACCAAATCAATTGTTGAAGGGTTTCTTACAGAAGAAAAGCATGTAGGACTATTCGGAGACAAAATAGAATAGTATCCTGAAGAACAAACATTGAATAAAATTTTGCCATTGGAATTACTTTGAGAATTATTCCATGAACGATGTTTAGCGTTAAAATCGCCGATTATGAAAAATTTCGAACGATTTCTGGTGAGTTTTTGTAAATCACCTTTAAAATAATTTTTGTGCTCGCGTGTGCATTGAAATGGTAAATATGCTGCGGCAATAAATAAAATCCCAAGTTCAGTTTAAACTTCAATTCCCAAAGTTTCAATAACTTTCGTCTCAAGATGGGGAAGAGCACGATGTTTGATTCGGCGATGAATAACAATTGCAACTCCACCGCCGGAACCCTGAATCCTATCATATCTATGAACCACGTAATTGGGATCATATTTTAATTTTATGTTAGGTTTCAAAAATGTTTCAGTAATAATTGCAATATGCACATTATTTACTGTTAAAAAATTGAAAAGCTCATTCTCATTGGCCTTCAATGAGCGAGCATTCCAATTTAATATTTTAATTGTTTTATTCAAAATCATTGCTAAATTTTAAATTAGAAACAATTTTAATAGTAAACTTTGTGCCTATTTGAATGGCTTCAAACATTGATTTTGCCTGCAACATGGCGTTCATAAGATCGAACATTGCCTGTTGCAAAAAAAAAAGTTTACCTGCCGTAATAGGCCCCAGGCAGTTGACATTAGAAAAAATATTTTCGGTAGCAATATTAGCTTACACAATTATTTTCTAGCGTGTTTTGCTTACCCATATTAACGGTCATTTTCGAACTACCAACACTTGGCGGTATAATGTTCGAACTACCTGTAACCTGTGCATAAGTTAAACGGGTATGCAAAGGAGTAGGTAAACTATGCGTCACTGGTACGCTTGGAGAATTTTGTTCTGAAGTTGGTTTAAATTGAGAAATTGAATTTTGTTTACCTTGCCTTGCCTTAACAATTGCTAAACGGACTGGGCATTGATAAAAATTTGACATATGGTTGCCGTTACAATTCGCACAGCGAAAATTTTTACTCTCTTTCACAGGACATGTGTCCTTTTTGTGAGAAGAGTCTCCACAATTAAGACATTTTTGGTCCATGTTACAGAATTTGGAACCATGGCCATAACGTTGGCAAGTACGGCATTGGGTGATATGCTTTTCACCTCCGCCATACTTCCTATAAATTTCCCACTTTACACGCACATTATACAAAGCATGTGCTTTTTCAAAAAATTTTAAGTTGTTAACCTCATTGCGGTTAAAATGAATTAAATAATTAACAAGGGAAATTCCAGTACTTTGACTGTTTTCGCCTCGTGATTTTTGTTTCATTAGAATTACTTGGGTAGGGGCTATGCCAAGTAATTCTGTTAAAGTAAGTTTGATCTCATCAACGGTTTGATCGTTGGTGAGACCTTTCAAGACAACTTTGAACGGCTTGGCGTTCTTGGTGTCATATGTAAAAAATTTGTACATCTTGTCAGTTAAATACTGAACAAGACGATCACGACCCTTTACTGAGTCGGCTAATAAGCGGCATTTACCTCTACGGCCAATTTGATAGGTAACTTTAACGTCAGAAACAAACGTTGAAAGTTCCTTTTTGAATATATTAAATTCAGAAGAAATAGTTACCACAATAGGTGGAACTTTCTCCTTTTTTAAAGATTTTATATTTTGTATAGTTTCATTATTAATAACTTCCATTTCACCAGCTTCTTGCACAGGCAAAATATCAAAAGGATTGTCACTACAGACACTCGAAGTGTCAGAAAGAGATGCCTCTCTTTTCCTCCCCGCAGCGATGCGAGGTTTCTTTTTCCGTCCAGCTATTTCAGGTGATACGAAAAAAGTTAAAACAAATGTTAAATTCAAAAGTAGGTAGTCTTGAGAAAGACTGATGGGAAATAACTTTCAGGTAGCCTTTAAAAGACACACTGACAAAACACAAACTTTGAAGCTATAGGCAGTCAAAGACCACAAGCAACCGAAAAAACGTCTGATCTGTAGGACAGTTCAAGACGCACTGATTCTGGACTTTTTTCTCTTAACTAGGCCATTGGCTCTCTACTGGAAAATAGGATTCTAGTGATCGTGCCAGCCAAATTTTTTTCCTTTTTGAAAGCAAGAACGTAAACTATGGAGAAACTGTTGCAAATAGCAGTTTTGAGTTATAGACTTTTGCTAGACTGACAAACATCTTCACACGGCTATGTGTAATGACGATATTGTAACACTTTTTAACACTTTAAGCCACTTTCGTCTAAACTGTGAGCTAAATTGGGATTCAGTTTTGTCATTGCATCCATCCATCTATGGAACCACTTGTAGCTGAACTTGGAATCAATTTCTGTTTTGGCCATTTTTTAAGAGGCGTCCTCCAACCTGAGCTGATTTTAAATCTCTTTTTTTTCGACCTTTTTCTCTCGTTTGAAATACTTACTTTATTATTTTGAACTTTTAATATCATTTTTTCTTTTAATATCATATTCAATATCATTTTCGTTTGTGGTTTCAACGGGTTTTCAAAATATAAATTTACATTTTTGAACTAAATCTTGAACTAGAAATCTAGAATGATTAGAAAAGGTTTGGACCGAGGAAAATTTATAACTACTTTCGATTTCAATTTTTCTTAATTTTCTTTTCGATGCATTTCTAGAATTTTTTTTCCAATGTGCTTTTGAAGTTATATATTAAATTATGTTCTTTTCGATTTATTCTGGATTTGATGGATGTTTTTCAGTATAAGGACATGAAGACGTTTTGAAGTTTACTGAGGTTAATTCAGAATGAATTTTTGATAGTAGCTTTCAGCCTTTTCCTGATAATCAATTTTCTGGATTTTCCTGTTTTCCTGAAGACTTGTTGAAATTAAAATAGTTTATATTCTCTACTTATATTTTAAATGAGTTAGGTCAATTTGCTTTTACGAGCGTTTCCATGCATTTTGAGTTTTTTTTTTTTAAATAAATAGTATTTATTTCGCATTTCTTGGTTACATTACATTACAGATCTAGTTAAAATTACAATATTTACCAAAATGTCTTCTAAATACTTGTCTGTTGTTTCATCGCATTTCTCTCACCTGTTTTTTTTTTTTTATATTAAATAGATTACCGTCTATGTACAAATTGAAACTAATGGCCCTATACACTATCCATAAGGCAGCTTTCTGTCGTTGGTTTTTTGAGTTCACTTTTCACGCTAGAATACTCTCTGCATTCGCTTACGTGCAATGCTATGCTTACGTAGCACTTCATTGACCCATGTCCAGACTTGATGTGCATTTTTACATGCTATAATGCGATGCTTGTTGTCATCTGGTAATGAACATATGTCACAATTGGAACTTTGAAGACGACCAATGCCGTAGCTTGATAAGTTTTCTTCATTTGGTATCAAATCGTTCACGGAAAAATACAATCGTGACTTGTCCTCCATCGACAAAAGAAGGATTTGATATTCTCCTAAATGTTTTCCCACTGCACAACGGGTAAATTAATTTTAACCTTAGGAACCACACACTTGCTGTCAATAAAATACCAATACATCAACATAACAGACTTCAAATAGAAATTCTGCTTCAAAAATTTAGCTTCTATGATCCATTCTTTACCATTTCGGGATAGTTGGCTCAAATGATTTAACTTTAACAGGTATTCTTCATTTGCATTGTTGTTTCCTGACTGGTCATAAAGGATATTTTTCATGAACAGAGCTTTGCATTTGCTTTCTACATCAACCAGTCCAATGCCACCATCTTCACATCTCAAATGCAACTAATTTCGATCAACTTCGAAAATACTGTTACCCCAAAGAAACTTGCCAATTGCAGCTTTCATTTCTCCTAATTGCAGATTACTCTGTTGAATTACTTGCGCTATATACCAGAGCTTCGAAAGAATGAATGTATTTAAATACAGGGCTTTTGCATGAATATTCCTATTCCGTATTCTGTTGTTCGACAACTGAAATTGTATATTATCAATTATATTACTATATCTTCGGCTTTGTGCAACACTGGCGCAACTCAAAATTTTGCATTTTTTATTTTTTGATGGCAAACGATGCTAAATACTGTTAAGTTTCATCACACGACATCCCATTTCTAAAATCACAAAAATTCCAGAGTTATGAGTAGAAGTGCCTTTGCTGCACAAATCATAATAGGCCTAGAGGTGTTAAATAAGGATTGGTAATCTTAAACTTCAAAGTTTTCTTGAAAATCGAAAAATAAATTTTCGACGCAAATTTTCAAACGCGTTTTTCTCGAAACTATGTTTTTTGAGTTGTGCCAGTGTTGCACGAAACCGACGATATGTAATTTTAGCCATATCTGTCCACTTGTTTGCAAAGTGTAGTCCTAAAATCTTTTGCTCTGATATTTCCTTCACTATGAACGGTCCTCCTCTGAATAGTTAGATTTAGTGTATTTGTTTATTTAAAATCTTTTCTAACTTTTCAGTCCTTTCAGGCTAAATTTTGATGGCATTCTTTTCATTTATGGCTTTTCTGGTCTAGGTGGTTTAAAGCTGAGCCTGAATTTATTTTTGTTATTCTTTTGCTTGGTCCCCGTGGTTCGGTGGTTAGCGATGTCGGTCGGCTAGCTCTCCCACACGGTTGTGATATCGGGTTCGATTCCCGATCAGGTCGGGGTTATGCTTTTTAAATCACTTTCTCATGATTTCGGTGTTATTTTAACATTATTTTGTTTTTTGGACATTGAAAAAGTTTGCGTTTTATTGATACTTGCCTCGTAAAGCCTAGCGATTTTGTAGATTATATGCACCCACACAACTAAATTCTGCTTGTCGGCCAGCTGTAAGTGCTGGTCGATTTTTAAAAATTTCAAAACGAGCTGAGACACACGGTAAGCAAACCTTTTAGACTTGTTAATAATTTTATTGTGTCTTTATATATCAAGCTGAGTGAAATGATTTGTCCCAAAAAAATCGTTACGTTACTCATTTCAGAGGAGTTTCTTTCGGCTTCGCAGTCTTTAAAATGTGAAAAATATCGTTTTCTTTTTCACATTTTAAAGACTGCGAAGCCGAAAGAAACTCCTCTGAGTAAACTAACAGTCGATAAAAAGTATAGTAACTCATTTCACCCAAAGAATCGAAGTATCGAGAGCGAAAAAAAGTTCACGTAAACGCTGCTCTAAGTGAAACATTGCACCGTGATTGATTCCGTCGCTTTAAAGATGGCAGTTTCGATGTTGACGGCTGCCTGCGTACAGAAGGGCGTAATTAAAGAAATTGCCCGTTGAGGATCCATGTCAAACGTGGGAACAGCTTGCTACGGTATTGGGAGTTACCCACCAATCCATTTCTATGCAATTCTAGCAATTTGAGAATGATTCAAGAACAAGGAACGTTGTTTTTATGATTCATTTGAAAATAACTGCTTCAGCAGCAAAGAAGGGAGGGATTTCTCCTTAGCATTGGCCAAAATATGCAAAAGCATCTATGCTCGAGTATCAATTTTTTTTTTGGTCGAATCGATACCAAGATGGTATCGAGCGCCAAGCATCGATGTTCTACCTGTTACTTGAACAGATCTATAAAAAGCTGCCCTTTTTATTCTAATAGACCTAATGAAGCCACAAGTGTGACAGTACCATAGCATAAGTGCGTCTGCGGTCAGATTTTAAATCTAGGGCACGACAAAATATCCTGCTTCTTATTCTTTATTGTCTGCCGTTTCGTAGAATACATCCCTGCACGAAGCAACTTATCAAAGAAAGACGATAAAGTTCAGCAATGCTAGGAAAATGTTAAATAGGGAACAAGAAACATCCTACATTAGTTGGTACGTTTCCGGTTTCCGTTCTACGGTTAGGCTGTCGAACGTCTTCGGTAGGTTTTCTGCAGCAGTCTTATGCAAAAAAGAAACTGCCGGAAACGTTCGACACCCTATATACCCGTTTTTCAAAAAAAAAAAAACACAATTATGAGGAAAATGTTGCAATTTGACCTTTAGGGTGACCACTATACTCAGGTGAGGGGTCAGGTCAAGCTGCGTAGCATATATGAAACCAAGAAAAAAATTTGGATTTTTTCAAATTTTCTTATTATCACTGTTTTGTATGTTTAGGGTCATTTTTATTACTGCCTTGTTATTTCTTGTTCTTTTATGACACAGGGTATGTTTTTGATAGTAAAACTTGCAAGAAAAATTATCATGTAGGGGGGGGAGGGGTTTGTCACAGTAGGTTTCCGTTTTTGGCATGTTCCGCTTTTGGCATGCTCCGTTTTTGGCACTCTCCGATTTTCGCAACAAAAGGGTTCCGTTTTTGGCAACTTTTTATAGTACATAGTATACAATAATTTATACAACAAACTGAGCTGATTTTGACTCTCGTTCTGGGATGAAACTGATTCAGCTGAATTTGAAAACAATTTATGCCTGATGATTTCTAACGAGCTCAACTATCAACACTATTGATATGCCGTTGGCATATGCTTAGTTACGTAGGGGGTTGTTCTGTCAATGATTTTGTAACGATGGAATTCCCCCAAGAGGTCTTCTTGTCTTTTTTTTTTCTTTTGTTTACACACAAAGTATATGTTTTCCATAATGTATTTCAAATGAAGCAAGCGGAGCAGTTCCACAAAAAATGTCCCAGCTCTAATATTTTTTTGTGAAAAACAAAATATTTTATTTTTCAAAAAGTTTTTTTTCCTGATTTTTCCATGATTGAAGCGGTTTCATTGCTTAGGTAATCTTTTGTAGTTTTTATCAAAAAAATTTGAAATCTCTTTTAGATAATTAACCCTCTAGTGCCCAAATTATTTTTTAGACGGACTTTGAAAAAATCACTTCAAAGCCCTATAAACATTTTTAAGTCCTTATTGAAGCTTTTTAGATGATTGAATGAAAACCGTCTAAAGGCGGCACTGGGCACCAGAGGGTTAATTTTTGAATTTTATTTTAACTTTTTTAAGAAAAAAAAATTTCAGAGTGTTTATTTTGTTGTAAACACAAAGTTGTTATTTACAACTTTGCCGGAGACGTCATATCGATCAAACAAACCGTTTTGTCCCTAAAAACATTTTTAATCATCAATATCTTTCCAAAATAGCATTTTTCAATAGCTTCTCAAAAACGACCCGTGTTCTAAAAAATTAAACAAAAAGCATAAAATGGCATCTTTTGCCTATAAAAACATCTATGCAAAGTTTCAGCCGAATAAAAAATGGTCGATATAACTGGTTGCCCGTTTTTTGTGGAATTGCTGATTGAATGTAGTTCCCCTAGAATATATCACATACCGCAGAATCAAATTATGAAAATCAATTAAAAATTTATCGAAAGACTAATTAGTAGCTGTTACTCGTCAAATGGGTAAAAAAATTACTCAATAAAAAACCATGCAACTTTTTCAAAAATGGGTGAAATTTCTCTCACTAATGGGTAACTTATATTCAACGTATATTTGACCAACTGTAAACAACGCACTGTCGTATATAACAGGTCTGGCAATATAAAACAATCTGTCGTTTACAATAACTTGCTTTCAAATAAAACAGAGAGCTTGACGTCACAGACGCTGTTGTCCAATCGCTGCAAGTGAATAAAAGGGACGACAAAATTGAAATTTGTTATAACTGTACGTTATATACGACGGATTTTGTTAAAAACCTATTGATTCATATAAATAAATAAATTTTCATAATAATGTTGAAATTTCAAATTGAATATATTTATAACAAAAAAGGTTTCCTTTTCTGGCACGGTTCCAGTTTTGGCAGCTGAAATTAAAAATTTTGTTGCCAAAAACGGGAACCTACTGTATAAAGCTATGTAATTATCTACAGAAGGGTCCTGGCTTCGTGACGAAATGCTACGATGGGGAAGGGGAGGGGGGGTCAAGAAAACCTTAAAAAAGCTACGTCATTTATGGATGTTCCCTTATGAAATTCACTACAAAATCCTTGATAGTTGAGCGACTTGGCGCTTCATTGACAATAATGTCAATTACAGGAGCATTTTTCTCGCAAGAGGTATGAAAACCGTCGGTAAAGTGAGTTGGCATATCAAATCATGTTGATATCTTTTACAAAAAAATGCGCAAATCAAATTTTTCGCGCTGTTTGTGGAAGACATTATCGGGTATAGTCGTATCCGCGTACTTCTACAAGGATTTTCCGCGAGGTAGTTTGTAGCAATTAACAATAATTTCCGATTCTATAGTATCCCTTGAGTATCGAAAAAATATCGGGGCGAAGGTATCGATCCAGCTTGATATCGACGTCGCTCATACCGATAAGTCGATAGGGTGTGGGCCAATGTTAATCGTGTTCGTGACGGGTAGTAAAGAATGGATTCATTACCGTTAGCATTTTTTAAATGGACGAAAATGCCGCACTGACTAAACCACCCATCATCAAACATAGTAACCCATGAGTCATTAGAAAAAATTGGACAGCTCTAACAGAACTCTAACCATGACACAGTTTTGATTTTTTTACAGCATTTGGAATAAGCAAACATCGTGTTTTTCGGGGATAATCACTGTATGAATTACAAAACTTAAGACCATCCTGTAGCTTGACGTCTCTACCTGCCGAAGTAAGCCACTGCCGAAGACGTTACCTACATGAGTTTGGATTAGAAATTTATTTTTTGCTTAGCGTTTCAAGTTGCATCAATGTATGGACGTGTCGATGCATGATTATGTTTTTGCATTTATGAGTACCTATGTTTCATTACGATCCAGATTTTTTTGTAAGATTAGTAGCCCTGTGACCATTGTTTTGATCTCTTGTGGTAAACGATCCAGATACAACACTGGATAACAGTGTTTCAAGAACTTCAATAAATGAATCTAGTGATATGAGTACAAAGAACATAATTTCGAAACTAATGTAATAACAAAAAAAAAGGAAGAATTTCATTCAATTTTTTTTTTCACATCGCGAAACTTAGTTTCAAATTAGCGAATAACTTGAAAATTCGTAGAAAAACTGTTGAGAAGAATATATGAAAGAAGTAAAAAAAAGAAATCACGATCAGACCAGAATTTACTTTTTACGAATCCTTATGAATCGAGGGTAAATAGTTCTTTATGCTGTTTGATGCTCTTTAAACAGTTCGTTCAAATTATTTATTATTATAATTATTTTATTAACTTTAGCTCCTGATGGAGAAACGAAAAATTCGACATATGAACATGTTTGTAACTGAAACAGAAATAAATATTTGAAATTAAAGGTTGGTAAAACAAATACAAAAATAGAGAAAAAGCAGAAACTTTTACACGAGCGAGGCCGGGTACATTCAGCTAGTTTCCAATAAAAGTGAAATTAAATTTCACTTTTTCGAGGAGCAGTAATTTTTAGGATGAAATTCTTTATTGGTTGATTATTTCATCCTGTAAACACTTTGTACCAACAAAAAATTAATCCCTAATCCAGTGTTGGGCACTGCTAACCGAAAATTTAGCGACGCTAGTCGCTAAGTCGCTAACCGGAAAATTTTGCTCGATAATCGCTAAACGCTTAACGCTTTTTAATATGTAAATAGTCATATCGCTATATTTATTGCTCGTGTTTTGTAAGATTTGGACCACTTTGATCTGTTTTGGTTAAACAAGCGAAAACAATTACTTACATGAATAACAGAAGTTATTTAGCTTGCATTGAAAATAAATTCTCTTAGGAATGTTTTCATTAAAATTCAATTATTATCTGAATCGAAAAAGTAGAACCAAAGTTGTCATAATTTCAAGCGCATTGCAATTTACCAAAGTTCTTGGTGTGGCGAAAATTCAATCTAGACCTTGTGCTTGTTCTTCAAAATGCTCCTGTGGCTTGTACGATAACTGGAACTCCATTCTAGGGTAAAAAAATTGACAAAAGTAACTTTCACAGTAAAGTATGTTCATCTTTCGAAGCAATTTACGCACGCCATCAGCAATGCACAGTTTTTCTAAATATTTCTATTGTCGCTTCTCTACAAAATTTAGCGAATTAGCGGTTAGCGTTTCGAAGGCCAAAATTTTAGCGACGCTAACAGTTTCGCTAACCAGCTCAAAAATTAGCGAAATTGCTAAATCGCTAACTGAATTTTAGCGTCGCTAATTAGCGAACTAGCGGAATGGTGCCCACCACTGTCCTAATCCAATTTTATATTTATTTATTGTTTTTTTTGTTTTACTTTCAAATAGCACAAAATGAATAATGACTTGCGTTTCTTCGCTTACATGATTGTGATTACTGCCTCAAACTATGATTTTCATAATTTGTAGTTAAACTGGTAGGTTCAAAACCCACGCGTTGCCACTGTGAGTATAAGTGTGTAAGGAGATTAGCTGTTCTACTTAAAAAATAAATGTTTTGCTTTATTGCTATGAAGTTTTTTGACATGTTATCGATACAAACAAACAAATCGTCTGAATCCGAGCAGAACAAACAGAAAAGATACCAAAAATTGATAAATAGTTTGATAAATATTATAATTGATAAATTATTATTCAATGTAGCTTCTGTATAAATGTATTTATTATACGTATACATCGTCATGTGATTTGTAAATCCTAAGTGAGTAGCATTCATTAGCCTAACAATGATTTATGATTATTGTGCCAAGTTTTTAATTTAAATTCGGTATTTTAAATTTAAAGAAAAATACCGAAAATACCGGTTTTTTCGCCTCTCTAATGCCGATATTTCGGTATTGAAAAAAATATCGGTTTTACCGGTTTTACCGGTTTTTGTTTTACCGGTAAATCACCCTAATCTTGGCATAATTGGACAACAATCAGAGCATCGAAAAAAAGCCTACTGCCATCCAGCTGCATTGTATCGAGAATTTTTGGGCAAACCCGAAGCGTAAGATCTACTCCAACCATTTTGTCGCAAAAAACTGAGGATGAATTGATAAATAATTCGAAGAAAAAACTCATAAACATTCCTACACGCATTTTTTCGTCCGCCATGGGGAAGGTTAACTGCCAAAAGACCACTCTCAAGGGCGTCGATATTTTTTTGCAAGTAAGCTAACAGAAATACCTTGAATAGAAAATTTTTCTAACTCAATTATCTGTGTTAGTGTTTTTTTACCACCATTCGAAAAAGTCCATTTTTTACCGCAAACGGTAGTAGGTAAGTCACGCTGAAACATGCATTGACCAGTTTCTAGAAACCATCCCAAATGTGTGCAAACATGATTTTGTCTCAATGAAACAAGCTGAATTGGAAAAAAAACTGCTCTTTTGTTTACCAATGTACAGGGAGTTCATTGCAGCAACCTACAGGCGACCGTTTACCCATTTGCCGTCTTTTTTATGGAAAAGGGCAAGGTCGTTCAATTTAACTGCGTTATTATTTCCGATTGCCCTGATCGAAATACGGCAACTTTTCACGCTTTTCAAGAAAGGTTTATTGATTTCTTGAAACATCACACCTCAAGCTGACGCTACCATTGTAACGACGACATTGTCAAGCCCTGAATTTAGTACATATGTTAAATAACCTCCAAAAGTTAAAATTTGTCAAGCCTTGTTAAAACGTAAAATTCGACCTATGATTGGTCGATTAATGCTAGCCAACCCTAGCACGGTCAACAGAATTATATACGTAGCAAAAAGGTATGCACCAGAGTCTGGCTCGGTTCAAATCAATCATTTTACTACTAGATGGTCCTAACTAAATAGCAGTGGTTGTCAGCAGCGCCAGCGGTAGGTGCAGCGGCACTTCCTGTAGTGAAAATTTGCCTTTGTGCGTTAGTGGGAGCATCAATAGCAGGAACATCGGCCGACACTCCAATAGAACTACTGTCTTATTTTGACAACACACACAGTTTTTGGAATACTGGCAATCGAAGTCAGTGGGGCCCTAATTATGCAAATAACTGTGCTATTGAGAATTGGCAAGCCTTGTTAAAGTGCAAATTTCAGTTGTTTAGGCTTCAGTATAGTAATACAGGACAGACAAATATTATCTATAACTAATTAAATTGTGGCTCTCTTAAACCGAGTTTTACTTATATTAAAATCGAACTCGTTGCTAACTTCGTTAAAAATTCTGATGCAGTAATATAACGGATTATTTCGACCATAAGAAGTTCGATGGGTTGTAGTCCGAAAGAATGTCTGATTTAGTAGACATTTATCTGTTCAAGCTGATAACTGCAGTCTATTGCGTCAGTTAGGAGGTCGTTAACAAACAATCTTTGGGACAACACTACGTATGGTTCTACGTTTGGCTAGTGTGCTTAATTGTATCAGCTGACACCGGTTCTCATAAGCTGGGAGGTGTAAAAGATCTTGCCATGGAAGACGACGCATAGCAAATCGAACGAAAGAACGTAGAATGCTTTCGATTTTGGATTCTAGTCCTGTGTGGTATGGTGCCCATACTGGTGCAGCATACTCCAAGAGGCTGTGAATCGAAGAGCAGTAGAGTGTTTTTAACGCGTAGATATCTTCGAAGTCAGAGGCATTTCGTTTCGATTGATCTGATCGGTCGGTTAATGATTGTTCTCCCTAACAGAATTATATACCTCGTAAACCGGGAATGTACTATTTGAACTATGCAAGAGGCTGCTTCTGCCTAAACCAATCATTTTGCTGGTGGATGGCCACTAGGACGATACAAACAAAGTATTAGCGGGTGCCATTAGCGGTGATGGCTCGTATTTTGGCATCTCACAAACGGGGATTTAGGCCAATCTCACATTAGATCAACGATTATGGTCGCAGAGAGGAAGTGCATACAGTGCTTTTTCGCTTTTATCAACAATCGTTTTTATCACTACTCGTCAAATTCACGCTCGATTTTCTCACTTTTTTTTTCGTTTTTATCACGCTTTTAAAAAAAAACTTCAAATCAAGAATAATGTACTTCCAGTTGCAGAAAATGTATTCGAAACATCATTTTCATTTGTGCCTTGTTTCCTTGCTTGTGTATAGTTTTATGAACTCAATTTTTTTGATCAATTTTTTGAGGTAACCAAGTGTCATATCTGTTACAAATAATTTGTGTCATTATTCTGAGAAAAATGAACCGTGAAATACGGATTACCAGTGGTGGGCACCATTCCGCTAATTCGCTGATTCGCTAATAAGCGACGCTAAAATTCAGTTAGCGATTTAACGATTTCGCTAATTTTTGAGCTGGTTATCGAAACTGTTAACGTCGCTAAAATTTTGGCCTTCGAAACGCTAACCGCTAATTCGCTAAATTTTGTGGAGAAGCGACAATAGAAATATTTAGAAAAACTGTGAATTGCTGATGGCGTACGTAAATTGCTTCGAAAGATGAACATACTTTACTGCGAAAGTTACTTTTGTCAGTTTTTTTACCCTAGAATGGAGTTCCAGTTATCGTACAAGCCACAGGAGCATTTTGAAGAACAAGCACAAGGTCTAGATTGAATTTTTGGCACACCAAGAACTTTGGTAAATTGCAATGCGCTTGGACTTATGAAAACTTTGGTTCTACTCCTTCGATTCAGATAATAATTGAATTTTCATGAAAACGTTTTCAATGCAAGCTAAACAACTTTTGTTATTCTTGTTTTTACAAAATCAAATATGAATACCGTTTCGTGAACCTCTTACTGTAAATAGCTTTAAAAAGTAATTGTTTTCGTTTGTTTAACCAAAACAGATCAAAGTGGTCCAAATCTTACAAAACATGAGCAATAAATATAGTGATATGACTATTTACATATTAAAAAGTTAGCGATTAGCGATTAGCGAAAGTTCCGCTAATGTGGGTTTAGCGTTCAGCGTTTAGCGATTATCGAGCTAAATTTTCCGGTTAGTGACTTAGCGATTAGTGTCTCTAAATTTTCGGTTAGCGGTGCCCACCACTGCGGATTACATTAACCTTGAAGCAAAAATTACTTATTATTCGGCCAGTTGAGAAAGTAGATCTGTTAACACACGGTGCTCCCACAGACCGTTATTATAAAAAAATGCACCAAAGAATCTGAGTACACCATTCGATTCGTTATGACGTCCAGAATCTCTGGTCAAAATTTCAAAATCATCGTTCGGTACATTTTTGAGTAATGCCCTTTTGAAGGTCGTAAAGTACAAAAAAGTGATAATAAAACGACGAAATACTCAATGTCAAGCACGTTTTTCAGCCACAATTTCATGAAACATCTTCCAAAATAGTTTTTACACATTCCAAGTATTATATTTCAAGACATTAACAATTGGTGGAAAGATTTATTTGAAAATCCTACAGTGCACAGTGGTCTAAATACGAAAAATCGTGATCGTTCTAGATTTGCCTATAAAAAATTGATTTTATGTACTCAATGTCTTCAGCAAAACTGTGTCATAGAACAAGGCCTTACTTTTGGCGTTTTTGGTTTTTCGAGAAATCCACCTAACAGTTAGATAAAATAAATATTTTTTCTAATTTTCAATATACCGGATTGCTTTCTTCAGCAAAGTTGTGAAAAATTTTAAAAGAAAAACAGTTGCTGAATATTACGATGTCCTATCTGTACGTTGAACACGACAAAATAGGGTTTTTTTGTGGAACACCCCTCCTTAAAATCAGTTTTTTGTCTATAATTTCGTCTGTAATGGTCAAAACAATGCAAAGTGTTCTAAGAATCTATGCCTTCAACTAAGCTTTCCTCATGACCATGTAAAATTTATTGTTTTGACAATCACAGAAACAATTATAGACAAAAACCACTTTTTTGTACTTTACGACCTTCAAAAGAGCATTACTCAAGAATGTACCGTACGATGATTTTGAAATTTTGACCAGAGATTCTGGACATCATAACGAATCGAATGGTGTACTCAGATTCTTTGGTGCATTTTTTTTATAATAACGGTCTGTGGGAGCACCGTGAACAGCTTTAAAATCCCTACAGTCCTCATAGAGCGTGGTTTTAAAAATTATAAAATCTAGTGGTTTCACAATTTCACATAAACAAGCATTAGACTCTGCTAGCTATGCTAAAGAATGAGCAGTACAAATCATATGAATTTCAATTAAATCCAACACAAGACATTAATTTTTGTAATTTCGCTAAATTCACGGTTTTGCCAAATTCACGGTAAATTTTTTTTTGACCGTGCTAAAATCGAAAAAGCACTGTGCAGAAAAAAATTACGTTTTGGGTCATACTCATTAAACACTATTCTGCATGAGCTTGATACAAAAAGATACAAAGTAAAAAAGCATCCCTAGTGTGCCGGAAAATAAACTCTAGTTGACCTATTTTAAAAGGCTGAAAGTAGTTGCGATAATTCGTAGATTGTTTGTATTGGCAAAAGAAAATATTTAACCATAAACTGCTAATGTTGATGATAATGATGACAAATAGAAAACTTGTACATGATAACAGTCCATGTGAAGAAGACAGGCTTTAGGGGTCTGGTACCAGGGGGCTTTTTTGCTGGAAGTTTGATTCGAACCAATGGCGAAATCAAAGCTGATTCATGGTAAGAAATATTGCTCCGAAGTTTGGCTTATGGTTATTTATGCTTATAGCCTCTAACTGAACTAATTTTTTTCTCTTTGCTGGATGGAGGTGTCACATCGACCTGCTATCGGGAACCGAGGGGTCGCCAGACGGTGATATTCCTATGCACATTAGTATACGCCCCGACCTGAACCAGATCGTGCGAAATACGTATGAAAACCAGGTCTGGGGTACCGAAGAAACTGACGGAGGTTGTCCGATTAAACACGGCCAACCATTTGAACTGTTGATTTTGGTCATGGCAAATATCTTCAGAATCGCAATAAATGGGACCCATTTCACTGACTTTAGACATCGCATGCCATTGCGTTCGATTAGGTACGTACAACTCACCAGCGGTTGTTCGATCCAGTCTCTTAAAACTCAGTTTGAATATTATTGTGTTCCTGCACCGCCATATCCTGCGAGCGAGATCTACCGGAACTTTGGTTTGTACAATTATACTTTATATATGCCGTTGACAATATTTACCTAGCCTAATTCCACGATTCTCAGGGAGGAAAAGTGATCTTGATTTTCCAGTATTGCCAGTGTCACTCAACAATAGGACAGCAGCTCCAGGTGATCTTGCTTACTCAGGCGGCTCTTCCCTTAATTCATCCGGACTTTTCAATGTGATTTGATGATTTATGAGGTAATCCGAAAAATGCCGCTAGCATGTACTCTTTTTCTTCTAGCATGTACTCTTTTTCTTCTACATATTGGGAAAGAATTATTTCTTATTACTTGGTATGCAAACAATAAAAAGAGTGACAACAATACCCATGTCTTTTTATTTGTCCCTAAAACCAATCTCCTGATTCTTTCATTCATGCTGTAACAATCAGGCGAAAAATTCAAAAATTATGGAAAATTTCAAGAAAAATAAAACGATAACAATGTCTAAAATGACAATGCCAAAATTGAATACCAAAAATCGCATAAATTCTCGTTACTCTGCGAAGAGCAACTTTGTAAAGTCAAATGCACTATCTAGAAGCGCCAGCATTTCCGGAATTTTAAATAGCTATCTTCCTCTATTCCGCGGCTCCTCTTATACCTCAACCTGCAATCAGCAGAGAGAAGCGAAAAAATTTCACAATTATAAATGACTTTTCACTTATCTACGTTCCAGCGGAAACTCGACGCAAAGACAAAGAGCCCGAAACTTTAACTCTTTCATTCGTGAATTTTTAATTTTCCCACCTCCCCAGTTTCACCCGAGGAAGGACCTGGGGCGAAGATTCCAGTTTTATTTTCGGAAACTCTGTCTCGTTTCGCTTTTTCCAACGATACTTTATGCTCCAGCAAAAAGCGGGCTCCTGTCGTCTCCTAATGAAAAATAATCGATTGAATAGCTCAAAATTATATTTACATAAGAGCTATGTCGTGGCAGCAACTCTGGCGCTTCAAAGCTTTAGGGTTGAGTCGGAAAAGGATTCCTGCTTGGGACGACGACTTTCCTTCGACACTTGCAGCGTTCCCAGCCCTGTGCGAAAGAAACAGACGTTCCCATCAGCCGACACTTTTGGGAAAACTTTCCGTCGTCCATTGCTTGGCACCAGCAATAAAAGCGCCTACTGCGTTTCCGCTTGGTTCGCCAACCTCGTTCCTCACCAGCGCGTTGATCAAATTTAATTTTGCAAGGGAAGTATGGGGTAAACGTCTTACTTACGAGAAGTTAATGCTACGTGTAGTCTGCTTTACTCTCGCAACAAATTCCCTATTTTTTCGGGTTGAAACGAGAAATGATAACAGCCTGATGAGAAACGATGGAAACTATTTCTTCGAGACTCATTCCACCGGAGAATGTTGTTGGGTTGTCGAATTTTTAAAGCTGCTGCTTTGGGGGTTGTGAGTATCGTTTAAATTTTCGAAAAGACAGACGAACTTGTGGACAGGGGTTGGGGAATGCTTGGGAAATCGATGGACCAACAAACGAATACTATGTAACAGCAACTCCGAACCATTGCCAGTAGTAACTAGTGGCACATGTCAGAGCGCATGTCTTCATAAATTTTCGTCGTCTTGTGTGTAACGTTGCGAAGGAAACGAAGCTCTTGTTTTTTGTGCTCCTTGTAAGACTCTCACACTGTGCTATCGTTTCGGGATTCTCAACATTCGCTCAGGTTGCTTCGCTTATGTATAGCAAACAGATATGTGTGTTTCCATAGTTACGAGTTCGACTTTCTTCATGACAGTATAGCTAATGTCTTGGGTTTACATATGCTGAGTTCTAGTGGCGAAACAAACAGTCACACTTTTTTTCAGAGTTTCCAACCTTTACTATTTATGAAAAAAATATACTGTATTATTTTTTGTATTATTTCTTTATTTTTCCATAATTTTTCGGTTGTTTTAGTATCAATTTGAGTTAATTTTCCACCAGCTTTTTTTGGAATTTTTCTACAGAGATTTTAGGCAAATTTGAGATCAGTTTTTCTCGCGAAGAATCGACGAATTTGATATGATGAGTTGAGTCTTTTTATACTTTGGTATTTTTTACCAAAATCGAACTTGGAATCCTCTTTTTCGGTAAAATTTTCTACTGAAGTCCTTCGGAAAAACACCCCACTAAGCTATGCTTAGCGTCTGTCGATTGGCGGTGCTAATTTTTTCGTAAAGTTCATTCAAACTTCCATAATTGCAAGAATCCAAATAACCGAAACGTGCCAAATCTCAAATCTCATAAATTCTCAACAGCAGAGCTGAAATTCCAAATTCTGAAGTCTGAATCTAAAGTCTCAAACTCAAAGTTTTATTCTCTTGTTCAAAAATCCTAAAGTACATCCGAAATGTTGACCCTTATTTCGTGTATCCCGAATCCTAAACTCAGTATATTCTATCCTAACTCTTGAATTATAAGTCTAAAATTCTAAAGAAAGATTCAAAAACTCGAAATTCTAAGACCTAAGCCTCAAGTCTTTAATCTAAAATCCTATAAATCCAAAATTTGCAATCTCCAATCCCAGATCCTAAATCTCAAATTATGAATCCTGAATATACTAATGTACACTAATTCCAAAATTTTAAGTCCCAGTTATTGAGCCCTAAATTTCAAATCCTATATCTTGAATCCAAAATCTTTAAACTCAAATCCTATATACTCAATTGTATATTTTGGACCCCAAAACCTGAGCCAACAATCTGGAATTTTAAAACTTAAATCATAAAATCTACAAATCATTATTGCGAACTCCTAAGCCTGAAGCCCAAATTTCTGAACTGTAAGGTTTAAATACCATTCAGTACTACTGTATCCTTAATCCATAATCGTACGTCCCGATTCGTGATTCAATAATCCCAATTCCCCTATACCTAAATCCCAAATTCTGAATCACAAAACCCATGACCGAAATTCTGAATCAATAAACATTAATTCCAAAACCCGAATCAAAAATTTTTATACTAGGTCGCAAATCACATATTAATCCATAGTTATACATTTCAAATCCTAATTCCTGATTCCTAATCATAAACTCTCAATTCTGTACCTTGAATCATTAATCCAAAATCATACATATTAAATCCCAAACTTCATTCCCTAAATCATATTTCTTAAATCTTGTATTTTGAATGCTGTCCTAAAGCTCGAAATATCTGCCCTAGAATGATTATAGCTTTATAAACATTCCTGTAAAATTTGGTGCCTTAAGCCAGTGTAAAAATGCGTCGACTTACGTGAGAGTGTCGCAAAATGATTGCTCACCAGGTTCATCGTTTTAACTTTATGTTGACTAGAAAACTCATTCAAGTCTTTGGAAAATTTTGGTGGCAGGGGGCATTCTTTGTTCATTTTATGGCCACACCTTGACCAGTGATATAGTTCCAAATTCCGAATTCTACAATTTATTTTCTAACTAACACATTTTTCTCAATCCAAAATCATAAATTCTAAACTCTTCATTTTAAATTTTGAATCCAAATCATAAACCCTAAATCCGGAATTCAAGATCTCTAATCCTTATTCCTTAATGCAAATCCTTGATATTAAATCCCAACTTAAGAACTTACCTCTTGGATCATAAATCCTCAATCCTACATCGCAGATTATGTGAGTTGTTGTGCAAAATAGCGATTGACGAAACTGAGTTCTATAAGTCTGACCCGAAGATCGTTCGGAACGGAATCCCAAAAGACTCAAACCTGTAGTCTACATCTTCAAACCCTGAATTCTGCAGTCGAAATCCAAGATTTTATTTATAAGCCGTTGTCGTAAATTATAAATTTTAATTCATAAACCCTAAATCTTGTATCTTCAATCACCAATCAAATATTCCAAATGTTGAATACTAAATCCTAAATCAGAAATCCCCAATCTTGAAACTCCAATTTCAAATCCTTAATCCTAAGCCAAATATCTGAAATCAAAAAACCCGAGAATAAATTTTTCAACATCCAACCCTCACATCATTTCTTTGAAACACTAAATGTTATATCTAAAAACCAAATCAAACATCCTAAACCATACATACTAAACCCCAAATTCTAAGTCTCGAAATTCCGAAACCCAGAAATCAAAATTTTGAAATCTTAATTCCAAACCGAAAAGACTCTCGACTCCTAATGCATAAATTTAATATCAGTGATTCCACGCAAGAAAGTACTACTCGAATTTTTTATGCTCCGACCAAGCTCAAATCGCCATCGTTGTTCTTTATCAATGAATTCTATCCTGTATTTTTTGTTCGGCGTTTAGGGCGATTTCGAATTTTTTGACTCCTAATGAAAAGTGATAAATGAACCTTTCAAAGAAAAATCCCAAACTGTGCTTTGAAAATCAATGAAGTTCAAGTAGATTTCTTAAGAATTTTTCAAAAAATGTTAGGTTTTAAGAAGAGTAGTTATTTTTTATTTTGAGAGAAAAACTCTTTTAAAATAGAATGTCACCAAATATATAAGAAATCACCACAATCAATGTAGTAATTCGTGATGGTGAAATAAACAGTGAAATACGAGAAATGATTTTATATTTTAAAACCTTTTGTCCTGAGCACTGAAGGGTACTTTCGACTAGTCTCAAATACAAATCTTTAACCCTACATAAAAAAGGAGGAAAATTGCCGATTTTGTACGCACTGACGAAACTACACATACAGCACCGATCATAGTAACCCAAGAGTCAGCAGAAAAAAATTGACAGCTTTATCAGTCGCATTCTAACCATGATGGCGAAACAGTGAAGCTACTCCGTTCAGAAGTGTGCGCATTCCAAGAGCAGTATCCCTGATACACCCGTTCCGGCATCTAGAAGTTGGTGTCATTAGACAACAATTAAAGCATAAAAGGAAAGCCGGGTTCCGGACGGCCAACGACCATGAGCGACAAGAAGCTCCAAAGGATGCTGAATAGGAAGACCGAGCTTGGCCGATCGAATATGGATATACATGCCAGGAAGCGGCAGTCCCGTACACAGGTCTCGAAGCTGCAGGCAATGACGTAGCGGCTGAATGAAATGGTCAAGTCGATTTTCCCGACAAATAAGGACGTGGCGGTGGTGATGGACGACGAGACCTACCTCACTCTGGATGGCAACAACTAGCAGGGGTGAAGTTTCTTTCACAGACCAAGCTTCCCAAGAAGGTGCTACCTTTTTCGTTCTGGGCTGGCCGTGAGCGGGAAAATTTAAGCACTATTCCTATTAGTTCACTATCGTGTCCGCGTCGTGTGTCATCTGTGCACGTTTGAGGCTGATAGCATTCGTTTTTACGAACGCATCCACACCAAAGCGCCGTACCGAGCCCGGAGTAAAGCCGAGTTACCGCCAAGAGAGAGTGAGAGAGAGAAAAAATATCGTTGCTGACGATATTTGTGAGTTCCGGAGAGTGCACAGCGGACACGCGCGAAGTTGTGTGTATGTAGTAGTGACATATTTTGCGCGTAGTGCGGTTGCGGCATGAGAAAAATCCGAAGGTGTTCTTTCACATACACACATGAACATTTCTCAGCAAGAACACGGTACAGACACCATTCAAACACGAAGCAGTATGAATGCATAAAAAAAAACCGGAGAAAAGCATACACGGAACGGACCGTCTCGGACCCGGCACGGAAGCAGTATGAATAGTGTTTTATAATACTCGAAGTGAAGCAATATTAAATTATATCTCTGGAATCAAAAATCGTTAATTCCTTATCCCAAACCAAAATCTTGAATTTCAAATCGTAAATCCTACATACAAAATCCTAATTCAAACAAATCATAATTCTCAGAACTTTAATCCGAATTCTAAATCCTGAATCCTGAAATCTGAATCAATGAAAGCTATTGCGCCGAATACTAGTTAATAACGAAACTAATAGAGCCGCGAAAGTCTGTCCCGGGACCCGTCGGAATAGAATCCTAAAGGCTCGAACCCCAACACCTACATCATGAATCCTAAAACTTATGTCTTATATGCGCAATTTGAAATAAAATGTCCCAATTGTGTTTTGATTATCATTTTTAATCTGGCTGAAAATTTGTGAGTTATGGGCTGAAGGTGTCATTTTGAGCGATATGTGTATTATTTTTTAATCACGACTAACTTTTGAAAAACGTTCATGTTGAAATGGTATTGAGGATCACAAATATTTTTAGAGTCAGAACGGTTTTCGAACGAGGCAATAAATTATCATTAAATTTGCCTTTTCCGAAATATTATACACAGTGTAAAAAAAATTTTTTTTTAGGAAAGAAAAATAAAACAATTGTAATCTTAAGTAATACTTTAACATAAGCCTTCTTAAATCCTAAGCCAAATATCTGAACTTTTACTCAAACTCAAACTTTTACTTCGAAATCGCAAATCCTAAAACTAAAAACCAAATACAGAACCCTAAACCATATATCCTAATTCTTGGTCCCAAATTCTAAATCCCAAATAATTCTGAACCCATTATCTCAATGCTTAGCCTAACTCCTTAATTCTAAATTTCCAATCCTACATCTTAACTCTCAACTCCCGAAAAATCTGTTTCCTAAATCCTAAGCCGAAAGACCTGACTACTTACAAATCTTTCATCCCAAGTCTACAAAATAGAATGTGAGCACCGAGATACCGAATTTCAAATCCTTAATCTTAATTTTTTAAGTCCTCAATCCTGAATCGTAAGCCCTAAATAATTGAACGCATATCCAGAATGCTGGTTTTCCAATCTTTACACCCTGAATTTTTTCTCTAGATTGCCTTATTTCATTTCCTGAATCATGCAATCTAAATCCCCAGTAGCAAATCCCTAATCCTTAATTTTATATCCTGAATACTACATACTGAGCACCAAAACCCTCAGATCCATAATTTTACGTCCCGAACAACAAAGCTCGAATCCTAAATTTTTTAATCATTATTCCTCAATAGTGAATCTCGGATCCGAAATTCCAAGTGCTGAATTCTTAATCTTGTAGCGAATTTCTTCATTCTACCAGCGCACCTCGTTTCGACCTGGAAGCGCACTAACTGCTGTCAAATCCCTTCTCTATTCGCTGGATTTTTGACCCAGTTCTGATCTGCCGTGCTGCCCAAAGCGCACTGTAAAATTTGTCAGCTTCAACCCAGCACCGCACGTGCTAAGTTCGTAAACAATTATCTGGCATCTCTTTCTTACTTGGGTCTTAAATGGCGATGATGTTTTATTATTCCTTGGCAGTTTTGCCCGCACACAGTGGAATAAAGAAATTTTCTATTAATTTATTAACCTTCTAGTGCCTAAGCTCGCCACTGGACGGGCACGAATGCTTACAGTCCCCCCACGATTCTGGAACACTTACGAAGATGTATGAATTCGAAAAATCATTTCTGACTAATTTTGATAATGATGTTGATGGTCCCACCTCTTACCCCTACAAAGGTTTGAGAAAGACGATTTATCTACAAGATAATTATTATAAAACAATTAAACCAGATAAGCAAACAAAACGAACTGGTTTTCATCACAGATATAAATTTCTTCACAATTGATCCAATGCTTTGCAGCGATTCAAATAGAGAAATTATTCCTCAAAAATCAAGTAATTCATCGACAAAGCGTTGTCGGTATCAATTCATTTGCAACTGTCAGCCAAAAGACATTAATTGCATCTGAGTTAAGCCAACATCCAGTGTAATCATCCACAAAGTCGATACAATCCCGACGAGGCCATTCCTGCCGTGATCAGCAAGCAAAGCACTAGTCCAGCTGTCAACTTCGATGTGATTTATAAGAGAGCCCCCACCTAGGGAAGTCGAGAATATTTCCAACTCGGAAATATCCTAGACCGGCTAGGAAACCAATGTCCAATAACAACCAGCAGAACTAAAATCGTTCCGATTACTCTGACGAGTATCTTGATAATGTCAAAATAAAATAATAAAGGTATTCTCCATTTCAAATGATTAAATTTCTAAATTCAGTCCTTCATATCTGATCATCGCGCGCGATTTTCAAACCTTCGTAGACTACTCTTTTTTTATTTTTTACTACATCAATAATCACAAAATCCATCATCACCCTCGTGACGAACATAACAGTTTTTCAGTGCTACCATATTCCTTTAAAAAGCTATATAAGCAGAGTCCACAGAGATCATCCGTTACAAGAACTTCGTCAATTACAGTTTAGCTAAATTAAAGAAAAAATTAAATAACTGCTTAAAATTCAGCTTTGACGTGTGAAATGCATAGTCTCTTGAATTCTGATAGCGTCGCCGTAGTCTGATGTGTCTAGGCATCGAATTGTATACATTTATTCCTTTAAAAAACAATGAATTTTGTGAAGCACTAGTTAAAAAATGTGGTGTTCTAATTTCTCCCGCATTTCTTGTGTTATATCTATGGATGTCACTTCCTCTAACAATTCGATCACACAAATATCTGGGCAGCAATTCATTAGCTACTTTAAAAATGAATACCATTGTCAGAAAAACAATTCGTTGCTTCACCGATAGCCATTGCAAAGCGTCAAGCATCAAGGACGAGGAAGTGTATCTATTGCATCTCAAAATCAACCGCATTATTTTATTTTGCAAACGCTGCAATCTCGATATTTGTGTTTCATTTGCCAAAAATAAAATGGAAGTCTAAATGAGGAGAGATGATTGATTTATAGAGATGAATCTTGCTGAAAGTATTCCACTCCTTTTTCAAACGACAGAGGATTCCATATTTCTTGGCAATTTTCTTGATGACATTATCAATGTGAACATTGAACTTTAGCTTGTCATCAATAATCACGCCAAGATATTTGATCTCACTCACGCGATCGATTGTCTCACCATCAATTTCAACTGAGACATTTTCGTTTACACGGTTTCGCGAAATAATCATGAATTTTGTTTTGTTGGTATTCAATTTTAGCTGTTTGAATTTCAACCATCCGCTCAGCGATCGCAAATCTATGTTTAGATGCAATATGGCTTCTTCGAGATTTTTAGCTGCAATGAACAATACTGTGTCATCAGCAGAAAGATTTATGTCACAAAAACGTAAGACTCTTCTAATATCATTAATGTACATAATAAACAAAATAGGCCCTAATAAACTTCCCTGAGGTACACCAAGAGTGTTCCTTACGGGATCAGAGGTAAAATCATTGAAAATAGTCCTTTGAGTCCTGTCACACAAGTAGTTTTCAAACCATTTGATTGCAGTACTCGTAATTCCAAAGCGCTTTATAGTTTGTAACAATAAGTACTTATTGTTTATAAGTAATCTATAAATGTTTTCAGTCACGGAAATATGTAACCTTTCACTTCATTGAGTATTTCTTTCCATGTTTTGTGCATATTTCTCAGAAAATATATTTACTTCATAACTCACCATATACACAGTTATGGATCACTTTTAAAAGCGGTTCTCATTACACAGTGCAACAATTTTTTTGCCTTGGCTTCTATGTATGATTTTTCGATGAAGTTTGATGCGAAAATAAATTTCCCGGAGTTTGAACATATTTCAACTCAAGGGGCAACAATGGCGCCATTTTGAATTTTTAAGAAACTGGAGATTTTGGAGAGTCAAACAATATCTTATCTTGAGTAAAAAAGTCTCAGAAATCGAATGGTAGGTGTCTGATCTACGTAAAATGTCAGCAAAATGTCGATTTTGCCCCAATTCCCCTACAATACAAAAATAGGTTTATCTGTTGACATTTTACGTAGATCAGACACCTACCATTCGATTTCTGAGATTTTTTACTCAAAATAAGATATAATTTGACTACCACTTCAAGATATTAGCGAATTACCATTAATGCTCAGAAAAAATCGATATTATTTTGCTTTGTGAAATATAATATACTAAAACTATGCCGAAACCGGTTTCGTAGAATCACCGTTTTGAGCTCAGTTTTTGTCCGATTTAAGATCTGTTTTTTTTTTTTTTTTCAAAAGATGGGTAAAAAGATGCTAATGTGTGGACAAACTCTTAGAATTTTGGTATTTGGTCTTAAAACAAAATGGCGTCGAAAAAAACTCAAAAATTACCGGTTTCTCAAAAATTCAAAATGGCGCCATTGTTGCCCCTTAAGTTGAAATATGTTAAAACTCGGGTAAATTAGTTTTGCATAAAAATACAAAAAAAATTATATATAGAACTGCCGTGGGCTGGCGTTTTGACGTAAGCACCAGAAACACAAAATCGCTCCGGAAGCATCGCAGCACTCCTACCTCATCGTCATTTCTATATGAAATGGCGCTAACGTCACTTTTTATTTTTGATGTTTCTCAGTTATTTTTCAATATTTTTAAATACGGTAACAAGCATCTTGAAGTGGGCTACCTTTACTATAGTAATACGTAAAAAAACGAAATTTGAAAATTTGGCGCTTACGTCAGAATCCCAGCCCACGGCAGAGAAGCCAAGGCAGAAAAAAAGTCAATTTTTGTTGCACTGTGTTATGAGACAATTCGCATCATATTTTGGATCAGCATAATAAAAACAACTTTTGGCAACGAATTTATTCAATAAACCTTATTCAAATTATGTAATTTGAAGAAATAACATTTTTTAAATCGTATTAAAGATCCCGCATGGCCTGGCCACATTTTATGTGGCTTTTGAGGTTGCAGTTAGATCGAGAGTCCAGGTCTGTCGTTCCCGAATGTAGCAATGAACCATTGTATACGGTACATCATAACAGTTTCCAGCTTTACGTATATTTCCTGTCCCTCGTGCCTTGGAATTTATATTTTTCAAATGCTCAGCAGTGTTTAGAACTCAATAGAAGTTTAGAGGGTGTTTTAGTTGGTGAAAATCACATTTGAATCGGAGTGATACATATTTATAGAGAACTATCTTGTCTCGGCCCCAATTGTGGAACACTTAGAAAATAACTAGTTTTTATAGAAAAATCGTTATCAACCATCAACATTTTGATGAATCGTGAAGAACTTACCTTGATCTTTGTGTATGAGTTATTTTTTGCACGAGAATAAGCGATTGTACCACATATGAACCTTATGAATGATGAGCGTGCTTCTTACGCTGATTGAGAATAACGACAAATATTTTGATAGATTCTGGAAGACAATATTTCACGCTTCTAAAAACACATCAATCTAGGAATAAAAACGATGTTTTCTGGGTTCAAAGCTAGCAAATATGGCATGTTTTACTGCGAAAATGTTACACGCCTTCGAACCGTAATTGATCCGTTATTGTGGGAGATACATAATCATGTAGGGTGTGTAAAGATTTGTAATAATTTCACCGAAGCCCGTCGAAAGGCCAGCTTGGGCAGTAGAGGGTTAAATAGAACTCTAATCTTAGACCCTATATCTGAAGTTCTAAGTTGAAAATTTAAAATGAATTACTAACTTTTAAATCTTTTTATATGTACATCATGAAACCAAAAGCCGCAATAATTAATCGCAGATTTCAAACCCAACCCCCGAGTTTTCAATCTTACATTCTAAAATATAAATCATAAACAATACATTCTCAACGCAAAATCCTAAATCCTGAATCAAAGCAGAGGCCGTGATGTTACATTCGGCTATCGGAACCATCTGTTTTTCATAAACACATTTCACGGTCAACTGTTAGTGTACTGAAAAATTGCGAGTCTAGCGCTACTGACAATGAGAATCTTTCTTGAACCGGGGATTTTAACATATGACGACAGGCTTATTAGGTCAGAACGTACATCGAGATTCCAAAGTCCGAATTTCTAATTTCTAAAATCCTGAGTCTAGAATCCTAAATCCTGAATTCTGAATCTCACATCACAAATCCTAATACCATAATCCCGAAACTCTAAGCCTAAATTTAAGCAATATTCCAAAATATTGAATCCTAATTATAGATTTATAAATCCCAACTTCTGATTTTTTTTCTAAATCGGTTATCATAAATCCAAAACTGATTTTCAATCCAAATCCCAAGTTTTTTATTCCTAAAGTTAAATTCCATGTCTCAAATACTAAAAATAGATTTATGGTACTCAGTCAACTACAAATCGTACATCAATGAATGAAAATTATCGTCAATACCGTTTCGACTCAAACTTCGAACACTTCAGAATAAAAATCACATTATTATTTTGGCTAGAGTGATCAAAAGTATGATAACGATATACCATTTCGTTCTTCGGAATGTCGTTTACCCCGTGATGTATAGCTTTCTTCCAGGGAACAAGCAGGCGTTGAAAAACGTGTCAGTCAGTGTTGAGACGGTTTGCCTATCCATTACTAAGTGATTACATTGAAGTGTTCGGAATTTTAATCAAAGCCGAGTTCTGAATTTTCGTTAATCTCATAAGCAAAACCAGTTTGAATCTATATAAATAGCACTTAATTGCAACAACAATAAAATAACCAACATGTTAAACCTTTGAGATCGACGAGAAAATTCATTTTTCAATGATTTTTTAGTGCAAGCAGTTACATTATAGCTTCAGTGTTCGAAATTTGATACGTTACGGTATATCACAACGAAGTCGAAATCGTATACAAAGCTTATGATCATGCGCAGAAGTTAGTTTTTTATCTTATATCATGCCGTTAACTTACTGATTTACGATTTTAGGCGCAGAATCGTAAGAATTCATGAGATAATTTGCTTACAGTCAGATATTATCCCATATTGCACGCGCATATCTTATATGCGTATGAAAATGTTGACCGCGTATATCCTTAATCCTAAATCCTAAATTCTAAATTTTTAACCAGAAGTCTTGATTTTATAATCCTAAATGCTTAGTACTTAATACCATCTTCAACAAACTATGTATCCACAATCCAAGATCCTAAATCCTAGGTTTCAAATCATCGCTTTTACATCTTTACTCTGTATACTAAATCAGCGGTTCTCAACCTGGGGTACGCGTACCCCTACCACAACATGATATACCATCACTCTCTTCCACTCTGCAAGACATTCCAAGCCAGGGGGTACAATTGATTTGGAAAATATCGCCAAGGGGTACGCGGACAGAAAAAGGTATACTGAAAACAGACTAATTCTTCAATATTTCGACGTGGATTCCAAAATCGGCTTAGAATTGAAAAAATTAAAAGCAATTTATTTTTATGGGTACCCTGATGAGAACTTACTTTCCCCATGAAAACTCGCAGCATGTTTTTGTTAGATTTTATTCTTCCGTATAATCCCACAATCTACGAACGAATTTCCCTCAATTCGTACGAATGAATGCGCTTTTATAAGCTCTTTAGATCCAACAAGAATGAAGTTTTCCAGTTCGTATGAATCGATATTTTCGTACCAATTGCAAATATGGGGTTTTGAGGTAGATAATGCTCGAGCAAATCGGAAAACCTGATATTTTTATTTGTAAGTTTTATTAAATGGTCGATTATTCTATCTGTGGGAACAAGTTCTCCAATTGGGTCCTAAAGTTTTAAACGGTTTTCTGATTTTTATATATCAACTGGGAGAGTGCAATTTTCTGAGCAAAACGTGATTTTTAAAAAATGTTTATCATTTTCCTTTGATTTTTAAATGAAGGATAAAAATCTGCTCGAAATGCCTTAAATGACAGTTCTCTCATATACCGTACATGGGCGAAACGTCATCTAAGGCCATTCGAGCATTTTTTTTATTCTTCATTTAAAAATCGAAGTAAAACGATAAACGTTTTTTGAAAATCACGTTTTGCTCAGGAAACGCGGCTTTTTTAGCTTTAGGACCCAATTCACCAGAATAACGCGTTTTCCTAGTTGTTTTTTTTTTTGTATCAGATTCTCAGAGGTCTGAAAACCAGATTTTAGATTATTCTTAATTCCAATTTCCAACTCCTGAATCCCAAATCATAAATCATTATTCCTTATTCCGAATCCTAGAGTCCAAATCAGAAATCGTTGACCTTCAGTCCCAAATCTTAAACATGTGATTCCTGAACCCTAGTTTCATGTTCCTCAATTCTAAATTCTTTATCCAAAACCCTAGTTCAAGGCCCCAAATTTTAGCTCTTGAATCATACTCCCTTATTCATATATCAAAAACTTGAAATGCTGAATCACGATTCTAGAACCAAATCCAAAATCATGAATCCTAAATATTCTCAATCCAA
Organism: Wyeomyia smithii; assembly: GCF_029784165.1. Lineage (NCBI taxonomy): Eukaryota > Metazoa > Arthropoda > Insecta > Diptera > Culicidae > Wyeomyia > Wyeomyia smithii. The sequence goes on along the minus strand of NC_073695.1, from coordinate 242,130,388 downwards.
TATACTTAGCACACATCTTAGTCGTTTATACTAAATTCGTCTTAATCGTTTATACTAAATTTTAAATCATACGGAAAATATCACCAATTAAATTCCCTGGAGAAGTTTCGTCGTGCGTCCTTCTGGCCAGTTTTATTGATAAGAGGGACTTATTTTTTGTTAAGAGGAAGTCACGCAAAGGTATTTGTAGATTTCAGCAGAAAGGAAGGGTAACTGGTGGGGAGCCTGAGAATAAACCCATGCTTAAGCCCTTTTTGACATCGGTCGATCGAAGCAAGCTGTGATCAAGAACGGACGTGAAAATGTTTCTCGTCGGAATTTTTCATCGTTTTTTCAAGTTTTTATAAGTTATATATTTTCTATCTGGAAAAGGAATGTGTCTACGTTTATTGAATGAAGGCCGCTGTTGTTTCGGTGTGAATTCCGAGTGTTTGATTTGAATCGCGATGAAGTGTTCCGAGGGATGTCGAGTACGGTTGGGGATAGTGCAATAATGTCGACGTATTTTATTTAGCCTTCCCGTCGCGTAATCGTTATATTTGAAGTGCAAAGGGTGGAGTAAAAGGTTATACGAAATGTGGCGGTTTCGTATTATCGGTGAGAGTGACGTCAATGTTGAAATCCGTGAAAGATTCGTGCAATTTTGTGGCTAATTTGTGAGAGCTGCATTTCTTTTTCGGTGGCGGAGCACGTTTCCCGCTAGCCCTTGCCTTGTCATAAGTGTGTGTGAGTAAGTGCAAGGTGAACAAGGAAAAGCGAGAGAAGTGCGAGTGCAGGATGACCGTTGCTCTTGCGTGCGGCACTTTCTCGCACTAGCATGATGGTTCAGAGAGGACGCGGGAATTAAAGGAGTATTAGTGTTAGTGACGTTTTGCCTGTGTTTTTTGTTTGATTTGCATGGCAAAAGGGAAGCAATGTTTTTTTTTTGTTTTTTTTTCTCAGATTTTTCTCTTTATGATTTTTCTAGCTTTTGAGTAAATACTGAAACACATAGACAGTTTTTAATTTAATTAAGTAGAAAACTTGTCGGCATGGCAAATAAATTTTGATTGCGATTGTTTTGGCATTTTCTTGAATCTAATTAGTACTCGGTCTTGTTAGATATGCATATTTGCATTTTGTAAAACTTTCTAGCTATGAATGCATGAAACTTTGCCAGTTTTTCATACTCAGTAGGTGTCTTCGCTTCATTATTCAAGAAGTAAGTGGTAATCAACGCGAAATACCGTGTCTCCGCGTATGCGTCGGTAAGAGGGAATAGAGCGGTCGCGCAAAACTTTCCGGGGTAAACGTGTTTCCGGCCCAGGTGAGCTTTGCTCAACTATGGATTTTCGGTGTGTTGTGACTGCCGAGGTGTACCAAACCATTTATTCGCAGACTGTCCACCCGTAGGTTCTATTTCAGCATGCAGTGATTCGGAGTAGGTTCCGTTCGTTCGATAAATTTCGTAAATAATTAATCGCGACAAAACATCGTAATTAATCGCCACCAAATATCGCAATTATTTGCAATTAATATCAGGATTATACGCGACTCGTCTGTCAACGCACACATCCTTCTTTTTCTTTCTTTTTTCTTTCGTTTCAAACGGTGATGGCCAAGCAAATAGGCCGTTTTTGAAGTTCTCTTGCTGACCGCTTGCAGTATGTGTTGAGGGCCTATATATTTACTTTTTTCTTGTTTTCTGTTAATGCATATCTGGTTGCTTCGTAACATTGTGTAGTCAGCTGAGATAAATCAATGAGAGATACGTTTCGGTAGTTGCATAATGACTTCATAAACAGATTTTCGAATATTTGAGTCTGTCTTGATTAGGTTATAGGTCCGGTATCCTTGCGTGCGCATTATTTTTGCGGTGTCACATCATCAACTGGAATGAGTTCGGATCGCGTTATGATTTCCGTAAAAGATATAATGAACTCGTATGCGCGATATTTGGTATTATGAACCCGGTATTAGAACTCAGCGCATCGTTCACCAAAACGAAATCTGCTGCAAACCTTACCCTTTTCTCCAACATCCCAGTGATTTCTCGTGGAAGTGCAGAGGTGTTCTCGGCTTCCAATAAAGCGAGTATCACGTCAACATATTCCTATACACACTCCTTCTTTGACCTGCATTCGGATGCGGCCGGCGCTGGTATTGCCTAATATAAAGATTAAGGTCACCAGTTTTTACACATTGAGGATGAATGTTAATCCCAAGCATCATCTATTGGTTCTCTGTGTAATTACAGCTGATCTGGCAATAACGGAGTAGCAACCGCGGGCGGTCAATCATGCTCATGCTCATGCTATACTAAATTTTAAATCATACGTTCTACACCCTACTAGTGCTGGGACTTTTAATCGGATATACTCGAGATCCGGTTATCCGAAGCTCAGATCACGGATGGGTAAACGAACACTATCCGGATACTCGGATATCCGGATACGGATCATCGAATAGTCGGACTATCCGGATATCCGGCCTCGGATATCCGACAAATATCAACCGGATATCCGGATATTATTCGACCGGATATCCGGATTTTCGAATAGTCGGATTTCCTGATATCCGGATTCTATATTCGAACATAGTTTAATAAAACTTATTTACATAAATAATAACGAGGGGATGGGGGATTGTGGAAAAAGCCATTTTTTGCGTTGTATTTTATTTAAATGGCCTTTAAAAGACTGAAAAAAAATCGGATATCCGGCTAGTAAATATCCAGATATTCTGGTATCCGACGGTTCGATTATCCGTATCCAAATATCCGGATATCCGGATAGTATTCGTTTATCGATCTGTGATCCGAGCTTCGGATAACCGGATCTCGAGTATATCCGGTTAAAAGTCCCAGCACTTTCCTGAATCACTCCTAATTTTTTATCCCAATCACAAATCCAGATTACTTGATTCCTGTCAATCCTAAAACTAAAATTATATATGCTTAATGTCAAATCCCAATTATTGACATTTCAATTCTACAGGGTGTCCGCAAATTATCCGTACATACTTTGACAGCATGCCTCTACACAACCAAACGGATTAAACTAACCATACCTGTATGGTATAATATCTTGATCTATTGACTTTATACGCAGTAAGTTTGATACAGTTGTGATTTCAAATTCCTGCAAAATTAAGCCGAATGCGTTGCGCGGAGCTGTTGTTGAACTGTTTCGTCAAGGAAAAATGTGTCAGTGATTGCGAAGACCCTGAATATGGCGAAATCTACTGTGAGTGATGCAATAAAACGATTCCAAGAGCTTGGAACAATAGATGACCGCACCGGGAGAGGAAAAAAAACGCACCGTTCGGACTCCAAAATGCGCGAGATAATCCGGCGACGAATCAAGCGAAAATGTACAATATCCATCCGAAAGTTGGCGAAATCATTAAAATATTCGAAAACATCCGTTGCTGCCATCGTCCATGATGATTTGAAGCTTCAGTCATATAAACTATGCAAAAACCACTATTTAAATGACACCATGAGAGCAAACCGGTTCAGAAAAGCTAAGGTTCTTCTGAACCAATTGGCAGAGAGCCGCCATCGATCAGTGCTGTTTACCGATGAAAAATTTTTACTATCGAGCAGCATCACAATCACCAGAATGATCGGCAGTTGCTTCCTGCTACTTCCAAAAATCGAGGAAGTATTTCAAGGAGTCATCATCCCGCTTCTGTCATGGTTTGGGCTGGAATCACTCACACCGGTAAAACCCCTTTGATCTTTATCGACAAAGGGGTAAAAGTGAACCAAACAGTGTATCAGAAGCTACTGACTGACTCAGTTGCTCCCTGGGCAGCACAGCATTTCAGCAAGAAAGATTGGATTTTTCAGCAAGACTGGGCACCGGCTCATGGGGCAAAAAAGACTATTAGTCTTTGTGAACGCCTTTTTCCGAGTTTTTTTAAGAAAGAAGAATGGCCCTCCAACTCACCGGATTTGAACCCGATGGACTATTCGGTTTGGTCCATCTTGGAGTCAAGAGCCTGCAGATCACCCCATAAATCAATAGAACATCTGAAATCATCTCTTCTAAAGGCTTGGGAGGAAATAACTGCAGAAGAACTTGCGGCCATCGTGGATAACTTCCCGAAACGTTTGAAGGCGTGTATCTCAGCACGGGGTGGCCATTTTGAAATGAACAAATAACGCTTGTTTCTTGTAAACATATTGATATAATATACTATGTAGGTTGGTTTCTAAGTCGTCAATAAAGGCTAATTTTAACACTATTTAGTTATACGGATAATATCCGGACACCCTGTACATGACGTAGGCTACATCCTAAATCCCGAATCGTAAATTTTGAATTCAAAGCCCAAAATTTAATTTTTATATCTGCGAAACAACACCAGAACGATGTCGGACTGAAGCGAAACCAGACATAATGGACTGTTCTGATTTACGGTCGAAATGCACCGAACCGAAATCCCGACTAAACTTTTCGTTCCAATGTCAATCACTAGTACCAAATAACGTACCTTGGAAAACAATGTCCTCACTTACACGTACCACAGCAATGTCTGCGTTTAGTTTTGTGATCGAGAATTCCGGATGCAGCATGATGCAGCTGATTCCGTAATCCCGCACCGGAAGGGCACAGTCTTCATTCACGAAGGTACCATTATTGTCACCCTCGTCACCGGCGTTGCAATCCAAATCACGACCGATGGTATGCTCGCCAAGTCTCACCACATTACTGGAATCGAAATACTTTGCGAATTTAACTCATGAATAGTACGTAGAAGGTGGTTGACTTACGGCATGAATCCAAGGTTCCTAATGCAGTGTGCCGCCGTCAGTACGTAACGCTTGTTGATTAGTGTTCCTGCACAGATGAAACCTTCGGTGGCATGCCGCAAAATCGCCATCCAGGGAAATTCGAACAACTTTGCCTCGACAGGACTCTTCATTCCCATCGTTGGAATGTACGTGAAAAGTAGTAGCGATAGGTTTTTACTGAATCGTCTTCCTGCGGCGAACGACAGCTATCAACCGCGTCAACTGTAAATAAACGAATTTATAATAATTTTGTTATAGTTTACCACTAACACTTAAACTGCATCTTTGTTATATCAATGATCCAGGACAGATAGCGTTGCACTTTAGTAAAAGCACCAAACCCCTTCCGATGACAAAAGCTTCCAGCACCCTCTATTCGACTACTCGAGAAGGACACAATCCCTCCCAGGTACCAAGTGTTGGCACGTTTGAAAAACAATCCTCCACCGCTGTCCCCATTACAAACGCCCGTTCCGTTTGTGTAGCCAGCACAGAACAAACCATCGTCAAGACTTTGACCGAAAAGAACACGATCGCTCTTCAAACAGGTGACAGCATCCACAATTGGCAACTGTGCCTGCCGCAATGTAGCCGAAGTTTCATCATCCTCCGTTAGTCCCCAGCCAACCACCTTGCTGGCCGATGAACGTAGTCGGTAAATTGAATTACAGTATTCAATTCTAGCAGTGCGATATCGTTTAGCAATCGGGTAAAGTTCTCGAACTTGTGTATCTTCCCCACTGAATGCTGCTGCATGGGTCGCGGATTGAATTCGTCCAGATTGTGGATTCCCATGCGAACGAAGATCCGGCTGGGAACCAGCTGATAGCCGCTGTCGCTATTCATAACGCAGTGAGCAGCCGTCAGCACGAACTGATCATTAATGATCGTACCACCTCAGGCGTGATCGCTCGAGCGGCGTTTTCGGTGGTAAACGGCCACATGCCAAGGCCAATCCCCGTGGACGGTGTCCCTACCGAGTACGATAAGTTCGGAACTGTTCAGTTGACGGATGCCACAGTGTGGTGGATTCTGCTGGGAACTGAAGCGAATTCGCAGGATGATCGCAAATGCGAACAGCGATAACGCGAGTTAAACACTTGGGTGTTGTTCGGAGTTTTTAAAAAAGCTACTGACACATTTCACTGCTCAATTAAGACTAACTTTATTAATTCTAACGATTACATTTGTGCCCGCCGTTCGATTCACGTTGGTCAGAATATGAACCGCTGACTCCGCATCGCTCGGTGGTGGCTCCGATCGTTCGATTGTCGTCAACCTGCTCGTCGATGGCATTGTCTGAATTGTCAGCAAATTACTTTGGTAGCTCGGTTGTTAACTCCTCCCGGCTGAGTGATGAGACTCCAGGGAAATCACATCCGCAATGGTCAATCTTCTAATTGGTTTTGCATCTGAGATCGTTGGAATGTCCTTTAATGGATCGTCATGTTGAATTTTGATTTTTGTGGATCTACTTGATATGAAATTACAAAGGAGAACAATGCTGATGATTATGGTTAGAGGGAAAGTAATTCCTCCGAAAATGGTTAACTTTGGCCAGTGAAAGCTGTTTGTTTGCAATTTGATATATTCCAGTTCTTTTCTAGTCTCGAGATGTAGTTCATGGAGATGTTCGAGGCTCAAGTTAACAATGAGATGTCCTTGCTCCACAGAGATACCTTCTAGTGGTATCTGTAAGGGTGATTCTTCGAGATTATGAATATTGCTGCCAAAAGTGTTGTTGTCAATCGAAACATTACAGTTTTCGAACGAGATGAAGAATGGACCCAATAGGTTCCTTTTAAAAATTCCACAGTTGCTTGTAAGTGAAGAATGTGAAGTTGAGGGTAAAATTACAACTGGCTGGTTTTCCATTTAAGAGTTCCGAAATACATGTTGAGTTTTCGGGTATTAGGTCTTCTATGTTGAATATCGTTGGATTCAAAGAAGGTACGGCATAGATCTCTTTGTGGTGTTTCAAATAATTTTGTCTCTCAAGATAAATTCGTCTTTGTTTATGACGAATCGGATAAATGTGAATTTTCCTGAATATTCTTTTGTCTAGTTTAGGAATTTTGATAAGCAGAGCTACCTCCTTGCTGTTGGTTGCCACTGATGATTCTGCATATGATAGTGCTGCGCTGATAGAGTTGGTTGTCACGTTCTCGTCGTGTAGTCTTCTTACTAATACTTGTATTTCTCCTGTACTTAGAATTTTGCTGTTTAAGATTCCTATCTTTGCTAAACTTATACTGTCTATTATTTGCTGTAATTTTTCATGTAAATACTTTAGGTTCAAAAATATATTAATGGAATGATTTTCTATGGATTTTGTATTGAACAATGATATGGCTTGAGTAGTTTTACGTACGAATTCCTTCATCTGTAGGTTTAATTCCCGGTTAATTTTTACCTGAGCATTATTATTCTGAATTAGATTATTGATAGAGGAGTTAATTATTTTTAAATCGTTAGCATCTGGACTACCTGCTATAAATTTTCATGCTGATCCTAGGTTGAACTTTTAATTGAAATAAGGTTGTTCAGTATTTGATGGATTTGTTTAAATTCTTCTATAATTAATATGGAAAACTGATTGGTCGCTATTTCGTCAAACATGTCTCTAAGGTTTCGTACATGGTATTGATATGAACTTATGTTAAAATGATGGATATAAAAATATGAGTCAATTCTTACTCTGCTAGTTCCATGATCGAATGCTAGGATTGGCTGGTTAGTTAGGTTCCGGAGTGATATAGTTTGTTCTGATGACCATCCTGAATGTAGGATTAAAAGTCCTAGTCTGTAATTGAAGTGCATTGAGTTAGATCTCTCGAATTTTAATGTCGTTTTTATGAATTTTTCTTCCATCTTCGGTGGTTATTGTACTGTTATTAACTTTTGCTATTTTAACTTTTTTATATCTTGCTTTGTGTTTCAGCCTTGTCGGGTTTTTTCAAATGCTTCGCTATTTTCTTTAGGATTTCTTATTTTCTTTGATTTATTATGATGGTCAAGATCTTGTTTTTGCTTCCTTTTTAAATTTTCAAATACTTTTTCGATGATTTCGGGTGTTTGGGGAGATGGAAGGATAATTTCGTAAGGAGTAAATTTTGTTGCGGTATGTATGGATGAATTGTGTTTATGAAGGACCATGTGCATGAGTTCGATAAGAGGTTTAGTGGGATTCTCAGTTTTGGTTATTCGGTATAATTCTGAGAGAGTTGAATGGAGCCGTTCAACCGTTCCGTTCATCTCACTTCTTCCTGTTGCCGTAATGTAGGGGGTGATTCCAGTACCATGGTAATAATTAACCAGGTCTCCGGTCATAAATGATTTTTCACCATCCATGACTAAAATATCTGGTGGTTTGTATTTGGACAGGAGTTCCTTGAGGGCTGGGACAATATCAATTGCTGCTCGGGATTGGACATGCATCACGCGAGCGAATTTAGAAAATTTATCTATGTAGGTGAGAAAATGATTGCTCTCGAGGAATAATATGTCTACATGAGCGATTTGGAAAGGAGCATTCGGTATCGGGGTTTTCTGAAGAGGATATTTAATGGGATTCCTGTCGTATTTGTTTTCGTTACAGATACGACAGTTCACAATGAAATCTCTGAGTTTTTGATGCAGCTTTGGAAAGTAGAATTTCCGCATGATTTGAAGCTTATTTTCTTGAACACATCTATGGGCTTTCATGTGTTCGTTCCTTACGACGTTCCATTGCTCGTTTTCGTCTTGAACATCTTCGAGTTGCTTCTGAGTAAATCGGATTTTCAACAGTCTGTGTTGGCCAAAATATTTTCTATATGTTTCTTGAATTTTTCCCATGGTGTCTTCGTCTGTTAATAATCCATTTACCAAACCTATGTTAAAGTGAGTTTTTAGGATCTGCAAAATAGACTTTTCATTATTATCGGCAATCGTTATAGTAATTCTTGTATATGATTCAAAAGGGTGTTCAACTATTACTGAGTTCGGACCGTTTTTAATGATAACTTGATGACGGAAAGCGTTAATTGGTACCTTTGTTGATATGATGTAGAAATCGTCGCTAGTATCGGCAGAATGTTGGGTTCCTGTCATGGAACATACCATTCTACTTAGAGCATCCGCAACAACGTTTGTTTTTCCTGGTTTATACATTATCTCATAATCGTGCTCTTCTAAGTACGATTTCCATCTTTTCAATTTGGCATTCGTATTCTTTGGCGAGAGTGCAAATGTGAGGGGTTGATGATCTGTGAGAATTTTAAACTTGGTTCCATATAAATAATTCCGAAATGTTTGTAAAGCCCAATAAATCGCTAACATTTCCTTCTCAGGAACAGAAAATTTTTCTTCTGTCACAGACAAGGTCCTTGAAGCGAAATGTATTGGTTTATCTCGACCCATTTCTCCTTGAGACAGTACCGCTCCGATATCAAAGTCTGAAGCGTCTGTAGTTAATAAAAATGGTTTTTCATAGTCAGGTTATATCAACACATCAGAGGAAGAAAGTATGTTTTTCATTTTATTAAAACATTGTTTTTCAGTATCAGGATTTCTCTCCCCTCGTAGAAGATTTGTCAAAGGTTTTGCGATTTTTGCAAAGTCCTTTACAAATCGACGGTAATAGCTCATCATTCCGAGGAATGATTTCAAGTCTTTTATTGTTTTGGGTTCTGGGAATTTTTGAATCACTTCAATTTTTTTGTGATTCGGTTTGATACCTTCTGAGCTTATGATGTATCCTAAGAATTCTACATCAGAATGTAAAAACTCGGATTTGTCCAATTGAATCTTGAAATTCGCTCTATTCAACGTGTTCAAAATAATATTCAAATTCACCAAATGTTCTTCGAGAGTCTTTCCAAAGACTATGACGTCGTCAATGTACACATAACATATTTTTCCAATATGTTCTCTTAAAACGTCGTCTATTGCTCTTTGGAAAGTTGCAGGGGCGTTTTTAAGCCAAATGGCATTCGAGTAAACTCGTACTTGCCATTGTTTATAGAAAATGCTGTTTTTTGTATATCATCGTCTTTCATCTTGATCTGATGGAAGCCGGAAGCTAGATCGAGAGTGGAGAAGTATTTCTGGCCTTTGAGTTGATCAATTACATAGCTGATTTCTGGCATGGGATATCGATCTGAAGTTGTTTTTTCATTGATTTTTCTATAATCAATGACCATTCTGAATTTTTTTTCGCCAGAGGCATCTGTTTTTTTTGGGACCACACAAACTGGGGCTGTCCAGGCTGAACGAGAAGGTCGAATAATACCATCTTCTAAAAGCTTTTTAATTTGTTTGTTGACTTCTTTTGTATAGGCTGCAGGGTATGGATAAACTCTCTGGTGTACTGGAATATCATCAGTTGTGTTGATGGTGCACTCAATTTTTGTCGCATATGTAAGTTTCGAATTTGGCTCATGGAATGCCGTTTTGTTGGCATTCAAAACTTCTTCCAATTTTTTCTTTTCTGAGGAGGTTAGATGACAAGTTCTAAACTGCTCTACATTATTAGCTATTTGTTTCTGAGGTATATATTCTTGTAAAGGAATTACTAGTTCTTCAGAATTTCTACATAAGGTAAGTGTCATCTTTTTCATATCGATTGTGGCATTAAGTGCTTTTAAAATACCCGTACCGATAATTCCACGGAAAAACGGATGAAATTTGTGAAGTAGGAATTGCGTTTTGAAGTTTATTTTTGGGTAGAAGAAATTTATGTCGATTGCTGATGTGGCATCGAAATTTCCATTAGCACTTGATATTTGGTTTGCTGAGAAATTATATGGTCTTGAAATGTTATAACTCCAGGCTAGTTTAGGATCAATCAAATTGATATTCGCTCCGGTATCGATGAGGAAGGGAAAGTTTCCAATTGTTGATTTTAGGTTGATGAATGGTAGAACCGGTTTCACCAACTCGGGTTCCATCCTAAAAAATTGGTTTCTTGAGTTGCATCAGTTTGATCTATGTTTTCGGGGGGGGGGGGTGACTATTGCTATCGTATGCATAAAAATCATGATAATCTTCGTACTCTTCAAACTGGTGTTCGGGATATTGTTTAGCATCTGTTTCGTCATTGGCTTCTACTTCGTTAAATGTTGATGTTCCTTCTATGGGGTGAGCTAGTCTTTTAAAATTTTGTATTTAAGATGATGGGGGATGTTGGCGTTTGATAGGAAAGGTAGGTCGGTTTCCATAATCTAAAAACCGAGATCGGACACTTTGATCTACCTCCATTGGTTCGGGTCTCGGGAGAGGCTTCGGTGGATGATTGAAGGAGTTTGGATTGTGTTGGAATCTATTTTGAGGTTGCAAAAATGGATTGAAGTTTGGTTGGAAACGGGGTTGAGGTTGTACAAATGGATTCGTGTTATTTCTCTGATTTGATATGAAGGGGTTTCGGTACTGTTGGGGTAAACAAGAATTTTGAAAGTTTCTAGGTGGTGGAGGAGGAAAGTTTTGGTTACGTGATGGAATTTTTGGCGGATGTCGAGGCAAGTCTAGCTCTCTGGGTTTGGGGATTGAATAATTGGAATGTTCATTTCTGAATGGTGCGCTTCTCGCATCCATGTTGTAAAAATCTATACAAAATTGGTATGCTTTTGCCAAGCTTGTTGGTGTAGCCGTTTTCAATAACACATTGAGGGGTTTTTCTAATCCTCTAATGAATGAATCTAATGCTTTTTCTCGAAAATATGTGGTGTGTGAATCGGCATTTTGACTCATTCTCTCGTCTGTTCATTTACTCGGCTGTAATAGCTGCTGAGGCTTTCAGACTTGTGTTTCTTCACTGTCGTCAGTTCAAAGTCCAATGTTTTGATATCTCTTTCATCTCGATAATAAAGTAAGAGAGTTTCTTTTATTTCGAGCCAATCGTAAGTAATATTATTTGCGTTCAAAATATCTGCGGCTTCACCACGAATTTTACGTCTGACTGTTTTTTCTATAATTGCAACCTGATCTGGGGTTGCGTGTTTTACCCGATAATGTCGAAAAATATCTTCTACGTCTGTGAGCCATGCAAGTAATTCTTGTGCTCTACCGTCAAACGGTTGAAGATCTCTTAGAAGATCCGGTATTTTACCTAGTTCGTAGAACTGTTGGTTTGATAATGAGTTCACCGACGTGGGTATAGGTGGATTCATTATTCTTGCAAAATAAAAAATTAATCTACTTTTCTTCAGATTTTTTTGAATTTAACACTTATTATTATTTTTTTTGCTTTCTTTGAGGCTCAATTAAACACACTTTTTTATTTCACTATTCCAGCTAGTCTGGACTTTTGTCAGTTGCACTAAAACACTATCACTATTTATTAAAACTATCACTTACATGAAAGCCAGCATATCTGGACTTTCTTTTCCTGGGTTGACGGGAATCCCTTTATCGTCGGGGGATCGGCAGGCAGATGCTACGAGTTGCTCCTTTTTCCTAGCGGTACTCGGGACTCTCACATCGATCGGGTGATTACCTCAGTGTCCTGCAGATCGCTTGGTTTCTGGTGTGTGGCTCTTTCCACCGTTGTGATCCGGCTGCTTTAACCGAATATGAAGATTTTCACACTTTAAAACACTTATACTTTTCCCGACTTCTGGGTCCCTATTCGGGCGCCAGTTAAACACTTGGGTGTTGTTCGGAGTTTTTAAAAAAGCTACTGACACATTTCACTGCTCAATTAAGACTAACTTTATTAATTCTAACGATTACATTTGTGCCCGCCGTTCGATTCACGTTGGTCAGAATATGAACCGCTGACCCCGCATCGCTCGGTGGTGGCTCCGATCGTTCGATTGTCGTCAACCTGCTCGTCGATGGCATTGTCTGAATTGTCAGCAAATTCCTTTGGTAGCTCGGTTGTTAACTCGCGTTGGCTCTCATAGTGCACGATTGCACTACAAATCTTATCGCGATTGAGTTAGTAGCAAGGTTGAATCGATACTGATTTATTAAGCCGCATGCTGTTCTCGGTCTTAACACAAAACGGGAATTCCATGATTACGTTTAACAAATCCAACTTACACTAACAGGTTGGAAGCAAAAGAGAACTTATTGAAAGGTTTCTCATTATTTGATACAAGAGGGATGTTGTTATGTTGAATCAATAATATCAATCATCTATAAATTTTTGAACCATGTCAATTTCGAATGCAGATCGGACTCGGTTATCCATAGTTTTGAATAATATTTCCCTCCGGGTAACTGGAATGCTCTGGATAATCGAGCTGACGTAAAACATATGAATAACGTTGAAAATTTCTTTAAACTTCGAATATATAAAAATGGCACGAGAAGAAAGAGTAGTGTAGAGCCTGAGAATAAACCCATGCTTAAGCAAACCATTTGAACTCGAATCGACATTGACAAAAAAGGAACTTTTTTAAATATTGCAGAGAGAGTAAACTTAATCAATGAATCAATGACTATTATGTGGCAAAACGGGATTAATAAACAATAGTTCGAAGCGCTCTATCTCAACATGAGTGCAGCAGGGAATATTGAAAAAAGAGAATAGGAGAGAACAACGTAGAAGATGAAGTGCTTTCCTGCTATCATTAGTGTTGCAATCAATGGTTAATCTGAGCATGACATTCGAATTGTTTCCCAACATTCCGAATTTGGTTGATTCTTATTGTATTCGTTTCGTTTTACATTCGTTTTATGTGTCATGAAAATAACGAAAATTGATTGGAGTAGTTAACTAATCGTAGAAACCAATTTTCAACTCCTTTGCAAGAACGGCGTTCACAGATCATAGACTACTAGCGAATTCCAACTGATGTAGTGTCGTTTTGAAGGCGGTTGTCAAGTAAATAAAAATATGTTTACGGGGAAAGTTTCAAAAACGACAATGGGGTCCTAAAGTTTTAAACGGTTTTCTGATTTTAATATATCAGCTGGAAGAGTGCAATTTTATGGGCAAAACGTGATTTTTAAAAATTTTCTATCATTTTCCTTTGATTTTTAAATGAAGCATAAAAATCTGCTCGAAATGTCTTAAATGACAGTTCTCTTATATACCGTACATGGGCGAAACGTCATATAAGACTTTTCGAGCAGTTTTTTAATTCTTCATTTAAAAATCAAAGAAAAACGATAAACGTTTTTTAAAAATCACATTTTGCTCAGAAAACGCGGCTTTTTCAAATGATATATAAAAACCGGTATAGCTTTAGGACTCAATTATAAGCGTTGTTTACATTGTTTTTTAACGGTTTTCGTGTGAATTGTTGATTCCGGTGAATTTCTGCTGTCTGCGTTCAAAGAACTTTCAACAGAACTTTTCATTACCGGTCCGTTTTGAAGCGATAGTTTTTAAGTGTTTAAGTAATTTTCGAAAGATTTTCAAGTGGTTTTCGTGTAGATTTCAACTAATTACAGTTGTTTTCTTATGTCTTATTTTTTGGTGATCTCCTGCGATCGTAGATTCTCAGGAACATTTAATTTATCCATGGGAGTAAAACACAGGTTCTCAGGAATCTTTTGAAAGTCCGCATTAGGCCTCGTCGCTCATGATGCAGCCATATGATTTTGTCAGCTTTCTATCACCACTAAAAATTCCAATTTATTCTACTCAACGAATTGAAAGTTAGAATAAATTTGTTAGCGCTCACGAAAAACAAAAAAAAAACTTTTATGATGACTTACGATTGATCATTTTTTATATTATTATTTACCTTCAGAGTCGATTTTTCCGGAAAGCCCCTCAAGCACGTGCTCCCGTTTTAAATATATTTTATAACAGCCAGAAGGCTGTTCTCGACCCGACGACGTGAGTAATGAATTGTGATTAATTAACGTCTGATTGCATTAGGAAAACATTAACGCGACCGGCAGAAGCAATCGGTTTTCTTTACTGGCGACACCTCTTCTCCCGAAGGAGTAAAAACGGATCCAAGAAAATATCCTTTAACGTAAGGAGCTTTTTCCTCAAAAAATGCGGACCGTCCGCTAGCCATGAGCCGTTCCTGAAAAATTTATAAATTACCATTTAGTTTGGGGCGGTAAAACAGTCACCGTTTAAACGGTGAGCTCACAGGTACTTAAAAAATAATTTGTTACCGGAACCGGTTCCCGCGTTCTTGGCATAAAATTTCCATCGCGTTTCTGGTTGAACACCTTGCCCTAAAAAAAATGGAAATATGAGATCCGCTTGCCAGAGTGTAAACGAATTGAAGGGGTTTCACGGCTCTTGACCTGGCCTAAGAAAATCCTCGAACAGCAAGTGGCCAAGCGAAGAAAAGGGGTGAGATTTTTTTCTATCTTTCTTAGCCCTTGCTTTTGCCCTAGGAGACGGGATCAAAAATTATGAAAATTGCTCCGAATGACAGCGTAATTGCTAGGAAAAATAATGAATAATTAAAAGTGATATTTTACGAAGATGCCCGAGCGTTTACTCTCCGTTAGATGAGTGCCACTTATGTTGTTGTTGTTGTTTTTAAATCTACTTTTTCGCTTCAAGCACTTTGCAAACTTTTCGCGGACAACTGTCTTCGAGTTTGGGTGTAGATAATTAAATTATCAATGATTGCTTATTGTCTGCAAAGTTTCATTACGGAACATCTGTGATGGTTCTGAATTTTTCATAATATTCTTCCTCTTTTTTCAATCTTTTACTTAAAACTGTAAAATGCACCAAATCTAGTGAATTAAAACAAAAGAAATACTAACATCATAATTTTCAACCTTTGCAAAGTGAGAGGTGAGCATGTAAAGCAAACAAAAAAAATGTCCTCAGTACATGGCCACTCCCCTCTCGCACACATTCATACCACTGCAGTTTGGTGTTTTGGGGAGGACGAGAGAAAAAAAATTTACCGATGCTACATGGGAGAGTGCATTCCTCCAGGAACTACAACCGACGACGGAACGAAAACAAAAAAAAATATTGCTGGCAGGGCGAGAGCAGGCGCGTATATAGTCACTGTAGACGCTAGTCTGGCGAACTGTCAAAAGCGGCCCGCGTGCCGACTTTCATAGTTTAAGAATTGTGATTGCGTAGAATCTGTTGGTTAGTGGTTTTAAGGTTACTACTAGTTTTTTTTTTTTTTTTCAAGAATTTCATGGTAAGTATTTAAACCTGCCAGACTAGAGATGCGAAGCCTCAAACTAACGCAGTAACCCGCAGCTGCAACTCAGCTCTGTAGAGAAAGAGAAAACACGTTGGAGCAAAAGAAGTGCCGCGCAAAAAAGCAACAAAATCTCGTTCCAGAGTCAACGCACTTTTTATTTGCCATTCCCATTCCCAGTATGTATGTAAATTGTAGTTTTTTCTGCGCTTGCTGCAATCCATTTGCAGCAATGCAATATGCGCGCCTACTGTGCATATGTATCATTGCAGTATAAATCTGATTGAAGGACCGACCAGGCGAGACAAAGCCGCTGGTGCCGGCCGCTCTGCTGAGATTGTTTTGCCACATCTTCTTTTTTTTTCTTTCCTCCTTTCGGATGTTTACTCCGCGAAATCCTACACGCAGTGCCGCACCCTGTTTGCGGTTGATCTGAGAAGGTGAACCAGAAACGGGTTGTCGAAGGTTAAGTCAGCGCGTGTGTTCTCGTGCCTCTCGTCTTCGTTTGACCGTTGTTAATATATTCCTTTCGGAAAGAAAAAGTGCAGTATTGGAACTTTACAGTATTCACTAGAAGATTAAAATGAAAGCGTTTATGATCTGAACCTCAATATTTATAATTATAATCCGAAAATAAAAATTCTGCATTCAATATTCAGATTTCAACATTCGAAAATTAGAAACACATCACTTAGAACCATGGCTTTCATAATCTCAGAAACAAAATCAAGTAACGAAGTCTGGAAGTCAAGCAAACATCCATGTCATGCTCCGATCCCATATCATATGATTCCAGTATCTACCAAACTATCCATAATATTCCAGAAGTCAGAATGAAAATATTTCAATCAATGATCTAGAATATAATTGTATCCAGAGTTTGGAATGCAATACAGTAATCACCCGATTATATCTGTACCCGATTTTATCTGCCCTCGATTTTATCACATTTTTCACCCGCTTTTATCATCATAAAACATTTCATAAAAAAAATGTCAGGGTGAACTGATTTTCTATTACGCTTCAATATTTAAGATATTTTTCATAATTCTGTGTATCATTCTGGATGCAGTTTACATTAAAAATTCAACCGATGCACAATGTTACATTTTGCTGTTATCATGCGAATAATTGAATAGTGATACAAATGTTTATTATAACCGTATGACATGTTCGGAGAAGTTTCAAAATATTTGAAAACGCATCTTTTGATGTAGAAAGCTGGGTGATCAATCCTCCTAATAGTGAGATAGAATATTTACTTTTTCATTAGATAAAGGTAGACGCTTGGTGTCTTAGGCAAAGTATTAGGTGATCTCAAAACAAGAAACTTTACAGAAGACATCATGTTTCTATCTCTTACATATTGCAAGCAACATAAAGTTTTCTATGAGAAGGCATTAAAATGGTTATTTACATTTTAAGATTTTTCTGGTTGCAATATGTGAGAGATATCAGCATGCTGTCTTCGGCAAAGTTTAGTGTTGCGAGAACATCTAATATTTTGCTTGTGGTACTGCGCTACAAAAAAGCAAGTAATTCATTTCACCAATTCAAACAGAAGCATGAACGAATAAAAAACTTAATTGTAATTTATTTGCAACTTCACATCGATTTTTTTAGGTTTTTTATTTTTTTTAGGTTTGTTATCTATCTGAATTATCCATCTAAAAAAATGTTTAAAAAAAAATAGTGATGATCGATTTTTTATAGTCACTTTTTGTTTTCGAATTTTTTTTTCAGTGCAGGATCTCAAATTGAATTTTTTAAATATTTTTCATAAAAGCTCAGACGGTTTTCTCAAATTCATCCCTTGACAACTTTTCTCTATCTCTTGTCATTATTCAGATATATCGATTTATGAAAAAACAACTGCAGCTTTTTTCATGTTTGTACAGATAAATTTTCCAAAAAAAAAATAAAATCGCTGATTTTACGTATTTAGTTATTGTTTTACATCTTCAACATCTTCAATAAAAAAAAAAATTAAAAATTTCCCGATTTTATCACTTTCCCTATTTTATCACGCCAAAAATCATCAGGGTGAGATATAATCGGGTGATCACTGTATTCCGAATAAAAAGATTAGAACCTTTAATATTCAAAAACCGTATTTTTGAAGATGGTTTTAGATAATGAAATACAGTCATACCTCGATATAAGTCAACTTTATTTTTTTTTGTTACGATATACATATCGAGTTTCGTAATATCGAAGCAAAAAATAATTTTTTGAAGTAGAATACTTCTCTCAGAAAGTTCGGCTACATAGGGATGTGAAATGAAAATCTAAAACCGAAAAAAGTGAAAAATATGTCCAATTTCAAATGCTTATAAATCGGTTAGTATTCGATGGATTTCCTCGTTCTTGCAGCAATAAATTGAAAAAATCTCCCAAGATTCTTCCCAAATATAGATAATTTTAATTTTATTACTCAAAAAATTGGCCTTTTCTGGCATTTAGAAGGCGATTTCGGCCATTCTGAGCTTAATTTGGGATCATTTTCTTTTTCTGCCTTTTCTGGCCTTTAAAAGGCGATATCGGTCATTCTGAGCTCAATTTGGGATCATTTTCTTGTTTGGCCTTTTCTAGCTTTTAGAAGGCGATTTCGGCCATTCTGAGCCTAATTTGGGATCATTTTCTTTTTCTGCCTATTCTGGCCTTTAGAAGGCGATTTCGGTCATTCTGAGCTCAATTTGGGATCATTTTCTTTTTAGGCGTTTTCTGGTCTTTAGAAGGCGATTTCGGCCATTCTGAGCTTAATTTGGGATCATTTTCTATTTTGGCCTTTTCTGGCCTTTAAAAGGCGATATTGGCCATTCTGGGTTCAATTTGGGGTCATTTACTTTTCTGGCCTTTAGAAGGCGATTTCGGCCATTCTGAGCAAAATTTGGGATCATTTTCTTTTTCGGCCTTTAGAAGGCGATTTCGGCCATTCTGAGCTTAATTTGGGATCATTTTCTTTTTTGGCCTTTTCTGGTCTTCAGAAGGCGATTTTGGCCATTCTGAGTTCAATTTGGGATCATTTTCTTGTTTGGCCTTTTCTGGCCTTTAGAAGGCGATTTCGGCCATTCTGAGCTCAATTTGGGATCATTTTCTTTTTGGCCTTTTCTGGCCTTAAGAATGCGATTTCGGCCATTCTGAGCTCAATTTGTGATCATTTTCTTTTTTGGCCTTTTCTGGCCTTTAAAAGGCGATTTTGGCCATTCTGAGTTCAATTTGGGATCATTTTCTTTTTTGGCCTTTTCTGGCCTTTAGAAGGCGATTTCGGCCATTCTGAGCAAAATTTGGGATCATTTTCTTTTTTGGCCTTTTCTGGTCTTTAGAAGGCGATTTCGGCCATTCTGAGCTCAATTTGGGATCATTTTCTTTTTCGGCCTTTTCTGGCCTTTAGAAGGCGATTTCGGCCATTCTGGGCTCAATTTGGGTTCATTTTCTTTTTCGGCCTTTTCTGGCCTTTAGAAGGCGATTTCGGCCATTCTGAGCTTAATTTGTGATCATTTTCTTTTTTGGCCTTTTCTGGCCTTTAGAAGGCGATTTTGGCCATTCTGAGTTCAATTTGGGATCATTTTCTTTTTTGGCCTTTTCTGGCCTTTAGAAGGCGATTTCGGCCATTCTGAGCAAAATTTGGGATCATTTTCTTTTTTGGCCTTTTCTGGTCTTTAGAAGGCGATTTCGGTCATTCTGAGCTCAATTTGGGATCATTTTCTTTTTTGGCCTTTTCTGGCCTTTAGAAGGCGATATTGGCCATTCTGGGTTCAATTTGGGGTCATTTACTTTTTTGGCCTTTAGAAGGCGATTTCGGCCATTCTGAGCAAAATTTGGGATCATTTTCTTTTTCGGCCTTTTCTGGCCTTTAGAAGGCGATTTCGGCCATTCTGGGCTCAATTTGGGATCATTTTCTTTTTCGGCCTTTTCTGGCCTTTAGAAGGCGATTTCGGCCATTCTGGGCTCAATTTGGGATCATTTTCTTTTTTGGCCTTTCCTGGTCTTTAGAAGGCGATTTCGGTCATTCTGAGCTCAATTTGGGATCATTTTCTTTTTTGGCCTTTTCTGGCCTTTAGAAGGCGATATTGGCCATTCTGGGTTCAATTTGGGGTCATTTACTATTTTGGCCTTTAGAAGGCGATTTCGGCCATTCTGAGCAAAATTTGGGATCATTTTCTTTTTCGGCCTTTTCTGGCCTTTAGAAGGCGATTTCGGCCATTCTGAGCTCAATTTGGGATCATTTTCTTTTTTGGCCTTCTCTGGCCTTTAGAAGGCGATTTCGGCCATTCTGAGCAAAATTTGGGATCATTTTCTTTTTCGGCCTTTTCTGGCCTTTAGAAGGCGATTTCGGCCATTCTGAGCTCAATTTGGGATCATTTTCTTTTCGGCCTTTTCTGGCCTTTAGAAGGCGATTTCGGCCATTCTGGGCTCAATTTGGGATCATTTTCTTTTTCGGCCTTTTCTGGCCTTTAGAAGGCGATTTCGGCCATTCTGGGCTCAATTTGGGATCATTTTCTTTTTTGGCCTTTTCTGGTCTTTAGAAGGCGATTTCGGTCATTCTGAGCTCAATTTGGGATCATTTTCTTTTTTGGCCTTTTCTGTCCTTTAGAAGGCGATTTCGGCCATTCTGAGTTCAATTTGGCATCATTTTCTTTTTTGGCCTTTTCTGGCCTTTAGAAGGCGATTTCGGCCATTCTGAGCTTAATTTGGGATCATTTTCTTTTTTGGCCTTTTCTGGTCTTTACAAGGCGATTTCGGTCATTCTGAGCTCAATTTGGGATCATTTTCTTTTTTGGCCTTTTCTGGTCTTTAGAAGGCGATTTCGGTCATTCTGAGCTCAATTTCGGATCATTTTCTTTTTTGGCCTTTTCTGGCCTTTAGAAGGCGGTTTCGGCCATTCTGAGCTCAATTTGGGATCATTTTCTTTTCGGCCTTTTCTGGCCTTTAGAATGCGATTTTGGCCATTCTGAGTTCAATTTGGGATCATTTTCTTTTTTGGCCTTTTCTGGCCTTTAGAAGGCGATTTCGGCCATTCTGAGCAAAATTTGGGATCATATTCTTTTTCGGCCTTTTCTGGCCTTTAGAAGGCGATTTCGGCCATTCTGAGCTCAATTTGGGATCATTTTCTTTTTGGCCTTTAGAATGCGATTTTGGCCATTCTGAGTTCAATTTGGGATCATTTTCTTTTTTGGCCTTTTCTGGCCTTTAGAAGGCGATTTCGGCCATTCTGAGCAAAATTTGGGATCATTTTCTTTTTCGGCCTTTTCTGGCCTTTAGAAGGCGATTTCGGCCATTCTGAGCTCAATTTGGGATCATTTTCTTTTCGGCCTTTTCTGGCCTTTAGAAGGCGATTTCGGCCATTCTGGGCTCAATTTGGGATCATTTTCTTTTTCGGCCTTTTCTGGCCTTTAGAAGGCGATTTCGGCCATTCTGGGCTCAATTTGGGATCATTTTCTTTTTTGGCCTTTTCTGGTCTTTAGAAGGCGATTTCGGTCATTCTGAGCTCAATTTGGGATCATTTTCTTTTTTGGCCTTTTCTGTCCTTTAGAAGGCGATTTCGGCCATTCTGAGTTCAATTTGGCATCATTTTCTTTTTTGGCCTTTTCTGGCCTTTAGAAGGCGATTTCGGCCATTCTGAGCTTAATTTGGGATCATTTTCTTTTTTGGCCTTTTCTGGTCTTTAGAAGGCGATTTCGGTCATTCTGAGCTCAATTTGGGATCATTTTCTTTTTTGGCCTTTTCTGTCCTTTAGAAGGCGATTTCGGCCATTCTGGGCTCAATTTGGGATCATTTTCTTTTTTGGCCTTTTCTGGCCTTTAGAAGGCGATTTTGGCCATTCTGAGTTAAATTTGGGATCATTTTCTTTTCGGCCTTTTCTGGCCTTTAGAAGGCGATTTTGGCCATTCTGAGTTCAATTTGGGATCATTTTCTTTTTCGGCCTTTTCTGGCCTTTAGAAGGCGATTTCGGCCATTCTGAGCAAAATTTGGGATCATTTTCTTTTTCGGCCTTTTCTGGCCTTTAGAAGGCGATTTTGGCCATTCTGAGCTCAATTTGGGATCATTTTCTTTTTCGGCCTTCTCTGGCCTTTAGAAGGCGATTTCGGCCATTCTGGGCTCAATTTGGGATCATTTTCTTTTTTGGCCTTTTCTGGCCTTTAGAAGGCGGTTTCGGCCATTCTGAGCTCAATTTGGGATCATTTTCTTTTCGGCCTTTTCTGGCCTTTAGAAGGCGATTTCGGCCATTCTGAGCTCAATTTGGGATCATTTTCTTTTTGGCCTTTTCTGGCCTTTAGAATGCGATTTTGGCCATTCTGAGTTCAATTTGGGATCATTTTCTTTTTTGGCTTTTTCTGGCCTTTAGAAGGCGATTTCGGCCATTCTGAGAAAAATTTGGGATCATTTTCTTTTTCGGCCTTTTCTGGCCTTTAGAAGGCGATTTCGGCCATTCTGAGCTCAATTTGGGATCATTTTCTTTTCGGCCTTTTCTGGCCTTTAGAAGGCGATTTCGGCCATTCTGGGCTCAATTTGGGATCATTTTCTTTTTCGGCCTTTTCTGGCCTTTAGAAGGCGATTTCGGCCATTCTGGGCTCAATTTGGGATCATTTTCTTTTTTGGCCTTTTCTGGTCTTTAGAAGGCGATTTCGGTCATTCTGAGCTCAATTTGGGATCATTTTCTTTTTTGGCCTTTTCTGGCCTTTAGAAGGCGATATTGGCCATTCTGGGTTCAATTTGGGGTCATTTACTTTTTTGGCCTTTAGAAGGCGATTTCGGCCATTCTGAGCAAAATTTGGGATCATTTTCTTTTTGGCCTTTTCTGGCCTTTAGAAGGCGGTTTCGGCCATTCTGAGCTCAATTTGGGATCATTTTCTTTTTGGCCTTTTCTGGCCTTTAGAATGCGATTTTGGCCATTTTGAGTTCAATTTGGAATCATTTTCTTTTTTGGCCTTTTCTGGTCTTTAGAAGGCGATTTCGGCCATTCTGAGCTCAATTTGGGATCATTTTCTTTTTTGGCCTTTTCTGGCCTTTAGAAGGCGATATTGGCCATTCTGAGTTCAATTTGGGATCATTTTCTTTTTTGGCCTTTTCTGGCCTTTAGAAGGCGATTTCGGCCATTCTGAGCCAAATTTGGGATCATTTTCTTTCTCGGCCTTTTCTGGCCTTTAGAAGGCGATTTCGGCCATTCTGAGCTCAATTTGGGATCATTTTCTTTTTGGCCTTTTCTGGCCTTTAGAATGCGATTTTGGCCATTCTGAGTTCAATTTGGGATCATTTTCTTTTTTGGCCTTTTCTGGCCTTTAGAAGGCGATTTCGGCCATTCTGAGCAAAATTTGGGATCATTTTCTTTTTCGGCCTTTTCTGGCCTTTAGAAGGCGATTTCGGCCATTCTGAGCTCAATTTGGGATCATTTTCTTTTTTGGCCTTTTCTGGCCTTTAGAAGGCGATTTCGGCCATTCTGGGCTCAATTTGGGATCATTTTCTTTTTCGGCCTTTTCTGGCCTTTAGAAGGCGATTTCGGCCATTCTGGGCTCAATTTGGGATCATTTTCTTTTTCGGCCTTTTCTGGCCTTTAGAAGGCGATTTCGGCCATTCTGGGCTCAATTTGGGATCATTTTCTTTTTTGGCCTTTTCTGGCCTTTATAAGGCGGTTTCGGCCATTCTGAGCTCAATTTGGGATCATTTTCTTTTCGGCCTTTTCTGGCCTTTAGAAGGCGATTTCGGCCATTCTGAGCTCAATTTGGGATCATTTTCTTTTTGGCCTTTTCTGGCCTTTAGAATGCGATTTTGGCCATTTTGAGTTCAATTTGGGATCATTTTCTTTTTTGGCCTTTTCTGGCCTTTAGAAGGCGATTTCGGCCATTCTGAGCAAAATTTGGGATCATTTTCTTTTTCGGCCTTTTCTGGCCTTTAGAAGGCGATTTTGGCCATTCTTAGTTAAATTTGGGATCATTTTCTTTTCGGCCTGTTCTGGCCTTTAGAAGGCGATTTTGGCCATTCTGAGTTCAATTTGGGATCATTTTCTTTTTCGGCCTTTTCTGGCCTTTAGAAAGCGATTTTGGCCATTCTGAGTTCAATTTCGGATCATTTTCTTTTTTGGCCTTTTCTGGCCTTTAGAAGGCGGTTTCGGCCATTCTGAGCTCAATTTGGGATCATTTTCATTTCGGCCTTTTCTGGCCTTTAGAATGCGATTTTGGCCATTCTGAGTTCAATTTGGGATCATTTTCTTCTTTGGCCTTTTCTGGCCTTTAGAAGGCGATTTCGGCCATTCTGAGCATAATTTGGGATCATTTTTTTTTCGGCCTTTTCTGGCCTTTAGAAGGCGATTTCGGCCATTCTGAGCTCAATTTGGGATCATTTTCTTTTTGGCCTTTTCTGGCCTTTAGAATGCGATTTTGGCCATTCTGAGTTCAATTTGGGATCATTTTCTTTTTTGGCCTTTTCTGGCCTTTAGAAGGCGATTTCGGCCATCCTGAGCAAAATTTGGGATCATTTTCTTTTTCGGCCTTTTCTGGCCTTTAGAAGGCGATTTCGGCCATTCTGGGCTCAATTTGGGATCATTTTCTTTTTCGGCCTTTTCTGGCCTTTAGAAGGCGATTTCGGCCATTCTGGGCTCAATTTGGGATCATTTTCTTTTTCGGCCTTTTCTGGCCTTTAGAAGGCGATTTCGGCCATTCTGGGCTCAATTTGGGATCATTTTCTTTTTTGGCCTTTTCTGGTCTTTAGAAGGCGATTTCGGTCATTCTGAGCAAAATTTGGGATCATTTTCTTTTTCGGCCTTTTCTGGCCTTTAGAAGGCGATTTCGGCCATTCTGAGCTCAATTTGGGATCATTTTCTTTTTTGGCCTTTTCTGGCCTTTAGAAGGCGATTTCGGCCATTATGAGCTTAATTTGTGATCATTTTCTTTTTTGGCATTTTCTGGCCTTTAGAAGGCGATTTTGGCCATTCTGAGTACAATTTGGCATCATTTTCTTTTTTGGCCTTTTCTGGCCTTTAGAAGGCGATTTCGGCCATTCTGAGCTTAATTTGGGATCATTTTCTTTTTTGGCCTTTTCTGGTCTTTAGAAGGCGATTTCGGTCATTCTGAGCTCAATTTGGGATCATTTTCTTTTTTGGCCTTTTCTGTCCTTTAGAAGGCGATTTCGGCCATTCTGGGGGCTCAATTTGGGATCATTTTCTTTTTTGGCCTTTTCTGGCCTTTAGAAGGCGATTTCGGCCATTCTGGGCTCAATTTGGGATCATTTTCTTTTTCGGCCTTTTCTGGCCTTTAGAAGGCGATTTCGGCCATTCTGGGCTCAATTTGGGATCATTTTCTTTTTTGGCCTTTTCTGGTCTTTAGAAGGCGATTTCGGTCATTCTGAGCTCAATTTTGGATCATTTTCTTTTTTGGCCTTTTCTGGCCTTTAGAAGGCGATATTGGCCATTCTGGGTTCAATTTGGGGTCATTTACTTTTTTGGCCTTTAGAAGGCGATTTCGGCCATTCTGAGCAAAATTTGGGATCATTTTCTTTTTCGGCCTTTTCTGGCCTTTAGAAGGCGATTTCGGCCATTCTGAGCTCAATTTGGGATCATTTTCTTTTTTGGCCTTTTCTGGCCTTTAGAAGGCGATTTCGGCCATTATGAGCTTAATTTGTGATCATTTTCTTTTTTGGCATTTTCTGGCCTTTAGAAGGCGATTTTGGCCATTCTGAGTACAATTTGGCATCATTTTCTTTTTTGGCCTTTTCTGGCCTTTAGAAGGCGATTTTGGCCATTCTAAGCTCAATTTGGGATCATTTTCTTTTTATTTTGCCTTTTCTGGCCTTTAGAAGGCAATTTCGGCCATTCTGAGCTCAATTTGGAATCATTTTCTTTTTCGGCCTTCTCTGGCCTTTAGAAGGCGATTTCGGCCATTCTGGGCTCAATTTGGGATCATTTTCTTTTTTGGTGTTTTCTGGCCTTTACAAGGCGATTTTGGCCATTCTGAGCTCAATTTGGGATCATTTTCTTTTTTGGCCTTTTCTGGCCTTTAGAAGGCGATTTTGGCCATTCTGAGCTCAATTTGGGATCTTTTTCTTTTTCGGCCGTTTCTGGCCTTTAGAAGGCGATTTCGGCCATTCTGGGCTCAATTTGGGATCATTTTCTTTTTTGGTGTTTTCTGGCCTTTACAAGGCGATTTTGGCCATTCTGAGTTCAATTTGGGATCATTTTCTTTTTTGGCCTTTTCTGGCCTTTAGAAGGCGATTTTGGCCATTCTAAGCTCAATTTGGGATCATTTTCTTTTTATTTTGCCTTTTCTGGCCTTTAGAAGGCGATTTCGGCCATTCTGGGCTCAATTTGGGATCATTTTCTTTTTTGGCCTTTTCTGTCCTTTAGAAGGCGATTTCGGCCATTCTGGGGGCTCAATTTGGGATCATTTTCTTTTTTGGCCTTTTCTGGCCTTTAGAAGGCGATTTCGGCCATTCTGGGCTCAATTTGGGATCATTTTCTTTTTCGGCCTTTTCTGGCCTTTAGAAGGCGATTTCGGCCATTCTGGGCTCAATTTGGGATCATTTTCTTTTTTGGCCTTTTCTGGTCTTTAGAAGGCGATTTCGGTCATTCTGAGCTCAATTTGGGATCATTTTCTTTTTTGGCCTTTTCTGTCCTTTAGAAGGCGATTTCGGCCATTCTGAGTTCAATTTGGCATCATTTTCTTTTTTGGCCTTTTCTGGCCTTTAGAAGGCGATTTCGGCCATTCTGAGCTTAATTTGGGATCATTTTCTTTTTCGGCCTTTTCTGGCCTTTAGAAGGCGATTTCGGCCATTCTGAGCTCAATTTGGGATCATTTTCTTTTTTGGCCTTTTCTGGCCTTTAGAAGGCGATTTCGGCCATTATGAGCTTAATTTGTGATCATTTTCTTTTTTGGCATTTTCTGGCCTTTAGAAGGCGATTTTGGCCATTCTGAGTACAATTTGGCATCATTTTCTTTTTTGGCCTTTTCTGGCCTTTAGAAGGCGATTTTGGCCATTCTAAGCTCAATTTGGGATCATTTTCTTTTCATTTTGCCTTTTCTGGCCTTTAGAAGGCCATTTCGGCCATTCTGAGCTCAATTTGGAATCATTTTCTTTTTCGGCCTTCTCTGGCCTTTAGAAGGCGATTTCGGCCATTCTGGGCTCAATTTGGGATCATTTTCTTTTTTGGTGTTTTCTGGCCTTTACAAGGCGATTTTGGCCATTCTGAGTTCAATTTGGGATCTTTTTCTTTTTTGGCCTTTTCTGGCCTTTAGAAGGCGATTTTGGCCATTCTGAGCTCAATTTGGGATCTTTTTCTTTTTCGGCCTTTTCTGGCCTTTAGAAGGCGATTTCGGCCATTCTGGGCTCAATTTGGGATCATTTTCTTTTTTGGTGTTTTCTGGCCTTTACAAGGCGATTTTGGCCATTCTGAGTACAATTTGGCATCATTTTCTTTTTTGGCCTTTTCTGGCCTTTAGAAGGCGATTTTGGCCATTCTAAGCTCAATTTGGGATCATTTTCTTTTTATTTTGCCTTTTCTGGCCTTTAGAAGGCAATTTCGGCCATTCTGAGCTCAATTTGGAATCATTTTCTTTTTCGGCCTTCTCTGGCCTTTAGAAGGCGATTTCGGCCATTCTGGGCTCAATTTGGGATCATTTTCTTTTTTGGTGTTTTCTGGCCTTTACAAGGCGATTTTGGCCATTCTGAGTTCAATTTGGGATCATTTTCTTTTTTGGCCTTTTCTGGCCTTTAGAAGGCGATTTTGGCCATTCTAAGCTCAATTTGGGATCATTTTCTTTTTCGGCCTTTTCTGGCCTTTAGAAGGCGATTTCGGCCATTCTGGGCTCAATTTGGGATCATTTTCTTTTTTGGTGTTTTCTGGCCTTTACAAGGCGATTTTGGCCATTCTGAGTTCAATTTGGGATCATTTTCTTTTTTGGCCTTTTCTGGCCTTTAGAAGGCGATTTTGGCCATTCTGAGCTCAATTTGGGATCTTTTTCTTTTTCGGCCTTTTCTGGCCTTTAGAAGGCGATTTTGGCCATTCTGAGCTCAATTTGGGATCATTTTCTTTTTTGGCTTTTTCTGGCCTTTAGTAGGCGATTTCGGCCATTCTGAGCTCAATTTGGGATCATTTTCTTTTTTGGCCTTTTCTGGCCTTTAGAAGGCGATTTCGGCCATTCTGAGCTCAATTTGGGATCATTTTCTTGTTTGGCCTTTTCTGGCCTTTAGAAGGCGATGTAATGTGGATTTACTGCGAGTTTAACCAAGCATTAGAAAAGTTAATTGGTTTTTGAATCCGGGTTTATTACCTTTTAGTCGCAAAGATTCCGCAAAACAACGTTATATGCGATGAAACATTCACATTGGTCATACAAGCTAATGATCCATCATAATATCTTGTGCGATGTAAGCGGTGCAAACATTAGCGGCATCTAGTTATCATAAATTCAGTCGTTTACGGTGTTACAAAATGATGCCTTTTGCGACTAAACATGAGACTTTTGGTTTTCGCGTATATTCATCACTTTGTGGAATTAATAAAAGTTTGAACATACATTATATGAGTTCATCTGTATTGCTGTGTGAGTATGTTACACTCATCGCAAGAAGTCGCAACACAAAACCATATGCGATAAAACACTTGGTTGCTCATACAGCTATACGATAGTGATGTACCATAGAACTTTATACGAGGTAACCCGTGCAAACATATGCGATTTTTAGTTATCTAGACTTGTTTTCATGAGTTTTGTCATTAAGGGTGATACAAAATGATAGGTTTTGCGACTAAATTTATATGCAATACGACGTGATACTGGAGATTTTGCTTTATAGTATAATCATCACCTTGTGAGTTTACTATGAGTTTGGACAGGCATGATATGAGTTTATGTATATTACTATGCGAGTATGTTACACTCATCGCAAGAAGTTCGCAAAATAACACCAAAAGCGATTAAACACATACGTTGTTCATACAGCAATACGATACTGATGTGCCATAGAACTTTCTACGAGGTAATCCGCGCAATCTTATGCGACTTCTGGTTGTCTGGGATGTGTTTCGTTATAATCGTATCGTATCTTTAGGGTGATTCATTTAATTAATTTTAGTTATACTGTCGCGTAAGTAATTATGATAAATTTAAGAACTTAGGTTTAGGTTTAGATCAGGGTTTAGTTTTACTAATTCTAGATTTAATATTTAGCTTTAAGTGAATAATATTTTAGATGCATTTTGAATAATTATGATACAGATTCTAGTTAGACTTTTTGGTTTATTTATGGTTCAACAATAAATTTCAAAACCCTCTTTTGTATATTTTTGGTCACTATCTGGTCTCTATTTGGTCACTATTTTAATGAAAAAAAGTCACTAAAGTCACTATTATTTTGCTCCAGGTTCGCTACTAGCCCTGATATTTCACGAGAAAATCGTAACCAAATATCGCTAGCGGCGAAGATGTGTTTCGTGGAAGTTTTCTTCGGTCGGGAAAAATATCTAGATGTGTGAAAGTGGCAGTTTAATTTTTGTCAAAAAAAAACAAAAAAACAACAAAAACAACAAAAAAATGTTTGAGTTTTTAATGGAGTGATTCATTCATGCGAACAGAAAAACTTCAACGTTAAAAGTAAGTTAACACATTGAGTTTCTGAGTGGAATATAAGCAGTAGAGCTTGGCAAACTGAATCCTGCCCCCAATGCATATCACCTGACGAAGCCGTCAGTTACCCTATATATATATATATATATATATATATATATATATATATATATATATATATATATATATATATATATATATATATATATATATATATATATATATATATATATATATATATATATATATATATATATATATATATATATATATATATATATATATATATATATATATATATATATATATATATATATTAAATACGGGTCAATTTTTTTGATATTGATATGTCAAATGAATTGAAAGTCTGAGAATAATAATAGAATCTATTAGATTCTAATATTATTTTGAGGCGGGGCTTACCGAATGGAAATTGACTCCGGAATGCGCTGCAAGTACTCAGTCATTCTGCAAAGGGTCTTTGGAAGGTCGGTAGAGCTAACACCTTCTAGGTTCCGAAAACAAGACAGACGCAGAAACAAGAATCAACAGCATTGTCTTTTTTCACCCTATCACTGCCAGACAGTGGAATCTAGAAAATACACATACCCCAGAAATCAATTTTTGAAGACATTCACAGAATACTCAGAGACAGCAACCCTTCCAAGGAACTATACGCTTTCCTGGAGATGAAAAAGTTAAAAAAGGACGGTGTTGTTCATATGTTAATATGTAAATAATTGCTTCAACGATGTGGGAGATCGTAGCAAGCTGCGACCGCGAGTGAATGTAAAAAGATTTCGCTTGTGATTTTTTAGTGTCAATTCGCAATTTTTTGCGGTTTCTCGTGCTTAAGTGCCTAAGAACTTGAAGAGAATTACAATCCCCATTCTATTCGTTGTGCGTGGATCTTCTTCGTTTATCACTGTTTTCGGACCGTCCATCTGCAGAGAAAAAGTGTAGTTATGAATATTGTTATGCAGTTTGAAATGAAAGCTGCAATCATAAATGTGTGAAGATTAGTGTACATTGTGCCAGACATGATCCAGTCAAATTATATGATGATTTCTGGAAGCAGCCATTTCATCCGGTGGCGGAGCGCTTCCTCGAAAGTGCTCACAATCACCAAGGAAACGGTGTGATTGTTTATGTGCGAGTGGTGAAAAAAAAGTAACGGAATGCTTTGTGCGCTGAATGCTGACTCGATGTATAAGATAAGTGCATTGTGTTTATATTTACAAAAAAAAACATTTCTCGCGTAATTTTTCAGAGCGACCTATCTAGCATTGAGGGGCTCTCTTTGTTTACTTTCTCTTTGATCAATAATAATGTTATTTTTTCCATATTTCATAACACTCAATGCATAGTAAGCAAGACAGTATTACTATCTCTCGATTAAGGGGAAGAAAGATTAGAAAATATATATGATGACGACGTAATTAACGAAACAAAGTGAGAGAAGAGAGAATCTGTCATTGTTACTTAGGTCCCTCTGAAAAGTTACGCGAGATTTATTTTATAATTTCGCTCAGTGGTTGAGTGATTCTTTTTCGAAACTTGAGTAGATTTTTATATCTTCCGGGAAATAGCAAATATAAGCTAGTTTTATAAAATCTTTTCTTATACTTTCAAGATTTAAATACTTAAACTTTCACATAATTTTGTTGGTATTTCGTCAAGCTTCATTTCAAGATTTTTCTAGCTTTTAAACAATTATTGATTTTTGAGTGACTATTTCAAAGTTTTGTAAATAGGGATTACATGAATGCACGACTGTGTGTTCAAAGTTTTGTAAATATGGATTACATGAATGCACGACTAAGTGTGTATGTTTCACTTTTTCGATTTTTCTTGCTTTTGGTTTATATACTGTGTTTCAATTTTGACTAGTTTGGCATTTTGTTAATAAACTCAATATACTGGCCAATTTGGATATCCGCGTTTTTGAATAATTAAGGCTTTGTATGCATGAAACTTTGCCAATTTTTCTATTTTATAGGTAACATTCGCATCGAAATGTCGTGTTCCCGAGCGTCTGCGTCGGTAGAAGGGAAATTAGCGGTCGTGCGTAATGCTTCGGTGTAAACCGGCTCGAGAGAGTTTTGCTCATATGAACGTTTTCGAAATGAAGTGATTTCGCGGGGTATACCCAGAATACTTGTTCATGTCTCACAGTGACCATTTAGCCGAAAATTTCGTTCGGTCGATAAATATCGTAACTAACGAAAACGCGATGTATAGCTTCCAAAGAATCACGTCAGCCGACGTGTACTCGGGATTGACAAATAGCTGGTTGCTACAAGTGGCAAAGGCTATTTCACGCGCGTCGTACGAAGAGGATCGCGGTGTTTGGCAAGAAAGATACTCATGGTTCGTTTCCGTAATAAACGCGCAACATTTCTATATTCCGTTTTTCAGGTGTGTTTTTCGCGGGATCGTTTTCTTTTTAGAGCAGACGAAGTGAATACGAGAGACGTCGTTAGTCGATCTGTTAGATAGAAAATATCCGGTTGACCGAACCCCTAGAAACTCCGTGCTTATACCTTTCATGAGGCCGTTTTATTTTCAGATAGATCACCAACGCGCAATAGCTTTCGGTATAAAGAGGATCACCTTACGAGAAGATATCCAATCATTTGAAGTTGTCTCAATTCGGTCAAAGATCCAGTATCCATGCGTTCGATTTATTGTTGCGGTGTTACATTGTTAAACTGAATCAGTTCGAATCGCATTATGATTATCGTGGCGGATGTAACGGCGCGACACTTGTTCTAAAGAACCCGACGCTCGAAATCAGCGCATCGTTTACCAAAACGAACCCTGCTGTATACCTTGCCCTTTCTCCAACATCCCAGTGATTCCTCGTGGAAGTGCAGAGGTGTTCTCGGCTTCCATAAAGCGAGTATCACGTCAACATTTTCCTATACAAACTCCTTCTTTGACCTGCATTCGGATGCGGCCGGCGCTGGTATTGCCTAATAAACAGATTAAGGTCACCAGTTTTTACACATTGAGGATGCATGTTGGTCCCAAGCATCATCTATTGGTTCTCTGTGTAATTACTGCTGATCTGGCAATAACGGAGTAGCAACCGCGGGCGGTCAATCATGCTCATGCTCATGCTCATACCCCAGAAATCAATTTTTGAAATATATTCAACAACACTCGAAAGAATAACGTTTATGTTTGGCGATATTACGCCCTAGAATTTTTTGTGCAAACAACATGTATTTGACAAGGCACAAGCATATCGTGCCTATTGAAGAAGCACCAAGAATTTCTCGTGATGCGTCAAAGTCAGAATTAACTCTATATCCTCAAAAACCAAATCTAGTAATACTTACGTTATCATAATGAATGGTTTTGTCTTGTTTAACTCCGATTAAATCAAATCTATCTTACTTTCAAAATGATATGGAAGCCCTTACAAAGCTTCATTGATCGGAAGAAGATAGGTTTAAACAAAATTATTAACAAGTTCCAGCAAAAAATCGTAGCAATCAACAATTCCATTTTTGTTTTTTGCCTTTTTTTCATTTGCCTACAACTACATTCGCTGTATTACGAAGACAGCTAATATACGTTTATTATGGAAAAGCTTGGAATAATAATATATCATCTAACAATTTTGAAATATAAAAAGAGATTCTGAATGAATCTTAGTAAATAAACCAAAAATTCACAAATTCACATTCGCAGGCTCTAACTTTTCTATAAATGTGTATATTTGGGAATTTACTCTTTCGATACTATCCGGTAACAATTATTTAGTGAATTTCGAAGATAAAATTAAATAAATATCCGTTGCAAAAATTAATAATTCTTGTGGAGTAATTTATGGTAATCATATTTATTAGATAAAGATTCAATCACTATCAACAGCTGCAATGCAGTTTTTCCTCGATTGCACACGAATAGAAATGTACAAACAAAAGTGTACCACTGCAATACGAAAAGTACCACTGCAGTACGATTAAAAGTGTACCGCTGAAATGTACGAAAAGAAGAGTACCGCTGCAATCATAGACGACGAGAGACCTGCGGTTCTTTACTCCACTGGTACTGTTGCTTTTACCTGCATGTTTTCTTTCAAGACATCAGTTTTTAATAGGTTCTGGAAGCAGGTTTAGAAATTGTTCAAGGATGGGAATTGTTTCAAACTTTTCGGAAAAACTTTTACCTTCGAGACATCATATTAGTCTAAGCTCATGGAAGCAAAAATAAATTGACCTGTTGGAAACGGATCGTGTCCATTCACGTCGCCTGTGCTAGGAATGTTCCTATATAATTGTTTCATTATTCGCGTAAATTTATCGCTGAAACTTTTTATCAATTTTACCGCTTAACAATGAAGTTAGAGTGATAACTATCATATTACAAAATTGTTACACATTTTATCTATCCAACAACATAATTGTTATTGTTATCCATCATGTGGTTATGCTGTTATTAACGTTTGAAATCTGACGCAACATTTGCCAGTTTCATTTCAAATTTTACAGAATGCATCCCAGTATAGTAAACAAAGACGTAGTCCCACATCAAATATAACTCCTTTCCGTGGTCTTTGTAGGGATGCAGAGGTAGGTTTTTTACCATAAATTTGAAAACCGATCCTAATTTTTGTCGCGTCTTTATAGTTATTATAGCCAAATTCCACCTCTCAAAGCTGTGGAACATGTTATTAAAGCCATTCCTGTTTTTTTCGCCATGTATTCTGTTTCATCTCTTGCCCAGAACTTTCAATTTCAAAATACTGTTGATCTCAACATGTTTAGGAGATTAATAATTTCATTGCCACTTGTGCCGGCTCGAAAAAAATGACAACCAAAAAAAATAATATGATAATAGTGTTTACGATACAGTCATACCTCGATATAAGGTAACTTTATTTTTATTTTCGTTACGTTATATCGAGTTACGTTATATCGAAGCAAAAAAAAATTTTTCTTTAATTCATGCAAGAGTGTTGATGGTTACTCAAAGATGTGCGAAAACTTATTTTCCATAACCTATCAGTATTTTTAAACCTTTCTCATGCCTATTTAGAAACATTTTCAGAAGTAAATTTTTTTTTTCAATTGATACAAGAGCTCACTCAAAGGTGCGTGAAAATCTATTTCCCATCACCTATCAATATTTTTAAACCTTTCACAAGCCCATTTAGAGAAAATTTTAACAAGCAAAAAAATGCAAGATTATGACTTGTTACTGGAGGATGCGTGAAAACCTATTTCCCATCACCTATTTGTATTTTTGAACCTGCCTTATGCCCATTTTGAACCATTTTTGCATTGATTTTTTTGGTTTTAAAACTTACTACAAACATTTTTTTGAAGTAATTTATAGCATGAGCATGAGCATGAGCATGAGCATGATTGACCGCCCGCGGTTGCTACTCCGTTGTTGCCAGATCAGCTGTAATTACACAGAGAACCAACAGATGATGCTCGGGACCAACATGCATCCTCAATGTGTAAAAACTGGAGATCATAATCTTTTTGTAAGGCAATACCAGCGCCGGCCGCATCCGAATGCAGGTCAAAGAAGGAGTTTGTATGGGAATATGTTGACGTGATACTCGCTTTATTGGAAGCCGAGAACACCTCTGCACTTCCACAAGAATCACTGGGATGTTGGAGAAAGGGCAGGGTATACAACAGGGTTCGTTTTGGTGAACGATTCACTGATCTCTAGTGTCGGGTTCTTTAGACCAAATGTCGCGCTGAGTCGAGTTCATTACATCTGCCACGAAATTCATAATGTGTTCCGAACTTTTTCAGCTTGATGAAATAACACCGCAATAATGAGCATACGAAAAGATACTGGACTTATTCGAACATCTCCTTGTAAGGTGATCCTCTTTATACCGAAAACTATTGCTCGTTGTTGATTTATCTGTAGAATCTAAAGTGTAGATAATACGACCTCATGGAATGTATCGACGCGGAGTCTTTTGGGGTTTGGTCAACCGGACATTTAGTTTTCTACCTTACAGATCGAGTAGCGACGTCTCTCGTATAGACTTCGTGGGTTCTAAAAGAAAAAAACGCTACGATACCGCGAAAAACACACCTGAAAAACCTGATGTCACGAATATTTGGTGAAAAAAAAGGTGGCCAGAGTTAATTAAATGAAGAAAGTATAAATGAGCGGGACAAAGTTTGACGGATAGCTAGCCTCTAGCTAGCTATATACGATTTCAACACGACGTACCGATATGGAAGCTATCGATCTCGTGAATTCTATGCGCGCCGTACACACGGGTTACAACGAAACGTTATTTTCGCGTAGATTGATGAATGGATAATCCGACAGTTTTTCGTGTAGACAATAGGTTAGTCTGTCAATAGTTTGTTTCACTGTTAATCATAATCAATATTATCATTCACACTACGGCAACCGGCGTAAGGACAAATAAGAAGTAAAGACGCGATTATCGTTTTCGTAGACGCACGAGAGAATATTCCTATTAAATTTAAAACTTGGCAACACTCATGCATCCTGTTTTATTATATGAAAACACACAGATATTTCCTTTTATAAGACACTTTTATTATACATCCGAACGGCACGCGAGTATGCAGAAGACTCTCTCTGTTTAGCCTAACAGGGCTGTTTAAATATGGCGCTCTGAAGGAGCAACTAAAAACTACGTAATATAACATCTTCCCCCTTTTGAATTAAATTAATTCATTTCAAAGTCAAGATAGCGGTTTGGCAATTTCACGGCTCGCTTGGGTCTAGAGAGCTGTTCACTGGATTTTGTCGGTTAGGTGTTTCCTTTGCCAGCTCCTTGTTGTTAGACGCTGTTTTATCGCAACGAGTCGTTTCCTGCGTTGATACCTGATCGTTCGGTAAGTTCTCAACCAGAGTCGAGTGTGATGAATCCATTGGCTTGTCAGTAACTGTTTGCGGTAGTTGAATAGAGCCGCTTGTTGATTTCATTGATGGCTGTGTGGGCGTCGATGGTTCATTACGTGGTTTGATATTCACTAGATCTCGCCGATAACACGCACCGTCCACATCAACGACGTAGGAACGCTCATTCAATCTGCTGCATATGTTCCCCTGAGTCCACTGCATCGATGTCTGGTTGAAGCTGCACGTATGCAGGATCTCCTTTTTCTAAAAATGGCAATTTTCGGGTCCTTGTGTCGTAGTGACACTTCGCTTTACGTCTATTGTTTTCAATGGCTTCTGGAACGCTAGTTTGTGATTTTGGGATAAGATTCTCTGCTGACATAGGTATTCCACATCGAGTACTTCGGGAGAACATTCGCACAACAGGACTTGAACCAATCTTGTTTGGCACGTTTCGCCAATGAAGAAGAGCATACCAGAAGTCTACGCCCGATTCTTTTGATTTCTGTAGTAGACGTTTAGCGATCTTTACTGCTGCTTCTGCCTTTCCATCAGCTTGTTGGTGGTGTGGTGCCGACGTTGTATGCTGGAAATCCCAATTCATTGCAAATTGCTTCCAATCCTTGTTGATGAAATTAGTTCCATTATCCGTAATAACCATTTGGGGTCTACCATACCTGGAGAAATTTACTTTGCAGACCGTGATAGTACTTCTAGGTGTCAGGTCTTTGAGAATATCGACCTCAAAAAAGTCCGAAAAATGATCTACCGTAACCAAAAGCTTTTTTTTGTCACCCAAGTATTCTGCGAAAAAAACGTCCATAGATATTACTTGCAAGGGATGTACCGGAATTGCATGGCTTTTCATTGGGGGTGGTTGTGAAGGACAAAATTTCGCACAAATTTCACATTGCATTACAGCATTCTTTATCTGGCTGCTCATTTCTGGCCAAAACAGGTTTGCACGAGCCAACTTCAGAGTGGCCTCAATCCCGTTGTGACTCAGGTGCACTATTTCCGTCAGCTTCTTCCTCAGCAAATGTGGCACGACGATCCTGTCACTCCTGAACACGATTCCATCCTGCGTACTCAATTCACCACGATATTTAAAGTATACTTTAACCGCATCAGGAACCTTGTCGATTGAATGCGGCCAGCCTCCGTTGATGTATTCGATGATCATCTGCATGGAGGGATCAGTTCTTGTTTCCGCTATAACTTCGTTCAGCCGCTCATCGGTAATACTGAGGTAGCTACGCATGTTCATTGACTCCACCTTGTTGAAAATACGGTAAATGTTTCGCTTTTCAAACCTATCTTCCGGATGCTTCTCGTTCAACGGTGCTCGAGAGATTGCATCAGCAACGACATTGTCTTTACCCGTGACAAACTGCAGGTGCAGATTGTATCTCTGCAAACTAAGAAGCATGTGCTGCAGTCGACGCGGAGTAGAGAGTAACGGCTTTCGGAATATGGCTAAAAGTGATTTATGATCCGTTCGTACGATTGTTTTTGGGTTGCCCACAATTAACTGGTCAAAACGGATACAGGCGAAAAGTATCGCGAGAAGTTCCTTTTCAATTTGTGCATAACACTTCTCCGTCGCTGTGAGCGTGCGTGACGCATAACCTGGACCTAACCTGGAGTACCATGACACCCAATCCGAACGAGCTTGCGTCACACTAAATCACAAGCGGTTTGCTGACATCGTAGTACTGAAGTGTTCCAAAGTCCCCCACTATCGACTTCATCCGCTTAAACTCCTGCTCCTCCGTATCTGTCCAAATCCACGGTTCCTTTTCAGAAATCAATCTCCGTAGCAGAGAACTTTCAGCGCTGAGGTTTTTGATGTAGCGCCCGAGGTAATTTATCATACCGATGAATCTCTGCAGTTGTTTTCGATCCGTTGGAGAAGCAAATTCCTTGATGGTTGCGATCTTGCTATCATCTGCCTTCAATCCCTGGTTCGTCAGAATATGCCCAAAGAATTTGACCGACGTTTCACAGAGCTTGAGTTTGCTTAGGTTCAGCTTAACGTTGTTTCTGTCCAGTTGAAGGAACAATTTCTTCAGATTTCGGTTATGATCTTCCAATGCCTCTCTCAACGTTTCACCGGATCCGTAGATCAGTATGTCGTCAGCCAAGCATTCTACTCCCTTCAGTCCTTGAATTGTTTCCTGTAGTTTAACTTGAAAAATCTCTGGCGCAGGAGCAATACCAAACGGCATTCGAACCCACCGGTATCGGCCAAACGGAGTCCAAAAAGTCGTCAAACGGCTACTCTCGTTGTCCAATAGCACATGCCAGAAACCCTTCTTGGCATCCACTGTAGAAAATACCTTTGCTTGTCCTAGTTCTGGCAAAACTTCGTCGATGGTAGCAAACTGAAGGCGAGGACGTTTTAAAGCCTTATTAAGTGGAATCGTATCCAAGCATATACTACCGGCCCGGTTTGTCCACCCTTTCTTATGAGTACAATATTGCTGACCCAATCCGTGTGTTGGGTTTCCTTCATAATAATACTATCTCGCTCTAGCTTCCTCAACTCCTCTTTCAGTAAACTACGCATAGCAATTGGAACTCTTCGTGGTTGTTGAATGGACGGAACTACATTGGGATCAACTTCCAAAGACACAAGCCCAGGGAACTTTCCATATCCCTCGAAAAGTTGCTTGTGCTGCTTAACTAACTGCTCACCCTTGACTAGGTAAATGTTGAGAAGGTGTTGCTCTGATCTTGATGATTGGAGGACAACGGAATGACAAAACTTAACGAATCCAAGTTTTTTACATACCTTTGCTGACAGGAGTGGCATATGATTGACGTTTACGACTTGTAACGCAAGTGTGTACTTACGACCGTTGCGTCGGCAAGGAATTCGGTCCTCACCAAGAACAGGAATCGTACCTCCGCCAAATCTTTGCAGACGAAATTCAGACGGAAGTAAATCGGGAGAGTTGCCACCGGTTACTTTCTTCAATCAATCAATTCCAACGATACTCGTATTCGCACCGGTATCTAGTTCGCAGCGCACAGACTGCCATCTTTTGCTAATGAAAATCTCCAAATCAGCAAACACGTTACCTCCAGCATCCGAAAAATCATAAACTTTTCCGATAACCACTTCTTTTTCTTCTTCTTCACTCTCCGTTTCTGAATTGTCACTTCCTTCACTTTGGCTCGTCGATATACTGTCATTTTGTACTTTTTTCACATTTCTTCGTTTATTTTTAATCTTCTTCCCTTGCGCCTTGCACACTGTTTCGAAATGGTTTCTGCCACCGCACCCATGACACTTCTTTCCCAGTGCAGGGCACGAACCCTTTGCAAAATCATGCCAGTCACCACAGTATTTGCATTTCATTTTTTTCTTCTTACTCTTCACCAGGTTCACATCGGCACTAGAAAGTCCCGCAACAGCTGTGTGCTTCTCTGCAATCTCTTCCGTACGACACATGTCGATTGCTTTCCCTGAAGTAAGATTCTGAGTGGTCAATAACTTGCCTCGCAGCTTCGGCCACTTATTGGACGTCACCACTTTGTACATTATGAAATCTTCTTCCAGTGTCTCAAAGCGACATAACTTAGCTAAGGATTTCAATCGAGAAACAAATTCATCGATACTTTCGGTCACATCTTGCGTCATCGAAAAATAACTGTACCAATCCACCATTTTGTTTCTTTCGCAAACTACTTTTCGCTTTATTGCTTCGATTGCAACGTCAGGATCTTGCTGCTGTGCGTCCGTCAGCTCAAAATTGAAATACTTTTTTAGCGCAGACTCTCCAAGCACACTCGTTTTTTGCCTGTTTTGATCTGCCGGCCATTTATCCATTCCTACTGCACTCGCATAATTTTTCCAGTTTTGCACAAAAAACTCGTAGTTTTGTTCCATGTCTCCCTCTAGTTCAAGCGGGGGAGGAAGAGGAACAGGTATAGCCGATGCCTTGTCCATCGACGACCGTGAACTTTGCTGTGGTGCACGCATTTGGCGCAGTGCATCCACCATTTCCTTGAAAACACCACTTTGGTGCTCCATGAACACATTAAATTGATCGGCATCCATTCTGAAACATAACTTTCAGCACTACCGGGAAAATCGCACGAAGTAGGCACAGCAAAAGAAATATGGCTGCCAAACAGGACTCGACTTGTTCACAATTACACTATTCGCATCGCAAACATCGACCGCTGCTGCAAATGATTCTTTCACTGTCCAAACTTGTTTTTTCCTCGCAAATACTTTTCCGCGATTTCTAATGACGCCAGAAGTATTTTCAGAACACCACGATGGCTTCTGACACCATGTTTTATTATATGAAAACACACAGATACTTCCTTTTATAAGACACTTTTATTATACATCCGAACGGCACGCAAGTATGCAAAAGACTCTCTCTGTTTAGCCTAACAGGGCTGTTTAAATATGGCGCTCTGAAGGAGCAACTAAAAACCACGTAATATAACACATCCAAAGCTCGAAAAATATAAAAAAGCATGTGAGCATAAGTAACAATACTACATTCCTAATAAATTTGCAAAATGCCAATGTTGTCATTTATTGGTTTCATGGTTTCGAACCCGTGTCATCTTTCGAAGCTAAAAAAAAATATTCAAAAGCTTAAGAAATCCAAAATAGAAATAAGAGAACGAAGTAGCAAATCAAATCAATAGAGAAAATGCAATACAGTCATTAACAATTCTATAGTGAATATTTTCAACTTGTGTGCATACCGTATCTTTCAAAAGCTAAAGAAATCATAAAAAGGGTATAAAAAAGCCATCAAACCAGTCTTCAAAGAAAGTTCCAAATCTTACCCAAACCCAACAACAATTATGAAATAATGGATATTCGAAAAAATATTTGAAGTTGAAAATATGGGTCAGCTTAGGCATAAGTCTCTCAATGCACTGCGTCTATCAAAACGCAGAATAGTTGATTCCAAAACGGCCCACTGGGCTACACTGGGTTTACAAATATAGAATATACTTCAGTTTATTTGTTAAATCCATATTTTCATACCAATGGTAGCCCTCGAATAAAAATAAAATCAAAAGCTGTACAAAATGATACCGTAATGAACAAAATTTGCTTATTTATATAGTGAAAAATTATCATGTCAGGAAAAGTCAGGTTACGTCAATATCGTCGAAGTACACCAACCTATGAAACACTTATACAAAACAACTTCCAAATCGCGTATCTGGTATCCCTGCAGTTGAGTGACTGTGGTTTTGAGAGAAATACATATTCATGTACCGGCCACACAATTACTCATTGGCGCATTATCGTGTACAATCAATCAGATGAACACAAAGTCTCTGTCTACCAAGCAACTTGATGTAGTGCAGTTCGAAAACCAACACATATATCTGTCAAATGGAATTTAAAAAAACAGTATGTGGTGTAGTCCCGCTGTAGCCCGCTACATAAACGAATTTGACATAATAAAATCCCTCACTAAATGCAGCTTCTCCATTACAGAAACAAAATGGTTTGATTATGGAACTTGCTATACTCACCTTAACGATTGCAGACCACTATTTTTACCACTATCACCATTCACGAATCATTGCATCGCACCATGCCTAGTGAATATACACACGCACACGAATCGAATACGGCTACAGCAAATAATCGGGGCGTAGCGCCTCGCCAATTTTCCACAAAAAGCACGTTGCCGAATACTGTGAGGCATCACTAGAATCACTTTATTACACGATCATCGACATCTCTTCCTGTAAACCTTTGCCCTTGAAGAAACTCATTGCAATTCAAGTTAATTTACAAAGGAGTTCACAACATTCATTTTTTTACACTACACTGACTTCATTGTACTACGACGGCAAACAAGATTCCGTTGATTTTATTATATATCACGCCTTTCAAGAAATATTTAATGGAGCACACGCGATTAGTGAACTTCACTCCTAACGCCAGCCGCAAACTTTCCTGTTAACTTTTTCAATATTTCAATATTTGTGAAAACTGAACGCGGAAAAACGTGGACGCGAAAAACAAGACGTCTGTTCGCGAAGCATGGTTTGCTTCGATCTACAAACATTTTTTTGAAGTAATTTATAGCCCAAAAACAGTTGCTGTATCATTTATTTTCATTTTCAATACATTTTTAAAGTTTCGTTATATCGAGGTAAAATTTACGTTATATCGAGTTACGTAATGTCGAGGTTGCCTTATATCGAGGTATGACTGTAGTTACCTACAACAAAACATTGAATTTTTTTTTCAAATGGACTTCCTACAATTCCGAACCTAACTATAACAGATCACAGGAAAGCTCAGCGGAAGCACATTTTAATTTACTCTGCACACAAACACAAGCTTTCGCCAAAATTTTATCCCGAACCGAACAACAGTAAACCAGAAAATGCTCTCCCTCTGCGTGACCCTGTTGTAAATATTCATCGCACCTTGGTTCGCTCAAGTGGAAAACTATCCGCCAAAAATGCGGCCCCGCACCGACGGTACACCTAGCAGAGCAAATAGTTTTTCATCTCGTGAAAAACCGGGAGCAGATGCAGCAAACTAACACTGCAAAACCATGACCACCGCCGATGCAGACCGGCGCAGCATCCGAGTGGCTGCACTTGAACAAACCATCAGTCTCTTCTCTTTTCTCAGCGCGAACTATTTCGGTAGTTAGGACGCGCAATTTTCAGCAGTAAGGTAGGTCCGTGCGCGGGGTGCAAGATGCAACCCCACTAGTAGTAGGGACGAGGATATCACGATTTGAAGAGATGTACTAGTAACGACAGTCGGTTATTATTAGTCGAAAGGAATTTTTCGGTGCAACCTTCCTCGCGGACCGCGAGGAGGGTACTTAGTGAAAACAGTTGCGCCTCTCGATAATAAGATGCAATTTTATTTTCCTTTCGTTTTTCGTTAAGTAACTTTTACAGAGAAGTTTGAGCAGATGTTTTGCTTAGCTGAGTTAGGTTTCTTATTTTCTGTTTTGATTTTCATTGACTCAATGTTGGCTTTTTTAACTCGCTC
Organism: Wyeomyia smithii; assembly: GCF_029784165.1. Classification (NCBI taxonomy): domain Eukaryota; kingdom Metazoa; phylum Arthropoda; class Insecta; order Diptera; family Culicidae; genus Wyeomyia; species Wyeomyia smithii. The sequence goes on along the minus strand of NC_073695.1, from coordinate 242,087,101 downwards.
GATTTATCTGTATATATGTGTATGTGTGTGTTTTATGTCAGTGTGCCTAAGGTATGGATGTATTTAGTTTGTTGTGGATTTGGACACGTTTGCGTTTTTTTTTTTTCAACTGTGGTTCTCTGTTGTATGAATAGATTTTTACGCTGGTAAACTACATACAGTCATTTCATAAATGCTTGCAATATGCGCAATGCTAGTAAATTCTTGGTTCATCGATTGCGGTTACAGTCGGAATAGCATCGTTATATAGAAGAGCTTGCAATTAGAAGTGTTGCGTGTGTGTGTTTGTCTGTATTAATAATACTACTCAAATTAGTTAAGATATCAGCAGCTTATGACTAAATTCAAAATGATGTAGGTAACATATTTTATGGATTTTTGTTTTGTTTAAAAATAATAGACAAATAATAAACATGAACAAAATATAGATAACAATTTAAATAAGAAAAAAAGGTATAAATTGCACAATAATTAGCCGTGTATTAGATGACAATTGCGGAAGATTGTTGGTCAATTATGATTACTTTCTCTGATCATCAGTATGATTTTATCAGTCATCGAAATAGCGCTTACTGAGCTAGCTTAAATATTACAATTATTCATTCAATTCTAATAGTTTTTCTTCTTTCCTTGCTTATCCTCAAGTTAAACTAATCGTTAAAATGGCAGAAATAGATTATTTTTTCTCTGTCTTCACTTACAGCTACTAAACTAGGGGTCTTGTTTACTCCGTTCTTAACTATTTCGGATTGGTTTTGTTGCTAAGCAGAAACCACCAATTCATAAATAGTGTAGATTAGGTCTCTCGCAGAGCGTCTCCAGTAAGCGACTGCACTTTTGTCTAGCATTATCAACATATTTTCTAAAATTCAAAGTACAAAAATGCCTCCCGGCTGCTTGTGTTCCCCGGGACAATACCTCCATTTCTCAAATTTAGATCTTTGTAAACCTAGCAAACTTCTCCTATCTTCTCGTTATCGTTAAGTAGTTAAGCTTGAATGTTTGGTTATTCTATCGTTTGATTAACAATGTACACTTGTATATAAAATATATTCTCTTATCGTCTTCTCACTCTTCGATCAACTAACTTCGATTCGAAAGTATTGACTAACCTAGAAGAAAAAAAATATACGGCGTTTTATATTTATATCAATTGGTTCCCGTAAGTACTCGTACTTCCGTTTCCTGCCCGTCCTGCCAAAACTTTACATCAACAACAACAAAATCTAGTAATCTACAATCTGCTACCGACGAAGGGGAATAAATTTCAACATGAAAAACAATTACGTCCGCTCAATTTGATTGAGTTACTCCGAAAGAGGGGATTCTGTTAAAGAATTTGAGAAAAAAAACTTGTACCTTCGTGTTTTCCTCTTGCTATTTACAACCGTTGCCGATGTCCGCCCTGCGTCTTGCAGGAAAACGTGTTTCGTACAAAGTTTTATACCCGGTTAATCCACTGTTTCTGCACTTATTGTATGTACACAAATCATTCATTGAACAGAGAGAAGAAAAAACAACTTAAACACTAACGATTAGGCTTGCAAGCAGCTGTAACGAAAAATGTTACTATAATATTGTTTTAAACAAAATTAACTTATCTATCTAGGTGCTGAAAACTGCATCCACTGTCAAGCGAGCAACCGTCTTTCGACAGCTTGCTACGATTAAACGTTTGCCGTTGGTTCTACTAGTCAAAGCTAGCCGCCACCAGAGGGAGGGCTGCAAGCGTTTCTGTTTTTGTGCAGTAAAATGATAAGCTTTCTACGCTGGCGGCACGGGTAAGCCGCGCCGCACGGCGTTCGATCGCGAAACCCAACTTCATAAGGCGTTGCATTCAAGGCACACTCGATCGATTCGGTTCGTTTCTACTTTAACTTGCGAAATTGGTCTCTTACAAAAAATACTCTCCTTCCTACATGCTTCAACTATGCTTTTTACTTAGATCCTACTAACTAGTAACAAACTGCCTCCGGGTTGAGCAGTTTTTGCAACAATCCTTCGACCCTAAACTAGCTAACTGTGTTAATGGAATGCACTTTGTTTTAATGTAATCAATCTTAATATCTCTTGTCTGCCCAAGTAACAAAACTGGTTTTATCAAAGTTTTATAGCGCTGTTTTGGCAGTAGTAAGCGCTATCACACTTTGATAAAACCAAAATTGTTACTAGGGTGGTGTGGTGCTGCACCTGTGGTTGTGGCCTCAGCCGAGAGTTGCAAGAAGGTTCGGGTAGGGGTCGAAAAATTTGCCTAAAAATAAATAGTACCGCCGTCGTCAGCGACGACATGCAGAGGAAGACACGCTATAAAAATATTGCACGAAAATTTGCATCTAACCGGGGAAAGGTCGGGGAGTTGAGAAAACTTCATGAGAACTTCAAAACTCATCGGTCGGCATCATCCTAGCAAGGCAAAACGCGAACTAATTCTGGCGGTTCCGCTGGGCGGAACACTCTTAAAACAAAATTAACTACTTTGTACATTGTTGTTACAGTTTAGGAAATCCAGAGATATGGGGTTTCTTGCGTCCGGAAGGAAGCTCGCTCTTGATTACATCTTCCGCACGGTTTGCTGCTGCCGGTTGATGAGCGCCCGCAGCTTGGACAACTCGGCCAGCAGATTCTGGTTGGAATCCTCGAGTGACTCTACCCGCTTCCGGTAGTCTAGATTTTCTGAGACGAGAATCTCCACCCGGCGCTCGAGCTGGTCCATGTATTCTTTCTTTTTTCGACGGCTTTCCTGAGCGGAGATCTAATGGTGAGCGAGAAAAAAAATTAGCTCATATGATAATAGAGTGACAAACGGAATGTTTTACCTTGTTTTTTATCTTTCGCCGAATCTTCTTGAGGGATTTCTCCTCGGCTTTGGTTAGCGGGAGTCGAGTCGGGATTGGATAGCCCTCAGCCAGCAGGGTGCGTTTCTCCTCCTCGGTCAGAATGAGAGTGCCTGTTGAGCCTTTCTGCAAGGTTAAATAATACATGAGTTTTAGCGAATTTTAGCATGAGAAGCCCAAAGGATTCGTACCGGTTGACTACTGATGAGGGGTGTGTGGATCGGTTGTCTTGTGGTTGCGTTCTGACTGGCAACCACGGCGCGTGAAGCCACAACTTGGTTCGTTGCGTTCGAGGACGTCGTGGATGGAGCCGCGGAAGGTCCGGCCGACACGGATGCTCCCCCAGTCGCCGCATGGACTGACGTCCTTCGGCTGGAGGGTGAACTTCCGCTTGAGCTACTGCTACTGCTGCTGCTGCTAGAACTGCTACTCGAGCTGTTGCTGGGTGACACGGCAGAGATCACAGCAGGCGGTGACATGGGTGACGTGTGATGCTCCGGGCTCTGGTTGCCTTCCGATTCATCGCTCGGCAGCGAGGAAGGAGGTGTTGGAGGTAACCCAAAGGAGGTAGATGACTGCGGTTCCATTTTGATGTTCAACTTGGACATCACAATCTTCGGCTGGGAGGCAGATTGAGTGGCAGCGTTGCTGCTTATGGGACAGATTGTGTTCCCGTTTATGACAATCTGCTGGTTTTTTAGCAGACTCTGCGAGGCGGGTGTGAGCTGGAGGGTGCCGTTCTGCAAGAATAAAAAGTATTTAGATGATCTAAAACAGTCAAAAAAAATCCAGTCGAAGGTACCTTGTGCTCCAACACAAGATCGGATTGTGTGTATGCGGCCATACTGGCGAGGTTCACCGTCGAAATGGCGTAACTGTTGAGAACTGTACCCCCAGCCCCGGCACATACCGGAGACGGTGGGCAGCTGGAACTGGGTGACATCGGTTCTTCCTTCACCGTCAACTCGTCGATCTCGACATCGCTGCCCGAGCTGGAGGAAGACGAATCATTTGAGCAGCTCCGTTTGCTGCTGGAGTACGGTGGAGGAAGCAGCAAGCTGGCTGAATTTTTGACGAGGTTGTTGTTCAGCGTGAGGTGATTGTTGTTCAGGCTGATCGCTTGGCCGAGCACAAGCTGCGCCTGCTGTGATTGATTGACGCTGGCTTGCTGCTGAAGAGCGTTCAACAGGGAGAAATTGCTGACCATACCGCCAGAACCACCGCCTCCTCCTCCACCGGTGCCATTTTTGAGGGCACCGAAAGAGATGAGGGTCGACCCGCCAGCGGAGGCAGCAATCGGAATGGGAAGATACGGCTGATGCCTGTGAATGATCTGCTGTTTGTTTTGGCCATTTGCTGTGGCGTTCATGCTAATTGCCGGATAGCATTCCTCTTCCATATCTGCAAAATTGAAACGATAGAAAAATCAGTTGATATTTTTGATTATCTCAGTGGATACGATAAGTAGCAAGACGTCACACAAAAACGAATTCGATTGAACAAGTGTTTTCACACAAAACCTTCAAAAACAAAACGGTTTTCTGTCGTCATACGGCGGCGCTCTGGTCGCCATGAGTTACGTAAGCAAAGGGAAACAACACATTGTGAAAGAGAGGTTTGTGCTTAATAAAGCGCGTCCAATTTGATCAAGTGCAGCATGCTGTGTCGCCTAGGAACAGAGCCTCTGTGTGTGCCTTATCACCACTGACAGCCACACGGCCTGCGCTGGTGGTGTTGCGAAAGCGGGCGACCAGTTTTCCGGCGTTTGAAGCATTGGTATTTTAGCACGTGTTTACATCCAATTAAAATCATAAAATACCAGTCTCTTCAAACGCGATCTTACCCACAAGTACAGGCTTCTATCGCGGAACAAAAAAGTCTATACAAGTAATTTCGCGTCGACATGATGACGATGACGATGTCGTTGTCGACGACGATAAAGACGAGGGTGACGTTAATGGAAACCGGTACCTAATTGACGGAGGTTGCGCCGATGATGAGGCCCTTGTTAGACGAAAAATGATTTCTAATGAAAAGGGAAAATTGTTTTAATAGACGAGGAGAGCCTTCGGCAGCTATGTGATTATGCGCGAAATGACACGGGACATCAGTGCCGGAAAGAATAAAAGAATAGGCTTCCTAATAAACTGACTACTTGTGGTTCGACGATTAAATTCACAACAGACGGAATCAAGTTTTACACGATAGTGGGAAAAATTTCACCTAACGTTACATTCTGACTGTCTGTTGTACTGTTTTCTATTATCAAACGAAACGGTTGCAGGAATGGAATCCAAGTAAACAGGTGGAAATGTCAACTAGTTTTGGAAAACACTAAGAGCATTCTTGCCAATGCTTGCTAAGGACCGGAACAAAAATCATTTTATGTCTTGGAAGAAATCCTCACCTCTTTTAATTGAAAAAAAAACGATTCTTTTTGCCTTTCTCCTAGAAAGGTATAGCAATCACTTGCAAAACCGAAAGTATAAAAGTGCTCCAAAGGGCCGAATGGCATATATCACTCGACTCAGCTCGACGAGCTGAGCATTTTTTGTATGTGTGTGTGTGTGTGTGTGTGTGTGTGTGTGTGTGTGTGTGTGTATGTGCAGATTTTTATTCTCACTCACTTTTCACAGAGATGGCTGGACCGATTTTCATGAAATTAATTTCAGATGAAAGGTCTCTTTGTCCCATAAGACCCTATTAAATTTCATTATAATCGGATTTTTAGTTTAGAGGTTATGGTTCAAAATGTAAAAATCATGAAACATCATTATCTCGAAAACTACACAACCGATTTGAACGAAATTGATTTCAAATGAACGGGCTACCTGAAAAACCCTTAACTTTTGAATTTCATAAAGATTGAACTTGTGGTTCAAAAGTTATGATAAGAACGTGTTTTGAAGACTGCCTAATCTCATTCATGTTTCTCAGAGATGGCTGAACCGATTTTCATAAAATCAGTGTCGCATAGAAGGTCTAGTTGCCCCATAAGACCCTATTGATTTGTTTTGCAATCGGGCTATTACTTTGCCTGTTATGTTTAAAAATGTGAAATCCAACTATGAAAAGGAACATATTCCAAAGACTACTCGAACTCACTCACTTTTCTCAGAGATGGCTGACCCGATTTCCAGAAAATTAGTGTCAACTAATAAGTCTAGCTGCCTCGTAACACCCTATTGAATTTTACTGTAATCGGACTGTAACTTCGTCTGTAAAGTGCCAAAATGTGAAAATCACGAAACTTCATTATCTCAAAAACTACACAACCGATTTGATCAATATTATTATCAGATGAGCGGGCTAGTTAAGGGTTAACTGATGAATTATATACGTTCCCATTTCATTTGATTATAATTGAACTTAAGCCACCGTTATGTATTAAATTGTTAATAAAACAACGAAAGTCTATAATTTCAAAGATTACATGACTTATTTGAACATAACTAGTGTCATACGAACGAGTCATCTCTCAAACTTACGAATAACAAACTTCATAACAATTTGATATGTGGCTCAAAAGTTATGGAAAGAAAAGAAATTCAAAGACTATTTAAAACTTTACCTGCTTTGATTGATATATTTATGTGGCCTCAACATAATTTAAATGTGGTTTTGTACTATTTGAACGTTCCAAAGTCATTGATTCCTTGCGATGTGTTCAAAGTCTGCAAATGCACGACGAATCGGCCATAGGATATGTTCAAAGTCAAAAGACAAATCGTTTGGTTTATCGGTTTTATTTTTTTTATCTAAATGACAACATTCTCGACTTTTGGCTTTTGGCGCCCTAATTCTGAATTTATTCATATTGAGTGGTATTCGGTCATTTTCAGCAAATTTTCTGGCATCAATCTAACACCGGAAATACCCATATTAGGAGGTATTTAGTTATTTTGGTTGTTTTCCAGAAACTAACAGTGGTCGTCTTTAAATTCAAAATGGTGTCAAGGATCAATGTTTGGTTTCTATGCATCATCTCGATTACGGAAATATCCATGTTGAGTATTATTTGGTCATTTTCGACTGTTTCCTATAAGTTGCCATTTAGCGATTCAAAATGGTGCCTGAGGTCAATTGTTAGCTCATTGCATCATTCTGGTTCCAGAGATACTCATATTGGATGGTATTTGGTTATTTTAGGCTGTTTTTCACAAACCGGAAGCCGCCATCTTGGATTTCAAAATGGTATTTAATATAATTTCTGGCCTCTGAGCGTCATTCTGGTTGAAAAAACACCCATATTGGGTGTAATTTGATCATTTTCGATTTCAGCTCCTGTGTATCATTCTAGATCCGGGGATACTCATGTTAGACGGAAATCGGCCATTTTTCGCTGTTTTCCAGAAACCACAAGTTTCCATCCTACAATTCATAATGGTGTCTGAAGTCGATTTGTGGCTCCAGTGCATCATTACGATTCCGAAAATACCCATATTGGGTGGTATTTGGTCGTTTGCCGCTGGTTTTCCGTAGCCGGAAGTCGCCATATTAGAATTCAAAATGGTATCTGTGGTCGAATTCAGCTCCTGTGTATCTTTCTTGTGGTCCCCGTGGCTCTGTGGTTAGCGATGTCGAGGATCTTTTTGAGCTGGAAATTTTCTCGACTCAGCACTGGGGCACGGTGTATCGTTGTACTTATCCTACACATGCAAAATGTGCCAAAAACAATATCCAAAATGTTGCCTGAGGTCGATTATGGAACATATTTGTTACCACTAAAAACATTCACCTGCCAAATATGGTTCCATTTAGTTGATTAGTTCGCGAGATGTGCAGAAATTTGTGCAGAAACATGTGCTTCCATAAGAGGGAGGGGCGTCGAACCATTATGGACATATTTATTACCCTTTAAAACATCCACATGCCAATTTCAGTTTCATTTGCTTGGTTTGTTCTTGAGTTGTGCAGAAATGTATGTTTCATTTGTATTGGAACCCTCCTTTCCAGAAGAGGCAGGGGTCTCAAACTATCATAGGAACCTTTATCGGGACCAAAAACCCCTACATACAAATTTTCACGTCGATTGGTTCGGTAGTTTTCGAGCCTATATGGATCAAACAGACAGACAGACCGGACTACATTTTTATATGTATAGATTACAACATCAATATTTTAGAACCTAAAGAGTAACATACATTTATTGGATTGAAGCGTTCATGTAAATCTATTTTTACAAATAAAAGTTTGAATGAGAAAGGCTGGGTCTGACCGCTAGGTGGATCAATTTAGGTTTTTCTCATAAATTCACTTTCCCGATAATTGTATTATTCTTTTGATTTCTCTCTCGGATTTTGTCAATTTCGCTCTATCTTTCTCGATACTAATATTTTTTGCAAAAAAAAAAAAAACTAAAAGCAGCACATTAAAAAATATTGAATAGACAAAAATGGATGTAAAGTCGAATTAAAACGTAGTCAACATTATGCCTTTCGAGACACAGAAAGTCTTAAAACCCCTATTCTGGAGCTCAAAAATATGAAAGTAAAGACAAACGAAAATAATATGTGTAATTCACTTCGCGCGTGATTTCCACACTTGATATTTATTTCAAATGTCACTGAGAACTTCCTCAAAATTTGGTAGAATTTTCACCAATGTTTTATGGTACTCCTGCTCTCCTAAAACCATTTTATATCATAGAAAAGAATACAGTCTAGTAAAAAAAAATTTCTAAAAAGAAGAAACGTTCACTGAAAAAATATGGATCTTTTAGGCGGAACTCAATAAAAAAATTGTTTGTCTTAAATGTTCAGTAAGTAATTGTGAACTAGCGCGACAATAAAAAATCGTGTTAGTCATGCTTAAGAAGTTTTAGTTTTGGAAACATCTGATGAGTGAATAATGTAAAACTCCGTCAAACGGATAGCCATGTTTTAATAAACGCTTATAAAAACCGTGATTTTCTCAATTGTAAACTTGAAATGTACGTAGTTTTATCAATTTTATTAAACGAATGGGATCGATGGGTTTTAATAATTCATTTATTTTATTTATAAAGCTAACAAAGCATAGTATTAGTTACCTTCATGGTTCTCAGAGTTTATACTACACCACACACGCTACACTAATATGATGATTAGTTCCTTGGCGAGAAAGTTAGATTACACGATCTTTTAAATGCAAGATATGAAGAAGCCCGCTTACAATTTTGAGGTAGATTATTGCATAGATTGACTGATTCATATTTCTGGAGGATTCTAAATAAACAAAGAGATTTTGCAAATATGATGGTGGTTCAGTTTAAATTTTGTAGGTTTGAAGAGACTTTCTTGATTTTATATGGTTTTCAAATGTAATTCCCAAAATTTTTGAATGCTAATTTCAACTTTTTTGTAATATAGCTCGAAACAGAAAAGTACAATACATCCGCATTATTGAATAGAGGAAAAATTTAACTTTTGGCTCATTTGAGTCTGGTCGGTTCAGGTGATGAATAATTCAGTAAAACCAAAGAATAAAGACTGTTAAATATTTTTTGACATGTTACGTTGATTTGAGCTCTCCAGTCGAGATGAGAGTCCAAGAGAACGCCTAACTTCTTTACCTCAGTTGAATAGGGCACTAATCAACAATAATTGATAGAGTACTCACGAGGGTCGTTGACATAGTTTTTAAAATTATAGCTTGTGTCTTTTTCGCATTTAAACTTAATCTGTTTATTTTACTCCAGCGTACAATTTCTTCTATGTCGTGGTTAACTGTACCTAGAGATAAAGTTGAAACTCATCAGCATATAAATGGTATATGCAGTGAGTCTCGTTAAGAATGTCATTGATAAATATTAAAAATAAGAGAGGGCCTAGAATAGAGCCTTGTGGTACGCCAGAACATACTAGTAGGTATGATGATTTTTTGTACTTAAACTCAACAAATTAGAATCGTTCGGCCAGATAAGAATTGGTGAGTTCAATCGCTGTTCTATCCAAACGAAACATAGATCGACGTTAATTCCGAAACAATTGGTGGTTTATAAAACCAAATGCTTTACTAAAATCATGAAGAGCTAAGACTGCTACTTGTTTCTTGCTTCCCAGGCACAACTTAAGTCATTTTCTATATTGATCAACGCCGTTGTCGTGCTTCGCCCGATATTCAGGCTGCGGGGGACATGAAAGGTTGTGTATCAAGTATTCGTTGAGTTGTCTGGATAAGAGGCATGAATTCATAAATTGTTTTATAGATTGAATTTGAACCAGATTTATGAAACTCTCCAAATTTGCTAGAGGTTGTTCATGGTTTTAAGTACGTTATCATGAGTTGACAGCGATGAAATGATAGAGTTTGTAACAAACCTTGAAAACTATTCTAGCAGGGTTGGTTTCTTTTTCATCTCATTCGTTTTACTGCTTGTGCACTCTTTCAACTCATCCTTTTTTCTCTCTTTCTCATTCTATCCCTCTTCCTTCTTTTCTCTCGTAATCTCTCTCTAATTTTCCCTATTTATTTCTTCCTATCTTTCTTTCTTTCTCTAATCCCCTGACAATTAAAATTAAGTAATGAAATCAGCACCGAGCAAATTTCCTAGTCGATCTATTAAGTAAGATTACAGTAGATTTTGTTGAAAATTTAAATCCTCAGGAGGTATCAACACTGACGAAACAATGGTTCCGTTTAATGTCGAAGCACTTTCACCGAATGTCCCAGCGGAAGAAGCTATACATTTTACGAAAGATTTTCTTTTCTCCCATCGGTGTGACAACCCTTGGCAAATACCCAGCTACTTGAGGTTAACTCGACTTTGCATGGAAGAGAATCATTTTTCGTTTGGTGGGGAATATTACAAACAAACAAAAGGAGCACCGATGGGAAATCTTTTTTCATCTTTCCTATGTGAATTGTTTCAATGGCAGATTCCTCACCACATCGTTGGTGGAGCTACATGAACGATATTTTTTGGGCGTTTTAAGACAAGGGGACCTGGATTTTTTTAAATATTAAATGGTATTCAAAAAATTTCCGGTTTGATCTTAAAAACTCTGACCACTTTGATTTGATTTGGGAAACCCACGAACACAGAACGGATAACACCTAGCATTTCTAACCACTCCTTACAACATAAAATAGCTGCTTTACACCATATCACTCAACGTATGCAACCTTTGCTTATCGAAAATTAAGAAAAGAAAATTAGGTATTATATTTTAGAAAATGATTCTGTACTCAAATCATCTCAATCTATCTTTTATTCTGTCTCTCTTTTTCTCTGTTCATTTTCTTATTTGTTTTTATCTCTACCTCTCCATCTCTTCCTGTTGCTCTCTCTCTATCTCTTCCCTCATTTTTTCATCTTATTTCTACTAGAGCGTAAATTTCCCGACGGTTTATTGCATCCGAGGAATCGGACAGTAAAAACTCGATTTCCCGGGAGATTCCAGGGTTCCGGGCAATGAAAAAAAAATGCAAAAAAAATGAAAACCGGTGATTTCTTTGCTTTGGATTCTTTGCAAAGATGAGAAAACAATTCAAAACGTGATTCAGAGATTCGAATTAGCATAGCATAGCATAAACAGCTGCACAACTTCGTAGGTGGTGTCAGCAACAATACTCTGTTTACGAGAATAAATTACCCTCGTTTGTGAGCAGCAATATGAAATTTGGGATCTAATCAAATGTTGCTAAACAAAAATCAGATGTCTCCAGATAATTGTTACTGCCCTGGCCACGTCCTTGCAACTGTTGGGGAACGGATACGCTATACGCTATACGCTTATTTTTATCCACCGGTTTGACGTAATTTTCATGAGTATCAAATCGATCTTTAGTCAGCCAGCCTAAAGGGGCTTCACCTTTTAGTTGAACATTGTCAAATAAGACCTACGCGAACGAAGTCCAATGTTCTCGAAACATACACCCGAAACACTAAAAATATGTGCTAAGTGACGCATTCGTATGAACAAGACATCCTCTGTTTATTTACAGATCTGTATTATTCTACCTCTACGCGTCGATGATCGAAGTAAAAAAATACAACGCCGCCTACATGTCAAAAACCAATTGCAGTTGAGCATATAGCATGTCAACGCAAACAACTCGAACAGAAAACAAATCAAAATGAATAATATCACTTATTTCGCACGAAATCCTCCTAAGGCTGCATATTCCGATAGTTCTGTTATTTGGAACACCAACACTAGTAATTTTAGTTGATTTCACCATTTATTTGCGCAAAATACACTTGTAATGAAGAAATTACGTGGAGATAAAAACGCGCACAAACAATCGGTCTTGTTCACATTATTCAGTGATTCGAATTCATGAAAAATACATAAAAACAAAAAAAATTGATCAGTATTCGATGCGAAACTGACAACTGTTTGCAATGTCAAAAAGTGGGAGCGATGACGGATAGCAATTAGCGAACAGGAGCATTAGGGTGTCAATGAAAATGTACTACCTGGAATTTCGTTTAGCAATTGATCTCAAAAGATTCGTCTTCTCGGAAAAAGTTTTCATACAAAACTTTAAAAAAAATGTTGTGCAGATATTTCTAAAATCGATTTTTCTATGCTGGGTCTGTCTGTCTGTCTGTCTGTCTGTCTGTCTGTCTGTCTGTCTATCTGTCTGTCTGTCTGTCTGTCTGTCTGTAACGGTACTTTATACAATTCGTAAGACAGTTAGATAACACTGGTTGACAGAAGCGAACAAATGCTACCCTGAAGCTCGAAACAGCTGCCTTAGAAAGATTACAACTTTTTAACCATTTCTGTGAATTTTGGTGACCCTAGCCATTACCAAATCGTGTCAACTTACGTGATAGTTCGCATAGTACTTGCTCGCCGGGTTCGTCGCTTCAACGTTATGTTTACAAGAAAACTTATTAAAATCACAAACAAATTCTTAGTGGCTGGGGGCACCTAAATTCACAGAAATGGCTTAAAACTTAGAATCTTTCATATTTTCCAGTTTGAGCTTTAGGGCCACGTCAGTGTTGACCAGTGTGACCAAAATTTCCGTTCCCGTTATCGAAATTGTCAATATTGATCAAACTTTAAGAGTTTAAAGTCTGTTTCCTTGGACTTTGAATTAGGAACCACTACTCAAGCCGTTCCTTACCCTACATTGTAAATGGCTGACGCCGTTGCTGTTATCATCAGTTTTTTCATTGTTAGAAGTGGGTTTAAGTCATCAGAACCGGACAACACTAGAGCTAGCCCTAGGTTTTTAAAAACAAGTCAAATTTCCATTTTTATGTGGTAAGATTTTATATTCGTGTTGGTGATTGAACCAGATTTCAATACCCGTAGGAGCAAGAAAATAGTATTTAAACGTATTTATATCTACAATGAGTTTAATTATTCTTAACGGGTTTTGCGCAGTAAAGGAAAGCTCTTGTAGCCCTTACCTTATGTTACTACAAGTGGTATATAAATGACCGAAATTCAAAACAGAAACATTAAAAACAATGTACTGATTCGCCCCGAAAGGGTTATTGGAGAGCGCAGCCACCGTTGCACGCTGCACAAATAAATGGAAGAACGAACGAAACTGAAGAAGTAGAAACAAAAAAAAAACAAATGAGCAGTAAAATGGAAGATAATTAACATGGACTATAGCGCTAGGCGATCTAGTTGGCCGATCTGTTGCTGCTGCTGTTAATACTGTTGGTGTTACCATGAATGAAGTGCATTTGTTGTTTTTTTTTTTCTATCCTCTCTTCCCATCGGGAAACTGGGAACGGGGAGGGAGGTGCTTTTTCCGGGCATTCAAGTCCGGAAGTAGAAATTAATTTTCAGTGCTGAAACGATTTCATGGCCTGCACTGTGCGCGGCCAGCGCAAGAAGCGTGTTTTTACGCTCCAGGGCCGGCGGGCGAAAAACACGAGTTGGAGAGTGTTTGTTTGTTTGTTGTTTTTTTTTTGCTCTTCCCGCTCTTGCTGGATTGGATTGGATTTCGCGGATCGCGGTTTGGCGCGAAAGCTGTCGACCGATCGAACCTTATTCAAATGATCCGTTAATCGGGGGTTCGGGATCGCGGTTGTGTTGCTCCAAGGTCGGTGTGGAGAAGCGTGTGTAAAAAGATAGAAAAATATATTTGTGGAAAGTTTAGTAAATTAGAAATATTAGTTCTTTTTATCAGTTATATAAATTGCTTTCCCCTAGCAAAAATCTTGCGAACGACTGTGAAGAAAAGGAACTGCCAAGGTAAGGTATATTAATTTTTATGACAGTGCTAAATGTCGGATCGAAGAAGGAGAGAAAGGGCCAGGGAGGGGGGAGTGTGATTTGATGGATCGTGAGATGCGTATATGGGTATGTTTACGCAGGAAAAAAAGCGGTGGTTGATCATGGTTGGGTGCGGATCATCTTTAGAAAACAAGAAACCCGTACAGTAGTGGGAAGAATGAAGAATAGGCAGGTAGTGGGGAGGTGATAAAAAAACTGTTTGTAAAATTACAAAATCTACGTGAAATGAGATGGTAGAAGAGATCGTTGAACTTTGGTGGTCCGCGCGCGCGTTAGTTCATGCGGAAAAGATTGTTTGCTTAGCCAGAGAACGAAGCCGTCTGTGGTTTATGGGAATGAGATTGGGTTCTGCGGCCGTCTTCGATCGGCTGGAGTATCGATTCGTGGAAAGGAATCTATTAGAAATGCTAATCTGTAAAAGAAACCGCGCAGTAGGTCATTATGGGAACATCGACTTTTGGTCATCGTGACAAGTTCATTGTCCTCGAAAGAATTCGAAACTGGTTTGCTAAAATTTACCGTAATTAAGTATGTCAACTCGAAACATAAACTAGAATTTCGCATAGTTTTGCAGCTCTCACGGTTCTTGATCACACACAAGAAACAAAGAAAAGAAAGCGTCGCAGTTTTCAGTGCCATAGACAGCATTTTTGTAGACGTCAAAAATTTTTAGTTACTCATTTTCAAAGATTCCTCCGACTTACAAATATTAGCCTTTTCGAAGAATAATTATTGAGTCGGAATGATCCAAACAACTGAGGAAAAGTCATGTTTTCTCTAGTCGAAAACAAATACAATGTTTCATAAAATTCAAAAATTGGAAAGGTTGAAGATTTTGATCTTTCTTTAATATAAATCTAATGTCAAAACAATAACAAAAGATGGAGTAAAGTTGTCAAGAGATGTCTTTTAGAAAATTGCTTTAGCTTTTCGAATGTATGAAAAATATTTAAAATTTTTTATTTGAATATTAAAGCTGTCGCCTGGGGAATCTCCGCCGGTTGCGAGTAGCGCCGATCGCTCCAAAGCAACCTTCTAACCGACTGATCCACAACTCCAGGGGCCTATGGGATTTCTCTTTCCTCGCGCTACCGTCGTCGTGCCGTCGGTATTTGCGATTATTCAGCCTCCATAAACCTGCACATTTCATGGCTAATTGGCTAATAATGGAGCTGACATTTCTTCCTCCGCTACCAGTCGGTGCACTTTACGCCACCGGACAAAGTTTACCACCGGCTCGGATTAACCTTTCGCTGTTGGCTGGTCAAAATATCAACCAGGAGAAACGCAGTTTCGAAATTTAAACCACAAAACCGACAATGTTGCACAGGAGTCGTTTAAACTGATTCGTTTTATTGCCTCCGAGAATGGATTGCAACTGTCATGCTTGATTTACGGACGCACGGTAGAACCTAAACGACACAAAACGTGAAACCCACTTTCTTAATTACCTACCAATTTTTTAAGGTTTTATCGACAGGCCTAATAAATCACTCAACTGAGCAAGCCGTTGAGACGAAGCACGTTCCACAATTTGTCTTGAGGCACTTCCCATTATATCGAAAAGTGCCGATCACATAGGTTTGGGGAATCTCTGCCAGCACTGCTCCCGTTCGAAAGGAGTGATCAAACAATAGCTCCTGTTAGACGGCTGGGCAGGCCATGCCGTCAAATTTAGCATCCCGTAACATTGGTGATCCTCAAATCGCAGCCTACTGGCTGTGGCTCTGAACGGGTCTAAAAGACCTCACCAGAGTGGTGCAAGCAAATCCAAACGATTGTATTCAAATTCGAGCGCAGCTGACGCTCGCGGGCTTTTATGTGTCCTCCTTTATCGAATTTGTTTGCACTCGAACCCTTGTGAGTTATTTATTTAAATTGAAACATTTTCTTGTTTTGTTTTGTGCGAAAACGGCTTCTTGTGTCGAGGCAATTTCACTGTGCACCTTAAAAAAGGGGGTCCCCAAACAAACGAAGAGTTATATATGGCTGCCGGCTGAGCTTCACTGTAATTGTTCGTCCCGGCGTCCACCGTCGTCGCCCGGATTGGGTAATCCACCTTGAAGTACCGCTCGTTTTATGTCTTAATCCGCTTCACCGCCGGCGACAAATTCTACGTACGTTGTGAAGGAATTTCGCTGAATCGCTGGGGCACCGTTTTGCATATCTTTTTTTCCTCTGGATGTCGTCACTCTTGCTTCTGTTATTATTGCTTCTCTTTCCGGCGACTGACTTGCACCGTTTAAACAGTAAGAATGTCATGGAAAGCCCCATCGCGCGACCACTCCTAACTTCTCCTAAGCGAGTAAGCCATTAACCAACGGCATTGGCCTTGCCGTGCGGTGATATCTGATGGCGACAAGCTTGATTCTGCTTTCGGCTAATAGCAAAATTATTGAAGAAATAAAAAAAAACAACAACAAAACGATCAATCAACGCACAGTGTAAGTGTGAGGTGTTACGCCAGCCTACTGCGCCGCTACAAGCCGCTTCTAGGAGATAAAAAATTTCTGAAATGCTCTAATTGAAGCGGCGAACCTGGGTAAGAAATAACATATGATATCCCTTCCGCCACCGATGTGCTTACTACGGCTCTTCTATCTTTGCTGTCTCCAGACTAGCAACAATTGTAGCAGACATTCTGCGAAGCGGAACTAACCCGACCGACCGGACTTGTAGCTTGTGTGGTGTGAAAATTGCACTCTCTAATCGTGCACCAATATGGGTATCTTGGGCGATCCGGTTCGGATGTAAGTAGGTACGATGTCCGGGCTCTAATCTCCGCTACATCGAAGCTGGTAAGACGTGCTGCTCTGGGCACTTTCTGCGGTTTGTTGTTGCGTTAATTGTTAGCCGGTTTCCAAATATGTAGATCGATTATCCAACGTCTCCGCGAATTTTATTAGATCTCAGAGCCTTGAGATCGACAAGTTAAAGGATTGAAACGTTAGGATGAAAAAATCAAAAATCAATTGTGTTATTTCTCACGAACAAAATTCTAGGTGAAAAATAACCCTAATTAAAAATGTCTCGAAATCGGCGTACCGAATAGTCGCAGTATGTTGAATAAAGTTGAGGACAAACTAATGAATTAGAATACTTAAATCTAGTGAAACCAATTAAAACAAACTCTTTTCAGTCTTTTTCTTTTCATCTTGAGATGTAGATAATTGTATAGTGCAAGTGATTCTAGGTTGAAATCCGTGGGCCGTCCTAATTTTCGTTTTACTCGTTGCAATCAAGATGAAAGCAACTGAAAAATCTACTAATCAAAAAATATAATCCAAATAAGCATCAACCGAACGACTTTCCCGGAGCCACCAACCGTCGTAATCGTTGTGTAATGAAGCTCGTGCTTTGTTTATGGTCACACTTGCCATCACCGTTACAAATTGCACACGTGTGCGGCACACGAAGCGCAAACAAATCTGGCAACCAATCAAACAACCAACACTGACTGCTGCTGCTGCGATGGTTTCCATGGCGGGTTAGTTTAGATCTCCTCTCTTTAGACTCCTCCATCACCGTCAACGACCAGCAAAACAGTCGGTATCGTAATGGAAACAACGGCATCAATAATAATCACCGCAAATGACCACCGTTCATAGTCGTTTTTAAGGAGCCAGAATCAGATGATTAATCAATAAACATCGGGCATATAAATATTACGGTTGGCTTTTATAGCCACCCCAACGAATGACCACCGATCGTAGCAACCGTAGCCGAAGCAGCAGCAGCGAATAGGCTAATGATTGGAAAAATGTCAACTATTTCTGGCTGGAAATGGTGTGACATTCCGAAATGCCACGACAGTCGTGTGACAAAAAAAACAGACACGAACGGAAATCAACGACATTCAGCGCTTAAACACGGACGAAGGTGAACACAAGAAGAAGTCGCGAAGGACGTTGAAATTATCTACATCTAATTAATAACCATAATAAATCCATACACCGTTGATAATCACCGTCATCGATTGCAATTCGTTGGATGACTGATCGAATGCATACACATAATTGGAGTCAGTGAGTGAGCGAGCGATTGGATGAATGGCGTGGAAAACTGTCTGTCCTTTCGTGGAAAAAACGCGCAGCACTGGCACGGGTGAGGAGGAAAGCAAACAAGCAACGCTTAATTGAATAATTATAATGAAAATTTCAAGCAGCTTTAACGTTTGTTGCACAAAAAAGTGCACTGAAAGGAAAAAGCTGGTTTCAATCATGATACACTTGATCGGCCGGCGGCCGCTTGATGTAATGATTTTTCCCATACCGAAAGCTTGGCCACTTGCTGCTGGTTTTTTTTACCCCTGTCTACGAAAGGAAGCGAAATAAAAAAATGCCATTCGGAATCGCATTAGCCGCGAAATCACCGTGGAAACAATGTTGCATTTGGTTTTTCGAAGCGGAAAAGAGTCAGAAGAAAGAAAAAACGTCACACGATTCACTCGTTGACTTAATCGCTTTCTGTTCGATAATTGCTTTTGACTTCAGCTAGGGGGTCGCTGCTGAATCACGTGGTAATATTTTTAGGTAATTTCTTTTGGCATTAGAGCAAAGCCTCGCCAAATAATCTGAAAATACATTCAAATATTCATTCGATTGTATAGAACTGTCTGAGGATGGATTGTAGGGAAAAAAACATGGCTTGTAAAAAAATATACATCACAAAAAAAATGTTTTTTTTTGCTGAAAGAATTTGAAATTATAAGAAAACTTTAGGTTAAAGGTGCATGATGGAGAAATAATAGACAAATTTTCTATTGAAGGTTATGTTTCCGAAATTCAATTGCAACATTTTTCAATTTTTTTTTGTATTTTAACATTCGAAACCTTCAAATAGTCATTTTAAGTTAAAAAACTTGCATTGAATAACATCCTGAATTTATCTATTTTCAAGTTATCACGAATTTAAATTTGGAAAATTACCTAGAAAATAAATACTAAATTTTATTTTAATACAAAAAAAGTTGAATTAGTTTTTCGGCAAAACTCGACTTAATTCCTAAACTTTAAAAAAAATCTCAGGATGTAGAAATGTAAGAAGTTTTTTTTTGTCAATTTCAATTTAAAAAAAATCTAATTTCAATGATGCAATATATTTTCAGTAGTAGTTTCAATTGAAATAGTTCCGTTTTTTAAATATTTCAAAATTTAATTTGGCAATTTAGAGTTTCTAATTTGAATATGCCATTTTATTTACAACTTATTCATAGACAACATTTCGGTAGTAATTTTGGTAGTAGACTAAACTAAGTGACAGATTTAACCAAAACAACTAAAATGTCGAACATACTCCTTTTTTCCTCATTCAGATGTCAATCTGGGATTTTGTTTTCACATTCTGACCTTCTTTAAGCTTCAAAAGCGTTTTGCAGCAATTCTGAGTTCAATTTAGAGATTTTTTCTTCGATCTTCGAAAGTGTTTTTTCGCTAATCTGTATGGGCTTCCTCACTGCGACCAGAATCGTAGATCTATCGTGAGATATGCCCGGATGTCTGCTGTATCCCGCACTTCTGTTAATAGCAATACCGCTATTGAGAAGTGGCATGCTTATTATTATTGTTCATCAGTGCTTGTGTGTAATGTGCTACTCTTCCTTACACGCTTACTGTTCTACTATACCGATACTCGTTCCTCTTGCCAAATATCACCAATTATAATTCCCTGGAGAAGTTTCGTCGTGCGTCCTTCTGGCCAGTTTTATTGATAAGAGGGACTTATTTTTTGTTAAGAGGAAGTCACACAAAGGTATTTGTAGATTTCAGCGGAAAGGAAGGGTAACTGGTGGGGAGCCTGAGAATAAACCCATGCTTAAGTCCTTTTTGACATCGGATGGCCTGGTTCTACTAAGATTCGAACCCACGACCATCCGCTTGACAAAGCGGACTCTGTAACCTTGCTGCTACGCAGCTCCCGACGTATAACATACACAGGTTGCTGTCAAATTGACCATCAATTCTACTCGCTTTTCAAATTGAAACTTTTTGTCTAAGCAAAGCTAGCCAAATTAAAAAAAAATCTGGTTCAACGCATAATAAATATCCTTCTTATTAGTTTTAAGCTGAATGAAACATACTTTCGCCAGAATTCCATTTTCTCATGTTTTAAGAAATTTTCGTATTTAATATATGAGGGGCTAGTTGGTCACAGACTAACGGGATTGGTCGGTCATTTCATCAATGAACTCGAGTAACAAAGTATATGCAATTCCAGGCACGGTACATTTTGTGATGCATACTAAAACCAAGTAAAGGCAGCATGTGTTCTGTTTTGTAAAACTTGAAACTATAAACAATTTGGTGAAGGTTATTTCCATTTCATTTTCCTTTTTAAGAATGTTTCAGTGCATTTCCACATAATTGATATGAACTATAGTCACATCTTGCTATATTTAGTTGACAGCTTGCATTTACCCCAAAGTACGTCGAAATTTTCGTCAGGTAGAAAGCATTTGTCGATGTCTTAGTGTGCGTTATAATCATTTTAGATCAATGGCTCGGCCGTCGATCTAAAACAAGGGTTCTCAAATCTTTCGTCAACGGAGCACGTTTTCAAACCAAAGTATTTGGTGGAGCACCTGCATTTTTTAATCAATGAGTGAATCAATTTGAAAATGCAGGATGATTAGCAAATTTTCATAAATTTAAATCAAGACCCCGCTGTCACCTTCCTCGGGGTGGTAACTGGGGTACGAGAAACTTTAATGACGATCGAGTCCCAACACCGGTGGTCTTATGCTAACTGAGAAATCTTTCCGTACGCCTGTGTTCTTCCGTGCATCGCGGCCCTGACGTGATATAAAGATCGTCACCGAGTACGCAAACGTACAGGTTGGACAGGAATAGTTCTTTCGTCCAATTATTGGTAGACAGGCTTCTTCCGTTCTCTTGATTTTTGCTCAAATTTACTTCTCTACCTGCCAAACCCCTTGGAGAGCTAGACTTTTTCTCACACAGAGTGAGTAATTATCCACATTTAGGCGTAGAGTATTTTAGTCGCAGAGTTGCTTTTCACTCTTAATCATCGCGTGTTAGGGGTAAACATTTGTTTGCTCTCTCAGTTTAAGAGGGAGTAGTTTATGTTAGCTTTTCCTTTACTAGAAGAGAAGTTGGCCAAATATCAAAACATTTAGGTTCACATTGAAGCCACATCCTAACCGTTTTCGAATTTAATATCATAGTAAGATTCACAACTTACCATGGGTGCGTATTCTGCAGAAAGTTCGATTTAATACTATTTTTGCCGCACCCCAGAGCGATGAGAACGGTAACGCAATAACTGAGCATTGCATCGCCATCGCCGCATCTCCGAGCAATTTGTTTAACTTTTCTTGCGTGCGCGTATGAGCCATTTACAAGAGTTTCACTGGGTTTTTGCTCTGTCAAATTAGGAGCGTTTTTTCGTCAGAGGAACTAGTACTCTGCGCTCTCTCTACAGCAGATGGTGTGATGCACATTGAATGTAAGCTCACAGTTGTTAAGAGGGAAGAAAACTGTTTTCTCTTTAAGATGAAGATGAGTAAAACAAAGCCTGTTGGTAGACACATCCTCCATGTTACCTTCTTGTTTATGACTGACTATATTATGGTTAATGGACGACTTTCCTCGGAAAGAAAAGACCTATTCGTGTCTCGCGAAAAGACCTATTCGCGCCGAAAGGAGACTCCACTAACGCAAGAAACACTGCGAACGATCTCTTGTGTAAGCTAAGATATGCTTCTCTAGGTACGACATTAAAAGGTATTATAAAGGGGTCAACGGAGTTAGGTTTTATAAAGTGGTCAACGGAGAAGAAAACCTGTTAACCAATGAGACACTTTGAGGTTGAACGGCGTAGAGGAAAAAGCTGTCGACAAAAACAGAAGAGAAATTGAGAGCGATGGAAGCTGTGGATCCGCCAAGTTTGAATGAGGTCAAGAAAACTTGTAAAGAACAAAAATTTCGCAAAATAGCTTTTATAATGCCGCTGTAATCAACGAAACAGTGTGAGAGAGTACAGAATATCTCATTATTACTTAGGTCCTTTTGGAAAGTTACGCGAGAATTGTCTCACCCTAGAAATAAGATTATCTGGCTTCGTTAAACATTTTATGTATTATGTCGTGTCAAATAAACGTTATATAAAAAAATGAACTGTTTTTCCAAAGTAAATTTGTTCAGAATACCCCACACTCTGACCAACTACTCTACTCTACTCTACTCAAAAAACATAAAATAGCCGCAAAATTGCAAACTGTTTTGAGTACTTCAGATTTTTTATAGAAGCTATAGAGATAACACAACATTTTCATGTGATAATTTTTTGCCATAATATTACCTACAAAACGTTACAGAACATTTTGACCAACAATGACCAACGAGCCCCGCTCTACCTTATGATTTAAAATCACTTTCTTTTTTGGTTAGTGTGTATTTTTAAGATTTTCTCCAGTGTGGGATTGTTTTGGATTTTTGAACTTTTATGTTTTTCAGAAACATTTTTTCGCCACTTTAAATTCAATTCGGGGTAATATGTTAAACCTTTCCACGCGGAATTATCGGACAAAACCAAAAAAAAAGGTCATGTTTTCTATGTTCGAAACTTAAAATTGCCACGCGCATGTGCGAGCGACCGCTTTATAATGGATATCGTTGAGTGAGAGTTTATAAAGCTACAGGTTTCATGCGTTTAAAAGCGATTTGCTATCGAACAAAATTTCGATTTTGAAAACTTCAAGAGCTCTCGTGCTTTGTTTTTCATTGGTCAAAAATTTGATTACTTTATGTGAAGCCTTATCAGAAGTCCGCTCAAGTTTAAATAATGGATGACTTTTTTCGAGAAGACAAAAATGTTGTACCTTTACGTTTGCATGGAAAAAATGCGCAAAAATTGTCGATTTTTTGTTAATTGACACGCACTAACGAAACAACCCATGCAGCATCATTCATAGTGACCAATGAGTCAGCAGAACAAATTTAACTCGAACTCTAAACGTGATGGCGAAAACAGTGAAACTACTTCATTCAGAAGTATGCGCGTTCAAAGAACGGTACCCCGCCGCGTCAAAAACAGATATCATACGCATCTGGTGAACGCCGGATACATCCGTTTCTGCATCTACAATATATTGGCACTATTGGACAAAGATCAAAGCATCGAAAGAAAACCCGGTTCAGAACGGTCGACGACCCTCAACGATGAAAAGCTCCAAAGAATGCTGAAGGGGAAAACCGACCGGGGCTGCGTGCGGTTGGTCTGAATGTTGGTGCTACCGGCCAAACTGTGAAAATTACCTGGCGAACATGAATGGCAACGACTGGCAGGGCACTTCGTGTTTTACTTTCTCCACGAAGGAAGTGAGTTCCGAAATGAAGTTCATTTGACAATCAGCTTTGCTTTGGCTGACAACCAGCGAGAAGGAGATGTAAAAGCCGCTCTTCTTTCGCTCTGGACTGGCCGCGAACGGGGAAATTTATAGTAAGAAGTGCCTACCGGAAGTTGCGTCGTTCATCAAGAAATACATTAAGGGCGAAAACGCGGTGTACTGGCTGGAGCTGCCGTCGGCCTACTATTCGAAGCCATTGTTGGAGGAGATGGAGCGCCCCCTAGCTGCAGCCCATCGATAGTTTCTGGGCAAAACTGAAGTGTAAGATCTACTCCAACAATTTTGTCGCGAAAATTAATAAATAAAACGAAGAACACGCATGTTTCCGTTCGCCATGGCGATTGTTCCGGTTAACTGCCGAATCATTACCAGATATTGGAAACTCAACAATACAATACATACCTCATATTAATCGAAACATGGTTTTCATAGTTGGTAAAATATAAATAAAACCAAAAGCTCGTCCCTCCAAAACTAAATGAATAACAATCTAATAACTGGTGGATTAAAAATCACAAAACAGTCGGTTTGGATATTAACTTTTTAGCAATTAGTGTTTTTCACCATCATGGAAACAGTTTGGAGTTACTATTTTTTGCCATTATGAGTTTATTTTGGGTCATCTTCTGCTTTGCTTTTCTGGTTTTTGAAAGTGTTTTCTGCCATTCTAACCTAAGCTTTGTTTGGCATTCAGAATTACACTGGTCTCAAACTCTAAAAATACGAAAGATTATCGCATTTTACCCTTTTTTGTGAATTTTACTGACACTAGTCAACTCAGAAGCGCGTCAAAAGGCTACAAAGTAATTGCTTATCAGCAAGCAAGTGCACACCGCGGTGTTCTTCTGTGTATTCTTATTACAGTGATTCACCACTCTTTTTTCTGCCATTTTTTTCTCACTCTGCTGTGGTGTAAGTATTAAGAGTGTTGATTTTTTTGCGGGCAGCAAAAGCACAGCACAAAACAGAAAAAAATGTAATACAAAATATTGCTACGCACAGCGCTCGTGCTGAACAAGAAGTAAACGGTGAGCATTCAAAAAAAAAATCCTTAAGCTCAAAGGACAGTTTATAGTTTTTGAAACATTACTGTGAATTTTGGTGCTTCTAGCCAAGGATAAGTCTTTGAAGTTTTCCCCGTAAGCAAATGTAGAAGCGACAAACCGGGCGAGCAGTTACTCTCCAACTCACCAAAACTCCAAAAAAATATTACAAAGCTTCGATCTTCCATGTTTTTTCAATTAAAGCTCTACGGCAAAATATTTTTTGGCTTATGTCGACCAGTATTATCTTTTGGCCATTCTAAGATCAAATTTCGCCACTTTGAACTCAATTAGGGGTCATTTTCTTTAACCGATTATGGCCTTTGGTAGCGCCAAAAATTTTATATTCATGTTTTGCCTTTTCTTACCAAAAAGTCGTTTCATTTGTAATTCGGGACCATTTTCCCCACAATTTTTTTTTGCTGTAAGAACTTTTTTTTCAGCTTTCTCCTCCTAAGTCTTGTATGGAATTAGAAGTTTTGTTTTCACTTATTTTTTACCAGCTTTATTAGCGCTTTTTTGCCGACTTCATAATATTTCTCTTATTGGTTTTCAGAAGTTTTTTCGTCATTCTGACCTCAATTTGCAATTTTGTTTCGCATTATCCAGTTTCTAAATGTGTTTCTTATGCCATTCTAAGCTCAATTACCCCGATCATTCTGTTTTTCGAATCTTTCTGGCATTCAGTATTCTTTCGACACTTTGAACCTAGTTTGGGATCCTTTTCTTAAACCTTTTCTGACCTTCAGAAGCATTTTCAAGTTCCTAACTCAGATTGTTTCCTGTTTTGACTTTAAAAATCTCTGTTTAAAACCTGTCTATTACATTCTTTGAGTTTTTGCTTTTCAATTTTTTTTTGGTTTTGGTTGTTGCAGCTAAACAGTTTTGATAATTATGGATAAACTTTGTGGCAGCGTGACATGGATTCACGACAACTGTACTATGATAAGTTTAGCGGTTTAATATCGAATTTAGGAATATGTGTTGGCTCAAGTGCATGTTTGCAATTTTATAAATTTTTAAGGCTATGGATGCATGGAATTTTGACAGTTTTTTAGTTTTAATAGATAGTTTTTGAGTCAACAAGTTCCTGCCTAACCCCCTCAATCCAACTCCGTAGTACTTACGGGAGTATCACTGATTCGGTGGCCTCTCATTAAGTAAGTATTACATCATCAATATCCTTTCTTATATCCCCAAGCTACGGTAAAGATGGGCGTGGTCAGCAATCATGACTATCGGGCCTACTTCATCTCAGATTAGTTTAAATGTTACTCCGAAACATTGTACCTCACATAATCCGAGTGAAAGCGTTAGTCACCAGTCTGCAATCTACGAAATATACCGTGCTTACGCTACGCTACGCTCTGGTAAAATCTGTGTATTACAACCTTCTGGGCTGTACTAGAAGTATTGAAACATGAGATCAACAGGAAAAAAGTCCACTAACATGGCAACAAGACTAACTGAAAGTAGAGATGTGTTGCCATAGTATCTTTCTTTTAATATTTCTAGGTTGCCTTAATTGGTCGCCACTCTTTGAGCGTGAATTGAAATGAATTTTCAGACCTACAAATTTCGAATTCTACGCAAACGAATAAAAAAGAACGATTTCAAATTTCATTGCTATTGGCCAACATTTACTAGAAGAAAAAAAAATGCCACCGGACAGAATAAACATTACCCTTTCTAACGACCATTCATTGCCGACATGACAACGACCACCGGGGAGATGGGGGCAAAGCCCATCACATTAACCCGCACCAGCCCGGCAAAGTAGGCTAAGCTGGTCTCACGTGCGCGCCACACATCAAAATACTGATGGAGATGCTGCTCTCTGGCCAAATGCCGCCCGAAAAGACAAATGGTTTGACATTTCCCGACGCAAAATGGCTTCGCGCGAGGCAAGTGGCAACACAGCGGCTGTGATGTCGCGAGCTGTTGAAGGTACATTTTACTGGCTCTTATTGATCCCCTGCAACCGATCAGCCATTTGTTTGGGTTAATATATTGAAAGCATACTGGGAACGAAGATCCAAGCCTTAAGGATGACCTTAAACTGTTGTAAAGGTGGAACCTACACTAGAGTAGTGAAAAAAAAAAACAACCCAGAGCTCACCAAAAATCCCCAGCTTTCTTAGAAAAACAAAAGCACACTTGAAAAAACAATTTTTTTCCGACTTGCTTGCTATGATTGGCTTTTTTTTAAATCTAAATTGGCACTGATAAAAATCAGTTGAATAAATATACAAGTTTCTAGAGTACAATGTCATTTTAGTGCCTTGAACTACTCACAATATATTTATCGAACATTGTCGTAGTAATTTTCGTTTCGTAAGAGACACAAAGCCTAATATTGAGCGAAGCGAATTGGTTTGCCATCCCAGGCTTCCAATGTGGTGTACAAAACAAATATTAGACCAAATGCGTTGCGCGCCAGGCGTTACACAATAATGACGACAGCGAATTCGGTGAAACGTGAAAAACGCTCGACAAACAAAACAAATAGCTACTCACCGTCCATTTTGTTCTGTCCACTGTGCGGCGAATCGGGCAGAGTGTCCGATATCGAGTCACCGTCGGAATTCAGACTGTACGAGTGTTCCGTTTTGATTGGCATCCCGGTGCCGATGATGGCATCCGTCATCAGCTTATCGTTCAGGATCACAGGCGGGAGCTTCGAATCGCGATCCATCCAGTCCTGCATGTCCGCGTAGCTGGACATCTTCAGTGTGTCTTGCATGGTCTACAATAGAAAAAGAAAGAAAGAAAGAAAGATGAAAACAGTGAATAAACATTAGAAAAAATGGTTTACTTGGATTTCGAGTGACCTCGAAAAAAAAAATCTATCGGCAAAAGAACGCAGCAGCCGTGGGAAGCAGAGACGCAATGCGGTTGTATTCGGTCTGCTTCAAAGAGAGCTTAAAGAGCGCCCGGATTAAAAGGCAAACTAGAAAAGAGTTGCTACCAAAACTAATCGGCTTTTTGATTAGAATCGGGCTATAGACAGCAGTCAGTGAAAACAAAATCAACATATTTAATGGATGGTGACAGGTAAACCGAGAAACAAATGACCCGAAAGATTATGATCAAGAAAATAGATCTAGTTTTATGGGATTCCACCTGTGAGATGCACTGCAGAGAGAATTCTCTCTCGAGACACTTCAGAAATATTTCCATAATTTTCAAAATGTCACTGCTGCAACCTGTAGATTCCCTATGAATTTAATTGTAAATTTTACCGGACAGACGATTTCGAAATTGTGAGAAACATCCAACCAATTTGCCACCGTCCAGTTGATAATTATACACATCAGCATCGACGATAACCAGAGAATTACTGTCATCAATGGGAGAGGTTCGGTGTGAATCAACGTCCGGAACTGGTCAAAATCACCGCTAATCACGGGACCGCAGTACCGTGAATGAACAAAAAAGACACACTAGCGAGGAAGAAGAGGAAAAAATAAACGGTTGTTCATTGATCAAAGTGGGCCGTAGCTCTGGTTACTAGCTCCGGTTACTACGTTACGAAATTGAACGTAAAACAACAATAATAACAGCGTTGAATAAAAGCAACAAAAAAAATCGAGCCCTACTTAGGTTTTCTCTCTCACTCTTGGCGTTCGGTTAATAACATTGTTATGCGCCTTTTTAATAATCATAAAATACTAAATAATTACGATAATCGCTTTTCGGAGCAAGCCTTAGGGGACCATTCGGGCCGGGAAAAAGGCTCTCGATGCCGTAAAGTGCGTGCGTGCAGTTTCTCGACGCGACGCGGAGAGAAGCGAAGAAATCAACCCCGCGAGGGCCCAAGAAAAATCAGACAGAAAAGAGTTCACGATATGTCAGATAAAAGCAAATTATATGGCACCGCGCACCGCGTATCAGGTTTTAAAAATGAAAGTTGTTCTACCTGTTTCCCACTGTTGTGGCGCAGTGCCTCCGTCCATCGGCCAAACGAGCCGATCCGATCCGGAGAGCCCGTGGGCACTTCTACCGATATCGTCAAAACTCAAAAAAAAAAAAACAAACAACAATCAACAAGACACATAATCGCGACAACGCAGTGTTTGGTCGAAGAACCTGACAGTCACGTAATGAGGAAACTGGATTCCAGATTCCACACCGAGCGGCAACAAAGCAACCAACGCCTTTTTCGGATTGACTTGCCTCTTCCAAAACGAGAGAAAGAGAGATAAAAACGGGAGACAAGAATCTGACCTTTTCGGAGAAATGCACGTATCGAGTCGATCACGTGTTCAGTGGATCTTGGTCCTCAGCTTGACAGAACTAGTGCAGTTTGTTTTTTTTTTTTTGCTATAAAGGGCATGCAAATTTTCAGCTGATCAAGCGGCTTAAGTCGACGGAAGAGTTACAGTTACAGAGGTCCGCAAACGCAACGGCTGAATATGTTTATGCAACATTTCAGTTCTTGCCGGAAGAAATCGGTTTTGAATATCAAATACAGCTGCAAGTTTGATGACATTGGAAAGTTACGTGTGGAGGTGAAAATACCAACTCTGGAAGTGAAGGTTATTTCGAGATACTAGAAGTATCATTTTAAAACAAATATGAGACCAACAGTTTTGAAGCTAAAGATTTTTTTCGGTGTTTGAGTTGTTGTCTCAGACAGGGCGATGTTGTCAGGGAAACCAGATGTGCAAATTCGTCTGAAAAACTTTTAGAATTCGTGTTAGCAAGAGAGCACATATTGGAGATTTTTCAGGTTGTGTTAAAATTTATACCCGATTAGGATCATATTTACGGAGACAATTGGGTTGTTCAGCTATGTCACGTGATTTCCGAAAACTTTCTATCGTTGTCATTTAATTTTTAAATAACGAATTAAAGCTACTCGGAATCTGCTTGAAATAGCTACAATGACAGTTCAC
The DNA here is from genome assembly GCF_029784165.1 of Wyeomyia smithii. Classification (NCBI taxonomy): domain Eukaryota; kingdom Metazoa; phylum Arthropoda; class Insecta; order Diptera; family Culicidae; genus Wyeomyia; species Wyeomyia smithii. The sequence goes on along the minus strand of NC_073695.1, from coordinate 242,057,767 downwards.
CCATTAACCAACTGTCATTGTAGCGATTTTTATTTTTCATTTAAAAACCGAAGGACAATGATATAAAATTTTTAAAAATCTCATTTTGCTCAGAAAATTGCACTCTTCTACCTGATATATAAAAATCAGTAATCCGTGAGTAGCTAAACAACACAATTTAAAAACGTGTGTGATTTTTCTCGTTTTTACTGCAACAGCATAAACAAGAAATATTGAAGAAATTCATTCGTAACGCATGGAATCTGTTGAGGTTTGCAAATCTGGGAGAGCATTTAATTATAAAAATCTGATTGCATTTGTATTCTTTAAAATTCAGATTTGAATTCCAATTTGGAATAAATTTAGTTTGGACAAAGATACGATTTGGGATGATTTTAATTTGGATATGGACTTATATTTGGATTGGATTTGGATTGGATTTGAATTTGGATTTGGATTGGAATTGGATTTGAAATAAACTTAGATTGGATTTGAATTGGATTTGCATTGGATGTCGATTGGATTTGGATTGGATTTGGATCGGATTTCGATTGGATTTGTATTGGATTTGAATTGGATTTGCATTGAATTTGGATTGGATTTGGATTGGATTGGATTTGAATTTGGATTGGATTTGGATTGGATTTAGATTGGCTTTGTATTGGATTTGAATTGGATTTTGATTGGATTTGGATTGGTTTTGGATTGGATTTGGATTGGATTTGGATTGGATTTGGATTGGATTTGGAATGGATTTGAAATGGATTTGGATTGGATTTGGAATGGATTTGGAATGGATTTGGATTGAATTTGGATTGGATTTGGATAGGATTTGGATTGGATTTGGATTGGATTTGGATTGGATTTGGATTGGATTTGGATTGGATTTGGATTGGATTTGGATTGGATTTGGATTGGTTTTGGATTGGATTTGTATTGGATTTGGAATGGATTTGGAATGGATTTGGATTGGATTTGGAATGGATTTGGATTGAATTTGGATTGGATTTGGATAGGATTTGGATTGAATTTGAATTGGATTTGGATTGGATTTGGATTGGGTTTGGATAGGAATTGGATTGGATTTGGATTGGATTTTGATTGGATTCGGATTTTGACTGAATGTGGATTGTATTTGGATTGGATTGGATTTGAATTGGATTTGAATTGGATTTGGATTGGATTTGGATTGTATATGGATTAGATTTGGATTGGATTTTGATTGGATTCGGATTTTGATTGAATGTGGATTGTATTTGGATTGGATTGGATTTGAATTGGATTTGAATTGGATTTGGATTGGATATGGATTGGATATGGATTGGATTTGGATTGGATTTGGATTGGATTTGGATTGGATTTGGATTGGATTCGGATTGGATTTGGATTGGATTTGGATTGGATTTGGATTGGATTTGGATTGGATTTGGATTGGATTTGGATTGAATTGAGATTGGATTTGGATTTGATTTGGATTGGATTTGGATTTGATTTGGATTGGATTTGGATTGGATTTGGATTGAATTTGGATTGGGTTTGGATTGGGTTTGGATTGGAATTGGATTGGATTTGGATTGGATTTGGATTGGATTTGGATTGGATTAAGATTGCATTTGGATCGGATGTGGATTGGACTTGGATTTGATTTGGATTGGATTTGGATTGAATTTGGATTGGGTTTGGATTGGTTTTGGATTGGATATGGATTGGAATTGGATTGGATGTGAATTGGATGTGGATTGGATTTGGATTGGATTTGGATTGAATTGGACTTGAATTGGATTTGGATTGGATTTGGATTGGATTTGGATTAGATTTGGATTGGATTTGGATTGGATTTGGATTGGATTTGGATTAGATTTGGATTGGATTTGGATTGGATTTGGATTGGATATGGATTAGATTTGGATTGGATTTGGATTGGATTTGGATTGGATTTGGATTGGATTTGGATTGGATTTGGATTGGATTTGGATTTGATTTGGATTGGATTTGGATTGGATTTGGATTGGATTTGGATTGGATTTGGATTGGATTTGGATTGGATTTAGATTGGATTTGGATTGGATTTGGATTGGATTTGGATTGGATTTGGATTGGATTTGGATTGGATTTGGATTGGATTTGGATTGGATTTTGATTGGATTTTGATTGGATTTTGATTGGATCCGGGTTTTGATTGAATGTGGATTGGATTGGATTTGAATTGGATTTGAATTGGATTTGGATTGGATTTGGATTGGATTTGAATTGGATTTGGATTGGATTTGGATTGGATTTGGATTGGATTTGGATTGGATTTGGATTGGATTTGGATTGGATTTGGATTAGATTTGGATTGGATTTGGATTGGATTTGGATTGGATTTGGATTGGATTTGGATTGGATTTGGATTGGATTTGGATTGGATTTGGATTGAATTAAGATTGCATTTGGATCGGATGTGGATTGGATTTGGATTTGATTTGGATTGGATTTGGATTGAATTTGGATTGGTTTTGGATTGGGTTTGGATTGGTTTTGGATTGGGTTTGGATTGGTTTTGGATTGGATATGGATTGGAATTGGATTGGATGTGAATTGGATGTGGATTGGATTTGGATTGGATTTGGATTGGATTAAGATTGCATTTGGATCGGATTTGGATTGGATTTGGATTTGATTTGGATTGGAGTTGGATTGAATTTGGATTGGGTTTGGATTGGCTTTGGTTTGGATATGAATTGGATTGGATGTGAATTGGATGTGAATTGGATGTGGATTGGATTTGGATTGGATTTGGATTGGATTGGACTTGAATTGGATTTGGATTGGATTTGGATTGGATTGGATTTGGAATGGATTTGGATTGGCTTTGGATTGGATTTGGTTTGGATTGGATTTGGATTGGATTTGGATTGGTTTTGGATTGGATTTGGATTGCATTTGGATTGGATTTGGATTGGATTTGGATTGGATTTGGATTGGAATTGGATGGGTTTTGGATTTAATTAGGATTGCATTGGATTGTATATCGATTGAATTTGGATTTGGATTGTATTTGGATTAAATTTGGATTGGAATTGGATTGAATGTGGATTGGATTTGGATTGGATTTGGTTTGGTTTTGGATTGGTTTTGGATTGGATTTGGATTGGATTTGGATTGAATTTGGATTGGGTTTGGATTGGTTTTGGATTGGGTTTGGTTTGGTTTTGGTTGGGTTTGGATTGGTTTTGGATTGGATATGGATTGGAATTGGATTGGATGTGAATTGGATGTGGATTGGATTTGGATTGGATTTGGATTGGATTAAGATTGCATTTGGATCGGATTTGGATTGGATTTGGATTTGATTTGGATTGGAGTTGGATTGAATTTGGATTGGGTTTGGATTGGCTTTGGTTTGGATATGAATTGGATTGGATGTGAATTGGATGTGAATTGGATGTGGATTGGATTTGGATTTGGATTGGATTGGACTTGAATTGGATTTGGATTGGATTTGGATTGGATTGGATTTGGAATGGATTTGGATTGGCTTTGGATTGGATTTGGTTTGGATTGGATTTGGATTGGACTTGGATTGGTTTTGGATTGGATTTGGATTGGATTTGGATTGCATTTGGATTGGATTTGGATTGGATTTGGATTGGATTTGGATTGGGTTTGGATTGAATTTGGATTGGATTTGGATTGGATTTGGATTGGAATTGGATGGGTTTTGGATTTAATTAGGATTGCATTTGGATTGTATATGGATTGAATTTGGATTTGGATTGTATTTGGATTAAATTTGGATTGGAATTGGATTGGATTTGGATTGGATTTGGATTGGATTTGGTTTGGTTTTGGATTGGTTTTGGATTGGATTTGGATTGGATTTGGATTGGATTTGGATTGGATTTGGATTGGATTTGGATTGCATTTGGATTGGATTTGGATTGGATTTGGATTGGATTTGGATTGGATTTGGATTGGATTTGGATTGGATTTGGATTGGATTTGGATTGGATTTGGATTGGATTTGGATTGGAGTTGGATTGGATTTGGATTGGATTTGGATTGGATTTGGATTGGATTTGGATTGGATTCGGATTGGATTTGGATTGGATTTGGATTGGATCTGGATTGGATTTGGATTGGATTTGGATTGGATTTGGATTGGATTTGGATTGAATTTAGATTTGATTTGGATTTGATTTGGATTGGATTTGGATTGAATTTGAATTGAATTTGGATTGGTTTTGGATTTGATTTGGATTGGATTTGGATTGGATTTGGATTGGATTTGGATTGGATTTGGATTGGATTTGGATTGGATTTGGATTGGATTTGGATTGGATTTGGATTGGATTTGGATTGGATTTGGATTGGATTTGGATTAGATTTGGATTAGATTTCGATTGTATGTGGATTGGATTTGGGTTGAATTTGGATTGGATTTGAGTTGAATTTGGATTGGATTTGGATTTAATTTGGGTTTAAATTGGATTGGATTTCGATAGAATTTGGATTTGGATTGAATTCTTTCCTAGCCATATTAGAGCCTGTCAAATCATCAAAGATTTCGATGGAACTTGGTTCTACAGAAATGGAAAAAAACGACGAACACGTTGACCAATTGCTTCACGGCCTTTCAAAGTATTTCCGAGGTGGCTAGGAGCTCCAACATTCGAAAAAATGCGTTAAAAGCTATTATTTTTTTTTACAGTTTAAGCCTTAAGTTTAAGGGGCAAGACACTACGGATATATTGCGAAATATTTCCAATATTCGATATCACAAAGTAGGTATTTATTGTTGCATCTTCAGGCCCCCTTCTACCTATATCACAACTCCTTTTTTTTCTTCTTGTTTATAGCTCAGACCTATCGGTCCATAAAGCCAGGTCTTGTGATTATGCCGTGTTGCCAAATATATCGATCGAGACGAGAAGTACATGTAGTTTCGGTATTCGATTTATGCGTATTTTTAAATAACCGTAGCTGTCAGGCTTTTGCTTAGATAATTTTTAGAAGTAGCTTAACCCGTAAAGACCCGGGACGGAGCTTATTTTTAGAAAATGCTCGTTCTCAGCACTGGAACGGCCGATTTGGGAAAACTTGAACTTTTAACCAAGGGGAATAGTTGCTCTAAGTTTTGTTAAAGGTGCCACCCCTCTGGACCCCTCCCCGTTTTTGTGAGACGCAAATATGTCTGTGTTTTTTTCTAATTCATCAAACAGATTGAGCAAACACTGGTAATTTTCATACGTAACAATTGCTCCATGTATCAAATCATGTCAGGTGGATGAAATATTGTATGTAAGAGTGAATTTTGGAGTTTCCAAATTATTTCAGTACAAAATCACAAAACTACGTATTTTTATAAAAATTCAAACAACAACACCGTTCTTCAAATTTTAAGCTCTACATTTTTGCGGTAAGGTCTCCTGAATCCATACGGGATGAAATATTTATTTTAGCATGCAAACATTTTGAGAAAAACCAGTTTAAATTCACCAAAGTACGTATTTTCATGAAAACCTAATTTTCTCAGTCTCCCACGGTAGGTTTCAACTTAGCTCTTCAATTTGCAAGCTCTATATTTTTAGAGTAACGTCTTCTGAATCCAGAGATGCTGAAAGATTTATTCTAGCATGCACAGATTTAGAGAAAATCAAGTTTTCATAAGAACTCGTACTTTAGTGAATTCAAACTCGTTTTTCTCTAAATCTGTGCATGCTAGAATAAATCTTTCAGCATCTTTGGATTCAGAAGACGCTACTCTAGAAATATAGAGCTTGAAAATTGAAGGGCCAAGTTGAAACCAACTGTGGGGGACTGAGAATATCAGGTTTCCATGAAAATACGTACTTTGGTGAATTTAAACTCGTTTTTCTCAAAATATTTGCATGCTTAAATGAATATTTCATCGCGTATTGATTCAGGAGACCTTACCGCAAAAATGTAGAGCTTAAAATTTGAAGAACGATTTTCTTATTTGATTTTTTATTAAAATACGTAGTTTTGTGATTTTGTACTGAAATAATTTGAAAACTCCAAAACTCACTCTTACATATCATATTTCATCCACCTGACATGATTTGATACATGGAGCAATTGATACGTATAAAAATTACCAGTGTTTGCTCAATCTTATTGAAAAATTAAAAAAAAAAACACAGACATATTTGCGTCTCACAAAAACGGGGAGGGGTCCAGAGGGGTGGCACCTTTACCAAAACTTATAGCAACTATTCCCCTTGGTTAAAAGTTCAAGTTTTCCCAAATCGGCCGTTCCAGTGCTGAGAACGAGCATTTTCAAAAAAAAAGTTCCGTCCCGGGTCTTTACGGGTTAAGGTGATTTACTCAAACGAATTTTTTGATTTCTATTAGGTATCTGGCTAATACTTTGTATTCTTGTGTGTTTTTATCTTTAATTATATCTAATAATTGTTTTTTATTGTGAAGGCAAGAAAACTTTTTTCGTGTTGTTTTAAATGCTTTGCAATCATACAGTAGGTGATTGAGATCTTCGGTTATTCGGCAATGTTCGCATAAGTCATTCCGTATTAGGTTCCATTTGAATAACCTGTCTTTCGTTGCGGTATGTCCAGTTCGGATTCTACTCAATGTTATTGTTTCTAGTGTCGTTAAGCTTTTCATTTCCCGAAACCAGGGTTTCAGAGATATTTTTTTATAGTGTTCAAAGTGATATTGTCCTTTAACTTGTGAAGTGAATGTGTAATTGTCTTGCCAGTTTTGTATTAATTCGTGTCTTGCTATATTTTGAATGTCTCCTAGACTGAAACCTATATCTTCTATTATGTTTCTTTTTGTTCCTAATTTTGCGGCATGGTCTGCTCTATCGTTTCCTATCAAGTTGATAAGACCTGGTATCCATTGAATGAATAGAACGTCTATTTGTGAATTGTTTATTGTAATAAGTAAGTTTGTGTTGTGTATGTTGTTGTTTTCATGGTAGTTCAATAGTAACGTGCATGTACTTTTAGAGTCGGTGAATATTGCTATTTTTTTTAATGTTTTTAGAGTTTGCATATTGTATTGCTTTGAGTATTGCGATTATTTCTGCATTCATAATTGAATGCCCCTCTTTTAGTTTTCCACTATATGATAGTTTATCCTGGGGATCGTAATATCCGAAACCTACTTTTGTTTCCATGACAGAGCCATCTGTGTATATATGGTAAAATGTTATGTACTTTTTTTTCAATAGTTTCATTCACTAGCAAAGGATATTTTTGATGCTGCAGCAATTATTGATAATCCGTAATCTAAATGTGGTCTAACAATTGCTTTTGCTATTTTTAACATTTGAATTGGATGAGCTCCACTGCGTTTTTTACTTATCATCTTTAATATATTGATTTTTTGTTTTGCTTTTGGTATTGTTCGGTTGATGTGTGCGTTGAATGTAAGTTTGTGATCTATGTAAATTCCTGAAATTTTGAGGTAAGCTTCAATTGGTACAGGCTGGTTGTCTATTTTTATACTTATATCTGGGTCGTATTTATCTGTGAACACTATTGCTGCTGATTTGCTTGGATTTAGTTCCATTCCTATTTTCTTGAAGGTTGTTGAGATTTTGTTTAAGAATGAGTTCATTTTGATTGTCGCGGCATCTACGTTCTCTCCCGTCACTAATGCTGTAAAATCATCAGCAAATTAAAACAAATCTTCGTCTTTTTCAACTATTGTATGTAAAATTTTTGTATATATGTTAAATAATATAGGAGAAAGTGGACATCCCTGTGGTAATCCTTTGTTTGTTATTTGAGTCATTACTGTGCCATCGTTTAACTGTAGAATCGTTTTTCTGACTCTTAAGTATTCGTAGGTCCAGTTTATTTATTCTTGTGGGATTATTTCTTCTTCAAGCGTTTGTAGTAGGAACTGCACATTAACATTGTCAAAAGCTTTGCTTAAGTCAATAAGTGTGGCAATAACTGCTCCGTCCCTTTTTGCCTGCTGTATTTTTGAAATGATTGCATTTATACAAGTGATTGAGCTTGTATTTTTTTAAAGTCCATATGAGTTTATTAAGATGAAGTTATTTGAAGTGAGAGATTCTGTTAGTCTTGATTCAACTGGATTATTGATTGTTTTAAAAAGTATATTGATCTTTGATAGTGGTCTGTATGAGTTTGCCTTATCTTGATCCTTACTTGGTTTTTGTAATGGTACTATTTTTACAGTTCTCCATTCTTCAGGAATTTAGCACCTATTCAGGGCAGTATTTAGTAATTCTGTTATTTTTGTCTGTAGATTTAGGTTTAATCTCTTGAACATGAAGTAAGAAAATTGGTCGATACCTGGGGATGAATAGTCTTTTTTTGAATTTATTTGTTTTTGTACTTCAAGTTAACTAATTTTTATTTCACTCACATTTGGTTTTATGGTGTATTTAATTTGTTCCGTAATATCTGGAAAATTTAGGTTCATAAATTCTTTTGCTAACTGTTCATTATTGAGTAGAAATTGGTTGTTTTTGGGAGTCCGTCCGCCACTTATCATTTTTATTGTGTCCCATAATTCTTTTGGATTCAGGTTAGGATTTATGGTTTCGTTTAATTCATTCCAACATTTCCTTTTTTCAACTCTGATAGCACGTATTTGTCTCCCTTGAAATTAAATTTTTCATTCGGTTTTAGCCATATTTCGCTAGATATTCCTATATCTATTTGTTCCCTGTTGATATATTCTGTGATGAGTTCGCGGGTGTCATTTGGACTAATACTAGTAACGTTATTTTGGATTATTTTAAGATTTTTATTTCTGTTTGTCCCCATTTACGTGTAAAGGGTGTAAAACAGGGTTTATTGTGAATGTTTTAGTAAAGTTTATTTACTTGTCTGTCGTTATTCATTTGCTATTGTGTCCTTATTGGTGTTTACTATTTCGTTTAATTGTTCGTTAATATTGATTATTAGGAGATCTTGATCTATTGTATCGGTTTTATTAATATTCTGTATAATTAGGTTCTGTGTTTTTTTTTTAAATTTTGTTCGTGATGTTGTTGAGGTTAAATTGTCTAATCAAGTCTTCTTTTATAATGTTTTTGATTTTTTCTATTTCAGTGGTGTGATAAGGATTTGGTTCAAATACGTGAGGGGGATCTGGTATTTGTTCTGGTTGGGGAAAAGTTTTAGCTGCAGGAAGTGTTTTATTTCGGGTTAAGATTTGTGCATAAGAGTGTTCATTATTATTCGGGGGATTCGGAAGCTGTGGGAAGTTTAGCGTTGATTGAATTCTATCTTGAACACTAGTTGTTTTTGTTTTTTTGGGGAACTTGCGAGAGGCTTCGAAAAATGATGTTTTGTTCTCGGCCATGTCTATTCTGATCTGATCCTGACGTAATCTCTCTGGACAGTCTAGATCAGCTGCGGTGTGGTTACCTTCGCAGTTGATACAGATATTTCTAGGTGAGGAGCATTCTTGTGGCACTTTGCAAAATTTTTCTCTGTGACCGTACCTCCAACAATTTTTGCATAATTTAAGCGGAAAGATGTAAGGGTAGCAAATTGAGCTCACTCCATAGATATTAATATCCTTTGGTAGATTCTGTCCTTCTACGAATATTTGTATTGAGTAAGTTGGTTTGTATGTGTCTTCGGCAGTTCGTCTATTAATTCTTTCGATTTTGAATATAGTGTTTTTTTTTTGTCGCTTTCAATGTTCTGCATTATTTCATCTTCTGATAGTGATGGCGGTACATTACGTACAACACCTATTGTTTGTTTAAACCGAGCTGGTACAAAAACCGTGAAACCGTAGGTATTAGTTAGAATCTTTGAGTTTAACAAGTGTTCTGCATTTTTCGGTTTGGCAAAAGTTATTTGAAATCTTCCGCTACCAACCGATTTTAATTCTGTATAATTTTAAATCTCTGTGTGCTACCTCCATTGGGTGCGGGTATTTGATTTTTTTCTCATCTTCGGTGTTATGTGTGACTGTATCCGTTTTTTTTCTTTTCAATTATGAATGTTGTGTAGATAGAATTCTTTACCCATGTATCGTTGTATGTTAAATCTGTCATGTTTTTGTTTTTTTTGGTCCGTCGTTTTTGGTTTAGTTTTGTTTGAGTGCGATGTTTCTGTCTTTGGTAAATCCATGGTCGACGACGTCTGGTTTATTTTGTTTTGTGTAACCTTATTTCGTTTTGTTCTCTTTGTCTCTTGGATATTGTCTCCTTTGTCCATGTCATTGGAATTTAAAAAGAATTTTCGTTTTTCTGGGAATATGGCGGCCGCTCCTTCATACTGAAGGTCGTCGCTTATTGCGTCCTCTATTTCATCCACTTTGGTGGATTTATTTTCGATCTCTTACCTTATGTATGATGCGAACTCTATAATTACTCTAGCCTTATTACCTATAGAATCAATATATTCGGAGATATTAAGCTGTATTAACTGCTTATTTTGTGTGAAGCTATTCACTACGATTATTTGTTAAATTTTGCACCTTTTAAAATATCGAAACTTATATGAAGATTATAAAAATATCATATCCGCGTACCGAATCACAAGCCTGTTTTATTTTCCGATCCTATCTTCTCAACGGTTTTGGAGGGAATGATCACAACTCCTTGTTAGTACATCATTGTCGGAGTGGTATGAATGTGACAGATAAACGATAAATATCATAATATATCCACCAATATCTAATAATATTACTGAAATATTTCTTTTAAAAATAAAGTTGTCTAGCCCCTAGGTTTGAACTCTTAGGTGAAACTCGTGTTGGGCCAGTGTTATATATTGAAATTTATATTCAAAATATTTGGTAACCATTCAAGGGATTTGACTCCATTAGAGTTTTTAGAATCAGAAAATTGAGGTAAAAATTTAAACTGACGAGAAGCGAAAAACACAAACAAGTGCTAAGGTAGCTTCTTTCTTCGCATGCAGAATTGAACGTCAACGAACTGTAGATCTGTTCAGCATCATCATCATCACAATCCTCCAGTTGCTGGCCCCGTCACCGGTCAGGCACGTACCAGCTACAACCGAGTGCTCTCAAAACACATAGTATTCTGAATTTTGAATAAGATGACTTTCACAAGTGTGCCGGCTAACACCAAAACAGTTAAAATTCTTGGAGAGAGAGGTTGTTTTTTTTTGTTGTGTTTCGAGGAAATTTCACCTACTTGGAAATTTGAAACGTAAACTTCACCGCTCGCAGTAGCCACACTCCGCGCGGCCGAGGGCGCCTGCTTTGATGGTGAACAGACCATGAAATATGAATGGCACGACCTCAGAAGCCAAACGCCGCACGTGTTCACACACTCGAAATGAGGCAAATTCCTCACTTTGGGTCTATTAAATTGCACCGCCCCGGCCGGGTTAGCCACTTGGGTGGGGGTGAAGAGAGCAGGGGCTTAACAGCAATAAAATGCTCTGAAAAATCGAATTTGCATGACAGCTTAGAAAGCCCGGTGTTGAACAATGACAATTTACATAATCCATAAATCTGAACCTGGGCCGAAGCGATGACGTGAAGCGTGACGATTGTTGTGGTTCTTAATCGGTTAAGAGACCCTTTGGAACCGCTTAGCCACTCGTTCGCCGTCCTAGGTCGGCAGTCAGTTAATTGTCCAGCGCCTAATTTATATCGATTTCTAATTGGGCAAGCGTAGATAAATTGCTTCATCGTGAAGCCGTTCTTTCGGAATGTGGCTGGCTCCGGGTAGCATTTTTTACAGCTTGTATCGACTTCATTTGGAAGGCGAATTGCTGATCATAAAACAAATAACTATTGGTGTAAATAGCGTTTGAGTTTACCGCGCAAAGGCATTAAAAATAATAGACAGTTTGTTGCTTCGAAATGGGTGAAAATTCAACCATAACTGCATTCGAACGACGCATTCCTGATTGATTCTTCTGGGGCAGTGTGTTATTTTTTTTTTCTCTCGCTCGATTCTCAATTGAAACGAAAGTGTAGATTCCGCTGCCAGCGGCCGCACCCAGACAAGACACAAATTTATTCAAATTTCAATCCACCAACCAGCGCCTGAGTGTGTGTGTGTTTGCGTCGCAACCGTCATCGCAGCCCGTGTAGGTGAGAATATGTGCGCGCGAAAAAATTTCAGGAACGGGACTTGCTGTCCCCATAACCAGTGACCAGACCAGACGCCGAAGGCTGAGCTGACTGCTGGCTGGTTCAACGACTTCCTCGGCTTTTGATTCGTTTCGCGTAAGAATTCATCACCGTCATCATCATCATCATCAGCATTGTCATCGTCAGCAACATCAATAGCAGCGCGCGTTGGGTTCAGTGTTTGTACCTATTCCAGTGCTTGCTGAGGTTGCTTACCAGCAGCGATTTTTATTGACAGTTAAGATGGTTTCGGCTGAGCCTGTTGCCTCCGTAGGGTGATGTATCATGAGTGGACCAATTTTTTGTCACATTTTAGCAAATGCTTTAAAAAATAAGCGCAAAGTAATTACTCGCCGGGTTCGTCGCTTCTACGTTTACCAACAGGGAGACTTCATTGAGAATCTTTGAAGGCATCGAATTTACAACGGAGAGTTTTAAATAATGAACTATTGAGGGACGAAATACTTTCCTAAATACCTTTAGTTATTTGAGTAGTGATTAAAAAAATCTCTTGTGTATTTCCAAGAGTCCAACAAATCCTAAAAGAAACGGTGTTTTATTAAAATGAAATTGGCCGTGAATAATGTTTATGAAATGTTGAACTCGTTTCAACCGTAGTGTGAGACTACGAAGTTTGTTGAACCGAAAGTTCTCTTCTAATGTTTTCTTAAGAACCACTGACGATACACATTCTACTTTCGAGTTTCCATAATCTTCCGAAAAGACCGTTTAACTCATTTGCATAAGTATAACATTCATAGCGAAATGGTGATTTATATTTCGATTCTAAATAGGCAAAATTATTCTTTTGAAAATATATCACCTTATCGACAGAATGAAAGGCAATTTATCAGTCTTTGTAAAACTTTAAAGGAATGTTTTTTTTTGTTCCAACATTTATTGAATAACGGAATAGACTGTTTTGATTCGCGTATTTTTTATAAACACATACAATCATAATCATTAAAATTCACCTTGAAAATAGTTCATTTGCCCACTCATGATGCATAAGCCCTACAAGGTGGAGTGGCATCTTTCAATTCCGATTTGAACCCGCAAACTGAATTGATCTGATTCCCTGTACTCCAGGACTCATTATTTCATTTATCTTTACATCGAAACGACTCCACGTATAGAAGCTTGCAAGCTCTCCACGCGCGTTGTTCGACATCGGGTTGAAAGATGATGTTATCAAACCGAAACGGTGAAGCCGAAAATTTCATCCCACCGCGGACCTCACCAGAAGAGAATAACACATAACGGAATCGTGTTCATTTGTGATTCTTTTCACTTCTCGCTCTCTCTCTCCCCCGGTCCAGCTAAAACAAGATTCTGGCAGATTTCACGATTGCTACTTTTTCTCTCTTTCGAAAAGCTCTATCCACTGCTTCGCAAAGTAGAGCTTTGCCGAGCTCACAACTTTTTAACAATACGCATACACATCGCTTTGCCCCACTAACAGAACTAGTAGGCCATGATGAGTGAGAGTCGTCTTTCGTTTCCCAAGCAAGCCCTTTTTCTGCACCACACCACACACGACGAACCGATCAATCTGCGCCCGCTTGGACAGGGTCGATTTGTCTGACGATCTGACGACGAACAGAAAGAAAAACACGCGCTTTTCGGTTTGCGTGTTTGCGTTCCCTGCCTGCCATCATCGCGGACCCACCACCACCACCGCCCACCCGGTAACGTGCGATGCGTGAGAAGACAGATTGAGACGAGAGGCTGCCGGCCGGTCATCGATATGAGCCCGAGCTGCGTGGAGCAACTTTTCGAACTGATGCCCGATCAACTTTTGACACTTTCTTCATCTCGTCCCGCGTATCTCTACGCACCCCCGGGTAGCATTTTTCGGTGGCTTAACTTGGGTCTCCCGGAGCTGGACACTGGCTTTTCGGACGGGGTTTTGTAAGGGTCATTAATTATTCGAGAGGGACTCAGTTTTGACGTGGTTCGAGTTACTTTTTGTTGCTGCTTCCAACAAGCTCAAGATTTTGTCCAAAAGTGGTTTTTAATTAGCTGTACAAGTAGACAACTCGAAATGGATGGGTTGGGCACTGGTGGCGTTTGGATACAGAGTGACCGACTTCGGAGTGCTGTTGGGAGTTAATAAAACTCGCATACATTTGTTAGCAGTAGCAGGGGCATTGTTCTCTGTGTTTGCTTTGATTTTCATAACTTGACGTTTTACCGATCGGTGAGGGACTAACTGTTCACAGATTTCGAATGCGTCCCACATCTGCATACGCGAACGCATTTAGTTAATAAGAACACTCCACTTAAAGTACATGTGTTCCCTTACACGGCGAACTAATTATTTCGCTGGCGCCGGTGTCTGCCAGCAGCACCGACAAAGAAATTCGTTCCTTTCAATGGAAAATCTGCCAACGTTTGTGGGTGTAATCAGTGATCCGAATATGAAAATCCAACTCTATCGCGTGCACAATAAACACAATTGATTGCGTGAAGCACCATCATTACTCGTTCGGTGGATCGATTCGGAACACCTTTCTCTCTCAGATACTCGGAGTCTCCTAGAGTCAGGTGGAACCATGCACAAACGCTAATAATAAGTGCTGTTTAGTTGCTCCATTCGATACGGGGACCGATCAAACGAACCGATTGATGCTCATCAAACGTTCCATCGATATTCGCCGACACAGGCAAGTAGTGAATGCCAAGAATGACATCACCGCAGGCAAAATGTGCGCGCGGTAAGTTTCAGCTGAAGCGTGAAGAATTTTTCCTTCTCGGTGGTTTGCTGCACGCGAACGCAAACGCTTAACGTTCAAGCGATCCCTGCAAAACTGAAAGTTCATCCCATCGAAGTGAAAAGCTTATCAAGCCGCGGGGGAAACCAGAACCGGAAGAAGGGAGATCCGCAACCAATTAAAAGTCTCCCGGATTATACTGCCGCTCAATTACTTGACGCTGCCTTGTCTTTTAAGTTTTTTTTTTCGGTGAAATATTTGAATTATTGTCATTTCCACCATCACCAGCTTGTCAAGTTGTTGAATTTTCTATAATTATTTTTAACATTAGTTTTCTCACAGCTTTGTCCAAAACACTATTTCATTTCCAGATGTAGGTACTATTAATGCTCCTTTCAAGATGGCTATCATGTTCTACAATGTTTTGAACCGAATTTCGTAACAAACATTTTAATATTTAATTTTAATACAAATTTGCAAACTTTTTCTAAAGTAAGCACTAAACAAATATTCGAACGCCGCATAAACGATCTAATATTAAAACTATCGCATCGCACGCAACAAGTCGGGTAACTTTTCGTCATAAATATCGATAAAACCAAGACGATTAAAAAGTTTTCTGTGAGTACAGTCGAATCTCTCTATTAATACAATTTATATAGCGACAAATCTCTCTATTGCGACATTCTCAATGATCCCCTCTGCTCTATATTAATAAAAAAATATTCGTTTTATTGCGACATTTCTCCATAACGATATGTCGCTATAAAGCGATTCAACTGTACTAACTCAAAACTTCACTAAATTACATTAACAGTGCGTATAATCAAAGCAGCCTCTTGTTTGTCAGGATAAGTTCATTTGCGTCATCAGAACAAACGCATCGCGAAATAATCCTGCACGTTAGTTGAGTAAGCTGTGGAATTGTTACCAAATCAGAGGAGTGTGATGTTATGAAACAATTTGAAAAACGTCCGTTTATCGACAAGTGACCATCTGAAGCTGAGAGGAAAACCAACATATTCCAAAAGCGGTGGCTCTTTTCAAACGGAACTCACAGCTGTCGTAAATGGTAAGAGTTTCACAATTTTGTTGTCCAGTAGAGCAAAAAGTAGATTGGTTTAAGAAGTTTCAGGGAACAAGTTGTATCGGACCGTAACGAGAAATGACGTTGAAAGGCTTTGCGAGAATTTGCTGATGAAATAGGGATGTGTAACGTGAACTTAAAGACGCACAGTTCAGAAGTACAAGTTTGGCAGCGTAATGGAATCCACCTAGAAGGCCCCGCATTGTCACACAAAATGAAGCTGTTTTACCACTAACCTTAGCAATATCGATGGAAAAAGGTCAGGTAGTTGATAACATTTCAATTCATATGAATATCACCTTTTTATCACTTTACATAAAACGTTTCTGCAGAATTGATCTTAAAAACTCCAAAACAAATCACATTTTATTCATGACATTATTTTTCATTTGCACCATATTATTCGATTATTTATTGATGATTCACTGCCTTTAAACATGTTAAAAGATACTTATTTATTTTATTTTTGTAATCAAAATCACGCCATAAAAATAAATCGAAAGCCAGAGTTGTATTTTCCATACCACTTCTTATCGCGATAGGTGGTGGAACGCACAACATTAGCAACGCGTATTGTTGTCATGGTAACCAAACAAAGTGGGTAGATAAATATAACCTTTCAAAATTGTACCGTGGAATGGGGTGAAATTGATTAGGAGGTCAGGAGGTAAATGATGTCATAGAGCGTTAATGTTTTGCATTTTTGCTCTCCATATTGCAGAGCATCTTTATACAAAGGATTAGTTCTCTATGACTTCATTGACTTCCCGGATAATAGGACAAACCTGACGATGATGGAGCCGACACCCTACCCAAATATTCAGAATGAAAAGTATTGATCAAACGATACTGATATTATTATACGAATCCTCAAATACAACTTATACGAGATTCACATACCTGTCAAAGTTAGCCTTTGAATCCCTGAGGTACCCGATCAGTCAAAAATATCAGGATCTAATATCAGGACAAATCTTGATATGTTGTTACAAACTTTTTGTATCAACTTGTGTTCTAAACATAGTCTCATTAATTAGTAAAATATCAAAGTTCCTATCAAAATTACTTACTGATTATTACGAATTATAACAAGCTGTGTAAGGCTTTTGGCAGAAAAAGATCAGAATTAGTTAGATTGTTACAAATTTCGTTATAAATATGCTTAAAAAAGCACACTTAAACGTTTAAGTGTATGATAACGAAATTTGATATAATTCTGTACTTTTTATCATTCTGGCATATCAAGAATATTACAGGCAGCGTTGCCAACTCTCCAGTTTTTCCTGGATATCTCCGTTTTTTTTTTTTTGGGCACGCCAGTTTAAAAAAAAATCCAGTTTTAACCAGCTTTCTATTCGTTTGGTCTTTTCAATATTTCGTGCATTCATACCCTTCAATTTGCTGATATAAATCGGATCCCAGTCGAATCTTCAAAATTTCGAGTACACCAGCCTTTATACCTAGTGACTATAATCTCCATCAGTAAGAGACATACATTGAAATAAGTAAGAAAACAAAGTTTATTAAAAGTCGAAAGACGGCTTGGGCACTAGAGGGCACAAAAATGGGTTTATTCTCCTCACAAGTCTTATCTTCAAGCTGAAACCCCTGGCCTGAACCTTCGATAATCTCTTCGACCTAAAGCTTGTTATACGCCACAGTACCTTGATTGTAGAAATTATAAGGTCGGTAAAGAAGATAAGAAAATAGAAAACCAGGAGTAAGACAGGCACTACTTTACAAATAAGTATTACTTCAGAAAAAAAGTGACAACAAGAAAAGTGATCCAGTGCAGTTGCAGACACTGTTGATTGCGAAATTTTCTTAGCTTTCGAACGAAACCAACAGAATTGAGCTAGTTATCGCAGGACCCAGTACCACCAGAGCGGCGGCACAACAAATGAGTAACCCGCAAAAAAAATAACATCAAAAAAACCTTAAAAGTTGATGTAATTGTACATAGTTATACCATAATTTAATTGCGTTTGCCATTGTAATTACATCAATTTTACATTAGATATCATTGTCCAGAACAATAAAAAACGTTGTTTTTGTCATTTTTACTATGCAAAAGGGGGTTGTTATGTATCTTAACGGCATTTTTCCAGGAATTTTTCCCATACATTTAGAAGTCACTGACAATGTTTTTCATGGTTAAAATATTGTCGGTGGTAGATGTAACAACGAAAAACGTTGTTAAAACAAGGTAATGACAAAAATCTTTTGCAAGCTTACAGTAAAAATACCATGTTTTTTATGGTTACAATAAAAAACATTGTCCATTTACTGTTTTCACCGCAAAATTAATCGTAAATTTTTTTTCGGGAAGGTAACGGTTTTATTGTGTATGGCAGGCAGCAAAATCGTGTAATCAAGTGATAGGCGATTAGCAACAGGTTGTGTGTAATGAGAATTAAAGGCCGGTTCTACAATTATTTCATCATTGATGTGCACTGCTCGCATGAAGAAAGACCCGATGTTAAAAAAGAAGCCTCTACGCACAGCTGGAGGACGTCTATGAAAGCTGCTCGCAGCGGGACATCAAGATCGATTTCTTATCGGGGATATGAATGCTCAAATTGAAATGGAAGACCTGTATAAACCGGTGATCGGATACGAAAGTCAGTTCGTCTTTGACGTTCACTGCAGACGTGTTTCAGAGGTGAAGATTTCTAATAATATCGAGTCTGAAACAAATAGAGAGTGTTTAGGACAATAGATCGCTGTCTCGCTATTGTTAGCGCTAGATCTTGCTTTTGTGGCGGAACAATAAAATGGAAAACAAAAATGGTTCATGCAAGCAGTCTTAAGGTAATATTCG